>NC_136058.1:55565933-57965933 GCF_964261635.1 Lissotriton helveticus
AGCATTCCATGGCTCATGACGAGCTCAGCTCGTCATGAGCACCGGAGCACCGTGCCTCATGACGAGCTCAGCTCGTCATGAGCATGGAAAACGTTAATATTGGCAGGGTGGGTGACTGGTTGGGTCCGATGATCAGGTTTTGCAAAACGCTGCCCCTGTAATGGGCAGAGTTGCTCTGGTGAAAATAATACTGTTTCCACTGCATGGCACGATGTACAAGGTCCCTAACCATTACTTTCTTGAGGTCGACAATCTCAGAAGAGAGCTGGTACGGGCAAATAAGAGGCACCGGATTAGTCTCACTATACTCAAAAGACAGTGGCGGAAGGGGGTAGTGGAGATTATAGATATGGAATTATACTATGGTGGCCCGTTTACAGCATGCGATACACTGGTAAAACCTAGAAGATAACTTGTGAGGCTCCTATGGCACAGAAAAGCTACTTACACTGTGAATGAGGGGGGCAGATGTTCCATTTGATATGTTGTATCATGTGTTCCAAATATGACAAATGGCAGTGAAGTGTGTGATCCGTCGGGCACCATATACTCCTGAAATGCATATCTGGTAACTGCAATCTTTTATAAAAAATTACAAAGTCCATGTTGGTTGAAAGGTGACTTACTGGGGGCTGCTATTCACTGGGCGATCTCTACCCCAATGGTCAATTTGTCACCAGAGAGGAGGCTATCAAGTCCTTTGCTCTGGAAACCGGACAATATCTACAATATACAACATTCTCAGTCACTGCACTTGAGATATGGACATGCTTCCTGGGAGCACCACCTCCATCACAGACACTTTCAGTGATGTTAGGCATGGTGGGGTGACGGCGATTGGTATCAATTGTATACAGGGCATTGAGAAAGGATCTTCCAGAGCTGCCGCTTAGAATACAAGATAGGTGGGAAGTGGCGACGGCGGACTCTATCACTGCTGCAGAATGGGAAACAGTACATGGAGGGGTGCGGATGATGTCTTCTAACAGCTGTGTAAAATTAACACAATATAATTATATCTATCAGTTATGTCTTATGCCCAAAGACCTGCATGCAATGTAAGCCTCTCGAGCAGCGTGCTGCGCCTGATGTGGGGGATCAAAGGCAGGTTTGCTGCAAATGGCTTGGTCCTGCCTATCACTGGCACCTTACTGGCAGAAAGTCCTGGAAAAACTAAATGTGGGCACTGGCTGAAATGAACAATTAACTATCAAACAGATCATGTTGGGTATAATCCCATCCCCGGAAGAGAAAAGGCTGAGTAGGAAGTTTTTAATGTTTGAGCTCTTGTACTGCTATCAGATGGCTAGCACCAGTACCTCCAAGCTATAGAGACTGGCTTAGAGACATTTCTGAATGGGCGGTGGCCGAGGAAGAGCACACAAAGCACACAAGGAGGAATGAGAAACTGGAGGATGACCTACGGTCATGGGGGGCATTGCAGGACCCGTCCAATGCATGACTTCTGTGAGGGCTGTACTGTGGAGAGAAGAGAATGCTGCATGCGGTGATAGCTTGTGATCAAATGACTAGCTTACAATACTTGACGATACCCTGTTTTGAGGAGGCTAGTGGAAGAATGCCCATGGTATGCCTAACATAAGAACTTAGTTTTGAATTGTAATGTTATGGAAATTTCTGACATATACAATGATTGACTCTGCTCACGGCAAAGTCTTCTTACCCTGGGTGCACAGTAATAGGAGCTGGGGAGGGTGGGGGATGTCAGGGAACTGTTTGAAGTCTAAAACGTATATGGCATTTAGCTTGTATGTAATTTATTCTGTATATTACTGTGAAATTCAATAAAGGCTATTTAAAAAAAAATAGTAAGATAAAGCTCATCACTATGAGACAATGGGTTCTGCCCATCTAATCCATCCTGATTTTTTGCTGTTTAATCATCTGATTTTCGACCTTTTACTCTGGTGGAGCCTCATAATCTGTGACTCAGCCACTGTAAACTCATAGTAAATTGACTGCATGTGTTTACTGATAGTGTCTGCCTCTTAAGATAAGGCTGCTGTGATGCAGCAGGGGAAAGGGGCACTTGGCTGGTACACGTGACTACGTGTACACAGACATAGGCACACGTGTATGGACTGCATGTGGAAGACTCCTGTCATGCACATCCCGGTAACTGCGCAAAGGTAGCCTGGTGCAAAGGGGACTCTGCAGGATTGGATATTGCTCTGGGGTAGCCTCATAATGTTAGTGTACATTCATAGGGAAAGTCAATGTGGTTTACTGTTTTCTTCTGCAATGACACTCCATTAAACAGGTATGGGGAGGGCTGCCTTAGAGTGCAATTTCGCTTCCCTTAGGCCCACAGAGACCAAAAACATATCGAATTGGGGCATAACCTGGGTGGGAAAATCATTTCTGTTAGTCCCAAAAATATAGCTTTACAGCTTATGGGTCACCCAGGAATGCCATATTTCTCTGGCTAGCTCTGGATCAGAGCCCAGGCCCTATGTCACCCTTGCATTAATTGAATTTGTCTCCAGCCGCAGGAACAAAGCCACCCCAGCACAAAGGGAGCAACTAAGAGTGCTTCATTCAGCTTCCGATGAGGACGGGGATAGGACGGAATGCTCTGCATCAATCAATCAGTTGTCACACTGTACAAGGGTGGGCCTGCCCAAGCCCACTGAACAAAGAAGGAAGCCCAGACCTCTGGAGCAAACATAGGAGGTGGCTCCCTTTGAAGTTTTGGTGGAAAAGGCCGTGGCAGTAATGTCAATGAGGGGCAGAGCTGAGGCATCGAGCACAGTTGTGACTAGTGACTCCTGAGTGATGCCATTTTTAAATGTCCTAGCAGGCTGTGCAGGAAGGTTGGGACAGGGGTGGAGGAGTTATGTGGCACCTCAGGATAGGCTGGACATGCCGTGCAAGGGGGAGAGATTTCTCTTGGTGGTGTTTTTCCGCTGAAACACTGGGACTGGAGGCAACAGCCATGGACAATTGGAAGAGCTCTCAATGCCATATGGACTCTAACTTCAATTAACCCCAGTGGGGATCTACACAGGACAAAGGAAATGTGTCCCCTTGCTCCCTCTGAGGGCTAGATGGGGGTAAGACTGGGTTTCTGTGCTAAGGAGGAGAGAGTCACACAGGAAACCAAGAAGAAAGTTTGGAGAAGGGAGCCAAACTAGCTTCCTGAAAAGTTAATCAATTAGGAGGCCAGGAGGCCTGAAGAAAGTTCTCTAGGTGGCTTGGCTCACCGCCCAGAGCAAAATGAGCCCCCAATCATGCACAACGGGCCAACAGGGCCTGAGATACGAGCAAACAAAGAATTTGACATTTGACCTCACCAGCTGGGTCCTGAGCTTGTGGAACTCCACTTTCCGAGCTTTTCCAACCCCTCAAGGTGGGTCATGGCCCAGGGGTCAATGCAAGGAGAAGTTCTAATTTTTATATGCTGATAGAGGGCGTGCTTTCCAAAGGCCTGTTGACCCGGTCCCTCAGTCCAGCTTATTTATTACGGGGGCCAGGACCCCAACTCCGGGTGAAGATGAGGGAGCATTGTGGTGCTTCCCCTGAGCAAGAAAAAGAGTGCAAGGTGTACTCGGGGAGCCTCCCATAGGATCGGAGAAGAAGTGGGACAGGACCCCATCCCTGGGCCCCAGAATCAGGGAGGTGTCAAGGAAGATCTACCAGGATCCACCCAGTAGTGGGCAGCCAGCCTCACTCCCCATGCCCAAGTCCAGGGGGAGCGGGATGCTGCCTCAACAATCAGTACCTTGCCCGGAGAAGCAGGCAGGGCAGAAGAAACCTGTGGGCTCCCACGGCAGCAGGGAAGAGTGCTGAGCACACAGTGAGCTCCCTGGGCTGCTCCCCATCATGGGTAGTCAGCGGCTTGGGTGGGACCGTGCACTACCAAATAAAAACAAAAGGCCAAACGGTGACAACAAAAAAAGGCAGCGTCTCTTCTGGAAGCAGTGGAAAAGCCACTCTTCCAATATGCACACTCCCAGTAGGGAGCACCCTATAATGCCCTGCAGGGAGTTACAATTTGGCACATTTTCTCCCCTCTTAGTGGCCCCAGGATGGCAGGGTCATCATTAATGATCTAGAAAAGACTCCCACCCAAAGAGGAGTGCACGCCCTCTAGGGGCTAAGTGTATGGTCACAGTTAGTGTGGCCTAATGGTGTCTAATGGAATGTACATGTTGTGGAACACCCTATACGTGTGAAGTCTGTGATGACATGCTGTGTGATCATAACTTAAGGCCCTCCATGGGCTGTTTTCATAAGTGTGTTACCTATTGCTGACCGTATATCACACAGACGTGATAGTGATCAAAATGTATTTAAAAAGGTGCATGCGTTTATAAATATCACTAAGTGCATGTACACAGTGTTAATATTAGTTACTGCATTTACTCCCACAATTATTGTTTTTAACTTGGTTGGTTGAATTTGACCCCTGATCAACGTGTATATCCATCAGCCTTATATATATTTGTAAATTACTGCATAGTATTGAGTAGTGTGTGTAATAACTGTACTTTTCCTTTTCCAAAAGAAAAGGCACAGATCGGACAATCATTTATTGAATGGTGATTACTACATCCCTTGAGTAGGCCTTAAACTGCTCTGCTCCGCTACCCTGAGAGAGTCAAGTTCTACAATGGGGTGATTGGCTCACAGTGGAATGCAAATGTGTGCCCATTACGTGTGCAGAACACACAACTAATGGCCCGTTTCCTTACAAACACCTCTGGTGGTAAATCTTTGGGAGCATTGCACATCCATGATCCTTTGAACCAAACAACTGGTTTGGCCTCCACAGTGATGCATTTGGGCCTTATTGTGATTGTAGGCTGTCACTAGAACCACAAATATGCATGTTGGAGAGAAAATTAGTCCACCAGTTAGTATAGTTAAAACCTAGCCTTCCTTTACAGTCGTTTAAATTCATGGCTATATAAGCTTGATTGCTGCTATTGTCTTTTCAACAGTCTCCTGGTGCCTGTGTTCCCTCAGTTGGGAAGGGCTCAAAGTCAGCTGTGAGCATCATAGTCAATCTCAGACGAAGCGACCATCTCTCTATGGCATGAAAGTCCCTGCACTGGCATCTGGTGATAGGATAAGTTATAAACTAGGCTATTGGATTTTTAGGTGCTATAATCTGTTGGGTCCATACTCTTTAAACAACAGAGCCTTGGGTCTCTGCTCAGCTTTGCACTGTCAGGAATGTGTTGTCCTCACTCTCACAGTGGCGGGTGGTGAAATTTGAAAGTGGTGAGGCGTAAAATATGTGCTGGAGCACACTGTGGCGAGCATAGCGAGCGAGCTCGAAACAACTTAAGTAGGGTTCGGGGGGATTTTCCCCCCGAGAAAATTTTGAAAAATAAGTGGGAAAATGGTGCATTTTCAAGCAAATTTGAGAACACACACCTACTTTACTCTTCACAGTCAAAAACGAGGTGAGTGTTTGCCTAAACTAATTAATATTTAGCCTAGGCCAATGCTCACCTCCTTTTTGACTGTGAAGAGTAAAGTGCATGTGGTTATGTAGATAGTTAAATACATACATTCCATCCTAGTCAGCCTAGCCTAATCCTTTACCTCTACCTGCCAGCACTCTAAAAACACCTTCCCTTTCTTTACCTGGGCCACCATTAAGCTTACCTAACCCTTAAATTCTCTTTTTTCAAATGGCATTATGTGTATTCCATTAAAAAGACACTATCCTGTGTGGTAAAATACTGCCGGGTAAAGTACCAAAATGGGTCTTGCTGGTACTTTCCTGTGTGTTGCTTTCCTGTGTGGTAATGTCCTGTGGCATAAAGATTGCATAGCCTCCCTCCTCGCCTCCATTCTGTGAACTCCTCCCTCTGCCACCACCTTTGTGCAGCATTCCTTGTTTTTAGCTAGACTCGCAAACATCAAATTCACCACTGATAGCTGTTGTGCACTTATTAGAAAAAAGCATAACTCTCTATAAAGGCATTAAGGCATACATCTTCCTCCGTGTCATTGCTGGTCAACTCAGAACATGAATGGGGTACCATAAGAAACATCCTGGAATCCAGCTGACCCCTACGTACCCTGCTCTCGCGCCATGGTCCTGGACCTGACCATCTGTCGTCGAGTGACGTTGATGTAAGATGCTTCCACCAGTGCATACAACCCCTATTGTGCCCTGTCTGTCGCTTCTGAGCCCACTCAACTTATGTCTTCACTTATAAAGACCCATCACCATGGAAACGCTGCTCGGGACATGAAATATCTGGGTGGAGTTATCATTCCACTGACATCAAATCAATACTTAAAGGCGTGTGAAGTTTTTTTCTGCTGGTCTGCTGATAACTAGGCATAGTTTGCAACGCAAACCTTTTGCCTCACGAGATTCGAGTGAAAATACACAAATAAGTCATGTGTGAGATATGCGTTGATCCCAGTTCCAAAGGGATAGCTAAAGAGGTTGGAAGGTTGCTGCAGTGATGCGCACCTAACATAAAGGTCACAGGTTTCAGTGACAGTGAGAGCGCGTGCTGTAACCTGGAGGATCCGTCCTGTTAGGTATTTGAGAAATCACAAAATTAACTTCTTGGTGGGGCAGAGAGCTTTACAAAACAAGTCTATCATCATCAGCAATCTTAACATGCTAAATATGCCCCGGTCCAGCATGTGTGGGGTCTGGTCGAATGCTTAGAAGAAAAAAAAACTGTGTACAGAAACAAAAAGAATTAGATGACCATCACACCATCACTCAAACACTAGAATAAATGCAAAACCAGTATTAATTTATATATTCATCCCAATAGCTAATCATCATTCAAGAACAGAAACATTAACATACAATTTCATTAGTACTCCCCAGAGTGGTATTGTTCTATCTATATAGTTGAGAGGCTGCCTGTACTTTGTGTGAATAAGCCATATGGCTGCCGCACGCCCTATAAAGATATGACATATTGCAGTCAAGTGGATGGTTATATGCTACCAACCAGCCTGCTTTGAAATACAATTCCTTAACCACCCAACTCTTTCTAAAACATTGATTTTTTGACATATCAAAGCCAAGCCTGCAGTTCCAAGGTACTCCATGAACCTCATTGGTAATCATTATTTTCTTCAAGAGGCTTCCCTGCAATGACCTTCCAGTGCTCCCCAGAGAGGCAAAAGTTTTCCATGGACCTCAGATAAGTCCAGGTACACTGGAACGATATCACAATACAAACGGGGGGACTGGGGTTGGACAATATTTTATGGGGTCCAGTGTACTCGTCCAAAAGACTAGTTGCACAAAAATGGGTGTACAAAGTTCCCCGGGAAGAGTGACGGAGAAGGGTGTGTGTGTGCTAGTGAGTGGGGGGAATCCCCTTGTTGGAACTAGAACCCTCACACACCCAGCAAGCTAGGTGTCATGCTTCATCATATGGGCTCTGCTCCTCGTCAGACTGACGCTGCAATGTCTGACGGGCTCCCGGAACCGGGGCTCTTTATCGGAGATCTTTTGTTCCCGCCATATGGTGAATGTGTGTGAGAGGGCCTAGGGGTTGTGGTCGTGACGTGAGTGCTAGATTAAAAAAGGTGAGTCAGTCCACAAACTCATTTTATTACTGTGGTAGACCCCCTTGGTTAAAAACAATGGGTGGTGGTGTATGAGGGGAGAAAATTTACCCTAAAACTATTGGAGTAAACTAAACTACTACCCTCAGTTATTGGTCAACATGTTTCATGCCTGATGGCAATTCTTCAGGACCTAGTTGGATTGTACCACACGGTGAAAAAATAATAATAATAAGTAAAAGTGAAGGGTCAAAACTTGCAGAGAGGTATACGACCTTGTTTAGTCAATAATACCAGGTGCAGGCCAATCGGTCCTGCTGCAGTATAGTAACCTGTAAAAATGAAATTGAGGCCATTATACAGGATAACTGCACTAGTGAAGTTTCACTTCAAAAGAATAGTACAAGCACACACACACACACACTAACCGTGCTTAACATAAAAAACCGAGCATACACATTGTAAATAATTGGTAAATCAATGATGTGACCAACTAGTTCATGCCATTACATGCATCGGTGAAGGGTGAGATGAAGAAACAAATTAAAAACAGTGCTGGGTAAAGAGAGGAGGGCTCTCTAAGTAACCTTACCCTAAAAGGTTCCCTGATGGACCTCGCAGTCTGCTCCCGTGGGACCGGCTGGGGAGGTATGGTACCTATTTTCAGGGAATGGTAGTTACTTAGTAATTGGTAATTCTGTCGTTATACTTCGCTGGAGTATAGCAATCCAGGAGTTGCCTAACCATATAAAATGGGAGACAGGGTAAGGTAATGTACCTTCCTTCGTATCCCGGGCACTAGAGTCATTCCGGTCTGACCCCATCTGCCTCACTCGGCCAGGGCAGCACCGATTGCGAGGCGGGGGCAAGCCCCGAGTCCAACGCCCACCATGACCGCGCAGCGCCCCAGATAGAACATCCGGGACCCAGCGCGAACCGGCAGGGCAGTCGTGCCCGGCAGCCGCGACCACCCGCTTACCAGGACCGCGAGCTGCACCGCCGTGCAGCGAGAAGCGGCGAACCAAAGACCCACACACTCGAGGGTCCAACAGAGAAGGCACAGCAGAGCTTACCTGGTCGAAGGTCGGCGGACAGGGGCGGCTGTTTTACGAAAACCTCACCTTCGGCGGCAGCAGTCCAAGCCGATGCACCTACCCCACGAGCAGCGTCAAGTTGTAGACGCAGAGCAGCTGGTGATTGACTTTGCGCGCGGGCATTATTTAAGTGCCTCAGACGCTGCCTGCTTAGGCGTCACACGCCATTGTGGTCCCGCCCCCACCCATGACTACGCATGTGTTGCGCTAGAGGGAGCCTGACCACGGAGTAGTCTGTTAACTGTGGCGGCCATCTTAGAGAGGTACAGGATAATGGAGAATCAAGCAGGGGAAGGTGGAAATTTAGCAGTTACCCCTTTTGAGCTGGATAGTTGGGGGAACAAGCGTTACAATGTCAAGCCCCGCATATGTGTTTACCAGGAGTGTCATGATTCGGGAATTACAAACTAAGGCATAACTTAGCATGGGTTGTGCTTCGCATCAGTATATGGATGGCTAGATCACATGCCTAATGACACCCAAGGGACAGAGTCATTTAACCCAACTAGATCCAATCGGAGACGATGGACCCATCTTTGTTCAATCCTGAACAGGGCTTGCTTGGAAATGGCTGGATGGGCTTCTAAGACCACCCAAGTGAGGCAGTCTGCTGGGTGTTTGTTATGAAAGAAATGCTCGTATAGTTTAGTATGTGTTTTAGAGCACCTGATGTTGCTCTTGTGTTCTAGAATCCTTACTTTAATGTGCCTCATGGTCATTCCTATGTAGTTTTTGCCACAAGGACACGTAATCATGTAGATACACTTGGTGCTATTGCAGTTAGTGTGCTTGCGTAGTTGCCACACAAAAGTGTCAGTAATCCTTACTTCTTTACTTTGGGATGTCTGGGGGCATGCCGCACAACCGCCACAGGGGAAATGCCCAACCACTGGGGGGAGGTCCCATAGCCTCCTTTGGTTATTGACAGTGTTTTGTCTTGGGCGTGTGTGTATTAGGGCATCCTTGAGATTTGCAGTTCTTTTAAAAGCGAATCTGGGGTTGGGAATTCCTAGCCCACCAGAGTTGACTATTGGCCAATGTTTATTTATTGTTTTCTTTAGAAATGTAGAGTTCGGGGTGAAGGAGGTGACACATGTTATCAACTCATCCTGGGCTTTAGGGTGTTCTTCCAATAGGTTCACTCTTGGGTTATTCAGGGCTCTTTTACGTGACTGACTTACTAGTCTGGTAGGATAACCTCTGTCCTGTAGTTTGTGTTGAAGCAGAGTGGCTTCCCTTTGGAAATCCGCTATATCTGTGCAATTCCTCCTGATCCTGAGGAATTGGCCGAAGGGAAGGTTATCTCTCAGGGCCCGTGGGTGATGGCTCTGGAACAGTAAAAGACTGTTCCTGTCAGTTGTTTTGCGAAAAAGAGTCGTGCTCAGACAAGTGTATCTACATGATTACGTGTCCTTGTGGCAAAAACTACATAGGAATGACCATGAGGCGCATTAAAGTAAGGATTCTAGAACACAAGAGCAACATCAGGTGCTCTAAAACACATACTAAACTATACGAGCATTTCTTTCATAACAAACACCCAGCAGACTGCCTCACTTGGGTGGTCTTAGAAGCCCATCCAGCCATTTCCAAGCAAGCCCTGTTCAGGATTGAACAAAGATGGGTCCATCGTCTCCGATTGGATCTAGTTGGGTTAAATGACTCTGTCCCTTGGGTGTCATTAGGCATGTGATCTAGCCATCCATATACTGATGCGAAGCACAACCCATGCTAAGTTATGCCTTAGTTTGTAATTCCCGAATCATGACACTCCTGGTAAACACATATGCGGGGCTTGACATTGTAACGCTTGTTCCCCCAACTATCCAGCTCAAAAGGGGTAACTGCTAAATTTCCACCTTCCCCTGCTTGATTCTCCATTATCCTGTACCTCTCTAAGATGGCCGCCACAGTTAACAGACTACTCCGTGGTCAGGCTCCCTCTAGCGCAACACATGCGTAGTCATGGGTGGGGGCGGGACCACAATGGCGTGTGACGCCTAAGCAGGCAGCGTCTGAGGCACTTAAATAATGCCCGCGCGCAAAGTCAATCACCAGCTGCTCTGCGTCTACAACTTGACGCTGCTCGTGGGGTAGGTGCATCGGCTTGGACTGCTGCCGCCGAAGGTGAGGTTTTCGTAAAACAGCCGCCCCTGTCCGCCGACCTTCGACCAGGTAAGCTCTGCTGTGCCTTCTCTGTTGGACCCTCGAGTGTGTGGGTCTTTGGTTCGCCGCTTCTCGCTGCACGGCGGTGCAGCTCGCGGTCCTGGTAAGTGGGTGGTTGCGGCTGCCGGGCACGACTGCCCTGCCGGTTCGCGCTGGGTCCCGGATGTTCTATCTGGGGCGCTGCGCGGTCACGGTGGGCGTTGGGCTCGGGGCTTGCCCCCGCCTCGCAATCGGTGCTGCCCTGGCCGAGTGAGGCAGATGGGGTCAGACCGGAATGACTCTAGTGCCCGGGATACAAAGGAAGGTACATTACCTTACCCTGTCTCCCATTTTATATGGTTAGGCAACTCCTGGATTGCTATACTCCAGCGAAGTATAACGACAGAATTACCAATTACTAAGTAACTACCATTCCCTGAAAATAGGTACCATACCTCCCCAGCCGGTCCCACTGGAGCAGACTGCGAGGTCCGTCAGGGAACCTTTTAGGGTAAGGTTACTTAGAGAGCCCTCCTCTCTTTACCCAGCACTGTTTTTAATTTGTTTCTTCATCTCACCCTTCACCGATGCATGTAATGACATGAACTAGTTGGTCACATCATTGATTTACCAATTATTTACAATGTGTATGCTCGGTTTTTTATGTTAAGCACGGTTAGTGTGTGTGTGTGTGTGCTTGTACTATTCTTTTGAAGTGAAACTTCACTAGTGCAGTTATCCTGTATAATGGCCTCAATTTCATTTTTACAGGTTACTATACTGCAGCAGGACCGATTGGCCTGCACCTGGTATTATTGACTAAACAAGGTCGTATACCTCTCTGCAAGTTTTGACCCTTCACTTTTACTTATTATTATTATTATTTTTTCACCGTGTGGTACAATCCAACTAGGTCCTGAAGAATTGCCATCAGGCATGAAACATGTTGACCAATAAATGAGGGTAGTAGTTTAGTTTACTCCAATAGTTTTAGGGTAAATTTTCTCCCCTCATACACCACCACCCATTGTTTTTAACCAAGGGGGTCTACCACAGTAATAAAATGAGTTTGCGGACTGACTCACCTTTTTTAATCTAGCACTCACGTCACGACCACACCCCCTAGGCCCTCTCACACACATTCACCATATGGCGGGAACAAAAGATCTCCGATAAAGAGCCCCGGTTCCGGGAGCCCGTCAGACAGTGCAGCGCCAGTCTGACGAGGAGCAGAGCCATATGATGAAGCATGACACCTAGCTTGCTGGGTGTGTGAGGGTTCTAGTTCCAACAAGGGGATTCCCCCCACTCACTAGCACACGCACACCCTTCTCCGTCACTCTTCCCGGGGAACTTTGTACACCCATTTTTGTGCAACACTGGAACGATATGACTGAATACACATTTAAATGTGTGAATGTCATTTTTGTATTTACTGTGAAGTGCAGTACTCTGCAGTACTCTATGTGCTATGCACTGTGTATGGTTGTAGGGTGAAAGGTACTCTCGTTGGTGTCTGGAAAGTGCACGTTGCGGGGGTTCCCAGTGTCACCAATGATAGGATAAGACGTGTGTCTGTCGGAGATGCTTTACACTGACCTTTCTTGAAATCTGCTCTGCCCAGAAGCTCACGCTGAGCGCCGCACAGGTTTTTCGGCATGTCCTTGTACATAAAAATGTTAGAAATCTCAGTATTAAAACGATGCCACAAGCAGAGTCTGTAGGGACCTTGGAGGGCACGCTCATCCCCTAGGAATGCTAATTTGTGGTATAAAGATAGACACACGCTGTGTATTGCAGGTCAATGCTGAGCATGTATTGTTTAGCTACAGGAAAAGGGCAGTTGTGAATTTGAGTCTTAAAGTTTCCGGTAGTTCTGTGTACATGTGTCAGCAAAGTGCATTGGTAAGACAGCCAGCAGAATTTGCTTCATATTGAAGTGTGTGTTGTTCTCTTCCCTGGCATTGATCCTATGTCTCCTCACTGCTATTCAGTGTTGTGCTATCCAGCACCTGTGAGGATACTATGGAAATACCGACACATGTACACTATTTGGACGCACATGCGCTCCACAAAGCACTTAGCATACCTATGCCCCATTGCATAATTGCAGTTCCTTACCTTGCAAACTGCCTGCCTAGCTGCCCTGCCGACTCCTTCACATATGGGATCTTGCTCACAAGCTGCCAGCGATGCATTAACTTATTCTTGTGTCCGACTGTGTAAACACTACCAAAATAAACAAAAAACACAAGATTTAAGTCATCTCTTTCTGCTGTCCTCCAAGGCCTCCCAGATGCAGAGCTGTACAAGGCACCATGACTTGATCAGATGCAGAATGAATGACTTCTAATCTAAGCCAAATCAAACGAAACGCACATAACATTTTTTCTCTGAAATGCTGGCCGGAGTGAGGAATGGCGCGCTCTCTCCTTGGCACTTTCTTTCGAGCTGATTGGACTCCAGCATTTTGCGCTGGTGTTTTGTGCTCGTTTGTGCCGCGTGTTTACAGTGTTATGAAAAGAATAAATGTTTTATTTTTAATGAAAGATAACAGAGACATCTTGTCATTCGCCCACTGAACTGGGCTGCCCGTGTGCACACATAGGAATACATCTTTTGTCTTCTGTGCAGCCATGAACGAGCTGCACGCCTCTGTCTAATCAATCATGCCAGGCCTGAGCTATTCCTTGGGGGGCACTAAGGACTCATGCTGAGGTGAGGTGTATTAATGCAGCCACCCCTGAAAGCGCAGTATATGCTGGTTGCTGTGACCTCAGTCCCGGGGCACCATTTTAGACAGGAGGCAGCTGCATTATCATGGTCTTGAGGAAAGTGGGTAATAGCGTTAGACGAGACTAGACAACTAGTAAATTATTGCGCATTCTGACCCTCTTATTTTCTTCAATGGTGTCCAACTCCACAATGAACAAGCTTGTGCAGGAAGCAAAGCTGTCTCACTCTCAGACACACAACAAGTCATGTCTGCGCAGTCTTGATTTCTCGTCTGACTCTTTCTGTCGGCCACTCGTTTTCCAACTCATCACAGGGTATGGTCCCACCCACACCCTGTAACGAGTTTGCGGAGGGAGGGGTGACAATGCACTCTCTACTCCCTGATTGACGTGAAAGCTTAGCGAAACCGGGCTTGTTAGGTTTCGCCTATGCAACGCGCATGCTCTGCGTAGGAAAGGTACCTTAAGTCATCGACGCAGCTTTCCCTGCAAAAACGTGCACACGTTGCATTACTTCCAATGGCAACGCGTGCAGGTCTTGCGATTACCTCGCGGGAGCGAGCAGCTGGCGCCATATGACAGCAATCATCGTGTCTTGCCCCTCGCTCCCGCGAGGGAATTGTGCCCCCTCCTCTCGACCCTCCCCCTGCTGCTGCGCGAGGAGCGCAACTTGTGCTTGTTTCATTCCTCTTACAACCGACTAAGCGCATTCCTTTTCCGACGTCATATGGAGCGTGTCAACTGCGGCAGCCCAACCGCCCAAAAATTCTGCTAAAGTAAAGCTCATTGGCACCCTGCGAACATGAATAGAGCAACGTTTCTCTAAACACATTTACACTTCTTTATATATAAAAAAATGTTGCGAACTATGTATTGAATTTCTACCTTGTTAACATATATTCCACATTCCGAGCACCCTGCCGGTCCCTCTGCGGTATTTTGGAAGCAAAGATGCCAACAGTAGCTATATGTCCCTTTAATCTTCCACACGACTATAATATAGTTTTTTGTTATTGTTAAATGAAACTTTTAATGGAGTTGTTGCATCAGACTGACGCACAGAAGTTTATAAAAATTCCACCCAAAACGGCGAAATTAGGGTCTAAACCAGTATTATTACTGGGTGGAGATTACGTGGCTACACTAGTAAACAAACAGTGTAACCAAATATCCTTTTACCTGACACTCACCTGTAATCCCACCACTGAAGGACCAGCAAAAGTGGCGCCAACACAGACCCGGAAGTTTCTTAGCTGAGTCAAGCCGTCTCCCGCTCTGCCACTTTACAAAGTACGCTGCAGACCAAATGCTGGTGGCAGGAAAGAAGTACGTGCACCCAGAGAGAACAAACTCAAGCTGTACAACACCTATGTGAAAGCAAGTGCCGAAAGAGAAAAGGGACAACTAATGTTAAATGTGTGTTTAAAGAGCGGTAAACCGAAGGGAGCTGGGCATATGAATAGAAAAGTTACGATCTGTCTGCTATATGCCTTTTTACTATTCTGCCTCAAAAGCAGTAAATTATGATAACCCGCGCTGTATTCCCAACCAGTGGAAACTTATCTTATTCGCTGTCAGAAAGGGTGATACTTAAGGATTGGTTACCCTTAACATCTAATTGGCTAAGGAACCTAATGTAAGGTTATCATTGGCGCTGCGACTCCTCAAAATCGCTGATTCCGGTAGGATATAGACAAGCTTGCCGTTTGTTCATTGGGCTATTGAGCGCGCATGTGCCCCGGCACAATAATATTTCGCTGCAGCACGTCTTTGTCTTTACGTTTAGCAGTGTTGGTGAGTTTTGAGTGACGTCAATCAAGAGGGTATTCCTCACCAGTTAAACACTTGTTTACGTAATCGAACTGTGTGGTAGCGTTCTAGTTGTTCCTGCACAGCAACAGGAAGCAGCTAGGCAGGAAGCGGAAGGCGGCCATGCTTGTTTGCTGGCGCCGACCGCAAAGACGCAGCTTAGCCCCGGCGCTCCGATTAAAGATTCAAATTTAACTTAATACACGTGTGTGACTCACCTCATTACAATGGCGACGAGTCGGGACAAGTGAAGACCCGGACACACGCGCGACGCATGCGCGAACACCCGCATTACGCGTGAGAAGCAGCAAAATCCCCGGAGCGCGGCAGAGGAGCCGAGACAAGCAGCGTTTTGGCGCGAAGGAGACACACAGCGTCCTCCAGCCAAATACAGCACTAGTAAGCCTGCAGAGCCCCATAAACCACCCTGCCCAGCAAGAATCAAGCCCACTCAGCGCTGAGGGCACACAGGGGCAGAGGAGGAAATCCTGTGGGAAATAAAGGCACAAAGCTAGGTGCAATCCAGAGAGGCCTCAAGCAGGGTCCGGGCACCAGGCGGTGAAGCGCAAACTGGCGGAGACAGCAGGCCCATCGAGTCCAGGGGCAGGAGGAGCACCGCAGGCGGCAGCTGACCTCGCAAAGAGCACGCAGGAAGAAGACAGCGAAGGAGAGCACAAGGAAGACGGCGGAGAGGAACAGGACGCTCCAGGCAGTCCGACCAGACGAGCAACTTCCACAGCCACAGTAAGGAGGAAAACACCAGCAATGGCGAACCAAAGCACGTCTCTCACCCAGCTGGTACCTTTCCTGACGAAGAGCGGAGAGCCAGAAAGGAAATGGGAAGACTGGAAGAGGTACTTCCTTAATTACTTGGAGGCACTAGAAGAGGAGGGTGACACCCCATTCACAAGCAAAAGAAAGAAGAAAATTTTGCTCCACAACTTAGGCCCAGAAGGGCTAAGGATATATGACACCATCGTAAAAGGTGAGAGGAACGCAGGGGACCCTGAGGTGTTTGCTCATGCCATTGAGGACTTGGACGCACATTATAGACCCGTGGTGTGTGTCGCCATTGACAGGTTTAACTTCTTTCAGAGGAAGCAGAAAAACGGCGAGTCAGTAGATGAGTACGTGGTTGCGTTGAAGAAGTTGGCCCTCACTTGCAAGTTTGGGGGTTTACACGATGAACTCATCAGGGACCAAATCATTATGCATACCTCCAGCTCTCACATTCAGGAGAAGTTGTGGGTTAACGGCGACGCTCCCCTCAAGGAGATCTGGGCGATGGTCAAGAAGGCCGAGCTGTCGAAGAGGTGTGCTCAAGCAGCGAAAAGGGATGCCCAGGAGTCGCAAACGGTTTGCAGAGTAATGACACCAAATAGGAATGACCGATGGAAACAGAATGAGTCACGGAGGAACCAAGGTGGAGGCAGAGCAGACTTCGCGGCCAGACAACAGGTGGACAGTAAGTCACACAAAGCAGGGAAAACACAATGCTACCGGTGTGGCAGCGGCAGTCATCTGGGGAACGACAAGGCGTGCCCCGCCTTCAGAGCTAAATGCTCCTACTGCAACATCTTTGGACACTATGAGAAGGTATGTCGCAGGAAGCCCAAAAACGCCATCGTAAGGTTGGTGGACCAGGAGCAACGAGACGACTCCAGCGACCAGGAGGACACGGTTGAAGAGGAGGAATTCCTGTACATTGACGTACAAATATTAGAGATGGATAGCTCCAGTTCGGACAGACCCAGGTTAGATATGCACATAGGTGGAGTACCTTTGGAGATGATTGCGGACAGTGGAGCGCCCATATCCATCGTTCAGAAGAAGGTGTGGGAAAACAACTTCGCGAACAGAATCAAAGATTCTCTGCTACCCATGGATGTGAGGCCGGTGACGTACACAGGACAGAAGATTCCTATGTTAGGGTACTGCCCGCTCATGTTTGAATTCAGAGGAAGGCACGCTCAGTGCAAACTGTATGTCGCGGAAAAAGGCCCGTCCGTACTGAGTTGGAAGGACCAGGGCGCATTAGGAATCCAGCTCAACCCAGGAGGCATCGAAAAAATTCTTCTCATGGACATGGCTGTCAAGGAGGATGTACAGCTGTGGCGGACTACGTATCCGAGAGTCTTCAACGGACAAATTGGTGAATTGAGCAAATATACTCACCTGATTAAGCTTAAAGGAGGTGCGGTGCCGGTGGTGCACAAAGTGAGGAACATCCCGTTCCGCAGCAGAGAGGCGGTGCAAATGGAACTGGAAAGACTTGAAAAGGAGGGAGTCATCAGGGCGATAGAGAGCGCGGAGTGGCTGTCCCCCTTAGTTGTGGCCCAGAAGCCCAACGGTAAGGTCCGTCTCTGCGTGGACCTGAGGGAATTGAATAAAAACATTATCATAGATAAATTCCCCCTGCCACGCATCAGTGAAATGTTGGCTAAAACCAAAGATGTCCAATGGTTTTCCACGGTGGACCTGTCATCGGCCTACCATCAAGTTAAACTTCACCCTTCATGCACCCACCTCACGTCGTTCATCACGCCGTTCGGGTGCTATGAGTTCGTGAGGATGCCGTTCGGCCTTGCTTCAGCCGCGGCTGTGTTCCAGAAGATCATGCACAAACTCTTGAAGGATCTGAAGGACGTACTCTTCTTCCAGGATGACATCTTGGTGATGGGGAAGTCAAGGCAAGATCACAATGTGAAGCTTCACAAGGTGCTACAAAGACTGCAGGACAATGGGCTAACCGCTGAATGGACCAAATGCAACTTAGGAGTCCAGTCGGTTACATACCTCGGACATGAAGTGAGTGGGCAGGGCATAACGCCTAAGAAGTCGAACATGAGGGCCATCATGGAGGCGCCCACTCCAGAAAGGAAGGAGGATGTTCGGTCATTCCTAGGAATGGCTGAATATTACAGCAAATTCATACCCCACTTCGCAACAAAGACACACTTCATTAGACAACTACTCAGGGAAAGAAATACATTCCAATGGGGAAAGGAGGAACAGACGGAATTTGACGCACTCAAGCAAGAAATGAGCACGGCTATCCCCCTCAAAGGTTTCGATCCAAGTGCCGAGTCCATCCTCACCACGGACGCCAGTGACCGCGGCCTAGGGGCGGTCCTGATGCAGAGAGAGGAGTCCGGAGAGATATCTACCGTCAGTTTTGCTTCCCGCTCGTTGGCTCCCAATGAAGAGAAGTTCAGCGTGGTGGAAAAGGAGATGCTAGCGGTGGTCTGGGCGGTAGAGAAATTCAGGCAGTATCTGTGGGGAGCCAAATTCCTAGTCAAGACGGATCACAAGCCTTTGGTCCGTGTCCTGACGTCGAGCGGGCATGATCATGCCACGCCCCGCATTGCCAAGATGACCCTTCGGCTTTTGGACTTTGTCTATGAAGTGGAGCACATTCCGGGGCCTCAGAACAAAGTGGCTGACTTTCTTAGCAGAGCGGCGGCCATGGAGGGGGCAAAGGACGAAGAAAAGCACGAGTGGGAAGGCTATGTGGTAGCCACCATCCGGGACACTGAGGAAGTGATAAGTGCCCAAGACTGGGAGTGTGCCTATAAGGAAGACTCAGATTTGGATGCCGTGAAGGGATACGTCATCCATGGCTGGCCTGAAAAAAGACATCTGAAGGAGGAGCTGAAAAGGTACTGGGAAGTCAGGGATGAACTATCAATAGCGGACAACCCAGTGTTCTTACTACGTGGAGACAAGGTAGTTCCACCCCAAAGCATCTTGGAAAGGCTGATGTCTTTACTCCATGAAGGGCACCAAGGGATCACGAAAACGAAAGCGTTGGCCAGGCAAGCTTACTGGTGGCCGGCCATTGATGCGCAGGTCGAACGGCACGTGCGCACCTGTGAATCATGTGCAAAGTCGGACAAATCACAGAGTATGCTAAGGCCGCCATTGGGGAGATTCCCAGTTCCGGATGGCCCATGGGAAATGTTGTCAGTGGACATAATGGGGCCAGTCCTGGACAAAGAAGGCATTGCAAAGTATGTGGTGGTGGCAATTGACAAGTATTCAAAATGGCCAGAGTTACAAGTATTGGAACAAGTGGACACGGAAGCGGTTATACGTTTCTTGCGCACTACATTCGTCAGTGAAGGCATCCCAAGGATCATCATCTGCGACAATGGTCCCCAATTCACATCTGAGAAGTGGGTCGCATTTACCAACAGGAACGGCATTGAGGTGAAGCATACCCCGATCTACCACCCGGCTGGCAATGGACAGGTGGAACGCTTCAACCGTGTGATAATGGGCACCATACAAGCAGCCATTGAGGACGGTCTGGACTGGGAAAAAGAGCTAGAAAAGATGATTTGGGCATACCGCATCACACCAGGGAGCACCGGATACAGTCCCTTTAAGATCTTGAGAGGTAGAGAGGCATTCACCAAGGACAACGTGGCATGGAGGAAGTTGGTTGTACAGAGCAGGTGGTCACCGGCGGTGGTCAGGAAGAATCTGGAGAGGGCACAAGATGTTTACACTGCTCATTACAACAAAAGACGGAACACTCGCAGTACGGAATTGGACAAGGGAGATTGGGTGAGGGTGAAGCTCGCCATCAGGAAAAGAAAGGGGGAAAGCAAGTTTTCCCCACCCCTCAAGGTAGTGGAGCCCTATGCCCGGTCTGCCCTGCTGAGTGATGGAAAGGTGTGGTCGATGGACAGAATGGCAAGATGCAGCAAGATAGTGAAATGGGAAGAGGAAGTAGAAGAAAGAGAGGAGCAAGTTGTCGAGGAAGGAGAAAGTGAAGAAAGAGAAAGGCAAGAAGAAAGCGTTGGAGGAAGTGGAGAGAGACAAGGAGAGAACGTCGAGGACGCAGAAAAGCGAATAGAAGGTGAAGAAAGAGAAAGGAAGGAATCAACAGAAGGAAGAAAGGGAAGTGCAGGAGGTAGTGAAAGGAGAATGAAGATCAGAGAAGTGGAAAGCACGAAAGAGCGCATGGAAGACAAGACTACAGAAGGAGTGAGAAGCAACGAGGGAATAGAGACTCGAGTAGGAAGAAAGATCAAGGTACCGGAGAGATTCAGAGACTTTGTGATGGACTAGAAGTAAGACTTTTTGTAAATATTGTTGGGTGCATAAAGGGGGGAGATATGTGGTAGCGTTCTAGTTGTTCCTGCACAGGAACAGGAAGCAGCTAGGCAGGAAGCGGAAGGCGGCCATGCTTGTTTGCTGGCGCCGACCGCAAAGACGCAGCTTAGCCCCGGCGCTCCGATTAAAGATTCAAATTTAACTTAATACACGTGTGTGACTCACCTCATTACAAACTGTGCTGTCAAAGGCTGCACATACATTTCTGTGACTTTTTTTGTTTGCAGATTTATATTTCGCAAACTCGATCTGAATGTACGAGAGCGCTTTACATAAGCACCAGAGGCATCTCAATTGACTTGTATGAAACAAAGGGAACCTGTCTATTAGATACTAAGGGCCATATGTATCATAGTTCCGTTTTGCGAATTCTAAATAGCGATTTTTAAGGAATCGCTATTTAGAATTCGCAAAACGGTATGTATGTAAGAAATCGCTACTTTTTAACGATTGCTTAACATTCCTAATTTGCGATTTGCATCGCAAATTAGGAATATTTTCAAGGGTGCAGGGGTGTCTCAAGAACACCCTGCTGCACCCCTGAAAATGACATGTGGGGGCATATGGCGCACATACATGCCCTAAGGGCATGTATGAGCATCATATGGCACCTTTGGTTTTTTTGAAAATTGCTTTTTTAAAAGAATTCGCAACTTACCACCAACTAGAAGTTGGTGGTAATTTGCGAATCCTTATGGGCAATTTTGAAGTATTTTTTCTTTGATACATTGCATTTAAGGAATCGCAAAATTTGCGATTCCTTAAGTGCAATCGCAAAATAAGGAATAGCTAATTTTGCGATTCCTTATTTTGCAGCAAAAATGTTACATACATACCATTTAGCAAATTAGCATGCGAATTTCGGCCTTTGCGAATGCTAATTAGCTTGATACATATGGCCCTTACTTACTTACCCAAGGTTGGTTCCCTTTAACTGCGACCCCTAAGCTGATTTCCTAGACGCAATGGGTTGCTTCCAAACACCTGACATGTAATAGCGTTTCTTACCCGACTCTTCACCTGCGTTTAGCAATGCTAAATTGACATGTAGTAGGAACCTTCATGCATGGATGTCAACAGACCCGATTACGGCGGCCGATTCCCGATTTATAAAGCCAAAATAGTTTAGGTTGCCTCCCGCTTAAAATGTTTCAATGTTCTTGTGTAACGTAACTGGTGCTCATGTAAAGCACTCTAATACCTTCACTGGACAGTACGCGCTATATAAAACAACAAAAACAAACATGTCAACTGGGAAACTTATATCCTCCCCCATTTATTTTTCTCTTTCTTCCACTCCTATTTTATTTTAAAATGTTGGCATGTAGCGGTGCCTGAAATGGAAAAATAGAAGTACAGGTACTCAGTACCAGTGTGCATGCTTAATTCTGAGAAGTAGCAATTAAAAGTTCTACATTTCACATGAGAAGTGCTGGTACTCTCCCTCCCAATATAAACAAGCATTGGCATAGCCAATAGGTCTCGCCTTTGGGACCTTTTAAGTGTTTAGCCATGCAACACTTGATGTTGTTGCACCAAGGATATTGTGCTTGATAACTAAACACTTATAAGGTTCCAAAGGTGAGACCTATTGGCTATGCCAATGCTTGTTTTTAATAGGCCCGGGGCCAAGTTTACCTCCACATCATCAGGGGGTGGAGACTGGGCCGTAATGCTAGGTCTTTGCCGAGCTGATGGCCTCACAGGCCTAAGGGCTGAGAGATTGTCAGCCCGGCAATACCCACCTGCCCAGGGCCGGGGGAGCAAGCAGTTAAAAGGCTGTCACGTGTCCGCATTTTGGAGCACAGCAACAACGGCGATGTCCTGGAGTAGGGCAGACGGTGCCCTCATTCTAGAAACTTAAATGGAAAATGATCTTTTAATTAAAAAACTTAGTTTAACCATTGCAATTATTGCTTCATTTTTCTGTGAATGCAAGGGGGGCGGAGCCCTGATGCCCGTGCACAGAAATCGCCACTGCGCTGTCACAATGTGCAAGCTTGCCTCTAGCAGAGGCAGAGATTTATCTGTACAAGTCCTGTACCATAGAACACTTCTTTTGGACAGCTTAGAGCTATACCTCCCTCCAATGTCAAGGCACCTCTAAAATCAGGCACCAGGACACCACAAAATAGGTACTGGGTGCCTTATCAATGTCATTTACCACTCACTCATTTAAGTTGAGGGAATAGATTGCAGAAATATTAATTTTCTTTCACGTTCGCTCCTGCTAGCAATTATCTAATGGACATTATAACGCAAGTTCTTTCATGAATACTCCCTATTATGTCTTGGTTGACTTGTTTCCATGGCACTTTCGGAAGATCTCTACACACCATGGCGGGAGTTCCAACTTTCCTGACCTTAACACTCCGTTGAAATGCAATGAATTTTCTAATACTTTTCTCAACCTCATATTGTTCTGGTATCCAAAACTCATTTCATTATCTTTCTTTAGTTTTGCTTACCCTTAACTGTTCTTCATGAGCTACCTGCAGCAGCTTTTCTGGAGGAACTATCCTCATAACTGTAAACAACATACTTTGCACAGCCCAACTCCTCTTTTATTCTCCAGTATGCCTGAAGCTTCTCATAAACCTCGTATTTCAAAGGGCATTTTTTTCCTTTCCAGACACAAATTTTCTTGAACATCTCAGCCGTTTCCATTTCCTTTACCGAAACCTCTCATCGACTTTCACAGCGTGACCTCTGGCGCCCCTTGTTACGGACACCCAACTTAACTGTGTTTTTAAAATTCTATATCATTTATTGTTATGATGTCGCAAATATGTAAAAACTTGTAGACTTTTTACATTATTCCTTGTTGTGCCCTCCACTATCGCTGTATATACCACATCATGTCACTTGCGCCGTCCCAAACTTCACGAGCACTTATGCACAGTATCTTGTCGGTACATGTCCATTAACGTAACGCAGTGCTACCTTCCCATGTGCTTGTACATAGGAAGTTTAATATGTCCAACATGTCTAACACAAGCTACCTTAATATGAATGTGTCTCCATGGGTTTCTCCTCTTTTGGATCAAATCCATTGCAATTAACTGTGCCACCTATAATTGCTCCTTAAGTGAAAACAATGTTTCGAGACACTGTTGTTTGTCATAAAACATTAATACATATTTGGCTTAATTCAAAGAGAAGATAAACACTGGTATTTAATATTTCGTAGAAAAAGTTTTCTTCACTTTAAATTATCCTATCTGAAAAAAAAGACTATTTTTCAGTAATAAATATGGCGCAATGTCTACTGGTCACTGGGAGAAAAAGACCTGCTGCTTGCAAGTGTGGCACTTTGAAATAGGAGGAAATGAAAATGAGGATCTAATCATCAAGGAAACTTTTCAGTTTAATTTTCTCCCATTTAAAATCATTCAGAAACATCATTTTGTTCTTATGCTCTAGGACTTTTATTTAAGAGTTAAATAATTCAGTGCTTCAGTTCTTCAAATCTATAAACCAGCCTGGTGCAGAAATCTGACTGAACACTGCTCTTTATCATGCCCTGCTATCAGCAGCCTAATGACAAAAAAGTTAAGTAAACACAGCCTTCCCCTAATGTTAAAAGAAAAATGTGACCATGAACTTATTTAACAATTAACTTATGCAGTAAGCGACTTTGAAGGTGTCAGGGAGCTGCTGGTTGCTCACAATCAACTTGTTGGAGACATCTGATATAGAATGTGTCTCCACCGCCTTTCCCCTATATATCACCAAATATCAAAAGGGACAAATGGACAAAGATCTTCACTCACTATGCAATAACATGCAGGACTAGTTTTTCAGCAGCAATTAAGACTTTCTTGCTCATGCATTGCTTGGTAGTGGAGGGGCTGGAAGTATTTGAAAATGTACCTGATTTGGAAACCAACAAATTGGTTGTCTTAACTGAATAAAAAATATCTGTACTAAAAATGTATGAACATTATTTGACTAAAGAGAGCAGGGTTCTATAAAATTATCACTTTCTTTGAGGTGCATTCTCAAAGAGAAAGGGTAGATGATTATGTCACAGCTTTGCGAGAACTTGTCTCATCATGTAAGCTTGGTCCCACCACTGATGAAAGGAGAAGAGGTCAATTCATGGTGAAATGCAGAGGTGATAATAAGGTCCGCAAGGAACTTTGGATAATGAATGCCCTTCCCCACTAAGTGAAACTTTGGTGGTGGCAAAGAAAATGAAGTACTCTCAATAATATATAGAGTTCATTACAGACCAAACCTGTACACATCTTTACCAGTACTGCAGATCTGTAACACTAGAATAACAACCCATAATTACACCAACATGTCTGGGATAATTGTGCAACCACCAATACCATGACTACCCTCAACACAGACTCTGAACGCCCTAGGTTAAAGTGGGAACACCAGCCACTCAGCTCCCTAATGTCCAACAGACAAGTTAATCCTTTCAAAGTTGGCTATTTCTGATGCTAAGAATACTAATGGAAAATCATCATTATCCAGTTTGATACTCATGAAAATCCTTTCTGTTACCTCACATACGTAGAAAAAGGGACACGCCTACTATCTCCATACTATTCCAAGTGTTAATATTCACATAAAGAATATTCTGTTGAGCAGGTAAGATGGAATATTCAGAAACATAGTGGCTGTGGGGTTTTTGTATTAGTGTGATTTATTTTAAAGTAAATATACTGTGCCTCATAGTATTGGTACATTTATTACTAGCTCTTTGAGTACATCTCTGTGCCACAAAGCACTAGAGTGCAGTGTGGGCAGCAGCACAAGGAACCTGCAAACAGTGAACAAAAATTATGTTAATCTGATAGCTAACAGAGTTGGATGCTCTGACTGTAAAGCTGTTCACCTCTCAACACACATGTACACACAAACACACTCACAAACACACACGCACCCCTACCTATCACCAAAGGCTTTCTGACACACATATTCAAAAGTCTTTCCATAAAAACTAGTATGTAGCTGCATGGAGATTGAGTTGCTTTAAATGGCCGTAGACACCTAACAGACTTCTTGGAAGTGGGTCATGTGCAGCAGAACCTCTACAAAATCATATCCAAGCTGACCAAATAGAAGTATAGAAAAATCTACTGGTTGTGCCCTGGAATCATCCGAATGCTCCAGAAGAGCAGAAGGTGAATGCAGCAAGTCATCCTCCAGCAACTGTAACACAATTTGGTTCTGCACCAGGAGAAATTCTTTGCTCCTATGCTCACCCTTACATATTTCCCATCAACCTGCAGGGTTATGAAAGTTAATGGTAATCTACTTTAGCTTGCACATCTTATTGATGGAGTTTGGCAATATCCATACTGCGCTATCAATATTTTGTCTGCTCAACATAGTTGGCCCTCATCATGCTAAAGATAGCTACAGAGTCCTGGAAGGCTTCTGACTTCATGCTTTCAATGCGCCCTCTGTGCAAGATATGGGCACACTTTCGGGGAACATGGGTGAGACCACTGGGGTCTTCAGCTCACCTATCAATGGATACCATCACTACATCTTTCCCTTTAAGGTCTGGGTTACACAGAAAATTAGCTGGACAGTTTGGACACCCTTAAGTCTTACCCGGTCATTTAAAAATCTTCACTTGTGGGTTTTATCCCCATAGTCCAAGCAGTCGTTGTCTGTCTTTCTTGACATAGCACGGAAAGGCTTTTCTGGCCTACCACTAGGTTTAGGACCGTTCCTCTGGGTTTCTTTCAAACCTGGAATTCAGGGATCCTTCATATGGTTGAGAGCCAAGACATTTGCACCTGCAGCCATCAGCTTGAGGTCTGCAATCTGCTTGAACGCAATCAACTGCTATAGAAAAGGAGGCCTACCCTCCAAAAGGTGGTCAGCTAAGATTGTGCAGCTTAGCAGTGGTCATGGCTTTCATAGTTATCCAGACTTTCAAAATCTTGGTAGACTTACATATCCAAGGATCATATAATTATTTGCATCTTTTTCTCCTGTCAGTTGATTTGGTACTGGTAAGTGTTATGACCAAACTACCTCACCAATGTAACTTTAATATTCTCCTACTATTGCCTCTATATACTATATCCAACTCCAACACAACTTCTCAACTGCTGATATGCAAACAACGAACCCCTTGTCAAGTCAAACTCTCCCTTTATTACATATAAGTTCCCCAAAGGTAGCCCATAGTGCAACGTGCATCGTAATAAAAAGGTTTTACATGTCATTTTAAGTATTACATGTTCTGGTAGTGAAAAACCCCTAAATTCCTGTTCTCTACTGTATGGAATATCTCTTCCACTGGATAACGTTGGGTTACAATATACATTATTACAATTCATAAGTGCTAAAGTTTGATTGGAAACAGGCAGAAATATCATGTTTGGACTTTATGAATTGTAATTTAAAAACCTCTTTAATGGTAAAGTCAGATTTTAAGTTATACTTTTTAAAATACCACTTTTAGAAAGTTGGCATTTTCCTACCTCAACTATTTGGTGCCTGCAGCCTGTTCATAGGTCACATGACTGGGTGTAATTACCAGTTTGATTTTGTTTAGACTGCCACATAGTAAAGGGATAAGATGTGTGTGGATGGGCCATTAACTAGAAGGAGGGGAGCGGAGCTGGGCACAGCCCTGCTTGCAAATGAATGGGCTGTACTGTGCCTTCAAACAAAAGATTTATCATCTGTGCATTGTTCATGCAGTCAGCTTGAAGCCAGGGCAGGGGAAGCTGGTAATGTCAAGTACTTTAAAGGGAATTCTCTAGAAACATTCCAATTTCAAAGGAGGCACCCAGTATAAGAATAGCACAATAGACCAACTCTCCATTACTCTTTCTGGACATGCTGAAGATGCAGAAGATCTCACAGAGTACTGCTTGCTGATGAGACCTGCTATGTACTCAACAAGACTGGTTTGTTGCATTGCTGATTTGCTGAATATGAAATGACTGTTTTGCTGCCTGGAACATGCCTTAAACCCTCAGGGCCAACCTTGCTGCTTGAGCCCTTTTCCACTGCTTGAAACAATGACTACCAGAGGGATTGCAAGGACTAGTTGACTAGCCTCCTAAGGAGAGCCTCAGGGACAGAACAGGCTCCAACCATCTTGAACCTGCACCTAGACTTAGCCAGACTGAGGTCCCAAGGTCTGGATTTTGGCTATCGGGCTCCTTTAGCACCACCACCAAAGTGAAGGACTGGTGCGCCACCACTTTGGGAAGTAGTGCCTCACCTGTCCTTGACCTTTGGTGGTGGTGCTAAAGGTGCCCAAAAGATAAAGTCCAAACCTTGGAACCTGAACAATGTTGGCTAAAACCTTTTCTGAGATCCAATAGGAGTCCGGGACCAACCTGCTCGTCTATTTTCCCAAGGTGCATCACCGGTCAAACTGAATTTGCGGCAGCCCCCACTACATTTTTCTCTGAAGCAGCAAATACTGTTCAGCAGTCCTTCACCCAAGGGGTATCTGGCCTCGTGGAACTCTCAATGGCAACAGCCTCCAGCCTCATCCTACTGGATATTTTTGACTCCCCCAAAAAGTCCAAATGAAGAAATCTTCACTGCAACTTTGTCCTACGGCTCCCCGACAACATCAATCCCTCTTCAGACACTGCCTGCAGCCTTGCCCCGCTGACCTCCATTTTTCTAAATTGGGGTTGGATTTTTCATATGTTATGTTTTCACTTTATTACTGTTTGTGTGCTGCACACATACATTACCCAGTGCCTCTAAGTTAAGTCTGACTGCTTTTGTGGCAAGCTAAAAGAGGGTTAAGCACATGTTAGTTTAGTTCACTTTGACAGGGATTGTGGTTGTTGCTTGAGCAGGGCTAACACCCTATTCAACCAACAACCCAATTTCTCACAGGAATGATTAAGAAAGAAATTGCAATAGTTGAAGAGATCTTAGAGTCAAATAGGAACTCTGGTGCTGGTACACGGGAGGCTGAGGCGGTAATAGACCGGGTGGAGAATGGGTCTGAGGTTCATGCTAGCTCTTGTGTACTAAGAAAAACAGTGAACGCTTGTGTTTTGGAAGCAAACTTGGAAATCACTGAGGCCCAGCCCTCCCATAAGCCCAGTTTGCTGCCCACTAAAAAAACTAAAGGGGGGGGGCTCATGTACTTTACAAGGGGCAGGTACTCATGGCCTAAAAGTGGAGGATCAAGGTGGGTCCAAGCAGTAGGACCTCAAGGTCTGCCAGCCTTTTATTATTGAGAAAGTTACTGATTTTATGAAATCTTTTTTAGGGTAAGTTACAGATTTTATGGAGCAGGTTGAGAGTACATGTTGAGGATGAATTACAGTGTGGGCTTCGGAGGAAGTTGGAGTGTTTACATAGAAATGCAGGAAACAGTAGCATAGCTTGGGGTGGCGGCCTCCCCCCAGTATTACCTGCTGTCTCGGGCGGCAACAGAAAGGCCCCTGCTCCTCAATGCGTTTTCCACGGGGTGGCAAACAGAGAACATGCTTGCCAGCACCCCCGCGCTCTTCACTGCGGCTACCACAGGGCAAACGCAGAGACCGCCACTGGTGCCCATAGGGCTAACTTCGCCACTGGCAGCAAAGTCCATACAGAAAGAGCTATCACGTTAATCAATGGTGCAAACTAAAGGCAAGATGTCATAACCCTCAGGACTCCAGTAGGTTGGAAAGATCTATGACCAGATCCACTGATGCCTGTCAGATGGGAGGGAGAAGGAGACATAGGGAAGTCCCTAGCAAGCCCAGTGTGAGTATGGAGGCTAAACAGAGACCAGCTATTCAGGGTGACTGACCAGTCACACTGGATTTGCTCATAAAGCAACCACATATGTTGCTGTTCTGGCAAATGTGTCAAGGTTCCAACTTTCAGGGAGGAAAGATGGTATCACCTAAAAGATAGCGCCATGTATTCGGTAGGAAATAGAGTGGGCATTTATAGCAGATTCCCTGGATAGGCAGAATAGAGAAAGTCTCAAATGGGGAGAGTACAATTTTGCCCCAGTGTTGGTTAAATTTCTACATTCAGGACTAGGTGTAAGCAGTATGAAAACATTGGAATCAAAAGAGTTGAGGCTGTGGACAGCTGATGTATTTCACCTGGCTACTCCAATGGATTCCAGGTGCTTGATGCTAATGCAACATTTGAGGGACTAGCCATAAACTGTATGAGTCAGGAAGCACAGTACAGGAAGTCTCGTACAGAGTGGTGTGGGGACGAATATAGTATGCTGGGTAACATGATAAATGAGCCCAAGGACATTGTGAACATAGGTTTGTAGAGGTGCTTAGGTGGAACAGAAGGAGGGGCCCAGCACAAGATGGAGGCACAACTGGTCAGTAGCACCGGTTTTCTGCTTACAGTAAATATTTTTGTTTAAACTATCGCAGGGTTTAAGAGTAAGGTGGATAACAAATATTGGTTTTTTTTTGTAGAACATTTTGCAGATCTTTGTCTACAGGAGACCTGGACTAACCTGACCCCATTTTAAAATGATTTTGTTACCTATCACACAGCTGCACAACTGCGTCCCGTCGGTCAACCCAAGAGGGGGAGGGGGGCTCTGTACTTTTATGCATGGGAATCTGAACGAGAAGGTGTTTTTAAAATATGTTGATTTGCCCTTCTACCAACTTATTAGACTAAAGTTTGATAGGGCTCATAGAGTGGTTCTTTTTTATTGTTATAATAATCTCTTCAATCAGGACAGAAGTTGGGTGCTAGCTGGGTTGCATAAAGAGAAAAAGGCGTAAAGTCCAAATTAGAATATGAGATTCACATTCTTCGTGGAAGGGACTTTAGCTTCCACTTGTGTCCAGTACAGGCCAAAGTAGTCTGTGACATTGTGGATTCTAATGATAAGGGGCAAACACAGTTTACTCTTGATACTTATGAGGAAGAACTCAATAGGTGTTTAAGAAGATACAACTTGGCTTTTGGCAATGTAATAGTTGATCCCCTGAGGGAAATAGGTTCCACATTTATTGGATGGGAATGGAACCACTTTTGATTTTATACTTGTTTCAGAGAAAATGAAGCCACTTGTTATTATCCGGGCAACCGCTGTTAATAGCTTTTGCGATCACCTTTGTTTATTTTATTTATTTTTAGAGTTTTCTATAGCGCTAGCCAGACCCAAGGTAGGGTATCAGAGCGCTTTACATAATGAACACAATATTATATATAACATATAGTGCACACGTGGCATACAAACAATCATGTCATAAAAGTGATCAACACAGCATAACTTAGTTTAGAGAAAAAGCAGAAAAGAAAGTCGTTCTGAGCGATAAGAGACAGTTCGAGACTGTGCGAGTCTTATCTTCGAAATATCTGTGGATGGCGAGTATAGTCAAGTTTTGAGGTTGTGAGTTAGAATGGTGATTGCCCAGATTTAAGTGAGGAATTTGTTCATCAGGAATAGTTTTGCTTCCTTTTTGAACAGAGGTATTCGGACGATTTTTCTGATGGATGGATGTTCAAGTAGAACATGGGGGGAGGTCCCATCGCTATGGAATGGCTTAAGGCCATTGAGGTGTGCAGATTACATAGCCTGATGTTGAATTGGTCTAAGATTCATCCGAAGGACTTTCTTACTAATTTAATAAGGGAAAATCGGGATTGTTGACGAACATGCGTAAGGGAGGAGGCCAGTGCAAAAGGAATCAAGGAAGCTTTCATGGAGCTTTCGATTAAGCTCAAGAAGGGTCTACTGGGTAGGCCCACAAATGGTGCCCCCAAAACTAATTCAGTTGTTTGATAAGCAGTATTACTGAGCGAACAGGAACTTAAAACTTGCCCTGAAGACAACACCTAGGGATAAAAAAAGTCATTAGGGAGTGTAGGGATCAATGTAAAGAGGCATTATATGCTCCCAGAGAGTAGATTCAGGCTAAGGTATGGGTGGCTCCACTGGAGGCAAATGATTAAGGGATAGCATGGCGTTCTGGTGGATGAATAATCAGACATTTTTAAGGGTAGTAATATGATAGGGATTGGCTCTGTGATTGCCCCTCCCCCCCCAGGATTAGACTTCTATTTTAGCTCTATCTATGTATTAGATGGGGTACATAGTTGTCATTGGAAGTGGATGCTACCCCTGTAAGTCCCCAAAAGGATTATACTACAGCTGGCGACTCGCTTGTATTCTCTGTGGATGAAGTGCCCCATGCTATTTGTATCAGCAAAAGCAATAACGCCCCCGGCACTGATGGAGTTCTAGTTGACATCTTTAATGATAATTTGGACTTATGGGCCCGCTTGGTGATAAATGTAGTTAGTGCCATCTGTAAGACAAGTAAGTTAGTCATCTGGTCCCAATCTGTTATTGTACCTATCTATAAGAAGGGTCATTAGGGCGAGATTAGGTGCTACCATCATATTTCACTATTAGATTCCCTGCTGAAGATTACCAGTAGAATCTCAGTATTTAGGTTTGAAACATGGGCAGAGGAATATATTATGTTCTTAGTCATACAATATGGTTTTAAAAGGGGGATCATCACAGTTTAGCAGTGCCTAAATCTTACTCATTTAATCTATAAATATATGGTGGTAAAAAAGGGAAATCTGTGTATGGGATTAATTGATCTATCTAGCGCTTTTGATACGCTATTGTGTTCCATGATGACTGCCTATAATTAATATGCTAAAAAACATGCAGGTATTATGGCAAGAGTTAGATACAGGAAACATGGAGAGTGCATAGAGCCTTTTGGTATCGGCAGGGGGCGTGAGGCACGGCTGTGTCTTGACTACCTTTCTATTCACAATTTACATCAATGGACTAGAAGGAGTGCTTTTAATGAAGTGTAGAGCACTTCTGTAGATTGGTCACTACTCTGTGTCTGCCCTCCTGTTTGCAGATGGTGGGGTGCTTCTGGCTCAAACCCTGATGGCTCACCAAAAAGCTCTTAGCAGCTTTAAAATCCAGTTTGTATTTAAAGGTTATCCCGACGAAATCTTTTATCATGTACAGGGGACCTCCGAAATGTAAACATCACCCTATGGATGTGAATAGTCCTAATCTAAGAGTCATTCCCGTCCTTTGTGTATTTATAGGGTGCAATTTGATGCAAAAGGGGTGTGGCATATCCTGGTTCAGTCTAGACAACACTAATTTGAAAAATGCCTGAGGGGTGTCGATAGATTTACTTAGAAACTGGTAAAAAAAGCCTATAAAGGAAATATTTCATAAATACACAGCAAAATGTGTTAGCATGGCCTTGTTTGGGGCTGGTGTGTGGATTATTCAAAGATCACACCTCTCCAGATGACAGAAAATAAGGTTTTAAGGAAATTGCTTTTAGTTCCCCATGTGACTTCTTCGTATTTGATATATTGGTAGGTGGGCCTAAGTTTCATTGAAAGTTTGATTCAGATTTGTCCATTGTTATTCTGGTCTGGACCCGAGAGGAGGCATCTTTGATTAGAGCTCTTATCCGAGAGTGTCTCTCTCTTGATTACGCTCATAATATTCTTTAAAAGCTTTATACAGCAGTTTGGGCAGGCCAGATTTATTCCACTACCCCATGGCGCTCCAAGGGATTAGTAGAGAAAAGCTTAAACGCATGGGGCTAAGAAGGCTTGAGGCTGGCAGGATGGGAAGCAAGAACTGGAAATCTAGTGGGCAGATTTACAAGCCTCTTGCGACACATTTGCACCACTGTTGCACCACTTCTGTGACGCAGCAGCAGCGTAAACCATGCGCCACGTTTTGACTTATTTACAACGTGACGCATCTAGGCAGATGCGTTACATTGTAAAGCACTGTGCCACATGAAACCTGCGTTCACTGAATCAGGTTTACATCACCACTGCGTCAAACCCTTACGCCTGCTTGAAGCAGGCTTGAGGAGTGAGGCACCACGTTATGTATGTGCGGGCCCTGTGCATTGCTGGAGTTGCGTCGTGCTTGCGACACAACTCCAGCAATGCGCGGCTTTTATGCCACAAGATGCGACACGCATCTGCCTATCATTGCGCCACAGTGCGCTGCATTGTAAATGCGATGCATCCGTGGTGGCGCTAGGGGAGAATTGCGTGTCGCATCTATTCTGGCGCATCCCTGCTGGTAAATATGCTCCTAGGTATTTTGTCTATTGAGAACATGATCACTATTGAGGCCTGCAACTTTATCTGGTGTGGGTAAACAATGATTTCAATACGTTTCTATTGACCCAATCAAACCTGATTCATATCGTGGAATTATTACATAAAATGAATGACTTGTCATGCACTCATATCCGTAGTCCATGTGATGGAAAGTCACAATGCATTTTATTCTTCTTTGTAAGTTTTTATGGGGGCTAGAAAAAGGATTTTCAAACCTTTTATGCTTAAAAATACATTTTTTAATTGTAGGGCCGCCTCACTTTTTTCTTTTTTTAATCCTTGAGTCTAAGGAGATCTGCTCAATTGTGGTGGTGTATAGTTAAGTGGCGCTATATGTACGAAAGGGTTTGTAGAAGTATGTTATGGTGTGCTGTTTTGATGGTATGCTGTGGTTATTCGTTTTTTAGGGTTCCAAATTGTATCTAATGTGTATCTGATTTGAGAATTATAAAGATTGTACTTCCATCAGGATATAGTTACCCCTCAGTGACTAAGTAATATAGCACCAAGAGTTATGGGGTTGACAGCTCATTTGGTTGCGAGTGTGTGTTGGGGGGTGAAGCATAATTTCTGTTATGTGCCATCTACCAATATGATAATTTCATGATGCAATTATATGGTTCTTGATTGGCGGGCCATTCTATCATATATCGTTTGTAACCTATTTTATTTGGGGCTCTGTATCTGTATTATATATTGTACTGCTGTTTTAACTTTTATGGTATTTCAGATGAATATCGAATAAACTTTTATTGATTGATTGATATGGACTTTTTTGTGCTTTTTCTTGCAGGTAATAATGCTGAAAATGATAACTAACCATAAGTCTGCTGAGCATTGCAAGACATCCTACACCACGCAAAGCGAGGAACTCCAGAAAGAGTGTAACTTTTTCTTGACAGCTGTCCGCTTGGCTTCTCTCAATCAAATCTTGGATCCTTGGGTTTATCTTCTGCTGAGGAAGATCCTTCTCCAAAAGTTTTGTCAGGTTGCAAATGCTGTCTCCAGCTGCTCGAACGATGGACCCAAAGCTCAGGCTATGATATTAGCCACTGAAATAAGACAGGCGGAAACATGAAACAGAAACGTCATAAGATAAACATTTTCTGCAAACATGGTCATTATCCTTGGCTACTCTCTTCTTAAATATTACTGTGAATTTAGGCACAAATGGCATTCTCGCCAGAAGGCTATTTGAGGAAATCAAGGAGGAAAAGTCTGAGGACCCTGTGACTTGATAGGGAATAGATTTTGGTTGGAACTTACGAAAGTATTTTGAAATACCACCCAAGTACTTGAAATTCTATTTTAACCACCCACTCCTTCTAATTCTATTTATTATTACCTCTCCCTGTGTCTAAGTCTTCCCTTGCCCATTTTCCTCGCTTGTCTTTGCTTAAAGCTGCCCATAACAACATAAAATGTTTGAGAATACTGGACCTGTAAATTATCTCCTTTGGCATCGGAGGTGGCATCCGATAAGGCTACAAGCTTCAACCTCCTAACGCCCGGGCATGTATCCAGTCAGAGCGGGGTGTTTTGAGAAAGATCTACATAGATTTAGGAACACAAGAACAATGTACCTACAGTTAGACTGTAGAATACTGTTTCTCTTGAAAGCAGATACATGTAGTGACTTTCAACACCAACTTCATAAAGTTTCTTTATATTGAAAATTACCAAGTAATGTTCCAAACACTTGCCATATATCATGCTTGAAAAGAATTGGCTGCTGACGCGCTAAGATCTAAAACTTATATTTTGAGATGGAACGCTGAAATGTGCATGATTGTTCTACGAGACCACGTTAGAGCCATAGCTGCATGCCAAATATAGGAGAGGATAGAGGGCCCTATATAAATATAAGGATGTATTTATGAGCTGCCACCACATAAGAGTAAAACAAATCCTGATTATTCAGCAGAGAATAAATACAGGAACTTACTGCAGTGTTTCCAAACATCAGTGTTTCGTGGTACTAACAGCATGATACAGGAGAGCCGCCTGTATTTGATGACCCCTTCAGAAAGTACATCCTGATTGTCATACAGCGAAAAGATGGTAACTGACTCACAAAGTCAGTTTTCCCTGAATGTTGTGTTTAATACATTTACTATCCACACAAACTATCACTTTTGAAGATATCCCGCCTATTTCTACATCAGACGATCAGGGGCACCATAAACCAGCAGAAATCAAACTTACAACTATGTTTTTATGATATAAATGCCAGTTTTATGGCACCTGAAACAAACGGTCTACAGATCACGAATTCTAAAACTGAAACGCATTCCATTTCTTATTTTTTAAGTTTTATAATATTTTCATTGCAAGAAAAGTATAGCAACATTTTAGCAAATTGCTAAAATCTGCGTAAAGGCTTTCTTGAGCCAGGATATTAAAATATTATCGTCAAGGCTGAGATTGCCAAAATAATCTTGTTGTTTTATAAATAAATGCTGCTGTTGACTTTTCTTACTGTGCTATTTATTTAAAAGTGTTGCAGTTTTCAGGTCTCATCTCAAAGAACATACGTCCTAAGAGACCACAAATACGTGGAGAGAGGCCAAGTAAAAGGATGTATAGATGTGCGTGCCATTAAGTTATGTGACTATACACAGCTGTAATTCAGCGCCATGATATCATTCTGGGTGAACGTGCGCTTTACAAATGCACAGGTTGTGTTATGTTATATCGATATCTCACCTGTGCCTAATTTTTATCTGAAAGACAGGTGCTGCCTCGGCACCTTAACACGTTTTCAAAATGTTAAGAAACTCTTGCATCTGTTACCATAGGGTTGGCCATGGTGAGGTCAGGAGGGTACCATCAATTCCGGATTTTCAGGATATCCTCATAAAAATAAACTCGCATTGTCAGTGGTTACCCTGAAAACCTGGCTTGGGCCATGCCTTTGTGGACCTACGTTGGACTCCTCAGCCATATCAACTTGTTTAAAGTTGAATTTTAATCCGTGTATGCCAGAGCAGGCCTGATCCCAACAACGTGAAATACCTCCTCATTCCACCCCTTTCTATTGCACAAGGGATCAAAAAAGTAAAGCTCATTATCATACATGACGCCTTCAAAATAAAGTTCTACTTTTCAGCAGGAACCCTGAGCATCTCTTATGCTATTCCCTTCAGAAATCACTTGAGGCACATTTTGTAAAGGAGTGTACATTGTTATTTTTTTTGCCAATCTGTGATAGAATGTAGCACTTTGATCTTGTGTACGTTTTTAAAAATAAAAAAATCTTAAAACCTGTAACATAATTTTAAAACTTTGCTAATGTCTGCATTGTGTGTGACTGATAACTGACACACATTGCTTGAGTAACTGTTGACCCATTTGACATTGTAGTGTGCCTTGAATACTGGAAACCCCCACGTTATTAGCAATCTGTAAGATTTGTATTTTGCTTTTTACAAATCAACAAGTAGGGCCAATATTGACTTGCTTTAACTTTTAGAGGTTGAGTTTCATCAAGGTGTGACCAAAAGTAAGCATATAAAGAGCAAAGAGATACTGCTGGCCAAAGTAGTCTAACCAATGGCTATATCAGATTTTGTAAGATTCTTTCTTTTCTGCATTGAATTTTGTAGATTTGCACGTGGATATCTTATACATAACATAATTTAATATTTGTGCATGCTTATATATAGGTTACAAAATCAGAATATTTTTTTACAAATGTAGTTATATGTTTTAAGGAAGATTTCTCTTGACTGAAGTCCTTTAAAACATATTACTTTTTTGGAAAATGCATGTAAACCCAAATCTATTGAAAATGAATGCAAAAACAGTTTTCTGCACTACAGTATGCCTTGCATGACGTGCAACCACTTGCCTAATTTTGAACGAAGGAACGCGCCTAAGCAATAGGCAAACTATTACATTGCTCAAATTGCTGTGACTCTGTATTCACCATTGAAAAACCCAACAACTTTATTTGTTTTGCATTGCATCCAACTCAGTGCGCAGCTCGCAAAGTGAGTTTTACAGAATTGTTTTTCTTGCTTTGTTGATTTCTTATAGGCAAGTCATGTGATTTTTGTTGTCTGTTTCTGGGGATCCCATCCACTACAATGTGCAGCAGATTAATTACGATCAGTTATATAACACAGAACCCTCACAATCTGTCAGGGCTTCCGTTCTAGACTCAAAGAACAAGCTTTAGGCATATGGTGCAATGAGAATGTTAGGCTTTGTGGGAGCCAGGCCACCGTTTTTGTGAAAGCTATATCAGCTTTCACAATGCCTTAAGTATCAGGTACATCTATTTAAACTAGTTTTTGTATGAATTACCTTAGCTTACCCTTGAACCCTTGAAAGTTTGGCCCAAGCAACAAAGTATCCAAGAGAAGGAAAAACATACTCCGGAAAATGGATACCAAAGTTCAAAAGTGCATTTAGTACAATTGCCAGAGAATCTAATGAGACAAACAAATCCAAAGTAATTCAATAGATGCAAAAGACCAAATTGTGACATATCAATTAACCCTGGGCGAAGCACTGCGCTACTTCGCACTAAGTGAATTGCACGTAGCACAGTGCAAACACGTGTAGCGTAGTGCAGCGGTCATTTTTTGCTTGCTCGCGGTCCTCGACGTCAAGTTGGCGACCGCGAGCAAGCAAAATGACATCCCGGCAAGATTTTTTCCTCGTTCGCGATCAGTAACATCAAGTTTCCGATTGCGAGCGTGGGAAATAAACCTCCCAGCGAGATTCTCAATGCGGGGAGGTCAGGTTTATCATTGGGAGTGGTAGCGTATGCTCGAGACCGCTCGCGATGAGAAACTACCAGTCCGCTTTGAGAAAGCTGCAGTAGAAATCTACTTGAGCGGCAGAAAACGACTGCTTGCACTGTGCAAGATGCAGTTTGCACTGATTGCACAGTGCGGACTGTGCAATCAGTGCAAACAGCAATTTGCACAGTGTACTACGCAGTCCGCGTAGCTACGCGGAGCTTGCGTAGCGCTACTTTGCGAACTACAGTCAGGGTTAGTATCAATACCAAAGCACACGCTAGATCACAGTCTAAATAATCACGTTGATCAGTCCTTTAAAGTACTAATTGACGTGGTGGTCCTGACTAGGTACTTCATTCTATTTCCAGGTTGAACATGGAGACCTTAGCCAAGGGCTTATCATGGCAATGACTGACCAGGCACAGCAATGCAGTGATCATCACAGTGGTTTCTACCCCAGCTTCCCTTTGTTCTTCACAGCAAATACTCCATTCTTGCACTCGTCAGCAGTATGAACCCTACATTTTGGCTTCGGGATAATTTCCAGCCTGCTATACCAGGCATACAGTCAAGCAATCATTGTTGGCTTCCCAAGGAATAGGAATTGTTCTAGAGTTTTGATGACACCTACTTATTCTTTATGGCTAGATACTATTACATTTGAAAAAGTTGCAAAAAGATGAAACACGTGTCGGCTGCCAGCACAACACATGAATGGCGTGTCAACCAAGACTTGTTGGACTGTTAAGTCGCAACCCATGAACAGTTAACCAAGAAATTGTGGGACTGTGTATAGTTCATTTTCAAATAAAACTCTTCCATCTTGAAATCTACATTGAATGACTGATCAATGCAATTATCTGGACTGTGATCTTGAGTGTGCTTCAGTATCGATGTGCCCCCAATTTGTTATTCTGAACCTTTGGCTCACAATCAACATACACCCTATTTGTTGCAGGGCGGAAGGATACTATATGAGCACTACTTCATTTGTAAGAATCATAAAAACCTGTGTTTTGTCACTTTAACCCGTAACTTTATTATTGAGAATGTGCAATATTATAAATCACTGTTACCAGTAGACATCAGGATGTGCAAAAGACCAGTTCAGAATCATTCAGGACATTGAACCACACAGTCTCATCTAGTGAAATGGTGCTTACTACTGATGAACCCACCAGACACCCTAAAGATAGAAGGCTACCTCAATCATGGCTCAAATTTGTTATGTCCTTAGTTCAAAGCAACTCAATCAATCAATCAATCAGTCAATCAACTTTATTTCGGATCAATGAACAATAAAAGTGCTCAGAGCAAAAGCATTATAAATGCATACAAGCTTGAATGAATCACAGCCCGTAAAAGTATAAATATAAAGATCAATTCCAGTCATGATACATCGATTGTCAAAGTGCTACCACAATACTAAGACCAAAATCAAAGAAACAAACTATGCTATGTCGCTCAGATTATCTACGTAATTTTCAAGTCTTGGTAGCTCGAAGCAACCCACTGAGATAGGTGGGATAAGAATGTGCTTTTGCAATGGTTAAGAATATAAAAAAATGTAAAACAATAAAACCTAAATAGCTATCATTATGCGGGTGCATTTCATCCAGCAGTTCATCATTATCAAAAGGATTTGATCGATTCATCAAGCAATTCATAGAAGCACATAATCAATACACAGCATCTGTTAAAAGTTAGGTACACTCATAAAAGTATATACAATCAAACCGATTTGCATACCATGTTCAGGAGATGTGAAAACATCAAATTAAGACATCAACATGACATGAGATAAAGACATTACCAGTTTATGATGACAATTCGTTCCTTAAAAATATTTGTGTCACTTAATATAAATTGTTTAATGCATGTCACTTTATAACAGTTTTTACCCGTATCGCTTTCTTATTGTAAAGGCACCCCTTAGAAAGTTCACAACTTCAGTACCGATGTCAATAGAAACTAATAAATAGAGGTATCTAAAACTTTCTCTATAGGTACAGGAACGTTGCTTTCTCAATAGTTGGAGCAAAAATCTTGCTCTTGATGTTTTGTAAAGTAGACAAAGAAATACAAAGGCAGGGTGCTTTGTTTGGACAAATAATCACAAGGAAATGGCATAAGCTTATCCAACCAATCTCGTTGCCATGGAAAAGCTACCAAAAGGTGCACTGTGCCTAACCAAAACCTTGTGAGATAAATCTGTACTGCGGAATCATGATACAATCTAAATAAAGATTGTAAGTGGTTGGTCAGAGGACTAACCTCAACTGAACTCAACATTCCGTGGTACAGCTGGGGTTGCTGATAACAAATACTAGCCCTACAAAAAAAAGACGATTTAATAATGTCTTTTGCTTTAAGGGTCATATTTGTTTTTTTCGCAAAGTTCACATAAACTAATCTAAAAAAACATACATTTCAGATGGTAAAAGCATCTCAAATGTGTCAAAGCTCCTGTGATGCAATGTCAACACTGCAGTTCAAGTTATCAGATGCAGCTGATCCAAGGTTTTGAGCTTAGATGCAGGTGACTTGATGACTCAGGGAGCTAGGCAATGTTATGTGACAAAATACGACCGGATGTAGGTAGCTCTTGCAACAGCAAATGATGTCTCAATGTGGAGGAGTTTAGGTATTTTGAATGGAAATTACTGTTAAAAGCTAAAAAATCCCAGTGCATTTTTTAGACGTATTCAGTGCTAGTTTCAGTGAATATATCCTCAGGTTTAGTCTCTGAGCAGCAATTAATTTAGGTTTTAGATTTGTTTCAACCCGACACTCAAGCTACTCAGGCCAAGTTCCTTTAGTAGGCAAGCTACCTCCAGCAGGCAGACTTTTCTGAGTTCTTCTGCACCTAAGCATCTTAGTGCAAGTTCTTTCAGCAGGCAGGTTCTTCTGTTGAGAAGAGTCCAGTTGTGGGCCAGCATTAGAAGCAAAGATCCTAGAAATAGCAGAATACAGCTCTCTGGAATACAGACCAGAATTTCACTTCTTTCGGGAAGGCAGACAAGATTATTTTTCTCACATTCCAAAGGTGTCTCCCATTCCAAAAGCTCAAGTGCAGGTTTTAAAAGCGTAAATATACTTTACTGTTGGATGTGGTTGCTAACACAGTAGTAAGAAAAGTCAAATATACCCTGTTCCTACTTTTAGGACTGTGTAATGTGCTTTCTATTTGGGTGGGTAAGGTTATGAAGAATTTTCCTCAGCACCTCAACTTCATCCTTGACCTTCCCATTTCAGCCCCCTGAATAACTAAGAAAACCCGTCCCCCAGCTACCTCATAGCCCAGGTCCTGGGGGTGCAGGGAACTAGAAAATCTAGCTGCGCCCAATTTCTGTAAGGAGAAAGGTGCCAGTACCAAGGCAGCTTCTCCATTTTCTCCAATGATTTTTGTGTGAGCCCATAGGTCTCTGGGTTGAAGAGCAGAGTGATTAACATCCGTGAGATGCTGTGGGCTTCATTTACACGTGTTCAACCCAAGGTTGGAGTCTAGAGAGATATTTTTTCATACCCATACCTATTAGAATTGTATCTGGGTTTGTCAATGGTTGTTTCCGAGCTATTTACCAGTATCACGCAAATTGGGTTCTGATTACATTTGCCAAAGGCAGTATCACTTTTTTCAATGACTGCATCTCTTTTTTTCTATTAAGTTAACATTTTGTAATACAGGGCCTTTACTACCTTTTCCTATAGATGCTTTCTCCAGTAATATTTGCGCCCTTTAGTAAAATAAAGCATGGATTCTTTAAGCAGAGGATTTGAGACAGGGCCTATTTAGTTGCCTTCATCCAGAGTATTCAGCAGATGACAGATGGTCACAATGCAAAAAACATGAAGCAAACTCACCAAACATTTGGAATTTCTCACAGCGTTATTATGCAAGTGGCCACCCTTTAGAGTTTGTAATTTCAAAAAATCTGAGTAATGCTATAGTACAGACGCAGCCTCACATTATATATATATATAACTTTATTAGCCAGAGACCAGTATCTCTGCAACTTCTTAAAAATAACTGATTATTTTGGTCTGTTAGCATATATTTTACAGAATTATTCCTTGAATGTCTTCTCCTGATTCCTTTCACTCATTAATAGCATTAAAATCGTTATCAAGGTTTATTGTACTCTTAACATACACAAACCATATTGTCAAATCAAGAGAAAAATTAAATCCCATGAGAATCTTGTATAAAATGTATCATATTATTTATATCCACAAGAATTGACATGAAATGAGATCAAACATCAGAATAAACACAGGCATTTATCCACTCAGCAATACATAGAAATATTTATTGGCCTAATTGCATAGCCCAATGAGATGTATTGTGTGTGTATGTCACACACACAATACACTACACAATACACTAGCCATTTAATAAAGAGCTCGTGCCTCTTAAATGTGTTTAGCATATTTTAATTGTATTCCTCCAAATATATATTCTCCATTAAACTGGTGAATATTAGCAATTAAAATCATTGCAAGCAGGAATGTTGACAACTCAAGGCAGGAAATGCCTTATTTAGAGATTAGTGGCGCTCCCATCCTGCCACACACATTGTTTCCCCAGTCTCATTTAGAGACAGGAGTGCCTCTGTCTTCCCAAGTGTTAGATGAATCTTCCATTGGAAACCCTTGATAAGGCAACTAGTCCCCCACAGGGCAACCGGGTCAGTGGCCAAGCTCTATTACAGTCACTGACTTTCTCTGGCTTGGTATGTCATAAAAGGCTTCACAGAGCGAGGCAAGTAAAATTCTGCTCCTGACATGCAGGGCAAACATTCCCTTTGTATCCCTATCATTGGTTATTTGTTCTGAAACAAACTCCAGATTTGGGGGATTATTTGAGAAAAATGAAATGTGTAGACGGCCACACAAATATGGACCTCCTCTCCATTCATCTGTGCTTTTAATGCATCCTTGCACCAGTGGATGCTCTGAAAGCACAAGGATCCCTACATGATCTCTGAATATGAACAAGTACGGGGACATAGACTAGGTCCTATGTCAGTGCAATGTACCCTCTGGTGTACTTTGAATTGTGCATTGAAATCGAGTTCTGGTGAAAAACTTGATTCAGTGGAAAAACCTGAGGGTGATAGTGCAAGAAATCGGATTATTGATGGGGGAGGTGGAGCAAAACCCCTACTCGAGCAGCAACCACAATCTTTGTAATGGTGAACCCCAAAAGTCGCTAAATTGACCTGTGCTTTGGTAGTTTGGCACTAAAGCAGTCAGGCTTATTTTAGAAGTAATTGATAAAGTATTAGGGCCGCAGACTAATAGCAAAAACGTGAAAACACAACACAAAACAAATCCCACACTAACTTAGAAAAATGTAGAAGAATCTAATATATAGAAATCAAAATGAATTAAATCCAATCAGCAGAACCAGAGTAATGATTTTTTCAAGTTTTTAGAGAAATCTTGCCCCCAAAAGATCAAAAAGCCCGGTTTATGTTAGGTCCAATATCTATACTTGACCCCAGCATTTGAAGTGACAGGACACCCTGGCTACCTCTACATATGGTTCTGGATAGTCCTTACCTTCATCTGCCAATTTTCCAAGAAGTCTGGGGTGACAAAAAGAGTAGTCTCAGGTTCATAAGTATGTGCTGGAGGCAAACCCTTTGAAATGTGAGTGGGAAGGGAGCAGCTCTACTCTCAACTATTCTGCCAACATCTATTCCCATTTTGTCTCACTGCCTTGAAGGAATACACAAAGCCCAACAGCTAAGCTATTCACAATCATGTTCCCAGGAAAGGGGCAGCAGGCACCAAATGGTTACGGTGGGAAAATGCCAACTTTCTAAAAGTAAAAAGAACAATTGATGGGCAGAATGCAGAACAATGTCATACATTCACCCCAGTACAGAGATCTGGGCCTAAATCCATCGTTCTTTTGCTCACCATGCCATTCCAATTTGGACTCAGCCATATGCAAATCAGTCTTGACCCTGTGCACAATGGGAACAGTCCAGCTCGAACTGCCAGACCAGGTCCTCCCTGGACAGGAAACAAGCATCCTAGGACCAGTTTCAGGCTCTCACCCCTCATCAGCCAAGATAGCTTGACACCAGTGGCATGGAGAGCAAGGGACCCACGTCTGGGCATACTCGTCCCACTCAGAGTGACAAATGCAAAAAGAACAATTGATGGACATAATGCAGAACAATGTCATACATTCACCCCAGTATAGAGATCTGGGCCTAAATCCATCGTTTCTTTGCTCACCATGCCATTCCAGTTTGGACCCAGCCTTATGCATATCAGTCTTGACCCTGCACTTAATGGGAACAGTCCAGCACAAACTGCCAGACCTGGTCCTCCCTGGACTGGAAACAGGTATCCTAGGACCGGTTTCGGGCTTTCAGCCCTCATCAGCAAGCATAGCTTGACTCCAGTGGCATGGAGAGCACGTACCCCGAGTGGGACGGGTATGCCCAGATGTGGGTCCCGTGCTCTCCATGCCACTGGAGTCATGCTATCCTGGCTGATGAGGGCTGATGAGAGCTGAAAGCCCAAAAACGGTCCTAGGATGCTTGTTTCCAGTCCAGGGAGGACCTGGGCCAACAATTCAGGCTGGACTGTTCCCATTGGGCACAGGGTCAAGACTGATTTGCATATGGCTGGGTCAAAACTGGAATGGCATGGTGAGCAAAAAAATAATGGATTCAGGTCCAGATCTCTGTACGGTGGTGAATGTATGACATTATTCTGCATTCTGTCCATCAATTGTTCTCTTTGCAACTTTCTAAAAGTGGCATTTTTATAATTGTGATTTAAAATTTGACTTTACCATTAAGGAGGTTTTGAAATTACATTTAATTTGAATCCAAACATGATTTTTCTACCTGCTCCCAATCAAACGTTAGCACCTATTAATTGTAATGAGGTAACCCAATGCTATCAAATGGGAGAGACAGGACTTTCAGTGGTCAAGAAATTTACCATTACCAGGACATGTGAAACTTAAATATACATGTCCTACATTTCATATACAATGCACCCTGTCCTATGGGCTTTTAGGGCCTATACTTAGGGGTGATCCGTATGTACTGAAAAAGAAGTTTAGGCCTGGCAAACATTTATTTTGGCAAGTCAAATTTGCAATTTAAAACTGCACTACAGGCTATATTGGCAAGCCTAACACAGGTTTTAAAGTGTTACTGTAGTGGGTCGCACATGGAGTGGCCCAGGCCCACAAATTTAACTTCATTTACAATCTTTTGGTATGTGTAGTACCATATAGTAGGGACTCATAAGTAAATTAGATATGCCAATCAGGTGTAAGAAAATGTTACCATATTGTATGGCAAAAGCACAAGTACTTTACCACTGGTTAACAGTTGTAAAGTGCACAGAGTCCTAATGCCAACAAAACCGAAATTCAGAAAACAGGAGGGTTGAAGGCAAAAGGTTTGTGGGAAGACCCCACCAAGGGTGGCAGGTCTTAGGTGTGTCCCCTACAACTAAAGGTAGGCTTGTCCCTAACTATGAAAGGTCCTAGAATTGTCTTTGCTCGAGGAGCTGTGTATCTGTTCTGAAGCACCTAGAAGCATGCCTCCTGCTGAGATATGGTAGGAGACTGCATGTTATGTTATGTTATGTTATATGAGTTTAATTTGTAGCACGCATGAATCACCCCAGGATGGGGTATCCAAGCGCCACAGAGATGACAGACAGATGATCGGACCAATAGGCCACAAATAACGCTGTTTTAAGAGGTTACCTAAAATTAAAGTGGTCGGTACATTGACGAGTACAGAGTGGGAGCGCATTCCAAAATAGAGAGGCTAAAAATAAAAAGGATCTGCCACCTGATTGGGATTTTCTAATTTGTGGGACTGTGCGCAATGCTTTGTCACTTGATCTTAAAGATCTGCCTGGCTGGTAGTGAGAGAGCTTTTTGGATAGATAGCTCAGGCTTTTTCTATTCAAGGAATTGTGTCAGACAGCATACTTTGAAAAAAAATCTCTTACGTGTTGGCAACTAATGGAGACAGCAGAAAAGTGTGCTGCTGTATTTTGCAGTTTATTCAGAGCTGTCCCATTGGCGGAGGCCAATAAAGCATTGCAGTAATCCAGGTAGCTAATTACCAATGCTTGGACCACGGTCTTCATCACAGAATGTAAAAGAAGGGGAAAAACTCTCTGTAAGAAATATAGCATATGAAAAAACGTGCCAGTGATGGTCGCAACCTGTTCTAAGTTAGGAGTTGAGGCTGGCCCCAATTCGGAGGGCCACTAGTTGGGAGTCAGACTTGTTGGGCCTTACCAAATAGCATAATTTCTGTTTTATTGCCTTTCAGCTGGAGACAACTATCTGTCATCCACGCCACCATAGCTGTAATACCTGTTGAGAAGCAAGCTTTTGCATTAGTCAGATCCTTATCGATAGTGATGATTAGCTGCATGTCATCAGCATATTACAGTGGTTTAAAACCAAACGTTTTAACAATTTTGGCAAGTGGGGCCATATAGATGTTAAAAGTGTGGGGCTGAGACACAAACCCTGTGGCACCCCCTTGTCAAGTTTTAGGGTGCGTAATTTGCAGTTAGTCAGATTGATGGTCTGAGTTCGATTGTTTAGGAAATCCTTGACCTATGATAGAGCTGTGCCTGTATGCCTATCTCTTGCAGACTCTGCAGCATCCTGAGGTGAGATAGAGGTCAAATGCTGCACATAGATCCAACAATAGGAGCAATGAAGGAGTATTGTTGCCAAGAAAGCACCTCATGTGGTCAGTAACTGTGATTAGAGTAGTCTCAGTGCTGTTCATGGGTCTAAAACCCGATGGAGAGGGGTCCAGCAGTTTATTAATTTCAAGGTATTCCATGAGTTGAGTGTTTATTAGAACTTCCATCAACTTACCGAGTAGGGGAGTAAAGAGATGATTCGATAGTTGGATCACACTGTAGGAGGAGAAACTGTACAAAGAAAACCAAGATCTAGTGCATTACGGTGATTGTGGGACACTCAGAAGAAGCAGACTTGTAGAAAACGATCAGGGAGAGACCTGATGTCAGAGGGTACCCGAGATCCTCCTGTTGGTTCCATGTGGGAACCACCACTCTGGGATTACTGAAGGTCCATTTGGGGCTGTGATCTCGTGCTGCCGAAGGGCCTGAGCAGGATGCATCTGCAAAAATGCTGCATGACCCAAGTAGGACTGCATTTACCAATGTGCCAGAGGCCTGTGCCGGGGTATATCCACCAAAGTGCTGAATGCCTTGTCAGAGGCTTTCTCTGCTTTACAGTCGGGTTTGATATGGGCTACAATTACCAATCACTAGGACCCCATGGGACTATGCCTATCAACATAGTGGCCGGTTCTGCACAGTTACAGGACTGATGGTCTTTAGACGACTGCAAGGTGAAGTCAGTGCAGGTGCATGACAGAATTCATCCGAGTGCTGAAGAAGCTCCACTGATGACTGCCAGTGTGCTGCTGCTCTCTCGAATTGGCAGGTGCATGACTGAGTCCCAGTTGGCCCAGAAACAATCCTGGCAGGATTTACTACTCCTGCGAAGACCTAAGATTACAAAGACTTGAGACCATGGACACATATACATTTGAGGGTGACTGAAACTGCACCTGAAGCTTATCCACTCTACTCCAGAAGTGTCCCTAAAGAGGGTGGGAAGCCCAGATTCAGGGGAGGGAGCCTGGGAAAGAGAGTAGGGGTAGCGATGGAACAAAGTTGGCGCAGTGCCTCCCAAATAAAGTGATCTGAGACACTGAATTGATGATGATTATTTTAGTGTAGTATTGAGCGTAAATGTGATTAAAGTACTTTTTTTCTTGTTGAGATAAGCACTGGGATCTGCAGTCCTTTCACTGGGTCATCTGGCTGATTGTTGAGCTCGAGCACACTTACACTACTTCTCTAAGAACTCTGTGATGGCTCCCCCTTTCTACCCTGAGAGGCAAGTGCAGGTAGCCTTGTACTTGACCCCATCTGCAGAGCCATTGTAAGACGGGCCTCGGTACACCTGAAGCAAATGACCTCAATCGCCATGGTTGATGCCCAGTATCCCCTGCCTGCTCCCTGATCTAGGGGCCAGATTTACTAGCCTTTCACGCAACAGAATGTAGCAGGGCAACTTGCTGCATGGCGTGAAAGGGAGAGCTGCATTTCTGCTCTCTCATAGCACTGGTGCACTTCAGGCAGCCTAGTGCCAACGCAGGCGCTCCTGTACCGCCGTGCAGGGGTGCCTGCATTACTAGGAGAATTGCTTTTTTGCAGGAAGGGATACCTTCCTGCTCAAAAGCAATCTCTTGAGGCACTTTCCTCTTTCCATATGTGCTGCAGATTGTAGCACACATAGCAAGAAGAAATAATGAGAACGCCATCCTCTGGGAGGTGTAGGGATTTCACTCAATCCCAGGTTTACAAACCTTTGTAAAATCAGGGATTGCTTGATATCCGTGGGTGGATGCATGGGAACACCACGGCATTCTGTTACATTTTTTTTTACAAAGCCACGCAACCCATCGCAAATTGCCCCTTGCGTGCCATTGTAAATACTTACTAGCATTTTGCATCATGGATGTGCCACAAAAGTGGTGGAAACACGATGTAAAATGTTAGTAAATCTGGCCCTGGGTCTATGAGACATATGTTGGCATAATAGATATTAACAGTCTCCCAAACAAGAGAAATATAGGGGATGGGCATTGAGTGGTTGGAAGCATTGCCAGGACTGACTCACTCCCAACTTATTGTCTAATTTACTAAATCCATACATTCCTATTAAAGTTGGATAGATGAATCTACTTTCAGGATAATGGCATAACTCTATTCTCATGTCCTTGATGCCCAAGTTCACTGGCCTCTTTACCCTTGGAATATGAGGGTTTACTACACTGATAATCATACTGCATTCTGTGAGGCACCTATTAGTGAAAAAGCCTACTGAGCGAAACCCCTATGCTTGGCAGGTGGGCTGGAACAGGTAATGAAGGGCCGTCCCTCCAGCTCGCCAATGATTTGGTGGCTGGCTGCCAAACTTTAACCAAGAGCCTGGGAACTGGCAGAAGAGGTTAGCGCTTTCTTTGCAGCATACTAGACTGGGATATGCTCAGAGTTCCCCAACATAATGCAGCAGTGTTGATCTTTACAGTGTGAAATGTTGCTTCGTGGTTGTGGTGATGTAAATCTTGATTTACTCCAACGGCCATTCAGTGGACATAACACCGCATGCATCTGAAAGAAGGACATACTCAAGATGGAAGAACGAGCCCAAATATAATATTATTATAATGATATATTATTATAATATTATTATTATTATTACTATTCTCATGGTGGCTATTGTTACTATTATCAGCATGGTGCTATAAATAGGTGAGGCAGAAAGACTGCTGCCCAATACCCTTTTTCAAGAGTTAATGTCTCCTGTCTAGAGCTCGAATATTTTGTGGGATGACAGTGATTTATGTATTTGAAAAACATTATTAATGTATCGTCTGCTGTTTAAAGAACGTTCCTTTTGAATGGGATGCATTTGTATAATGATCTTTAAAATAGACTTTTGAACTTGATTAATGAAAACACGTTTTTAATATTTTTTCCATTTTGCCGAAACCGAAATTCACCAGTGTTATTCATGCAGAGTAGTTCACAACTGAGTACATTTCAAAGTACAGTATTGTTCCACTTTGCGCGTGCTTCTTCCCAGAAAACACAAAATATTTGTGTGTATTTATTTACTTATTTATTTTTGAATTTTATAGAGCGCGAACTTGACCCGCTTTACAGGAATCAGCAGTAGTATAAAAAAGACGTGGGGGGAGGGCTGGATACATAAAGCAAAAAAAAGGACAAGTATGTACATTTTACGAGAAATTAAGGTCCCACGGTCCATGGTGGGATGCGTGTAGGTGCCAGATGGACAGTGTCTGGGTGCCCCAGGGGGAATGCATTACAGATGATGAAGTGAACATGCTACATGTCTACTGGTGCAACTGAATCTTTCTATGAGACGTGGTATGAACAACTGTGATCTGTCTGTAAAAGATGCATATTTTAATATGGTGCTTTGCTCATTTAACATTGATAGCATGCACCAGTTGTTGATATGCGTTTGCATGTGCTTCATGACTCTAGGAGGACATTAAGGCACCTTTCTGATGGACATTCCTTTACTTGCTATTCAGTAGCAAGGTCACCGCTTCCATTACAATTTGTATTTATTTCATACCGTGAAGCAAATGGGGAGGCAGAATATGTACTTCCGTCAATGAATAGGCCGTGCAGGAAATATTATACAACTGATAGAATGAGTCAAGGGTAAATGACGGCTACTCTGAAGGATAGTAAGAACAACGGTTTCATGTTTGGCGCACAGGAAGGGACAAGTCATTAAAAATATTTAAAGTGATGCAATAGTCGAAAAGGCAGCTCGCCACATGTCGTTTTCTTTCCTTCCCAATGTACACCAGATACTTTAGGCCTGATTTATAGTTTGGTGGAAGTGGAAAATCATCCACTGTGTAGAGGGAGTGGTAAATCCTTTGTTAAAAAATTTGTTATGAGTAAAGAGTCCTCTGGCGGAATAACCTTTGACATTATGTCCCAAAGGTGGGTGAATTACACGGGATGATTCTCCACCAGCAGAAAACCCCGCAACAGAGGATTTACCACTTTCACCACAAATATGAGGATATAGCATTATCACAATACTCTAAATTAGTACCTTGAACGTTCTTAATCCTCAGTGAAAAATGTTTGAGAACTACCTGCCCATTGGTGCAGTGATAGTGTACTTCACAAAATGAAAACTAAAAAACACAATGAACACAAGAGGGAGCAGCCAGAAAATATACAAACCCCCAACTTGAACCATACCTCTAACCACACCATACATGCAAAGCGAGCAAACCTGAACTTCCTTAAAAGAGTGGCTTCCATCTTAGCCCATTATTTGTCCTTGCATCAGCCCAATCTCCAATCATTCACCCTTTCATCTATTCATCACCCCTATGTACTTCCCTTCACCTTCCCATCCATCCACCCATTATTATATTTAGGAATCCTTCACTCTGTCCTTTAACCCATCCATACTATCGCTCTTCTCCAACTTTTCATTCTTCCACCCGTCGAGACTTTAACTCTTCTACCCATCCATCCATATTCCTTTCATCCGACCTTTCCCTTTATTCCAAATTTCCTTTCACTCGTTGCTTCCTTTCACTCTCCTTGCTCGCCCCATTCTTTCTTTCACCTATCTACCCATTCTTTTCTCTCATCCTCACTTATTCTGCCCTACCCTCCCTCTCTGTCTTTTTTTTCCTTTGCAATAATTCGCTTTCCTTCACCGTGCATGGCAGACCTACAACCCTCTTTCATGGCATACCCCGGAGTATTTTTATTGCATCTTTTCCTTCTATGAAAACTGGGTCAAAGATTCAAAGTCCTGATTCCTCTGAGTTTTCACTCACGGCACAAATTGCATGGAGTAGCATGCTACCTGTCCATTAAAAGCGCTTCGGCATCTCATCAGGGTTGTGAAGAGCTATATAAGTATATTTGCAAACAATGAAATATGAAACCATTTACATATTCTTTGAATACATAAACAATGCTGTTTGAGGTAGAATGGTATATGCACGCAGTGCACTCTTTGTTAATTTTCTATGCATTGACTAAAAGGTAGTTGGTAAGCATTTCTCCGATGGTTTTATGAGCCCACCTACAAGAATTCTTACAATTTGCCATTTTGCCAACATTTCATGCAGTTGGCTTAGATTAGTATCGATTTGAATGTATGTTTTTGGTCAAAACAACTATCTTGCCCTCTTCACGGTAGTGGCACGTTTTTGTGTTGAATGTCAGGAATCGATAGTTTTTAAAGAAACTCTATGGCATTGATTAGGAAGTCATCTTTAATTCTGATGGGGCTGACAGGAGCAGTTACAGGACCTTTTAGATATGTGAGATATGGGGAAACACCGCTTGTCTGTTTTGTTTCACTTGAATATTTTGGCTGCTCAAATCTCTGCCTAAAAGCAGTCTTTGGGTAAAACTCAATGGACAATTAAGGAATTATTGGGAGACTCCAATAGAAAATTAGAACATTTCTATGTTCAGGTTTAACTTTTGTGTGCCTCAGAAAAAAACAATGTAGATGTTTTATTGAGTCGTGAATATGAACACTTTTTACCACTTTTTCTGTAAATAATAAATACCCAGTCTATTTAATAGATCATCAGATAAACCTCGTTGCATTGGAGTTCTGGACTTTTTGGTTCCGTCCAGAGGTGTCAGGGATAACACCCGAAGACCCCGGAGTTCCACCTGTCTTGGTGCACAAACAAACAGAAACACGGGCTTCTCGATGGTGGCGTCAAAGACCAAAGGTTTATTACTGCAGGGACACAGAAGTCACAGAAACTACACATGGGCAGTGTCTAGGAGCCTGTTCGATTTGTACAAAGAGGGTTGCTCCTTATATACTAAATATTGGGCTTCAGGCAAATTCTTTACATGTTACCACAGTTCTAAACATTCGTGTCTTAAACAATAAATATTTGGCGTTGCACAGGGATCGTCAACAGTATCTGATGTCAAAACATTACAAATGAGGGGTTCCCACTAGTCCATCATAATCCCATGTCAATTCTTCATTCAAGACCCGGACCGCCTCATCGTAAATTTCGTTACCTCCCCCTAATAAAGGCCCAGAAGGAAAGGAGCAGAGCCAGGTGCAGAAGATAGAAAGACAGGATAAGAAATGTTTGTGGGTCGTAAATGGGCACGGTTACCAGCTTCGGCCGCCTAATCATGATCAGGCCAACGAACACAAGAACCAGTATAGCAGGACTGGCCTCAGGCTGGGGAGGCAGTTCTTGCCGAGTCATGCTGCTACAGCGTTGCTGGCCTAAGGTGCACGTGTCACTAGCAAGGTGAATCGCCGGTTTAAAGCCTACGTGTCCTTTAATGAAAAAGAGGTCATTGCGTGTCCATTGACTATGTGAGGGCAAGGAATACAAAATGGCTTCCGTGTTCTAAGATGGATGCCACGGGTAGAACAGAAATGTGTTTGTAACTGGAGTGCTCTTGCTCGTAGCATAGCGAAAACACCAGGATATACTAAATGGATCATTTGCGGTTCACTGATACCAAAATTATGTATTTACGACAATGTTACAAACACGAGTAAAATCGTCACGGAACCTCAGCATAATCTATTTTCATGTTTCTCACTATTTTTCTTCATTGAAACCCTTATTTAGATGCTCTGTGGAATTCTGTAGCAAGAAACAACATGTTTTGTAGGTGATTTGGCCAGCTATAGGTTGAGAGGCGCACAGGTGCCTTTATAAGGCAGAGGTTCTTAAACTGTGGACCGGCGACACCTGGAGTCCAGGGCGCCTACTCAGGGAGTCCGTAACTCCTTAGAAAAAGAAGTATTAATGTATTAATAAAGTGTGTGTAAATAAAGAAGAAACAATGTGAATGTGAAATGTTCCATAAATGTGAAGGAATTTGAAATCGGAGGCTGAAACTCAAGTTGATATCCTCAGATTGATTTGTGGGAGCAGTGCGGATACATTATATAATATAGTATGGAAGATGGGTGGCTTCAGTTGAATTTAGAAAGGCTCCAACCTTGCCATTAAAATGAACATTTTTTTAATATTTGTTTGTGAATTATTTAAAATATTTCATAATTTGTGTTTGTATAGATTTGTTTTAATGCTTGTTTCTGTGTTTTCGAATATTGTTTTGATGTGCAAATCCTCAGCATTGCTTAAACTATGGTTCTCAGCTTGCAATAATGACTCAATAAGGGTCCTCAGATTCCAGTGTTGATTAAATGGTGTCCCTACAAGTCAAAAGGTTAAGAACCACTGACATCAGATGATAAGCTTAAAGCATGCCATCATTCTAAAAATATGATTGTCTATTTATCGCCAGTCAGAGAGGTGAAATATTAAAAATGATAAGTTCAAGCTGAATCTTTTTTTGCCTGTATTTATTTATTTCACTCTCTATTGAACCAAATGTTAGCCAAAATAAAATATGCTTAAAGTTTGTGTGCTGACACATGAAAGAGCCATCTTTCTACTGGCCGTCTACCTTGTCACACTAGTAATGCACTATTTTACCAGTGCTGTTGTAGCACCTGAAATAGCATGTGCTCAGAATGTTTGAATAAAATGCTAAATGTTTAAGCATGTAAAAAATAAATTTTATATTTTAACAATGTGACTTGTAATGATTGGGTTGGTGATTGAGGAGGTGAAAACCTACTCAATCAGGAACTACAATCCTTGTCAGGGTGAAGTCACAAGCAGACCCTAAATTAACCTGTGCTCAACCCTCAGGTAGCTTTGGCACAGAGCAGTTAGGCTCAGAGGCAATTTGTAAACTATTTGTGCAACACTCCCAACAGTAACCAAATGAAAGCACACCACAAAAGTGATCCCACAACAGACTAGAAAAATAGAGTAATTTTACTAAAGAAAACAAGACCAAAATGACAAAAATCAGTAAAAGTGGAGATAATCAATTTTAAAGTGAAAATAGTGCCAAAAAACACAAAGCGCCAACTGTGGATATCTGGTCACGAAGGACCGAGACAAAGACACAAGTTCAATCTGACCGGGATGCAGCATGGGCCGTCTACCGGGAACCAGTTGGGCCAGCTGAACAAGAGTAACTTAAATCCTGGTTGTGGAGTGTTGCGAGGTCCTGCGCTAAGGATGTGTCGGGCAGTCGAGGTGATGCGTCGGTTTCGAGGAGCCGACAGGATGCAATATGAGATCCTGCATTGTCATCAAAGATCACGTTGCAGAGAAAAGGAGATGCTGTTGGCTGCGATGCAGAATCTTGGCTCCAGGAAAGGCCCAGACATCAGAGGTGGTGCAACGGTTCTGCTTTGGGTTGCACTGCGCAGCAAAGGATATGTTTTAGTTCTGCTGCATCCAGAGATGAGCTGGCAGACCAACTTCAGACCCACTTCCAAGTGTCCAGGAGTGGAGTGAGACCACTTGGCAGGGTAGGGCTCACAGTTGCAGAGTCCAGGTTCTGGTTACAAGAGACCTGGTCCTTGGAGTCACTCTGGTGGTCCTAGGTCCAGGTTGCAGGTCCAGTCCTTCTCACTCAGGCAGAGGGCACACAGCAGGGCAGGCAGTCCTTCAGGGCAACAGTCCAGCAGAGTGGCAGTATTTGCACCAGCACAGTTGTCCTTCTTCCTGTCAAAATCTTCCATAGGCCCAGAAGTGTACTGAAGAGCTGGTGTCTGAGCACCAGAAGCAGTCCTATATTTATATCTAACGCATCCATTGAAGTGGGAGAAGCATATAAAGGTGTCCCTTTGAAGTGCACAGATTTTATACCTCCCTGCCCTGCCTCCAGACTGACTTTAGGGAGTATGCATTCCTTTGTGTGAAGGTAGGATAAAGCCTATTGAGGTGTAAGTGGGGTTGTGCCTAACTCTACCCTCCCATCCTGCCAGTGATGGCCTATCCATGCACACCTAAGCTCTATATTGTTTGTACATGTCTAGGAGGACTGCACATAGACCAAATACCAACTACCCAGTCATGAGACCCAGAGGCAGGCAACAGGCACTAAATGACTGAGGCATACAAATGACCAACTTTCTAAAAGTGCCATTCTCAGAATTGTAACCAAAAATCAGACTTCACCATAAAATAGGATTTTTCATTACAATTCCAAAGACACCAAATATGAATTGTTTACCTGGTCCCATTTTGAAGTTATAGCTTATTAAATGTAAGCAGTCAACTCCAATGTTAGTGTATTGGAGGAGCAAGCCTTGCAGTAGTGAAAAACAAATTTAAGAGTTTTTCATTAACAGGACATGGAAAACTTAAGGTGACATGCACTATTTTTTACATACATTGCATCCTGCCTTGTGGGCTGTTTAGGGCCTACATTAGGGGTGACATATGTATTAACAAGGCATGTTTGAGCTTGGCAAAAGGTTTATTTTGCCAGGTTGAAATGGCAGTTTAAACCTGCACACACAGGCTGTAATGGCAGGCCTGACATATGTTTGAAAGGGGCTACTTAAGTAGGTGTCACAATCAGTGCTAATGGTCCACTAGTGGCATTCAATTTACGGGCCCTGGGTACATATGGTACCACTTTACTTAGGATTTGTAGGTGCATTAAAAATGCCAATTGGAGATACGCCAGTGTTACCATGTTTTAAGGATGTGAGCTCATGCACTTTAGCACAGGTTGGCCGTGGTAAAGTGCACAGAGTCCTTAAGCCAGCATAGCCAGCATAAATCAGCAAAAATGGATGAGGAATAAAAAAGTTTGTGGGAAGACCACCATAAGGCTGACACGTCTAACATGACTCATCTATGGGAGTCAATAATTGTGTTTGTAGGAAACGTCTGCATTTAGGGCATAAACAGCATTGTTACTCACCTTTGCTTTTGCGTTGCAAAATACCAAACCAAAAAATCTTTGTGAGACTTTTAAGAATGTAATCATAAGAATTAATAAAACTCCTATTGGGCCTATTCACATAGGTATATGTGGCTGTTAACATATTTTAGGACTGAAATTATCTTGGTTCTGCCTACTAGAAATTTGTTGAGAAATTCCTGTCAGGCTTAAGCTCTTGTATTGTCTGGAGCTCTCGTCCTTGAGTGTGTAGTACTCCACACACATAACCCCAACTCAAGGAATATGAATTGGGCATTGCAAGGTGTTATTAGCCTTGAAAGTTTGTGAAGAGCAACACATTTGGCTGTTTGCCAACATTCACAAACTCCTCTCTTTCTGCTTTTTACTAAGGGTTGGGGTAGTATCCCTTTTCAGGTGGCAAACCCCTAACTTGCTGAATATGTGGAGAAGGGGTTTCTCCATGGGGAAAAATATTTTCCATGTGGAGAAAAAAAAATGTGCATTTGCTCAGGTGACGTATTACCCCTGTACAGAATTCTCCAATTTGGAAAAAATTATCCTCCAGGAATGTCACATTAACTCCACTGGAATATGCATGGGCCTGCACCTGGCACAGCGGTCCATACGTGTCCCTGGCAACGTCATAAATATAAATCATTGAGTGTAGTTCTAACACTGAAGGCCTGAATATGATGTCGGTTGGAGTTGCCACCGACTGACACCATTGCAGTCTCTGGATTGATCGACCTCCAGTCGGCAGTCCCAACACCGCACTTACAATGCGACCACACATGGTGCGGTCCCATACTCCCATTTCTCTATGGGAGCGTGAGCTGCAGCAGTAAAGCAGCAGCAGGGCAAGCTCCCATAGAGAAATGGGAGATCGTATTAATTGCTGCACCATATGGCAGGTGCCTTAAAGTCCCTGCCACACAGTGCAGGGATTAACAGGGGGGCACCTTAGGTGCCACTCGGACCCCAGCCGGAGGATGCAAGGTGAAGGGGGCCCTGCTAGGGGCCCTCAAACTCACTTTCCAATAGGCTTTCCATGTCGGAAAGTCCGGCATGGAAAGCCTGTCGGAAACCGAACATCATAATCTCAACTGCGGAAACTCCGTCCATTGAGATTATGGGCCGGACTCAGACTGGCCTATAGGCTCCTGGAGCCTATTGGAAGCCAGCAGGGATGACCGGCTGGTTTCAATTCTGACCGCCTGAATTGTAAAAAGGCCCTTAGTGCATAGATCCCCCAGGGTTTAGGTTTTATTCTCAGTAACCAAAAAATCAACTTCTGAAAAAATGCAAATGAAGTAAATGCCTGCAGTGTCAAAACTTACCTTGACTACACACTTAAACGTGTGTGAGTCCACATGGGTCATAGTTTATGGGATGGACAAAATTTAAACCATGCCAAATGTCACAAGATATATACTCTCAGATTCTGTCATATATTGATGGAAGTGTACACCACAATACGGTAAAAGATGATTGCACTTTGGGAGTAAGGGTGTTCCGGTGATTTCCATAGGGCCATTATGGAAGGTATGTCTTTGTTGTACTTATTTTTATATATTTCATCCAGTATTTCACAAGTTGAAAAATAGACAAACATACTTTTCAAAAGAATAAAAGATGACAAGACCAATTAATGTGCTTTTGAAATGTGTGCAGAACAATGAATTGCACAGGTATAAGCACTGATTACTTATTGCAGTATACATTATCAAATTATCATATTATCATTATCATAATTATCATTCAAATTTGTGAATTACTGAATTGTGTCTGTTAGTTTAAAATATATCATAATTTTACATATCAGTAGCAGTGAACACTGGACTTCAGTGCTGCTGTTTCATAAAGTTCAACACACCTTAAAAACACAACTGTCCTATAGTTAATAATGACAATGATACTGAGTTTGTTGCTGTTGTTGCAACTTTCTCGAAATACAAAATATGTTCAATTAATGTAAGTACATTATTATAAGTACAGGGCCTCACTGTTGTTCCTGTCATTTGTCAGATTACTTTCCTTTAATCCATTGCCAGTTATGGGTTGAATATATGGTTTGTGGTGCATTCGTCTCCTAACGTTATTATTTATTCTTCAGACTGAAGTAAATAAACAAAAAAACACACGTAAGAAACACATCAGGGTAGACTTGTATCTCAGCATATGTATGATGGTAGAATGCTCAAAAAACAACATGTACCTGTTCACAAACTAGGAAAGTGGTTCATGCACTCCAAGAACGTTATTCAAGAGTTCAAATGTTCCTTTAAAAGTTCAATGGGGTAATGCGTGCAAACAGCGTATGTAAAAATGTTCAAGAAGCGCCACCCCAGGGGCGGCGTCCTCCAAATGCACAGCATGATGTCTAATAAATGGAGTATTCCGAAATTAGTCAAACTGATAAAACAAGTTGATCTGTTCTCAAGAATTGAATTGATTGAATCTTCATAAATTCTTGTTCATAACTAATGAAGTGTGTTTGGTTCACATTTTGCCAACGAAAAAATCTTTAGGATGAGGCAAATTGTTGCTCCCAGATTCTTAGTCCCAATTCATTTTGGGCTGAATGGGGCCCTTCAGCAGGGGAAAATTAAATGCCTAGAGAAAATGAAGGGAAAGAAATGCGGGTCACAGCACGGCAATTGAATAGTATGTTAGTGTCATGCATTGCATTCAAAGCCCCAATCAGTGACTTCCATAGGTCATGGTGAAATGCCTGTGGCAATCATGCAATCAGTGAAAGAACAGAGTGGAAGAGATTGAGACTGTAGGTGAGGTCACCGTAGGTTGATCGTGAACTAAACGTGCCGTAGCTGACCCGTTTTTGTGTGGAGTCATTACAGGTGCATCGCTAAGTTAACATAATATCAAAACTTGTTAAGCTGGAATGTGATCTCATGCGGCTAGGTCACGCGAGTGATGAGAAAAAGCAAATAATGATGTAAAATGATGCGGAGTAATTTTTACCAGCGTTGATAAACGTGACAGCGGCTGACGTGTGATTGGGCTGAATCATTGCCGGTACATCACTAAATGAAATCAAATGTCGAGGTTTATAAAACCATGCGGCTAAATCACAAAAAATATGTGTAGAGTGATACTGGTTGATTATTACCAGCGTTGGTGGTTTGTGAAAGTTTCGACCGCAGCGTCAAAAAAGGTGGATCCAAACAGGGCCGGACTGGCCATAGCGGGCACCGGGCAATCCCCCGGTGTGCCGCACGAGTGATGGCCGGTTTTGGGCCCTTGGGGGCCGTTTTTGTTACAGGGCCTTTTTTGCAGCATAGCAGCAAAATCGTCCCAGTACCAAAATCGGCCAAAAACTGCCCCGGGAAAGAGCTCGGCGGCACCTCCAACCCCCCCGAGTGGCGAGGGGGGCCGGCCTAGCACTTTGCCACTGCCGGTTGTGGTTCCCAGTCCGGCCCTGGATCCAAACGGCGCAGGTGGCCCGACAGTAACCTAAGAAAGGTTTATAAAATGGACAAGTTCAGGGAAAATGAAAGGATAGAACGATTGGTTTGCCCGATTGTGGCAGGTGACCCGATGTTGATATTTGAATTTGAATTTTAAAATATTTATATAGCGCACGTTTACCTGGCGGTTTCATGGCGCTGCGGGGTCAATACAACTTCAACAGAAAGGACAGAGTTAAATTAGGATGAGAAGGCCTGTGAAAACAAATAAGTTTTCAGTCTCCCACGGAACTCCATATAAGATACCGATGTTCGAATAAGGAGGGGTAAGGAGTTCCAAAAGGACGGGGCAAGGACAGAAAACTTACAGCCTCCTGTCCTACTTTTCTTGAATCGAGGTACCACTAAAAGAGAAAGAGAGGAGGAACGCAATTGCCTACCAGGAATATAATGATGAATGTTAGCTTTGATAAAAGCAGGGGCTGTCCCGGCGCGAGCCTGAAAAGTCAGGCATCCAAGTTTGAACAGGGCTCTTTCTTTTATCGGGAGCCAATGCAAGGAACAGAGAGTCGGAGTGATGTGTTGAGATCTAGGTAAACTAAGAACCAAGCGAGCGGCTTGGTTCTGCACCAGCTGAAGCCGGCGGAGGGCATAACTAGGAATGCCATTGTACAGTGCGTTGCCATAGTCAAGGCGAGAGAGAACCATCGCCATGACAATAAGCTTGAGAGCTGGGAAAGAGAAAAAACGAGAAATCTTGCGGATAGTACGCAACGCAAAGAAACAAGAAGAAACCACCGTGCTGATATGTGAGTGAAGGGTGAGGTGTTGATTAAGAGTGATCCTCAAGGTTTTAACAGAAGGGGAGGGAAGAGGAGGGGGACAAAGCAAGGAAGGCCAAAAAGCAGAGGACCAAGGGTTAAGTTTACCTCCAGTCAGGACAAGCTCGGTCTTATCAGGGTTGAGTTTCAGATGGTTAGAGTTCATCCAATCCCTGATAAAGACCATCACTGACTGGAAGTTATGAATGGAATGAGGTGAGTTAGACAGAGTAAAGATAAGTTGGAGGTCATCAGCGTAATTGAACACTGTGACCTCCATCCGCTGTAAAGCAAAAATAAGAGGAAAGATATACAGATTAAAGAGAAGAGGGGAAAGAGACGAGCCCTGGGGGACACCACACTGTACTTTGTGAGGCGTTGAGGAAAAGTCTGCCAGATGGACGGCTTGGGTGCGATCACTAAGAAATGAGGTCACCCAAGCCAGGGTGGAGCCCCCGATGCCTGCCGCCTCGACACGGGAGAGAAGGATGGTATGGTCAACCGTGTCTAAGGTGACAGACAGATCGAGAAGAATCAGCGCTTGTGGGAGGTTGGAATCAAGCCCCTCTCTAAGTGTGTCCATGACGGACACTACCACCTTTTTGGTGGAGTGGAGGGGCGGAAACCCGCTTGAGAGGGAGCAAGAAACCCACTAGACTCAATGAAGGAACTAAGAGTGATGGTAATATGACGCTCCAAAACCTTTGCCAGGTAGGGGAGGAGGGAAATGGGGCGGTAGTTTGCCAGTGCTGTAGGGTCGGCGCCAGGCTTTTTTAAGATGGGGACAATCATGGCTGATTTATGGGGGGAGGGGACTGTTCCTGTTTTGAGAGACTCATTAAGAAAGGTCACGGGGGGAAGGGGACAACTCCGAAAAATGTCACACATGATATAAGCCGGGCAAACATCTGCAGGAGAACCAGATTTAACACTAGGGAGAATAGAGAGAAAAATCTCCTCAGATAGTAAGGCTAATTGATCAAGGTGACAAGGGTTATTCGGCGGGACAATGTCAATAAATGAAGTAGAGGGAGGAGGAATGTTGGACTTGATGTCTTCAATTTTACTGATGAAAAAATCATTCAGGGAATCACACAGCTTTTGAGAGGGAACCGGTTTGGGCAGTTGTTCTGTCCGAAGAGGCCAGTTCGAACACTGTGGCAAAAATTTCCCTCGGTTTATTCTCCGCCTGGAGAATCTTGCCTGAGAAATAAGAAGTTTTTGCCTTCAAATTTGCTCTCTTGTACTCCGCCTGAATAGAGTTGTACAGGGTTTTTGAGGTCTCACTATAGGTACGTCTCCAGGTACGCTCTGCTTGGCCAATTTTTTCTCTTTAAGCTCCTGGTTGAACCACTTGTTCGCATGGTGAGTGCGCTTCACCTGAACACGCCTAAGGGGGGCCACCTGGTCACATGTCCTGGTCAGCCATTTGTTTATGGCCTCAGCTTGAGAAAGAATAGAGAGTTTATCAATGACTGGGCTAAAAGTTGAAAGAGAGGAACACAAAGATGGAATGACAACTTTACCCCAGTTGCGCGCCCAGGTGTTCTTGGGGAGGGGAGGCCTCTGAGCTGACCTCAGGTCCAAGGAGAAGGAGATCAGGAAGATATGATATGATATGAGAAGAGTTAAAAGATGGACTAGTTCAAAGGTGATAGAAAGACGGACCAGTTCAAAGAAAATAAAAGGACGGATCGTGGCTGCCATCTGTTAATGGTAGTTCACATGCAAAGAGTAAGCTGTAGTCCATCAAATGCAAAGAAAAGGAGAAAAGAAATGTGACAGTGATAACAATTGGGTAGGTGAATATGAGCGCCATCTTATCTTATCTTATCTTAAGTGCAATTTGTAGAGCGCGCTAACACCAAAGGCTTCCTGGCGCTTTAAGACAGAATGAGTGAGGTTGAAAGCGTGAGCAGTGGAGTTTTAACCAAGGGAAGGGAAGAGGTGAATTTTAAGCAATTTCCTGAAGTTCAGGAGGGAAGGGGTGGACTTGATGGAGAGAGGGAGGAGATTCCAAAGCCCGGGAGCCAGGTCGGAGAAGCGACGACCACCGAATTTCTTGATTTTAGCTTTCAGGGTAACTAGCAGGTGACGGTGGGCTGATCGGAGGTTGCGAGTTGGATGATGAGGAGTAATTAAGGATTTGAGGAACGCGGGACCGGAGCAGTGGAGAGTTTTAAATGTGAGGCAGGCCACCTTAAAGGCTGCCCTTTGGCCTATTGGGAGCCAGTGCAGTCTATGAAGTAGAGGTTTGGCTGATTGCCATCTGGGGGTTTTATGAATGAGGCGGGGCGCCTGGTTTTGGACAACCTGAAGGCGGTGGAGCAGGGATTGTGGGAGACCGTAGTAGAGGGAATTGGAGAAGTCCAGACGAGAAAGTACAAGTGAGATGACAACTTGGGTAAGTGCGGCGGGCGGAAGTAAGTGGCAATCTTTACGGATCTTCCGGAACTGGTACATACAAGATGAAATTACCGCACCCACTTGGGCTTTAAGGGACAGTTCGGTGTCGATAATCACTCCCAGACTCTTCACTGATTTGACCGGGACTGGGGAGGGGCCTAGCTCTGAGGGCCAGAACTGCGGGCCCCAGTGAGCATGGCTGAGTCCAGGAAGAAGGAGCTCAGTTTTCCCAGGGTTTAGCTTCAGTTTAGTTCAATCTTAAAGTGGCAATACTGCTTATCGGACTCATCACTGGGAAAAAGGGTTCAATTAATACTGTGTGGCTCGAAGATAGTATTGCAATACCAGCCAGGGGAAGTGGAATTGAGTGAATAATAAAACAAACATAAACTACAATCAATGAAAGCCATAAGTGAGGTTACAATCAATAAAAGACAATATTTGTAACTGATAAGTGTTTGAATAAAGTGGAGATTCTGATCAGTTCAGTCAGGTAACAGAAATATATTAAAGGGTCAATCCAGTTAATAGGAAACTACTTTATTCTATTGTGTCATTCAGCCCGTTTGGGCTAAGCCTAAGTGTATCAAGTAATTTAATCCAGTGTATTTCTCTCTGAAGGAGAAATTTATTGTTGTTTATGCCCTCACGTGGTGGCACATCCTCAAGTACCAAGAAACACAGTTGACTGATGTTGTGTTTGGATGACAGAAAGTGCAAAGCTACACTGGATTTTAGGTTGTGAGTTCGGCTTTTGCTTTTGTGTTCATTCAGTCTTGTCTTGGTTTTACACTCTGTTTTACCGATATAAGCCAGACCACAGGGGCACTTCAACAAGTAAATGACATTTTTGCTGTCACAGTTGGCGGTGGTGCGTAGCTTAAATTTATTGCCTTTATGTGGATGGGTTATATAATTACCCTCATGAACTGGAGTCAGAACCAGCCTGGCAAGACTTGCTCAGATGGATGCCTACTCCACTATGCTTTAATTAGGTTTTTCTTCAACTCCAGAGCAGGAGCTCAGGCATGAATGCCTCACATAATGAATGCCGTCTCAGAGTCAAAGAGGTCATCAAGCCAACTGACTCCTTCTGTGCTTATGCCATTAGGACACCAACTGCTAGGGGAGTTCATTTTGGACAGTACTGCAGCCCCTGGTTCCTCAGGGAAAACTGCTGGGCACCAGGTCTTTCTCCAGCTAGGTCTTATGCTTGGACTAGTTCTCCATTGTGAGCTTGACCCTCGTAGAGTCGCAGGTTCTTATGTTTTTTGTTTACCTAAAGGAGATAAATAGGAGGCCAGCAACTTGCTGTTGCACAGCAGATTCAATTCCTAGTTGCGATCACGAATCAGGAGTTCTTGAGTCCTTGCTGAAATCATCTTCATCCGCCAGGAGTCATGAGTCTTCTTCCAGCAGGGTCTTTTTCAGATGTAATCTTCTCAGTTCCAACAATCTTCTGAGGAGGTAGTGGTTGAGTTGCCAGATGTATTTTGTGTAATAGCCAGTAATTTAAAGATATTCTACCAACCAACCCTAATATTTTTATCACAGTTCCTCTTTTTGTAACACTTCCTCCTTGTCTTACTATACAATTACCCTGCAGACTCTGTTTCAAGATGGCAGAACTCACCTGCCACCAGGCAAGCCTGTCTTTAGCTCCTTAGACAGTCCTCTATTTAGATGAGGTCTCCTTCCATCTGACTTAGGAAAAACTTGTTCTCACCCCTACTCTGACTGGGGCAAGGCTTTCTGTGAGATTCCTGGGAAAAACTTGGAGAAGCCCTCCCAGACATCTTCAAGTTAAAAGAAATAGTGCTGAAGATTACCTTTGTCCTGCCAACAGTTCCTGTACATGCTCAGATAATTAATAAATTCTGAGTGCTCCACATTTAACACACATTTGCCTTTCCTGGGCTCAGAGACACAGTATTATCCTCTGAGCCAGAGCCATTAACTCTCCCAATCAAGGATGTACATTCCATTTTTGGAGGTGTGGTGTATGTCAGAGCTAGCTTTAAGCCAGTTCTTGCCCAGGCAGGCTGAAATATATTTTTATAAAGTTACTTTTTCAAAGACTATTGCTTTGTACAGTCATTGTGGAAAACCAAAAAATGTGTTTTGCAGCATAGCCTGCACAATAAACCAAAGGAAGTACTCCATATAAACTAAGTGGAGCTAGTGTGGACATTTTTAAAACTACTGAGTTACTGTATGCCCTAGTAATCAGAATGCTGCTAACACAGAAAAGAAAACGACATCTTCATGAAAGAAGTCTTGAGCCCCCTGGAAAGAGAACTTTGAAATTATCAACGTGGGCTCTTTTTGAAATCTCTGCTTCTAGGAGCTATTCTCAGGAATGTTAAAGTGAGCCTCTTGCTTATCTGATAAGTGAAAAGAAGTTCAGGACAATATGGGACTTATCTATGTGCTCTAACACTTTCCAGCATTTGAAAAAAGGGTTTGATACCATCAACAAACGTCAACGGCGTCAACTTTGAGAAGACAAGCAGATGCAATGAGCTTTAAACTTCTGGCTGTGGCTGAGAAGCTTAAAAAGGTTAAGAAGCTGCAAATAAGAACATTTACAATTTACATTTTACTTGCGTGAAAGTGGTATTTGGAATACAGAGTTTCAACGAGTAGGCAAGGCTGTGTCGGTCAACTGACTTGCGCAGCAGTAGCCAGGTAGTGTTTGTGACGGCCGGTGGCCGACGCACGTACGGAAAGGGTTAAATGTTGCTTCAGCTCGTCAACAACAAAAAAATGTCCACATTTTACAAGCAAGGTAATCAGTTATTATGTGTCCTTTTTAAAATGCAGATCTACAATAGCTAAAATCAGTTTGACCTGAAAAATGTGCAAAAAATGTATTTGTGGAAGAGATTGGGCTGTTGGTTGACTGGTGCCTTGGTGTTCTGCTCTAGTAGCAACCACAATCTATGTCAGGATAAGGCACAGAAAACCCCAAATTAACCTGTGCTCAACCCCCTAATAGCAAGGCTCAGAGCAGTCAGGATTACGTTAGAGGCAATGTGTATAGCACAGTAAAACTGTGAAAATACCACACACAAAGATCCCACACTAGTTTAGAAAAAATAAAGTATAATGTAATAAATAAGACAAGACCAAAATGACAAAAAAATGTAGAACCAAATTATTAATTTTTAAAGAATAAAGTGAAAAATAGCACCTAAAACATACAAAGCTCCAACTGTGCCTATCTGGTCGTGGTGAGCCAGGTTAAAAGTTCAGGCTGACCGCAATGTGTGCAGGTTCAAAATTCAAAAATTCAAATCAAGCTTTATTCGGTTTTTAAGTTTAAAACCATAAAAGCAACAGAGAAAAAATACATGCATATATAAAGGCACAATAATTAATTGCAGGTTTAAAAAGGGAAAATAAATCTGACTATTTAAAACAAACTAAAATCAATCTTGTGCAGAATAAAAGCGCATGGTACACAGGAACCCCCTTTCAACGGATTTTTTAGTTCAATACTCTGGGGCCAGGATACAAGTCAAACAGGTCACAGATACAAATAGGGCCATCTCCAGTTTTGGGCTGAGAGGATCTTAGATAGGGGACGATGTTCCTGTGTTTAAATTTAATTAAAATCAGATCTCCCGGACAGTTTTTGGGCAACGTACCCAACCATCCCACCCTCCTGACGCTCAGAATTCCGCCATCTAGGTCAGGTGGCAGCGGTCTATTGTTATTGAGCCAGAAGATGGATTTATTCAGCAGGTCCTGGTTTGTTTCAAATTTGCCCTGTCTAAGCTCTGGCACCCCAGAGAGAACAGTCACATAGGGGGCGGCTTCAGGGGGTAGGTTAATTCGATGCCTTCTTTCATGAGAAATCCTAGGTGCTATTAAAGAGACATAAGTCGGTTTTGAAGTAATATTACAACTTTTTGGGATGGATTTGCTAGTAGAGGAATCAATTGGTCGTGCTTTTCTGTGTTCTGTAGACTTAGGTTTCTCATGGTTAGTGGAGGGCGTATAACATAAAGGAGAAGCAGTGTTTACATTTGATGGCTTAATCCTTTTTACTATTTTTTCCACGCTGGACAACCTTTCTCCCAGATCCTGAATTTTTGTGACCAGGGGTGATAGGGCCGCGTTCAGCAGTCGTTCAATGTGGGCCAGTAGGATCGATTGGAAGGGGGAAACAGAGTCATTTGATGTGGCCCCCACCTTCTGTGGCGTTGAAACAGTTGAAATAGCGGGGGGTGATGAGGGGCTACAGGACATTTGATCAACATTAGCTGGAATCTCCTCAATGTTCCTTTTGGTGATTAGGGCCTGGGGCAGCGTGTTAGGTTGAGTGGCAATCATTTCAGGCAATAAAGGTAGTTCCTGGGGAGTTCGGTTTGTAAGGTCAGTATTTCTGCCAGATGTGGGCGGAGTTGGTATGTTAGGGGCATAGTTTGTGCCACACAAGGCATTCAGGTCCTCCCAGTTAGACATATTGTTAGGACTGCAAGCGCTCCAAAAAGGACACTGGACGGTTCAGGGACAATTGACAATTGGAAGCAAAAGGGTTAGTTGTTTTCTATACCTGCTTCTATGATGCGGCCAAGTGGTGGGGCCCGTCCCGTCCTCCTCAGGTCCTCTGAGGGCCACAGAGGGCCCGCCCTTTGCCCGGGCTTCGCCCGGCGTCCCGCGGAGCGGAGCAGAGCTCTCCTTTAAGGCACCTCCTGGCGCTTTCCTGGTGCGTGTTGATCTGCGCCGCCGCTAGGGCCGCCGGGATGTGTAGTCCCGGAGCGGCGGCGCTGTAGGCTGCTGGAATGGACTCCTGGCGGTGTCGGCAATCATGAGGGCTTGCTCTCCTCCCCCCTCCTCAGTGCAGGTAAGTTCTACTGCCCCCCGCGCTCCGCCGAGCAGAGCTCTCCTTTAAGGCGCCTCCTGGCGCTTTCCTGGTGCGTGTTGATCTGCGCCGCCGCTAGGGCCGCCGGGATGTGTAGTCCCGGAGCGGCGGCGCTGTAGGCTGCTGGAATGGACTCCTGGCGGTGTCGGCAATCGTGAGGGCTTGCTCTCCTCCCCCCTCCTCAGTGCAGGTAAGTTCTACTGCCCCCCGCGCTCCGCCGAGCAGAGCTCTCCTTTAAGGCGCCTCCTGGCGCTTTCCTGGTGCGTGTTGATCTGCGCCGCCGCTAGGGCCGCCGGGATGTGTAGTCCCGGAGCGGCGGCGCTGTAGGCTGCTGGAATGGACTCCTGGCGGTGTCGGCAATCGTGAGGGCTTGCTCTCCTCCCCCCTCCTCAGTGCAGGTAAGTTCTACTGCCCCCCGCGCTCCGCCGAGCAGAGCTCTCCTTTAAGGCGCCTCCTGGCGCTTTCCTGGTGCGTGTTGATCTGCGCCGCCGCTAGGGCCGCCGGGATGTGTAGTCCCGGAGCGGCGGCGCTGTAGGCTGCTGGAATGGACTCCTGGCGGTGTCGGCAATCGTGAGGGCTTGCTCTCCTCCCCCCTCCTCAGTGCAGGTAAGTTCTACTGCCCCCCGCGCTCCGCCGAGCAGAGCTCTCCTTTAAGGCGCCTCCTGGCGCTTTCCTGGTGCGTGTTGATCTGCACCGCCGCTAGGGCCGCCGGGATGTGTAGTCCCGGAGCGGCGGCGCTGTAGGCTGCTGGAATGGACTCCTGGCGGTGTCGGCTATCGTGAGGGCTTGCTCTCCTCCCCCCTCCTCAGTGCAGGTAAGTTCTACTGCCCCCCGCGCTCCGCCGAGCAGAGCTCTCCTTTAAGGCGCCTCCTGGCGCTTTCCTGGTGCGTGTTGATCTGCGCCGCCGCTAGGGCCGCCGGGATGTGTAGTCCCGGAGCGGCGGCGCTGTAGGCTGCTGGAATGGACTCCTGGCGGTGTCGGCAATCGTGAGGGCTTGCTCTCCTCCCCCCTCCTCAGTGCAGGTAAGTTCTACTGCCCCTGTGCAGGTTAGATACAGTCCCAGTTTAGTCCCGCTGGTGTTTTACCGTTTCAAATTTTGTGGCAAGAGTCCATTTATATTGGACAGGACCATGAGGAGCAAGGAGGACATTGCAGGAAGCTGCTGGCGTGGTGCAATAAGCAGGCCGTATGTTGTGGACAAGCAGACTGGAGCTTCGCTTTGGCAGTAAAAGTGGGGGATAAATTTCACTCCGCTGGCGGAGTTCAGGAAGTTTTGCCTAGTCCACGTTACGCTGGAAATGCAAAGTTCTGGCAAAATTCCGCCAACCACTGCATGCTGGAGTTTTTTCTGGCATGTGGCTTACCAACTTAATGAGAATTGGCATCCCCATGCACAATTTTTGAGTGCTGGGATGGCACCCGGTGAGATTTTCTCAACGAGGGCAGTCGTGGATACTCACGACCATTCATGGTGAGAAAGCTGTGACCTGTGGTGAGAAAGCTGCTGCTCGAGTAGAAAATGTACGCAAGTACCAGCAAATGTGTTGTGCCCTCTGACGCACTGTGTGGTGCTGTTCACAATGGTTTTGCAGTGTGGAACAAACTCCCGGCTGTAGAAATCATTGCGATGTCCCAATTCTGTCCATTTATATGTAAATCTGCGGAATTCCGTGAAGTGAAACTCTGTGAGTTCTGCTCACCCCTAGTTGGCAGTCTCCCACAGGCGGTAGATGATGTGGTGTTAAAAGATGGGCTGCCAGAAGCCCACGCTGATTCTTAGTGCAAGCGGCACAGTCTTGGTGTGAACTTGTCCATTTGAGGTTGCAAAGGGTCCAAAAGCTTGATTTAAGAGCCTGTGAGTCACACCAAGGGTCCAAGACCTGAGAGGCATCACTTGGAGGTCAAGAACTCGCTGCAGCTGAATCTAGGAGATGTTGCAGAGCCTTTTATGTCCCTGTGGCTGAGATCATGAGGCCAGCAGACTAGCCCTTGGAGTCACACTGGGGTTATGGGTACAAGAAGAGGTTACAGATCCAGTTCTTCTTCCCCAGGCAAGGTGACAGCAGGCAGCAGGTCAGCACAGCAGGGCAGAAGTTCCATTAGAGCATCAGTCCAGCAGACTCTCAGTACTTGTAGCGGCACAGCTGTCCTTCTTCCTGGCAGAGTATCCACATGTCCAGAAGTGTACTGAAGAGATGGTGTGTGTGGTCCTACTTTTATACTGTATTGCCCTGGTTCTGGAAAGTGAGGGAAGCTTCTAGATAGTGGCTGTGAAGTACATGGGATTTCCTCCCTCCCCTGTCCTGACTCCAATCTGGCTGAAGTTTAGATCAAGGTTGGCTTAGCAAAAAGGAATCAGCCTTCCTCATTAACAATGATCCTACTGTACCAGCAATATATACCTTGCCCAAGGTACATAATTATTTGATTGACCCTCCTGGGCGTCCCATCATCTCTGGATGTAACTCAATGTTAAAACCATTGGCACAATTGCAGGTTTTTTTTTATAAAACCGTTTGTAATTAACCATCCAATATACTTAAGAGACACCACTGCTGTGATGAATACCATTGAAAATTTCGCTTTGATTCCACAAAAGAACTCCTTGTCATGATGAACATAGGGAGTCTCTATACCAACACACCTCAACTATAGCTTACGTCTATACATTTGATTTTGAAACCAAATTCATCTTTAATGTTATAAATCCATATCAATTCCACATCAAGAAAAGGATTAGATACATAGACGATGCCTTCCTTATCTGACAAGGTAACACTGAATGTTTACTTGACTTTCATAGATGGATTACACACATGTAACCCCAATCTACAATTCAAAATCCAATATGACAATTGCAATATAAATGTCTGGATACAACTATCAAAACAGAAAGCAATTTACAGTATTTACCCAACTGCCAGGAACATACTGCTAAAATATGAAAGTCACCATCCACAGGCGTTATAAGACAATTTACCAATTGTTAAATTTTTATACCTGACCCGGAATTGTTACAAAAAAGATGATTACTTCTTTTTAAGCTAAAAAACAAAAAGAAAAACTAAAAGCAAGGGGATACGCATTGAGGCTCAACAGAAGATTACTTACTTAAAAGAGCTTGGTATGATTTCAGAACAGCCCTACTTGAAATCAGAGATAGACTTATTGAATCATGCCTAATGTGTGCCACGACTATCAGCACTCTTTCCAACAAAATAAAAAAAAATTATTTGCAAACACCCAAGACTTTTACAGTATATTGCAGAATTTAAGGAAAGACATCCGTTTGAAATCAATGGAACTCTTTTCAGACTAAGACCATTTCTAATTGTAACACAAATAATGTAATTATTGTATCAAGTGCCCATGTGGATTGTCACCTATTGGTAAAACCCCCCAACCAATTCAAAAAGGGATATTGCAACACCAATCAAGAATCAGTTGCAAAATAGAATATGCCCTATTGGTTGCACATTACAAACTGAAGCTTAACTCAGAAAAAAAAATGCTATGTTGGGTCATAGATGTGGTTAAGCCATCAATACCATTATCCAAAATAGACCGCACACTAACTATCAAGGAAAACCGTTGGATTTGTAATACCAATAGTGTGCAGAGTGAGTTAAATATGGCAATTGAATATCAAACACTGATACATCATTGCTGAATCCTCTGTTACACCTTGTGTTATACTTATACCTTTTTGATATCCTTTCAATAGAGTTTTGTATATCCAGTATAACAATTATTTCTTCTGTGTTTGATCCATGATGTTATTAGATCTGAGTCTAGGTGTAATTTCTTTAGAGTCTGACCAATGTATGTAGCCATTTAAATGTGTTTTGTATTTACCCAGAATATTTTTTATCTACAATTTCTTTTCCAAACTAACTCCACTTTATATCTTGTAACTTTTTTTTCCCAGGCTTGGCACTCTATATATTCTTTAATTCTAATTAGTTTAGCCAAGGATTTCAAATGAAACTTTTTCCTATTTTTCTTTCTACTGCACAAGGAGGTTAGAATGATCCCTTCTTTACAATACTGAGACCACCTTTAAACTCATAAATATAGGACTTGTAAAATTATTTCATTATTCAATGTAAATGCTCTTTTACTACAAGTTTACAAATGACAAATATATTCAAACTTTAGAGTCATTCAAAAAAATCCGAAGTCATTACCTATTCCTTATTTGGATTTGCGGCTTTCTATACATCTAAGGCACCTATAGTTGAGTTTGACATTCTCATGTGGCGGATATATTCGACGTAGCCAGCGGGCCAATTCGTTCCATCTGTTTTAGATGCTAAGGGGCAGATTTACAAGACCCGTCGCCACTTTTGCGTCACATTTCCAATGTACAATTTAACGCAAAAGTGGCGCAAGGGGCTTGTAAATCTGCCCCTAAATATTTCTGTCACTGATAGAAACCTCACTGATCATAAGCACTATCGCTATATGATAGTCACGGCATCAGTAGAATATGTTAAGTTCGTTCCTATACACTTATACTCAAAATTGGTAGTATACCATTAATTGGTTTTTAGTTCCAGTTCCTGTTGTCCATTCTTATAAGTGTGCATATTATGCCATTTTTTTCGATAGCTATTTTTTTCGACAATCTAATCGACAACCTTTACACTTTAGTTTTGTTCCAAAACGCTCTATATACTTCACTAATGTCCTCAAGTCCAATATGACGACCATAGTGAGTTGTCTCTTTTTTTTAACTAAATGCGCCTGATCTTGATATTGCAAACGTAAGCATAATTAGAGTACAGAGGTTAAAATTATTAAAATAAACAAGGTGTTGGAGAATTCCAGCCACGAATTAACATTTGCGATAATTTAACTATCCAATATGTTCACATTATTATATCAATGACACCTATTCCAAGATGGCGATCATAATGACTCTTTTCTGTTTGATTTAAATACGCCTGAAGCTGCTACCATGAACGTTTCTCCAATGTGTTCGGATGTTCGACTACAACCACAATATGGATGCTGTGGCTTTTCTTTAAATAAGAAAATTTGCTGTTTCCATCATCATAACGGAGTTTGATGTTTTAATAGGATGTTATTATGTAAACCTTCCCAATGCTGTTTGTATGGTTTTTACCTGCTAAGTTTTTATACGAGTATCGATTTATGTGATATATGTGCTCAAATGTCAGAATGGCTTCCTATTTTAGCTACATGTGGATCAGACAATGACTCTGCTAGTTCACCAATTGCAACACTGCGACTACGATCGACTTAGACGATGCAAACAAATCTGTTGCATCTGTTGTCACCAGGGCCGGACTGGCCGTAGCGGGCACCAGGCATTTCCCCGGTGGGCCGCCAGGATGGGGGCCGGTGTTGGCCCCCTGGGGGGGCGTTTTTGTTACAGGGCCGTTGTTGCAGTAAAGCTGCAATATCGGCCCTGTAACAAAATCGCCTGAAACTGGCCCTGGCAAACAGCTCTGCCATCCCCCCAACCCCTCAGAGCCCTTTGCCAGGGCCGGTTTGGTTCCCAATCTGGCCCTGGTTGTCACTTGCCAAGTCTTTGGCAACCGAATGTCTATACCACATAAAAAGCTTTGGGTCTATCATATAACATAACATAACATGTGAATTTGTAAAGCGCATGTATCAACCAAGGGTGTCAAGGCGCTGAATAACAGATGTATATTGTTCCCCAACTCAATGGTACTCATTTTATTGACCTCAGATGGATGAAAGGCTGAGGGGACCCGCCGGGATTAGAACTTGTGACCATGAGGTCGAACACAGGCCCCTACAGTGGATGCAGTAGCCCACTCCGCCACTGCACCACCAGACTCACACCTCGCAGGCGACATTATCTTTAATCGTGATTGACATCTTACTGCAGAACCTAGATACTCCAGAGATAGGATTTTGGCTATCCACATAACTATCTTTTATATACTCCTGCATGATATTATTTAGGATGGTGCTTACAGTATTAACATTGTAGCTTCCACAATACGTATCCAAAATGTTCTAATTTTAGATCATTTGAAATAATTTTTGTTGGGCTTGCTTTTCAGCCTAGAGAATATGCTCCAACCAAATCAACATATGAACACTCAATGTATTTTTCTTTTTTTCAAAATTGTTTTTACTTAATTGCCCTATAATTATTACTACCCGTTTAGGAAACTTATTCTTCCTTTTTGCTTTTAAAGGGCAATTTGATCATTTGTAAGTATCTATTACTGAATATATACAAGCTACATTTTGTCCTTGGCATTAAAAGTGTTATTTACAGCTATAACTTACTTGATATATGCTCAAATAAACAAACCAAAGATCTGTTCCTTGAAAATTAGAGTTTGTCTCTAGAATTATCTTATCAGTGAGTTTGCTATTCAATCCTTCACACTGGGATGAAATGGTGTATTTCATTTTATAACAAACAATCATGCACATCTATAGATATACTATCTATTGCTGTTTTAAAAATCTCCGTTATGAAGGCTATACCTTCACACAACCATTATAATATTAGGATTTTCACTTTTTTCAGGTGTTTTCCTAATTGAAGATTAAAATGAGAATTTGTTCAGTTATTTTTGATGTTGATATCTTTTTAGAGGGGTCAAGACATTTCATATGATCCACACTTTGTCCTGAAGATAGTCTCACCGATTTGACGCAATAGAGACCGAAACATTGACGCCTAGCCAATTCTTCTTATTTTAGTTTTTATTAATTGATTTGATTTGAGTTCTGTATCCCATGTATAGGACAGGCTCATTGCCTAATTGTTTGAAGATGGTCTTTATGCTTTGAGAACCAGGATATTTTTGTATGTTTTTCTGTACCCCTAGTTGTTTGTTTTTGGAATCTAGAAAACAATCATTTTTTGATACACCTGTTTTTTTAATTGATTTTCTTATTGATTCTTTTTTTAAATTTTCCACGGTATTCTAATGGGTGTCATCAGATGTCAAAATCAAAGGGGATGAAGGACGGAGTGTTGAACATTGCAAGCACTCACCCCCAGTCAACTGATCTGGGTTTAATCCATTATAATTCTTTAGCTCACTCCGCCACCCCAGTTCAGACATGGCCATATGCAAATCAGTCTGACCCTGTGCCTCATGGGAACAGTCCTGCTCGAACTGTCAAGTCATGTCTTCCCTGGACCGGAAACAAGCATACTGGGGGTGAGTGCTTGCAATGTTCAACACTCCGTCCATCATCGCCTTTGGTTTTGCTTTGTTATTAGATGTCATCATATCTAAGAAAAAGAAGGCTTGAATCCCACTTCTTTTTGAATGAACCCTTGTAAGCACTTTTATCTTCTAACTTTCAGAAAGATGGCATTTTTCTGCTCTAATCGCTGTGTGCCTGCAGCCTGTCTCCAATACACATCTGAGGTGGGTGACATCTGGGCTTTGTGCATTCTCTCTGAGACAGCTACACACAATGGGAGCTTAGCTGTGACTTATGGTTCATCTACATCCTGAAGGTCCATCCTACCCATGATGGGAGGGAGGAATTGGGGGCAACCTCACATTTACAACCCTCACAAAGAACTGTGTAACCCCATGTAGTGAGTCTGGAGCCAGGACAGGAAGGGAGGACCTCAGTGCAGTTCAAAGCTCCTCTTGGAAGTCTCCCCCACTTCAAAGACACCATTGGGTAAAATAACTGGATTTCTGACCCTAGCAACTCAGTGCACTTCTGAACCCATGGATACTCTACCAGGACTGCTGTGCTGCTGAAGGACTGCCACTCTGCAGGACTGCTGCTCTGGAAGAACTGCTTTCTTGCAACATTGACCTGCTGCCCTCCTTGCCTGGGTGAGAAGGACTGAACCCACATCACTTGAACCCAGAACCAGAGTCACTCCAAGGGCCTTATTGAAGTCTCAGGGACAAAAAAGACTTCTAACTCACCTGATACAGCACCCTGGACTCTGCTGTCTGTGAATCTTACCCTACCAAGTGGTACCAATCCAGTGACGGGCCATTGAAAGTCGGACTAAAGTGCTGCGTCAGCTGAAATCCATGCACTGATGCTATTGCACAACTTGGAATTGGCGCATCTCTATCAACGCTGACGCATTTCCGCTGCCGAGAGTATTGTGTGCATCGCATCACTGAATGCAAAGCATATCGACTCGATCTCCGACGCATCTCCAACTTTGCGCAGCTTATAACCGACTCATCATCTGAATCCTAGGGATTGTCGATGACACATCGCCTCCTTGCATCGCCCTCAACATCAACTCAACCAAGGTACTTTTTAGCGGGCTGGATCCTGTTTTCAACCCGCACTCCATCACGGGGGTCGGAACTTTTGGATTTGACCTAGTCTAGAGCAATCAGACAGTGACCCTTTGGCGCTTTATGTTTTTAAACACTACATTTCAATATATTTTTTAAAAATGAATTACTCCAGATTTACTCATTGGCGTTTTATTGTTTTGGTCTTGTTTTCTTCATTAAATTAAGCTCTATTTTCCTAACAAGGGGGCCGATTATGATAGCGGATAATCCGCATCCGCCGGGCCGGCAGAAGCCACCACCGGCCCGGAGGATACGGATTATCCGCTGCGGACTGGAAAAAGACACCCCGCCAGATTAGGATGGCTGGGGGATATCTTTTCCGTCCGCAGCTTCTCCGCCACGGTCGCTTTCCGACCGCGGAGGAAAAGCTGTACCATGGCTGGCGGTGTCAGTCAGACACCGCCAGGCATATTAGGATGTCGGCGGACATATGCCTTTCCACGGCGGCATTTCCGCCGTGGAAAGGCATACAATCTTTTCTTTGGGGGCCCGTTGCGGGCCCCCAGGGGTGAAGGGGGGCGGGGGGTGCACATGGGGGGTACCTATGGTACCACCCTGCCTTTGAGTGCACGAAGCGGCAGGCACCGTGCGGTGCCTGCCGCTTTGTGCATGCAAATGCACTGCTTTCATTTTTAACATTGCGGCGGGTGCTGCTTCAAGCAGCACCCGCCGCAATGTTAAAAATACAGGATGTGACCGCCAGCTGCCCCTGCGGACGGTCCATCCACCTCTGGGGTGGCGGACGGACGCAGGTCCGTCCGCCATTCTAATAGGGACCAAGGTGTGGTAGTTTTTTTTTGCTTGGTATTTTCACTGGGTTACTTTTTGAAGTGTTGCACAACTACTTTACACATTACCTCTTAAGTTAAGACTGACTGCTATGCGAAAAGCTACCAGGGAGTGAGCACAGGTTAATTTAGGGTGTGTTTGTGACTTAGCCTGACAAGGATTGTGGCTCTTTTTTAGACAGTTTAGACAGTTTACCTCTGCCAACCAGAAACCCAATTTCTAGCAAGCCCGCATGTCAAATAAAGGCATCTTAAAGAACGCATTCACCAACTCAGCTTTTTGTATTGTAATTTCAATCAGTCACTTTTTCTTTATTCAGTTTTTATGAAAACCATAAAAGAATACATAAATTCACAAATTATACACATACAAAAAAGGAACAAATACAAAGATAAACAATTGAAATTATTCCAGATTGCACATGTAAGAATACCGCAGGATGTTCACATATGGACCTTGCAGTTAATCAGATAGCACTTTTCTGTTTCTAGGCGCAATAATTATAAACTCAGTCAGTGCCACACAAATTATCATAGATTTACATTTTTGTATATAGAGAAAAGCAGGTCTGCATTGTTTAAAGTTTTGTATAAAAGGCTTTAAATAAGATACACTTGTTTTTCCATATTATTAACACAAAAGAGTAAAGTGCATAGTGCTTTGTACCATTGAAAGGACAAATTGTAGTATCCTTAAACCACTGGTCAATTTTAGGAAAATGCTACCAAATAATGTATCAAATTAAGGCAATACCTTGTCAGCAGGAATTGATGATGGGGGACTGGAACATAAAGCAGCTGACTACCTTCAATTATTAGCAACAAATCATGAATAACTACTGTAGGATTAGTTTCATTTCAATTCAGAGTTTGTCATTATAATGGAGGACCCAGGGTCTGTGATATTTAGAGTTGCTCCAATATTGTTGAGCATTCTTGTTATAAAAACCAGCCAAGGAATATCAAAAGTGTTGTCCAAATGTAAACAGTCAACAAGTGATCTATGGAAACCAGTTCACGTATTACCGTACTTTAAATGGAGTGCCAGAGCTGTAATGGACGCAACTTAACAATATTTTCTATACAGGGAAGGATCACTTCCTTATTGACAGTGGAAGCTGAAGCACTTTTAGGGGCTGCCAATAGTCTTGTAACAAAGGAGTTATCCAATCTCTGAATGCTCTAGCAGTCAGAGTACCCATAAATAACTAAACCATAATTTGCTGCTGAAATACAGTCACTGCAGTAAATCGCACACATATCTTTGATGGGTCCTTGCCCTAATTCAGAACAAAATCCGAAAATGCTCTCAGTGGTTTTGTTCAGTCGATGTTCTTTGATAATCTGTAAACATGTCCAATTATCTGTGTGCTAAAATAGGACACATATTTAGGCAAAAAATATAAGCTTCATATATTAATTAATTTTATTATGAGATTGCATAAATTATGAGCTCCTTTACCAAAGGACATTAAAACGGTTTGTTTAGGTTGACTTTCAGATTTAAATACTCAACAAAATGTACAAAAGAGTCCAAAAGCTTCTTTTAAGAAATTTGGAGTTCTGGCCCTGAGGATAGTATGGGATGTATAAAGTAAAACAGGGACTGGGCTAGAGTTAATCCTTGGTCAGCTTGAGTTTGGAGAAGCACTGCTTCAAGGCCATTAATATATAGAGTAAAATGAAAAGAGACCAGAACACAGCTTTGCCTGTCTTCTCTTTGTACCGTAAAAGATTTTGAGCATTCTCCTTTGGGACCATCACAGACCTAAGCAGTAGTTTGCTGGTACATATAACTAAGTAGGTGGATAATAGAATAATCCACCTTTAAACATCTCAGAAAGGTCCAGACCTTAATGCAACTGACACAGTCCAACAAATTGCATGGGTCAATAAAACCTAGATGTCAGGGTCCCTTGTGGCATTGGTATATTTGTCTATGAATAGCGCTAGTTTGAGGCAGTGCTCAAAAGTGACCACCTCTGTTCTACAACCTAACTAACGGTCTTAAAACCTTCAATTCTGCTCTACCCATAATTCCAATTATAATTGAAAGACATCGCCTTGAATGTTGCTGGAAGAATCTAGCAGAGAGATTGGCCGATAACATTGTGAGTCCAATCTACTACCCTCTTAAAGGTGGAGACTATTATTGTTTTGAACCACATTGATGTCCAATGGAATTTAAAACAATGATTAAGAGTTGGTCCCAGTGGTTGCTATTCTTCTTATAGATGGTAACAAGTACCCCATCTGGGTCAGCAGCTTTGCCTAACCAGCTTTTATTCAGGGCAGATTGAATGTCTTTGGTATTGAATATTAATTTACACACCTTCTTTGCTATTTATTTTGTGGTAAAAGGGATTGTTTCATCCTCCTGTAAAATAGAGGAAAAGTGTGCTATCCAATCTGCTTCTGACATAGCTACACTGAGGGGAGGGCCAAGGTTAGTCAATAAATAGAACTTGTGTGGGTGGGTTAAAGAGTTTTATGTTTAGGTCTTTAGTTTTTCATCATTTATTCAATAAGTATTATTCAAATAAGTATCTATAATAAGATTGCCGCTACCAGCTATCCTCAACTGCCAAGCACAGAGGCATATTACCAAGGGCCTTTTCGACGCTTTAGCGGGACTTTTTCCCGCTAAAGGGGCAAAAATGTCATCGCCCAAATACCAAGCTGTCGCTAACACCAGTTAGCGACAGCTTGTAGGCGATAGCGAGCATTTTGGGGCCCGCTTTGCATGTCAGCGATAATTATCGCTAATGACATGCAAAGTGGGTGTGCCAAAAATTTAGCGACTGAAAACAGTCGCTAACATCGCTATCGCCTATTACCTACAAAGGCTAAGCGAAGCAAATATTCGCGCTAAGCGCAAATATCTCCAAAAGCTAACGCCTGCTAATACCAGTTCTTAGCCATGTTATCCAATGGGAGGTGGATAACATGGCTAAGAGCTGTTTCACGGTAATGCGTGAATATCGCTATATTGTCAGCGATATTCACGCATTTCGCCTGATTTTTATCGCTTTTGAGATAAACCTTGCTAATATCAAGTTATCTCAGCGATAAAAATCGGTGAAGCGCGGCGATAATAATTTTGCCTCTAACCCTACTTAGCGATAAATATCGCTGTTTGTAGGTAATATGCCCCACAATTACAGGATCTCCTCCTAACACTAGGAAAAAAACATTGTTGAATTTCCCTCTTAGAATCTGGCTCCCCTCTTGATGTCCTACCTGCAAGCATCTCAGCCTCTCTTGCAAAAACATTATCAAACCCCATCTGCTCTTTACTAAACCAATCTCTGAAGGAAGGCCACCTACCCTTAACATGAAAGGCGGCTCCAGTCATCCCAATCCGGAAGAACGCGAAAGCGTCCATGGAAGATCTGTCAAAGCTCCGCCCTATTTCCCTCTTACCATATCAGAGCACAGTTCTGGAACAACATTTCAACACTCATCTATCAGCCCATATTGAATCGCTGGCTGCCTGGATCCATCCCAGTCAGGCTTTTGGCCCAAACATAGCACAGAAACTGCCCTGGTAGCCGTCACCGACAACATCAGGCTGGTACTAGATCAGGGCCAACCTACCCTCCTGGTGTTATTAGATCTTTCTGCCGCATTTGATACGGTTAACCACCAGACTATGCTCTTGAGACTGAGGGAAGCAGGGATTGGGGGAGTGACACTGCAATGGTTGACTAGCTTCCTCTCTAGTCGTACCCAGACCATCAACCAGGGCCATCCTGGTCCAATTCCATAGAACTGACCAAGGGAGTACCAAAAGGCTCATGCCTAAGCCCCACCTTGTTCAATATATATATTGCTCCCTTAGCGGCTCTCTTGAGGAACCATGGGTTTGTCACAATATCCTATGCAGATGACAGCCAACTTACCTTTTCCTTCAACAAGACATCCCAAACAGCCCATTCCTCTTTTACTTACGGCATGCTAGCTATCGCACAATGGATGAGAAACAACTACCTACAGCTGAATGCTGGAAAAACAGAAGTCCTGCTCTTCGGAGCAGCCCCACTACTGTGGACTCCTGATTGGTGGCCCACAGAACTGGGAACCGCTCCGTCCCACAAAAAACGGCAAAGAACTTAGGGGTACATCTCGATCAGACTCTAACTATGAAAGAGCACGTAACCCATACTGTTGGCTCATGCTTTCATGCCCTGGCCCTGCTGGGAAGAGTGTTTCCTTATCTCCCTGATCCCCTGCGAAAGACCCTGATCCAAACCCTGGTGCTCAGTAAATTAGATTATTGCAACGCCTTACTGATCGCTGCCAGCGAGTCCTCCCTTAATTGCTTTGAGATGGTACAAAATACAGCAGCACGCTTAGTTTTAAATGCCCCTCACAGATCAGGTTCACTCCCTCTCCTACATCAACTTCACTGTCTGCCAGTGAGGAAACGTGTGAAGTTCAATATCTGCTGCCTGACACACACGGCAATATGGGGTGATGGACCCTCCTACTTGGTGGAGAGGCTTCATCAGTACATTCCCCAAAGGGACCTATGATCTGTCTCGAAATCTCTGCTCAAAATCCCCAGGATCAAAAAAGCACAAACTGGAGGCAAGGCCTTTTCATATCAGGCACCACTGATATGGAACCAACTTCAAACTGTCTTAAGACAATGCCAAGACCACCAGAAATGTATAAAGGCCTTAAAAACTGCCCTCTTCTAGACCTGACCATCCACATCTTCTTCTGCAATTCCGCAAACGCCGAGATACTATTTAGGGGGTTGATTCACGCGCTATACAAACCCAAAAGCTAAACTAAACTAATTTATCAGCAAGTTAATATAATCCAATAATCGATATTTCAATGTAATGAAAAATACAATATTAGTCAAAATAGCAGTTAATAATATAATGATGTAGCAAGCTTGTTACATAAAGTAATTCCCTAATCTAAATTAGGTTAGAATAAAATAGAATAAGTTGTCAGTTCAGATACCCCAAAAAGAGTTCTGATAAGAGAAAAAGTGCATAACCATATAGCTCTTGCAAATCAATTTGAAATTAAGATCAAGCTTGAAAGAATTCACAGTTATAAATCAGCAGACATCAGAAAATAAGCTAGGTCACAGCCCATGTAGAAAAATATTGTCTCAAAAAGCTCAGACATGAGTCTCCATCAAATTCCAGTGAGAGAAGCCCACCTCTACTCTAGGAAAACATACTGATTTAAAACACAACATTCTAGATGGTAACAAGTGTTTTTTTTCTCCGTCCACAACTTCCAATAGAATTTTAGCAAGCTCTTGGGAATAGGTAAACTCCCCATCTTCTCACGTCTATACAATGGGCTGCAGATGCTAGTCCTTGAAAAGATACATCATCCACATTTTGCAGTTCAGTCAGTTCTTCACATTTATCATCCTTCCTGATGTCTCCTCTCTTCCCGGTGAGAACTTCACTATCAGTTGTATAATACATAACAAACTCCTGTTCACTAACTAACAGAAAGCTTGCGGAAAGTTGCAAGATCAGCAGAAAAAGAAAAGCATGGTCAACATTGAAAATAGTCCTTTCAATGTTAAAGTGAAACTTCAATTAATATGGCATCAGTAGTTATGCTAAGTTAAATCAGCACTTATACCTCACCTGTAGGCTTATAACATCTAGGTATGACTACCTACTACAAAATGTGTTTTTATTCTAAGCATGCAATTGTACACAGACTTTTGCACATTTGATACAAAAATGCATTTTTGTTTACAATTAAAATTTTGCTACTGCAGCATACCCCATTGATGGTTGAATAACAGTCACAATTTCTCACAAATTAATCTCTAAGGTGCACCTTCCTTTCCTTCTGTGTCATCATTTTTATTTTTCAGACTTTCGACTTCTTTCAACTTTTTATACTCTCTACTCTCTTCCATTTCTAATTCTGCTCTTGTTTGTCTTCCTCTTCTCTTAGTCTTCTTCCATATTAGATAGCATCTAAATCAATTTATACAACACATATAAGCATATTAAACAAATGCTAAAGAGGAATACAGTTTATATTATAACTTTAAAAAGTCCTACTACTCCAGTTGCAAAGCAATTGCTAATGACAGAAACTCCCTTACCTTAAGTTCCTAATACATTTGTGGTTTCTAATATTTTTAATTCTGATTTCAGGTCAGAAATGTTCTTTCCAAAATCTCCTATCTTTCTACTCTTGTCAGGTAAATATGAACAGCAGTGTTGAGCCTTCAGCATTTTACAGACTCCACATCTCTCTGCTGATAATGTGCCGGCAGCTAATCTTGCAAAACCATTGATCTAATGGCTACTTATTCTGTGTTAACTGCTAATAAAGCACCCGATGTATTAGTAGCCAATGTATTTACTATAGTAGATAACTTTCACATTTTCTTGTTGCTTAAAACAGTTCCTACTGGTGTAATGATTTCTCCAAAAATATCTCCCTCCAGTAGTGTTTTATCAATGTTACTACGTGTGTGTCTATGAGATGGAGTCATTGTTAAAGCATCTATGCTAGTCACATGAAACATCTTTTGGAACAATAAAGCCAAAAAGCAAACACCCTCCGCGTCAGTAGGCAACTGGAAATAAGCATCCTGTCCACAAAACAAAATAGACACCAGGAATAACTGCTTATTCCCCAGTTAATATTTGAATAAGCCCTCTCAAAACTTCAAATGTGTGTTCACAGTTACGTATCCTAATGTGCCTCATTCTAAACTGATTTTCCGTCTTGTAAATACATAGGCCGTAATTACAATGTCTGTTTGAAAGCATCTGACTGCAGGGCAGACTCTTTCCAACAAACACTGTAGGTTTAAAGTCTGACCAATGATATCATAATATGGCGGGGGAATCTGACATGGTTCCTATGCGTTCAAGGAGCTTGTCGGCCAGTCGGAAAGGCCTCATAATCTCTTAAGGATGGCATTTCCGGCCTCAGGATTATGATGTCGGTTTTCGACAGCCAATCCATGTTTGCCTTTCCAACTTGGATTGGCTGTTGGAAACTGACTTTGGAGGCACCTAGCAGGGCCCCCTTCCCCCCTGGCCCTCTGCATTTGTCCTTGGGGGGCACCCAGCGTACCCCCCTAAACATCCCTGCACCGTGCCTGCCACATGGTGCAGGGATATTTCGAAACATCAATTTTTCTATCGGAACTTATGCTGTGGGTGCTTTCCTTAGGTTGGTTGGTTCCCATTCTACAACTATGTTGGATGGACGTGAGTCCACCCAACATTGTAATCAGGGCCATAGTTTTGCTCTCTGTCACCTAACTTTAATTTTGGATATAGCATTTTCTTCTTGTATACATCCTCTTCTTTGTTTCAAACATGCTTTAAAAAATCCTCCTGGTTTGCCTTGTGAAATATGTGAGCTCTTCTTTCCTCTAATGTTAAAATACATTTCTTTGCTAAGGGCCTCACGAAACATGTTAGGTTATTTTCAAATACCTTGACAGTTTCTAAGAGATCATATCAATTATTATATATTTTACATCTCTTTCGCTTGTTGATGAGAATTCATTCTTTTCTAAAGTTGAACCGTAGAAAGGATGATATCATAATTGGAAGAATAATATTCAAAACGTTCTCGTCTATAAATAAACAAAGTAAAATGCTACATGTAATTGCATATGAAAGTGGAATATTTTATTACACCACTTCTTCCTCAGCTGAAGATGCTAAGGGGCCCATTTCGATGGCGGACAGACAAGGTCCGCCCGCCACCTCAACAGTAAACGTGACTGAGCACCAGAGGTGCGGTGGTCCCGCTGTGCCTATTAGGATGCGACCATCAACCTTCTCTAAACTGGCGGAAAAGCTGGTTAACCAACAACTCTCAGCACACATAGAGTCCAGAGGCCTCCTGCATACCAACCAGTCGGGCTTTCGGGCCCGCCACTCCACAGAATCTGCCCTCCTTTTTTCGACTGAGGCACTGAGGAAGCACGTGGACGCCGGACATGTGGCGGCACTAGTGCTCCTGGACCTCAGCGCAGCCTTCGACACTGTAGCACATCATACGTTGCTACAGTGTCTGAAGAAAGGAGGGGTGACAGGCATGGCCTGGTCATGGCTGGAATCTTTTCTTACTAACCGTAGCTTCTCGGTGGAGCAAGGAGGAGCACGCTCCGACACCTTTGACCTCGGTCAAGGAGTGCCTCAGGGATCAAGCCTCAGTCCAACCCTTTTTAATTTGTATGTCACCCCCGTGGCTATTACTGCGGAGCGCTATGGGGTGGAAGTAGTGACATACGCAGACGACACTCAGCTGGTGGTCGCTCTGACCCAACCAGCTGAACAAGCCGCCGCGAACTTCTCATCATGCCTCCAAGAGCTGGCTGGATGGATGGCGAAGAACTGCCTCCGTCTGAACGGAGACAAGACTGAGGTGCTAATTGTAGGAAAACCCCCCTCAGTCTGGTCATCTGCCTGGTGGCCACAGACCCTGGGGCCTCTTCCTACCCCCAGTGATCAGGTCAAGAACCTTGGAGTATGGGTGGACTCAAAGCTTAATTATGACTACCACACCAGACGGGTAGCTGGTACGTGCTTTTCGATTCTACGGAAACTCCGTAAGACCCTGGACCTGCTCCCAGAATCCTCAAGGAAGACCCTGGTCCACGCTCTTGTCACTTCGAGACTGGACTACGGCAATGCCTTGTATCTAGGCGCCAACGCCACTAGTCGGCGTCGACTGCAGACAATCCAGAATGCTGCCGCCCGTCTGGTCCTCCGGCTGCCCAGAAGAGCCGCCTCAAAAAAATCTCTACAAATACTTCATTGGCTTCCGGTCAATGAAAGGATCGACTTCAAGGTCCTATGTATTGGTCACAGGATCGTACATGGCAAGGGTCCGGCCTTCCTTCGGAACCTTCTCTGCCCCTATACGCCTACCCGACAACTCCGCTCATTAGGAGCAGGCCTCCTCGCTGTCCCCAGACACAAGAAAGCCAGAATGGGGGGTAGATCCTTTCGCTCTCTGGCGGCACATAAATGGAATTCTCTCCCCCTGAGCTTAAGAGTGGAAACATCGGAGCTCATCTTCCGCAGGAAACTTAAAACATTCCTCTTTCCTAAAGAATAGCCCCGTCTATGTCTGACTGACGGAGCAACTAGCTCTTCTGACAGCGCGGGGACACACTGACAGTGTAACCAGGCGCTATACAAACTCAGAAATAAATAAATCAACCTGGCGATCGCATCCTGCATATTTAACATTGTGGCGGGCGGTGCTGTAAGCAGCACCCGCCACAATGTTGAAAAAGTATGTTGTGCATCCCTCTCCCCCCAACAACGGACCCCCAAAGCCAAAGTCCAAATGCCTTTCCATGGCAGAGTCTCAGCCATGGAAAGGCATTGTACCGCACCCATCATAATATGGATGGCGGTGCCTGCAAGGCACTGCCACCATATTATGGGCCTTTTCTGCCCGGCAGGCAATCATGATGATTGCCTGCGGGCAGAAAAGCGGCGGACGGTCTCTCCGTCTGCCACGGTACCCCCAGCATGCTAATGTGGCGGGGGTATATGGCCGTCTGCCGGCGAGTTTTGGCGGGCGTATCGCCACTGCTGGTCGGGCGGTGGGGATCCTCCCACTATGATAATAGGCCCTTAAGTGCTGCCCTAGGTGTACATGAATAAGTAAATCTGGGCAGGGGCAAAAACCATGGATGTTGCTTGGGAAAATCTATCACAACACCCATGGATCACCTCCTTTACAAAGAGTAAGGCAAGGCAGTGACTTGCGCTGGTTTGCCTTACTCAATATTTATGAAGCAATGGAAAGCCATGTAGAGTGGCTAACGTCAACCTCATAGATATGATTAAGAGGCTTGTACCACTGGATCATTAAAGTAGTGACGCCCCTGCAGTGCAAGCCTCTCATAAATAGGCCCCTTAGTGTCTAAAGCTTGAGTGTGTTTCTGAACAAATCTAGAATAAACATTAGTTGAGAATTCTTCCTTTGGAACATCTATAAACAAAGCTTTTAGTTTCTCCTCATCTATTGTGCATGCAGGTGATGTAGGCGCAGGCGTAATTCTAAGGGTTTCTGTCTCTGAGGTAAAAGTCATTCCAACTAGAAGAAATGCAAAGGCTAGCACAACAAGTATTAATATGACTACAATCACTATTCCAAGGTTAGAACACACATGTTTCTACAGTTAGACTGTGAGTAGAATATAGTAGAAGACAGATTCAATATTCTGTGTTGATTCATGCAAAACTATCAGGACTTTTGATGATTAACTTGTGGTTATTTCATTCAGGTTATATACAGAAATCTTCATGGGGCATCCATAGACCCCCCGTCTTCTTCTAGAAATATAATCCCTACTATTCTACTGCAGCCTTGGCCCTAGGAAATTATTTTTATTTATAGAAAGTCTATTCAGGTGCAGAATACCTGTGGCAAGTATTCAAGCTCTCTTGGATCTCTTTGGTGTCTGTTGATCTTCTTCATTCTCACTTATACCGCTAGGTTCTGTTTCTTTGATGATGGTTTGTGTCGTCCATTTAGCCGACATACTACATATCTATTGACTCCCACCACTTGGCAATTCTGATCCCCACAAGGGCCTTTCTCATCTCACTCTCATTCCTTAACGTCAAATCAGTTGTTTGCTCTGGTAAAAATGAATCAGCTATTCTATTTTCAACGCTCAGTTCTCCATTGTCAGTGTGTATTTCCACACCACTTTGTGAGATTTCAAGAACTTGCACAGGTGAGGAACTTTGATGTAATTCACGTCCCCTCTAGTTCTTCAGAACATATAGACACAGGAGGTCTCGGACTTGGCTCGAAGAACACCTCTTCTTCAAATGGACACCTTACTCTATGGGTGTGCAAGGCGTGCACCCAATTTGGTATCCAAGCACATTGTACAGCCGTGTTGGTGATCAGGATCACATGGAAGGTGTCTTTCCATCTTGGATCCAGGTAGGATGTTCACATGTGCTTCTTGATTAAAATCCAATATCTAGGGTTAAGATCCTGGCACTGATCCTGGTTTGGACTGGCAGTTGCAGCACCAACCTTCGTGAGAAACAGAATGCACCACATCAGCTAATTCTTTGCAGTAGTTGAGTATTATGTCATCTGTGATGTTTACAACTGCATTTGCAGGCATAGTAGGCAGTCACATAGCATGTCACATTAGAATCTCATTTGGATATTGTTGGAGAGTGGGTTATTGGCAAGGGCAAATGTAGGTCTGCCACTGGCAATAAGGCCACTAACACATGGTAGGAATCAGCATAGATCTTAGAAAATGATTCCTATGCTCAACCCTTGGTAGCTTGGCTGCGAGCTGGCAGGCTTAGCTTCAAAGACAGGTATGTAAAGCATTTCAAAACACTAATTCAGTAAATAATTAAGACACAGCACATTATAAAAATCCAATACCAATTTATTAAAATAGAAACTATTTTTAGCTTTAAAATTGCACCAAAATGACAAAAATCCAGTGTAGGGAACCAGGGATATGAATTTTTAAAGATTTAGCAAAATGCAGCACTTAGAAGATTATAGCACCATATTGTGATACCTGCTCATGCTAGGCCGGGCCAAAGTCAAAGTTTCAGGCCAGGCGTGATGGAGCCCTGAGCGGCTACAGCTCACGGCAAGTCCCTGCCTCAGTTTCAATCTTCACACTTAGAAAATGTTCTGGAGCTTTTCTTCCTGAGGGCCCTCAAAGCTCCCAGCCAGTCCAGATCTGGTGAGGGTTCTCCGGCTTGCCTTTCGACGAGCTCCCGGTCAACTTCCCTGGAGCTGACTTAAATTTTACTTTAATGCTTCAGCAGGGCAACCCAGGAATCCAGGCAGGCACGCGATGGAAGGCAGTTGGCTTGGCTCTCCCGTTTGCTCCCGGTCACCTTTTCTATGAGCGCACTTAGAAACTTTTCTGGAGCTTTTTCTCATGGGGTCTTTCAATGCTCCTCATGTAGCCAGATCTGGTGATGGTTCACCGGCTTCAGTTTTTTTCTAGTCCCCGTCAAACTCTGGAAGTTGGATAGATGGAGCTGTTAGCGGGACGGACCTGGTTGGCTTGGCCCGCTAGCGGTTGAAGGCAGGCGACCTGGCTGACTAGGTTGAGCCGGTGCCTAAATGGAGCTTTTTTTTCAAATTTGGCCCAAAGTTCTCCAAACTTCTTGAACTTCTTCCTGAAGTTCCTCAAGGGGTCTCAAACTCACTCCAAGGATCTGGAAGCTCCAAGATGGTCCTTGAAAGTTGAGGACTTCAGTTTCCACAATACATTGGTACAAAACCCTTACAAATCCACTGGTAGTTCTCAACGGTGTAGATTTAATTGGTGATGTTCCTGATGAGCTCTTTTAACCTGTAGCTTTAAGGGAGTCCACTCTTTAGTTCTTTTTCAGCAAGATAATCCACAGGGCTGTAGTTTCAGATGGTGCAGTCTTCAGAGGTCAGGCCTTAGAAATCTTTGCACAGCAAAACATCTCAGCTTGGCAATGCCTCTCAGATACATATTCCTAGTTGGCTGGGTCAAGCAGGAGGTCACTTATGACCAATAGGAGCAGGGTAACTCCTCCAATATATGACCACATCCTGTAGAGTGTGGCATTCTTTTGTCCCAGAGTGCATCAAATCTTCCAAATCCATAATTGTTGATTTTCCAGCAAGTAGGTAAGAGCTGGCTAAACACACCCCTAAGATGGCTAATTTACTTAGACTCTCCCCCTGCATCTGCTCATACCTTCCTTAATCCTACCATCTGTCTAAGGTGGGAATTTCAGAGCTGTAAATGACACTGGTCTCTACTCTAATCTTTGAAAAACAAAGTTTACGACTCCTCCCCCTGGCCTGGCATTCCTATGGAACAGCAAACTGCTCTGCCAGCAGAGCTGGTTAACCCCAGGCGCTCTTTATCACCTCTTCAAGGCAGCCTGGCTAATCCACTTAACTTTGACAAATCAGGGCAGGCCACTAGAAGGCTGAATTTGGACTTACAAACAAGTAAGTCTTATAACTTCTTCTATGTACACTTTAGGAGGAATTCAACAATATGATATTGTTAGATTTATAAATACCATTCTGGGAAGTCTTTGAATGTCATTTCTAGCCCTCTCCTATCAAGAGTTATTCATCGATACCTTCCTACCATGTTAACCTATGTAACAGGGGATTTGCAATGGGAAAAATGACTTGGGCCATTTATCCAGCACCAGGACTTACAAAAACATATGTTATAAGTACTTGTCTTAGATCAACAGGAACCTCACCCCATGTGCAACTAGGGGAGCCTTTAGGTCTTCTGAATCTGTATAAATATTGCAGATTCTCCCTCCAAATTGCTCCTAGCATCAAAGTCGAATTTGAGCAGCACTTAGGGGAGTACAAAGTGAAATTTCACTTTACCCAGGCATATAAAAACTCATTTTATAAAGGTGTACATTATAAATACCTCACCCCCCACCCCCGGGATAGCTAGTTGAGACCATGGGGGTCCCTAATTTGTCAAAACATGGTAGGTTATCCATTGTTAAGTTCCTCAAACACAAAAGTCGAGTTTGGGCACAATTTACCTTTTAAAAGCAGTCCTTGCACCCAGGGCTGTTATTAAACTAACCTCCAGCTTCAGCAGTGCAGACATGCAAGTGCAGAAAAAGGCTGCTGGCCGTTAAACTGCCATGCCCCCGGGTACTGGGGACTTCTAGGTAGTATCAATCACCCTGCCCTATTATATACTAGGGGCCTATAGGGTAGGTCATGCCAATCACAGGGGTACTCCACCATATCATTGTGTAACCTAGTGTATGTAGATGTTTTAACTGTATTCTCATGTGTCTCTTTCAGCATGGCACTGGCCCTGGGCTTGGTTAGGCAGAGCCAGGGTCAATCAGAGTCAGTTACCACCAGTATCAGTCAGCAAAAATCTGGGGGGGTGCCCAGGGCACAGGATGATTTTGCAACATATATAATCCAGTCCTCCTGTTAGGAGTGCTTTGAAGACTCATCAATACGAATGATAAAGTATCTGGCCATTTCTATGAGGTAGATGCACATCCCTTGGTCAAACGTGATTTCAGCATCCCATTTAGCTGTTGAGCTATCCCCAAAGCTTCCAGACAGTTGCTATAATGTAATCTCTGTTCCTCTTGAAGTGCCACACACAACATTCTAAGGACCTCATTATTAAAATGGGTCCCTCAGGTTGACTCCAAATAAACCAAGAATCCAAAAAGCGGAATGAACTCTCGTGACAATAGTTTGGTTACAGTGAGCCTGTCATTTCTCCATGTTGGATAAGTTTTCCCTCATCAGGAGAAAATGCAAACTATACTCTGTATGTATATCAACCCATTACAAATAGGCATGTTGATAAAATACAACTGCATCCTGTTAAAGGGTCTTCTTGATATTCCCATGCGGGTTAATGTTACAGGCATTTTCTTCCCTACATTCATCTGTGACATGTTATACACCTATTGCATAGCTCTTCAGCGAGAACCCCGAATCAAGGATTAGATCAGTTCTGCGAAAACAAACTAACCATTGCATCCCTCCTAATGTATGCAGGGCCATGGAAATGTCGATTCATGAGAAACAGCAGGCTATCTGCCAATACTGGTATTCTATCTGATGAAACCCAATTGTAATTTGCATGCATTTTTAACGCACCCTGCTCTTATCCATCCTTGGTGATCTGCCTCTGAGACTTCTTCCGGCAGTCTTTTGATTTTTCCCCACATATCAGCTACTGACAACAACACTGAAAGGTGTGTCCTCATCTGCTTCATTTACATATTGTCTATTAAATGTGCATGCCACAAACGCACAAAACCCTGCAACTTTATTAGCATATCTATGCCCAACTGTGACACAATCATTGTCACTTCTATTGGCTGCACATTTAGCTACAGCTATTTCTTGTTTCAATTGTAAAGCTTCCAACAATTTCATAACATATTCACTGTTCCTTATTGGGGAACCAGATGATGTCATGAATCACTTCCGTGACTATAGCTGCCTGAAACCATGGACCACACCAAAGCAATACTGACTATATGTAAAAATATTCAATCTCAATTGAACTGAAAGATTGCATTCTTTTGTAAGGGGCGATTAGTTCTGCCACTTATGAAGAGGGGACAACTCGAAACCAGGAGGTTTCTACTACTTCCTGAATTGTGCAGAGAGCATAAACTGCTCTCAAAGTCCCCTTGAATCATAAACATGAACCATTCACAAATATTACATAGTCGGGCTCATCTAGAGCTTTATCCTCAAAGTCTGGTCTTGGCTTTGTGCATAAATCCATACATCAAGGCAGTCCTGTTCAACTTCATTTCCAACTGTTTAATTTTCAGGCAATGGTAAAAATTTAGCTGGATTAAGTGTTTGACACCTTCCTAAAATCATGTTCTCAGCTGCAATAATCAATTGTTAATGTTTCGTAAGTCCGCTGTTTGTCAAATACTGAGTTTTGGTACGAGTGAGCAATATCTCCACGGAATGTGGGATGGTTTACTGATAGAATATCGATGTAACAAACATCGATGTTCTAAATATCAGAAATAAAATATTGACTGCAGAAATATTGACTTCAATACCTTAACAGGTAAGTACAAAAATATTGGGGTAAAAAATATAGATGTAAAAATTATTGATTACAAAATTTAAAAGAAAATAATATATAGTAAATATATTAAATATTAATATTATTATTAACAACATAAATACAATTTATTATACATTTTAACTAATTATAACAAATAAACTTATTTAAAAAACATAAACACACAAACAAAAACATGTAATTTATTAGCTAATAAATGTATATAATTTTTAAAATGTAAAATTACATAAAAATAATATATGTTATGTTATATGTTATATGTTATATTATATATCAATTTATTACGCGCACTGCTAGTCAAGACTGTCCTGGCGCGGTAAGGAGACTGAATCAGAGTGATCAGGAAAAAAGTTATTCAAGATGTATAAAAAAGTGAGTGTGTATGTATATATATATATATATATATATATATAATAAAAAATAAAGAATTCTATCATAAATAAAAAATTAAACTCTTCAAAAAAATTTAAACTTACATTTCCCAATACAATAAGTGCAACGGTAGGGAATGTGTTGGATAGCAGAATGATTCAAACTATTCCAACCCTAGTGAGTGCAACAGTAGGGAAAATGTTGGATAGCGGAGGGGTACAAATTACTATTCCTACTCCAGTGAGTGCCACAGTAGGGAAAGTGTTGGATAGCGGCGGGAAAAAATTACTATTCCCACTACAAAGAGTGCAACTGTAGGGGAAGTGTTGGATAGCAGAGGGGTACAAATTACGATTCCTACTCCAGTGAGTGGAACAGTAGGGAAAGTGTTGGATAGCGGTGGGAAAATATACTATTCCCACTACAAAGATTGCAACAGTAGGGAAAGTGTTGGATAGCGGAGGGGTAAAAATTACTATTCCCACTCCAAAGAGTGCAACAGTAGGGAAAATGTTGGATAGCAGAGGGGTAATAATTACTATTCCCACTCCAGTGAGTGCATAAGTAGATTTAGTGTTGAATAGTGGAGGAATTACATTTACAATTCCTACCCAAGTGAGTGCAACAGTAGGAAAAATGTTGGATAGCAGAGGGGTACAAATTACTATTCCGACTCCAGTGAGTGTTAAAGTAGGGAAAGTGTTGGATAGCAGATGGGCAAACATTTGTATTCCCACTCCAGTGAGTGCAACAGTAGGGAAATAGATGGATAGCGGAGGGGTAAAAATGACTTTTTCCACTCCAGTGAGTGCAAAAGTAGGGCAAGTGTTGGATAGCAGAGGAATTAAATTTACTATTCCAACTCATGTGAGTGCAACAGTAGGGAAAATGTTGGTTAGCGGAGGGGTAAAAATGACTATTTCCACTCCGAGGAGTGCAACAGTAGGGAAAGTGTTGGATAGCGGATAGGCAAAAATACAATTCCCACTCCAGTGAGTGCAACAGTAGGGAAAGGGATGGATAGAGAGGGGTAAAAATTACTATTCCCCACTCCAGTGAGTGCAAAAGTAGGGTAAGTGTTGAATAGCAGAGGAATTAGATTTACTATTGCAACTCCTATGAGTGCAACAGGTAGGGAAAATGTTGGTAAGCGAAGGGGCAAAAATTACTATTCCCACTCCATTGAGTGCAACAGTAGGGAAAATGTTGGATAGCAGAGGGGTAAAAATTACTATTCCCACTCCAGTGAGTGTGACAGTAGGGAAAGTGTTGGATAGCGGACAGGCACAAATTACTATTCCCACTCCAGTGAGTGCAACAGTAGGGAAAGGGATGGATAGCGGAGGGGTAAAAATTACTATTCCCACTCCAGTGAGTGCAAAAGTAGGGTAAGTGTTGGATAGCAGAGGAATTACATTTACTATTCCAACTCATGTGAGTGCAACAGTAGGGAAAATGTTGGTTAGAGGAGGGGTAAAAATTACTATTTCCACTCCAAGGAGTGCAACAGTAGGGAAAGTGTTGGATAGCGGACGGGCACAAATTACTATTCCCACTCCAGTGAGTGCAACAGTAGGGAAAGGGATGGATAGCGGAGGGGTAAAAATTACTATTCCCACTCCAGTGAGTGCAAAAGTAGGGTAAGTGTTGGATAGCAGAGGAATTACATTTACTATTCCAACTCATGTGAGTGCAACAATAGGGAAAATGTTGGTTAGCGGAGGGTTAAAAATTACTATTTCTACTCCAAGGAGTGCAACAGTAGGGAAAGGGATGGATAGCGGAGGGGTAAAAATTACTATTCCCCACTGCTTTAAGTGCAACAGTAGGGAAAATGTTGGTTAGCAGAGGGGTAAAAATTACTATTCCCACTCCAATTAGTGCAACAGTAGGGAAAATTTTGGATAGCGGAGAGGTAAAAATTACTAGTCCCACTCCAGTGAGTGCAACAGTAGGGAAAGTGTTGGACAGCGGAGGAATTACATTCACTATTTCAACTCCTGTGCAACAGAATAGAGTAAAAGGCCTGGCAGAGATGCTACACTGTAAGCCACTCCGCACTGCAGGGAATCTGAAATAACATTGTTGCTAGATTCAGTACTACATGAAAACATGCAACAACAATATTATTAATTTTTCAAGGATCTTGTATAATTCGATACTGGCCATTGGGCTTCTGAAAACCCAAAATGAATTGTGAATTGCAAGGACTTCCAACAATTTCTTGTAATATTCCTTGTTTTAGCATGTTTTCAATCATTTGAGTAATTCCAGCCACATATTTGGGTGTTAGATTATATTTAGAGTATATGGTGGCATTCTTAGAAAGACAGCATTAATCATCATTCCCTGAAATACCCCATACTTCTGATTCAACAGTATCTCTCAAACTAGGAGGTAAATCCTCTAGCAGTATTACTGGATACAATCCTATCACAGTTTATTGTCTGGCCATTTTAAATTCAATATCTTTATCATGTGTTTAAAATATCTATATTGTGTGTTTGAAATTCAACATCATCTGTTGTGCAGTAAATGGTGTAATTTAACTTGCACAAACATTTCTTCCTAACAAATGCGCAGGACTTGAATCACATACCACAAATTTGTGATCTTCCTGAAATGAACCTATTATTACAGGAACTTTCTTTGAAATGGGATTAGTTGTTTGCCTATTTCTGAAACATACAGCTTGGATCTTCTTTCCCAAGAGTGGTAGGTCTGGGACTCCAACTGTTCTAACAGTGGAACAGGTACACCTGTGTCAATGACTATGTGGCCATTTACCTCTCCTTCTACAAATGGGCTGCTTTGGTCTACCTTTGTAACTGTGCTAAGCACTCAATCTTGCTCTTCCCTCAGGCATCGGGAGTTGCCAGAATTGAAGCTTGCATTCTCCAGCATGGGGAACTGTAGAAATTAGTTCTGATTTTGAAATGGGTTTAAATTTGCTCTTGGTATTTGATTCATTTTCAATCTGAGATTCCTCATATTATGTGGGGCCATTTCAGCTTGTAGGAGCTGCTTCATGGAAACTTGTAATTGTGTTCACATTTGCATTTGTTGGACTGGAACCTGAATTGGAATATTTAGCATTTGCATTTGAATTACATCTTGCATCTGCCCATCATCATTCACTCACTTAGGATTCTGTCTACACTCCCTCTTCCAATGACAGAACCTATTGCAATAATGACAGGGAATTGATTTATTCAGCTTTGCAATGTCTACACCAGAATTTGGATCAACCAGAACAGCTGACCTCTACCCTGTGGAACGTCAACTCCACCCTGTGCAGATTCCAACCTGAAAACTAACTCTTTGCATTCGACCAACATTCCCTACACAACACTGATTCTGAAATCCCTTTTGAGCCAGCTTAGTCTGTCATACAACTGGCCTGACCAAAAATATATACACCTAATACTATAACTTTGACACTGAAGGGGTTACCAATACTTTTCAACTCCCTCATAAGTGTGTTCACTACCACAAGTCAGAGTGTCGTGGTGTATCAATTTACAAACCCAACCTCATAAAACCATCATAGAGCCTATCCCACCCAAAAAATAACCAAGAAAAAAGTGTGGGAAAGGAGAGAAAGCACCTCACGGTCGTAGTGTTAGGGGTATATATTTTTGGTCAGGCTAGTTGTTGTTTATGATGTGTTGAGTGGAGGGCGGCCTGGCCTTTCCTCTCCCCCTGTAGCTCCTGTTGTCTTGACCAGCTTAGTCTGTGACAACATACATTTTTTTTTAAAAGACTCTTCTGCTTTATTTCTTTCTGATCACTACAGTATTTTGTACACCTCAGAATCTCATCTGAAGGTTAGGTCTGCAAACAAATCACATTCTGTTGTATTTGCATGCTGATTTCTGGTGGCAACCCAAGCTTGAACTGTGACAAAAGCTCTCCAATGGGGCATATTATCAAGGACGGCGTTAAAAATTATCGTTGGTTTCGTGACAGAAAACTGCTGCTAAAGCGGAGATAATGGGCTTGATAATATGCCCTTGAGAATTCCAATAGAAGTCCATGTTCTGGTGTGAACATGGGCTTCTATTGGAATTCTCCAGGGCATATTATCAAGCCCATTATCGCCGCTTTAGCGGCAGTTTTCTTCCGCTAAACCAGCGATAATTTTAACGCTGTCCTTGATAATATGCCCCCATATCTCCCCTTTCAGGATTTTCTTTTGCGCTGTGCTGTTTAAGCACCTGCAACAATTGGGCATAATACGCATGCACTGATTGTTTAGCTTCCTGGGTAGTTGCATTGATCTTTAACCAATCAATATCCCTTGATGGAACTTTTCCTTTCAAAAAGGCAATCACCTCACCATACTTTGCCATCAGCTCTGCTGATGGTGCACAAATAAACGCATCCCTTGGAGCTAAAAAAGCATTGAAATGTTTACAAATCTGTCAACTTGTATTTACCACTGGGCAGGACACTCTCTTAATTTGATCACGTTGTTTGTGAATTTTGCAAGATCACTTCTATTCCAATGCTCATGAACATGCTTTCCACCTGGTATTTCCCTCATAGGAAAAGTTAAAGCCTTATCTTCATTTGGGGTACTGATAATGGGTTACCATTTGCGTCTGTAGTATCTGATTGTTTCTTTTTCTTTCCCTGTTTCTTTTCACACTTGTTTTCTAACCTGTTGAAAAGAAACAGGCTTTTTTCAGGTTTCCCCCAACTTTTTGCCTCCATTTGGACTTCTAGCTGCTGGTTCTTCAACTCTGAGAGTGCCTGCAGTATGCTAACCAGACCTCAGTGCCAGTATTCCTACCCATTACAAAGTGTATGTTGAATTGACTATCCCCAATTGGCAAGTACTGACTTACTGACATGTCCCTAGTATATAGTATCCAAATTACCAAAGGCATGTAAGGCAGAGTGAAGTGGTTCACCAGAGCAAAGAAGTGACTCCAAAGGTCAGTCGGCTGGGCCCCTGTATCAGCACCAAGGATATTAAAGCTGAAGAAGCCCAAACTGGTGAGTTGATAGCTACTTCAAGGGAATCACTGCTGACTGGTGCAGCCGAGTCTGCTGGTCCCAGGAGTGTCTTCAGAGTCCAGATAAGTCACCCAAGAGGGACACTAGGCTTCGCTAAGGGATTTTGCTTCAACTGTGGTGAACAAAGACCAGAGCCCAGTTGCAGCTGACCTTCCAGAATCTCAATGAGGCTTTCCTTTTTGGTTGTTTGGTACTATGAAATACTTTACACTAATATCCTTTGTTCAAACCTTGCTGAGAGTCGTACCTACATAAGGTTCTGCTTAAGGTTGTTCAAACAAGCCTGGATGGACCGAAGACAGTTTTGTAAGCGTATTCCACCATAAGGCGCTACAACCATACAATACAATATACCCAAATCCTCACACCTGTCAAAATCTCTCCATTTTCGAATGCATTTCACCAATTCAGCAAAGTGCAATTGTGTTTGTGAGACTGCATGGTCGCAATAGCTCTAAAGCTTTTCTATAAAGGCACACTCTTAGAGAGATCCACCTCATATTTTCCTGCCAGTCTGGTCAATCTATCATGTATGGAGCTTACTGAAATATAACAATTTATTTTCCTTATGTTGATTCAAATGTGAAATGTCTAGACATCTTCTAATCAAATTCCACCTCTAATTGTGGTTCATATAGGGGTCTCAAAATTTCCTGACTAGTAGTTGTTCTCTCCTTATCTCCTGTTATATTGTTCTCAGGAGTTTCTTCAAACCATGGGGGGAATCCAATCATCAATTAGTCCTGTCTTGGGAGGGGGGGTACACAGTTACAAAAGCAGGAGTACACATTTTTCAACTGTGCAGAGCATAATTGCTAAGATAATGGACACTGGGCTTGCCCCCTTTGCAGAATGCCGCCCGACCTCCGGGATGTTGGCTAAATGGCTGTGTATTGAGCGGAATAGAGGGATGGATGGATGAGGATTGACATAGCAATGCTTACTGTGAGATATCAGATGTACTGTAAACCTGCAATAAAAATTGTTTTACAAAAAAAAAAACCAATTAGTCCTGTCTCTCTCTGTGCAATATGAGTTGTAGAAACAACCTTTCTCTCTTCTCTTAATGATTGTACATTTTGTTATGTGGTCCATGCAATAATCTGTGAGTTTTGCGACATCAGTATAAACCTTGTCATGGCTGCTCCTCTAATCACACTTGACACAGTAGGATTCGGAACAATATTTATTGGTGCAGTTGCAACAGGAACTGCTAATGTCTGAGCTGATACAGCTTGTGACACTGGTGAAGGAACAGTCACAATAGAAGTAGTAGCGCATAGAGCAATCACTGTAAGGGCTGCTTCGACAGGTGCAGTTACAATCAGAAGTAATGGAAGTGGTCTCAAAGTTATATTCAGGTCTCAAAGTTATATTCAGGTTAACAAGAGTTTTAACCATGGGGCGTGGCCTGACTGAGGGCAATGGCAGACACGTGAACTGAGAGCTCCACATCAGCCCACATTTTATCTTGGTAAACACACAGCCGGGCCACTCTACACACCCTCTGAGCCCTCGTGGGGGCCCGTGTGCTGAGGGCATCACCCAGACGAAGATTGCAAGCTGCTGGTAGCTTAAGCCTAGGACTGTGTCTTGCTGTGCAGTGGGATCGGTGGAGGTCACAACAATGGCGGGGCCTATAGTCTTGGAGTAGCCCGGGAGCCGGCCTGACCATAAGGCTCACTCCCGAGCTGGGGACTGCTGCTGTCCCTGGGACCTGCGGAGTGCTGTGCGTAAGTATGAAAGGCGGTGGGTGGCCCCCTGCGGATGCGCCTGGACACAGCGGAGGCACCCAGGGGTGAGCTGAAGGAGCACCACCAGGGGACCGTGAGCATCGCTTGGTTGGGTGGCAGACCTAGTGAGCTCCCCCCGGGCCTGGATTGCCCCGCTAATTTGTGCTTCGGGCCCGGGTCTGGGGCGGCTATACCCACGATAGTACCCAGAGGTGGGTGACTGCTGATTGAAGTGTGCAGCTGGGCCTGGGACTCTGGGAGGAGCGACGCCTTTTCCAGACTGGACTTGTGAGCCCCAGCAGGCATAGCGACGGCCCCACCGGCCCTGATCTGATGTGGCAGCCTCCGTGGGGGCAGGACCCAGTGAGGGGCCAGGATGCGGCGGCTTGAGGTTGTGCCCTGGAAACAACTGGAGGACCGGAACGGTGAGTGGAGTCAGCCGGGTGTGGGGCTCTGTTGAGTGAGCCTAGCACACCAGCGGATTAGCCCCAGGGAGGTCCATGGAACTTGGGCCCCAGTGTGACTCCTTGCTGCTGGCGGGACACGGGGAGGCCCACGGTTGCAGCGCGGTCAGAGTTACCGAACCGGGGCAGGTTGCGGTGACTGCACCTCATGGCACGCCCAGTGGAGTGGAGTTGCCCCCGCGCGTACTGACCAGTGAACCTGGCCTGCAATGGGCCTGAACCCATCTGAGGCACTGAGATGGGGCCCCCTTGGCGAAGCGGAACAACGTGAGGAGGGCTTGGTGTGCGCCTAGTTGGGGGCCAGAGCGCCGTAGGATAGTGACAGGTCAGAGTTGGGCCACGACTTGGTGGTGGTCATGCTGGGACTGGAACCGAGTGGTGGACGCAGCCTGAGTCGCATTATACCAGATTGCTAGGTGGTGTGTTCCCGGGCGACACCGTGATTGAGGTACCATTACGCCTACAGGGGCCGCGGATTGGTGGACCGTGCTTGTCAAAGATACCTTGGCCACGGACACTCTAGCAGGGCCTAAGAGAAATTGTCTGAGGGTCCGTGACCCATAACGAGACCTCTGGAGTGACGTGGGGGTGGCTTGAGCGGGCTAGTACAGTAGTCTGTGGTGAACACTGCTCTGAGGTGGAACAATCCTTTGCTGGCCTTTATCTATAGGGCGTCCTGAGCCCCATGCGAGTTGTTGGTAGGGGACCTTGATTGGGCCTAGTGGAATCCGGCAATATGGGCAAACCTAGAAACCGCCAGACCGGGGCTCTCCAAGACCCAGAAGACATCACCCATGAACAGTCGCACCCCCCCGAGCAACAACAACTTAGTACAATCCTGGAAGCTATAGCGGACACGAAGGCTACCCTCCACCAGGACATTAGCACTGTTGCTGTGGCGCTCAGCCTGTTGCAGGAGGAGCACAAGAAGCTGTGGGTGAGGGTCAAAGAGACTGAGTCTGATGTCCCGGACCTTTGCGCTGGCGCAATAGATGGGGGCCCTTACGGACAGGGTGTGCTGGTTAGAGTGCAGGGCGGAGGATGCCGAAGGACGCAATAGAAGGAACAACATCAGAATTCAGGTCCTACTGGAAGGGGCGGAAGGTAGCAACATAGTGTCTTTCTTGGAGGGTTGGCTCAGGAGCACAGTAGAGCTGGAGGGTCTGTCCTCCTTCTACATGCTGGAGAGGGGCTCACAGGGTACCAGCCAACCCTCTGGCTCCTGGGAGGCCTCAGCGCCCAGTGGTGGCCCGCCTGCTCCACTTCTGGGATAGAGACCTCCTCCTGTAGAGGGTGCGAGCGGATGGTCCCTACACTGTTGACAACAGCAGGGTCTCTCTCTTCCCAGATTACACGCTGGAGGTGCAGAGGAAGTGGGCCTCCTACCTAGAGATCAAGAAGGCATTGAGAGACGAGGACCTCCAATACTCTCTGATATTTCTGGCCCGACTGCACATCATGTTGAAGGGGAACACTCACTACTTCGACTGCCCTAAAGATGCGTGGGACTGGCTGGAAAACTCAAAGGTGAGGCCCCTAGGGATAGGGGTGCTGGAGTCCCTTGGCGGAAGGCGGCGCAGCTTCTGAAGCACCCGAGACATCAAAGATACCATCCTCATCGCAGATGGAGAAGGAGAGAGCTGAGGCCCTGCAGGCTGTGGCCAGAGCTAATGCGAAATCAGAGTCCTACCCCTGTGGTGGTGGCCGCACCCCGGGAGAGATAGATGGCACTAAAATGGACACTTCCCGCAGTGATAGTGTTAAGTTGCCGGTGGTGACGACCAATACAACAGACAATATTATTTGATGTCTTTGGTAAGCTAAGGCGGCTGTGTCATTTAGAAAGGCGCTGACCACTGGTTGCTTGTTCTAGGCCCCGTGCTGCTCCTCTGTTCACGGGGCTGGTGCACTCCTGCTGGGAGTGGCGTCCCTTTCTAATTCTGGTTGGCTAACCCCCATTGAGAGCCGTACAGGTGAAGGCCTCACTTAGTACTAACTGTTTTACATGGTGTTTGGGCGGCTGATGGTTGTCGGACTGCCCTGGGGTTGGGGAGTTGACTTTTATGCTTGCCTAGGGGTGGGATGTTCTGAGATAAGGGAGGGCTCTGAGGGGTGCTCTGCCTTCGTAGTGTTGCTTGACGATATCCAGTAGGAATGACATTGACTCAAGGTGTTATACAGTTCCTAACGTGGAACTTCAGGGGGATGGGGTCTATCGCAAAGCTCCATATTGTTTATTCGTACCTGAGGCGCAGGGACATCCATATAGCATTCCTCCAGGAAACCCACTTGAGTAGGGAGGAAGCTGGAAGGCTGAAACGGAGGTGGCGCGGCCAGGTTTTTGCAACTACCTACTCAGCCTTTGCCAGGGGGGTGTTGATCTGGGACAAGCCAGGGGTCCCTTTTGCCATTGAGACGCTGCAGTGGGAAGCGGGAGGCTGGTACGCACTGATTGGAGGAGGCTGGTGGGACAGAAGGTTACTAAGCATGGGCGGATTTTGCGAATCTGGCGTTCGCGAATGTGCGTATTTACGGATACGCAATCCGCAAAATCCGCGAACTCTCGCAAATTTGCGGATATTTTTTTGTGTTCGCAAGGGTTTCTGCCAGTTCGCGAGGATTTTGTACCAGTTCACAATTGCGAACTTACTTGTCGGCTCGCAACGGCCGCGACTATGTTGTTTCTACGTCTGGTTCATCATCACAGGTTCACAGCACCCTCTGTTTCACCACTGCCACCCTCTGGTACACCCATGCCACCCTCTGGTACATCACTGCCACCCTCTGGTTTGCTTAGCACTGTAGATTATGGGGGTGAAAAAAGCAAGCACACCTGCCCTGCTTCAACTGACATGAATTAATTTGTGGTTGATTAATGTGTCACTGAATTTAAACTGGCAGTCTGGCACCTGCTTCCTTATCTGTAATTTGCTTTCTGTTGCAGTGCAATTTTTTTTCACAGGACCTTTGTGGCCTACTTGTAGCTATTCTATGAGCCTACTGTGAGGGTCAGAGCAGGGTCATAGAATAGTTGCAAATAGGCAACTGAGCTCTGGAGGGGCCCCTCAGGAAGCACTAGAGGGAATGGTTACAAATGTTAAGATTGAACTTTTGCACCTGCTGAGTGCTTTCAGTTTTGCAAAAATCGTTTTTCTGCAATTTCGCGCGATTCGCGGGGCGCGAATTCGTGCGAGATCGATTTCGGAAGACGCGAATTCGTGCGAATACAGGATTTGTTTTTTTGCGGCGTGTTTGTTCACGTGATTTTTTGCATGTTCGCAAGCCGCTTGTAGCGCAACGTTTGCGAAGTTACCCTAGCGGTCGTACATGGGCGCGGCCATCTTGTTTGCGTGACGTAATTCCGTTTCCGGGCGCTATGTGTAATCTCGCAAAGTGTGCGGCTCGCTAGTACAATTTCACGTGTGATCGCGAGGAAAATCGCGCGCGAACTTACCCATGCGGTCGTGAACGGGCGCGGCCATCTTGTTTCTCATTCATTGCTATGGTTCTGGGCATGCTTTCTGTATCCTCTCTGAATCTCTGCCTTCCTTTGCTTGTTTGAAGTTTTTTTTAATCTATTTTACTTATTATCTATCCCTTTATTTTTCTATCTCTATATTTTTGTGTTTTCTGCTACTTTTGGTTAATTTTAAGCTACTTTTTTAAACTCTTTTCTTTTCTTCTTCCCTATTCTATTTCTTCTTTATTATTTTGCTTCCTTTCTGCCCAGACCATGGTAAAGGGAGCCGGGAAGCATCCCGAGAAGGGGAAGGGTCCCGCACCCCGTGCCCGGCTCCCGTGCGGGCGTTTGAGGGGGGAGAATGTCCAACCCCGGGAGATCTTCAGCGCGGAGGAGGTGGGCGCACTAGTTTTTTATGTTCAGCGCCGCCTCCCCAGGACCATCATGGCAGGCGGCAGGATCGCTTGCGGGTACTGGATCCGGGAGCGCCGGAAGGGTGGGAGAAGGTGTGCCGGGCCATGTACCAACACTCTCGGGTCCGGCGCACCTACAACCAGGTCACCCACCGTTGGATGGATATCCTGGACCGAGAACGCGATCTGCTGGACCTGCTCGGCCTTGAGATCCCCGGGCTTGGTGAGTAGTAGCTATTTCTTTACTACTCTGTTTTCTCCTGCTCTGTGTGTTATTATCTTGCAAATTTTTGTTTTTTACCAAGAGCAATAATGCTGCTGATTACATTGTAGGTAAATTATATTTCAAAATCTTCTGTGCATTTAAGGTGCACTGCTCTCCTTCTCAGTAGCGCTGTTACTATGCTTATTTGTTTTCGATTTTGTGTTAATTTCATTGGCCTGTGAAATTATGCATGATTGTAGTTTAAAAAACTGCGTGATGCTAGACACTAAGGGTCAGATTTTTACTTACCGGCGCATCCCTGCAAAGTAGCAGGGATGCGCCAGTAATTGTGCGCCACGCCACCACCATCCATGGTGCGCCGTATTTACAATTCAGCGCACCATGTGCCCGAAACGTCACCGAAGCGTTACGCTTCTGTGCCGTAAAGGCGGCGCATTGCTGGAGTTGCGTCGCAACGATGGTGCAGCTCCAGCAATGCTCTGGGGTGCCCTATCTCACCAATGCTGCGTCAAGCCGTACGTCTGCTTCAAGCAGGCGCAGGGTTTGAGTCACGCATCATTGTCCTCAAAGTGACTGATTGAAATCTTGTAGATGTCCCTCGGCCACTTTTAGGATGCGTTCCTGCACAGGAACGCCCTTCCTTGCGCCGGAACGCCCCCTGATGGCGCAGGGCTTTACAACGTGATGCATCTCCCATATGCGTCACGTTGTTAATATACGCCGCACCATGGCGCCTCTTTTGTTCTGCCGCTGCGTCACAAAAGTCACGCAACAATGGAGCAAAAGAGCCGCAAGGGGCTTCTAAATCAGCCCCTACAGACTCAAGTCCAGTCCTTCCTTTGTACACATGGCGATAAGAAGAAATAGTGGTGGTGGATTGATAGTTTGAGTATTCACTGATCTGCAATCACGATGGACTTTGTCTGTGACTTCGCGTGCTGCGGACTGCTGCCTGCCAGTCCTAGGCGAACCTTTTTAGTAGTTTGTTACATAAGAACTTTCCAAGTCGACGGTCCGCAAATCAAGCAATACTAATAACGTAGTAGACCACATGAGATCGGTCAATATATCCCGTGGAATAGTTGTCTATTTGCTATTTCGCCAAAATATTTTGTTATTGTTCTTTTGAAATGTTTGATTTGGTTGACAACAATCATCCATGTTTTTGGGTCTTTCTTTCTTTCATGTTGTACATCAGCTCCCCCCAGGGGCAAGAGGACAGAGGAGGAGGTGGTTGCTGCTGCTGTAGAAGGCCAGGAGGATCGGCCAGACGAGGGCTCCTTTGCTGGCCCCAGTAAGTTTTCATTTTAATATAGAGTACCTATTTTTTCCTAGCGTTCCTCATTCGATTTTTTCTAAATCGTCTTTGATCTTCTTGTAGACTGTATCTAAATTCTTATCCTGCCTCGACTATGACTCCCTGTGGTATTACTAGATTATTCGTATTAGTCTGTCTATGTAGCTAACTAAGATTGCACATTTGGCAATTCCATTGGACTCACATTCTAGTCAGCAATAGCTGTATGCACTGAGCCTTCCCTGGAAAAAGGAAAATTTTTACTTTAGATTAGACAGTCACAAATTATTACATTGTTTTCTGTTTTTTTCACATTTCTTTATTCCTAGACCAAATATTATATAGTAGTGAGTGGTGTATTCTAACAATCTTAAATGTACTTTGTAGGTGGAACATCTGGTGGCGGGGCCAGCGCGGAGGTGGTGGTGGTGGTGGATGATGACGAGGAGGACAACACTTCTGGGGAGGAGGCGGTGCAAGTGCCGGACGACACCAATGTGCCTGTGAGGGTGCACACGGTGGTGGCGGGCAGAGGTAAGCTATATATTCCTTACTTATTGAGATTGAAGACTGCAGAGTGTGCTTTCTGCACGGGTGTATTATAAATCAACCAGGTAGTAGCCTCCTCTAAATGTACTTCGACTTAGCTGTGAAGTTTTTGGCGAGAAGAATGCCAATCAGATCTGAGATGAACTTGATGGATGGGATGAACGAAAAGCGAAAGAATGGTGTAAGTAAGTGTGGAAGGACGAGAAATTTAATGATGACTGGCAAAGAAGAATGATATGTGTTTGCTTGGTCCCCGAGGTGGCTGAGAAGGAAAGAATATGGTATGGTGCATGGCTGGGTGAATGATGAAGCAAGAATGGGTGGAAGGAGAACAGCCTTGGTGGGTGAAACAGAAACTGTATGTGTGCATATACTTTGAATGGATGGATGCCTGGTACTATCTGACTCTTAGATAGCATATGTGTATCTAGAGAGAGTAAGTAGACGGTCACTGGATGAACTAAGTGTTACTTTGAAGAGCATGTAACACCGCACTCGCACGTCCGTTCCAGTGTAGGAAAGGCAAGGAAAAGAAGTTGTAATTTTGTCCAAATACTACCATGAATAGTAGCAGTAGTTTGTATTGCAACTGCAAGCACAGCATATATCCGGTTATTACGGTGGACCCTCCCTACCTCTCTTAATAATTTTAGTTTAGTAGTAGTACGTCATTCATGTGTGGGTGTATCACTGTTCACTCAATAAAAAGCAAAGCACCTAAAGTCATCCCATATGTAATCAAATATACATCCCATGTGAAGTGATAGATAATCAGATTATTTAGTTTCTTCTTTTTCCTTTTCTAGTACTCATTTGCACTGTAGGGTGAAAGTTAAATTAATTAAACAGTAGCCCTTTTAACAGAGTATTCTCAGTGCCACCTGTAATGGAAAAATATGAGCTTCACCACCTGCATGTACTGTACCGGTACAGTAACGCAAGTCTGTCTCACTCATCATGGTGTGCGTCTGTTTTTCTTGGGTGCAAGTTCACTGCGCTGGCATTATGCCGGCTTGCAGAAGATAACGTACCAATTTTCCTAAACAAGAGAGAAGAAGAAGAATAAGACTGGTGTACTGTCATAGTCGACTGTAATGGAAGTCCATAGTGCTCGTAGAATTTGTTCCTTAAACTCACATTAATGTTAGAGCAAGGATGAAGAAGTGGGAGGTTAGATAGATACTGGCCTCAATAGTTATGTACTGTGCTTTCAAGTTGCTAGTTGTACTGTGACACAACTATCTGCTCAATAATTTTGTGTTAATCTTAAGAGCATTGGTTACAGACTATGTCTTTCTTTCTTTATATAGTTGTTCCTTCCAAATCCAAAAAACCATCAAGGAAGGAGCAGGCTCGAATGGCCCAGCAACGGAGGCTGGATGCCACTGTCGCAGAATATCGGCGGCTGCTGGCCCTGGAGGAGGAGGAGGACACGCAGTCTACTACTACATCTACTGCGACAGCTGCATCCTCCTCCGGGCCCACACGGGCTGCCAGCCAGCGCAGTGCTCCAGCGGTACTGAGCCGGGCTACCAAAGCCAACCGCCACCGCCGAGCAGCAAAGACATCAGCTGCCCCCCACAGGAGTTGCAAGGCACGCCAGCGCCGCTTATCCCTCAGAGTGTCCTACCTGGAGCAGGAGGTCTCAACTTATAAGAACTTGGTGGAGGGCCTCCGCTCCGACCATGCCACCCTCCGCAAGGAGTATGATGCCCTGGCCGCTACAGTGAACAGCATCCTGCCGTAGTGTCAGTTGCCCCTTTTTAGAGACTTTTGGGGGGTGGGATTTGGGAGTTGGGTTCTTTTTGGGACTCTTGAAAGACAATCGTTGGGGTTAGGGAGGGTCTTGAGGGAGATTATTTTGTTAGGGCTATACAAATATACTTTTTGAAACTTTATCTGAGCATACCTGTTTTTTACTGCTTTTGAGTCTGGTGGGTGGGGGTTTAACAGTAAGTTTGTTTTTCTGAAACTTAAGTCTGTGTCATTTTCTTCCTTTAAGTGTAAATGGCTAAATGTTTTCAACACTAAGTGCCTCTCACAGAGTAAGTGATCCCACCTTTCCCACCATGGATTTTCTTCAAATCACTTGCGACCAAAATTACACATTCCCACGAGTGCTCTAAGACCCCAGAACTCGGTTGCAAAAATCAAGAACACCCCGAAACACATGCAATCCTGCTGCTAGGGCTAACCCTAACGAACGCTAAGTTACAAAAAGTGACAAAAGGCTTTCCCGCATGGATGTTGTCCAAACCAGTTTTATCCGGTATTAGACCTTCCCAGCAATGGCCCCAGATCCGTCAACCCAGGCGAAAACAAGTGGAAGACCCCCCAAACAGCCAAAAAGCAAAAGTACAAAAATTGGGACTTAGTCACTTTCCTGAAAATGTCCAAAATCACTCAGCGCGCGCTCTGCAGCTAGGCCCTAACTCCCCTCTGCCTCCATGGATTCCCTTCAAACCTCTTGCAATGAAAAGTATCCATACCCAGCAGTGCTCCCAGACCCCGAAACCCACCCACAAACACCAGGAAGCCCCCCAAACAGGCCCCCGAAAACACTACATTGAGCGCAAAGTCAGAAGATGCAAAAACTTTTTCCTCATGGACGTTGTCCAAACCAGTTTTATCCGGTATTAGACCTTCCCAGCAATGGCCCCAGAGCCGTCAACCCAGGCGAAAACAAGTGGAAGACCCCCAAACAGCCAAAAAGCAAAAGTACAGGTGATTAAAGTTGTAATTATATTAACTGTGCAAAACAAAGAAAGACAGAAACACAGGAATAAAAGTGAATAAGTACGAAAAAGAAAATTTTGGATTCATTGGCTCATTTTCAGTGCTCGGTGTCAGGGAAGAAGAGTTCGTCCTCATACTCTGCAAATTCAGGCAGGAGTAGGTCAGTGTCACCTAACACAGAAGAAATTCCCTCATCTACGTTGCTTTCCGCCTCGTCTTCTTCCGTCGTGCGATCTGGTACTTTGAAATCTGGGGGTATGAGGTGCTCATTCATCTTGATCATTGTCAACCTCTCCACATTTTTGGCCGAGAGGCGGGTCCGTTTGCAAGTTACAATGCCATCAGCAGCACTGAAAACACATTCAGAAGACACGCTTGCGAGTGGGCAAGACAAGTAATGTATAGCCAGGTTGGTGATCTCTGGACACAATTCTTTTTTCCCATGCCAATACGCCAATGGGTCAGCATTAACATAGACCTCTGTTGAGTCATTCAGATAGTCCTGCACCATCGACTCAAAGTTCTCCACGGTTCCTCCACTTTGCTGAATTTTTGCTCGGACCTTTTGAGAACCAAACCCAAGCTCAGCTAGCCAATCTTCTTCACTATCATCACCCGATATTTCTGTTGTGTCTGGTGCAGATGATGCGGTTGCCGGTGTCTTTAACGGCTGAGAGGTCACTTCTGCCACAGCCACAGGTGCAGAAGTGGAGTCTTTTGACTGGGGATGGCCTGCTGATGCTGATGTACTGCCTTTTCCTTCAATTTGCTTCCGTTCTCTTTCAAACCTCATGGCTGACAAGGCTAGCCAATGTTTGTACTTTGTAACATCTTCATCACTAAAAGGAAATAATGCACTGCCTGCCAGCGCCTTTTTGTAGCGTGGATGCAGAATAGTAGCACAAATGTAATGCTGTTCTGAGTGGATCTTTTGAAGACGTTCATCGCCAAGTAGGCGCTCTAATAATTTCTCCGCCAAAACAAAAGCTTCTTGCTTTTCTTCATCTTTTTGAAACTTAGAAGACACCGCCTTCAGTTTGTGCTCCAGCATGCGCAACAATGGGATAGCTTTTCCCAAATTACAGTCCTCCCTGCTGACTGCACGCGTGAAGACCTCAAAAGGACGAAGCATGTCTGTCAGGCTTTTAACTAGCTCCCATTCCGCCGCATTTAACCTCAGGTCCTTCACAGCTGTACCCAGTGTTAAGAAATACTGATCGAGTACCGTAAACTGCTCATACAGACGCTCTAGCATGTAGAAGGTTGAGTTCCAACGTGTTGGCACCTCCTGGATGAGTGCTTTCACTGGCATTCGACGTTCATGTAGCAGGCGCCTCAGATGCTTCCGGGCCTTAAAAGAATGGCTGAAATGGTTGCACATTTTTCGGCAGGTGACCACTAACTGGCACGCTGGACTGTCTTTATCCAAGAATTTTTTAACAACCAGGTTTATACAGTGCGCCAAACACGGCACTCTGAAATAGTCACCCAGATCCATGGCCTTAACTACATTGGCGCCATTATCCGTGGAAATATAACCAATGCCGCGTTTTTTGGGGACAGCCAGTGAAAGACCTTTGTGTTGAACTCATTCAAAATGTTTTGTGCTGTATGACGTTGCTCCAAGCCAAACATGGCTAGCGTTGCATGTTTCCGAGCAGCTTTAAAAACTTGGTCCAGGTCAACACCTGCGTTTAGCTTTGCTTTAACCCCTGAAAAAGAGACCCAGTGTGCAGTGATGCACATGTAATCAGTGCCTGCGCCACTGGTCCACATGTCTGTTGTCAGATGTATAGTGTGAACAGCACTCTTCTGCAAAGCTGACCCAATCACCACCAGCACATCTTCATGTAGTGCTGGAACCGCAACTCGGGCAAAATAGAACCGGCTAGGAACCTTCCATTTAGGGCAGAGCGCTGCCACTAATTCAAGAAAACCAACCCCTTCCACAAAAGAAAAAGGGAGAAGATCCAGCGCTAGCATTTTAGCCAGCTTAGTGTTATACAGACGCGCCGTAGGGTGGTTGCGGTCATATGGCGCGTCTGAAAAGAGCATTGTTTTAATGTTGCCCTGGACCATTTTACGGGATGATGATGATGATGTTGATGACTTCTTCGACCCAGTTACGCTCGCTGATGAACTTTTTCGCATTGGTGTCTCACTCTGTCCCACACTCTTAGTGTGGCTCACAGGGGGTGTGCTGACAGGGGTACTGGGTGTAAGTGAAGTGTGTGACGCTTCTTCCTCCTCGTCATCATCAGATGGAACATCAACGTTTTCTCGACTTGCAATTCGGGCTTCCTTGATCTCCTTTAGGTGCGCAAGCCATTGGACAAGGTGCTGTCTCTTAAGATGACCTCTCTGGCCTCCAATCCCATAGTTGGTACCAAGCTTACCACGACTAACTGCAAGCTTACAAATGCTACAAATGGCTATGTTTTCCCTTTTTGGGCAAACACTAAAGAAGTCCCAAACTGCGGACTTGAAATGTCTGTGGGGGCCGGAGGAGGCAATACTGGTGGTGTCACTGGTCATGTTGCTAATGCCAGATGAAGTGGAGGATGTGTATTGCTGAACTTTACTACGTTGTGCACTTTCACCACCACTAATTGAGGTCGAGGTGGATGGAGGTCCCTTCTGGCGAGTAAGAAATATGGAAGCGGAAGGTTGTGGTGTACTAGTTAACTTCAATGATTGTGGTGTTCCCATTGCCTCCTCGTCGACTTCATCATCACGCTCAGCAGCTTGTCGGGCTAGGGTCAAAATGTCTGTTTGCTGCATGCCCGATGGGGCTTCAGTGATGTTAGTGATGACTGCGTCGTCGTCATGAGAGTCTTAAGCAGCAGGAGTATACGCCACTTCTTGTTGAGCGTCATCACACTCCATAACTAAAAGATAAGACATTAAGATTAGTGTACACATAGATTGCAAAAGTACATAACACACATTCTAAAGATAAGTACTAATATATCCCAAACAGTTACTAACATATCCCAAACACAACTCGTCCCAAACACAACTAGTCCCAAGTCCCATCCCCTTTCCTTGGGAAACACAAACACAAATTGATTTTGTGCCAAAATTAATGGAGTCCACTTTGCTCCGTAACGGGGTACAACCCTCCCCGTGAACTGCACCTTGGAGTAGCCATTGCTCCGCCCCCAATTTTCTAAAGGGGTACTCACCACCCTTGAATAAAAACAAACAAACACTCTATACCGTAACGGGGTACAACGCTTCCCGTGAACCTCACCTTGGAGTGGCCATTGCTCCGCCCCCAATTTTCTAATGGGGTACTCACCACCCTTGAATAAAAAAAAAAACACTCTATACCGTAACGTGGTACATCTCTCCCCGTGAACCATTACCGGGATACATTCGTAATCCCATAACCATAGAAGTGACAGGGTACACTTCATTTAAATAGAAGTATAGACGTTTATAACTTACAACTTACAACCACACATAAACTGTACACACAGATTTCAACAACACCACCTAAAGTAAACTGCACAGGGCCCTCCTGACCCCAAATACAACACCCTATAAATGCACACCACCCTGTAGGTGCACAATAACACAGCACTTGCCACTCACTCACTCGACACCCGGAGATACTCTATGTGGCTCTCAGCACCCCAAATACAATTAAAGCACTCCCTCTGTAAGTGCACAATAGCATTGCACTCGCCATTCACCTGCTACCAACCATAACTAATAACACTCACCCTCAAACAAACTGTACAAATTAAACACCACGCCAAAATGAACAGCAAAGAGACCCAAAAACCATCACACACTCGCCAACCACCACTCACAGAACGCACAAGACAAACACTAAAAATGACCAGCAAAAATAATGTTAGAGAAAAGTCTTGTGCTCCGGTGAGCGATTTCTCACCCGAGGGTTACCAAATATGAAGGAAACGCTGTCCTCACCAAGCCAGTAGCAGTAACATCCCGGGGAACAGAATGAAAATATGTGTCTTTAACCGGCAATGTCCATTCAAAAGTACAAGCCTGACGAAAATGAACATCCTCCAATGTTCACAAAACCTCCCAAAACGGCCTGAAAGTTGTTCCAAAAGTCTCGTATTTCCCCCGAAGGATCATTTCCATGGTGACAATCTCGCTCCAGTGTATTAATGCGACACGAAGCAACGTAAGACGGTGGCACGCATACCACGTCGCACCGGGTGGCTCACAGCACACCCGTGCTTTACAAACATGGGAGAGCGTCATCTGATCTGCCAGCCTCCCACGACGTCAGAAAGGGCACAGAAGGTAAATTCCAAGCGCATCGCATTGCTCGCGCTTTATTTCAAAATAGAATGTCCGTTGAAACGCTGCGCAGTGAAAATATTTCCTCCAATTTAATTTATTTTGACAAAGTCTAAAACGGACAAATAACCTGCGCAACGAGCAGCATATGGTCCATGTCAGTGTCAATTCCGTCCCTCTCCGAAGTCTTTATTTGGTTGCACAGTAGTTGCCAGATCCCCAGAAGACACATTAAGCACAGCGAAGTCAATAATTAGTTTCAGAACTGCTGGCAGACCGTAAACACACACATTTATCACAGCGAGATGTCTCTTCATAAGCAACAGAGCAGCCTCGGTCTGCCACCCCAGATAGACTTTAACAGAGCGCTCCCTCCGATAAGTTACAATTGTCAAATTATTTAATCTTCAGTTCCAACTACGCAGGAAGAATTCTAACACCCCTGGCTTGCAGGCTGTCCGAAAAACATAGGACACTGGTGGGTTAATCCAGGGGTTTTCTTCTCTTTCACTTAAGTTACTGTAGTTTAAATATCACGCAGTTGGTACTATAAATACACAGTCTTTGTTACCTTATTTTCCCTTGCATGCTGTAGGTTCTTTCCTCGCACGCTGTAGGTTCTTTGATAAAAATAATGTATTTTCCCAGGCTTTTCGCTTTCAGTTTCTTGCACGCTGTAGGCCTATTACATTAGTTGCAGTTTCTTTACTTTGAAGGTTCCTTATTTCTTCCACGCTGTAGGTTCTTATAAACTTCTTCAAGCGTCGCCAAAAATGTTGTAAATTGAAGTCTGGAGCCTGGTATCATTTAGGTTGCTTTATTCAAGTTAGTCAAGTCTTCAAGATGTTAATAATAAGATATAAAGAAGACCCACCAGGAGTGACCAGCTTGTCACTCAGCCTGCCTGGTTCCAACTGCCAGTTGTCACCAGGCTAAGCCCCAAACACTCCATGATGTCACCAAAGGTTCTAGTGGTGACATCATGTGAATGATCATGAAATCCCACAGGCAGAAAAGAGACAGGCTAAATACAACACCTTCCTTTTACGCTTAGCTACCTTTGTCAGATCATGGTGTGCCTGAGCCTCAATCTCAGACGGCAGTGGGGCTGGTTCCCAAGTAAGATCCATATCATCAGAAGGAGGTGGGCTTGAAGAAGATGTAGACACCACCTCCCTTGATCTTTTCCTTGCTCGGGATGTGGAAGACAATGAATGATCATCAGGAGGAGTGGCTTCCTCGAATGATACCTCGGCTTGATTGTCGATTTCCAGATGTGCCCCTACTTCTGGAGGAACAACTATTGTGGCCACTTGTTGTGCCCCTCCATGCACCTCTGCTTGCTCCTCTCCTTGCGCCTCCTCTCCTTCCACATGTACTTGGGCTTGTACTTGCACATGTGGTTGTTGTTGCGGTTGTGGTTGTTCAACACTCGTCAGATGAGTTACAACAACAACGTGTGTTGATTGAGGGACATTGCTGCTACTTTCTTGCGATGAGCCAACATCACTGGTCGATGGTGATTGAACAAGTAGACTGGCTGCCTCTTCAGCACTCAAGGGCTTGGACTTAAGTTGGCGTGGGGGTGGTGGCACTGAGCCCAATGGAGCGGGGGTGCTGCTCCCAGCTTGGTCCCCAGCAGATCCCGCTGCTGCTGCAGGCGTACTTTTTTTTTTATTCCCAAAAAATGTGGCGGGCGGCACACCAGTCTGCTTGGTAACTTGCTTCTTCTGCTCCTTTCTGGCATCTTTCTTGCTAGAGGAGCTTCGGGGAACTTTTTTTGGGGCCATCTTCTTCAGATGTCACTCTGAACACCAGGCCGCAGTTGCACAAGTTGCAGAGTTGTCTGTGGCCACACGTGACGTTGTGCTGCACACACCGCAGCAGGACTTCTTCCTGGCACTGGTGGTTCTCTTGTGCACCTAAAAGCAATGGAAGACAGAGGAACATCAGTTATACACCCCAAAAAGTCAAAAAAACACACAAAAATCAACACAATCCCAGCCCATCCATGGCCTCAATGATGTTTAAATTCAAGAAGACACCCCACAGAAAGACTAGGCCCATGCACCACTCACTACCCCTGGGCAAAAGGCCCCACCAGCAGCACCAAAAAATCGACAAAAACCACAAAATTCAGCACAATCCCAGCCCATCCATGGCCTCAATGATGTTTAAATTCAACAAAACAGTTGTATCATGCACCCATAACCAACCCTGGTCCTACTGGATACTGTGGCAACCCACAATATATTTTATTTAATGTTCTGAAAAAGTTCCAAAATTGTAGTTGCAGCAACTGTAATGCCCCAAACAAACTTACTTGTGAAAGTTGATTTCTAATCCAAAAGTGATCCAAAGAAAGTCAAAAAGGCCTCAAATCCAAATATCCAGCAGCATCCACAAAAAGTAATCCTTCCAGGTCAAGGTCCAAATGAAAGTGACCAGCACATGAAGAAAGCACTGGGAGGAGCCTGCTGGACAGGAACAGGAAGTTGGAGACTGTGGGGCACTTCCTACCCCCCCTCCCCCAAAAATGGACTCCTTGCAAAAAAAAGTGCAGGCAAATGGCAACCTGAGGAGTGATTCTGATAAAAATCATCATTTCGCGAGTGCGAGATTGTTGCTGCCCGCCGCACCTACGTGTTCGCAATTGCGAACTCTCGCGATGCGTGCTGTGCAAGGTGGCAAGCCGCGATTACGTATTCGCGGTCACCAAACTCCCGCGGGATCCCGCAGCAAGATCCAAAATGGCGCAGCACTCGCAAAATATTGAGAAAAAGAACTCGGCAAACGCTGAATGACGGAAAGTGAACGCCGCGCGCCACGCCGCGCGCCGCAATATTGTATCACCAGGCAAAAAAATCTGCCGCGTGCGGATTTGCGGATTTTCTGCAAGTTTGCGAGAGTTCGCGGATTGCGAATTTGCCGAAAATCCGCAAAATCCGCGAGCGGAACGGATTTTACGCCCATGCTAAAAGGTTACCCATGGGAACATGTATGCACCTAACCAGGAGCAGGTTGGCTTTCTGGACTCATTGTCACATGCTATTGGCAGATAACCTGAGTGGAAATCTGGTTCTTGGAGGCGCTTTAACTGCGTGGCTGATGTGGTAGCAGATCGATTACATCCTCCTTTAATGGGGTCTCAGCCACGCCTCACAGCTCTGGGGTTTTGAAGACTCTTGGAGGTTGCAACACAATAGCCATAGAGAGTTTTCCTTCTTCTCACCGGTGCACCAGGTGCATGCTCATTAAGATTTGTTCTTGTGCTTCATTGCCTTTAATGGCACTATTACCCACACTGAATATTTAGGACGTACCCTGTCGGATAACGGCCCTTGGTAATGACTCATCAACCTCTGGGAAGGTGCCCTCCGATTCCCACCTGGAGGCTTAACACGGCGCTACTCGAGAACGACCAGTTTCGCACGTCACTGCACACACTACTAGATACATATTTCACCATCAAGGACAACACAGCCGCCCTTGTTCAGGTGGAATGGGAGGGATTCAAGGTGGTGGTGCGGGGTCACTGTATGGGGCATGCGATGGGAGCCTATAGAGAGCTCCGTCAGTAGCTGCTGGATCAGGAGGGGAGAATCCGCAGTTTAGATAACACTCAGGGTACTGGGGACACCGCCCGAGTGGCACTGCCGGGAGCCCTGGCAATTGAACCCCTACCTGAGAGGCTTCTCCAGGGAGGCAACGGTATCAGGCTGGATATCGGTGGGCAGATGCAGACAACCTTCTTTTATACCTGTCGGATGCAGGTGAGGATGCCCCAATGGCGATGCGTATTTTGGACCACTTTGCCAGCCTATCGGTCAATAAAGCAAAGACGTATTTATTCCCGTCGCGGGCCATATCCCTAGGCCGGACACGTTGATGGGAGACATACTATTGGCTCAAAATACGTTCATTTCCGGGGCATAAATATCTTTCATCCACTAGATGACTGGAAGGAAGGCAATCTAGGTAGAGCGTTGGGCTGGTTACGTGCATGCATGCACTTTTGGGTACACTGCAATTGCCTATGATGTCCCGGGTCTCCTTATCTAAAATGGTCACGCTCACCGCGCTTATTGTATTTTTTTGTGAATCTTACGGTTCTCATGCCTAGCAGCTGTTTTGTCACCTCAATACCCTGCTGTGAGACTTGGTGTGGGCGACGGGCACCCCAGAGTGTCTCGCACAACGTTGAAATGCCCCATGTTGGAGGATGGACTGGGATTACCGAACTTTGAACTTTATATGTTAGCTGGTAAGTTGCAGTGGCTGGCTCAATGGATAGAGGGCCTGAATGATGACGGAACATTACTATCACATCCGGATTCTCACCCCAGCCTATTAGTGGCAAAATTACTGATACCAACGAAACCCACCCCGTACAGCTCCTTGCTTCATCGCACTGCCTTTCAAGCATGGAGGCGATCCCAGGGCAGTGGACGGCGATTTGCTAAGTGCACTCCTATGTTCCCCCTAATGGATTTGCCACATGGTGATCCACAGTCTGTCTATATACGATGGAGCAATTGGCCCACTGGACAGAGGCTGGGCTAGACAATGTGAGAGATTGCTTTTTGGATAAATCCCTGCTCCCAATTGACGGGCTTATGGAAGACTGTGGTCTACCCCCAGGCCAGTTCAAGAGCTATGCGGCCCTGACTCGTACGTTTGCTCAGCTGTGGAGTATAGGGGGGGATGCACCCAGTAATGCACGCCCGGTTCACGCTCGGGATGGCAAGCATCAGTGAAATCATTCTATGTGGCCCTGCAGTCGGTATCGGTACGTCCCTTAGATGGTCTAAGAGCGAAATGGGATTTGATCGGAGGTAGAGTCCTTACAGAGGCGGAGTGGCGGAGGGTTTTACACTACCCCAAGAAGATTTCTCGCAATACATGCCTCAAATACATAAAGTCCAATTACACGCATATGGCTTACATGACGCCCACCACTCTAATGTGACCTATAGGGGGGGAGGTCCACGGCTGTCCTCGGTGCCTATACTCAGATGCGAAATTCCACCACATGACCTGGGACTGTCCAGGCCTGTGGTCTTCTTGGGGGGCATGGGGGGCTGTGCTCGGTAAGCTTACTGCAGTGTTGGGCAGGGTACTGCCCTCTTCAGTGCAGACGTGTCTCTTGGGTCTTTTCCCCAGGCTGCCTAAATGCAAGGTTGGGAATAGGCTAGGGGATCTCGCGCTCGGCCTAGCAAAGCATCGCATTGCAATGGAATGGAAATCTCAGACGGGACCTGCATTTGAGACTTGGAACAGGGATGTCATTATGTGGGCTGGAGCAGAAAGTAGAGCACTAAGCTGGGAGGAATCTAAGGGCATGAGAAAGCACCCAATAAGCTGGCCACTGGAGGGAGGTGATGGCGACTTGCGAGAACCCTGAGGGGCCAGCTACTGGTGGGACTGGGTCGGATTCTAGTCAGGGGCCTCGCTCCGACAGGACTTAAACAGAAATATCCACAGCGCCCTTGGAGCTGGTCTGAATAATATCAACTTACGGTATGGAGGTTTGTGCCCAGAGCCTTCATGGTCCTGGTGGGGTGGTTCTGATCGAGGTTGGAGGCCCCTCCCCCATAGGCTTCTAGCCCTCTCCTGGAAAACTTCACTATGTTGTGCCACGCCTTCACGCCCATTATGTTTGCTACAATATGCGTCACCCCTCTGCATATGGCCCCTTTGTCTTTTTTTTTGTTTATGTTGGGATGGTTGCATTCAGTTTTTTTTTCTTTCCTTACGCCTGTTTGTAAATAACTGAAGTAACATTTTGACAAATAAGAATGTTATATCTGTACCCTGACCTGTTGGTGGAAACTCTTGTATGTTAAATATTGGGAACAAACGCTGGTGAAACATGTACTAGGTACTAAGGACAACACCTGTAGGTGGCAGTCACATGTCAGTTAATGATTGGAAAGTAACCCTCTGTGTCCAAGGCCTGGGCGATATATGTTTGATTTGTCCTCTGCTTTTGCCCACAGACACTAAGGGATGTAACCTAGCAATGTACTGACATAGCCACTGAGTAACGTGGTCTTAATGTTGATGTGCTTTCACAACTGATATGTTTGTAGAGCACTTTAAAAATGGCAATAAAAATACTTTTTAAAAAAAACAGGAGTTTTAGCCACTATGGCAATAGTGGCAGCAACACCATCTGTACTCGGTGTGGGAGCCACATATTGCGGTGGACGTTAGGACAACAAAGCATTTAAAATGTCATCCCCTGAATCCCTATCAGTGACATTCCCTTGTTTCAATTATTTTTTGACGTTTGTGTTGTTATTGCTGGGTACATTCTAGCTCCCTCGATTAAGCATTTCCTCCACTTCTGCTGTCCTTTACCACAATGAGCATCTGCATAGTTGTGCTCTGCTCTATTTGCTCTATTCTGATACCTTTCCCTCTCTTTGGCACTATCTGCTTGCTCCCAACCATTTAATGCTTCAAACAATGTGGGTCTAGGAGATGGCTTCATTTCATTTCATATAACTTTTCGGTTCAATAATCTTTACATCAAAAGTACCATATTGTGGAAATCTGAATGGTCCTTCATTTTCATTGATTTTGTGCCATTCACAAAGCCACAAAAATGTATGAAGCCCTACATTTGTCACCATATAATGACCTGACGCGCCTTATGGTGGAGCCTTGTTGCCCTTCCAAACAGGGACTCGCACATCACCTCTCATCAAATTTCGAAGAGCTTTAAAAAATGTCATGATTACAAATTTAACTATGAATGCAAATATCAATTCAGAAAATATCAATCTTTTTATTCAATTTACAGTTCTTTATATGTCAATATTTCCCCCCAATCCTGGAACAATCCTCTTTTCGTAAGCTTATCAGAGTTTAGCACCTAATGACTCATCATCCAATCTCAACAGAGCACTTCACACCAACTGACCTATCCCAGTGTGGCACATTCTTAGCTAGTTCTTCGCTCCTTGCAAGGATTCACCCTCCTTTACAATTTTCTTATACACAAATTCTACAAAGTAAACACAATAAACAAATAACTTATTTCCCGCCCATTAAAGAATTCAAAACTGTTAATTCATGCAAGAAACAAATTTGAAATAACACCTCAACATCTTCCAACTTCCTTATACACACATAAATGAAATCTCGTCCAGCAAGAAAGCACCCTAACTGATATAGTTTCCCCTTTGCGCAATAGGTAGCCCTAACACCAATCAATATTATTACAGTCACAGCCAGTAGCGGTCGGTGGTAGGAATGCTGCTGGGGGTCGACGTGGGGTGGGGGGTAGTAAACTACAGAATACGGCCAAATGCAGGTAAGTAAACATATAAATAAATAAAACGAATTTTGTTGCGCGCCCTGCATCGCCAAATTTGATGCAGTGCGCGCAACGAAATTCGTTTTATTTACTTATATGTTTACTTACCTGCATTTGGCTGTATTCCGTAGTTTACTACCCCAGACCCTGCCTTTTCCCTGCCCCACATTACCGCCCGGCAGCCCCCCAACCAACGACCGCTACTGGTCACAGCAATTTGTTATAGTTCCTATCTCATATGTGCATTCAATGCGACCTCACAAATTTGCACCAGTAAACCTTAGCGGACAAATAATACCACAACTTATTATGTCTTAACTATCCTGGGATCTTGGACTACTCAGAGAACAACTTCAACTTCTCAACACAAAATGCTTAGATACAACTAATCTATCAACTTTCCCAAAGACAAAGAGCACATAACTTAGTATCAATCACAAACTCTTAATTAAGACAGTTGCAATGCTTGACCCTATTGATACTCACTTCTTCACCACTGCAACCCCCATCGAAACAGCAAACGAATTCAGTGTTCAATTCCGGGCTTTGGACTTACGCGACAGGGAAATTCTAAACTTGGTAAATTTTTATTTCAGCTCCTTTCACTCCTGTGACACAAACCGTCCTCTCGCTACCACTTGACTGAACAGCGTATTCTGTATCTTAATCTTCAGGTGTAATCATTAAATAACCCCGCCACTGGTTGAGTTGCAGTGTTTTAGTTTCACTTCTTTAGGGCGATATGTATCAAGCAAATTCGCATTCGCAAAGGCTGAATTTCGCAGAATTTCGGCCTTTGCGAATGCGAATTTGCTAAATGGAATGTATTAAGAAAAATTTGGTGCAAAATAAGGAATCGCAAAATTTGCGATTCCTTATTTTGCAATTGCATTTAAGGAATCGCAAATTTTGCGATTCCTTAAATGCAATGTATGTAGCAAAAAAAATTTAGAAAAATGCCCTTAAGGAATTGCAAATTACCACCAACTTCTAGTTGGTGGTAAGTTGCGAAGTCCTTGAAAAATGCATATTTTTGCATTTTTCAAAGTGCCATGTGACACACATACATGCCCTTAGGGCATGTATGTGCGCCACATGTGCACCCATGCATATTTCAGGGGTGCAACAGGGTGTCCTTTGGACAGCCCTGAACCCTTGAAATTATTCTCAATTTGCGATTAACTTCCCATTCATTCCAATGGGTCTCCTGGCCCATAGAAATTAATGGGAAAGTATTCCTTAATTGTGATTCGCAATTTGCTAATCGCAATTAAGGAATTTTAAGGAATCGCAAAAAAAAAGCGATTTTGGACATACATACCCATTTGCGATTCTCAAATAGCGATTTCTTAAAAATCGCTGTTTGAGAATCGCAAATGGGTATCTTGATACATATGGCCTTTAGTTTTTTATTATTTATTCAATAAGTATTAGTCTTTTAAGTATCAGCATTAAATGTTAATACATCATGCGTGTTCCATAAAGGAATTCCCAAATCTAAATTAATTTAGATTTAAATATAATAAGGTATTAGTTCAGTTACCCAATAAAGAGTTCTGATGAGAGAATAAGTACATAAGCATATAACTTTTGCATATGAATTGAACATTAAAATGAAGCTGGAAAGTAATCCCAGTATCAACAGCCTGGGTTAGCCAATGTGAAAATCCAGCAATAACTGTCTGTTTGGCTAGACGCTATAGTGATGACAGTCCGAGATGTGTCCCCTCTTCGTGCTACAGTGACAACCATCCCCAACGCTCGCCCTGCTCCTTCCAGCCTCCTCCACTGTGAATGGATCTCTTCACATTGCAGTTTAGAAGGTAACTTTTTCAACAGGACTAATCTGGTTCCTGTATCTGGCCCATGCTCCATCAAAGTCACCCTGCACTTATGACACTCGGTCTCTCTCAACCAGTTAACTGCGAGTGGCGCTTTGTGACTTTAGGTGCTATACATACCTGAACTCATTAAAACTGCTTATCTGCTGGTTGGATTTTCATAATATTTTGTCAAATAATTTATTACATTTTACTCTATTTTTCTAAATTTCTGTGGGGTTGTTGTAATTCTATCTAGGACCCATATTCAATATTCCTGATTCATGCCCTTAAGTGGTTATAATAAATAATATCCTTATAAAGGCATAAGAATCATATCCATATTTAGTCATAGCCCATGCTGTCCAAATTAAGCAAGGCTACTTCCCCAGGCTCCTAGAAAGTACAACGAGTTCTGTAAACAAACCAGACCTCCAGCAACCTGGGAATTCCCCATTGCTTTTGTTTTGATTTCGTCCTAGAACTCCTGTGAGCACTGTAAGAACGTTTGACAAAAACAAGGACCCCCTGTTATGGATAAATATCCTTGGACAGGGCAAACAATATATGTGAGATAACAATCCCAGGCATACAATATAAGGAAATGGCACACTAGATTAAGGCAAACATACAACTAATTCAATATGAAAAAATAAATTTTTAATATGATAGGGACATATAATAAAAATCAATACATTGATCCAAATTGATAAAATAACATTGTACTAATACATATGTTGTCACAGTAAAAAGTTATTATTAGAAGAACAGATGGTTTCCTGTCGACGCGTTTCGACATACACACTATGCCTTCATCAGGACTTTAACCATCATATTTCTTATTTTTAAAAAATATATAGTGAAGTTGTTATTAAACTGGTATACGGTATAATGGACAAAATTCAAACTTCCAAAAATGGTTTCTTGAACATCATTGTTTTCAAGTAGGTTCTAATAAAGCGGGAAAACGGAACAGCGATATCTTCAAGTTAAAAATATTTTTCCTCTGAGTTTTCTAAAAAGTAAAGTATTTTGCCGTGATGGTACTAATTCAAGCTAAACGCATCCGGAGCAGTCGATTTATTCATTCGCTCAATCTCAAAAAGGCGTGTGCACGATGTATCGATAGAAACCATTTTTAGAAGTTTGAATTTTGTCCATTATACCGTATACCAGTTTAATACCAACTTCACTATATATTTTTTAAAAATAAGAAATATGATGGTTAAAGTCCTGATGAAGGCATAGTGTGTATGTCGAAACGCGCCGACAGGAAACCATCTGTTCTTCTAATAATAACTTTTTACTGTGACAACATATGTATTAGTACAATGTTATTTTATCAATTTGGATCAATGTATTGATTTTTATTATATGTCCCTATCATATTAAAAATGTATTTTTTCATATTGAATTAGTTGTATGTTTGCCTTAATCTAGTGTGCCATTTCCTTATATTGTATGCCTGGGATTGTTATCTCACATATATAACACTGTAAGAACGGCCAGTTCTTAGTGACATCTTTATTGACGTCTTATGTCCAAACTTACGTCAAACCTGGCACCTTTCAGGTATAAATATACCAACGTTGCCTTAAGCAAACACACGGTGGTTTTGGAGCAGAGCGGCTATCTGCTTGCCCGAGAGCCCAGCTGATGCAAGAGCCCACGGACGCCGCCCCTCCCCTTTGACGCACTGAGAGAGACGTTGTCTTTTCTCCTGCCGAGAAATCCAGCTCCGGTGTTTCCAGATACCCTCGCCGTTTACTGGGATATCGAGTCCTGAGAGAGAGATACCGGACCTCCTGCTTTCTATTACCCAGGTACGGAGCTGACTAAACCCTTAAAGAGAATTCTTGATTCAGATTCCTTGGCAAAACCAACTTAACTTAAACTGCTACTTACTTACTCCTTCCCACGTATTAGGCTTAGGTCAGGTACACCGGGGTAGGCGTATTTGGAAGCACCAGTTGAGTACGTTAGTCAATGTATATGTGTATATATATTTTATCTATTTTACAGTAACATATGGCTAAGAAACCATATCAATGCTTTTACAGTATTATTTCATAGTACTCCTTTTACTGTACGCACTTTACTTTACTCTAAGTATTGCAATTGTGGCAATTCATTTCTCTTGCATGAAAAAGAAGACTGCTCAATAAATAACACCTTTTATTGAAAACGCCCGTCCCTCTTTTCTCTGCACTCTGGTGAAACTAAGTATGCACACTTGACTGAGTGAAATAGCTGTCTATTGTTTTCACACGACTCTAGAGATACACTCTTATTCTGAGGGAGCAAAGTTGTCATGTTATATGGTTGTCAGAAGCTAATCCCTTCTTGTCTATCCAGGGAAGTTAAACTCCTCCTTGTTTATTCGAGAAAGTTTCTAGTGACCTCTGAGCTAGCTGGCAAAACTAATTAAGTCTAATATAGTCAGTAGAGACCTAGTCGACCTCAGTCCTACGTCTACACTGCTGTTTATATTATTCCAATGCGCAGAGCCTATTGGGAATATAGGAACTACACTACAGGGTTTTTCTTGTGTTGTGTTTTCACTTAATTGCTGTTTGCATGCTGCATAAATACTTTTACACATTGTGTTTCAGGGATGCTTTTGTGCAAAGCTATCAGAAAGGTGAGCACAGGTTAATTTAGTGACTTATATGGTTCACCCTGACAAAGATTGTGGCTGGTGCTTGAGTAAGGTTTTACCCCCTCAACTAATATCCCAATTTCTCGCAGGTGCTACATATTTTTTAACCATCAACAAATAAATGATCATGAGCCCAAGTTTGCTGCAGCCAGATAATACTATATTCACTCAATCAATGCTAATTAGTCTATTTATCACTCCACCACATTCCAGGTCATAAGATGAACTATGCCTTTTCCTGTTTCACCATATATTTCAGATTTTTGTTTGTGATGAAATTCTGGTGGCCGTCTACCATTTTTAGCCAAGGTGATCGAAAAGGCCATGAATCAACAGTTGGTCGAGTTCGTAGAGAAACATCATCTACTAGATGAATCCCAATTTGGCTTTCGAAGATATCATGGCACCGAAACCGCCCTAATCAAGGCTACAGATGACATCAGGGCAATCCGAGACCAAGGAGGGACAGCAGTACTTGTACTGTTAGACTTATCGGCGGCCTTCGACACGGTCGACCATAAGATCTTGGTCGACCGTGTCGAAAAGATGGGCATTCATCATTTAGCGAGAAACTTGATTACATCTTTCCTGGCCGATAGATCCCAGGCAGTCACCCTGGGCCCATATCAATCCGCCAAATTGTCATTACTGTGTGGGGTTCCTCAAGGCTCATCCCTAAGTCCGACACTATTTAATATCTATGTGTCGGACCTTGCTAATGTCATCAAAACATATGGGATGAGCGTAACCTCCTACGCTGATGACACCCAACTGGTTTTGTCCATTAAAGACAATGGACTTGAGGTGGCAGATCGTTTCCAACATGGAATGATCGCAATCGGAGAGTGGATGGCATCTAATTGCCTTAAGCTCAACTCCGATAAGACGGAGGTGCTTATCTTTGGACCCCTTCGACCAGAGTGGTCAACAACCTGGTGGCCAGCCGCCATGGGAGATCCCCCTAGTCCAGCTCTCAAGGTTAGGAACCTGGGAGTAACCTTCGATGTGGATTTAAACTTCGTGGCACATGCAAATAAGGTAGCGGCAGCAGCCCATCAGAAATTAAGGCTGATCAGGAAAATTATTCCGTATTTGCCTGACACCGCCGCCAAAACACTGATTAGTTCCTTAGTGTTATCATCTCTTGATTATTGTAATGGTCTGTTTTTAAATGCCCAAGTCAGGACAACGAACAAGCTTCAGTCAGTACAGAATGCAGCAGCACGGCTGCTTTCTGGAACACCCAAGTTTTCCCCGATATCAGATACCATTAAGAAATACCATTGGCTAACGATCCGTAATCGGATCAAATTTAAATCGCTTTGCATAATATACAAAGCATTGCATGACCAAGGCCCATACTTTTTTAAGGATCCGCTGATACCATACAAACCGGTTAGACATCTTCGATCGGCCAGTCTGAACCAGTTAATGGTCCCTCGATCTAAAACAGTTTAGTGGGGAGATCGTCGCTTTTTAGTTGCGGCATCTAAATTATGGAACATATTGCCACAGTACATAAAGATGTCTCCCTCACTTATGCAGTTTCGTAAAGGATTAAAGACTTGGCTTTTTGATCAATAATTTAAGTCAATTTCACTATGAGCCTCCAGAGAAAACTAGGGAATCCTTCAGCGCCGAGACGCCTACGGGTATTCGTTCGCGCTTAATAAATTGTAAAAATAAATAAATAAATAAATAAATAAATTATCCCTCAGGTTTTAGCCTACTATTTCTTTGTAAACTAAGCTCCTTAGTATACTGTCAATTTGTTTTTATTTCTCTAATATTGTGTATATTGGAATCTATCTGCACAGCACTTTCGTACTTCATCTCATAAAGAACATTATGCCACGATGAGTTAACCTCCCACAACCAAGCTTCCTCTCTTCTTGCTTATTCACTTTATGCTTGTTTTTCGCAATGTACAGTGCTTAGCTGCCTTTTGGCTCGGTTTGTGCTATAGAAATACCACATACATACATACATACATGCATACATACCTGGATCTAAGCCCCACTCTATAAATACATCATTAAATAAATACTTATGTTTGTCAGACAGTGCAGAAGCACATTTGTTGTCCAGTGGGTCGCCATTGTACTATCAAGTGGATTCTATAGGCTCCGGCAATACTGGTTCTTGCATAGGAATTTAAGTGACATATTTATGCCAGTGTGTGTTCCTCTGTATTACACATCACAAGTGCATGAAACAAAATATACATCTGAGTGTGGACTTTAGTTTCACCCACCACAACATTATGTTGTACCAATGATTTTGCTGAGCCTGTCATTGTGGGCAATGTTGGCTTCATGCCAGGGGGCTGAACAGCACAACATCCGAGGATGGAGAGAGGCCAGTCTCAGGTAGCTGGGAGACCTGTATACACAAAACCTTTGCTGTCCTTTCATGAACTTGTTGACCAGTATTGCCTGAGGGAGGGCGAGTTCCTATCTTACAATGCACTATCTGCCGCTCTGGGTGTGCTGTGGGGGCCAGATCAACCAGAGTCTGTCCCCTTTGTACAATTACATACCATGCTCTACCACCGTCATGATAGGCATATGATTACAGCATTCTATAGAACATTGATAGACACCTGTGTTACGACCTTCCCAACTCTGAAGGATGGATGGGCTACTTTGCTTGGTCAGGACCTTACGCATAGCCAGTGGGATACTACACTTGGGCAAGTTTGTGGGTGCCCAGGAATACCTGATTGAAATGTATTCAATTTAACTACCTACACCAAGCATACCTCAATCCTGTACACTTTTATTGAATGTTTCCAATGGCGACACTACCGTGCCCCACTGCCCATGCCTGGAGGTGGATTTCCTTCACATGGTAAGGACCTGTCCCATCATTGGACAATTCTGGAGTGCGGTGTCGTCAATGTTGACTGACATCACCAGCTGGACACTGCCAGGTAGCCACCTGTAGAGCATCACAGGAATCACGGAGTGCACACGCAAAAACAAGTACGCTATTAAGTTCATCAACTTGGCATATGTCCTAGCAAAAAGGGGCATTCCATGGCTTGCAAATCTCCAGAGGCCACCCTCAGTGACGCAGGCTGCAAGATCTGCTCAAATGGTAAAAATTGGAGGTCGCCACCTGGCACACTCAGATATTACATTAGAGGGTAGCACCACATTCAGATGCATGGGACACATACCTGGAAAAACTAGCGGCTAAGTCTGACAACAGACTTCCATGAACCCTAACATGCACCCCCAGCCTTCGGGGTCTGGTTCGGTGGGACTCACAATACATTACCCCCACACCCTCTGGCGCTAGATGATGGAAGTTGCACACCCCATAGCTTCTTGCAGATGGATATACATGCCCTCACATTGTCCACAACCCCAGCCATTCGTGGTTGTCCAGAAGGATCATAAGCATGACTCCCCACACCATTATGGCCTCTCCCTGTGGCTCGTGGGCGATATATCCCGGGAGGTCTACTACCCCAGCCGCTTATATAGTGTATTAGCACTTCAGTTCCCCAAATTGCATTGTTCCAGTCCCTGTAGGACAAGTTTATAGACTAGTGATGCTGGGCTCCTGCCATGATATATAGATTGACGCAGCACCCACTAGAAACAGTGTGTCACTCAAAGACGGGTGGAATGAACATTGAGACTACACTATATTGTTATGGGACACTGGTCGGCAATGCTATTTGGCACAGTCTCATGACCAGGGATAGACTGGGCACAGCTACCCTCCCTGGCAGGTGCTGCTTGACCGGCACTGGGAGGGGGCGAGTGGTAGCCACAAATCACCACTCCAGCATTTTTTTACAGGGGGCCAATATTGCAGCATTCCTGCGAAACTGGCCCCCTGTAAGAAAAGCACCCCCCATGGCCACAAAACTGGTCCCCACCTCTCCGGCGCTCCGGAGAAAAGCCCGGTGCCCGCTACGGCCAGTCCGGCGCTCATCATGACTAACTTGTTTTTACTGTATAATCGTAATATTGTGTTTGATTCATGATTGCTTCATCTGTCGTATGTGTATGCTTAATTACTAATAAAGAATTGCCTATAAAAATAAAGCAACCCAGAAAAAAAATATATTGCATCAATGAATCTTCTGTATAACATAGTGGTTCTGTTAAACCATAGCGGCTTTAATTGGACCCCTATTACTCATTCCACCGTCTTATGATCACTATATTAGGTTTCGATGAAATAATGCATCAAACTGAAAGTCAAAACATTAAATTAAGACCAGAGAAAACTGTCATATGTAAAGCATGCATTATAATGAATGTCATTTGTTTGATGAGAAATCATTCTGTTGATCATTACTGCCACATAGACTAGAGCAGAGGAAACTGTTACAAATTGTTACAGTTGAAAGAATCTGGAGAGAAAAGTTAAATGGACGTGCTATCAAATGCTATCAAATACCTTGATACTGATTCAGTAACACTTTTGCAAATCTCTGCAAATAATGCACAAAGAACACGTCCTCGTTTTACAAAGGGGGTCAGCAAATTGTGTTTGGGAATGCAATTCTATACAAGCAACCGGAAGATCAATTTTAGGAATTAGCTACACAACTGATACTATTTCGATATTTACATAGGACATATTTAAACATGTTGAGGGTAAATAGGAGGGTCTCGATATGATAGGATACGCTCCAGGGGCCTTATTTATGAAGGCCTTGCGCCACCGATGCGTCACTTTTTCCTATGTTAAAAGTGACGCACCGGTGGCGCAAGGCCTTCATAAATAAGGCCCCAGGTGTCCCCGTGTAGAAGGCATGTTCATGAACATGATTGGGAGTGGGTACGAATTTGGGGCTTGTGGGCGAGTTGCTGCATCTTCTGGCTGTGAATAATGCCTGGGCCCCATCAATGTAAGACATCTCGTTAGAAGCTTATATGACCTTTCTCTTAAGAATGATAAGAAATGCCATCAGGTGGTTACAGAAGAAGCCCCTCTGGGGCTATTGTGGGTAAGGGAAGTGGTGTACATGTGCCACACTGAAGACCGAATCGATTCTGTTATTGAATATGGACAATATATGGAGTGCTTACTAGGGTTCGGTTTGCACATGCTGTCCCCTCTTATTCTGAATAAACGTATCTCATTACATTCCAAGTATGCTTTAACTGCGTGTAACTCTCCATGCGGTCGCGATTCATCTGCTTTTTTTGATTTTTTGTGAAATGCAAATAAATTAGTAAACCATAATAAGTACAATGTTAATACTTCTTCCTCTTGTATATTTCACTTAACACCTTTATGGGGCCGATATCAGCGTCTGCTGAGAGCATTAATTCAGTCTTCATTTTCAAATATATCAGGAGCCTGACCAGACTAAAGGAAATTGAGGCGAGGATGATTGACAATACCTGGGACAGAAAGTAAAGGCATACGGAAGTCATGAAGAGAGCAGGAACTGGCAAGAGACTTGGTAGCAGCAACTGCTGCAATGAGCCACGCAATATAACAGATTGCGATCTCATACATCTCAAATTATCATTCATTCTTGAAAGAAAGGAATACTATTTTGTAGGAAATATACATACAAAACCAAAATCAAATTCTTTTTAGACAGCACAATACATTAGGTTTAATTTCAATGCACATATGAGTGAAAGCCTGTTACAACCCTTAAATATTAAGAGGCAGATTTACAAGCCCCTTCCAACACTTTTACGCTGCTGTTGCGTCACTTTTGTGGTGCAGCAGCGCAGTAAAAAATGAACCACGTTGCGACACATTTACAACGTGATGCATCTAGGGAGATGCATCACGTTGTAAAGCCCTGAGTCATATTATACCTGCGTCAGGTATAATGTATGCAGGGTGGGTGCTCCGACGCAAGAAAGCCTTGTAAAAGTGACGCAGTAACACCTACAAGATTTCACTGCGTCACTTCTACGACGCCACTGCGAAAAAACCTTATGACTGCTTGAAGCAGGCGTGAGGAGTGACACAGCATAATAGGAATAGGCATTCCTGAGCATTGCTGGAGTAGCGTCGTGCTTGCGACACGACTCTAGCAATGCGTTACCTTTCGCCAACAGATGCGTGACGCATCTGTCAATCATTGCGCCATGGTGCGCTGCATTGTAAATGCAATGCATCCATGGCGGCGCAAGGGTTTTTTGCGTAATGCAATTAAACTGATGCATCTCTGCTAAAATGCAAATATGTGTCAGTTCTTTTAAATCTGCCCCTAAATTTACACCTATATGAATACATTAAGCCATAATGAAACAAGCGTTTTATTTTAAATAGTACTAATATATATCACTTTATTTCTCCGAATTGAACTCAAAAGGAGCATAGGAACGGTTTTTAGAACAGCAACTATGATTCGATTGATGCATTCAGTAAACTGAAACTACAAAATACATTTATGAATCAGTGGGTTTGTTGAATAATTTAGGGGCATATTACCAAGCAATAGCGCTAATTATCGCTATTGCTTGGTTAGAGACAAAATTTTACCGCTGAGCTGCGGCAATTTTTATCGCAGAGAAACCTTGGTATTACCAAGGTTTATCGCAAATGCGATAAAAAACGGCCGCAATGCATGAATATCGCTGAAAAGTCAGCGATATTCATGCATTACCGAGCTAATGCTCTTAGGCATGTTATCCACCTCCCATTGGATAACATGGCTAAGAACTGCTCAGGGCAGGTGTTAGCTTTTGGAGATATTCGCGCTTAGCGCGAATATCTCTAAAAGTTGGTAATAGGAGATAGCGATGTTAGCGACTGTTTCCAGTCGCTATCATCTTGGCACGCCCACTTTGCATGTCATTAGTGATAAATATCACTGACATGCAAAGTGGGGCCCAAGATGGTCGCTATCTCCTACTAGCTGTCGTTAACTGGTGTTAGCGACAGCTAGGTAATAGGGAGATCATTTTATCTCCGCTTTCTCGGCTTTTAAAGCCAAAAAAGCGGAGATAAACCCCCTTGATAATATGCCCCTTAGTTTTGTGCTGCAACAATGAACATTTCCACTTAAAAGTGCTTTAACCCAATCGAGGTTTGAAATGGAAATGTAATGGGCAATATAGCTTTAAAATTTCAATACTAATTGCAGAGGTTAGGTTAAGGCTTCATTTGTATTCAAGATGAAGGTTGATTGCCTTCTATAGCCCTATATTGTTATGTAGGGTCGAAGTACATGATTTGAATCTTTAATGGACCAAAAAAGCACATCAGGCAGGTAGGATTCAAAAGAATTAATAATGTACAAATTATGCCAATTTATTAGAAAAGGTGAATGAGATGTATGCCAGTTACGGACTGCATTGTTGCACACTTTAATGCATGTACGGGACGCAGATTGGAACAATGTGCCTGGTTATGAAAAAAATGCAGTGTGAGACAATGATGCAGTGACATACAGGGAAGGGTTTCAAACCACTGCTCTTTATGTCATTGCAGGCAGCAACCTATCCTTACTTAAAGATGGGTCTGGACAACCACTTCTGGGTGCAGTGTGGTCTGAGACCACAAAAAATAGCCGTTGGCAGTTGTTACTGAAACACATACCATGTGGTAAGGTACTACCTATCAAAAATTATCCTATTGACAAAATAGTTTTACAGTACTTCCTTTTGCAGTTTTTAGTGGTCTGTGGCACTTTAAATAATTAAGGTAAGCAACATTGTGTGGGTGGTTAATTAAGTCCAACTTCTCTGTGTCAAGCTACCAGAGGGTTGAGCACAGGTTAATTTGGTGTGGCTTGTGCCTTACCCGGACAAGGATTGTGGTCGCTGCTAGACCAGGCTTCACACCCCAGTCAACCAACAACACAATCTTTTACATACATAGTCAGCTTTCTGCACAGGAAAGTGAAGGATTTTAAATCTGTCTTGTTCAGCAGCATATTGTTAATTGTTGTTACATTCCACGAGCTGGGTTAACACTCTAGTTCTTTACTAGAACTCTATTTTCCACACAGGCATCTGTAATTGGAGCAAGGCTTGGTGATATGTGGGTTTAGAGCGAAATAAGGTTGTCTCAATGTCTGGTTATGAACTTAGTGGCAAAAAGGATAACACAGAGGCATTAGACATTCAGCCCCATAGGCGTGGTTACGGCGCCAGTCAAGCTGGCCGCCTGACAGGGAATCTCCGCCGCATCGGGATTTCTTCGTGATCTGAAGGTGCACTTCCCGCACACATTTTTGCCGGAAAATCACCTGCATCCAAATTGAAACATGCCAGGACCCTGGTGAGACGTTTATTAAGACACAGCGCGTTGTGCTCCCGTTTCTTTCTGCCGCTGACAGTTTTTCTTCAGCGCGTCTGCCATTTTAGATGACTGTCAGCTCCCTCAAAACGAGCATGGACTATTATTATTCTTCCATTATTTAAAGCTTTATGGCTGAATATCTATTTTAACATTTGCAGCAAGCCTGGCTACAGCGTGGTTTTCTCTATCCTTTGCAATGTGAAGTTGTGGGAATCTCATATGATATTTCCCTCGCCTCTGAGTGACCACCATTTTGTTTTCATTATTTCTCAAGGTGTTTCAATGTCTCACATGCAGTACTGCACCTTTCAAAGCACACCTTATGTTTTGACTGCGTATTTGGAGCTTCCATGACCTTCTTCAATGGTTATTGCTACATATATTTTCCTTGTTATAACTTAAAGCACGTCACTTTTATTAGTCTCTGAGCTATGTCTGTTCATGATTAGCTTCTCTCATAAATAGTTTGTTTTTGTACCTAAAAAACACTCTTTTTTGACATCACACATTCCTTCATCAGCACTAACTTCATCTCATACAGAAAGAACGATGGCAGGTGTTGCTTCCAATCGCCATTCTGCATCGCAGTCTACCATTACAAAAAATTCTCTGCCTTCTTCATCTTCTAAACGTCTAAAGCATGATCCTCCCTCTCCTGACAAGTTGTCATCTCCTATTGCCTTGGAGATCCCTTTGGTGGAAATTCGTGCCTTGTGCCCCTTTGTAGAGGAAACCAACAGGAAAATGCAATTCCTGGAGGAAAAATTGTCTACAATGGAAAGTAGAGTATCTTCAATGGAACAGCAACTTTTAACGGTCCAAGGTGACTCTCAAAGGCTCTATTCTTTAGAAAAGAAGGTTTGTAATCTTCAACAGCATAATGAGGAATTCTTGCTGAAGCTCTTAGATATGCCTTCTTCTACATCCCTTAGCATTCAGAGAGCCCACAGACTTGGTCCACGTCCTTCAAGTTCTACGTCTCCGGTCAAGCAAAGGGGAGTCATCATTCTATTTTTAAAATGTACTGACTAGCTCTCAATCCTCTCTTAGCTAGAGCCAAACGGCAAATTTATTGGCTTGGTCAGAGGGTGTATCTTTCTCAAGATGTGTCTAATGCTAAAGCTGCCAGAAGGAAGGAGTTCCTTAATCTTTGAGCATCCTTACGCTCTCTTGGTGCTAGATATGGTCTTTTTCATCCCTGCATTTTTAAGGTGACTTTTCAAGATCAGATTTGGCCCTTTCAAGATCCTGTGGAACTTAGGAAATGTATTTACGCCCACACTACAAGTGACATGGACACTGCTGGCCCTTCTAATGGTTGATTCTCCTGATTGCTTAATGGAACAATCTTTAGAAATTTTCCAGTCATGTCATGGTTTTTGCTGATACTTCTATAGGTTCAATAATTGTCTATTTATAGTTTTATCAGTGTATTATCTATTTTTATCATTTGTTCTACCATTGTTCATTCAAAGTTTCATATGTTGTTCATGTTTGTCATATTTCTTATCATATGTTTGCCAGTCATACCATTTTTTCACTAATTATCTAATGTTAATTGTCTCTTATGTATATCCCTACAGGCTCATTTGTGTATTTTCAATTCGTATGGGTCGTTTAATTTTTCTCCCTAATCCCGATGCGGTCCGGACTCCCCAGGTTAGGGCGCTCCATCTTTTTGTGTGTGGTTCTTGCCCCAATGTATCTCTTTTTGTCCCCCTCAGGTATGTTTTTTCAGTCATCCTTCTTGGATATGTACTGTCTCTTCTTGCTTCTCCTTTCTCTTTCAATTTTTCCTCTTCTCCTTATTTCTTCCTTTTTTCTAATGGATATTTTCTTCTCTTTTCTTCTTCTGCCTGATCCGCCCTCCTTTATATCCTGTCTTCTTCTTTCCTACTACTTTTTGTTTCTTCCGATACAGATGTTGGAGGATTTTGCAGTTTTCTTAGCTTTCCTTCATTTGCCACCTTTCTCATTTCACCTCTCTTTTCTTTGTCATATAGCTTTATTCCTATCACCTATTTTTCTCAATATTTCACATGCTTATTTTTCATTATATGCTCATTTGCCTTTTTCAGTTTTATACTGTTGGTTATATGATGTTAATCTTTTCATTCAGAGTTATTACATGGAATGTAAAGGGTTTTAAAAATACTATAAAGAGGCAGAGAATTATCTAACATCTGGCCTCATATAAACCCGATTTAGTTTTGCTACAATAAACTCATTTATCTGAGGCTGAAGCTCTCAAACGTAAGCGTAATTGGGTTGGCTCAGTATTGATATGTCCTACTGACACAAAAAAGAATGGGGTTGTTATTTTATGTTATAAAAATTGAAATGCTCTGTTCTAACGCACCTACTATGGTAGGTAGATCTTGGTCATACTACTAATATCCCTCTCATGGTGTTAATCTTAATGGTCCAACTCAACCCGATCCCTCTTTTTCGTCTACTGTTACAGATACATTTTTTCAACATAAAGATGAATGTTTATACTTGGAGGTGATTGCAATCAAGTTATGGACCCTTTTATTAATTGCAAATCCCAGGTATGTTTTATTCCCCATAAAATTCACAAACAATTTCTTAATACTATCACACAGACTCAACTGGTTGACACCTGGAGACTATGCAATTCAGACCAATCAAATTTTCATTTTTTTCCGCTCCACATGGATGAGCAGTGTTATTTATTCACACCATCATGCTCTCAAACATGACAGTGTGAATAAATAACACTGCTCCTTCTTTCATTTCTATACATTGTTTTTCTACACCTTTGTGAATATACAATACGTGTTTTATGTTTTTTGTGGCAAAGTATTGTTTACTGTGACCATCCCCTACTGTATTGCTTATAACCCAGGTCCCAGTACCGTTGGGTCTACCCAAATATATAACTAATCTGTAAGTCACAGCCTGGAAGAAAAAGTTCACATGAAGAAGATGTGTCATGCGCTCATCAAAAGACAGAGAGAGAGAGAAGGTGAGAGAGAGAGAGAGAGCGGGGGAGAGAGAGAGGGGGAGAGAGGGAGAGAGAGAAAGAGAGAGAGGGAGACAGAGGGAGAGAGGGAGAGATAGAAAGAGAGAGAAGAAAAGAGAGGGAGAAAGAGGGAGAAAGAGAGAGAGGGAGGGAGAAAGAGAGAGAGGGAGAGAGAGGGAGAGAGAAGGAGAGAGAGAAAGAGAGGGATAGCGAGAAAGGGAGAGAGGGATAGAGAAAGAGAGAGAAAGTGAAAGAGCGAGAGGGAGAGAGAGGGAGAGAGAAAGAGAGAGAGAGAGAAAGAGAGAGAGAAAGTGAAAGTGAAAGAGAGAGAGCGGGAGAGAGAGGGAGGGAGAGAGAGAGAGAGAAAGAGAGAGAGAGAGAGAGAGAGAGAGAGAAAGAGAGAGAGAGAGAAAGAGAGAGAGAGAGAGAGAGATTGTACAAGGAGAGCAAGGCCGTTCACGCTCTTGGCTTATACATGCCAACTGTTGTGTGTATCGCTATTGGTGCACCATAAGCCTAAGCCCTGGCCTCAACTGCAGTGCGAAAGCCACATCACATTTACAGAAAGCAAGCAGTAGTCAGACTAACATTAGGGATGAAAGCTCCTTTGTCTCAATACAAAAGGCGGAAGGACATCTGCACCTCTTACCTTAGTCTTGAATACGGCTGGCACCCCCTGAGAGAGATACCATAGCAGATGATGACGACTCCTACACCACGCACAGCGCTAATGAAAGGCCAATGTATTCACACCCCACACACAGAAGTCCCTGCTTGAGATACTCCCACCTGGGATGCCCTTGACACTTATGTACACAACAACCCATACGTAAAAATGTTGCACACACATACGACTCATTCACCTCTTCTGTACACAACAACCCATACGTAAAAATGTGGCACACACATACGACTCATTGCTCAGAGCTGTGGTATATCATCCACATAACTTTCGCACATCAGAAGAGTGCCGGTTCTATGAGTGCCAACAACACTATGGCAGGACATCCCGGGCACATGTACAACCCCTATCACGTGGAACTGTACCGTGCACGTATGCTACATTTGTTGGGAGCACTGCCACTGGCAGTACTGCACATCAGTTACAGTCTGAGCTTCCGTCTTTCGTATGTCACATGCGTCCAGCCCTGGTTCCACTGTTGATCATGCACATCTGAGTGGCCCATGGTTGTCTTCCTATCCAACACAACGGTAGCTGAACTGGATTATGACTTGTGTGTGCGCCCCCTGTTGGCCCACGACAAGGAGTGTAACCATGATACCCGTGCATGGGATGCCTTGATATTTGGCGAATGTGCTGGCAGTTGGGCATGGGAGATTGTACAAGTCCTCGTGTGCAGTGCCCACATGGAGGCGCTCTCCTATTGGGCTGTGTTGCGGATTGGCAAAACGGCATGGATGGAGCACATCTGTCTGGACCAGTTAATGGATTGGCTCTCCCTCGTGTTCGTTGAACTCGACAATGATGTACTCTTGGAACTGATTGACCAGGAAGCTGCACTCGCATTCATGGACGAGTAACTACGTTCCTGCAGCCACAACTGATTGTAACCCAGAGCACAGGTCCCAACACCTTGTTGCATCTTGGAGGAATGGTCACATATTCCACCACAACAGTGGACATGTCTGCATTTGCCTGGATCCAGAATGTATGTGCCTGAACCAACAGGTGTAGACACACACCTGTGCACGGTGAGGCAATCCCATGGGTGGAACTGCACAGAGCGTAGTTTGGAAACGTTCCTAAATCTGACATACTGCTGGAGGGAGAGTACACACATGGCAATGTAGTACTACATGTGACCTTGTTGGACCCTTTCACCTGCTCCATGTCAGCAGAGCAGACAGTCAGCACAATCCGGTGGTACAGCAATATGCAGATCGCATGGGCTGTGAGTCATATCCCCTGACCTGGGGCAATGAGCATACGCCAAACATCCCATGACACATCCAGCAAGGCAAGGTGGGCTGAGACCGTTGCCAACCGTAATGATTGTTGTTCATTTTTGCTTCCCCATTTCTTGCACCTCTACATGTTCCTATGCTGCCTGTTAGTATCTGAAGCATTAGTATGCATGGTGTGGCCCTTGTCTTGCCCGTACTGACACGCACATGCTAATAAAGTCGCAACTTCACTAGTGTTCAACTGTGAACAGTGTTGATTAGAATGACAAATCGTGTGCCTCAATGAGCATTGTCTGTCCACAGGGAGGGACTGACTGACGCATTTCACTTGGGGGTGAGTCCCTATTGACAGCTCCACCCCTGTGAGCCAGACATTGTGGTTGGGATAGTTGCTGGTAGACTTGTGCTCTTACGTGTCTTCAGCAATGTGAGTATGGTGTTCAACATCTTGCCATGTGGATCAATGTGATACATCAAAACAGGTTGTGTCTACACAGTTGAGTGTGAGTAGGTATGCGAAGAGATGTTCTGTTGTCACATGTGATGGGGTACACTACTTTGGACCTGCTACCGAATTTGACATTTCTACACATAGCTCAATTAAAAAAATGGACATGGAGCTACATTGGGGGGTTGCGATATTGTTGTTCATGAGCAATGAGGCCACAGCTGGTTCACACCTTCACAGTCATCTAATTGGCCATGTGGATCAGGGTCAAACATGCACATTGATGTCATTTCCCAGGGTGAATCTTTTTGTACAATCAATGTCCCTACATTCATCCATACTTTTATACTTGATTGAACATAGACATGACACATCAGAGTGATTTAGAATGTTTTATTCACATTCTGTGGTGTGTCAGAGCTGGAGCAGTACATGGCCATGCAAACCACATATTACATGGTTGCCCAGTGGAGGGCCAACCAGAGTCCTTTGGGGAATGATAAGTTAAGGCAGTCCATGTTGGGGTCCAGATGAATGTCGCAGAGTGTTTTGGGGGACAGTGGAAGGTGTTGTTCCAAGACATGATGCAGAGGGCTGAACCAAGCCGGAACAGGCCATATTGCGGGGATGAATGCTACAACCTCCTTTCGACCACAGAGTCATTACCATCCACATCTTAGTCCTCTGATATACCTTCTGTGTCAGGTGTGTGTGGTGGTGTTATGGCTGCATCACTGTGTGCCACTGACACATCAGGTGGCGGAGATGTGTGTGCCGAAGTTCCTGATGCAGTAATTAGGGACAGGCTCTGTGGTAGCAACGGCAAGATGAGGATCTGCAGGGCATGGAAGATCCCAGCTATATCTCGCTGGTGTTCAGCCATGGCAGCCATCCTTCCAGCCTGCATCCGCTCCATGTTCTCCATTGCCCTCCGCAGCTGTGCCAATCTGTGCTGTCATTGCTGGAGCCTGTCTGACTAGACAGTTCTTATATCCAAGTAATGGCTCCAGCTAGGTCAGCCAAGGATTGTTGTAGAACATGGAACGAATTGTGGGTGCCCGTTAGGGACAGTAAGTGGTCCCTGATGGGACTTATACACCCACATATGACATCTAGTTTAGCTGCCATGAGGTCGAAACCCACCCGCACCGGTACAGCCAGCTCGTTCTGGCAGTTGGAATGCCATGTGTCTTTCTGTCAGGTGGTTGGAGCCAGCCATGATGGTTAGTGCTTCCTGCTGGTTGGTCTGTGCAGAGATGGGATCACCTCGATGCAGCTGGGCTGCCCTGCTCCTGGAGGTGGGGTGCGGAGGCTGTCCACCAGCCTTTGGAGTGTGTCGGAGCAGATGGCCAGGGGGTCCTCTTCATCATCACTGAAGAGATGTCTGGTCTGCTCTGCAAGAGGTGTTGATTGTCCTATGCAATGTAAAGGGGTGATGCAGGTTAACAGTGTGTTCCATGCATGTTGACATATTGTACATGTTTATAGACAGACAGCATGACAATGTACATTGTGACTGTTTTGGAGGAGTTGGCTATTTGATGAGAGACAGTGGACATTTCGAATACATGACGGATGTGAGGTTGTACTCATACATTATCATCTCACAGTTCCCTGCTATGCCAGAGGTGATTGGCCAGTTTCTACGCACAAGCAGCACCAGTTGTGTCCTCTGTCCTGTAGTGAAAGTGTTACACTTTGTACCACATTGTCATCAATGTTGATGTGCTGTGATTGCTATGTGTGTGTACTGCATTGTGGGAGAGTCACCCCTGCAGCTCTGATTTAGCGGCCCGTTATCCCTTTTAGGCGGTGTGCCTTTGACATGTGTGCTTTTACGGTGCTGATATGTTCGCAACTTGGGTCATTTGTGCTCTTGGACGGTTTTTGTACTCCTGTGCATTGTTTGTCTGCAGATGTGTTGTTGACTTTAGGGGTTGTATGTGCATGTGGATGTGTCAGAGTGTGACCTGCTACTTTGAGGATGTGATCCACACTGGGCCACCTCAGTGTTGTTTTGTGCACCATGTCATTTATTTTGACTGCAGCCATGCTATCGGTCATGTAGCTTCACTTGCCTTGTCAGTGTGACTCATTGAGCCGCTACTTTGTTGGATTCTGGACATGTGCATGGGTAGGTTGTGGGATTGGTGATAGGGAGTGGGGCCCCTTTGTGCACATAGTGGACGGGGGCCTACTTGGTGTTTCTTTGTGTGCTGTAGTGTGCCAAAGGTATCAGGGACATGTTCCACAATCATTGTGGGTGTGCAGTGTACAACACATAATAGTGCATGTGTGCCATTGTGCCCATCTACCCCCGTACCCCAAGTCCCTGGTCGTTACTCACATTGTTGCTGTTGGGTCAGGTCATATCGAGCTGTGTCTGGACACCCAACTCCTTGCACTGTCTCCACACTGATGACTGTGGTCACCATTTCCTCCAGCTCATCCAGCTTCTCCTGTGGCCCAGGACTCCCACCTCCAGTCGCCGTTAATGCCCTCCTGTTGGCAGCAAGTTTCTGCTTGGTTTGGCTTTTCACGTCATGCCAGTGCATCTTGACCTCCTCCATTGACCTCGTCAACACTCCAACTGCGTTCACGTTGTTCACGATGGACTGCCATATTTCCGTTTGTGTTGCCAATGACACAGTGGAGGTGACAAACAGTTGTTGATAGTGTTCTATCACCTCTGTGATGATGATCTGGTTTTCCTGCGGACTGAACCCCGTCCTCCTCTTCTGCTTCTCCTTGCCCTTCTCAGGCCACGGGGTTCCTGGCTCGTCCTCCGTGGTGCTTGTGGAGTTTGAGTTGTCCTCTGCACTCGGTCTGGGTACATCCAGGGTGCTACACAGTTTATTTTGGCTTTGGTGTTTTTTTTGTTGCTTTTATAGTGCATTTTCCCACATGATGCGTGGGAATTGCAGGCCTGTCGCCGGTTGTCGCATATTTTTGTATCGCAACTTTTTTCGCATTCGTGCGTTGCATTTTTCCGGCGTCGCGTTGATTTTAACGAGGTCATTTGGCGCATTATCATGAGACTATTGCATGGTGCCGCAGGGTGGGGAATACAAAGTTTACACAGTGTTATTTTGTCACGATAGACTGCGATGTGTAAAATTACGTTAAGCATTTTTTTGGATAATTATCACACGTTCTTGAGAATATGCCCCAGTGAGCGTTATCGACTAGAATAAAACATTATGAAGAATGCAAGTGTAATTGGTCTGTACAGAGATAGTTGGATTTTTAAATATTCATATAGATTGCCCACGTCTTCTATTTGATCTTCTTTGGATAGTTAATACAAAACAATATCTTGATATTTACAGATGTAAGCAAAGGATTAGTTGTTAGATGTGCGAAAGTCAGAGATTATTGAAGAATATTCACACGTGGAAGACATGTATGTAGCTATTGAAATGTATTTACAAGACGTGCAGTGTTGTGGTTGGATGCATTTTTTTTTTTTAAATCGCACTCGAAAGTCTCAGTTTGCCCTTACTCGCACATGATACATTTCAAATAAGGCATGGAGTAAAAACGAACACCCACAACCCTTGCACGACAACGACTGACAAAGCTTGACTTCAGGCAAGGACATTTTGAAAGAGGATAACTCAAGCGTATTACTTGAATTAGGAATGAGACTTGGCCTTACAAATTAACAACTATGGACACAAGAACCTAAAAATCAACTCAATGGCTGATCTCGTTATAAAGAAGCATCTTTGTCGGAATAAGTCTGATGTAGAATCAATACTAAGGTTTTCAGGGGGCATAGTGCACAGCAGCAAGCACGCAGTAAAATGTTTTCGCAGAAACAAATCATTATCTGTATTAATGAAACCAGCACTGCGCATACACAGTTATTACCAGCAATTTTCATCCCCATGATTGCTGTTTTTCTTTCTGTTCTAATGAGCTTTTTGCAACTCAGCAGTGGCAGGAGGAAGATGATCGATCGTGAATCTTTAGTGAGTACTATGATTGTCACAGAAGAAGGGGCGTCACTCTGCACACTTTATTCTAACCAGGAATAAGAAAGTAAAATCGATGTTATGTTTATTAATGTAGAAATGTTTGTGTAGTGCGAAATCCTTATATTCAAAGCTATTGCTGATAACCCGCATAGAATGGCCTGCATTATATCTATTTCCTTACTATAAAACATCTCTGAAAGAGTAACATAAAGAATGAGCGACCCATATCTCTAACATAAACCACATACACAGGTAAAATAACATTTTTAATGACACGAGATACTGTTCAATGTCATAACAACTGGAACTACTAAACATGCAGCACACAGAGCAAGAGTAAATCAGCTAGAGCGTCCCAGTGTCTGGGTTTGACTCATATGAGCAGCACAAATTCCTTGAATAAAATCTAAGGTTTGAAGAAGGTGCTTCAAAAAGGGACACCAAACACGTGCTATGAAACGGAGTGCTGAATATCGAGGCCAAGAATATTGATAAATGAGAATATCAGGGACAAAATATTGAAAGGTAAGTGTTTATGGAGAAGAATAGATTTACTATTCTTAACTCCACATCTAAATACCATGAAGATACATGTATCACCAAGGACTTAGTTATAACACAAATAAATGTACTTACCTTTTAATATTTTGGAATGTTTTTCATCAATATTTGCATGCCTTGATTTCTGGGTTGGATATTCCGGTTGCACACCTCGTGAATGTATTAGAGTGCAGTAAACAGAGACCCCACAGTGCTGATTTTCCCTTCCTGTAGCTTCTGAAGTGATCAATATCCCTGCATAAGCACAGGTAACAGAAGCCAGTGAACATGGATGCAGAACCTCGATACTTTGAGGTTGCCTAGACAGCAGCCAGTACTTTTCAGAGGGGGCCTTTAAAGTTGGGCCTATTTCCCCTCCACTGTGAGTGAGTGTGGTGGTGCACTGGCATATCAATTCACAAAGGCAGAAGAACATTCAGAAAAGCAAGTGCACTTAGTTGTACAAATACTACTTTGCATACAACTGTAAACAAACAAACACTATTCAGATAAATAACACATAGAATTATGTCTAAGTATATTAGAATTAGATGTACATCAACACTTCCCCTTGTAACTATTCATCTATTCAATCAAGGTGTGTGAAACTACAGTATTAAAATTAGGATTGTAATGCTACTACATATAAAACGATGTTCATACATCAATTTTGGGGGCAGAATACTATGCCTCCACTGAGTATCATTCTAGATTGGGGAATTAGAAAATCAAGTACACCGGACAACAGCAATCTGAGATACAGAAAACAACGAAAACCATGCCAGCGCTTCCATTTGTGTTGTGTGATGTATTAGAGCCGCAATGGCACTATAGCCATCAAGATGTAGACCATTCCACTCAAGAGGAAGAGTCACTCCATTGAGGAGCAGGCAATTTTCTAGTTGGTCACTCAGGTAAATTAAATTGCCTGCTGCTACTCAACTTCAGTAGAGCGGAGAAGCAGGCCAATTGGGAGGATTTCACCAATAGGATTAATGCATTAAGGGTGGAGGGACGCATAGTGGAGGAAATAAAAAATAAGTGATGAGATGAAAGAATATGCTTGAGGAACAAGTTTGCCTAAATAAAGGTGGTATCTGTTCTCTCTAGAGGTATAACTGGATAATGCATCGCACTTACCTCTATGAAGCAGTGTATCCGCTTCATCATGTGCCCCATTCAGCTGCACAGCCTGCCAGTTCCAGAAGCTCTACTATTGGGTAAGGTACACACATAAGCAATAATAATAATAAAGCAAAGCACTGCAAATAACACAATGCCAACAAACAATATGCATCCCAGTTGCAACACTACTCCAAAATATAGACATGGCACACCTACAAACAAATATACTAATGTACTTGACAGGTAATGCTCATCTCCACACAGAAACTATAAATTCACGTCAAAAGACACCTTTTTTTTTCAGACTCTCTTAGTGCCCTTTTACAATGCACTCACTCTTGGTTTGGAAGAGTTACAACCAGGGCTCACACATTCCCTGGTCGTATAACTAATCACAGAGGGGGTCCCAAATTCCATGTTATCACACAGGAGCTTATGCTTCATGTCAATGCAAATGGCTACTCCATCTTACAGATGTTCCCTGTACTAATCACATGTCTTAATATGTTTGTGTTCACATCTACAGTCACTAAATATCCCCTGGTTAGACTTTGCACACTGGGGCACTGCTGCACATGTCCAGTGTATGTGTCCTAAGCCCTACAAAATGTAGAAATTGGTGAATAGAAACTAGACCAGGGAATAGAAATGTAAATGTCGCCCATTGACTGCAGTACTTATTTTGCCATCTACTAGTGTGACCAGGAAAACTTGGCTTAAGGTCCACCAATGAAGCCTGAGTTTAAACCAGAACTCCAACCAGGCAAAATAATCCTTTTGCGAGGCAAAAAAATGTTCTACTCAATATCAATAAGTCAGGTGTATTTAGCTGTAATTAAGGAGTCCGCACGAAAATATTTGTCTGAAACTTTTCATTTTGTGCCTGTGCACGCTTGCGCACATTTCTTCAGGAATTTAAAGGTTTCTATAATCTATCTTGGAATCCTTTGAAATGTGCAATTTGAAGGTGAATAAATGTCACTTGAAGGTTTGCTTCTGTGCTTGTTTACATGCTTGCACAGTTCCAAAACCCATTTATCTGCTCGGAGTGTAAACATATGCCAGAGGCAGCTCCTCCGCTAAGGCGGAGGAGTGCCGCACCACTGCTCTTCCAGCTGTGGGAAAAGGAGAAATAAAACGATAATAACCATGTTATTATCATTTTATTTTTCTGGTTTACTTGGCAGGGTGGGGCTAGGCTGTCCTCACAGCCAGGAATGGCAGGAGTGGTGGGCACCTTAAGTGCGCATAATGGTTTGTCCGGCTGTCTTGCGCCGGCCAACCCGTCATGCACACTTTGCATGTTGTCTCACCCAGGCTGTATTACAGCCTATACAGCCTGGGTGAGAGAACATGCCCAGGCCCCAGTCCCTCTGTGAGCACTGAACCATGGCATTCAGACCAATCACAATGCTGCTGTAAGGCAGTCTTGTGATTATTCAGAGGAGCATGAGTGCTTCTGGAAGCCAGGAGCCAAGGGAGAACGGAGGAGAGATGGCGTCCGGCATTGCGAAGTTGAGTGTTCTTTTATCTTTACTTTTCTTGATTTTTGTTTTTAAAACCCTTCCTCCGCCCCGTTCCCCAGCAGCCACCACTGCATATGACACTCAAGCACAGGACCAAACATTCAAATGACATTTGTTCCCTTTCAAATCGCACATTCCAAACAGATGTAGCTTACTCAGTAAGATTGGGGGGGGGGGGGAGGGGGTGAACTTCAGGTTTTCCGACAATCACGCTGGCATATCATGGTAGAAATTATATGAGAAGCAACGCATGGGGGTTTAAGGACCAGAGGAAAGGGAAAGGGAGTGCAGAATGGGAGAAGTACTTAAAACAGTATTTTGTAAAATAACCATGTTCTAAGACCTTCAAAACAGAGAAGAGAGTTTGTGTTTTTGTCTGAGTGAGCATTTAGAAATCCCAGGTGAAATCGACCAGACACCTTATACCTGACTGAAAGCTCCTGTACCCAACTATGTATTAAGCAATACATTTATTAGGGGGGGTGTAACGCTCCAAACCCTCTCCTTTCGAGCTACACCCCTTGTTTTGAAGGATGCCAGGATAGGTTATCGATATCCTTATGCTCCATAAGTAATGAGTGCGCAAGCGCAAAAGGAAAATGTTCACAAAAATATTTCTGTGCAGGTTCCTGAAATACGGTGTAGCAGCAGGGTAATACAAAGCTTACAGAATTGAAAATCAGAAGTAAATCACAGTGATGACTGTGACAGTATCTTATGTTAGTATAGAATAGGATCAGCATTTCCATATGTTTGCAGAAACTTCAGTAGATGTTGGAGTCCACAATCAATTCAGAAGTAAGTATCACCATGAATCCAGGAACAAAGGTGATATTTGGTGCTTCCGCTCATCACCAATTTCTACTAGATGTCCACCACAAGAGAAACCGCAGGAAAAGAGCTACAAGATACTCTCCATAGAAAAAGATTCCATCAATCTAACTATCAGCTGCTTGATGTAACAGCATGGGCGGTTTCCAATCATGGGCATAGGAGCTCCGTTCCCCCTTTATTCCCCAGCTCAGGTGAACATAACTGCATATTTGAACTTATATTAATGTAGGATTGCCGATAATAGTAAGGGAGAATTGAACACAAGTGAGTTTTCAATTGTTTAAAAAAGACTCACTCCATCTCGCTGGCTCAGGTCTGCTGCACTTCATCCAAACGCACTTATCTTGTGCAGGCTGGCATATGCCCAACATTTGCCTGTGAACACTATGCTATATGCCTGGCTAATGATCTCACAGCCAGGGGGTCACCAGCTCCACTAAGACATTGCTTCGTAGACAGATTTCCGCCCCCTGATGATGTGATGGTAAAGTTAGCCCCCGAGGCTTCAGGATAATAAAGCCCTGTAGCACTGAAGCCTCACGTCAATCAGGAAGCAGAAACCATGTCACCCCACCCTTTCCCAACTTTTAACAGGGTGGGGTGGGGTCAGTGTGTATCGCTGACCCCACGTTACCCTTTGATGAGCTGGGAAAGGGTGAGGTAGAAGCTGCAGGCAGGAAGCAGAGAAAACGAGTCTGTGCAGTAGCTCATCTCTTATTTTGAAGACACAGCACAGACTTGAGGTGTCTGCCTACTGCACTGCTTTTAATGAGAGGCATCTGACATGGAAGGGAGGGAGTCAGCATGCACGGTGCAAATATGGCAGCACAGCAAAGAAGACAGCAGATTGAGCTTCTCACAGTGCCCCCATGCCATGTACTTATTGTCAGAGAATGCACACAAGTGAAGCATGCCCAGACTAGGTAAGCATAAAAAAACATACTGAGCAAGTGACTCAGTCGGCCATTATAAACATTTATGTAGACCTAGCTTTTTTATCTGGCTTTATCCCCAGACTTTTTGCTTTTTTGGCCTCCTGTTTCTGACCTGTTTTTGTTGGGTTTATGATTCTGGGCACTTTACCACTGCTGGTCAGTGCTAACAGTTGCGACTGGCAAGCCTCACGGGTTGGGGGGTCGCGAAGGGAGGTTGTTGTACGGAGAGGTCATGCATGGGGTGGAGAAGTGTGGCTCAATGGTTAGAGCGGCAGACCCTGATGCAGAGGTCTAGCCCGGGACCAGGGTGCAGAGGGCGAATGACTGGTTTGGGCAGCCCAGGGGGCCGACCAAACAGTCTTTGCTCACTCAGGAACGGGCAGGCACACCACTCCTCCACTGCCCTGTTCGCAGAGCAGTCCCATGGCCTGCAACCAAACATAAAATAGTAATAATTGAAAGTTATGACCATGTTATGTTTCTGCTTCTCGCACTGCGAGAAAGCAGTGGGGCGACGCTCCTCCGCCCTAGTGGAGGAGCCACCCCAGAGTGCTAATGTACATTTGCTGCCCATCTATATTGTGTTTATGGATTGGTGTTTCCATGATGGGTTTATTTGACTTACTACTAAGCCCCTAGTACAGTGCACTGTGTGTGCCCAGGGCCTGTAGTTAAGTGCTGCTAGTGGCCCTGCAGCAGTGATTGTGCCACCCTTGCATGCAGCCTTTTAAAGGGATCTCTGACCTGCCCCTGCAGTGTCTGCGCACAATTTATACTGCTATGTCAACCTGGCACGTGCACCCACTTGCTCTGACCGTAGCCTTCCGTTTTCTTCATGTTAGACACCCCTAAGTTAGGGCCAAGGTACCCCTGTGGGCAGGGTGAAGTGGATGTGAAAGGTAGGACATGTACTGGTTTGTGTGACATGTCCTGACAGTCAAGTACAGTGTATTTCAATTTTCGATATGGAAAGGCAATCTGCCCCATTGGATAGAAAATGAGGTAATTTATAACATTTTATATGTGTAACTTGCCATTGGGACCCGTGGGTAGATGGAGTTTAGTATGCCTGAACTTTTAGTAAAGATGATTTTTATATTGTGTGTTTGAAAATACCACTATTTAGAAAGTGGGTACTTTCTTGCTTAGCCATGCTGGGTGCCTCTTTTGGTTTGTGGATTGACTATCTGGCTTTGGAGTGAGAGGGGCCGGGGATATGCATTCTCTCAGACTGCCACTGAGGGGGTTGAGGTACGCCCTGGCTTTCCTGAATGAGTCAGGGCTGGGTTAAATAGACCTGGGCTGCATTTAGAGTAGTGGGAGGAGATTTCCCTGCAACTGAATAGGCCTGATCTGCCTTACACAATGCCGTCTCCACCTCCTGCCGAGAAGCTAAGACAGAAAGTACAGAACTGGTTTGGACTGAGCACAGAGCCCCTCTACCACAAGTGAAATTGAGTATAAATATTGTTTCCGAGACCCTAGGACATTAGAACTCACTTGGATCAAGGAACCAAGAAGAGCCGGGGAAGCTGTGAGGAGAGACTACCACTTTGCTGTGTGCTTTGCTGTGTTTGCCTGCAGTAGCTGCATCTGTCTTGGGCAGAGAAAGGACTGAACTTTCTGTAATTTTTTCTGCTGAGTGTCTCCAAGGTCTTGAAGTAGAGCTTGTCCCCTGTTCAAGAAGTCTCAGCAACTGCAAAGACTTCACCTTCCTCTAGGTACCGCCTCTGGGACTGTACATTCCATTTGCTACATAGGGAAATCGCAGCCCGACGCTGTCTCCAATACCGCTGCTGGCTCTGCGATCAGAAGACACAGCAGAGGGCACCACTGCACTTTGCACTGCAACCCTGGTCTAACATAAATTACAACCCCCCGCCATCGAGCTGCTTCTTGCACTGAGACCTGTGGGCACTGCACTCCGCACCGGCTCAGTTCACTCTGCTGCCCTTGTCTCACTGACGACGATGTTGCAAGCTGACATTGCCGCCACTGCCTGACAGTGGGTTGGGGGCACCGCTAGTAAGTCATGCGATGCCCCGCCCCATCCCACACTGAAGTCTAGGCACACCAACACGAACTCCTATCGACCGGCACTGCCGCCTGCGCTGTCACCTGTCAGCACCGCAACAAGCACCACCTTACTTCGTACTGCTGCCCCAGTCTCACCGATGCCGCTGGACAACCCACACCAAGCCGCTGCCCGCATCACGACCTGAGGGCACCGCACGCTGCACTGCTCCACTTCACACTGCAACCGCGACTGTTGCTACGACCGGCCCGCACAGATGCGTCAACCGGTGGCAGCTCTCACAGGTAAAGGCTGTGAGACGGTGAGGCGGGCGGGGTGGGAGTGTAGTGGAGTTTGACATACAAAGGAAAAGATGAAAGTAAATAAATAAAACAACTTACATTACGCTCGCTGTAACGCCAACTCTGCAATACGGCGAGCGCGATGTAAGTAGTTGTATTTATTTATTTACTTATTTACTTTGATCTTTTCCGTCATATGTCGAACTCCACTACCCCTCATCCCGCCCCGCCCCCACCCTGCCTACTGTCCCACAGCGTTAACCTGTTCAAGCCAGCCACTGGTGTCAGCTGAACCAAAGTTACTGTTTGCAAGTCTTCTGACACTGACCCCGGTCCTCACCGACGCAGTTGACCAAAACTGTTGGATTTGGTTGTTTTCAGCACCCTGGTAGCCCCGGACAGAGCTACCGACTTCAAGGAACTGCATTTTTGAGGTTTTTGAGGTTATTCTTGTATAGTACATATTTTGATTATTATATGTTGGATTTTTGTCGTTTTAGTCTAGTTTGGTTCAGATAAAGATTATCTATTTTTCTAAACTGATGTAGTGTCCATTTGTAGTATGTTCACTGTCTTACTATATGTGTGCACAAATGCTTTACTCGTTGCTTCAGAGATAAGTCTGCCTGCTCATATCAAGCTATCAAGGTGGTGAGCGGAGGTTGTCTAAGGGCGTAACTCCCTTACCCTGACTAGAAACAAGGGTCCCTACTTGGACAAGGATGCAAACCATTGGCAACTAGAGACCCTCATCTATAACAATTTATTATAAAAAGTTGTTCTTGTATTCAGTATCCCTACCTAATGATGCAAGGCGCACATAAAAGATCAGACTGAGCAGAGTTCTAGCAACAGAGCACACCACGCATTGGAAGGCGCTCGCTCCTGATATTTCATGCTTACACATAAAGTGCAGTGCATGAGCAGTGTTCCGCTGCTGTGTCTACGCTTGCACAGCTGCACGCTGGAACCACGCGTGTTCCGTGGGCTATGGGGGAACAGAAAGAGAATGGGGGTTGGGTCGGGAACTGCTAAGGCACTTCATGTGTCTGTGGGGGCAAATAACAAATGAGATAAACAAAGGGCACCGAAGACAGTCCATGACATGTCCACCAGTGACACCCGCACCCACTGCCTTATGCCATGGGATCGGCTCTGCAGGCTTCTACTGACTTCAGAGATGATAAATCCTCATTTTTCAATTTAGAACACACAGCTGATCTCCTGGCAGGGGCCACCGAGTTCCCGTGGATGGGGCCACTGGTTTCTCTGTTTTTAACTATATTTGCAGGGCCTTTAGTTTTTCGTCCAGGGGGATCATTATAGTGATAATATCACGCCTTTAAGAAACGAATGCTATGAAAGTAAATGTTCTTGCTTGGTTTTGCTTTTACACTGCTGCCATGTCTGTCTGTTTCCTTTAATCACAGCTCTGACCGACATAAACGCCTGTGTACGCGAAGTGTTTTATTAACCAGCGTATGTATGACGCAGGCGTGCGAGAATCGTACAGCGGCGTCGTGTAGCTTTCTTGCTTCACGACAGCGGCCTGGCCATGCCAGATTCTACCCCCGGCCTCCAGCAATGCCAGAGATGACCCAGTAATCCAATTTTCACAGTGCACTGAATCTGCTGTTTGGGCCCACGTCGGACTGTCTGCTCTGTACTCTGTCTGCTGTGTGCAGATGTGGCTCTAAACTGAAAAGGGCCGTTTTATTTTATTTTCACCAGTCAAACTTACATTGAATGGAACTCCCGGAATCAACTCAACATCCCCTGATTTTGGGTAAATCACTTAATCTCCCGGTGCCTAAATAAAAAAATTATGACCTTGTGTAATGTAACTTGTATTCCTGTAAAGTGCTACAGTGTCCATGTGTCGAGGTCGCGCTATGAAGAGCGGAAAGCATTCACTGTCCAATTCCAGGCAGTGTCTGTGCAAGTACATTCATGGTCATGGCATCTGGCTGATGGGAAAAACGAGTTCTAATTTCATTCGGTATGAATGAACTCAATGAATACTGCTGCAAAAAATGGAACGTAATGATTGTACGCGTTTTCTGCTTTCCACAAAGCGACAATACAACATTTTCCTCATTCTTACACCTTAAAATAAATGTGTGTTTCTTTTTGATCTCAAAGGCACAGAATGTGAACTGCGTGACTCAGAATTTAATTTATAGTGGCAGAGTGGTGTGTATATCTCTTGGAGATGTATAGAGTGGTGTGTTTTCAATCTGTCTTTGACCAGTTCAGAAATAATGTCTAAGAAAGTGAGAGATAACCTACAAATCCCACTTTCCGGCTCCATGGACCAAGGGTTTTTTCTCATTATTCGCAAATGTCTCAGCCTAACATGTATTCACGTGGAGGTAAGAACTACTGTTTTCGTGAAGGAGATGCCAACCACAAACCTTCTTGCCTGTTGGTACACATCCCCGAAGAGGGAATCCAAAACTTCCTCCACATATTTGAGAGTTTTTGTACAAAAACTAATGAAATCTGATGCTTTTTGTTCTCTTCATTTTAAAAGTCTGGGCTGTGAAATGCTTAATTTTACCCTATTTAAAAAAAAAAATTGTGACAATATGACCAGGGGAATCCCCTGCCTCCCCCAATACCAGGCCTCCACCACATGCTGCGTCCGTCCATTCCCATCAGATTGAAACCTCACTAGCTGCCACCGTGTAACAGTCCTCTGGAATTCCCTGTCCCATTCCTATCATCAGAAAGCATTCTCAGAACTGTATGACACAATAATATGATTATTATTAATAATGATAATAATAATATAGAAAAGGCAATGGGAAGCTAAGTGAAACTTCTGACATACACTGTTAACATACTATTTTACTCAAATGTCATATGTTTCTATATTCACAGTATATTTACACCTGTTTCTAGAAAGCCAATAATGGCTCTTAAATAGATGAATTATTATTAATTGTAATCACTTTTTAAAATTGTACTCACATTTGTATGAATGATTTTAATTATTCATGAATAAGAAATACATACATTAATAGCTAATAATAATAACAAATATTATTCCTGGGTGGTAGGGTCCTAACTGACTCCGAATGGCGTAAGGTTTTACGGTATCAAAAAAAGGTCTCATGCAATACCTGTTTGAAATATATCCAATTGAACTACGTACACTTGACCTATATGATGCCCCATCGACTTAACGCGACGTATGGGGGAGGTGCAACAGTGTCCCAGATGTACCTACCCAGATGCTGACTTTGACCATATAACCTGGGATTGCCAGGAGGTGCGTCCTTTCTGGGAGGCAGTATTGGGCAATGTTGGACTTGGACCTTTTTGCAGGGTCATCCCTAAACTTATTGCCTTTCTTCTAGCTTTTTGTATGACATGGTGTCGGTGGTTTTAGGACTCTGGGCACTTTACCACTGCTGTCCAGTGTAAAGTGCGTGTGCTCTCTGTGATAAATATGGTAAGATTGGTCTACAACTGTTTGGCCTATTTAATTTACCTGTCAGTCCCTTGTAGAGTGGTATCTCAGATACCCAATGCTGGTAAATGAAATGCTACTGGTGGGCTTGCAGCGCTGATTGCGCCACCCACCAAAGTAGCCTTTCAAACCTATCTCAGGCCTCTGCCATTGCAGGGTCTGTGCGCGCAGTGTTACTGTCGCTGTGACGTGGCACTACATATTAGTCACCCCTAAAGTAGGCCCTAGCTAGCCCTATGGGCAGGGTGCATTGTAGGTAAAAGATAGGACATGTACCTTAAGTGTGTGACATGTCCTGGTAGTGACAAACAGCCATTTTGATTTCTCACTACTGCGGGGCTTCCCTCCATTAGGATTAAATTGGGGATTCCCTGATAAGTGTTTCAGTGGTAATCCCTGATATGAGAGGCGCAGCGTGGTCAAGTTTGGTATGTTTGGAATATTTATAATAAATGCTACGCAATGGTGTGCGCAGATTTATTATATCTATTTTAGAAATGCCACTTTTAGAAGTAGGCATTTCTGTGTGCTGTGTGTCTGCCTGATGTGACTTGCATGTCTGGCTTTTGAGTGACTGTGTGGCTCCAGGAGGGGCAAGGTGGGTCAGCGCTAGGCTGAAGGGGACATCTACATTTTAAGTAGTGGGAGGGGAAGTCCCTGGTCCCTGAAAAGGATTGTGCCTGCCCTAGTGATTGCTGGCTCCGCCCCGCTATGGTGGGTTTGATGACGAGCCCCCACCAAACAATAGGGAAGAGGAGCCTGGTAAACAGAGTGCTCCAGAACCAGTTCTAGCTGGTCCCCCCCAAGCTCTGTGCTCTGCAGACAAAGCAAATGTTGGTATAAATGTAGGGGCTGTGACCCCATGTTTGTTGTGCTGTTCCTGGACCTTTGGGGGCTTGCTGCTGCTGGGGCCCAGTGTAATGAATTCCAAGCAGGTTCTGCAGGAGCGTCAGGAATCCGAAGAATAATCCACAGCCTTCCCCTACGGCCTTCCGACTCTATCAAACACTAGAGTATCGAAAGGCTCGCTAGGGGAAAATAGGGAGACAAAACAAGGAAAGGTTGGGGGAGAAATAATAGAGCTTGATGGTAGTCTTCAGAGTGGATGCGTGGTAACTCAGAATGGACACTTGGCAACAGGTAGGCTGAAAAGAAAGGTAAGTATACAGACTATGTAGTTTAAACACAATATACATATACACCCTGTTTATATTATGTATATGATCACTACATACCACATTGTTTGTTTGTATCGCAGAACTGGTATGTAGGATAATATAAGGGATTCGTCTTGAGCTGTTACAAAGATGACAGAAAAACAATAGTAAATAACTTCTTCTAACCCTGCGCAAGTAAGTGTCAGGAATCTAACGTGTAAGACTCTCACTCTGTATATTGTAGAAGGCTACTGGTAGACATCCACTATTCTGATGGATATGGTAGTGAGCTGGTGCCAACACCTCTGATCATTGCATGGAAATCTATTAAATAAGACATACATTCAGATTTTCCATTATAGCCACAACATCAACAAACATATATATATGCAGCGCACTGCGCTGTTACCGTGATTCTATGTCGAGATGGCTGAAATCTGCACCCCACTCAGGTCCACGCAAGAACCCCAGAACACATGTGAAGCTGGCCAAGGAATGGGTAAAAATGAAGATGTGCCCAATAGGAATCCAGCAAATAGTGAGGGGTAATAATCACAGGGTAAGTGCCCAGCCGGATGGCGGGGAAAAACCCGGCTGCCGGGCGAAGCACCAGAAATTAATCGGAAGGAGGAGGAAGGGAAACCTAACTAACTATTGAGACCTAAGTACAACCCAGCCGGACGGCGGAGACCAAGCCCGGCCGCCGGGCGGAGCGACCCAAGTAGTAAGGAGAACAGAGGCTGAGCCCAGCCGGATGGCGGGGAAGAACCCGGCCGCCGGGCGGAACTCAAGGAAAGGGAAAAGTACACGTTACAGCATAAACTGTAACAACACGAAAGCGGACGTCAGGAAAAGAGACGCCAGCAAACCAAAGTAACACTGAAGGAAGAAGGAAAGCCGAAACCCGCACAAAGGACGCAAGGGCCGGGAACACTCCAACAGCGTAATCGGAAACAGATTCACCAAACAGGAAGTCAGGCAATTCAGGAACAGGACGGAACACCAAAACGGAAGGAGCTAGACGCAAGAACGTAAAGCGTCGTTCTGTGGGTCTTGGTGTCTTAAATAGTGGTAACATTTAAAGGTACAGTGTTGTAGGGACATCGGGGCATGACACCCAGGAGGAACCGCCACGGGGCTTGCCACCCTGCTAGAGGGCCCTGTGTGCTGGGCTCCCTGAGCCCAGCTATGCCCCTTGGACTTTTTCAGGAATTGAGCGCCTCATGAGCACTTTGTTTTCTCTCCCAGGAGAGAGGAGAGTGGGTATGGTGGGTCACTGTTGCTAATGATTTATGAGTAGGGTGGTGACCCCGGATGTGATGCCTAAAGGGAAGATAATGCCAATGTGATTTAGGCGTAATATGGTTTAGGCCTAATGAGATGCATAATGTGTTTTTATGCTGGTGAGGCCTAAGGCGTAATATGTTTATGCTAATGAGATTTGGGCCTAATGTGAGTTATTGCCTAATTTCATGCTGTGATATATTAGGATGGTGTCTAAAGCTAATATGATAATGCTAAGGTCATTAGGGTACCAGTAGTTACTGGCTGTGTTTTGCATTTACTTACCTGCATTTTGATGGTTCTGACCATGGCCCGATTGGCCCGGTCCTGTTTATAATCCCCTATGAATATTGCCCGTGCCAGTTGGCACAGTGTCAATGTGTGATTAGGTTTCTAATGTGTTTATGATAATACAAAGGCTATTTTTTATTTAACCTTGTGTGGAGTTTCTTTTGTGGTGTGCCTGGTTTGTTGCTGCTGTGTGTGTGTGTTGCGCAAATGCCTTACATATTGCCTCTGGGATAAGCCTGACTGCTCATCCCAAGCTAACAAGAGGGTGAGCAGGGGTTATCTTCAGCGTGTAACTCCCTTGCCCTGACCAGAGTGGTGGTTTCTGCCTGGCTTTGGCGCAAGCCTTAGCAAACCAGAAATCCCATTTCTAACAGGCAAGATTAAAGACGTGCTGGGAAGGGTGTTGGCTCTTATGATGCAGACATGTCTGTTGGGTCTTTTTCCTCGTCCACCTAAGCGCTTAGTAGGGAATCGGCTGATAGATTTTGTGCTAGGCCTTGCCAAGTGCAGGATAGCAATGGAGTGGAAATCCCTGAGAGGGCCACAGGTTGCAACCTGAGACAGGGATGTTATTGCTTGGGCAGGGGCAGAGGGTAGAGTACTGGCATGGGAGGAAGCCAAGGGAATGAGCAAAACACCCGATTGCTGAGCAATGGAGTGAAGGGAGTGAGTCCAAATATGAATCCCAAACGGTGTCTGTAGTTTGTGTTACTCCCTTAACCCCTTCCATGCTGCCGCCGGCCATTGGCCGACGGCAACGCTGCCTCGCTTGTGCTGCCGTCGGCCAATGGTTGACGTGGCCCTGTCCGTTTTGCGGAAGTGCCGCACTTCCGCAAAATCACGGGCGCACTAGAGGGGTTAAGTTCCCCTGTGGCACTGAGGGTTTGAAGCACAGGGAGGTAGAGCATAGGTCTGTGAGGTCAGTGGGAGTGTTGGCTGGGTGCAGAAGAGATACCAGGTGTGAGGAGGGCTCCCATCCTAGACCCTCCCATGGGTCATCTAAGCTGTAAATTCCATTAGACATCAGTGATTCAACATGTCCACACATGTCATCTGCACAGGTTACTCTCTATTCTCTCTTTTTTCTTTTTTTCTTGATTTTTCATCTCTCTTTTGCCAGAATCCAAGTTTCGTTACTGGCTTGTTGTGATTATGCAAATGAGCAAATAGGCAGATGATGGACCGGTGTTGAGCGACTGTCTGCAGAATTGTTGCATTTTAATTGTATTAGTGGAACTAGTACTGGCGAACATAGTCTGAACTGCTGATGTGAATTGTTTTGTTTTTTCTTCTTCTCTTGATTTGTAATGAGTCTTTTGAACTATATCAAATGCCAATAAAAACATATTTAAGAAAAAAAATAACAAATAATATTCTTATCACACATTATTAAAAGAAGATTTAGAGTGTTAACTATGAAGCAGATCAGGAACTGAGGATACCACAATGAGAATGTAGACATTTAATGTTATCATGTCCCTGCAGTGACAAGCCCCCAAAAGCTATTTTCACTATGAAATGCTCTGGCTGTCTTATGAGAAAACTAGAGTACAGATTAAAATATTAATTTTACTATCTCAGGTTTAAGACCAGCCAGAGAAATGATCCAATCACTATTCATTACAAAATCGTGTTTAATGGTTAAGTTGGATTTTTCATAACTATTCCTCAAAAGTAACTTTTAGAAAGTCGCTTTTGTCTACTTAAAGCTCCTGGAGGCTAATTTGCCTCCAGGCAGCTGCAAATATCAGTGCTTGGCCTTAGTTAGGTGTAAAACCTGCTCCCAGAAAATAAACAATGGCCCTCAGGAGGTGTTTTTCTTCCCCTTTCAGGAAGACCAGTTAATGTGGACCAAAGGAACTTCAATAAGCTGTTAAAGGCCTGCCCTGCCACAAGTAAATGTAAGTTGAGATTTTGAAGAATTCAAACTTTCATCCCCCAGTCAAGCTGGCTCCAATCCCAGTGGGAGGGGAGCTACTTCTAGAGCCAGTTTTAAGAGACCGCAATGGAGGGGGGTGATCAATTCCTTGGGCACACCTCTGGGTGGCACACAGACACTGCACAAGGAAGTAAGGGTTTTCACACAGTGATTTAGATGTAAGGTGCACTGTGTGATTGTTTGTAGTAGGGCAAACAGGAACTGAGGTAGGAACCAGGATTCACCCTGGTAGAGCCAACCATAAATGTTGCAGAACACTTTCTGGACTTGTTGAAGAACAGAAGAAGGACTACACCTGCTGTTTGAGACCCGTGAGGAGGCCTGAAGGGCCGACCTTCTTCCACTTGTACCAAGATCATAGAAGTGGACTTTAAGGGTTAGTTGACTGAGCTCCCACATAACTACAAGGACACAACAAGATGCAAGAGGCATTTTTCCTGAAGTGCCCACCTGACCAGCTGAAACTGGACCTTGACTGCACCCTGCTGGTGACCACTCTTGGAGTGAGTCCAGACCCCACATGCTGTCCCCCATGTCCTTGAAACCTTGGCTATGTCTTATGGGATTTCTCCTTCAATTTTTGTAGATTCTCATTGGTCTTGCAGATGAGTGAGAGCAAGCAAGGTGAGTGCAGCAGCTTCAGCTCCAGTTTCCGTTTTGGGATGCCACAGCTCCTGCTCCAGTGCAGGCCATCAGCCGAAAGAACATGTGAGGGCAGGAAACAATCCTTAGGATCCTCGGGAGAGCCACGGGCTTCAGCCAGGGGTTAAAGGTTGGCCAGCAGGAATGGATCAGCAGTCAACAGTAGGATGCCACAGATGTTGCCATGGAACCGGCTCGGACTCTTGTGCCACGCCAGTAAAAGCCAAAGGCCCAGTGGGCTCTAAGCCAGACCAGCTGCCTTCAGCCGGACCACACTCTCTTTCATAGACTTGACCAGCAGTGAAGGCTGCTGGTGAGTCCATGGGGAGGAGGGGTTAGGCAGAAGTTAGGATCAGGTGAGGAGATGGGTTGTATGCTTCCCCGGCTAGCCACGGGTGACTGGTGGCGTTGTTCAGCTTCTTTCTGCCGTGAGGGGAATGGCTATTTGCACTCACCTCTGGGGCTCTGGTGGGAACCAGCCACCCACACTACTACCGCTGCCACCTTCATCCCTGCGTGCTAAAGAGGAGCGGAGCTGCTAGAACACACGCGAGGCCCAAACTTCAATCCCCTGAGGACCTCGTGCGGCGCTGAGCTAGTGACGTGGTTGGAGGGTGACAGAGGTCCTCAAAACCAGCCCGGCCCTCCCGCAGCGAGGGACGCTGTTCATCTTATTTCTGCCGTGAGGGGAATGGCTATTTGCACTCACCTCTGGGGCTCTGGTGGGAACCAGCCACGCACACTACTACCGCTGCCACCTTCCTCCCAGAGCGGTAAAGAGGAGTGGAGCCGCTAGAACACTCGCGAGGCCCAAACTTCAATCCCCAGAGGCCCTTGCGCGGCGCTGAGCTAGTGACGCGGTTGGAGGGTGACAGAGGCCCTCAAAACCAGCCGAGCCATTCCGCAGCGCGGGATGCGCGCGGGCATGCCCGGGCGCTGCCCGGACAAAGCCAGGGCCAAGGAGACCGGAGGAGGCTGGGCTGGGCCACCCCCCTGATATCAGCTCTCATCTGAAAGGAATATTAAGGTACTGTGAAGGTCCTATTTGTTTATTGGCAATGTATCACTATTTTTTATCTCCCTTGGATTGCATCTCCGTTCAGTGCGTTGGGCCGGTATACTGATTTATTTCCTGCAAAATGAGTAAGAAAAAAGGAGTTGTGGGTAACTTGGATGCCTTCCTTTTGAGGGCAGAATCTTTAATAACTCAAGAAATTCAGATTGCTGAATGCCGCTTGTCATTGGATCCGGCTTTGTCGCAGCCCTGTTTGTCAATACACTATCCGGACCCTGTATGTATACCCCAGGTATCCGAGGAGATTGTCATTGTTAGTTCCCAGGAAGCCCTGGAGGATGACGCTCCTACTACCACGGCAATAGGGGCGCCTCGTATTAACACTAGGGCGCAGGTGGCCAAAAATAGCGGAAACTATAAAAGAAAAGCATCAGTAAGCCAAAGGAAAAGAATAGAGCATACTCGAGAAACTTCAAAAGCCAAGCGCCCCGCTTTTAACAATCCAGCAAAACCCACAGTTACTACTTTAAATGAGGACGCCAACTCGGACTTGGTCTTGGATTACAGAGGAACACAGACTGATGTAATTCTTAATCAATATGTGGCCGGAAGGGACGCCAGCTTTAATGTGGAAACTTTGTTAATAAAAGCGGTGTAGAAATGTTTAGATTCTGCCTTATCTCAACTTAAAGAGGAGATTAACAAGAACTTTGAATTACTTTGGGGAAGACTTAACGAAATTGACTCTAATATGGTCAATTCTAGTGGTCCTAAAGTGTATTGTTCCACTGGTAATGGGGGAGTGGTAGTTTGATAGAACCGAACTCAACAATTTGTAGGCCGGACATGACATACACACCTTTGGCGAATAAGGATGTTACATTAGCCAATTTTTGTAGCGCACGTGGGGATCATATTAACCCACATCCTTCTCAGTCCCACCCTGTTGTAAGCTTGGCCCAAAATATACCCAGAATCAGTGATACTAACTCAGGTAGCGACAGCCTCCCCAAGCGCTCGCTACCTGGTATAATTGCAGGCCCAAATGCACCTAATTTAAGTAGAGGTACAATTGTTACTAGCCATATGGGAGACAACCGCACAAAAGCTAATGCAGACATTTTGAACCTACCCCTGAGTTCTTGTCCATATATGCTAGTCTTAGCTGGAGTTCTGCATCTTACTAGGGATCAGAGGGAGTCTTGGGCAGAGCTACACAATAAATCTGTTGACTGGTTGGTGAAGCACAAAATATTCCACGCTTCAGATATGAATGAAATTCTTATGGTGAGACGAGTAATGTGGGTTGGCCACTCATCTAAGAGTATTGGTGGCGATTGCATTGTCATTAATTTCCGCAAACCCCAAATGGTCAGACGAATATTAGGCATTCAGGAGCAAACCGTATTGCCGAATACCAGTATTAGTACATTACCGCTGGGCTTTTTTTATAAACCTTAACAGCCTTGTATTACTAATGTTCATCCCTCCTTGCAACACAGTAACAAGTTTCAGGCCCTTTCAGGTTTGCATGCACAGGACTGACAATTACATAGGCTGGTCGATGTCAATGAACGTGTGGGAAATATACTAGAGGATATATCAGGCTTTCGATTACCTACCCTCATGAAGCAGTTAGATGTTCAGGAAGTAAAGAATACGCAGTTACCTGCATCAGCTGACCATCAATCACATGCAGAGGATGACATAGTACTTACACCAATTGTTTGCACTGACATATCTAATATTGTCCACAACCCTAAAAGAAGTAAAACTGACTTCGACCTTAATGTCATGAGTTGGAATGTTGCAGGCCTTGAATCAAGGCTAGCTGACATAAATTGTTTGCATATGATATCTGGCCAAGATGTCATAATGTTCCAGGAAGCATGGGCCACACATGATTTACATATAGAAGGGTTCCACTGTTTTATTTTACCAGCACCTAAGCTCGACTTTGGCCGCGCATCAGGGGGTTTGTTTTTTGGGATTAGTATAGCATCTGGAGGGAGTATTAAGGTTATACCCATCAACAGTCCCAATTTCCAAATACTGAAATATAAAAGACGAGTCCCTTTTTATTTAATTAATTTTTAAAATAATGATTTTTATTCTGTTCCAAATAGGAACTTCATTGAGCTTTTTAGTAATCTTTCTAATTTAGACAGCCAGCAAGGTTTAGATGAGCCCATTGGGATCTTTTTAGGTAGGGATTTTAATGCCAAACTTCCAACTAAACGAAATGGTGTGAACCTACCCCATGTGGATTCCGCTGTACGAAGGCGTTTGGAACTAGATATTTTTTTGAGCCAGCATATCCTTACTAATGTAATGGATATTCCTGGCATTGAACCTATTCATTCTTCCACAAATGTTATGTTATGTTATGTTATGTTACGTCTATTTATTGTGCGCGCAGCGACTCCAGCCAAGGAGCGTCCCGGCGCAAAGACAAGGTAGCTCGTAACACAACGGGAAGTAAAAAGAGGCAAATAAACAGCTAAAACAGGAGCAGGGACAAAGACAACTAAAACAGGAAGGTTTTTATCGCCTTCCGGAAAGTCAGAAGGTCCTCAAGCAAGCGGATTTCAACAGGCAAGGAGTTCCATGCTGACGCAGCCAGTACCCGAAACGAGCGGCCTCCCATGCGGCTAAGCCTGAATCTGGGAACCACCGCAAGGGCCAGACCTTGGGAGCGGAGGCAACGGGCAGGAACATAGAAAGACAGACAATTCGACAGGATTTCCGGGCCTGTACCTCTCAAGATTTTAAAAGCGAGGCACAGGACTTTAAAGAGAATACGCTTCCTAACCGGAAGCCAGTGTAGGGAGCGAAGGACACCTGTCACTGAACAAAATCTTGGTAAGCCGACGATCGCCCTCGCCGCAGCATTCTGAACCCGTTGTAATCGGGTTAGTTCAGCCTGATTGGCCCCAGCCAGGAGAGAGCTGGCATAATCCAGGCGAGAGATGATAGTGGCCTGGATCACCAGCTGCCTGGTCGGGGCGTCAAAGAACTTGAGAACAGGTCTCAAGCCCCTCAGAAGACCGAAACAGCAGGCCGCAGTTCTTTTCGTATGGCCTATAAAAGAGAGGCCCGCATCCAGCCATATCCCCAGATTTTTCACTTCCGATACCGGGATCGGAGTGGGACCCAACTCTGGAGGCCACCAGTGGTCACCCCACAGCTCCACTCCCTTCCCGACGACCAACACCTCTGTTTTAGTGGCGTTTAGCTGAAGGCAGTTGCCTGTCAGCCAACTAGCCACCGCCTTCAGTCCGGACTGAAACCTGGGGGCCTCAATTTCCGCATCCCCGCTGAGCGTAACCGCCAGCTGAGTGTCGTCGGCATACGAGACCAGGGTGAGGCCCCACTGCCTGGCGACATCAGCCAGCGGCCTCACGTAAAGATTGAACAACGTGGGACTCAGCGAGGACCCTTGCGGAACCCCCATGGCCAGTGGATGGTAACTGGACTTGAAGGGAGGGATGGCAACACAGAAGGAGCGGTCGTCTAAGAAGGAGCGGAACCATTGCAATACCACACCGCCAATGCCGGTCTCCTCGAGCCGACGCAGGAGGATGCTGTGGTCTACCGTATCAAAGGCGGCGCTGAGATCTAACAGAATAAGCGCCGCCGTTTGACCAGCAGCCACCCACATTTAGAGAAAGGGATTGCTTTTTAACTATTGATTTTATCTTTGTTTCCCCTTGCCTCGCAGACCGCCTATTGGCCGCTGAGGTTCATGTAACAGACTTTGGGGATCACAATCCCCTTAAAGTGGTATTAAGATTAGCATTGTGCCCCGTGTATACCGCCCTTTGTGGAGCAAGGGATCTTACTCCATCAACAGATAAATTAAGATTGAAATGGAGGGGGGTTGATAGTGGTAAATTACTTCAGACCTTGTCAGATGGGCACACGCATCTAATCTTCTCATGTTTATCAACTGAAGGACTACACTCAAGGGTAATCGAAGATTTTACCAAACTTAGTTCAGTGATCAAATCCCTCCTGTCAGTACCTTTTACTCAGGAAAAAATAGAACCGAGGTGGTTTGATCACGAATGTTCAGAGGCCAATAGGAACTTACGCAAGGCTCTAACCTCTAAACCAAGGTGCTGCGCAGATGTAAGAAAAACAAGGAAGAGGTACAAAACCGCAATTAGTGAACAGAAGGGTGTTCTCCTTGGTGAAAGCTGGGAAGTATTATCAGAATCAGCTGGCGGAAAGAAGGGCAATATATTTTGGTCCGCAGTTAGGGACTTGCGTAATATGGACTAGCAATTAACACCAGTGAGCTGTACTATATCCAGCGAGTCATGGGAGAACCACTTCTCCAAAATGTATGCCACCCCGCCACATGGCTTAGATCATTATGCGCAGGGTCAACTATGTTGCCTGCAAATTACACTGCTAGAGGTGGAAAAGGCACAGAGCCTTGGTAATAAGGCCCCTGGCCCATACCGGCTACCCATAGATGTAATCAAAGGGAAACCAGAGTTCTGGGCTCCATTCCTCTTGAATATTTTTAATAAATTACGCCAAGCCCCAATGACTAGTACCTGGGCCATGAGCATTATCGTCCCAATTTACAAAAAGGGAGATAGATCGGAACCTATCAACTATAGACCTATATCCTTGTTTGACAGTACACTAAAGATCCTGGGCCGAATTATATACAATAGGGTTTTAAAATGGACAGAGGAAAGCGGTATACTAGAGCCATGCCAACTGGGTTTTCGAAGCAAGGTCCGGACCACCGAACAGTGCCTAAATCTTAACTTGGTTATCAGCAAATATAATATTGCCCGATCTTCTCCAGTTTATCTAGCCTTTATGGACTTATCATCCGCTTTCGATTTAGTTAATAGGTCTAAGCTTTGGTCTATTCTATTGAATTATGGTTTGGATGAGTCCTTGGTACATTTTTTGGCATATTTGCACACAGATCTCAAGGCACAAGTCAGGATTGGTATGGGTGGTGAGGTCTCGGGACCCATCAGGGTAGGAAGGGGAGTCAGACAGGGGTGCGTTTTAGCACCCCTGCTTTTTATTATTTACATCAATGGGCTGAGTAATTCCCTGAAATTGTCAACTCCAGACGTCCCTATATTTAATGGCAAACCGTTACTGGTACTCCTATACGCAGATGATGCGGTCCTTATAGGTCGCACACCAAACTCCTTGCGTATTTTGGTTAAGACCTTTGTTGAGTACATGGATAGTTTGGATTTATGTGTAAATTTCAAAAAATCTTTTATCATGTCATGTGGACCAGGGAAACGCCAGCTTAACTCTATTTTGGTAGGGAACGATAGATTAACCTCCACTGGCACTTTCCCCTATCTAGAGATGGCCTTTGCTGCGAACAGCTCGTGGACTGGGCACTTGGCCCACTCCGCGAGCAAGTTCTCAAAGGCCATCAACTCTATTTTAAGTCTCCCCTGCCCGAAGAAAACAGGTGCTATTCCAGCTATTTTAATTTTTTTTAAATTGCAATGCGTTCCAGTAGCCACATATGGGGCCGAGATATGGGGGTTGGCAAAGAGTCACTGCATCCAGCAGGAAGAAAATCGGTTTTGGAGAAAGCTGCTGGGTGTTCCAATGTCCAATTCCCAGTTCATATGCCATAGGGAACTCAACCTAAATTTTATTTGTGATTTTATTAGCACTCGCCCTGCTCTATTTTGGCTCTCAGTTTGGAGGAACAAAGCTGCATCCTTAACGCAAGAAATTATAAGCGATTGCCTTAAATGCGAGAGAGGAATGGACATTCCCTGGCTCTCGGGGGTCTATCAGAGTCTATGTAGCATTGATAAAGGCAGTCTCTTTTTAGACCCAAGCAGAGCCGTCTCACTTCCCAAGAATGACCTGAAAAATGCACTTTATACACTTTACAATTCAGAAAGGATCAGTATGGAATCCAAGAAATCCTCCGCTCTTAGTAATATGTGCAAAGATCTGTATAGGTACCCCCTACCAATATATCTTATTTTGCCAATGACTAACTGGGAAAGAAACCTCCTATTCCGGTTGAGAGCAGAAACTGTAAACTTTTTGTTATGTTTCCCTCTTGGCTATCATCCAAATCTCGTAAATACATTATGCCCCTGTGATGGAGTGAGCGCACAAACTGATTTGCACTTTTTCTTTTTTTGTAAATACTATCTAAAATATGTGAAATGGCTTTTAACCCCATTTAAAAAAAACTTAGACCTGTTTCCTTGGAAAAATACTATCAGATGCTGCTCTCCTTAGCAAATGAAGAAATAGTCTTTCGCACTTGCACTTTTATGAGAATCGTCACCCGAGCCCGGAAGATGATGAACAATCCCTGACTATTTTTAAATTTTAATATGGAAACCTTGCTAAATTGTTTGGTGTTTATTATGGTGTATTCATTGAATTGTGTGATATCTCTATAAGGATTTTATAATATGATTGTAAATCTGTGATTGTGCTTTTATGAATTCTTGGAATTCTAATAAAGATTTATGAACTGAACTGAACTGACTGGTGGCTCCAGTGCAGTTTGTTGCACAACACAGGAGCCTAATGAATCCCGCACTTTACAATCACATTTAACTAAAATCTAATTGGGCATTCAATTGAGTATCCAAAATTGAGCTCTCTAATTATAATGCTGATTCCAATCAGAGCATACTGGCAATTAAATCAGCCACCACAGAAGCTTGTGTTAGCCTAAGGTCCCTTTTTCAAGGAATAAGTAGTGCATTACCCACGTAAAATGCCTCAAAGTTGGACCAAGTCAAAAGAAACTGCAATTAGAAATGTTGTTACACCTGCTCATTAAATCAAAAAAATCCTTGAGATTAACTGTAGTTTGCAAGATTACAGTCTCCAATATCAACACATGAGGCTCATTCAGGAGGGCGAGTTGCAGATAGACACTGCCACAATAGATCGCTAGCCATCCAGATTTCAATAACAATGAGAAACTAACATTTTTTAGGTTCAAGTTACTAAAATAACCAATGCATCATCATTGCAGGCAGCAGAAGATTATTCATCATCCCAAATGGATGAATTCCCATCTCAAAATCAAAGATTACTCAATCTATCAGTTATTTTGTTAAAGCGAACATTTAAAATCCTACAGACTGTTCCAAAAGTCATATAGCATCCCAAATATGGGGTTCACTTTTTAATACCCTAAACACAGCTGTTAAATCACTTGGCCTACAATCGGAAAAGCTTGAAATTCAAATTGACTTACTATACAGAATCATAACACATATAACAGGGATCAATGCAAAATTACAGCATCTAATTGATTTGATTTATTGGGCAAAGTTGGAGAAGCACCCACCTTTACATTACTGCAACTGTTGTACCAAAGCAGAAAAGCTGCATACCATCCCAAAGATATTCAGCAAAACTCAAAAGAACAGTTGAACAGCAGTAAACATTTCCCAAGCCTAAATAGACCCTACCCCACAAAACCCGACTCCACATTTTGAGGGGGATAGCTTGCCAACAAAGGCTATTCATACCTATTTAGCTTTTGTTTGATACATAATTTAACTTTTGTTTGATACATAATTTGTTCGATACAGACTCTTTTCCACTCTGAAAAACTTCTACTGACTAATCATCAAATCTTGCAGCCCCCTGTTATAAATCCAGGAATATAGCAACACCAAATGAGTAATGCAAAACCCCTTTCAAAGTGGGAAGTAAAGCAGTTGAGAAAATTTCAGCCAACAAGGTTTCCGAACAATCATCTACCAGACAAATCACAGATGAAGTTATTTCCAGTTTTCAATAGATTCTTTATCGAATAAGGAAACACCAGCAACAGCAGAAAACAAATCTTCTACGGATAAAAATTTCTCAGTGGAATTACCATTTGATACTGTGATAAAGTTTGATTATGGGGCACCTTAAATCACTAGGAGTCCCTCCAATGATGAAAGTAAATCAGACCTGCTTAAAAAATGAGCCAACTAGCAACCCCATACAACACAAAGAAAAGATAATTTTTACTATCATCAAATAAAACCCCTAGGTAAGTAAAAGAAGACACTGAAGAAACTTCCACTCCATTACAGTAAAAGGATTTAGTTTTTCTAGCTCTGTGACCTGTTAACATGGTGTGTGACTTGCCAATATTCACTATCAGGTCCAGAGAGTGCATATAGGCCCCAAAAGAATCGCGGAGCCGCTGGAGGCCTACCGTGGTGCGGGCTAAAAGTACAGGTTCATCTGCATATAGGAGAACAGGGATTGGGCAATCTCCTACACGCGGAATATCCAGGGCTGCCTCCACCAGTGATTTATCCAGATCATTAATGTAAAGAGTAAAAAGTTGGGGAGCCAAAATGCATCCCTGCCGGACGCCCCTGCTCGATTTAAAAGATCTAGTACAATTATCAGCCTGTGGTATCCTAACTGATGCTGTAAGATCTTGATGAAGATTGGCCAAGAAGTAAACTAAACAAGGGTCAAGACATTTTTCCAGAAAAATATTCCATAGCTTTGACCTGTTAACCAGGTCAAACGCGGAGGATATGTCCATGAATGCCATCCTCAAGCAGCCCTCTTTCGCCATGGTATATTTACTTATTAATAAATGTTGATTCAGGCACTGATCCATAGTACTTCTGCCTTGTCTAAACCCATATTGTAAGTTAGACAAGACATCTCTCTCACTTTCCCAATCTGTAATTTTAGATAAAATGACCTTTACTAAAATCTTCACAGAAGAGTCAATGAGGGATATCGGTCTATAACACCGAGGATCCCCTCTCTGACCCTTTTTAAAAATAGGAATAATAATTGATTGCGACCATGATGCCAGAAACCCTACCGAAGCAGAGGGGTTAAAAACATTAGCAAGGATTTTTGCCCAGAATTGTGTTTTACTTTTATGAAGGTCTGCAGGAACGCAGTTTGGACCCGGTGCTTTATTACTAGCAGTATCTCTTATGGCTTTCTCCATTTTCCTCCCTTTAAACGCAATTGGGGCAATAGCTTGGCAAAATGAAGACTAAGGAATGCAATCCAATGCCCCCCCTGGGTTCATAATTTGCCTCTGGGCCTCTATAATAATACAGTCCTGGGCCTCATTATCCTCACCGCAAAAGAACGGGGTGTTGATAATAAACCAGAATCTAGAGCTATCCCTTAACACCTCAGTGGATAATAAGGCATTCCACGCCTCTGCCTTGATCTCTGTTTTCCGTCTAAGCAATACTATCTTGTACTGCTTCCTCAGCCTCGCTATCAATTCCCTATCACTGGGTTGTTTTTTCAAGGCTAACACTAAGGAGCAGTTGGCATGTGAACAATTCTCGTCAAACCATCTCAGACCACATGTGACTCTCGGTTTAATGTTTACTGTTAAGTCACAGGCTATCTGACTACAGATGCCCTCAAAGGCTCTGAGAACCGCATCCTTAGAACTTAAAGGATCAGAGCAAGTTGTGATGTTATCTATACTTTTTTCACACAGATCCATGAAAAAAGTGTCCGGGGTTATTTTAGCCCATCTAAGCCTCCTCCTTTGATCACAGGTTACCACCCTACTAGGAACCAAGTTCCTGCCTCCTTTTCCCAGAATGCCACAGCTATTATCTAAAGTTAAAATGACAGGATTATGATTGTTAAAGTTGATTCCTGGGCATTATAAAAAATGACCTTGCCTAACAGCATAGGAGACAGAACAATGTAATCTATAATTGTGTCTCTTGCCTTAGAATTAAATGTGGGACACCAATATTGGGGGTTAACAAACTGGGTTTAAAGAGATCGGCAATAGTCAAAAGGGACTCAAGGCCCTCACCAAATGCAGAATGTTCAAAATGTGGGTTCATGGCATAATTATGTCCGAGCGGGTCATCAATTAAACAATGCCACTCACACAAGTGAGTAAAAATAATTCAAAATGCTTAGGTGCTGGTTCACATAATCACTCTCCCCGAGTTATAAAAGTTCACTAATAATAGCTTTGGGTAGTTTGGTCTGCTAACTTCAATTGTAAAACAATTAAAGGAGTCTATCTCTAACCTTTTTATGGTGCCCCTTAGTTCCAGGGAGAAGGAACATAAGGTCACCTTTTGCTCTACCCGCTGGTGCCGGATATGCAGGTAAGAAAAATGAGCTAAAACCATCCAACCAGAAATTCCCCCCCTTGTCCCAGGTCTCCTGGAGGGCGATTATGTCATATGTTTTTATAAAAGATAACCAATTTAGATTGTCTCTTTTAGATCTTAAACCCACAATGTTCCAGCTCATAATCCTACAATTATGTGGGTAGGTGCCTACAGAATCATCCCTACCCATATCAGTAGGACATATGCCAGAGTTATCGGCGGCCCTACCGTTATTGCTACCATTAGGTTTATTAGAAATTACTACCGTTAGGGCACCCTCTTTCTCCACAAGTCAATCATTCAAGTCCCGCCTACTGAGTAGGGAGAATCTGTTAGAAAGTGGTAAGTCTTCCCCACGGGGCCTTGCCGACGATCCTGACATTTTGGATAATAATTCTTCCCCCCCAGCTACACCCTGAGAGCTGGTGGCTGCACTGGAGAAACTGGACCGACCCGATAGGGGTTGTTGAAAGCTTTTGACACTAGCCCTACCTGGGGCACGGATGGAATTTAACGGTGGGAAAAAAAAGCCCAACGGGAAAGCCCTTATACCTTCTACATAAGAGTGAGAAGGGTCCCAGAGCAGCCTGTCAGCTACACCACGTTTTTTGAAATTAAATATAATACAGTCACCATGGATTTGCTTTTGCCGATTACTCACCCAAGACACCAGTCTGGCCATTATGATGTGATTAGATATCTCAAAATTGCAAGAACAATAGTTATCACACCAGATTTTTGATTTTCGGAGCAAAGCCGCAGTTGTTTCATTGTCAGAAGCACTTAATGGTGGAATCCCAACGAGAACTGCAGCCAAGGGAGTAGCCTTGGGGGAGAGATCAATTCTACTAACGCTAGGGATTTTACTATCAATGTCATGGATGGGATTCACCTTCCGGGCTATGGCCTACCCAACACTTGTAAGCTGTCAGTACGTTTGACAGTATTAGATGCTTCAACTCCCCCTAGGCCCTGAACTTTGGTAACATCTACCCTACCCCCCAAATTTGGACTTTCACCCTGACCCGGGGAGAGGCAGCGAATGGGGACCTGGATTATTTCCACACACAGCGGTCCTTAGTACTGCTGAAGTTGTAGGAAGTGTGCCTAGGTTCATCTTAACTTCAAGTTGCCACATTTTCTCTCTCATACATGAGTCCATGAAATTATCCAGACGCTCACATTTTTTCTTTAGGTCAGCCACACAAGAATTCATAGTGTCAATAACATCTTTTGCAATGGAAGTCAGTATGGTTTCAAAACGGGCACTAAAACATCCTCAACAATTTGCCTCATTGTTAGTTGAAAATTTTCATCAACCCCCGGTGCCAGTTTAGGAGTAATATGTTTCGGTCCCTTGTGCATCTTGGTAGCTTTTCTGGTGGTATGTTTTGCTCCTCTGGGGCCCACCGTAGGGGCCTGTTGTAACGTGCCCTCTGCCGGTGGAGAATCCCCCCAAATTTTATCCACAACAACCGGAGCTGCAATATGAGGGGACTGGATTTTGCTCCTTTCTTTAGGGCTACTGATCACTACCACTGGTTCCAGCGGTACATGAGTAGATGACACAATTGCCACAGTTTCGCCCAGGCTATCACTTGAGCCCAGGCCCAGTTCTTTTTCAGCATTTGCCATCTCCTTGTTAAGTGCTCCCACAGCAGAAATCAAATAAGAAATTATAGAGGGGAAATTTCTAGGGATTTTTGCTATTAACCCCCCCTTGGTCTTGAGCACCCAAGAGCATGCACTTACCCATTGATGGTTGTTAGAGGGGTGGCCCAGCCCAGCCTCTTACGGGCTATGACGGGAACGGATGGGCCCGCCTTTGGCCCGGGCAGCACCCGGGCAGCACCCGGGAACGCCTGCGCACGTCCTGCACTGCGGTAGGGCCTTGCTGGATTTAAAGGGCCTCGGGCACCCTTTGATGATGCCCTCCGCTAGCGCTGCGCAAAGCCCCCTGGGAAATGGAGTTCAAACATGACCGTTTCCCTCACGGCAGTGCGATTGCAGGCTGGCGTGCTGTTCCCCTCATGGCGGTGTTACTGAAGAGAACAAGGTGAGGAGATGTGCAGGGAGGATTTCAAGCCATTCCCCTCACGGCGAAAGTGAATGGAATTCTGCACGTCCCTCGCTGAGGGAGGGCCTTGCTGGATTTAAAGGACCACTGGCGCCCTTTGATGATGCCCTCCGCTAGAGCTGCGCAAAGCCCCCTGGGAAATGGAGTCCAAACGTGGCCGTTCCCCTCACGGCAGCGCGATTGCAGGTTGGCATGCTGTTCCCCTCACAGCGGTGTTACTGAAGAAAACAAGGTGAGGAGATGTGCACGGAGAATTTCAAGCCGTTCCCCTCACGGCGAAAGTGAATGGAATTGCGTGCGTCCCTGTGCCAGTGGGGTCCCGGGTGGCCGGCCCAGTAACGCACAGCACTTCGTACCTGACCTGCTTGATGCTACTTCACTCTCTCAACTTGCCTGTATTTTATGGAGTGACAGCCTTTTGTTTTTTTACCCAGTGCGATATGGACCACGTGCCACCAAACGTGCCCATTCTCGTTTCTTCAGGGACCGGCCCGACTTCAGCCCCCGGTTCTGTAATCGTTGTGCCCGGGTCTCTCTTCGCTCTGATGACTGTCAGAGCGTGAATTCTCCAGGGGTCCACTCTAGGCTGCCACTGGCTCCTCCCACATATGCAGATGTGTGCTGCATCGTGTCCAGCGATCTTCATTCCCCTTTATGAGTGCCTGCGTGCTACAGCGGGCGCTGCGGTTTCCGCTCTTTCTCCCGCAGCTTTGGTTGCCCCACTGTGTTGCCGTTTGACCTTTGCCACTCCTCTCTGCTTTCACGAGTATTGCGCCTATCGCAGTAGCAGCCCGTGGTGGGAGTCCTGTCAGGCGCTGACGTGGGGCGGGGGAGGGGCAGGGGGGATAGTAAAATCCGGAATACGTCCGAACAGAGGTAAGTAAACAAATGCGATGCAGCGCGCACAACGAAATTTGTTTTATTTATTTATTTGTTTACTTACCTCTGTTCGGCCGCATTCTAGATTTTACTGACCCCCACCCTGCCCCTCCCCTGCCCGGCAGCACTCCCAACACGGGCCGCTACTGGCCTCTTGTTCTCAGGTCTCTCTGACCATCGAGGCCCCTTTCAGAGCGGCAGCTCCCTTGCATCAGATTGCCACAAAACTCTGCGATAGTACTTGCAGGTGAAGACAAACCTTTCTTTACTGCATTGTAGCAGTTATATGTGGATTATTGATCATATGTTGTGCGATGTCGGGTGTGGTGCCCTGGAGCCATGTTAGAATGCAGCCCTCTTCCTCCTCCAGGTTCCAGTATTCCTAGTGTCACTTGTCTGATTATCACCAACAAATGAATCTTTAATACCCCCAAAAATGTTAAAGACTAATTTGATGTCCTAAATTGACGGAACATTTTCAAGTTGCTCAGTTTAATTAGCGGGAGCTCATCTAACCTCTAGGAACATACTGGTAGTAGAATAGCATTATTCTATGAACACATTTTGAGAATTGAGGAATAAAATTATTTAAAGGCAAAAAAATAAATTACCCCAACATCTTGTGCACCAACAGATGAAATTCAAATGCTGATACAAAATGTCAAGACAAACCAAAAGGTCTTAAGAGGTACCAAAACTAGAATTTATAAAAATCAACAGTCTATAAACTTATTTTTAAATCCAATTTGGGGAAGTTTATATTGATCTGGTTGAATATCTAATCTCAAAAGTCATACACAAGACTGGAGAGATGGCTTTCTACAGCTTCACCTAACGGATGTATGACATTACAACGCATGCTTTTACATCGCATGCCTTTACAACGCAAGTATTACAACGCAGTCCATTACAACGCATAGTGCTTTGGGGTGCTGGATAGTGAATAGTTTAATTTACTATTCCAACTCCAGTCCCCGTGGACACTAGGGAAGGTTATTGGATAGTAAATTAACCTATTCCCTATCCTAGAGCGCCCCCCAGAGCAATGAGTTGTAATAGTTTGCGTTGTAATGGTTGCGTTGTAAAGGCTCTGCGATGTAAAAGTTGTGTTGTAAAGGTTGTTTACCTCACCTAACACATGGGTACTCACAAACTTTCTCTTGGGGGCCAAACTTACAGTGTGGTTTGTGGCTAAGGGCTGCACCAGTGGGGGCGGGGTCAGTGGGGGAGGGAGGCGGGGCTAGAGCAAAAAAAAACTGTGACCATGAGGTTGAACACAGACCCCTGCAGCCAACACCTTCATCCACTAAGCCACCAGACCTGACATACACACATCTTTCTCTCTCTCTCTCTCTCTATCTCTCTCCCTCCCTCTAATTGTCTTCCTCCCTCTCTCTCGCTCTGTCTCTCTCCCTCTCTCTATATCTCTCTGCCTCTCTCTCTCTCTCTCTCTCTGTCTCCCTCTGTCTCACTCCCTCTGTCTCTCTCCCTCTCTCTGTCTCCCTCCCTCTGTATCCCTCTCTCTCTCTCTCCCTCTGTCTCCCTCCCTCTGTCTCCCGCTGTCTGTCTCCGTCTGTCTCCCTCTGTCTATCTGCCTCCCTCTGTCTCCCTCCGTCTGTCTCTGCCTCTATCTGTCTATCCCTGTTCCGGTCTCTGCCTCTATCTGTCTGTCTGTCCCTGTGTCTGTCTGTCCCTGTCTCTGTCTGTCCCTGTCTCTGTCTGTCCCTGTCTCTGTCTCCGTCTCTGTCTCTGTCTGTCTCTGCCTCTATCTGTCTGTCCCTGTCCATGTCTCTGCCTCTATCTGTCTCTGTCTACCCCTACCTGTCCCTTTCTCTGTCTGTCTCAGTCTCTATCTCTGTCTGTCTCTCCCTCCCTCGTTCTCTCTCTCTGGCTCCCTCCCTCTCTCTATCTCTCCCTCCCTCTAATTGTCTTCCTCCCTCTCTCTTTTTCTCTGTCTCCCTCCCTCTCTCTATTTCTCTCTGCCTCTCTCCATCTCTCTCTCTCTCCGTCTCTCTCCCTCCCTCTCTCCATCTCTCTCTCTCTGTCTGCCTCTGTCTCACTCACTCTGTCTGTCTGTCTCCCTCTTTCTGTCTCCCTCCCTCTGTCTCCCTCTGTCTCTCTCCCTCCCTCTGTCTCCTTCTGTCTGTCTCCGTCTGTCTCCCTCTCTCTCTCTCTGCCTCCCTCTCTCTCCCTCTGTCTCTCTACATCCCTCTGTCTCCCTCTGTCTGCGTCCCTCTGTCTCCCTCCCTCGGTCTCCCTCCCTCTGTCTCCCTCTCTCTGTCTCCCCCCCTCTCTCTCTGTCTCCCCCTCCCTCTTTGTCTCCCTCTCTCTCTCTCCCTCTCTCTGTCTCCCTCCCTCTGTCTCCCTCCTTCTGTCTCCCTCTCTCAGTCTCCCTCCCTCTGTCTCCCTCTCTCTGTCTCCCTCTCTCTGTCTCCCCCCCTCTCTCTCTCTGTCTCCCCTCCCTCTTTGTCTCCCTCTCTCTCTCTCCCTCCCTTTGTCTCTCCCTGACTCCCTCCCTCTGTTCCCTCTGCCTCCCTCTATCTCCCCCTGACTCCCTCCCTCTGTCTCTCTCTGACTCCCTCTATCTCCCTCTCTCTGTATCCCTCTGTCTCCCTCTCCATGTCTCCCTCTATCTCCCTCTCTTTCCATCTCCCTCCCTCTCCCTCCCTCTGTCACCCTCTGTCTCCCTCACTCTCCCTGCCTCTCGTTCTCCCTCTCTGCATCTCTGTCTCTGTCTGTCTCTGCCTCTATCTGTCTGTCCCTGTTCTTGTCTCTGCCTCTGTCTGTCTGTCTGCCCCTGTCTCTGTCTGTCCCTGTCCCCCTCTACGTCTCTGTCTCTGCCTCTATCTGTCTGCCCCTGTCCCTGTTTCTGCCTTTATCTGTCTATGTCTACCCCAACCTGTCCCTGTCTCTGGCTGTCTCAGTCTCTATCTCTGTCTGTCTCTGTCTTCCTCCCTCTCTCTCTCTGTCTCCCTCCCTCTCTCTATCTCTCCCTCCCTCTAATTGTCCTCCTCCCTCTCTCTCTCTCTCTCTCTGTCTCCCTCCCTCTAATTGTCTCCCTCTCTCCCTCTCTCTCTCTGTCTCCCTCTGTCTCACGCACTCTGTCTGTCTCCCTCTCTCTGTCTCCCTCCCTCTGTCTCCCTCTCCCTCCCTCCCTCTCCCTCCCTCTGTCTCCTTCTGTCTATTTCTGTCTGTCTCCCTCTGTCTCTCTGCCTTCCTCCGTCTCCCTCTATCTCTCTTGCTTCCTCTGTCTGTCTCCGTAAGCCCCCCTCTGTCTCTCTACCTCCCTCTGTCTGTCTCCCTCTGTCTGTTGCCCTCTCTCTCCCTCTCTCTGTCTCCCTCTGTCTCTGTCCCTCTGTCTCCCACCCTCTGTCTCCCTCTGTCTGTCTTCTTACGTCTGTCTCCCTCTGTCTCCCTATCTCTCTGTCTCTCTCTCTCTGTCTCTCCCTTTTCTCTCTCTCTGTCTCCCTCTCTCCCTCCCTCTGTCTCCCTCTGTCTGTCTCCCTATGTCTATCTCCCTCTGTCTCCCTCTCGCTCTGCCTCTATCTGTCTCTGTCTATCCCTGCATGTGCCTGTCTCTGTCTGTCTCAGTCTCTATCTGTGCCTGTCTCTGTGTCCCTCCCCCTCTCTCCCTCTCTCTGTCTCCTCTCTCTCTCTCTCTGTCTCCCTCCATCTATCTCTCTCTCTCTACTTCCCTCTCTCTCTCTGTCTCCTTCTGTCTTACTCGCTCTGTCTGTTTCCCTCTCTCTGTCTCTCTCAATCTGTTTCCCTCCATCTGTTGCCCTCTGTCTGTCTCCCTCTGTCTCCGTCCCTCAGTCTCCCTCCCTCTCTCTCTCTCCCTCTGTCTCTCTCTGTCTTTCTCCCTCTGTCTCCCTCCCTCTGTCTCCCTCTCTCTCTGTCTTCCTCTATGTCTGTCTCCCTCCCTGTCTTTCCTTCTCCCTCTGTCTGTCTTGTCTCCCTGCCTCTATCTGTCTCTGTCTATCCCTGCCTGTGCCTGTCTCTGTCTGTCTCTGTCTCTATCTATGTCTGTCTCTGTATTTCTCCCTCCCTCTCTCTCTGTCTCCCTCCCTCTCTCTATCTCTCTCTCCCTCTAATTGTCCTCCTCCCTCTCTCTCTCTCTCTGTCTCCCTCCTTCTCTCTTTCTCCCCCTCCCTCTAATTGTCCTCCTCCCTCTCTCTCTCTCTGTCTCCCTCCCTAACTCTCTCTCTCTGTCTCCCTCTGTCTCACTCCATCTATCTCTCTCTCTCTAATTCCCTCTCTCTCTCTGTCTCCCTCTGTCTCACTCAATCTGTCTGTCTACCTCTGTCTGTTTCCCTCCCTCTGTCTCCCTCAATCTGTTTCCTTCCCTCTGTCTGTCTCCCTCTGTCTCTGTCCCTCAGTCTCCCTCTCTCTCTCTCCCTCTGACTCTCCTGTCTGTCTTTCTCTGTCTCCCTCCCTCTATCTCCCGCTGTCTGTCTCCCTCTGTCTCCATCCCTCAGTCTCCCTCCCTCTCTCTCTCTCCCTCTGTATGTCTCCCTCTCTCTCCCTCCCTCTGTCTCCCTCTCTCTCTGTCTCCCTCTCTCTCTGTCTCCCTCCCTGTCTTTCTGTCTCCCTCCCTCTGTCTCCTTCCCTGTCTCCCTCTGTCTCCCTCCCTCTATCTCTCTCTGTCTGTCTCCCTATTTCTGTCACACTCTGTCACCTCACCCCACGTGTATGGCAGCCTGGGATGAGACAGCTTCCTGGGCACACACACAGCTGCACCCCAGTACTTCACAGGTCTTTAAAAGACCATTTACTTGTTAATGAGGCTTTGTTGTATTTCACCTCTTCTTAGCGCCCCTGCATCTCCACTGTGACTATCTCTAGAATCGCCCGACCACCTTGGAGCAGAGTCTCTCGGAGTATCTGTGACCTAACACATATCGTTGGTGACAACCTAGCCCTCATCAACATTACAGTCAAACCTTTTCAATAATCCCATGGAATGTTAATGGTCTATTATAAATGTTGGGCGACAAAAATGTTATTGAATTTTGGCAACATTTTCACATCTTGATATTTCAAGAAACTTGGTGTGAATCCACAAATCCATTAATAGGTTATATAGAATATCGTCCGTTGGCGGCAAGAAAATCCTAAAGAGCCATCCCAGAGGCAGACTCGCAAATTGTGTGACAACAAAAACTCTGCTGGTAATAGTCACTTTGAATTAAAATCTAAACAGGTTAAACAGAATAATAATTCACAACTGGGATCAGGTACAATCAAGGACTCTTTGATACCTATTCCCCTTAGACATATACATTAATCCTACAGTAATAATATTAAAGAAATTTCTACAAACATTAGAGGTCATGATAATACCCAAATGTATATTGGTTATTAAATAAAGATTTTAATATGAACATATTTAAGGATTTTGATGAGCTTAAAATTGTTTCTTTCCAAAACTTTTTTGGGTTGATTACACAAGAAATCATTGCCTCAAAAAATGATAAGTTAGGAGAATCTTTCCTCTCTTTAATAGAATAAGTAGATTTGAGAATTTTAAATGGCCGCTATAAAGGAGATCAACCCGCAGCTGCAACCTGGATTACATTTTCAAGTCAGTGACACCTCAACTACTCTGCAATGATCTTAAATAGCTTTCAAATAAATAAAGATTAAAACATCATCTGTACATCAGAAGGTGACAACATCCTGCAGCATATAATCGTAAAATGCAATAGAAGACCAAGCATTCCATGTAAATGCATGCATCTTAGCCCATCCAAACTCTACTAAAAGGCCCCTATTCAGGGAAAATGTAATCTCGATTTCTAGGTCCCACATACTTGCTATTTTTTGTAACTACTGTTTGCCTGCTAATAATATGCCTGACTATATTTAAAGGAGGTGCAATGAAGGACAGGTCAAATTGCAGGTTTATAACTGTAATTGCAGTGGAGGCAAAATGATGTGTAAGCTTGTTATTAAAAGACTTTGAAACTTGTGCCAACCAACTAAGTTTAATACCAATTAATATTATTCAAACCGTGTTTTGTACTGGAAGCAGTAAAATCACCAAACCAAGAAACAAAATCCCATTATATACTTGGGTTGTGGATTTGAAATCCTTTTTCAATAATGTTGCAAGACTGTTGGCAAAACTAAAGGTGTGAGGAATTTCTCTCCCCCTCCAGAATGCAATACAATTATAATACTCAAAAACCCGGATCCACGTGAAATTGGGCAATGGTGCAACCATTTACATGAACAATATTGACTCTGGAAGGTTTAAAACAAGGTTTTCTCATTGATACATTGCTCTTTAGCCTTTGCATGGATCCCGGGACAAAGTCAACTCTCATCCTTCAGGTCTTAAAAAAAGTCATCATCATCATCATCATCATCATCATCAGTATTCCTTATTTGGTTAAAAGTTTTAATCATAAAAGATACGTACAGAATACTTTGCGTAAAATTTAAAACCATACAAAATGTGCAGATACTATTCAAAACGCATATCAATGCATGAATGCGTGAGTCCTGTGAACAAATACAAGTACTCTACATGAATGCATATAAAGTGCAGTGGTACTTAGGTCCTGTAAACAGCCTCAATGTTTGTATGGAGGGGATGTCACATTTTAAATATAAGATAACAATTTAGTCCAAATTAAAAGGCAAAACTAAAGAACTGACATGTTATGGCCATAGTGTGGATTACCAGAAATGAGACCAGATGATGGACTATTCTACGTCTGAAGCGCAAGAGTCTATGATACAGATTTTGTATCCTGACAAGATATAGCTGAATGCCCATCGGTCCGTCTATCGTTAGATAATCTGTACCAGTGGATTTGGCCAGTTCTCCCACTAATCTTTTATGATCACTTGCTTCTCTCAAGGATAGCTTTAAATCAAACATGGACACAAAACAGGACTTTGGGTCTATGAGTAGTAAAGGAACTTTTAGATCACCCAAGTACTCGCTAATATAATGCAACCATGGTATTTCCATTGCATTATTTCGAGACAAACAATCCTGCAGGATTGCTCTTGAGATAGATAATTCTAGCCTCAACCAAATAGTATGCCACCATTGAACTGGCTTGTTGTGAAACGGGTCTACTATAAAAGGAATCTCCAGTTCCTTGTGGCAAACATAAGAAGCTGTGGTCACGGCTAAACGTTTGGCATTATACAATGTCATAATTTCCTTAATCGGCTTTTGCTGCAAATCTAAAAAAAACCTTGACTGTTCCAGTCAGTTTGTTAGCCATGGATTATCTGTGTGAAGCCCATGAATCACTGGAACTAAAGAGGACGCCCAGATATCAAAATACTAACAGACAAAAAACGTTACCCCTATGTGATGCCTGATTTTATTTGTGCTGGCCTTCCCATCTATCATAGCCTGGATCTTTTCCAGATTCACCTTGCGGTCCCTTTCCTCCATAAAAGTGACAAATAAATGAATAATTTGCTGTAAGCCCTTCCAAGTACACAACATCAATACAGTATCATCATCGTACAACAAAATTGGCACAGATTGGGAACCAACCCTGGGTGTGTCCACTGGTAGGGCCTGTAACCTAGCATCTATTTTGTTAATGTTTAGAGAGAAAAGGAAGAGGGTAAACACACAACCTGGTGTTACCACCCTCCTTATATGAAAAGAATCGATACATTCCCCACCAGGCCATATTGGAGTCTTGCTGATGCCCTGCTCTACAGCGTAGCTAGTAGGATAATAATTTTCTCTGGGGCCCCAAGATTTCTTTATATAAGCCAACGTTTTTGATGGTTTACTAAGTCAAACGCACTTCTTGAGTCCAAAAAACATAGAGCGAACCCTCCTATGCCCAGGTGTACTTCCCCATAAGCAGGCTAAGGTTCAAAGATTGTACCACTATCCCAAACCCCCTCCTGAACCTATACTGGCACTCTGATCCGACAGAGTTCTCCTCTGCCCAGCCTTATAACCTTTCCAGCAGAACCCTACCCATCAGCTTTTCTTATGAGTCCAGGAGGGATATTGGTCGGTAGCGGGCATGTGTGTGCGCAACATATGTGCACAGATCAATTTCAAGGCTGCACAGGGTGTCCTTTGGACACCCCTGCACCCTTGAAATCGCCTTCTCATTTTGCGATTCGCTAATTGCGATTCACAAATTGAGAATGTCTTCTCATTCATTCCTATGGGCCTCCAGGCCCCTAGGAATGAATGGGGAGGTATTCCTTAATTGCGACTCGCAATTTGCGAGTCGCAATTAAGGAATTTTAAGAAATCGCTATTTTTAAAGTGATTTCTTCTTGCATAGCATTTTGCTATTCCATATAAGCGATTCCTTATTTTTCGCTAATAAGGAATCGCAAAATGGATGCATGATGCATCTGGGGGATAATGTTCTAAAGTAAAACTGAGTCTTTGTTATCTACTGCTCAGAACAAGTTTTCCCAAGCCTCGCATTGGAGCTCTCTTTTCCGGGTATTTAAAGCCTCTTTGAATATTTTTCAAAACAACTTTTATGATTACTGGGTTGTGTGAGCACAGGTATAACGCTAGTTGGAGGTTCCTGTGAGCCATTGTACAGGCACGACTAAACCAGCCAGAGTGGAATTGTCCTGTTGCCCCAAGTTGACCTAGTTAATTTTGCAGAAATGATTTAACATAGCTTTGTATGTAGCACCTTAATGTGAACGAAGTCCTCAGTTTCATCCAGACAGGTGTTTTCGTCAATGAGACTTTCTTTAAGTAGGTCAGCAGTGACTTTGTGCAGATCGCTTCCTGACCATTTAAAGGTCTTGTCACAATTAGGCTTTCTACCATTGGCTCCCAGCTGACCTCCATATGAAGTACATTTAAAGTCAGAATACACAGTTTTGCTCGCCAGATTATTTCACATGTAGAATGTGTGAAGCGGTTGATATTAATACATGATCTATTGAGCTATTTGTGCCTCTCCGTGAAAAGGTCAGTGGTAGCCTCTATCTATGTTCTCTGTATTTCTAGCGAAAAGGAGATTATACATTAGAAGCAAATGGTTGAGTGCATCTCCATAGCTGTATGTTGAAAGTGCTCCAGAAGGTCGTTTTCAGGATCAACCATAGCACAGCCACTTTACGATGGGCCTGGCATTCTAGCACTACAACATGAGCAAATGAAGGCCCCTTCTTTAGAACCCATTCCTAACATTATCCGTAGCAAACTAGTACCAACCATGTGCTATGGGTCTGAACTATTGAGAGGCAAAGACGCCAAGCATTTGGATTTCCAACAAGCAAAAACATGTAAGGAACTATTTAACCTTCAACCGTCAACATCCCATGGGCAGATCCGGTTACATTTGGGAATTACAAAGCAGGATCTTGCACGCTAAAAATGCAACAAACATTGAGAGACTCTCTGCAGAACTCTCAAGCCTATTTTGTTTGGGAATAAATAGTAACCCTAACAAAGCACATGGAGACAGTATTTGGAGCAATCATTGTTTACACTTAATATTCAATTTTTTTGCTCACATGACCTTTCAAAAACAAATTAACAACCAATGCAGGGAAGCGACTCACATATGCCAGATGGAGCTCAATTATAAAGAAATGCACAACGCCTGGATGATAATCAAGTCATATAATAAATCAATTCAACAGCCATATTAAAAATCTTTTTCACCATACATCAAACAAAAATTTCTTTTACTTTGATTTGTGAATTTCCATACGAAAGGCTTTACAGTACACTGGAAACAATGTTGGAGTAGTCAAAATTGCAGACTCTGCGGATATAAAGAGGAAACCTTTTTACACATACTGTGCATTTGTCCTGCTATGGCGTCAGTTCGAATGATTTTGATTACAAGTATACTTAACCATCCACAAATTGAATCAAGCAGGCAATTTCAATACTGAATGGTATGCATACGCAAATGATTTTGCAAACTAGGACCCAAAATCCACAGCTACCCAGTTTACAGTGGAAAAATATGATGTATCCATATTGCATTTTGGACCATTTCGTGTCTAGTGGACATAATGTAAATTGACCATCTCGAGAAAAAGTTACAGATGAAAGCTTAGTCACAAATATATGTTTTTTCCTACTTATTTTTAACATTTTCATTGAAACTGATTTACTTTTAATTTATTTTAATCTCGGACTCCGAAATTTTTTTTAAAGCTTGTCCATAAGAGCAGAAAGTGAAATGCTCAGTGAATGTAAAAAAGCACAAAATGTCATCCGCAAAAAGGACTAACCAATAATGATGCCATTCTACTCTAAATAGGGTTAGTATTTATGCTGTTTGTAAATAATACCATAGGACAGTGGTGCTGGAGCGATTTTGAGACTGAGAGGGCTGGCTAATGGCATTAGTTCAATGCAATGTAAGGATTTCAAACAATCTCTTATGCTAATGAATGAGCAAGAGGAACTACTGAGCATGATCCTTTTAACAAGCCTACGTGGAGGCAGGTCTTTTTGCTTGGCACATTTTTCTATAAGTAGAACCTACCTTTAAGTATAAATAAAATATCGTAAACTGTGTTAGGACAAATTGTAGTCAGCACATTTGTTAGAAATTGGGTTGTTGGTTAACTGGGGTGTGAGACCTGGTCAAGCAACAGCCGCAATCCCTTGGAGAGTGAACCACTCAATTAACTTGTGCTTAACACAGGGTAGGTTGGCACAAATAGAAGTCAGGCTTAATTTAGAGGCCATTTGTAAAGTATTTATGCAGCACACAAACTGCAATAAAGTGAAAATACAACACAATAAAAATCCCAAAAGAATTAAATAAAATGGAGCAAATTATAATAACCTATTTGACACCAAAACAACAAAAATCCCTTCAGTAGAACCAGAATAATGAATGTAAAAATTTTTAGTACAAAAATAGAACCTAAAAGATCAAGGCGGCAACTGAGGACCTCTAGTCTCACAAGACCAGGTCAAAGCCAAAAAATATGGCAGGAAACGATGGGGCATGGGTCAGATCCAAAAAAAGAAAATTGGGCTCCACCAGCACTTACCTTCGGACTTAAAAACATTTTGGAGAAAAATGTTCTGAGAAGGTAACCTTCAGTGAGGCCAGTCTGCCGGAGGTGTCTGAGGAGGGAGCGTTGTGGTACCATTTGTGTTATTTGGAACCTAGTCTCTAAAAAGCAAGTCAAAAATCTCCAGGGGGACAAGGCATGGGGCTGTTGCTGAAGACAGTTCCCTGAGTCTGGATACCCCTTTGGTGAACGACCGCAGAAAAGGATTTGCTGCTGTTGTGAAAAATGTTATGTAGAAGCCGCAACGTCAATCTGACTGGCGATGCACCTCGGGCAGATAGGCGAGTAGGCTGGTCCCAGATTCCTCCTGGTTCTCAGAGTAGTTTTTAGCCCCAAAAATTCCATGTCCCCCTTGTATATTTTGGTTATCTGGGCACCTTTTGTACCTTTTCCAAGGGTCCAGAACTGGAGAGGCACCACTTGGAAGGTTAGGACTCACTAAGGCTGGTTCCAGGCATGGTTTCAAGATGCAGGAAGCCTTTTGTGTCCCGCTGGCTCTGAACAAGAGTCCAGCAAACTAGCCCTTGTGAGTCACTCTGGAGGTCCTGGGACAGATGAGGATGCAGTCCTTGAACTCAGACAGAAGACAGCAGAGCAGCAGGGCAAGAGGGCAGCAATCCAGCAGGTCAGGAGTCCTTCAGAGCAGCAATCCAGAAGAGTGCAAGTCCATCGAGCAGCACAGCAGTCCTTCTTGCTGGCAAAGTCTCCACAGTTCCAGAAATGTACTGAAGAATTGATGTCTGAGGTTCTAAATTGTTGCAAGAGGAACTACTGAGCCTGATCCTTTTAACAGGTCTATGTGGGGGCAGGTCTTTTAGCTTGGCACTTTTGTCTATCAGTAGAACCTACCTTTAAGTATAAATAAAATATGGTAAAATGTGTTAGGACAAATTGTAGTCAGCACATTTGTTAGAAATTGGGTTGTTGGTTGACTGGGGTGTGAGACCTGGTCAAGCAACAGCCGCAATCCCTTGGAGAGTGAACCACTCAATTAACTTGTGCTTAACACTGGGTAGGTTGGCACAAATAGAAGTCAGGCTTAACTTAGAGGCCTTGTGTAAAGTATTTATGCAGCACACAAAGTGCAATAAAGTGAAAACACAACACAATAAAAATCCCAAAAGAATTAAACAAAATGGTGCAAATTATGATAAACTATTTGACTCCAAAACAACAAAAATGCCTTCTGTAGAACCAGAATAATGAATTTGTAAATTTTTAGTACAAAAAAGCACCTAAAATATAAAGGCGGCAACTGAGGACCTCTAGTCTCACAAGACCAGGTCAAAGCCAAAAAATATGGCAGGCCACGATGGAGCATGGGTCAGATACAAAAAAAGAAAAATGGGCTCAGCTAGCGCTTACCTTCGGACTTAAAAACATTTTAGAGAAAAATGTTATGAGAAGGTAAACTTCAGTGGGGCCAGTCTGCAGGAGGTGTCTGAGGAGGGAGTGTTGTGGTAACATTTGTGTTATTTGGAACCTAGTCTCTAAAAAGGAAGTCAAAAATATCCAGGGGGACGAGGCATAGGGCTGTTGCTGAAGACAGTTCCCCGAGTCTGGATACCACTTTGCTGAAGGACCACTGAAAAGGATTTGCTGCTGTGGTGAAAAATGTTATGGGAGAAGCCACAAAGTCAATCTGACTGGCGATGCACCTCGGGCAGATAGGTGAGTAGGCTGGTCCCAGTCTCCTCCTGGTTCTGAGAGTAGTTTTAAGCCCCAAAAATTCCATGTCCCCCTTTTATATTTTGGTTATCTTACCACCTTTTGTACCTTTTCCAAGGGTCCAGAACTGGAGAGGCACCACTTGGAAGTTTAGGACTCACTCAGGCTGGGTCCAGGCATGGTTTCAAAATGCAAGAAGCCTTTTCTCTCCCGCTTGCTCTGAGCAAGAGTCCAGCAAACTAGCCCTTGTGAGTCACTCTGGAGGTCCTGGGACAGATGAGGATGCAGTTCTTGAACCCAGGCAGAAGGCAGCAGAGCAGCAGGGCAACAGGGCAGCAACCCAGCAGGGCAGCAGTCCTTCAGAGCAGCAGTCCAGCAGAGTGGCAGTCCATCAAGCAGCACAGCAGTCCTTCCTGCTGGCAAAGTATCCACAGTTCCAGAAATGTACTGAAGAATTGGTGTCTGAGGTTATAAATTGTTATATCCGGGTGTCCTCCTTATGGAAGTTGGGAGAAGCTTCTAGAGACAGTGACTTTGAAGGGCATGGGTTTTCCTGCTATCCTGCCATGGCTGCAAGATAGCTACAGGGACCATGTGGGGATTGTTAGGCCATTTGTGCCAAGGCAGATGCAAAAAGAACAATTGTAGGGCAGAATGCTGAATATGCCAAACATTAACCCAAGTACAGTGATCTGGGCCTAAATTATTATTTTATTTTTGCTCACCATGCCATTCCAGTTCAGACTCAGTCATGTGCAAATCAGTCTTGACCCTGTTCCCCATGGGAACAGTCCAGCCCAACCTGCCAGGCGAGGTCCTACCTGGACTGGAAAACAGCATCATGGAACCTGTTTTGGGACATCACCCCTCATCAGCCAGGCTAGCTTGACTTCAGTGGCATGGAGAGCATTGAACTCACGACTAGGCATTCCCGTCCCACTCGGGGTGACAAATGCAAAAAGAACAATTGATGGACAGAATGCTGCACAATGTCAAACATTCACACCAGTACAGAGATCTGGGCATCTAAACTCGGGTGAGCAAAAGAATGATGGATCTAACCCAGATCTATTGACTGGGGGTGAAACTGTGATTTGCTCTGCATTCCGCCCATCATCTGTCTGTCTATTGCTTTGTGCCAAGGCAGAGCACATGCTACTAAGTTGAAAGTGGGACTGTGCTCAGCTCCGCCCACCCATCCTGCCAGCAGGTGGACCATTCGGGCACATTAAATTCCTCTTTATTGCAACGGTCTAGGAGGAATTCACAAAGTCTGTCAGCTACACCCAGTCATGTGACCCAGGCCAGGCTTCAGGCACAAAGGGCTAAGGGCGGGAAAATGCCAGCTTTCGAAAGTGCCGTTTTCAAATTGTAATGAAAAATCTAACTTTACCAATTTCATAGCAACAATGCATGACTGCTCCCAATTGGAAATTACAGCTTATTAAATGTTTTAAGGAATATCCAATGTTATTCTATGAGAGGGGTCGGGCTCCCATTAAGGAAAATGAATTGTAGAGTTATTTAGTACCAGGACATGAAAAACCTAAAGGTACATGTCCAGTCTTTTAACTACACAGCACTTTGCCCTATGGGCTACATAGGGCATAGCTTAGGGGTAACGTATATGCAAAAAAAGGGGAGTTTAAGGATTGGAAAGGGGGTTTTAATGCCAAGTCGATATGGCTATTTAAAACTGCACCCAGGCGGCAGTTAAAGGCCTATGACATGTTTTAAGGTGCTACTTGAATAGGTGGCACAATAAGTGCTGCAGGCCTACCGGTAGCATTTAATTTACAGGTCCTGGGTCTTTGGCATACCACTCTGCAAGGGACTTATAAGTAAACTATATATGCCAATTGGGTATAAGCCAATTCACCTTTTTTGTGGGGAGAGAGCACAAGCAATGTAGCCCTGGTTAGCAGATGTAAAGTTTACAGAGTCCTAAGGCCAACAAAAGCAAATTCAGCAAAAGGTGGAGGGGTAAAGACAAAACGTTTGGGGGTGACCATGTAGAGAAGGCCAGGTCCAACAACCTTGTTAGTTAAAATAACATCTTGGCATTTATCAATCACATGATGCAACCACTGGAGAAGTGCTGCTGTGTCTTGCTTGAAGAATGAAAGGTTAGAGTAGTGTCAAACACTTTCATGTACAGTGGGGATAACTATATACGATTACTTTATTTTGGTTCTATCTCTTTGTTTATCTACACAAACCTTGAAAATTACAAAACTGTAGCATATATTTTAGATGCACATATTTTAATAGTATTAGGATTTCGGTGCTGTTAGATAATATGGGAGAGACATTGGCTCGCATGACTTCCAGCATTGGATTGGGGAATGCTTAGGGCCTAGTAATGACTTTAAGAGTTTGGATAGAGTCAATTGGAGGGCCCCAGCCTTTACTGCAATTCCTTTACGGTGCTTGATGAAGGATCCCTTAGCATTGAAGTGTTCACTAAGATACTTGTGTGATTGATCTGCCACAATCTTGTGGAAATTGTATGCCCAGCCACTCCCCTGATACCTTGATCTGTTAAATGTGACTACCTTTGTCTTCTTCAGATTAGCCTCCAGGTTGTTGGTGATTGCATAGATGTGCAGCTGATTAAGCAAACGTTTGCAGACCTACCCTCGTAACAATGAATAGGACAAGGTCATCAGCAATAAACAGGTTAAAAGTAGGGGGATAGCACACAGATTTACAACTTCTGGCGCATCTATGCAAATCAGCAGGGATGCGCCAGGAAAGATGCGTGATTCAAGTTTTCCCTTGCGCCACCATAGATGCGCCGCATTTACAATGTGGCGCATCATGGCACAAGGATAAACAGATGCATGTCGCATCTGCTGGCGTAAGGTTGGCGCAGTGCTGGAGTTGTGTTTCGGCCACGACGCAACTCCAGCACTGTGCCAACCTGGCCTATCCTCAACATGGTGCGTCACGCCTTACGCCTGCTTCAAGAAGATGTGCCTTGTGTATTAGTCCACTATTGTTGTAGTTGGATATTGTTCTACGTAACTTTCAGAACTTTGAATATGGTTTTAGTCACATGATCTTCACTTCAAACGTCTTCCCTTTTTTATGGATAACATGGGTGTTTCTTACTAAGAAGTGTCATTATTATTCATATATTGATGATCTATGCTTATAATTCACTATATTGTTTCTTGTCTGCTTGGCAACTGTTTTCTTTACTTTCAGTTTCTCTTGGTGCATTGTCTGGTTGTGCGTTTCCTTCTTAGTTTCGATGGTGGCACATTGATATGTTCATCGGGTATGAGTTTTAGACATAGCACTTATGGTATTACACACAATATATTTGAAATTGTTGTTTATGGTTTTGCAGCCTTGAACAAGTCCTGTGGACCAAACACTTGTTGGCTGCCTCCATGGCTAAATTGTTCATGCCATGTACCAAATTTTGTTCCAAAAATAAAGAAGATTTTGAATTACCTGCTCATTTATTGGACTTACCTATCAAGGATCCTATAAAAAGAATAGAGTGAGTGATTTGGTGCTTTGTTTTCAAGTTATCTGGACTGTCACACAGTGCCGTATTTTGCACCTTAGGTGGCTGGGTGTTGGAAAATACTATTTTTCTTTTGAAACGTTATACTCTATTTACTACCATATATGATTGATTTGGTGTGCAAGCCTTTAGCATATCCCCCTGTGAATTAATTAGTTCTTGAATATCTAATGGTGGCTGGTAACGAAATATTATGGTAAGCTTTCTTGTCGAAGCATCCATTTCTAATTAAATCAAAGATTGGTTCGACCTTGCTAGTACTAGAAAACTAAGCGCATCACTTATCAATAACTAACCTACTTTGATATAACATCTAAGGACGATGAAAAGAACATAAAGCGCCAGATGTACACAATGATTTTGAGATCCTAAACCCTGTAATGGAGGGCAGCCTGCTGGAAAAACACAACGAAGATAATGATTGGTTCTGTTTAGAGTTCTAACTTGTAGTAAAGCCTCATCCTAACAATTTTACTACTCAGTGCTTTTTGTTACCCACAGAAATAAATCGGAGTAAAACGTCGATCTTTCTTTAGGATAACATATTAAAAATAAGATTAACCAATTTTGCCTCTAATTCCCACAGTCCTCAGTCCTTTGTCTTGCTATTTCACTTCAAGGTCAAAGGATCCGGCCGTTTTAAGAAAAATTGAGACTCCTTTTATATTGTTATTTAGTGCAATGGAATTGTCTAGGATACAAACATGAGCTTTCAATCAGAGCTGAAACTTCTGAAACGATTCCTCCAACACCCTGCAGTGCAGGAAACAGCCTTTACAATGAGGTTTTTACCTTTTACCTTTACCTGGCATATTTTAGCGCACATGTTTTTACCGCTAATATACATTTACAACGCATGCCAATACCACGCATTTAAGGTAAGTTGGGGGGGGGGGTGGAGAGTCTCCCCTCACAAATACATTGATTTTAAATATAAAAACAATGTGTGGTATTGGAATGCGTTGTAAATTCTTATTTGCGGTAAAAACATGTGCGCTTAAAATATGCGTGGCAAAGGCATGCAAAGTAATTACCTGCATTTTACCGTCGTACAACCTGCAGTACAGATGCTTAATAATTAAAGCAAGAGAGTGGAATTTCAAACAATTCCATGAAAATACCCCTAGGTGCAAAAATACTGTAAACACATCCAGGTAGGGTTTTCTTTTGTTTCATCTTGTGAATTGCATTGCTGTGTACAATTTTAATGTCCCGCTTACACCAGCACAATGTTTTAAATCCCATCTGTTTCCATGCTTCAGCTTAGATTTGTGGATTGGGGAGTGATAGACTAGTTGTAAACTTTACAGATCATAAGATGCAAGTTATTTGAGTGACATAGGCCCACATGCATCAATATCGGCTTTTGCGAGTTCTAAATTGCGAAAAATAACGATTCGCAATTTAGAAATCGCAAAAGCCTATGCATGTATTTTTTTGCTTTTTTTTTGCAATTCGGTAAAAATCGCTATTTTTACCGAATTGCATAAAAAATGCAAATTTTCAATTGCGAATTCACAATTCCCATTCATTCCTATGGGCCAAAATGCCCATAGGAATGAATGGGAATTGCGCATTCGCAATTTGAAATCGAAATTCATCAATGCATTTCAAGGGTGGAGAGGGGGGTGCAAATGACCCCCCCTGCACCCATGAAATGTACTTTTCAGTATAAGTTACATACACACATGTCCTAAGGACATGTGTGTCTGTAACTTAACAGTTCAAAAAATGCATTTTTGTGCATATTCGAACAATTTCGCAAATTACCACGAGGTTAAACTTCGTGGTAATTTGCACTTCCAATTTGTAAAATCGCACATTTTTAAGAAATGATGCATAGCATTTTAGAAATTGCACAATTGCGATTTCTTATGTGCTATCGCAATTTTAGAATTTGCAAAAAAATTGCAATTTCTAAAATAGCATGATGCATCCCAAACAGCACTTTTGCATTCGCAAACGGCCGATTTTAAGGAATCGCACCGTTTGCGACTCCAAAAATGCTTGATGCATGTGGGCCATAGTTCTAAATTTCATGAATGTCATTAGAAAACTTTCCTTCCTTTGTCTTTTAATAATATAAGGGACATGCACATAGCAGTAAATACAATTTACAAGTAATATACACATGGCTGTTTTGGTGAGAACAAATATTGATTAGAGGAATACTGAATCAATATGTCTCAGCTGCTTTAGCTTGGCTGTGTCGTCTACCCAATCAATTAATGAGTGTAAACACGGTACAAAATACATTTCATATATATCATATTGTATTAACTGATGAAAAATTAATCATTGACACGGAAAAGAACCAATACAAATGTTATACATTACAGCTATGATGACTATATATTACACAAGGGCTGGGAATTGTATGTAGGTTATTTAGTATAGTGAACATTTTGGTAATTGTAAACTCCTTTATAACTCGCCGTAATAAATATGTTCCATAAAGTAGGCTTTGTCCGATGAGCTGTTGGAAGAGATCAATCTATTATGAATATGTGAGTAATGTTAAATGAAGAGTAAAAGTTTTTTCACATTTAGATTTGGAGTTTAGCTGATGGGTTACTCAGTCACAAACATGACTTATTACAATGCCTTATATCCTATGGCACTTGGAATAATGTGTACAGTACATCTGTCACATTGGTGATGCAGTACAAGTCAACCAGGCTCCAAATCAGGCCCTTACTATTTTGTTTGTTTTATTGCATATTTGCAATTGACTTAACTGACATTCTACACAAAAGTATAAAAATTGGCGTTAGAAATGGGGGTCTCTAGTTGGCGATGGCTTTTACCTTGTCCAAGAAGAGACCCTTTCTTCTAGTCAGGAAAAGCTGATTATACAACTAAAATAACACCTGGTCACCCCTTGGTACTTGGCGCAAGCAGTCAGGCTTATCTCAGAGCCAATGTGTAAAGCATTTGTATATAAAACACAGTAACACAGTATAAACATTACATTAGAAAAATTAATTATCTTTATCCAAACCGAACAAGACTGAAATAACAAAAATCCAACATACACAACTCAAAATATCACTTTTAAAAGGTTTCTTGCAAAAATAAAGTTCCAAGCCAACAATAAATCCAACTAGGGCTATCTCAACGTTGTTACAGGTACAAATCCAAAGTACGGTGCCAACCGTGAGGCGCATGGGCGCATAGACCCTCAGAGAAAAAGTACCTTGTGTGATGAGACAAACAATGGCGTTGCATGGCGTCGGTGAGGTGATGTTGTGCCCATGTTAGATGGCGTCGGTCCTTACTGCCACATGAGAGGTGAGACGTCAGTTACTTACTGCCACAGGGGAGGTGAGGTGTTGCTTCCTTACTGTTCAACATGGTAGTTTAAAATTGCACTTGTAGACTCTACAGTGGAAGGTCTGAGACACGTTTACAGGGCTACTCGTGTGGGTGGCATAACCAGTGCTGCAGGCCCACTAGTAGCATTTGATTTACAGGCCATGGGCACTCACAGTGCACTTTAGTAGTGACTCATTAGTAAATCAAATATGCCAATCACGGAAAACCAATCTGAATTACAATTTACACAGAGAGCACATGCACTTTAGCACTGATTAGCAGTAAAAAAAGTGCCTAGAGTCCTAAGCTCAACAAAGCAGGTCAGAAGAATATGAGGCAAAAGGGTAAGAAAGCAAAAAGGCAGGGGATAAACTCGAAAAATGGGCCAGGTCCAACAATTGGTATTTCATTTGACAGTAAAAACATACAAGTGATCTTTCATGCTACAACTGAAGGCTTATGGAGGAAGTAATAGCGCAGAGTGGGCATTATTGGTGGGGAGAGCATGAACCTAATTCAACACATACATCAACATGTTCCTTCTCCTTGGGTCTGGTTACTTCATGAATGCAGTTGAACGTTCATCTGTTGCATTAACCACATAGTCACTCTCAATGTGTATGGAGCATGGTAAGATGGTGCAGACATGTAGAAGCCGTAATTGGGGTTATTTGCATAGAAGCTGGCAATGCATGTAAAAAATTATTTTGCTTTATAATATACAAAGAGGATTCTTTCAGCTCTTTTGTGGACGCTCTCACCCCCTACACATCAAGTCCCTAAGTTAAAAGTTAATTCAAAACTATTGCCTTATTTAGTGTATTCTTCTGTACTTTCCTCCTCAAAGCTGCCTGTTTCCACACCCAGTTCCCCCAAGGATGAAAGTGTAGAGAAGGAGATGCTCACCGTGCTCATACTTCCTTTACCACTGCTTCCTGGTAAACTGATTGTTGCTTCCCCTAACTTGTATGCAGCGTGCTCTCTCCTTCTCTGTTACAGTTTGTACTTCTGCATTGTCACTGTCCTATAGCTGCTGTAGTAGCACCGGCAGCACTGTGTTGCAAGTAGACACAGAACAAGCCCTCCCATTTCTTTTTACCCTTTGGCAGTTCTACGGGTATATAATGAGGTGGAATTGCACTCTTTCAGCCATGGGCTGGGGTTAAGGCAACCTAAATCTATTGGAACCTTTGAGAGCGTTACTCTTTTAAGCTATGCATTTATATTTAAAACCGGATCTTATACTCTCCTATTCCGGTTATTTTAAGCATATGTCTTTATATTTACAACAAGATCTTAAACTTTCTTATTCCAATTAATACGTTAGAGACACGACTTGACCAGGCCAAAACTCTAATCCAGGTGTTTATGTATATTTCACTAATAGCCTGACAAAAACATCATGATTATAAGGTTCTTGGTGCTGATAAAATAAACGAGTGGTTACACCATTTAATGTGGGAGTAACCTATTTCTGTTTCTTTACCTGGCAACTGAAATTGTACAAGCCTCAAAACCGTGCATTCTCCTAGTCAGTCAAGAATGGTCCTCCATCAGCTACCCACAGGCTAGACGTATAGAAATATATGATTATTTGTATTATTTCTCTAAATTAAGGTGTGGTTCCTTATATTCTCTTTCTTGCTTATATCTCTTCTTTCACGTGTAAATGACTTGGTATACCATATGTTTGGAATCTACAAGCTCATTTGTGTTCCTGAAGCATCACACACTACTCAGGAACCTTCTAATGTTTTCTGTCGGAAATCAAACTAACATTATATTCATTCCTTACATCTGAACCTTGCAGAAACATGGTCACGTCATAAAGGCCCAAATTGAGAACCATGGCATCACATATCCCAAAATACTGAGGAGTCTTCACCAGCTCCAAATCTACACCACATTTACATTTACTAATGTATATCTTATAAAAATTGATCTTCAATAATAAAACCAACACATCTGTACCGATTAGAAGTCTCAGATTCAGAACAGTCCTAAGTGAAGCATTCACTTGGCTATTAATAATCAGAAATTCTTGATTTTCCTCAGTTACATCCTTGTCTTTTCTATTAGTTGTCACACCAGTATAGAATTTACAAGCAGAGGATATTGAATCCATATGTGATTTACCTCATTAGTACTATATCCCAATAATGGCAGAGCTGTACCAAACCAATATGACCACACACATTTTGAGGTACTTTCTCAAAATGCAAAGGGGTAATACCAACACTACATCATGGAAATGCTGGGTTAGTGTACCACCAGCTAACAAATGGGAGTAAATATGTGGCTAAAAAGGGGAGAAACCTCCAGAAACGTTACCTGAACCCTAAATCAAGGGGAGATTGTTAGATTTGGGGGTCTCTAGTTGGCAGAGGTAGGTACCTTTGACCAAATAGGGACCCTTGCTTCTAGTCAGGGTAAGGGGGTACACTCCTAAAATAACCCCTGCTCACCCCCTTGGTAGCTTCCCTTAAAGAACCATCCAGGCTCTGAGATTGGGTTTCGGACACCTAGGGACACGCAGCCCCACACTCACTCAGTCCCCACTGAGACAGGATGTGGTCCCCTACACCCCTCCCATTATACAGGGACCTAGCTGGGCTACTCTGTACATCTTCCACCACACAGGTCTTGAAGATATCGGAGCCAATCCCCTCAGGGTCGCTCCCCAATGCCTCTCCAGACCCTCTGGAATCCACCAAAAGGTCTGCCTCAAAGGTAAGCTCCCTGGGGTCAGAGAACTCACCCTCCAACAGGTGTTGGCAAAGCTCTGGAAAATAGGGACGTACAATATGCTCTCCCACAATTGAGTCACATAGACCCAAACAAGGGTTAACCAAGCTATCTTTTACCTCACCATCCAGTGCCTCGCACACGTACTCCACACCACTCTCCTGAGATTGGCAAGACAGTATCTGACTATCTCTGTCATTCAACCCACACTCTTCTGGGCAGTCTTCATGCTCACATACCAGGACTTCACCTTGGGGGAACCCCTCCCTTGCACTTCTCATTTAGAGTCAGTAGAGTGCCCCTCCCACCACTAGGACTATGAACCCCGGCATCAGTTTTCCCATTTTCCTCAGGGACTCTGTGCACTACTGGAGCTACCTCATGTCCTTGGACATCCTGGTGTATGTTAACCCCCTCCTTCAAATCAGATGCCACATCTCTGTGTGTATGTACTGCTCCAACAGCACTAGATAACTCAATTTTGCTGCCACCATCTGAGCTGGATTCCACCTCCAACTCGGCAAAGCTCACTTCCTGAGCTACACACATTTCTTTTTTCTGCGCTGAGACACTCAAGGCCTCAAGCCTCTCGTCCTCCAAATCAAGCGCCCTCATTCTGAACTCATGCTCAAACTGCATCCTCTTTTCCTCTAGGGCCAATTTCCTAGTTTGCAACTCCAATTCTAACTGCTCATTCAACTTGAGCTTCGTCAGCTCCATCTCATGCATCCTACTCTTCTCCCTGTCCTCCAGCTCTTCTGGGGACAGGCCCTTGGCAGAAACACTGCTACTTGCTGGGGAAGGTGCTCACCTACCCCCTGGCACCAATGGCCCTTACAGCTGCTCCTCTGCATTTTCAGCCCCTTCCTCATTCTCAGGGGTATTCCTTACTTCGACTCAGGCCCTCAGCACCTTTTGGAACTCCTACTTCTAGGAGAGACCGGTCATAGCAACTTTAAATCTCTTGCAGAAGTGCTTCAGCTGTTTCATCTTGTAGCATTCTAGTTTCTCCTTTTCCCAATCAATATCAACAAATGCTATGGATGCTGCTTTATCCATGGTGGTTAAACTTGGCAGTTCTTGGCAAAAATAGAAAATCCCAGGAAAATCAATCTACCACAATGTATGTGGTCGCGTTTGGTCTGCACCCACTAGTAGTGTTCACCAATCACTGTATATGAGTCACAAATGCAAGTCCAGAATCCTCACCGCTGACCACCAATGTTAGATTTGGGGGTCTCTAGTTGGCGGGGGTAGGTACCTTTGACCAAATAGGGACCCTTGCGTCTAGTCAGGGTATGGGGCTACACTCCTAAAATAACCCCTGCTCACCCCTTGGTAGCTTGGCACTAACAGACAGGCTTTTCTCAGAGGCAGTGTGTAAAGCATTTGTGAACACATATAGTAACCCAGTGACAGCACTACAGATGGACACCACACAAGTTGTAGTATAAAAAAAGTAGTTTTATACAGACCTAACACAAAACCACAAACTGCAAAAATCCACAATACTGTACTTTTAAAATGATACAATTAGCCTAGTTTTCTTTTGATGTAAAATGGGACAATTTAAATTCAATGTACCTTTAGATGTGTAATGCTATACAACGAAAGTGTTGCAGAGAAGGTGATGTGTCGGTTCCTTACTTGCAAGAACGGTGATGGGTCTGCTCCCTACTGCTGCATAGGGGATGGTGATGCGTGGGTTCTTCTCTGCATGAGGAGGTGATGCATCGGTTTCTTACTGCACTTCCGTGGCAATGCAGCCCGCAACGCCGTGATGTGGTAAAGATCCGGTGCAATGAAACAAAGTGGCGTCTTCTTCTTGGTGCGACAATGATGCATGCACGCCCGACCATTCTTCTGAGCCGCGACAGGCCCTGCAACACGCTTCTCCGGTGATGCAACATCGTCTGCTGCAACAGCGACATTCAGCCCCGGTGATGCGATGGCGACAGCGGCAGCGGTGGCACACTTCTCCGGTGATGCGATGGCGTCTGCTGCGATGGCGACACTCTTCTCCGGTGATGCGATGACAACGGCTGTGGCGGTAACACGCTTCTCTGTCTTGAGTCACGCTTCCAGCGACACGCAGTCTCTCAGAAGGCCCAGCTCAACAGCAGGCACTTCAATTTCCAGCAAGGGAGGGCAGGGGAGCTGGTTGGTGAAGTCTGTTGTCCCTGAGACTTCAGCACGAGGCAAGCTCTATCTCAAGCCCTTGGAGATCCTTTACAAGTTGGTTTGAAAGTAGCACAAAGTCCGTTCTCCTTTTTTTGGCAGTCAGGCAACCACTGCAGGCCAATCCCCAAACAGCACTCAAATTAGGGATAGTTTCCTCCTCAGTTTCTCTAGTTCCTCTACTCAGCAAATGTTCTTCCTGTTTCCCAACAGAGATTTAAAGTTCTTGTGTCTTGGTCCCAATATTTAAACTAGCAAATCCTTTGTCCTCTGAAGGCAGAGGGTCCTTAACCCAGTCCAAACCAGTTCTGTGCAGTCCTGTGGCACTTTGTTGACAAGACTCCTTCTTTCCTTTGACAGTGTGGGCCAGGGACATCAGGAACACCACAGGAGGTGTAGCCAGCATTGTGGAAGGAAGGCACAGTCCTATTCAGGTCCCAGGTGCACTCCTTCCACCCATCTATATGCAGATAGCTCTATTCAGCCCTGTGCTGACTCACCCTGTCTCCTGGAATCCCCAAGCCCCTGTCACTCAAACTCCAGACAAGGAATACACATCCTAGCAGAGGCAGTCTTGGATAGTTTGGCAAGAAAATACCTACTTTCTAAAAGTGGTATTTTCAAACACAGAATGTTAAAACCAACTTCACCAAAAGGTGTATTTTATCATTATGAGTTCAGGCATACTAAACTCGTATTTCTACCCAGTTCCTTGAGTCAGTTAGGATTATACGATGATAGAATCAAATTGCCCATTCTTGCCTATGGGGAACAGGTAGCCTTACAATAGTGAAAAACGAAAATGGCTGTAATTCACTATTAGGACATGCCACTCACACCAGGGCTTGTCCTACCTTTTACCTACAGTACACTCTGCCCTTGGGCCTACCATAGGGGTGACTAATATGCAGAAAAGGAAAGGTTTAGGGACTGGCGAGTGGGTGCACCAAGTCAGCATGGCAGTACTAGACTGCACACAGGCTCTGCAATGGCAGACCTGAGACACACTTTACAGGCTGCTTCTGTGGGTGGCACAACCAGTGCTGCAAGCCCACGAGCAGCATTTGATTAACCAGCCCTGGGCACCCGCACTGCACTGTACTAGGGTCTGACAGGAATACAGTAAAATAGAGAGATCATATGAACTTTACCACTGATCAGCATTGGTAAAGTGCCCAGAGTCATAAAACCAACAAAAACAGGTCAGACAAAATACAGGAGGAAGGCAAACAGTTCAGGGATGACCCTGTAAAAAGGACCAAGTCCAACAGTGATACTATACCACGCAATTGCAGAAATAAAAAAGTGTCATGCTATTATCAGAAAAGATGATTGTCGTTACTTTCATTGGCTTTAAGGCCTTCATTCTTAAGTTTGGGGTATACTTGGACTCATATATAAATGGTGTTTGAGCCAGAACCTGGAGTCCTAGCTGTGCACAATTGCCACACCGCATGTTTCCCTCCACACATATTCCTTTGTGGACGCCTGCAAGTATGTATGCAGTTAAAAGAGGAAGATAATATGGAAAATGTGCAGAAAAAAACAAAATACACAGGAATTGGGTGGTAAAAATCACCAAGAGGTAAAATCTTAATGGCCTGTTTGATTTAGTAGACACAGAAATATCCGAGAACTTGGACGAAGAACCTAGCTGTAAAGGTAGATTATCATCAAAACAATGGATGCAATCTAGAAAGGAAAAATTTAATTTCTTGAGTCCCCTCACTCACCGGAGTTTCCTCACGGTGACATGCTTCATCATAGGGGCCATCTCAACCCGCTGCGGGTTGAGGCGTGCTGCAACTTGCGAAATTACGTAGGAGCACTATAGTGAGGAACTATGTGTAGTGCAGTGGTGTATGTGGAGTGGAGTGATTAAAAATACCTAACTAGTGGGCGGAAATATTTTATTCTTGCTCATAGTCGATATATTAAAAACGGAGTGGGTCTCTAGTTCAGCCTGATTTGCAAAGAGTTAGGGGTTCTTGTAGAGTGCCAACATGTATCGAGCTTACCCCTAAGCTCTTCTTCAGGACATCACAGGGACCAGCCCTGTGTGTACCACTCCAAAGTGCAGTGAAAAAATGATATTCACAAATGCCAGTTAATAAGCTTTAATTGAAAAACATACATACGACATTAAATAATGTTCAGTAGATATTTTTCAAAAGGCAGTACTATGCCTCATGGTCAAAGCGAGGGGGCAAGAGAGTCCGGCGGGAATTTTCAATGGCTTCTTTCCTGGCCGGATACCAACGCGGGATCCCTCGAGACCGAATGTTGATTGTTGGCTGTTTGGATTTAGCTCAGGTAGATTTTATCACATAATGGCGCCTAAATTAAGAATGAGGACCTACGTTCTCAAAAGAAATTTGTTTAAAAAATGTGCCATGACACATCTGTTGCCTAAAATTGGGTGCTTATAGCTAGGACAGATGTTTTTCTACTTGAGAAGTAGGAGTTCAAAGCACATTCACATGTTTTGCCAAACACACTGTGCTATTCATCATTTATATCTTTAACATCTTCCATTCACACAAACCTCTCACAATACCTGTCTTGGCCTCATACAAATTTGATTACAAGAGAACATGGTGCACGTAAAATAATTAATTGAACTCCAGCCCACACAACATATTAGTCACAGCAGAAAAAGAGAGGCACGCAAACGGAGGTGTGCTAAAATCATCTGTTTCTTGAAAGATAAGCAGCGAAATAATGCCATCGGCTGTGGTACTCGTCTCAAATTGATTATGGGGTGGAGATGAAAACAACCCTGTCCTCACAGCTTTCCTCGTTTAGATGCCATCGAAAGACTTCTCCCCTTCGTTTCATTTCCTAATGGCCTACAATCATTGTAATAGTGTATTTATGCGTTTTTGTAAAGAATTATATGTGAGCTGAATTCAGTCTTGTCTTTCTACTTGTCAATGTCTGTTTGGATTGGCATTCCTGACAATCAGCATTGTGCACCGTATTTGAACTGATAAGAAACTGGCTTGAGCAACAAGGGTCATTGAGAAAATGAGAGAATTGTTTTAAAATAAACGTGGAATATATATATTAAAAAAATTCTTACATGGCAAACAGCAAGAAATGGTAAGAATGGTGATATGGTAATAAAGAAAAAAGAGAAGGCAAAGTGCTAAAATTAATAGAAAGTGCCAACCATACTCATAGCAAATGAAAATAATTATAATTATCCTTCTGTAACGCAACTGGTACTTATGTAAAGCGCTCTGATACCTTCGGGTCAAGTTCTTGCTATTTAAAACTTCGTTTTTTTTTTTTTTTTTTTTTATAAAACTCACAATTAAATCATAGTGGCTTCCAATCCTGCATTTATAACTCAAGAAATCAGCTGTCCTTGCAGGTAAAAACTTACGCAAATTTGGTTGCAGAATAGACATGGCAATTGCTTTTAATGAATGCACACACTGTGCATGCAATGCAAAAAACACGGTGCATGTGTCACTAGCAAATCAATCCATCACCACCTGTTTGACTGTTTTAGGGTTGATGGGAAGATTATGTGATACTAGAAAAGGACCTCTCGAAAGGGATGACGGGAATGCAAATGCTGTATTTAAGAAATATCACTAGAGAAGCCAAAGACAACCTCATTATCTTCAGTACACTTCAAGTATAGAAAAGAACACACCATCTTCTTCGGCTGGACAGCCTCATCCACCTTCAGGCACTCATGTGGGAAAATAAGGCGCTGTGTGGGAAAATAAGGCGCTGTTGAAAGTGGGCGCCCTTTCAGCTGGTACAAATGGAAGCAGAGAGATGTAGGGGTATCTCTCAGGTCCTAACAGAAGGTAGAGTGAAACCTTTGCGCTCACTCCTACAGTAGAGTCAACTACAGAGTTGCTTGATCGCGGTCATCCATCGAAAGACGACTTATGAGTCTCTACAATCCACATGTACCTTCAAAATGGGGGCATATAAAAAGCTTATTTCAGGACCATGTTTTTTTTGTTGATTGAATTGTGTTCCTAGATTCGTGATACTTGGTCATATTGTCTGATGCCTGAGGTTATTTGGGCTGATGGGTGGAGGGCCATCAGAATGGCAGCCCCAAGGATGGCAGCCAAGCCAATGAGAATTGATAGTTTATTGTACTGAGAGAAAAATGGTAACAAGATGTTTGGAGTTGACATTTGTGATCTCTCCCTCTCTTAGATTGAAACCATTCCAAGATTACTCTGCCAAATCTAAATCATAATGCAAGGGTACTTATGAAGATATTAACAGAAGCTGACAAACAGGTCCAGCAGGGTGAGCATACAATCTTCCTCGTCATGGGGAATCTGGCAGGTGACATCCGCAATGTGCATAATTCGCATGTATGCTTCATGGCGCTTATCAATTGTCAAAGGAGGTTAGCTGGACAGAAATGATTCCTCTTTGAAAACCTCAATTGGTAACACCCAAATACCTCGCATCAGCAGCAAAGTTACAACCACCAGGCAGCAGAGTCGGGTAAAACCAGTCCACATAAAACATCTGAAGGGAAGTTGTGATTGATCTCAGACCAGACAGTCTTGGCACAACCAGTATATAGAATTCAGGTGTGGATCCCCCGTGAGACCGCGGTTTACTGTGGTGCTATTGTGCTTTCACATGTCAACTTTTAATGTTTTTTCCCAATTTAAAGTCAGCATTCCATTCCATGAATACAATTTTCATTCCAGTGTTTTCAATCATCAGTATTCTTCATGGCAGCTCAGCTTTACAGCAGTTCCTCCATTCTAAATGCTTCCCACATTAAAGGCCAAAACATCTTGATTAGGCGGCAGATGTGCAGTCCCTCAACTGCAAAATATCAGTCTTTAGCAGCAATCAAAGATGTTTGATGATAAAATGTTGTTGCCTTCAGACCAGGTTTGTTATTCATATGTTGTACCTTCTTAGCAGCCCACTAAATTCAGCCTTTCATATTACATCAAAGTGTTACCATTTACCTGTCAGTCCCAGTGAGACCACAATGTATTCTTGAATGTATGTTCTTTCACATCACAATCACTTTCTCAATTTATAACCAGTACTAAATTACATCAAGGATTTTCTGAGAAAACCAACGTTACAGAAATTCCTCTTGTATGGCTGCTTCAAGCAGTAATGGTCAAATATACTTCTTCAGAACCAAACTGTAGTTCCTCATCAGGACACCATTAGAACCCAGCAGCTGACAAAAAATATTTTAAGGTGCCATCTTCAGCATGAATGTGTTAATTCCCATTGAGACTTTTCTGTGCTCAAGTACTCTCAAGACAACACACTGAGAAAAAAATATGAAACAATGTATTATATTGTACATTTCTTAAGGTTTTCTAATTATTATATGCACCACAGAGTGAGCTAGAGGTTATCCAGTGGTTGTGCATCTGGGAACCGGTATCTCCCTCCACACAGTGACTCCTGGATTGAGAGAGCATTACAGTGGCACCCTGTGGAGTTGAGTAACTGGTGGGTATCAGAAATTGGGTAACTGGTTGACTGGGTAGTGAATCCTGGCCAATCAGCAACCACAATCCTGGTCAGGACAAGGCTCACACAAACCCAGGGCCTGCTCTCGGGCTGTACAACCGGTACCCCCCGCACCTGGTGCAGACTTCATGTGGGTGCGCCAGTTTGCTACTTTATATTGTTTTTTAAAGCACACACTGCCGCGGTCCTGGTCTCTGGCAATTTTAATCCAATAATAAAAATGTCAAGTTAACTCCGGTGATTAATGTTCTTCCTGGAGAGAGACTAGTTTTGTCTAGTGGAAGTTTTGACTGCTGGAATCCTCATAAGGTAGTGCAGTGGATAATATGCCTGCTGCAAACAATGTGTACCATGCAAATCACAAAGTGAATATATCATATATAGGTCAGTGGGTTACTGCTTTCGTCGGAGACTTCCTTTTGTTACTTGTAGTTGACAAGTTAAACTCCTAATGTAAAACAGTGAGCTACTAACTGTCATCGAAGAGCTGGAATGCAGACTTCAAGTATAGATTAGAGTGTATTGATTATTTCCCCAGACTTTCATTATCCTAATGTTTCACAAAGGGTTCATTTGGCTGATTATTAAAGAGAACCCCCAACCATGGTGTTGCGTTTCAAATTCTGAGCTTGTGCTTCTCCAGACGCAGCCCCCTAAGCTATACTGCCTACCAGTATGGATGACATAAATCCTACCCCTTGTAGTCCTCCTTCTTATGTAAAGTTTCCTATACATTGATTTACACATATATGGTTGATTGTCTCTGTAATGTGTGTGCAATGTAAAGTGCTCTGACACCCTTCACTTTTATGAGTGACACTATAAAACTAAATAAATGCATCTAAGAGAAAGTAGTTATAAAGACAGTGTTGGTAGTGCAGGAATCTGTTGCCCCGGTGGTCATGGGGGGCCGCCAGAAATCATTGTCGCACAGGGTGCCACCTGTGCTAAAGCCAGCCTTGCGCAAACACCAAATTAATCTCTGCTCAACTCCTGGTAACTTTGTACAGAGCAGTCAGGCTTAACTTAGAAGGCAATGTGTAAAGTATTTGTGTGACATTTCGAACAGTGAAACAGTGAATACACCACACAAAAAGAGTCTCACACCAGGTTAGAAAAACAGAGCAAAACGTAATAAATAAAACATGAACAAAATGACAATAATTCAATCAGTATGTCCGGAGTTATGAGTTTTTAAAAAGAATAAACTGCAGTATTGTGCCTAAAACCATAAAAACCAACTGGCTATCTGGTCGTGCTTGATTGGGTTAAAGTCAAAAGTTCAAGCTGACAACGTAGGAGCGCAGGAATTTCTTTGAAACATTTCTATTGTGTGTTTTCTGCTTTTTCAACAACTGATCAATAATTTTACAGCAACAGTTATCGTTATGGCCTTTATCCATACCTTGTTATTTCCTATAGTTACTCATTATTTTCCATACCAGAAATATACAAGAGAATGTTAATCCTCCTTCTTCTTTTTCGCCTGTACCGATAGAACTACCAATCAAATGTAGTGGGTAGTGAGCAATGAGTGTATTAGTGCCTTTAAAATTATTAAGTGCTATCAATTACTGAAGCTTTCGTTCTGAAAGTAAAATCATTCTACTACTTCGGGTCTAAAAGACAGGCTGTGTTTGAACATCTACCCTGCTTCCTCAAAAAGCAGTGCAAGGGGCATCAGGTGATGAAGCACTTGACAAATATAAGGAAGGATAACACCAAACGCCTGGACATAGAATTTAACACTCAGCCCAGTTTAGTGGAATATAAGGATAGATTATTTTTCCAAAGAATAGCAGCCCAATGAATCCTTTTAAATGTATAATTGTAGCTCTATGTACAATTGCCGCACCTTTAGAATTTCAACATTTTCATGCCAACTCACCAGAGACCAGCTGATCACAAGATGTTGTGATAAAAGCATTCAAGATAAACATCTACAGTCAAAGAGTCCTACTTTGTCAGAGGCAATTGCATTAGCCCAAAGTAGTGAATTTACCAAATCTCCTTTTAAAAGATTATGCTCTGGTACTGAGCCTTCAGCTAGCTGCAGTTTAAATGTCAAACCACACTATGATAGACTAAATCAAATTATCAACTCTACTAAGACAAAAAAGCGATGTGTTATAGATGTGTAATTTGGGAATACCGTCTAGAGGAGATGTGGCCATATGGCTCAACATTGTGTGATTCTGAGCAAATCGATAAAAGCCACATATATGATGGTCAGGCTTTGTGACCCGCAAATTGCGATTTTTAGCAACTCACAATTTGTGAGTCGCTAAACCTGGTGGACACCATGTCTGTGACCGTTTAAAAAAAAAAGTTTTTGAAAAATGCAGTCTGTTTTCCTTAAAGGAAAACGGGATGCAGTTCAAAAGTAAAAATGAAAAGTTTTATTTTCATTTTTTTACAGTGGGCAGTGGTCCCAATGACAACTGCCTGCTATGAAAAAATGTTGGTGCCCCCATTCACAAAGGGGAGGGGTCTCTTGGGGACCCCTTCCTGTTTGCAAATTGTTTACCACCAATTTGAAATTGGTGGTAATCTGTGAATGTGTTGTGACCGCATTACCAGTCGCAAAACATTCATACATACTAGTGCAACTCGCTATTAGGAAGGGATGCCTTTTACATGCCCCTTCCTAATAGCGACTAACAACCACATTTTGCGAGTAATTAATATATTACCATCTCGCAAAATAGGGTTAGTACATAGGAAAATGCATTTTACCAATCACAATCGGCCTGATGGGCCTTTTGTGACTGGTAAAATGGTTTGTACATCTGCCCTTTGATCTCCTTGTGCCGAAAAAAATAAAATGTAATGTAAGAAATGTATTTGTGTAAACCCACTTAATGTACCGATCTTGGTGACTGGCTCCCAGTCCACCATGTAATGTACCGGGCCCAGTTGCTTCCTAGCTCGGTTTGCACTATGTAAATTCACTACATTTAGTGAATTCAAAGAACTAAATCAGTTGTCTAGTGATCAAACTTTTTTTGTCTGTTACAGATACCCAGGTTGGAAAAACACAATAATTTTGTTTGTGATAGAAGTATACTGAATAAAGATGATGACGAAACAGTGTATTGAGATCCCTTTAATAACGTTGTCATTGATGGAATTCAGATTAACCTTCTTCTAAACTCAGGTTCTAAAATCACAACTAGTTCTGAAAACAGCTGTTTTGTAAAGGGCCCCTGGGGATTCATTTGTTTTTGCATTATTTTTTTCCTCTGTAGATGAGGTCAAGTACTTGTTAGGATATTTCGTCACAGAAATTGTTTCAGAACATGATGTTTAAAGTCAAGGTTTATTTTGTGGAGAAAGGAACTGACATAGTAGGGTGGTTGCATCAAGGGAAATTTTAACTTACCTTGAAGCCTGGTGCATGGCAGCAAGTTTTGGATATCCTAGAAAAAAGGTGAATGTGTTTCTACTTATAATATTACACAACATTATTGCATTTTGATATTGATAAGTGACAGTCAAACTATACTTGACCATTTTATAGAGATTTTGTAGTTGCTGGAACATTCTAACTAATGTTACAAGTTTGGTTACTGGTTGAATGGTGTGTGAGCCCTGGTCAAGCAGCAACCACAATCCTTATTAGGGTAAGGCAACATCACACATCATATCAACCTGTGCTCACCCACTGGTAGCTTGGTACAGAGCAGATTTAGAGGCAGCGGGAAGTATTTGTGCGAAACATTAAACAATAAAACTGTGAAAACACCATACAAAAAGTATCCCAGTCCAAGTTAAGAGAATAGAATTTTCTTTAAAAAATGGAAAAAGACCAACATGGCAAAAAATCATCGAATCAATGGTTCCTGAGATATGCAATTGTAAAGATTTAGGTGAAAATAGAGCATAAAAGCACATAGCACCACCTGTGATCCACCTGTGATTATCTGTTTGCGCCGGACTGGGACATAGTTACTAGTTCAGGCTGACCGTGATGGAGTGTGGGCCCGCTACAGATACCTATTTGGAACCGTTCAACACAGTACCTTAAATCCTGGTGCATGGTCTGTGCAGAGTTACTTTGCGAGGCTTAGTGTCATTTGGCATTGGTTTTCAAAAGCTGTGCAGCGAGGCTTTGCAGGGCTTGGCATCGCTGTCCACCAGTTTCAATGAGCTGGCAACTGAGTAGTGAGGGTTTGTGGGGCTTTGCGATGCTCGGCCTTTATTCTGGTGAGGCTGGCAGTTGTGCAGCAAGGCTTTTCAGGGCTTTGTATTGCTTGGCGTTGTTTCCGATGAGGACCACAGCAGGAATTGACAGGCACAAATTCAGGCTCACTTTCAAGGGTCCAGGACTGGGGTGGTACCACTTGAGAGGTCAGGACTCACAGATAGCAGGGTTCAGGTGCTGAGTCGAGGTTGTTGGAAGTCTGTTACATCCCTGTGACTGCTATTGACCTAGATCTATGTAGTTCAAGAAATCAAAAGAGCTTCGCCATTTTACCTGCTTCTCAACCTTCTCTGTTGCGGAAAGACCTAAAGACAGAAAATGTATCAGGAGATTTGATGTCGTTTTGGAAAGTTTCAAAGGTATTCTCCATTTGTGATGGTATATTATTCAGAGAACATAAAATAGTACCTCCATATCTGTCGGATGTAATATCAATATTGCATGATGAAGGATACTTAGATAATAATATCAAGGTGGAAAGAGATGTAGACTGTTTAGCCAGTGATGAATATTACAGAGCTAAAATCCTACCCATAACCTTAGTGTAAATTAGCACTCAAGTTTTAGGCCTGTTTAGCATACTACCAAACCTATTTAAGATGAGGATTATAATATAGACAAACAACACTATTGCTATCATCATACAGTAATACCAGCGCTAATAACGCATTTGCTACAAGTTCAAAGAAACCTGCTCACACTTCTAGAAAACAGAGTCACACCACCACCAAAACACAATCTTTAGACTGCCCACTGATAGATGCTTGCTCAGTTTCTAAAAAGAAGCACCACATCTATGATCTACTCACTAACATACAGCCTGACTTACTCTTCATGACTGAATCATAGTTGGGAGATGACAAGAATCCAGTGTAGCATGAAGCCTTTATTCCAGGCTATTGAAATGTCACACAATATTGTATAGACGAAAGAGGAGGTGGACTAGCTGTTATATTCAAGGAAACTATAAATCTCACCAAAGCTGATGATATTTCCATGCACAGTTGTGACGTCCTCATCACCAGATGCTACCCTACACCAACTTCATCTTGTAACTTTCTCTTTTACAGACTACCACCTAGTAATGCAACATTCTCAGACACATTTCTAGATACAGTTTCAGACCTTATAACACTATAATCCAACCTGTGCATTCTTGACTTAAACATATTGTTTGACAAACCCAATATGCTCCATCCAAAAACATCACTGGCCTAGACACGCTGAATCTACATCCGATCATCCACAAACCTACAAACCCACACACATTGCTGGACATGTCACAAATGTAATTTGTGCAAATTCAGAACTAGTTACCTTTCCAAGGATTACTCCAGTCTCATGGTAGGACCACCACCTGTTACCTTTCCAACACAAAACACCACAAACAACACATTTAAGGCCACCTTACATGCATTCACATATTGTCCATGGAACAAACTCAATTTTGAAAAGGCCACCTTACATGCATTCACATATTGTCCATGGAACAAACTCAATTTTGAATACTTAGATACACAAGTAACATCCAACAAAGATCTAGACTCAGTACATTTCATAAAAAAACATCATGCTCTTGGTAGCTTTTGATATCCTAATACCACTAAGAACAACAAAACAGGGTAAAGGAAAATAAGCACCATGGAGAAAAGCAGAACAAAATTAGATAAAGCAAGAAATAGCAAAACAGCAATGCACTTGGCTTAAAGCAAACAGCAATCAAGATAAATTTCACCTACACAAACTAACCGAAATATGTTAACAATTAAAAAAGGTGCTATTCAGACAGAATTCAAAATGCTAAATGTGCAAAGTGGAATTTTATAAAGTTCTCACAGAATTTTGTAAACCTGAATACACAGAAGGAACTCATCCCATTACTCAAGAAATTACTGACAAACTGGCAAATCATTACACTAACAAAGAATATATGTTGGACTGCTATTTAAAACAAAGAAAACCACCAGGACCAATCCATTTCCAACAATCCCCTCCAAGAATAAACACAGCTTCGGTATTCCTTCTAACAACTATCACAAAGTGAACTTATGGATCTTGTCAAAGCAGGCAGCCAGACGGCTGTCCTGTTCACCACAAATATTTAAAAACAATCACATGCTTCTTAAACTTAATTCCTCAAAGAGAAAAGAAAGTCAAAACTCTTCAGTTGCCTCACTGCCGTTGACCAGTGGATGATATGGAGCCATCTCAAATTGAATGTTTTAAAAACTGAAATACTCACATGTGGTGAATGGAAAGTTTATGACTCACTCTTTGCCTGACCTGTCAATGTGGGACCACTTCTCCAAAATATCTAAGAATGTCGCAAACCCTGAAATTATCATGGACTCCAAGTTATCAATGAATCCTCAAGTGGACAAATTAGTAAGATCAAACTTGATTATTATGAAAACTCTGCAACGCATCTTCCGCCACCTAGGATTTTCACACAAGGTCCAGGCTACTATCTGTGCTGTACTGTCAAAACTTTATTACGCCAATGGCCTCTACCATCGATCATCTTTATCAACTATAAAAAGACTACAACCAATTCAGAACTCTCTTGCCAGACTACTCCTACATGTAAATCCATCAGCCCACATCTCCCCTGTCTTGAGGGCCCTACAATTGTTATCAGTTCCCGAAAAATCCGTCTACAAACTGTTTTGTATCACTTACAAAGCAATACTTGGAACAGGACCACTTGTCATCAGGAATAAAATCACCAAATACATTCTTCTAAGAACCCTCTGCTCCAAATTGGCACCGTGCCTCAAAACTTCAGCACACAAGAATAAAATCATGGGTGGTACATTTTTCTTTATTAAAGGAGCAATGTACAATATGTCCCTGTGTATATAAATATTTATAGTTTGATTATATGCATGTATTTAGATACATGCATTTCTTTGTCCAAATATATATACTACATACGGGTCAAAACATATAGGAAATCTTTATGTCTGCTTAACAAATGTATATATATATATACCAATAAAAATGCTGAATATTGAATGGTGTGAGATGTTGATATGCCGGACTAAGCAGCCCATGAGGAAGAGGTTGGAATGCCTTGAAACGCGTCGGCTTAAGAAATTAATGTTGGAACATGAAGACAAGCTGCATTTTAAACCCAGAAGGGAGACCGCTGTCGTGTGCCCTCCTAATGCTCTAGGGCACCTTCGTTTTTCAACATTTTCACATGGCGGCCCGGCCGTGAAGAGGAGCACCATCGCTGTGGCAGAGGCTGTGGTGTTACACTGCTGACACCATTACAGCACAGCGGTCAATATGCAATTTAGGCATGTCTGAATGCCTCAACACCTACGAAGGTTTATAAATTGCTTTAAATGAGGACTGCATATCGAACTTACTAAAGTGTTTATTTCTTGCTCACATCATGCACTCTGTGTCCCATCATGCACCAAGGAGTTCTGCACGAAGCGGCACGCCCACTGGGGGCGAATGTACCAATAAAAATGCTGAATATTGAATGGTGTGAGATGTTGCTATGCCGGACTAAGCAGCCCATGAGGAAGAGGTTGGAATGCCTTGAAACGCGTTGGCTTAAGAAATTAATGTTGGAAAATGAAGACAAGCTGCGGTTTAAACCCAGAAGGGAGACCGCTGTTGTGTGCCCTCTTAATGCTCTAGGGCACCTTTGTTTTTCAACATATATATATATATATATATATATATATATATATATATATATATATATATATATATATATATATATATATATATATATATATATATATATATATATATATATATATATATATATATATTACCTACTGGCGGTCGCCAGTAGGTAGTTATAGTTAGGATTGATTTCCATAGGGAAATCGTAACATTCTATTGGGAATAACTTTGGCGCCGGTGGAGGGATCTGCCTGAAATTTTCCTCAACTTTGCCTCGCGGCGCTCCGCTCCTTCCCAGAAAGTTTGGGGGGCATTTGTCAAGCGGGGGTCGAGATAAAAGGGGGGTCCCAAAACGTGTTTTCCCCATGTTAATTTCCATAGGGCGGTCGAACTCACTTTCAGCTCGAACGACTGAATGGATTTTCACAAAACTTGGCAAAATTGTAGGGACTGGTAGCCCGATGTGCCTTTGCTATGTCTCAAGATATGTGCTCCAGAGGATTTTGAGTAATTTAGGTTAAAAAAAATATATATATCTATAGCCGCGCCCCGGTACGCGCACCGGGGAGCGCACCGGGCGCGCTACGCGACTTGCGCACGGAAAGCTGATTGGCTCTCGGGTGTCTGTAAACATTCGAAACAGTCCGCAGTGGCCGCCATCTTGTGTCTCGGTAGGATCGAGACACAAGAGGGGGAAATGACCATAAGGGGGCAGGGTAGACCCCCCTGACCCCGTAGGTTTGATGTGGGGGCCATAAAAGAGTCCCGCGGGACAAAAAACTAATTTTTTTTTCGATTTTCGCGGGGGGAGCGCCCGGTACGCGCACCGGGGAGCGTACCGGGGAGCGTACTTTGGTGAAAAATAGTGAAAATAATAGTGTAAAATAATCATTTTGAGTGATTACAGGTAGGGTAGCTCTGAAAAGAGCTTTTGGGTTATGTGGCTGTTTTAGGTACCTACAAGTACATCCCACACACACCCACATGCACACAACCCCACACCCCCAAGCCCACACACTCCCCACACACACCTCACACACGCACACCTCCCCCCACACCCAAACACCCCACACCCCCACACCAACACCTTACACATCCACACCCACACCCACATCCCACACACCCACACTCACACACACACCTCACCCCCCCAACACACACACACACGCACACACAGATACCTCACAGACACACCCCACACATCCCACACACACACCTCCCCCCCACACACACACACACACCTCACAGACACATACACACATACACACACATCCTACACACATACCCCCCACAGCCACACACACCTCACACACACCTCACACACCCACATCCCCACCTGCACCCAAACACCCCACACCCACACACACACCTTACACACCCACATCCCCACCCACACCCACATACCCCACACACCTACACACACCTATACACCTCATCCCCACCCAGATACACACACACACACATACACACCTCACAGACACACCCCACACATCCCCCACACACACCTCCCCCCCACACATGGGGAAAACTTAGTGAAACACTAAACTAATAATTTAAAGTGCTTAAAGGTAGGGTAGCTCTGAATAGAGTTGTTGTGTTGTGTGGGTGATTTAAGTACCAATATGTAGGTACCAATGCTGAGTCTTAAATTTAATGTACACCGTTTCCTCTGTAGATATCTTGCATATTGTTACAGAAGTTATTTTGGTTTATGGAATCCATATCATAGTCTGTCAGGAAAGCAGAAAGAACATGGAGGCAGGAGATGAAAAAGAGATGTCAAATACTCATTGGAGATAATATAGTGGGAGAAAGGAAGTAACTATGAGCAAAATTACTATGTAACATAAAAAAGTTGCACAGTATACTATAAGTCTGAATTTACATTATAATCAATTTGGTACTAGTTTATGAATTACATAAAAAAATGAATAATGTCTCGAACAATTTTTGATTATTAAATATAAATTTATTTTTCTGATTCTTTTTCCAAATTTAACAGAACTTCTAACAACACATTGTCGGAAATGTCCTCATTTTCAATCAGCGATTCTACTGTTTCTACACATTGAACTAATTCATAGTCCCGTGATTCATCCATGAAATCTAAGTCATCATTGTCTTCAATAAATTTTTCAGCGTTGTTCTCCAGAACAATTTTGAATGAAATATTATGCTCTACTTCCATTTTCTGGCTGTAATTTGCATAAAAAATAAATATATCAGTAGAGATAGGGCACTGTTGGATTTAAGTTCAGACAGGTAGTTTTGATTTTTTAACAGTGAAGTTATCTTTGGGCAGTGTATGGTATCAGGCTGGAAGTAGAAATATAAAGAAATGTATATCATGAAGCCTAAGTAAATTGATAATTATACAAGACAAGCCTAACTCCATCCATAACTATAACAGAGAAGCCTATCTCAATCTATAACTATTACAGAGGGATAGTATATAACTATCAGAAAATGTTTTCCAAATTAACTTAAAGTGCACAACATACTTCAGTTTTCAAAATAACATCTTACCTTTGAAAAAGAAGTTTAAGTTCTCAGTGAAAATCCTTTTGAAATGTACTTCAGGAAGTAGTAGTCAAAATGGCTGTGTTTCCCTCTCTTTCTTTATATATATTCGTGTACATAACCAATCAAATGTCATGAAATAATAGTAGAAAATGAAAGTGACATTTTAATTGGTTGTACATTCTAACACTTCAGATGTGTTTTTGTCAAGTAATTCACCTCAGGATATTTAGAGAGGGCTACAGGCCAAATGGCTCAATGGAATTCCACCAAATTTGGGAAAATGGTAGGGACTGGTATGTAGTATGGCCTATTCTATATTTGGTGAAAGTGTCTCCAGTGGTTTTTATGTAAATTAACTTTTTTAATTTTTGGGAGCGCTTCCCGGTGCGCACCCCGGTACGCGTACCGGCAGCGCTACGGGAGTCCTCCATTTTGTGTTTCGGTAGATTTGAGACAGAAAATGGAGGACAAACAACGTTGGGAATGGGTTTAAGGGGGCATGGTAGGCACTCCCTGACCCTCTAGGTTTTCTATGGGGGTCTTAGGAGGCCCATATAGGTGGAAAAAAATTACAAAAAAATGTAATTTTTCGCGGGGGGAGCGCCCGGTACGTGTACCGGGGGAGCGTACTTTGGTGAAAAATAGTGAAAAAATATAAAAAATAGCGCTAACCGGACGCTCCCCGGTACGCGCCCCGGGGTGCGCCGCAACATTGCGCTGACCGGGGCGCTCCCCGGTACGCGCCCCGGGGCAAAAAAAAATAAAATCACATAATTATACAATATAAAATTCATTATAAAAAATATTACTTTTCATACCTATAGAGATTTGCTATTAAAGAACCTATGAAATTCACTGAAAAAACCATAGGTTTCACACCAGTTATAGTTAGGAATTAGCATTTAAAAAACCTATTAAATTCACTGAAAAAAACATAGGTTTCACACCAGTTATAGTTAGCTGGAAATTTTACTGGCATAAAACCAATGAAATTCCCACGTTATAGTTAGTTGGACTCACTATAACTTGCGCGTGCAATGCACTGCTGATGACGTCACATATTACATCACTCATGACATGGTCAGTGACATCACTGATGACACCATCCTTGTCACAGAGTGACAGACCTCCTTTCACTGTAATGTAACCCTTGAAACACATATTCAAAAATAGAAACTAAAATTTTCAAAAAAATGGAAATACCCATACCAGTTACAACAACCAATTCAGTAATTCCACCATCTATATACACATCCACTCATTCACCAACAGTTATATGTATTCACTCATACATATACTCACTCATCATATGTAGTGATACACCTATACATCCTGTTACACACTGACAGTCATCCAAAAGATACTGTCACACATACTCACACATGCAAATAAACTATTAAACATCCATTTATTTGCATATACAGTTATACACACACTACCACTTTACTTTTAAGGAAACTTACACATACTTACTCTCTTAAAAAATCACTTATAGAAACACATACTAATTTAAACAGGAACTCTTACAATCCCTCACTGTCACATATACTCACTTATATACATCAATATTCACATATACTACATTAAAACATATATAGTTACTGATAAAGACACTAGAGAGACAGTCATTCACTCACTAACATACACATATACACACTCATCCACCCATACAGTCCTGCACATGTGCTGTATTCAAAACACATACAAACAGAGAGTCAGTCATTCATGCATCTATGTGCTAAGTAATACCCCCACCAAACCATACAAACACTTATACTGATACTAAGAAAAACATCTAATAGCCCATATACCTACACATGTAGCTACTCACCAACCCATGCAGCCACTTATACACAAATTGAAACATTAATACATATATTTAAATATTTAAACATTACTCACTAATATTTATTTTTCAGAAAGACACACATTCACTGGATGGTGTCATCAGTGATGTCATGAGTGATGTCACTGACCATGTCATGAGTGATGTAATATGTGACGTCAACAGCAGTGCATTGCACGCGCAAGTTATAGTGAGTCCAACTAACTATAACGTGGGAATTTCATTGGTTTTATGCCAGTAAAATTTCCAGCTAACTATAACTGGTGTGAAACCTATGGTTTTGTCAGGGAATATATATATATATATATATATATATATATATAAAAATATATATATATATATATATATATATATATATATATATATATATATATACGCTCCAAATTGCCCACACAGTTTGAACAGCACACAAACACGGTTGAAAGGTGGCAAACCTTTAATAGCAGGGTATAGGCAGGCGCTGGATGCAGTTATAACCAAACAGTCACTGGTGCGAGAGCCTGACGCGTTTCGAATTATCTTCCTCAGAGGCAATCGCTAGGTGAATGCGTGCTCCTGGATTCTTTCATAGCGCTGTTATTCCCGCCCCTTGATGGGCCTGTACAATGACAGCACAGCACTATGGGAAATGTATTCCAGGTATTTTGACCTTTAGATGGTAGCACTAATTTCTGTCCAAATTCATATATATATGCTAGAAATGACACGGCACTCCAGAGCTAGATAATGCTTAATTTAATTTTCACACAACACTTCAACCAACGCCTTTCAGCCCTCCCACAGCTATTCTCACGGTTAGTGAATCCTTCTTTTGTTACACTATTTATACCCACAGTTGCTATAATGGGGCATTGTGGGATTCTTAGTGTTTACATACATTTCACAAAACTTTATACAATTAAAACAAAGGACTTTTGCGCATAAGTCAGGCTAGAATTATGACCTTAACAGATTCATTTAATCTGTTTGACTAATTATCTTTTCTATGTTATCATGCCTTCTGTATTTTATAGATATTATTGGTTTCTAGTATAGTACAGGTTCATTGTTGGTTCGGGCTTTACCTACACAGTGTTTTTCATATTTTTATCAACACTAAAAGAGTTCACAATGCTGCCATATTCATATTATCCACATTTTCATTTTTATGATCTCTGCTATGGGGTATAGTACCCCGTGGGAGGGCTGAAATGCATTGGTTGGAGTGTTGTGTGAAAATTAAACTAAGCATTATCTAGCTCTGGTGTGGCGGGTCATTTCTAGTACAAAATTAACTTTGAGCCAGGATCCAGCCCCCACTTAGAGCACCCGCTGAGGAGCACGCTGAAGGTTTAAGGATCACTTTGGTGGCAAATATATATATATATTCACTGAAAAAAAACATAGATTTTACAGACGTTATAGTTAGGAATTCGCTTTTTTAAAAACCTTTGAAATTCACTGGTTTCAGAGACGTTATAGTTAGTTGGACATTTGACTGATATAAAACCAGAGAAATTCACCTGTAATAGTTAGTTGAGCTAACTATAACTCACGCGCCCGCAATGCACTGCTGATGACGTTACATATTACATTACTCATAACATGGTGAGTGACATCACTGATGACATCACTAATGACATCTCAAATGACATCACTGATGACATCTACCAGTGAATGTGTGTTTCTGTAAAGTTTAAATATTTTTCATATATATCTATGCCAAGGTGTATTGAAGAATGAGTGGATTTACAAGTGCCTGAATGAATTATTTAGTAGTGTGTGACTGACTGTATGACTGAGTAATTGAACGTGTTTTACTGAATGCATGGGTTAGTGACGAAACTGTGTGAAAGTCTGTATTAGTCTCTCAGTTGGTGAGTAGCTACATGAGTGTCTATATGGGTTATTGATTTGTTGTCTGAGTATCTGTATGGGTTCCTGAGTATGTTTGTGGGTGGGTGGGGGGGATGTGACTCTGTGCATAGATGTCTGAGTGGGTGATTTACTGGTTGTATGGATTCAAAAGTGCATCTGGGAAGGGTTGTATGGGTGAGTTAGTGTGTGTATGGGTGTGTTGGCGATTGAATAAATGTGTCTGTGGTATGTGTGTGAGTATCAACATATGTTTTAAGGCAGTATATGTGAGTGTTGGAGTAAATAAATGACTATACATGAGAGTAAGTTATTTGAAGAATGGGTGTATAAATGAGTGTCTCTTTGTATCAGTGATTGTATAAGACAGTAAGTATTTGTTAGTATCTGCATAAATAAGTGATGTGGTGTGTGTATAAATAACTGAGTTGGTTTGTATCACTGTGTACACGAGTAAATGGGTATGTGATTAATTCTTTGCATGACTGACTAGGTGTGTGAGTAACTCTATGGATGAGTGGTGGAGTGTGGCTGTATGTATAGGTGTATACCTGCATATTATAGTACTGTATTGATGAGTAACTGTGTTGTGTTTCTATCTAGGTCCCTAATTCGATATTCCCGATTTATGCCCTTGTATGGCTATAATAAATAATATCCTTATAAAGGCATAAGAATCATATCCATATTTAGTAATAGCCCATGCAGTCCAAATACGGCATGGCTACTCCCCTAGACTCCTAGAAAGTATAACGCGTTCTTTAAACAAACCAAACCTCCAACAGCCCGGGAAATCCCCCTGCTCTTGTTTTGATTTGCACAAGAACTCCTAGAGTCAGAAAGAACTGTTAGTTCTTGGTGACGTCTTATGTCCAACCTTACGTCAAACCCGGCACCTTTCAGGTATAAATATACCAACGTTGCCTTAAGCAAACACACGGTGGTTTGGAGCAGAGGGGCTATCTACTTGCCCAAGATCCCAGCTGATGCGAGAGCCCATGGACGCCGCCCCTCCCTTTTGAAGCACTGAGAAAGACGCTGTCTTCTTCTCCAGCCGAGAAAATCCAGCTCCGGTGTTTCCAGCCACCCTTGCGGGTTGCTGGGATATCGAGTCCTGAGAGAGAGATACCAGACCTCCTGCTTTCTATTACCCAGGTACGGAGCTGACTAAACCCTTGAGAGAATTCTTGATTCAGATTCCTTGGCAAAACCCAACTTAACTTAAACTGCTACTTAGAAGCACCAGTTGAGTACGTTAGTCAATGTTTTTATGTATGTATATAATTTATCCATTTTAAAGTATCATATGGCTAAGAAACCATATCAATGCTTTTACAGTATTATTTTATAATACTCCTTTTACTCTACGCACTTTACTTCATGTTAAGTATTGCAATTGTGGCAATTCATTTCTCTTGCAAGAGAAAGAAGACTGCTCAATAAATAACACCTTTTATTGAAAACGCCCGTCTCTCTATTTCTCTGCACTCTGGTGAAACTGTGTACGCACGATTGACTGAGTGAAATAATTGTCTATTGTTTTCACACAACTCTAGAGATACACTCTTTATTCTGAGGGAGCAAAGTTGTCATGTTTATGGTTGTCAGAAGCTAATCCCTTCTTGTCTATCCAGGGAAGTTAAACTCCTCCTTGTTTACTCGAGAAAGTTTCTAGTGACCTCTGAGCTAGCTGGCAAAAATACTTAAGTCTAATATAGTCAGTAGAGACCTAGTCGACCTAAGTCCTACGTCTACACTGCTGTTTATATTATTCCAATGCGCAGAGCCTATTGGGAATATAGGAACTACACTACATGGCGCCCAACGTTTGGTAAGGCGATAATCTAACGCAAGACATTAGAGTAACTCAGTTGTGCTTTTTCACACAGACCCCTTTTTCCCGTAAATACTCCAAAAGACGTCTGGAGTGGGGAAAACGTTAAAATCCGCCGGAACTTAGTAGGAAGAGATTCCTATGTATAGTTTTAGTTTAGTCAACGTTGAAGGATACAGTGTTCCAAAATATTGTGTACCTAATCTTTGTTTCCCTTGAAAATTGATCTGCAACAAAGAACTTTCTGTCAGTAAAAATGGTAGAAAGTGAAGACGAAAGGGAGGCAGCTAGAATAGCAGCTCAACTCCTAGCGGATGACACAAGTCTCCAAGAAAATGACCCGAATGCTATAATCATTCCGGTAAATGTAAGGAAAACTATAACTATTAAACTTATAGAAAATGGACTATCATCACGAGGTGGTACAGTCATATTCGTGGAGGAGGCCCATGAATATCGGCAGACAGAGGTATTCTATTCATGGATACACTTTCCAGCAGCAAACGCTGTAACACACGAATTCCACTATTACAAAATAGAGGAACCTCTGGATGAATACACTCCTTTCGAGGAGGTTGAAATCCCGCTAAATTACCAAGAGCACCTGCTCTGGTTTAAAGGCGCCCTAAAACATCAAAATCACATCACCAGGCTCGGTCCACTAGGTAGACCAGGAGCAACATGGCCGGTTCTAGTCAGCTATACACCACATCCAGACATTGAAAAAATGTCAGACCGAGAGCTCTTAGCTCAGCTAAAGCTGTTAATTAAAATACACAGACAATTGGTCCAATATGTCATGAGGACTTCAACAGTCCAACCGGCATTAAAATTCCAGAGACCACCCCTCATCAGGGGAACACAAATAAAATCACACCACAAAATATACAATCAGCCATTGGCAAAATACCTACAAAACGGGAACAGATTCCATTCTGGTTAGCTCAGAAAATCACTCAAATAGAGGCAGTATTTCCTGATACTACGCCTACTGAGAAACACAGAATTCTGACTATCTGTCTTCCAATGGGGATCGCACCACATGTGGAGGACTGTGACACTTGGGGCACAGTCTTTGCTTCGATTTACGCAAAAACACATAGTGTTCCGTCCATGGCGGTTATACCAGACGTACTAGGACAGATTCAAAATGAATACGGTCCAGAACCTGCTTTAACTCTGGGTATGAAATCACTGAAAGACTTCAAACAGGTATCGGCTATATTATTAGCCAACATAAAAGGTGAAGCAGCATCTGTGACGATCCGCCAGAGATTGAAAGAAACAGATGTAGCAGACCAACCTTTTGAACTTGCCAGAATCATAGAAAAATCCTATGAAGAACTAGGTAGAGATAGTTTGGGAGGGAAACCAGTAAAACCCAAACTACTTGAAAATCTTGAAAAAACATTTATTAAAAATAATCTGAATACTCCAAAAAAGAGTTGGGATGGAAATAAACAATCCACTCCCAAAGAAAAACGATTCCAGTCCAGAGGAAGGTCTCCTCAACGGAGAGATAGATCTCCAGAACGAGGTGGCAAGTCTCCCCAGAGGGAGCCCTCTGAGAAAAGATACAACCTTAGAGATAGGGATAAATTGAGAAAACCTGACAGATATCAAGATATTGATACACGTCCCTCTCGATCTTTTCAGACTTCCTCACGGAAATCGGAAAGAAGAGGACGGTCAGAACACAAGGAAGAGCACGTCAAGTCAAAAGACAAGGAACCTCCTCATCAAAGTAAAAAATTACAATATACAAAGAAGAAAATAGCTAGTATTAAAATAATAAAACATGCCGAGGATACTGAGGACACAACTGAAAAACAGAGAGTGGGCCCAGACAATGCTAGACAGCGCAGCAGAAGTGACAATAGCTCATAAGATCCTGATGTAAATGTAAATGTACAGGAATTTATATAGCGCAAATCACCAAGCGGTTTCTAAGCGCTTGCTTAGGGAACCCGTCCTGGTATTCCCCTGTGAGATAACCCCGGCAGGGTATCCGCAAGGTGAAAGCCAGGCATCCCGCCGCGAGGGGCCGTTGTGGAGATTAAGCAAGCTATTGCCCAGAGTCGCAGAGTGTGAACCCGTGAATCGAGTAGGCACCGGAGCGAGAATTGTCGAGTCCATGGACATTTTAGGACTCAAGACCCTGCAGAGCCGGGAATTGAACCCTGGTCCCGGGCTGACCTCTGCTTCCATGTCTGCCTCCTCTAACCAGTGAGCCACACTTCTCCACCTGATGAATCTTCTGGAGACAGTGGACACGAATGAATACATTCAGGTGGAAACTGCAGACACCAGAGTTAGCAAACCCCATAAAATATACGAGATAACATTACGTATAGAGGGAGACAAGACTAAGAAAGTAAGGAGTCTCTTTTGGGATAACCTTTCGAAAGGCTATGACATCCTGTTAGCTGAGAAAGACTGGCCACCAGAGTTTGTCAGGGAGTGCCCTCATGGCGAAGAAATGATTATGCCTGCCTTCTCAAATCTTATTTCAACTCATAAAAATCCATATATGCAAGAAAATGGGCAGTGGCCCAAGCTCCTGCATTATATAAAAATCATGTAGGATGGGTTGAGGATTCTCCTTACCATAAAATCCAGTTAAAAAGTCAACCTACTGCACAAAGGCAGTACTAAGTATGGGCGTAAAATCCGTTCCGCTCGCGGAATTTGCGGATTTTCGGCAAATTCGCAATCCGCGAACTCTCGCGAATTTGCCGAAAATTCGAAAATTCGCACGCAGCTGATTTTTTCTGCTTGGTGATACAATTTTGCGGCGCACGGCGTTCACTTACCGTCATTCAGCGTTGTTTTTCTCCATATTTTGCGTGTGCTGCGCCATTTTGGATCTTGCTGCGGGATCCCGCGGGAGTTTGGCGACCGCGATTACGTCATCGGGGCTTGCCACCTTGCCCAGCACGCATCGCGAGAGTTCGCAATTGTGAACACGTAGATGCGGCGGGCAGCAACAATCTCGCACTCGCGAAATTGCAAAATTTGCAATTCTGCACAAGAAATCCACCAGCAAGCAGCATAAACCTTCTGGAAATGATGATTTTTATCAGAATAACTCCTCAGGTTGACATTTGCCTGCACTTTTTTTTGCAAGGAGTCCATTTTGGGGGGGAGGGGGAGGAAGGAAGTGCCCCACAGTCTCCAACTTCCTATTCCTGTCCAGCAGGCTCCTCCCAGTGCTTTCTTCATGTGCTGGTCACTTTCATTTGGATCTTGACCTGGAAGGATTACTTTTTGTGGATGCTGCTGGATATTTGGATTTGAGGCCTTTTTGACTTTCTTTGGATCACATTTGGATTAGAAATCAACTTTCACAAGTAAGTTTGTTTGGGGCATTACAGTTGCTGCAACTACAATTTTGGAACTTGTTCAGAACATTAAATAAAATATATTGTGGGTAGCCACAGTATCCAGTAGGACCAGGGTTAGTTATGGGTGCATGATACAACTGTTTTGTTGAATTTAAACATCATTGAGGGCATGGATGGCCTGGGATTGTGCTGAATTTTGTGGGTTTTTTTGGGCTGCTGTTGGGGCCTTTTGCCCAGGGGTAGTGAGTGGTGCATGGACTGAATCTGCCTGTGGGGTCTCTTTAATGTAAACATCCTGGATGACATTGGATTGTGGTGATTTTTGTGTGTTTTTCGTTTTTTTGAGGTGTACTGTTGATGGGGACTAAGGGGCCATTTTGAAGACAGGCAGTGTCTGAGGCCTGCACCAATTTTGCCTAGCTTTCATCCATTATGCCCAGGGGTAGTGAGTGGTGCATGGGCCTAGTCTTTCTGTGGGGTGTCTTCTTGAATTTAAACATCATTGAGGCCATGGATGGCCTGGGCTTGTGCTGAATTATGTGGGGTTTTTTTCGATTTTTTTGGGCTGCTGTTGGGGCCTTTTGCCCAGGGGTAGTGAGTGGTGCATGGACTGAGTCTGCCTGTGGGGTCTCTTTAATGTAAACATCCTGGATGGCATTGGATTGTGGTGATTTTTGTGTGTTTTTCGTTTTTTTGGGCTGTACTGTTGATGTGGACTGGCCATGTGGGTGGTGGTGGCCATCTTGAGTGCTGGTACAGGCAGGCCCTCCACATGTGCTTGGGGTGCAAGGGGCCATTTTGAAGACAGGCAGTGACTGAGGCCTGCACCCATTTTGCCTAGCTTTCATCCATTATGCCCAGGGGTAGTGAGTGGTGAATGGGCCTAGTGTTTCTGTGGGGTGTCTTCTTGAATTTAAACATCATTGAGGCCATGGATGGCCTGGGATTGTGCTGAATTTTGTGGGTTTTTTCGATTTTTTTGGGCTGCTGTTGGGGCCTTTTGCCCAGGGGTAGTGAGTGGTGCATGGACTGAGTCTGCCTATAGGGTCTCTTTAATGTAAACATCCTGGATGGCATTGGATTGTGGTGATTGTTGTGTGTTTTTCGTTTTTTTGGGGTGTACTGTTGATGTGGACTGGCCATGTGGGTGGTGGTGGCCATCTTGAGTGCTGGTACAGGCAGGCCCTCCACATGTGCTTGGGGTGCAAGGGGCCATTTTGATGACAGGCAGTGTCTGAGGCCTGCACCCATTTTGCCTAGCTAAGCTTTAATCCATTATGCCCAGGGGTAGTGAGTGGTGCATGGGCCTAGTCTTTCTGTGGGGTGTCTTGAATTTAAACATCATGAAGGGCATGGATGGCATGGGATTGTGCTGATTTTTATGTGGTTTTCGAGTTTTTGGGGTGTATAACTGAACTGATGTTCCTCTGTCTTCCATTGCTTTTAGGTGCACAAGACTCAAGAGAATCACCAGGGCTAGGAAGAAGTCCTGCAGCGGTGTGTGTGTGCAGCATAACGTCACGCGACGTCACGTCTGGCCACAGACAACTGTGCAACTTGTGCAACTGCGGCCTGCTGTTCTGACCTCTGAAGAAGATGGCCCCAAAAAAAGTTCCCCATAGCTCCTCTAGCAAGAAAGTTGCCAGTAAGGAGCAGAAGAAGCAAGTTACCAAGGAGACTGGTGTGCCGCCCACCACATTTTTTGGGAATAAAAAAAAAAGTACGCCTGCAGCAGCAGCGGGATCTGCTGGGGACCAAGCTGGGAGCAGCACCCCCGCTCCATTGAGCTCAGTGCCACCACCACCACGCCAGCTTAAGTCCAAGCCCTTGAGTGCTGCAGAGGCAGCCAGTCTACTTGTTCAATCACCATCGATCAGTGATGTTGGCTCATCGCAAGAAAGTAGCAGCAAGGTCCCTCAATCAACACAGGTTGTTGTAACTCATCTGACGAGTGTTGAACTACCACAGCCGCAACAACAACCACATGTGCAAGTACAAGCCCAAGTACATGTGGAAGGAGAGGCAGCGCAAGGAGATGCGCAAGCAGAGGTGCTTGGAGGGGAACAACAAGTGCCCACAATAGTTGTTCCTCCCGAAGTAGGGGCACATCAGGAAATCGACAATCAAGCCGAGGTATCATTTGAGGAAGCCACTCCTCCTGATGATCATTCATTGTCTTCCACATCCCGAGCAAGGAAAAGATCAAGGGTGGTGTCTACATCTTCTTCAAGCCCACCTCCTTCTGATGATATGGATCTTACTTGGGAACCAGCACCACTGCCGTCTGAGAGTGAGGCTGAGGCACACCATGATCTGACAAAGGTAGCTAAGCGTAAAAGGAAGGTCGTCGAAACTCTCATAGTTATGGAGTGTGATGACGCTCAACAAGAAGTGGCGTATACTCCTGCTGCTGAAGACTCTCACGACGACGACGCAGTCATCATAGGCTTCACTCCAGCCTCAGCGGGCATGCAGCAAACAGACATTTTGACCCTAGCCCGAAAAGCTGCTGAGCGTGATGATCTTGTCGACGAGGAGGCAAAGGGAACCCCACAATCATTGGAGTTAACTAGTACACCACCACCTACCGCTTCCATATTTCTTCCTCGCCAGAAGGGACCTCCATCCACCTCAACCTCAATTAGTGGTGGGGAAAGTGCACAACGTAGTAAAGTTCAGCAATACACATCCTCCACTTCATCTGGCATTAGCAGCATGACCACCACCAGTATCGCCTTCTCCGGCCCCCACAGACATTTCAAGTCCGCAGTTTGGGACTTCTTTAGTGTTTGCCCAAAAAAGGAAAACATAGCCATTTGTAGCATTTGTAAGCTTGCAGTTAGTCGCGGTAAGCTTGGTACCAACTATGGGACCGGAGGCCAGAGAGGTCATCTTGAGAGACAGCACGCTGTCCAATAGTTTGCGTACCTAAAGGAGATCAAGGAAGCCCGAATTGCAAGACAAGAAAACGTTGATGTTCCATCTGATGATGACGAGGAGGAAGAAGTGTCACACACTTCACTTACACCCAGTACCCCTGTCAGCACACCCCCTGTGAGCCACACTAAGAGTGTGGGAGAGAGTGAGACACCAATGCGAAAAAGTTAATCAGCGAGCGTAACTGGGTCGAAGAAGTCATCATCATCATCCCGTAAAATGGTCTAGGGCGACATTAGAACCATGTTGTTTTCAGACGCGCCATATGAACGCAACCACCCAACGGCACGTCTGTATAACACTAAGCTGGCTAAAATGCTAGCGCTGGACCTTCTCCCTTTTTCTTTTGTAGAAGGGGTTGGTTTTCTAGAATTAGTGGCAGCGCTCTGCCCTAAATGGAAGGTTCCTAGCCGGTTCTATTTTGCCAGCGTTGCGGTTCCAGCACTACATGAAGATGTGCTGAAGGTGATTGGGGCAGCTTTGCAGAAGAGTGCTGTTCACACTATACATCTGACAACAGACATGTGGACCAGTGGCGCAGGCACTGATTACATGTGCATCACTGCACACTGGGTCTCTTTTTCAGGGGTTAAAGCAAAGCTAAACTCAGGTGTTGACCCGGACCAAGTTTTTAAAGCTGCTCGGAAACATGCAACACTAGCCATGTTTGGCTTGGAGCTTCGTCATACAGCAGAAAACATTTTGAATGAGTTTAACACAAAGGTCTTTCACTGGCTGTCCCCAAAAAACGCGAGATTGGTCATGTTTCCACGGATAATGGCGCCAATGTAGTTAAGGCCATGGATCTGCGTCACTATTTCAGAGTGCCATGTTTGGCGCACTGTATAAACCTGGTTGTTAAAAAATTCTTGAGTGAAGACAGTCCAGCGTGCGAGTTAGTGGCCACCTGCCGAAAAATGTGCAACCATTTCAGCCATTCTTTTAAGGCCCGGAAGCATCTGAGGAGCCTGCTACATGAACGTCGAATGCCAGTGAAAGCACTCATCCAGGAGGTGCCAACACGTTGGAACTCAACCTTCTACATGCTTGAGCGTCTGTATGAGCAGTTTACGGTACTCGATCAGTATTTCTTAACACTGGGTACAGCTCAGAAGGACCTGAGGCTAGATGCGGCGGAATGGAATCTTGTTAAAAGCCTGACAGACATGCTTCGTCCTTTTGAGGTCTTCACGCGTGCAGTCAGCAGGGAGGACTGTAATTTGGGAAAAGCTATCCCATTGTTGCGCATGCTGGAGCACAAACTGAAGGCGGTGTCTTCTAAGTTTCAAAAAGATGAAGAAAAGCAAGAAGCTTTTGTTTTGGCGGAGAAATTATTAGAGCACCTACTTGGCGATGAACGTCTTCAAAAGATCCACTCAGAGCAGCATTACATTTGTGCTACTATTCTGGAACCACGCTACAAAAAGGCGCTGGCAGGCATAGCATTATTTCATTTTGGTGATGAAGATGTTACAAAGTACAAACGTTGGCTAGCCTTGTCAGCCATGAGGTTTGAAAGAGAACGGCAGAAAATTGAAGGAAAAGGCAGTACATCAGCATCAGCAGGCCATCATCCCCAGTCAAAAGAATCCACTTCTGCACCTGTGGCTGTGGCAGAAGTGACCTCTCAGCCGTTAAAGACACTGGCAACCGGATCATCTGCACCAGACACAACAGAAACATTGGGTGCAGAAGAGGATTGGCTAACTGAGCTTGGGTTTGGTTCTCAAAAGGTCCGAGCAAAAAGTAAGCAAAGTGGAGGAACCGCGGAGAACCTTCAGTCGATGGTGCAGGACTATCTGAATGACTCAACAGAGGTCTATCTTAATGCTGACCCATTGGCGTATTGGCATGTGAAAAAAGAATTGTGGCCAGAGATCACCAACTTGGCTATAAATTACTTGTCTTGCCCACTCGCAAGCATGTCTTCCGAACGTGTTTTCAGTGCTGCTGGTGGCATTGTAACTTGCAAACGGACCCGCCTCTCGCCCAAAAATGTGGAGAGGTTAACAATGATCAAGATGAATCAGCACCTCATACCACCAGATTACAAAGTACGGGAATACACGCCGGAAGAAGACGAGGAGGACAGCAACTTAGATGAGGGAATTTCTTCTGTGTTAGGTGACACTGACCTACTCCTGCCTGAATTCGCAGAGTATGAGGACGAACTCTTATTCCCTGACACCGAGCCCTGAAAATGAGCCAATGAATCAATAACTTTCTTTTTCGTACTTATTCACTTTTATTCCTGTGTGTCTGTCTTTCTTTGTTTTGCACAGTTAATATAATTAAAACTTTAATCACCTAATCACAAAAACAAGCCCATCAGCAGAACTGTCTTCACTTATTTGCTTATTGATTTGAAGGTGCCGCAGTCTGCATTCCTCAGGTTCACAAGTTCACAAGAACATGCTCCTCTATCCTCCTCCTCCAGACTCCTATTTCCCTCAAAGCAGAGGGCTGGATTACGCCCAATGAAGAAAGACTCTGCACTTGTAAGGGTGTTCTACTTCTTTGCGTGTGAGTTGTCGGGTCTTGGGGCATTGCTGGGAAGGTCTAATACCGGATAAAACTGGTTTGGACCAAATCAGACTTGAAAACGTTTTTGACTTTTTGCTCACTATCATGTTTTCAGGGGCCTGTTTGGGGGGCTTACTGGTGTTTGTGGGTGGGTTTTGGGGTCTGGGAGCACTGCTGGCACAGTCTAGTTTTGAGTGCATTTGCTTTTCAGGAAATCCATGGTGGAAAACGGGAGTTATGACCTAGCTGCACAGCGCGTTTGGACAGAAGGCCGAAAAATATTGTAAGTAATATGAGATTTTCCATTTTGACTATTTGGCTGTTTGGGGGTGTTGTGCTTTTTTGCGGGTGGGTTGGCGGGTCTTGGAGCATTGCTGGGAAGGACTAATACCGGATAAAACTGGTTTGGACAAAATACATGAGGAAAAAGTTTTTGCATTTTCTGACATTTCGCTCAATGTAGCGTTTTCGGGGGCCTGTTTGGGGGGCTTCCTGGTGTTTGACGGTGGGTTTCGGGGTCTGGGAGCACTGCTGGGTATGGATAGTTATGATAGCAAGAGGTTTGAAGGAAATCCATGGAGGCAGAGGGGAGTTAGGGCCTAGCTGCAGAGCGCACGCTGAGTGATTTTGGAAATTTTCCTGAACATTTCTTAAGTCCCCACTTTTGTATATTTGCTTTTTGCCTGTTTGGGGGGCTTCTACTTGTTTCCGCCTGGGTTGACGGGTCTGGGGCCATTGCTGGGAAGGTCTAATACCGGATAAAACTGGTTTGGACAAAATCCATGAGGAAAAAGATTTTGCATTTTCTGACATTTTGCTCAATGTAGCGTTTTCGGGGGCCTGTTTGGGGGGCTTCCTGGTGTTTGTGGGTGGGTTTCGGGGTCTGGGAGCACTGCTGGGTATGGATAGTTTTGATAGCAAGAGGTTTGAAGGAAATCCATGGAGGCAGAGGGGAGTTAGTGCCTAGCTGCAGAGCGCGCGCTGAGTGATTTTGGAAATTTCCCTAAAAGTGACAAAGTCCCCATTTTTGTACTTTTGCTTTTTGGCTGTTTGGGGGTCTTCTACTAGTTTTTGCCTGGGTTGATGGCTCTGGGGCCATTGCTGGGAAGGTCTAATACCGGATAAAACTGGTTTGGACAAAATCCATGAGGAAAAGGTTTTTGCATTTTCTGACATTTCGCTCAATGTAGCGTTTTCGGGGGCCTGTTTGGGGGGCTTCCTGGTGTTTGACGGTGGGTTTTGGGGTCTGGGAGCACTGCTGGGTATGGATAGTTATGATAGCAAGAGGTTTGAAGGAAATCCATGGAGGCAGAGGGGAGTTAGGGCCTAGCTGCAGAGCGCGCGCTGAGTGATTTTGGAAATTTTCCTGAACATTTCTAAGTCCCCACTTTTGTATATTTGCTTTTTGCCTGTTTGGGGGGCTTCTACTTGTTTCCGCCTGGGTTGACGGGTCTGGGGCCATTGCTGGGAAGGTCTAATACCGGATAAAACTGGTTTGGACAAAATCCATGAGGAAAAAGTTTTTGCATTTTCTGACATTTTGCTCAATGTAGCGTTTTCGGGGGCCTGTTTGGGGGGCTTCCTGGTGTTTGTGGGTGGGTTTCGGGGTCTGGGAGCACTGCTGGGTATGGATAGTTTTGATAGTAAGAGGTTTGAAGGAAATCCATGGAGGCAGAGGGGAGTTAGTGCCTAGCTGCAGAGCGCGCGCTGAGTGATTTTGGAAATTTCCCTAAAAGTGACAAAGTCCCCATTTTTGTACTTTTGCTTTTTGGCTGTTTGGGGGTCTTCTACTAGTTTTTGCCTGGGTTGATGGCTCTGGGGCCATTGCTGGGAAGGTCTAATACCGGATAAAACTGGTTTGGACAAAATCCATGAGGAAAAAGTTTTTGCATTTTCTGACATTTTGCTCACTGTAGCGTTTTCGGGGGCCTGTTTGGGGGGCTTCCTGGTGTTTGACGGTGGGTTTCGGGGTCTGGGAGCACTGCTGGGTATGGATAGTTATGATAGCAAGAGGTTTGAAGGAAATCCATGGAGGCAGAGGGGAGTTAGGGCCTAGCTGCAGAGCGCGCGCTGAGTGATTTTGGAAATTTTCCTGAACATTTCTAAGTCCCCACTTTTGTATATTTGCTTTTTGCCTGTTTGGGGGGCTTCTACTTGTTTCCGCCTGGGTTGACGGGTCTGGGGCCATTGCTGGGAAGGTCTAATACCGGATAAAACTGGTTTGGACAAAATCCATGAGGAAAAAGTTTTTGCATTTTCTGACATTTTGCTCAATGTAGCGTTTTCGGGGGCCTGTTTGGGGGGCTTCCTGGTGTTTGTGGGTGGGTTTCGGGGTCTGGGAGCACTGCTGGGTATGGATAGTTTTGATAGTAAGAGGTTTGAAGGAAATCCATGGAGGCAGAGGGGAGTTAGTGCCTAGCTGCAGAGCGCGCGCTGAGTGATTTTGGAAATTTCCCTAAAAGTGACAAAGTCCCCATTTTTGTACTTTTGCTTTTTGGCTGTTTGGGGGTCTTCTACTAGTTTTTGCCTGGGTTGATGGCTCTGGGGCCATTGCTGGGAAGGTCTAATACCGGATAAAACTGGTTTGGACAAAATCCATGAGGAAAAAGTTTTTGCATTTTCTGACATTTTGCTCACTGTAGCGTTTTCGGGGGCCTGTTTGGGGGGCTTCCTGGTGTTTGACGGTGGGTTTCGGGGTCTGGGAGCACTGCTGGGTATGGATAGTTATGATAGCAAGAGGTTTGAAGGAAATCCATGGAGGCAGAGGGGAGTTAGGGCCTAGCTGCAGAGCGCGCGCTGAGTGATTTTGGAAATTTTCCTGAACATTTCTAAGTCCCCACTTTTGTATATTTGCTTTTTGCCTGTTTGGGGGGCTTCTACTTGTTTCCGCCTGGGTTGACGGGTCTGGGGCCATTGCTGGGAAGGTCTAATACCGGATAAAACTGGTTTGGACAAAATCCATGAGGAAAAAGTTTTTGCATTTTCTGACATTTTGCTCAATGTAGCGTTTTCGGGGGCCTGTTTGGGGGGCTTCCTGGTGTTTGTGGGTGGGTTTCGGGGTCTGGGAGCACTGCTGGGTATGGATAGTTTTGATAGTAAGAGGTTTGAAGGAAATCCATGGAGGCAGAGGGGAGTTAGTGCCTAGCTGCAGAGCGCGCGCTGAGTGATTTTGGAAATTTCCCTAAAAGTGACAAAGTCCCCATTTTTGTACTTTTGCTTTTTGGCTGTTTGGGGGTCTTCTACTAGTTTTTGCCTGGGTTGATGGCTCTGGGGCCATTGCTGGGAAGGTCTAATACCGGATAAAACTGGTTTGGACAAAATCCATGAGGAAAAAGTTTTTGCATTTTCTGACATTTTGCTCACTGTAGCGTTTTCGGGGGCCTGTTTGGGGGGCTTCCTGGTGTTTGACGGTGGGTTTCGGGGTCTGGGAGCACTGCTGGGTATGGATAGTTATGATAGCAAGAGGTTTGAAGGAAATCCATGGAGGCAGAGGGGAGTTAGGGCCTAGCTGCAGAGCGCGCGCTGAGTGATTTTGGAAATTTTCCTGAACATTTCTAAGTCCCCACTTTTGTATATTTGCTTTTTGCCTGTTTGGGGGGCTTCTACTTGTTTCCGCCTGGGTTGACGGGTCTGGGGCCATTGCTGGGAAGGTCTAATACCGGATAAAACTGGTTTGGACAAAATCCATGAGGAAAAAGTTTTTGCATTTTCTGACATTTTGCTCAATGTAGCGTTTTCGGGGGCCTGTTTGGGGGGCTTCCTGGTGTTTGTGGGTGGGTTTCGGGGTCTGGGAGCACTGCTGGGTATGGATAGTTTTGATAGCAAGAGGTTTGAAGGAAATCCATGGAGGCAGAGGGGAGTTAGTGCCTAGCTGCAGAGCGCGCGCTGAGTGATTTTGGAAATTTCCCTAAAAGTGACAAAGTCCCCATTTTTGTACTTTTGCTTTTTGGCTGTTTGGGGGTCTTCTACTAGTTTTTGCCTGGGTTGATGGCTCTGGGGCCATTGCTGGGAAGGTCTAATACCGGATAAAACTGGTTTGGACAAAATCCATGAGGAAAAAGTTTTTGCATTTTCTGACATTTTGCTCACTGTAGCGTTTTCGGGGGCCTGTTTGGGGGGCTTCCTGGTGTTTGTGGGTGGGTTTCGGGGTCAGGGAGCACTGCTGGGTATGGATAGTTTTGATAGCAAGAGGTTTGAAGGAAATCCATGGAGGCAGAGGGGAGTTAGGGCCTAGCTGCAGAGCGCGCGCTGAGTGATTTTGGAAATTTCCCCAAAAGTGACAAAGTCCCCATTTTTGTACTTTTGCTTTTTGGCTGTTTAGGGGTCTTCTACTTGTTTTCCCCTGGGTTGACGGCTCTGGGGCCATTGCTGGGAAGGTCTAATACTGGATGAAACTGGTTTGGACAAAATCGGAGGCTAAATATTTTTTTGCGTTTTGGCTGACTTGCTTGTCTTTGAGGTGCTCTTTGGGGGTGTTCCGGGTGTTTGTGGGTGGGTTTTGGGGTCTGGGAGCACTGCTGGCACAGTCTAGTTTTGATTGCATTTGCTTTTCAGGAAATCCATGGTGGAAAACGGGAGTTATGACCTAGCTGCACAGCGCGTTTGGACAGAAGGCTGAAAAATATTGTAAGTAATATGAGATTTTCCATTTTGGCTTTTTGGCTGTTTGGGGGTGTTGTGCTTTTTTGCGGGTGGGTTGGCGGGTCTTGGGGCATTGCTGGGAAGGTCTAATACCGGATAAAACTGGTTTGGACAAAATCCATGCGGAAAAGCCTTTTGGCACTTTTTGTAACTTAGGGTTCGTTAGGGTTAGCCCTAGCAGCAGGATTGCATGTGTTTCGGGATGTTCTTGATTTTTGCAACTGAGTTCTGGGGTCTTAGAGCACTCGTGGGAATGTGTAATTTTGGTTGCAAGTGATTTGAAGAAAATCCATGGTGGGAAAGGGGGGATTAGGCATAGTTAAAGAAAGCGTTTGCCACCATTCTTAACTTAGGGCTCGTTAGGGTTAGCAGTATTTGTATTGCATGTGTTTGGGTGGGGGGCTGTTTGTGGGGGGGTTTGCGAGTCTTGGAGCGATGCTGGGTATGGATACTTTTGCTTGCTTGCAAGTGCTTTGAATACAATCCACGGTGGGTAAGGGGGGATTTGGGCCTACTTTTACTTTCAAAGTACGTTTTGTCACCAGTTTTCTACTAGGCCTCGTTCTTTGAGAGCTGATTGGGGGTCTTCTACATTTTTGCCACTGGCTTTAGTAAGGGTCTGGGTGGGAGCACTGCTGGGAAGGTCTAATTTTGTTCTAAAACACAGTTTACAGTACACCTAGCTTGAGGGGAAAGATCCGCTAAATTAATTTGCCCATACTTATTTATCCTTCAAAAGGAGACTCAGACAGAGTACGCACTTTCAAAAATATTGTACTGTCTATTAGGAAACTCAAAGTGTGACTTTTTGCACTACACAGCTTACATACCTTATATTAATTTGTCAGTGGTGTTCTAATATCACTTCCTGTTTTTCCATCAATAATTACAGGCCGGGTTTCAGTCTGTGCAATGGGAAAAAAAGGATGAAGTCAGGCTTCACATTAGCGAGCCGCAATTCAGCATCCGCCAGGCAGGCAGTGGACAGGGTGTCTTCTGGTCACCAACATTGATGGACCGAGCGTCAGCTGGAATGGAGGAGTCCCGCTAATAAGAGGAATGGTTTGATGCATGCAACTTACCAAATTCAACAGGACAACTACAACAACATACAGATACAGTATCCGTTCTTTTCTAATTATCTTTAAAGTAATGTTATTGCTATGAACTTCTATGAGTGTGACTCTGCATTTCTTGGATCTCCATTCTCTGCTTCTAAATTCATCCCTACAGCCATTCTATAGGTTTTACTTCTGCTATTTTTTAAACCTAATTTAATGTAAGAAGTGTTTCTCTGAGTGCAGAGATAGGCAAGTGAAAACGCTGCAGCCCTGTACTGTCGCATTCTGTCATTCCCGGTTGTCGGAATAGTACTTAGTTTTCAGTAACCATGCATGCAGTCGTGCATGCACTTCCTTTATGTCACTTAAAAGATTTATGGTTAGCTTTGTACCCAAAGATTTCTTTATCTTCAATTATTGTTTGTCCATGCTGTGCTGTGCTTTTTTTCTTCTCTCAACAAAACTTACCCCAAAAAAAAACATTCCCATCCATTTTCCAAACCCTAACCCTCTTCCCCCGGGCTGTGTGGTTTTGATTGATGTGTGACTAAATGACAGCAATAATTCCACACACTTGCTGGGGAGGATAAGGTCATAGCAACAGGCTGGTGAAGGAATCCGAGGATATATATTCTATTCTTACTCAACTTGACACTCAGTCACTATTGGCAAAGGAAAGCAGATTTTCATGTGCGCCATCAACTTGATAGGTCATCAAGATTAGAACATCCTCCTAGACGTGGCAAATTATTACGCTGCTGTGCCCTTCACCTTCGGTACTATTACTTGTAGTAGTAGCCAATGTCAAATAAATTCAACGCAAGTACTAGTTATACTTTCAATACTTTACCATTTGTTAGGCTACATTGTGGCACTGTTCTAGTGTACTGTCACCTGCTATATTCTCTATCATACCGTTCTAATGCTACGGTAAGGACAAACAAGGTTTCATTTTCTTTTTTTTTCAGATACTGCAACTGCCACTGTGTAACACCACTAGTACCAACGCAATGATGACATTTCATCCGCCCAGGATTGCCAACCTTAATCGCCATTTGCCGTGCAGCCAGCTCTGTGCCTAGCCCTATTTCAAAACACAAATTACAGGTAAGATAAGCGTTTGGGGGGAGGAAGTATAATGGAGTATTAAGAGAGACCAGAGATTGACGCTAATACTAGTAAAGTCCTAGGACTATTGAATTCACTTACTCTGTGAGAGGCACTGAGTTTTGAAAACATTTGGGCAATTAATTACACAACTTGAATCAAGATGCCACTTCAGTTTCACGAAAACAAAGTTACTGTTAAACCCCCACCCACCAGCCTCAAAAGCAGTAAAAAAAAACACCGTATGCTAAGATAAAGTTTAAAGTATATTTATATCCCTGACAAAAATAATCTCCCACAAAACCCAACCCACCCCCACTCCCTAACCCCAACGAATGTCCTTGAAAAGTCCAAAAAAGTGAAAAAACCCAACTCCCAATTCCCACCCCCCAGAAGTCTTTAAAAAAGGGGCAAGGGACAGTCTCTCCTCCTACTGCTGGCTACTGCTGATGACTTTCCGGGCCAGGGCGGAACGCTCCTTGCGGAGGGTCTCAAGCAGGGTTTTCGTGTTGAGCAGCTCCTGCTCGAGGAAGGAAACCCTCAGGGAAAGGCAGTGCATACGTTTTTTGCAACTGCTGTGGGGGGCAGCTGATTTCTTTGCTGCTCGGCGGTGACGGGTGGCTGCGGCAGCGGTACCCCGGCTCCGTACCGCTGGAGACCTTCTGCGCTGACTGTGTGACCCAGGGAGCGCGGAGGAGGATGCAGCTGTGCCGGTAGATGTTGTTGTAGACTGTGTGTCCCCCTCCTCCTGGCCACCAGCCGCCGATATTCAGCCACAGTGGCCTCCAGCCTCCGTTGCCGGGCCCGTGAAGCCAGCTCCTTCCGGGTTGGTTTGGAAGGAGCATCTATATGAAGAAAGAAAGACATAGTCTGCAACCAATGCTCTCTAAGATTAACACAAAATGATTCAGCAGAAAGTTGTGTCACAGTAGAAGTAGCAACTTGCAAGCGCAGTACATAACTATTGTGTCCAGTATCTATCTAACCTCCCACTTCTTCATCCTTGCTCTAACATTAGTGGGAGTTTAAGGAATCAATTCTACGAGCACTATGGACTCACTCCATTAGAGTCGACTATGACAGTACACCAGTCTCATTCTTCTTCTTCTCTATTGTTTAGAAAAAATTGGTACGTTAACTTCTGCAAGCCGGCATAATGCCAGCGCAGTCAACTTGCACCCAAGAAAAACAGACGCCCGCCATGATGAGTGAGACAGACTTGCGTTACTGTACCAGTCCACTACATGCAGGTGGTGATGCTCTTACTTTTCTATTACGGGTGGCACTGAGTATACTCTGTTACAAGGGCTACTGCTTAATTAATTTAACTTTCACTCTACAGTGCCAATGAATAGATACTTGAAAAGGAAAATGAAGAAGATAAATAATCTGATTATCTATCACTGCACATGGTATGTATTTCCTTACATATGGGATGACTTTAGGTGCTTTGCTTTTTATTGAGTGAACAGTGATACATCCACACAAGAATGACCGAGTTTTACTAAACTTATTAACAGAGGTAGTGAGTGGCCATCGTAATAGCCGGATATATGCTGTGCTTGCAATACAAACTACTGCTGCTATTCATGGTAGTATTCGGACAAAATTACAACTTCTTTTCCTTGACTTTCCTACACTGGGACGGACGTGCGGGTGCGGTGTTACATGCTCTTCAAAGTAACACTTAGTTCATCCAGTGACCGTGTACTCTCTCGAGATACACATATGCTATCTAAGAGTCAGATAGTACCATGTTTCAGGCATCCATCCATTCAAACTATCTGTCAATCATTCTTCTTCATGTCTCTCATCTGGACAAACCTTACGTTTTCTCACGGGGAGCACACTATGCAGTCTGAAATCTCAATAAGTAAGGAATATAAGAGCTTACCACTGCCCGCCACTACCGTGTCAACCCGCACAGCAGTTTGGTCCGGCACTTGCACCGCCTCCTCCCCAGAACTTTCCTCCTCCACCTCCGCGCTGGGCCCAGCACCAGATGTTCAACCTACAAAGTACATTTAAGAATGTTAGATGTCATAGACATACACCAATCACTAGTATTTTGTCTAGGAATGAAGAAATGTGAATACAGAAAACAATCTAATAATTTGTGACTGTCTACTCCAAAGTAAAAATGTCCCTTTTTCCAGGGAAGGGTGTTGTCTTGCTGCACTTTTTGGCACAACTGATGAATGCTTGCTTTTTAACACGCACCATTTGTCTCATAACAGACAGAAGCTTCCCTTCTAAGAACAAATCATCATCACTAGGACGGAGGGACCAACGATTCAGCACCAAAAAGAAAATTAAAGTTCAAACCAGGTGAGGGCTCGGCTCGCCCACAATAAATGTATGAAATAAATCACTATAAGGGCCTGTGATACGCGCCTGTGATACGAGTCGCCGCAGCAGCGTTTGTGTTTGTTTTATTCTCACTTCCATGTAACTGTGCACTGCTTTTAAAATTACGGTATTGAGTTGCTATACTCACTGTTTTCTGTGGAAAAACCTACTCGCCTTTCATCGGGTCATCGCCTCGTTCCACCACGGCTGGTGCCGCTTGAGTGGAGGGCGTTCCTGACCTTGAGACCGGCCCCCAAGGGCGTCATTATTCCGCCATAGGCGGGACCGGTGATTATTTAGGCTGCATCTCGAACACACGCGCAGCGGACGCGCGCGGCGGGTAGCCGGCGGGTCGCCGAAGGCTCGCCAAAGGCGAGCCCGTCTGCGCCCGTCCGCGCTAGTCCGTCGCCAGTCGTCCTGACCCCTGGCTGTTTAGCCAGCCAATGGCCCCCTATGCCCGGGAGGAGCTGATTATTATCGGAAGACAGGCAGGATGTACACCTCATTTGTGGTCCCCTGGCTCTCTCTGCGCTCAATGCGACCAGTGTGGCTTCAAGGCTTCAGGGACTAGCCAACTAGTAGCGCCTGCAACCTTAGCAGCTAAGTCCCCTACAAAGTTAAGCTTAGTGAGTCTCAACTGCAGGTCATTAGTGAAACATCATGAGGACATCCATGAGTTCCTCGTAGACCACTCCCCTGACTTTCTATTTCTGACGGAGACATGGTTAACCGATGACACCATGGCCATTTCCACCTTGGCGCTACCCCTGGGGTACCTCATATGCCTCCAGAATAGACCAAAAGGTAGAGGTGGTGGTGTAGCAGTGATATTCAAAGACATCTACTCCTGCACCCTTAACCCCACAACCATAACAAACTGTGAAAGTGCGGTATTTAAGGCGAGGGTTTCTGACACCTTCACCCTTACGGGGCTCCTAATCTATCGCCCCCCCGGCTTAGCCACTGCCTTTCAAGAATCGCTGGTGGCAACTATCACTGCACTGGCCTTACAGCCAGCTAATTTCAGTGTACTGGGGGACCTTAACCTTCATCTTGAATGTCGAGACTCGCCCACTATATTGAAGTTTCTGGGCGATATGGAAGCCTGCCAGCTTATCCAGTTGGTCGAAGGGCCTTCGCATCAGGCAGGCCATTTATTAGATCCGGTGTTCACGAACATCCAGGAAGCGTCTGTCTCCATTCTCGGTCCTCTTACCTGGACAGATCATTTTCCGGTTTTTACTACCATCCAGATTCCTGCTAGATGTAGGGAAAAGCTACCACCTCCGTTGCAGAGACGCCCCTGGAACAAGCTTGACTATGCAGCGTTCGAAGCTAGACTCCATTCCTCCTGCCCCACTTGGCCGAGCAACCTGGACGAGGCCGATACAGCCTATAGGGAGTGGATAAAAGAATCACTCGACCATTTCATTCCTATGAAATGCTCTAGGCCCAAGCGGGGCCAAACTCATCCGTGGTACTCTAAGGCCCTTACATTACAGAAAAAACAATGTAAGCAGTTGGAGCGCCTCTGGAGGAGGTCGTATGATCATTTGGCTAAAATTAACTTTAGAGTAGCTACTAAAGCTTACCACAAACTTATAAAACTATCTAAAGCCAAATACTACACAGAGCTGATCAACTCCAGCACCAATCGCTCCAAAACCATTTTTACCCTAGTAAAAGATCTGACCAAGATACCAGTAGGCCCAGGTAATTTAATTGCGTCTGATGCCCAATGTGAAGAGCTGGCCTGTTTTTTCGTAGACAAAGTCAAAGGGATTTATAACTCTTTAACCTCAGATAGACCCAGTGCTAATTCCAACCTTATGGGGTCCATCGACTCGCCATTCCTACTACAATGCTTACCATCTATTGAGCAAACTGAGATGGACTCTCTGATTAAAAGAGTCAAATCAGGTTCCCCGGAAGACCCTGTTAAGCCAGAACTATTTAGACTATTCCAGGATTCCATCTTACGAGAAGGGCGGATGCTAATTAACAACTCACTTCAGTCTGCGACCATTCCCCCATCCTGGAAACACGCTAAAGTTGTCCCCCTTCTAAAAAAGCCATCACTAGATCCCACTAGACCTGACAGCTTTAGACCCATCTCCTTGCTCCCCTATCTTGCCAAGGTGATGGAGGCCCATGTCAACTCCATTTTAACCACCTTTTTGGAGTCGAATGGAATATTGGACGAATCTCAGCATGGCTTCCGTGCTAAACATAGCACGGAATCTGCTCTGCTAGCCGTTACGGAACATCTGAGGGAGGGGCTGGACCAGGGTGAGACATCTGCCCTGGTTCTGCTGGATTTGAGCGCGGCCTTTGACACGGTCTCCCACAGGATCCTGCTCGCGAGACTGTGGGAGATCGGAGTCAGGGAGAGTGCCTTGGGATGGTTCGCGTCGTTCTTATCCGACCGCTCCTTCCAAGTGCACGCCCCGCCGTACTCATCCAGCATATATCCCCTGGACTGTGGAGTCCCGCAGGGCTCTGCGCTCAGCCCCACATTGTTCAATGTGTACGTCCGCCCCCTGGCCATGCTGGCCAAGGATCGTAACATCAAATTAACATCATACGCGGACGATACACAACTCATTTTCTCCTTTTCTAAGAACAGTGGGGCTGACCAAATTAAGTTCCAGGAAGATATCCTGGCTATATCGAATTGGCTGTCACAGAACTATCTCCAGCTAAATTCTTCCAAGACGGAGATACTCATTGTAGGTAAGGATACCGAGAAATGGGATGCACACTGGTGGCCTCCCACTTTGGGACCCTCTCCTGTCCCCAAAGAGGCTGTTAAAAACCTGGGTGTGATGTTGGACAACTCACTCTCCATGGAAACTCATGCCAAGAGAGTGGCAGGCACCTGTTATGGTCGCCTGCGTTCCCTTAAACCTATCCTTGGATTCTTTGAGCCATGCATCCGCCAGACTATAATTCAGGCCCTAGTCTTATCCCATCTAGACTATTGTAATGTCCTGATGCTAGGTTCTAACTTGACGGTGATAAACAGACTTCAGAGAGCTCAGAATGCCGCGGCGCGCACTCTATTCGCTCTGCCAAAAAAATGCCACACCTCCCCTATCCTCCATCGGTTACATTGGCTTCCCGTTAAACAACGTATCCAGTTCAAAAGCCTTTGTCTAATTCATAAAATCCTGTACAATACTGCCCCTCAAACCTTGCTGGGACTCTGCTCCTTCTATGTCCCCTCGCGCGCCCTTCGTTCAGCCGACCTGTCACTGGCACGCACGACTAAGATCCGCAGGTGCCGAGCTGGTGGTCGCTCTTTTAGGCATCTGGCGCCGAAGCTGTGGAATTCGATTCCCCTTGGGGCTCGGGCCACTTCTAACCACTTGCTGTTCCGCAAACAGATTAAAACTTGGCTGTTCTCTTCCATCTAGCTCCACCTTCTCTGTTGTGTTGCACTGCTTCTAGGTATGTCCGCAGCGCTGGGACGCCCCATTGCTGGGGTAGCCATGCGCTATATAAGCAGGATTAACATAACATAAGCACTTTTCCATTTTTAATCAACCGTATATGTTTTATGACAAGCTTGATTTTAATAAATATTTTTACTTTTAATAAAGCTTTAAAACTTAAATAGACTCTGTGGTTTTTGGTCATGAGTGAATGAGCAATAGGTTTTGCAATTTGCAATGCATAAGCCCGTGCCTCTGACACTTCTGGACTCTGACTCCGTACTCTTGTCCTGCGTTGGATAATCATCATTGGGGATCAATCATCGATGAATTCGGGAGCTAAATGACTCTGCCACACTATCTAGTCAGTAAGGAGATTGGGGGTTCTTCAAAGTCTGATATCACTGAGGTATGTGGAAAGTCGACCTGTGCCTATTATAATTGATAAACAATGCACTTTAGTGTCCATAGTTCTGTTTGTACAGATTTGTCCCTGCAACAGTAGGAGTATGGATTGTCCTCCTATCCAAACCAAAAGTAAAGTAGTATCTTATTCTTTCTTGGTGGTCATTCACCTTTTTATTGTTGGTAATTGTCAAAGCATAAACATTTAGAAGACTTGAAAAGACATTGTGGACAATCCCAGAGGACTGCACTCAGAGCATAGAGCTATTGCTGACTAGAATGGGAGTTTCGTTTTACACCTTTTGCCAAATGTTCAATCTTAGTTAGCTACACAGACAGACAAATAAGAATAATCTAGTAATACCACAGGGAGTCATAGTCGAGGCAGGATAAGAATTTAGATACAGTCTACAAGAAGATCAAAGACGATTTAGAAAAAATTGAATGAGGAACGCTAGGAAAAAATAGGTACTCTATAAACTTACCGGGGCCAGCAAAGGAGCCCTCGCCTGACCGATCCTGGCCTGGTTCAGCAGCAGCAGCCTTCAACATGAAAGAAAGAAAGACCCAAAAACATGGATGATTGTTGTCAACCAAATCAAACATTTCAAAAGAACAATAACAAAATCTTTTGGCGAAATAGCAAATAGACAACTATTGAACGGGATATATTGACCTATCTCATGTGGTCTTCTATGATATTAGTATTGCTTGATTTGCGGACCGTCGACTTGGAAAGTTCTGCAACTCACTAAACAAACTACTAAAAAGGTTCGCCTGGGACTGGCAGGCAGCAGTCCGCAGCACGCGAAGTGACAGACAAACTCCATCGTGATTGCAGATCAGCGACAACACTAAAAAGTTTCCTACTACATTAACCAGTCATTAAAATACTCAAACTATCAATCCACCACCACTATTTCTTCTTATTGCCAGGTGTACACAGGAAGGACTGGACTGGAGTCTGTAGGGGCAGATTTACAAGCCCCTTGCGGCTCTTTTGCTCCATTGTTGCGTGACTTTTGTGATGCAGAGGCATAACAAAAGAGGCGCCATGGTGCGGCGTATATTTACAACGTGACGCATATGGGAGATGCATCACGTTGTAAAGCCCTGCGTCATCAGGGGGCGTTCCGGCACAAGGGAGGGCGTCCCTGCGCAGGAACACATCCTAAAAGTGGCTGAGGGAAATCTACAAGATGTCAATCAGTCACTTTTAGGACAATGATGCGTGACTCAAACCCTGCGCCTGCTTGAAGCAGACGTACGGCTTGACGCAGCATTGGGGAGATAGGGCACCCAAGAGCATTGCTGGAGCTGCGCCATCGTTGTCACGCAACTCCAGCAATGCGCCGCCTTTACGGCACAGATGCGTAAGGCTTCTGTGACGTTTTGGGCCCGTGGTGCGCCGCATTGTAAATACGGCGCACCATGAGTGGTGGTGGCGTGGCGCACAATTACTGACGCATCCCTGCTACTTTGCAGGGATGCGCCGGTAATTGAAAATCTGACCCTTAGTGTCTAGCATTACGCAGTTCTTTACACTACACTCATACATAATTTCTCAGGCCAATGAAATGAACACAAAATAGAAAACAAATAAGCATAGTAGCAAGACTACTGAGAAGGAGAGCAGTGCACCTGAAATGCACAGAAGATTTTGAAATATAATTTACCTACAATGTAATCGGCAGCATTATTGCTCTTGGTAAAAAACAAAAATGTGCAATATAATAACACACAGAGCGGGAGAAAACAGAGTAGTGATGAAATAGCTAGAAATAGCTACTACTACTCACCAAGCCCGGGGATCTCGACGCCGAGCATGTCCAGCAAGTCGCGTTCCCGGTCCATGAGATCCGTCCGGTGGTGGGTGGCCTGGTTGTAGGTGCGCCGGACCCCAGAGTGTTCAAACATGGCCCGGCACACCTTCTCCCACCGCTACCGGCGCTCCCGGATCCCGTAGCCGGTAGCGATCTTGCCGCCTCCCATGATGGTCTTGGGGAGGCGGCGCTGGACATGAAAGACTAGTGCGGCCACCTCCTCCGCACTAAAAATCTCCCGAGCTATAACTTGCTCCCCCCTCAAACGCCCGCACGGGAGCCGGGCACGGGGTGCGGGACCCTTCCCCTTCGCGGGCTGCTTCCTGGCTCCCTTTACCATGGTCTGGGCAGAAAGGAAGGTAAATAATAAAGAAGAAATAGAATAGGGAAGAAGAAAAGAAAAGAGTTTAAAAAAGTAGTTTAAAATTAACCCAAAGTAGCAGAAAACACAAAAATATAGAGCTAGAAAAATAGAGGGATAGATAATAAGTAAAATAGAACAAAAAAAACTTCAAACAAGCGAAGGATGGCAGAGATTGACAGAGGATACAGAAAGTATGCCCAGAACCATAGCAATGAATGAGAAACAAGATGGCCGCGCCCGTTCACGACCGCGTGGGTAAGTTTGCGCGAGATTTTCCTCACGATCACACGTGAAATTGTACTAGCGAGCCGCACACTTTGCGAGATTACACATAGCGCCCGGAAACGGAAATACGTCACGCAAACAAGATGGGCGCGCCCATGTACGACCGCTAGGGTAACTTCGCAAACGTTGCGCTACAAGCGGCTTGCGAACACGCAAAAAATCACGCGAACAAACACGCCGCAAAAAAAACTAATCGTATATTTGCGGCTTCTGAAATCGATCTCGCATGAATTCGCGCCCCGCGAATCGCGCGAAATTGCAGAAAAACGATTTTTGCAAAACTGAAAGCACTCAGCAGGTGCAAAAGTTCAATCTTAACATTAGTAACCATTCACTCTAGTGCTTCCTGAGGGGCCCCTCCAGAGTTCAGTTGCCTATTTGCAACTATTCTATGACCCTGCTCTGACCCTCACAGCAGGCTCATAGAATAGCTACAAGTAGGCCACTAAGGTCCTGTAAAAAGAAATTGCACTACAACAGAAAGCAAATTACAGATAAGGAAGCAGGTGCCAGCCAGACTGGAAGTTTAAATTCAGTGACACATTAATCAACCCCAAATTAATTCATGTCAGTTGAAGCAGGGCAGGTGTGCTTGCTTTTTTTCACCACCATAATCTACAGTGATAAACCAACCAGAGGGTGGCAGTGATGTACCAGAGGGTGGCATGGGTGTACCAGAGGGTGGCAGTGGTGAAACAGAGGGTGCTGTGAACCTGTGATGATGAACCAGACGTAGAAACAAGATAGTCGCAGCCGTTGCGAGCCGACAAGTAAGTTCGCAATTGCGAACTGGTACACAACCCTCGCGAACTGGCAGAAACCCTTGCGAACACAAAAAAAAAAAATCCGCAAATTCGTGAGAGTTCTCGGATTTTGCAGATTGCGAATCCGTAAATACGCAAGTTCGCGGATTGCCAATTCGCAAAATCCGCCCATACTTAGGCAGTACCCAGTTAAACAAGAAGCTAAAAAGCAAGTCAGGGAGATCTTAGATCAACTTGAATATCAGGGGATGATGAAACATGCACCTCACAAATGAACAATCCTTTGTTTCCTGTCTCCAAGCCAGATGATTCATATCGTCTAGTTTTGGACTACAGACACCTTAACTCATGTTGCAAAACATTTGCAGTACAAAATTCACACAGTGCAGCACTAATGAATAACATCATGCGCAAAAAATATAAAACGACATTAGACATCTCTAATGGATTCTTTTGTCAAAACATTGCACCTGAAAGCAGGTATTTGACCGCTTTCTCAATAATGGGGTCGCAAAAACACTTCTGTCGACTCCCACAGGGATTCAAGAATAGCCCAGGATTATTCTCAGCAAGAGTAACAGAGTTACTACAAATATATGATGATGAAGCATTATCTTATGTCGATGACATCTATCTCACAGATGATGACTTGGAGACTCACCTGAAAAGAGTGAACACCATAATCCTTGGGTTCGCAGCTGAGGGTTACAAATTCAACTTTAAAAAGTCACGAATTGCCGATCTAACTGTCCTATTTTTAGGATATGAATTATCAAGTGAAGGCAAAAGCCTAGCAGACAACTTCTTAGAGAAGTGTGCTGTACTCCAAGCACCTAAAGCGCTGAAGTACTTACAATCAATATTAGGTTTCCTGAATTTCGGAAGAACATACATTCTAAATTATGCAGAGAGGGTAAAGCCTCTCTATGAATTAATAAAACCTGATTTTAAAGCAATAAATTGGACTCAGAAACATACAGAAATTTTAAGATCATTGCAAACAGACATGTTAGCTAAAACAAAATTGCAAACTCGCGAAAACATACGCAACCTTGTAATCCGAGTCATCCCAGGAAGATGCGGATTCACGTACCTAACCTCTAATGAGGGAGAAATGGTACCAATAGCTTACAAATCACACTTGTACACACAAGCTGAAATGAAATACAGTTCTACAGAAAAAATTCTAATAGCGGTTCAAATTGCTGTAGCAAAAGAAAGAGCCCAAGCCCAAGGCAGAAGAATAACTGTTTTAACAGCAGAATCAGCCCTTGAGGCATAAACAAGCCCACGCAATTTGAATGCTGTGGCATTAGATCCAAAGTGGATACAATGGGAAAATTCTCTTGCTGCAGAAGACGTGAAGTACTATTTTGACTTGAAAATGAAAAAACTAGAAAATCTAGAATATGAAGAAGAATATCCTCTGCCAATCGAAATTCTGCCTCTCGAACAATACACAAGTGTAATCTACATGGACAGATTTGCACATCACTACGATGTAGAGAAAAAAATCCTACAACGCAGCGTGCGCGATTGTTAAAGGTCGCTGGCGCTTTGGTAAATTCAGGCCATTAATTACCAAAACTGAATCACTCAGAAACTGTTCAACTCAGCGAGCTGAAATAAGGTCTTTAAAGATGGCGCTTGAAAATGCCGATCGCGAATTCGCCACACCAATAGTGTGCGATTCGCATTTCTGCGTCAAATCTTACAATAATGACATGCAGACCTGGATTCAAAACGGTTGCAAAGATGACACAGGTGCCACAATAAAGCATAAAAAGCTTTGGGAACAAGCAGTTCTTTTGCAGAAAGAACTACGAAAGACTCACGTGATACATACACTGAGTCATCAACGTAATGGCGTTCACGTTGCAGGGAATTCATTGGCTCTCAGAGCCACAGCGGAAGCGGTGCTACCGGCTTCCGTAGCCACAAAAAAGCGTTCTAAAAAATACATAGATGGAGAAACAATGCTAGCAGTAAAAGCGTCCTTAAAAGGCGACTATGCAGCATTACCTCTGAATTATCCACTCAATTATACATACATAATAGATGCAAACTCCGTTCCTTTTGCTCAAATCCCTGGAGTGGGGGAATAGAGTAAATCCAAACACGAACAGGAGAATCTTTTTTTTTTTTTTTTTAACTTTTATTAACCTTAAAGCAGGAGGTATAATCACGATACCACATACAGAGGTCATTGTCGCAGTTTCAGCAGTTACTTTCGTGTGAGTCGGATAAGCAAAGCACATTCAGGTATATTACAAGTAGGAGCATAACAGAAGAGCGGATGTGTGCCTCTATAGACCATCTAATACAGCTGTGGATCATAACATATCTAAATCGTCGTTCATTCTATGCCACATCAACCTTCAGCACATTTATCTGTGTTTGTCAAACGATAACTAAAAGAAAAGAAAACCAAACTAATGTCATCACATATTAGTAGGTACGACCTGCACAATTCCAGTTGTAAGCTACCGTACATGAGTATAGTGCGAACAATGCTACATCTGCACTCACGCGCCAACCCAGTGTAAACAGGGGTCCAACACTCGTGCCCGCTCCCTCATTCCTCATCCCCTTCAGAGTCCAAATCTTCGTCCTCCGGCAAGGGATCACATGGCATGCCCCTGTAGGAATTCCAGGGCGCCCATACCTTGTTCCATTTGCGGGGGCATGCCCTGAGCACGTAAACAGCCCTCTCCTTCACCATCAGTAAATCCATATTCCTGATCCACCTTGCTGCTGTAGGCGGGTCCGGGGCACCCCATTTTTGCGCAATGTCTCTTTTGGCCACTGCCATCGCCAGCGTGGCCCATAGCAGTCCATGTCTGTCCAGATCATTGGAGTCCCAAATATGCAATAGGCACTTACGGGGTTCAGGCCGGATTGAAAGTTTAAATGCCTGGGAGACAGTACGCATAATTTGTTTCCAAAATTCTTGGATCTGTGGGCAGTCCCATAATGTATGAAACAATGTCCCCTCCTCCCCGCATCCCCTGAGGCAGAATGGGTGTGGGGCCCTGTGGATTCTGTGGAGTAGTGTTCTGGTGTAATAAGTGCGATGTAAGATCTTGAGTTGCACTAACCTAAATCTAGCTGAGATGCCTACCTCCCTAGGTGAGGTCAGTGCTTCATTCCATTCTGATTCATCCATTTCCCCTATCTCCTCTACCCATTTCCCTCTAAGTGTCTGTGTGGGGTCTTCCAGGTTGTTAACCAATTTTTTATATGTGAGAGAAGTCGCTTTTTGTTCCATGAAGTCCGTTAGTAATCTGTCCTCTAGTGGTGAGGATTCCGGTAATGTGGTGTCAGGCGGGATCGCCTGTAGTAGTGCGTGGCGTATCTGCACGTATCTAAACATTTCAGTGGGGCCCATATTGTATTGTCGTTGGAGCTGTGGGAACGCGATTACTGTGCCTTTGTCCCAAAGGTCCCCCACTGTGGATATTCCTATGCAGTCCCACTGTGCGAATCCTTTGCAGGATCTTAGGTGTCCCAGTGCTTTCGAGTCCCACAAAGGCGTCATCCTGGTGATTTTCCCCTTCCAGCCCAATCTGTTTTGCGCTACATGCCACAGGGCTGCTGTATGACGTGTCGGTCCGAGCAAGTTTTTAACTCGCGTCACATCATACAAAACGGAGAGCATGCAGTCCTCCCCCAGCTGAGACCAGTCCGCCTTAAAAGCCGGATCTCCTCATGAGGCGTGGATCCATTGATTAATGATTTTGAGTTGAGCCGCCCAATAATATAACTGAATGTTGGGTAGCGCGATTCCCCCCTCATACCAGCTTTTCACTAGTTTGTCACGTGCTATACGGGCCAGACCGTTGTTCCACAATAGGTTGGACACCAGTGCTGCAACCTGTTTGAAGTAACGCGGTGCAACCATGTAAGGAGTATTTTCCAGCACGTAAAGAAATCTGGGGAGAGCCATCATTTTAAATAAGGCCGCCCGTCCAAGGAGGGTGAGCGGCAAAGTCGACCAATGTTTAACATCCGCACGTAGGCGAACCAGAGGCGGCATAAAATTTTCGGCAAAGAAGTCCGTGGCATTATTCGTGATGAAAATACCTAGGTATTTAAAGGAGGTGGTGGCTAGCGTCAGGGGGCAGTCTTCCTGTAACAGAGGCGCCGGGCCATGAAGCACGTATATTATCGACTTGGACCAGTTCAAAGTGTATCCTGACGATTTCCCGTGTGAATCACAGAGACGCAACAGGGCAGGGATCCCGTCATTAGGGTTAATCATGTAGATAAGCATATCGTCTGCGTATAGGGAGACCTTGTCCTCCCATCCCTCCTCCCAGATGATGCCCCGAAATAACCGTGTTTCCCTAAGTAGGATCGCTAATGGTTCTAGTACCAATGCGAAGAGTAGGGGTGACAATGGGCACCCCTGTCTAGTCCCTCGTCCCAGTGGGAACGTTGGCGAAAATTGACCATTTGCAACCACCTGCGCCACCGGTGACTTGTACAGCAGCCGCACCCAGGCAATATATTTCGGACCAAAGCCCATTCGTGCAAGGACTGCAAACAGATATTCCCATTCTACTAGGTCAAATGCCATTTTGGCGTCAAGGGAAAGAATCACTGCTTGGTCCGAAAGGAGATGCGAACGTGCCAGCACTCCATGGACTCTTCTGAGATTCAGTGCTGTACTCCTGTAGGGCATGAATCCCGACTGATCGGGGTGTATCAGGGTGTGCAGGTGCTGAGTCAAACGACTGGCCAGGAGTTTCGCCAGGATTTTGGCTTCAGCGTTGATCAGGGAGATGGGACGGTAAGAGGTACATGCAGTCGGTGGCTTATTCGGTTTGGGTATGGCCACAATCGTGGCCGTGCGCTGGTCGAGCGGGAGTTCCGCCCGATCCCGACTTTCAGTATACATATCCAGCAGGGGTTTACTCAGCACAGAAGCCGTCGCTTTATACCATTCTATGGGCAGCCCGTTAGGCCCCAATGCCTTGCCGGGTTGTTGCGCTTGAATAGCCAATTGGATTTCATCTTCCGTCAGGTCAGTGTCTAATTCCTGCTGTGCTTCCTGGGTCAGCACGGGGACAGTAATGTGTTCGAGCGAAGCTGTCGCCACCTGTTCAGTGACGGTCCGTTCTGGGGTATATAGCTCCCGAAAGTGACGTGCCAGGGTGCGTACTATCTGCTCAGGGTGCGTCTGGAGCTGACCGTCATGCGAGTAGAGTCTTTGTATACCTCTGTTGCTGCCCCCCCTTCTGTCCAGCCAAGCCAGCATTCTCCCAGCTTTGTCACCCACGTCATATATTCTATGTGCGGTGTTAGCCAGATGTCCCTTGACGGATGTCGTGAGGTGAGCCTGGTATTGTTGTTGTCGGAGTTGCAATGAGTGCGCTGTCTCTGGGGTGGGATCCGACATGTGAATGTTGTTAGCGTTGTGTAGTGCCAGTTCTAGTTCTACGAGTTCACGTCTGGATTCCCTTTTGTGTCCAGTTATCGTCGCCATGGCTGCTCCACGGAGGACTGTTTTGTATGCCTCCCAAAGCACTGACGGTGAGGAGACTGTTCCCCCATTCTCATTGAAGTAGTGTGTTGTTGCTAATTGGAGCTTTTTTCTGATCCCAGGGATTTTTAAATAATTGGGATATATCGGATATATTCTAGCGCATTTCCTCTCCTTGGTGGTAAGAAGAAGCGACACTGGGGAATGATCAGATATGCCTCTGGGTAGGATTACCATTTCGTCCACCGACCACAGTCCCACCCCTAAAAGGAAAAAATAATCTATACGTGATAGGCTGTTATGTGTAGCGGAGTAATATGTATATTGGGGCGTCGCTGGGTTCATTTGACGCCATACATCCGTGAGGCCCATTGCTTCCAGAAAACCAGGAAGTGTGGCAGTTTCTCTTGGGCGATCACGAATGGGAAAGGCATCTAGCGAGGGGTCTGCTATTGCATTGAAGTCCCCCCCAATGATCATATCCCCCTCCGGGAGATTAAGGAGAAACTGGCCAAGTGCTGGCAATGCCGTAGAGTGGAGCGTCGGGGGGATGTACACAGAGACCACACTGAGGGGTCTCCCCTCCCATTGGCCATGCAGCGCAGCAAAGCGACCCTGGTCGTCCGCCTTGCGGCGTTCTATCATGAAGGACGAATTGTTTTTGATGAGTATCCCAGTGCCCCTGGAGCCCGTGGTGAATTCTGCGTGCACTGCCATGGTATACCCACGTCTGTTAAGTGCTTTGCATGTACTCCCTGCAAGGTGTGTTTCCTGAAGCATCACTAAATCAGGCCCTTGGCGTTTAATGGCCTGCAGGACCAGACCCCTTTTGATTTTGTCCCCCAGACCTCTGACGTTCCATGTGAGCAGTCGCAGGGGGGGCACTACAGTCCCTGCAGGGGCTCCCTCAACGGGTGTGTCATGTACCTGTTGGGCCATTAGGGTGTATGATTGGTGTCAATGATAAGTGGCAGTGGGGTGTAACGCAGATGCAGCGTCGCGTGCTAGTGTACCAGAACTGTACGGCCTGTGACATGTCCATGTACCATAGGAAATGAGTGATGACAAAAAACAAGAACTTTAACATCCCAAGTTCCCTTCCCCCCCCTCCCTGCTCCCCTGCACCGCGGACTGTTTCCCGCCCGCATCCCCAACTTGGCAGAGTGCTTAACCCTATCCCCAACAATCTTACTTGCTCGTGGGGTTGGTGAGTCCCCTACAGGCACCGGCCGATGCCCACCCTACTCAGCTCCACCAGCTCCAGGTTCCTACATGTCACAATTGTGTAGTCTTGCAGGTAATGCACTACTCAGATCCCGACCGGCTGTCCCGAATCAAGTGGGTCCCTTTCCAAATCCGAATCCAGTCTTGCAACGTCGGCTCCGCGCAAAGGACTACTGGACAGTTGTTCCGCCGGCTCGTCGCTGTGATGGTGCTGGCGTTCTCTGCGCGGGCGTTGGGTCTGCCCCACCTGTCTCCATCCGTCAAGCCAGTCCCGCGCCACCTCTGGGTTGTCAAAGAACCATGTTTTCCCATCAGCCATGATTCGCAACTTGGCGGGGAACAGCATCGAGTACGGCAGGCCTTTGTCTCGCAGCGCCTTTTTGATCTCAGTGAAGGACTTCCGGCGCCTGGCCACCTCCGCCGTATAGTCCGGAAAGAAGGCCAGAGTCGAGTTCTGGAGTTTTACAGGCGGCGAAACCCTTGCCGCCTGCAGGATTGCGTCTCTGTCCCTAAAATTAAAGAGTCTGGCCAGCACAGGTCGTGGCACGGCTCCTGGCTTGGGCGTTCCGCCAGGTACTCGGTGTGCCCTTTCAACTGAAAAAAAGTTCGACAGGCCTTTCGGTCGCAGTTTATTTTGGATGAGGTCCTCTACGTACAAATCCATTGCACCCTTCCCCTCTGTTTCTGGCAGGCCAAGGGTGCGTACGTTATTTCTCCGGGAGCGCCCTTCCTGATCGTCAAGCTTTTCCTGTAGTTGCTTAGTGACTTTTTCCATGCGTTCCATTGCTACTTGTAGGTCCAAGTGTCTTCTATGAGCGATTTTGTAACCACCTCAACCTGGGACACCCTTTCCGACATTTTCTTGAAATCTGCCCTCAGCAGGGTAACTTCCGAAGAGATGGAGCCCACTGTTGTTTGTACCTCAGAGAGGGTTTTCATAATGTCCTCCAAAGTCACCTTTTTTGTCCCCTCTGTGTCCGGAGCAGCGCCTGCGGAATTTCGCCCTCCACCCTGGGAGTGTCCGTGTTGTGAGTAAGCACATTTGTCCAGTTTAGCCTGCGTCGAGGCGCTCCTGGTTCCCTTGCCTGCCATTGCTTAGTGCTCTTGGATTGTGCAGCCCGTTTATAGCGGCACCCCTAGCCCCGCAATGCAACGAGCTGCGTGGCTACTCTGTAGGTCAGGGGGAGCTCAGTCCGGCCAGGTCGTGCTGGTATCAGAACCCTACACCGCCCCACACAGGGCTCCCAGGCTGCGACGGTACCGCAACCACCGTGTCCGGGTCAATGTCTAGTGCGTTAGTCCCTGTGAAGCCACCCTGAGCACTGCGCCTCGGTTCCAGTTCTATAACACCCCACCAGCTTGGTCCAAAGCGGCCGGTCGCTCGGCTCAGGTCAAAGTGTCTGGACTCAGCGTCTTTATGTTGAAAGTGTATCCAGAGCACAAGTCTAGTGGCCCCTACGGTATTGGTCACCATGCAAGGCGCTCCCCGCTGACCGGTGTTCAGCTGCCCCCTGCACAGCAGGCGAACGCCCCACAGCAGCAGCCCCAGAGCGGCGCCGACGCGGTCAGCGCCGTCAATACATTCCACGACGATGGCCACCCCTGGCACAGTCCACTGTGGCCACTCGTGTCAGGATCCGGGTGCCCAGTCCCTCTCCCCCACTGATCACGTGTGGGGTTACGTTTTTTATCGCCACTGTGTGGGGAAGCCAGGGCCCCTTTGTGCTTTCAGCCTCACCTCGGGACGTGTGTGCCAGTTCTCGTTTCTAAGATGGCGCCCGCTGAGGTCCAGAGGGGCACCCCCCACCACTCGGATCTCCGTACTGCTGACCTCGTCCTCAGGCCACCGGCTCCGATAGTTCAGGGTGTCCCGCCCCCTCGGGGGCTCGCGTTAGCAGTGTGCAGAGCCGGAGTGATCCTCGGTGATATTCCGTGAGAGGAGGGGGGGGGGGGCGGTCGATGTCACCGCTTCGAGGCCGGAGAGGGTTCACTTCCGCCAGGACTACCCAGATACGCAAGGCTGGTGCCGCCAGGCAGGCGCAGGCCCCAACTTGGCGCCGCAGGAGGAAGCAGTTCCCGAACTCCGATCTTCACCGGGACTGGATCGGGCAGTGCCGCTCAGGTCCCTGAGCTGATGCCGCTACTTCGGGCAGGCGGTGAGTCGGATAAATGAACGGATGTTACTGAGGGCCGCTATGCCGTGGGGAGCTCCCGCTTCAAGCTGCCGCCATGCTCGGCAGTAGGCCACGCCCCCCCAGGAGAATATTTTTAATAGTAGACGCACACATGGGATTGGGGCTAAGACACCAAGAGATCGTGAACTCTGTAAAAGAATTACAATCAGAATACTGGTGGCCGGGGATGAACTTGCAACATTACAAATTTGCAAAGGATTGTCCAAACTGCAACCGAGATCGCAGTTGTGAACCGACCGGAGTATTGCCAGGACCCCTTTGCTAGAAAGCATAAGGCTATTTATACGCAGAAATACAGCAGGCGAAACGCGATCCCATAAAATATTAAGACTAGATTCACTTAAAATGTAGACCCCAGCGCTCGGCTGATGCCAGAACTGTTATAAAAGATTTGCGAGCCTTTATCGGCATATACGCAATTGGCATGCTACATTCTGACCAGGGTCCTGCGTTTAGCTCTCAAGCTTACAAAGAGGCCATGACCAGCATGGGCATTGCATTGCGGTACTCTTCTCCATTCCATCCTGAGGGAAATGCGGTAGTGGAAAGTAAAAACCGTGACATAAAGCAATCTATAACAGCGAGGGTATTAGGTTCTGGTGATGGGTGGGTCAAACATTTAACAAGTATCCAACGTAGTCTTAATAAACTGCCAAGAAATTCTCTAAAAGGTCTCACTCCGTACGAACATATTCAGGATCTTGATAGTCACACTTCAATGGTAGAAGAAAAAGCCTTTGATATCAAAGACCGTTTGGCTGTTTTACAGGACTTAAATGAAACAAGAAGAAGCCTGAGTAACATAAAATTAAAGCAACAGCCAACTGCCACTGAAGAAAAACCACCTGCCACAGCAAGACCTGTCTGGATTCCAAAGATTGGGGATCTGGTCAGAGAGAAGATCGCGGTGAAGAAGGAATTTGGGCCTTCTTACAGAAAAGCAGTACCTGTCTTAGCTGTCAGCGGAACAAGATCAGTAGTACTACCGCCCCTTGCTGGTAAAAAGGAGAACCGAGTTGTATCCATCGACCTGGTAAAACCACAATCATGTGGCCGATAATAAGTAGTAGGCTCAGTGGACTCCCAAGAAATAGCAGAATACCAACCTTTTGCTACAATCTAAGAGGTTCAAACTGAGAGACTAATCACATTTGACAAACCTGCAGTGAATAAAAAAGGACTATGCAACAAAGCCATGGAACTTGTGCCTCTTGAAACCCAAATTGCGACAGTTCGTCAAGAAACACCAGTCTACAACGATGTAGCCTCAGACTATGCTAGTGAAACAAAGAAAATCCAAAACCAAATGAAAATCCGGAAGCAATTCCAACAATTGACAGAACTGCATCTGGCTACTTCATCAATTTCGATTACTTTTCTGAAGATCCAAGTGAGCATGAAGAAACGCCAGCAACAAAAACTTTCAAAGACTAAGTAACTGAACTCTTTCATCAACTCAAAGAAACCTATCTGATTTCTCCATGGATTGAATTTTGGATTGTGTTAGGTGTACTTTTCCTCCTGCTTTGGCTCATCATGGTTCTATGCTTGGGAAAATTCATTGATGGAACATATAGTACAATGGACACAGCAAGTCAGAACATCAACTTGGTCCTAAAGCCTCACACATCCTCTCGCATCACAAAAAGAGAACTGTCACCAGTGAACATCACAGCCAATCCAATACCCGGTGGGGTAGCATGGGACAAAACTGATTATGAAATTTATGGCACGATTGAGCTCTTGAAATATCCACACCAGTTCAAGGTTTCATTAAGTGACTTTGTAAAACCAAGTACTTTCTCTGATGATTGGGACTTTGAAAATATTAATAATATGATGTCAGATTTAGTAATATCAGCAAAATTTACAGAACATGATTATTTGCAGGGTTCATCAAATTATGAAGAGTTATATTGTTATAATCATTTTGGTCATCACTATTTGCATAAATCTGCTCAACCTAGAAATGTTTTTAATTATAACCAATGGGAACATTGTGCAACACCGCCTAAAAGCAGCTCAAAAACATTCTATGAGAAATTCCCATACTTCTCAGGGTTTAACACAAGTGATGCAGAAACGTTTTATTTTAAAATGTTAAATAAGACAGGAATGAAAACAATGTTGACAAATACTAAATTGATTTATTCTGAAACTTTTTATGAAAAAATGACTACATTTGGTTTTGAATTCTGGAAAAACAACATTGAAACAAAAACCATCTGGGGTACAAAAGACTGGCAGATCCAAGGCCTAGAAGCATTGTTTAGAGCCTGCATGATCCCAGAACTAATAATATTATTGAATGACACCATTCAACAGACAACCTGTCTTGGCCTAGCCAAAATTAAAGACTTAAACAAACCGTCTATTCCGAAGCCCATGCCTGATAGCAATAGCACTACAGATGTGGAGATAGACGTATCCCATATTTTAAACCAAAACAGAACAAATCCTGATTGGAAAAAATGGTTGATCTGGCACACAGACACAAATAACTGTCAAGATAGATTCCTGAACAAAATACAGGGTCTAAACAGACCATGCCAGACCCTAGATACTTCCAGAGACAACATCCAGGCATAGTTACAACATACAGTGTAGGGAAACTCTGCCTCGAATGGCTACAGAAATCCACACTGGCTGAAATTAAGCAACACTTGACTTTACTTAAAGACGGTGCTGACTTGCGTGATTTCATACTGGGACCACGCAAACAGCGTCAAAAACGTTTCATAGCGCCCGGTATATACGCTGCATACAACGAGGCTTGGAAAGAAACACAAATTGAAACAGCAGAAAAAATACGAGAAATTGATCGTATTAATTTGGAAAAATCACTTTCTGTTGTGGACAATGGGTTAACGACTCTGTCCTCCAGAATATATTCACTGGACAGTATCGTATCATCTGCTATTGATATAATAGAGCAGGACTTACTAATGTTACAACATGGTCAGTCCCGATTACGTTCTATTGTACAGCTTGGCTGGACGTTGCAAAATCTGCGTTCAGGCTACGTGCCATGGCGTTTAATCAACGTAACGTCATTATTCTCTATCTTTAACCTTACTGATAAACAAATCAGTTTGGCACAAAAAGGAGCAGACTATGCGATTCTGAGCATTGAAAAACTTGAGAGATTACCATTGACAATGTCAGAAAGACCTGTCATTGAATGGATAATACATGGAATTATTACAATTCCGATAACAACTTTCCAGTTTAAATATTGCCAAGAGTATATACCAGCGGGCCAGTATGAAAGGTTGGGTAAAGGATACATCAAGTCAACATGGAAACTACCTTATACACACAAATGTTATAGTGAAAAGAAAAAAGAGGTATTCCTTAGTGGTAACAATTGTAAAGGTATTAACTTGCATGGAGCCTGCAAAGGGTCTTCAAATAACCTTTCATGTCACCTGCACGACACTCCTGCAAAACAGATAGAGCCATTTTTCAGACAGCTTTCCAACGGCAGTTATGTTCTAATAAGTGACCACAGCTGTTGTGGCATGGTGCCAGGAAAAGCCTATCTCGTGAGCGTTAGTTCCATGGTCACTTGCTGTATGCAAGTATTGTATCCAAACAGCAATCCAGACATGGAGGCAGCAATATGGCCTCGTTTGAATATCTCTTCTATTCGAATTGATACTTTAAGCAGAATGAAGTCTATTCTTTTACAGACAACTGTGCCTTTAACCTCGTCCAAATAAACGTATGATCTGCAAGTTGCAAGGACAGCAGCAGAGATACATTCCCTATTATCAACAAATTGCCCCGTACATTTCGTAGAAATGTTGAGCCAAATTTTAAACATGTCTGATACCAGTGGCATCGCACATGTATTTAAGACAATTTTTTCGGGACTGTTAACACCCTTTGAAACAGTTCTGGGCATCTTTCCGGATTTTGTCCATTCTGTCTTCGGCGGTCTGCCTCTACTTTTGGGACTCGTAGCAGGAATTTTATTTTTGATCCTTCTGCTCCGATATGGCAAGCCAAGCCACAGGCAAGACTCCAGCAACGATGGGAGAAACAAATCCTAGCTATACGCTAGCGGGACCGCATCACTGAAGTCCTCGGATTAGCCCGGCTAAGAGATCTAAGCGCAACCTGGTTTCTTTCATTCAGACCTATCTGGCAAGATTGCATCTTACCTGTGCTTCGATGTCTGCTATGCGGAGAAGAATGCATGTTGGACATCTGTCTAACAATACCATCAGCAGTACCAATGGATACAGATACCTTGCTAGGTCCGGTAACGACTCATGCATCGTGTTGTCCCTAGCGGCTACCTATTCTGATGACGGCATTCGTTGAGACTTCACCACTACGAGTAGGTGGCGGTGAAGTACGAGAGGAAAGCTGCACCAAACAGGTACAACCTTCTGTGAGCATTGCTGATCCTGACATCGATGATAGCAATCATTCTCACATATGCACAATCTCAGCATTTTCGAACTTTGTCGAACTTTCACCTGATGTTGTAGACCAATTTTTTGCAAGCCTGTCTGAAATGATGTTCTCCCCGGAACAAAAAGAATAACTTTTTAAAAAACAACAAGCACACAGCGTTCCCTGCACTCTGAATTCGGCCTTCAGCTTTGATAAGCACGGCTACTGAAAACAATTGGAACTATTTTTCCCCTTGAGAGCGAAATGATTTTTTTTTCGCTTCCAAAATATTTATCCTTTTTTCTGGCACAAAGTACTCTGCTTAAAGTAGAACTATTCTGAGAGAGCAGAGCTTCTATTTTAGGAACTCTAGAGACAATATTTTACCTCAGCCTCTAGCACATGTACAGCATTTGTATAAATATATGTGATGGAATGGTCTCAACCTTCTTTTCTGTATTAAGAGCCATGTCATGTGTAATTTTCGCAATTCATTCAGCTGATATGTATATGCATTTAACTGAATGATAACACTGTTTGAAAAGCGTACAGTACCAATACTCATTTTCATGTATTTACCATATACCATTTCAAATGCGATTTTTGTATTTTGGGGTGGGTTGTTAAACACACATGCATCGTTATATTTAATATTGCTTAGTTTTTTAGTAATGATGGACAATAATTCGTGGAGTGGGTGTTGTGTTTTATCTAGGACCCTAATTCGATATTCCCAATTTATGCCCTTGTATGGCTATAATAAATAATATCCTTATAAAGGCATAAGAATCATATCCATATTTAGTAATAGCCCATGCAGTCCAAATACGGCATGGCTACTCCCCAAGACTCCTAGAAAGTACAACGCGTTCTTTAAACAAACCAAACCTCCAGCAGCCCGGGAAATCCCCCTGCTCTTGTTTTGATTTGCACAAGAACTCCTAGAGTCAGAAAGAACTGTTAGTTCTTGGTGACGTCTTATGTCCAACCTTACGTCAAACCCGGCACCTTTCAGGTATAAATATACCAACGTTGCCTTAAGCAAACACACGGTGGTTTGGAGCAGAGCGGCTATCTACTTGCCCGAGAGCCCAGCTGATGCGAGAGCCCACGGACGCCGTCCCTCCCTTTTGACGCACTGAGAAAGACACTGTCTTTTTCTCCAGCCGAGAAAATCCAGCTCCGGTGTTTCCAGCCGCCCTTGCGGGTTGCTGGGATATCGAGTCCTGAGAGAGAGATACCAGACCTCCTGCTTTCTATTACCCAGGTACGGAGCTGACTAAACCCTTGAGAGAATTCTTGATTCAGATTCCTTGGCAAAACCCAACTTAACTTAAACTGCTACTTACTTACTCCTTCCCACGTATTAGGCTTAGGTCAGGTACACCGGGGTAGGCGGAGCTTAGAAGCACCAGTTGAGTACGTTAGTCAATGTTTTTATGTATGTATATATTTTATCCATTTTAAAGTATCATATGGCTAAGAAACCATATCAATGCTTTTACAGTATTATTTTATAATACTCCTTTTACTGTACGCACTTTACTTCATGTTAAGTATTGCAATTGTGGCAATTCATTTCTCTTGCATGAGAAAGAAGACTGCTCAATAAATAACACCTTTTATTGAAAACGCCCGTCTCTCTATTTCTCTGCACTCTGGTGAAACTAAGTACGCACGATTGACTGAGTGAAATAATTGTCTATTGTTTTCACACGACTCTAGAGATACACTCTTTATTCTGAGGGAGCAAAGTTGTCATGTTTATGGTTGTCAGAAGCTAATCCCTTCTTGTCTATCCAGGGAAGTTAAACTCCTCCTTGTTTACTCGAGAAAGTTTCTAGTGACCTCTGAGCTAGCTGGCAAAACTAATTAAGTCTAATATAGTCAGTAGAGACCTAGTCGACCTCAGTCCTACGTCTACACTGCTGTTTATATTATTCCAATGCGCAGAGCCTATTGGGAATATAGGAACTACACTACAACTGTATGTATAAGAGACTGGATGTGTGTATAGACCTAGGAAATAGTTGGTAGTATGTAGTATCTGGCATTGTTGTATGTATGCTTTCAAAAATAGTCGTTTGTATTTTAAAGTGAGTGTATCAAAGTTTATATTAGAGCATCAGTCTCAGATTATCACGTGGATGATGTTATCAGTGATGTCATTTGAGATGTCATCAGTGATGTCATCAGTGATGTCACTGACCATGTCATGTGACGTCATCAGCAGTGCATTGCGGGCGCGCAAGTTATAGTTAGCTCAACTAACTATAACAGGCACATTTTTCTGGTTTTATATGAGTCAAATGTCCAACTAACTATAACATTCCTGAAACCCATGGTTTTTTAGTGAATTTGAAAAGTTTTTTAAAAGCTAATTCCTAACTATAAAGTCTGTAAACCTATGGTTTTTTCAGTGAATTTCAATGGTTTTATAAATGCTAATTTCATATTTTAATATTTATAAAACCTATATTTTTTCTAATTTTTTAAATAATATTTTCGAATTCTATTATCCTTTTTTTAACTTTGAAAATGATGTAATGTTTTATATATACCCCAAAAAATATGTATATACATTTTTTTGGGGGGGAGAAAACTTGAGTCCCATACCGGTTGTCTACCAAGCTCCATCAGCACCCAAATCCTATCCGCCATATTGCTAAACTCGTAAATATTACGCATTTCGTATCCGACGGGTTTGTGGTACCGCGTCCCAACATATACGTATGAGGTCGCGCCAGCTGCTACTTTGGTATGTGACGGGTACGCAGTACCAAGCCGCGCCTTACACCATGTACATATAGGGTCGCGCCAGCTGCTACTTTCATATGCAATGGGTACTCAGTACCAAGCCGCGCGTTACATCATGTACGTATAGGGTCACGCCCGCTGCGCGTTGCGTATGCGACGAGGTCATGCTGCTAGGCCCTGTGTTACGTCATAGACGTATAGTGTCGTGCCGATACGCCATTCCCTCATTTTTTTTATGACTCAAAACTATATCTAAATAACTTTAAAGTGTATATGAGAGCAAGCGATAATCTAAAATATTTTAAACATTTATATATTTCTAACTATAATAAATTTATATGGTAGTAAATATATTTTCTCAAAATCGCATTGGGTATGGTCTCCTTGCGCGCTGGCTGCACGATTGCCAAGTGACCTTAAAAAAAAACATTTGATTACTTCATAACATTTCCCATTGAAGCAGTTGGAAAACACCACCCATTTTACTCATTCTCTCTATAGCATTTGATGAGACACACCTCTTCTGCCTATAGAGCTTTTTTGAAAACGTTTTGCTATGTACATATATATTACACTACACACAACATGCAACCATCATCTTCATCAATATTCATGGCATGTAAAGTAGCCTTCCACCTGTGATAGCCTTGCACCTAAAAGTTACATAAGCAACATTTTCCCCACTGGAAGAGATAACATGGTTTCATATGCTGTCCACAGCACACTCTAATGTGGTACGCCCAGGGGCAGTATCATGCATATATAATGAACACAATGACACAGATAGATAATGGAAGAGGGTACGGGCACGTGCGCTCAATACCTTTTTATTACCAGGGTCACATATCCAGTGACGTCTCTCCTGGATGCGTGTAGGGTGAGTGTAAACCAGCCCTCAGGGAATGGTTGCTGCTAGCATTAACTACAACAGTAACCATTGGATCACACACAGAGATTCAGTAATAAAAGCGTCAATAGTTTGTGCTGCAGTAAGGTACGGACAGTAGATGTGAAATAATACAGAAAAAATTATATTGTAAAAGAACCACAACTTGTGGTATACTGAGACAATGACAATAGATCTGAAATAATACACAAAAAAATTGTATCATAAAGGGTCTATCAGTTCTAGTACACTCAGATAGTCACATCAATAGCATTCAGCATGTGCACAGCCAGCGATGATGCGTGCTGAAGGCAGACCGTGCTAGGAGCAATGTTTGTTGCCATAAACACTGCATCATCTGCAATAGCGACTTGATCTGAATTGTTAACACTGCTGTCTGGAGTGTAGACTGGGGAGAGCGGTCAGCAAGGGCCCACATCCACGTGGCGTTGATTTAAGCTGCCCAGTTTGCAATACATTAAGCAAGGCAAAGCGTGTGCGGAGCCAGCCATGATGTGTATACATGTTGCGGAAAGAGCGCACTGGAGCAATATCTTTTGCCTACAGGACTGCGTCATCTACATTAGCAACTCGATTTGAATTGTGAACACTGCTGTCTGCAGTGTAAATTGAACACAGTAGTCACACAGACATCCATGAATACTTTTTCTCACTTCCTCTTCACAAAATACAACAACATAAATTACAGAAAACTCCGCAATAAATAAATGAAAACAATTCGATTTGCGATCCCCACAGTGTAGATTGTTATTCAGTGTTCTTTTCCACTACCAAGAAGAATTTGGTCATTGTACTAAACCTATAACTCATCTAAAAAAAGTTCTTCAAGCAAGTATACTGAAAGGATATTGTATATATTTCAATAGACGTTGTAGTTACTTGACTACTGGATTCTCTATTTAAATAATTACTACTCGATCTGAATTGTGAGCCCTACTGATGGCAGTGTAGGCCAGAGGCAGGGGTCATTAACGCCTCAAAGCCACGTGCCGTTGGATTCCGAAGCACGGAGTTGGTTGCACCCGATCAGAGGGGGTACAGAGAAATAATCACACACTTTAACTTCTGACATCCTCAATCATAGAATCAACACCTCATTTCACTGTTCGGACCTGCTGTACCTCGGTGTAGCCCTGCCACTGGAGTCGGCCAAGCCCAATAATCATCTGCAGCAGTTAGCTACGGAAGCACAGAGTCTGATGCACATCAACGGAGGGAGTTGTGTAAAACCAAGTAGCAGGTAATATCAGACATCGTCCATTGTGGCATCAAGACACCGTTCCACTGTTGGGACCTAGAGTAGGTTGCACCTGGTCGAAGGGAGTACCTTCATCTCCAATCTCAGATGCAATATTAACATTGTCCATTGTGGGATCAAGACATTGTTCCACTGTTGGGAGCTACAGTTGGTTGCACCTGGTCAGAGGGGGTACACAGAAATTATGTTATGTTATGTTATGTTAACCATTTTATAGAGCGCACAGCTGCCCCAGCAAAGGGGCATCCCGGCGCTAGCCACAAAAGAGGCACAGAAATATGGACCAGACTGAGAAGAAAGACAGAAGCTTAAAAAGGACTAAGGTGACGGAAACAGGAAGGTCTTGATGGCTTTCCTAAAAGCAGACAGACAGTCGATGGCGCGGATATATGCGGGAAGGGAATTCCATAATTTGGGTGCAAGGTACCTGAAAGCACGCCCGCCTGCCCTGGAGAGCCTAATTTTGGGCACAACCGCCAAGTGTAGCTCGGCAGAGCGGAGAGGACGTGAAGGAACATAGTGGGTAATCAAATTGCCCAGCAGAGCGGGACTCGAGAGTTTCAGGATTTTGAAAGAAAGCCAAAGTGTCTGAAAGTGAATACGTCTTTCAATAGGAAGCCAGTGCAGCCTCCGAATGGTGCGGGTAGCAGAGCAGAAGCGCGGTAGGCCCACCAGCGCTCTGGCCGCAGCGTTTTGAACATGCTGCATTCTTTGTATTTCTGCCTTGTTCACCCCCAGGAGAAGGGAGCTCGCATAATCGAGGTGCGAGAGGATGGTGGCCTGCACGATCAGTTGACGAATCGGGGGATCGAAGTATTTCAGGATGGGTCTAAGGCCTCGCAGGGTGCCAAAACACGTGGCGGCCAACTGCTTAGTATGGGCCTGAAAAGAAAGAGAAGAGTCCATCAGGACACCAACATTCTTTACCACACTCTTGGGAGATGGTATTGACCCTAAGGCTGTTGGCCACCACTGCTCGTTCCACAGATTGACATTCTTACCCACCAACAAAACTTCTGTTTTCCCGGCATTTAGCTGCAAACAGTTAGCTGCCATCCAATCAGCTACCGCAGTCATACCATCTTTAAATGTGGTGGCAGAGGGGGAAGAACCGTCCGCCAAGGTAATCACCAGCTGCGTATCGTCGGCATAGGAGAACATAGTAAGGTCCCACAGCTTGGCGACCGCAGCCAGAGGCTGGACGTAAAGGTTGAAGAGCAGTGGACTCAAGGCCGAGCCCTGAGGCACCTTTTGATCAATTGAGTGAATCTGGGAAGAAAAAGGGGGAACCGAGACTCGAAAAGATCTATTGGCCAGAAAAGAACGGAGCCAGTCCAGGGCTGAGCCTTCTATGCCTGCCTCCTCAAGCCTTCAGAGTAGAATATCATGGGACACCGTATCAAAGGCGGCGCTGAGAAACAGCGCCGCACTTTGACCCTTGTCCATGAGAAATCGCAGGTGCTCAGTAGTGGCCAGAAGGGCAGTTTCCGTGCTGTGGCCCGGTCGGAACCCTTTCTGAGAAGGATCCAGGATGTTATGGGAGTTCACAAACTGAGTTAGCACGTTGTTGACATGTGCTTCTGCGATTTTTGCTACCCAAGAAGGAGGGATATAGGCCGAAAGCTCTCTGGTTTTGTGGGATCCAAATTAGGTTTTTTCAAGATGGGAGAAACCCAGGCCTGCTTCCAAGGAGCAGGAACGGTCCCAGATGACAAGGAGATGTTAATTATTTTGCAGAGAGGTTCCCTAAAGATGGAAAGGGATTCCTTGAATTGTGAAGGCTGCAGGGGGTCCAGGGGGGAGCCGGACCTGATTTTGCCACTTAGCCGGGTAAATTCCGTCTCTGACAGGGACAGAATAGATGCCAGAGACCCCTTGGATCCCCCGCTAGTCCTCACAGAAACCAGGGGGGTGATCGGAACAGGAAAGGATAGATATATGGTGCTCACTTTGTTGACAAAAAAGGTCGCCAGTTCATCACAATGACACGTAGATGATACCACCGGGGTAACCGATTTCCCGGTCCTGAGATCCTTGAGAATTTTAAAGATACATTTAGTAGGATTGGGACTGGAGCTGATCTCCTTGGCGTAATAGGCTGCCCGGGCTTTACCGAGCACTCTATGATAGTCTTTGACTTTCGTCTGATAGTATCTTTTTTTCTCCGGAGCGTAGTCTTTCCTCCCGTTGCGCTCTGCCTGTTTACAAGCTTTCATCAGGCTGGTGGTAGAGATACGCCCCTTCCCCCATTTGGCGGGAATTCGGGTATCTAAATCCAGTCACAGAACAGGTTGTAATCTAAACAATTGTCTGGAGGATTGGCACTAAGGAAATGGTGAAATTCTTCCAGCTTTAATTCATGCCACGGGCGTTTAAAAATCGGTCTTGGAGTCCCGGAATAGGGGGACTCCAGGAGCGGGATGGACCATTTAACCAGGAAGTGATCAGTCCAGCCCATGGGGATGGGCGGTTCCATATTTACCAATTGAAGATTGGAGAATAGGGGATCTAACAGGTGCCCCGCAGAGTGCGTGGGTCCGGAGACTAATTGGTCTAGCTGGAGAGCAGCTAGATCTGCAATGAAACTGCAAGTAGCATTGTCCTGATTAAGAACCAAGTGGAGATTAAGATCCCCACAAATGCTAAAATTTGCAGAACCTGCAGCAAGCGTACTAACAACATGTGGGAGCACTTCTTTAAACTTAGCAGCCGGACCAAGGGGACGGTATACTAAGAGGCCTGATAAAGGAAACTGTGGGCTAACAGACACCTGAAAACGCGCCGCTTCACATTCTGCAACGTTTACTTTATTAAATAGGCAAGAGTAATGAGTTTTAAAGACAACCGCTAGGCCACCTCCCCTAGAGTCCCTATTAAGTGTGCAAATGGAATATCCTAACGGTAATGCCAAGTTCGATATCGCTACCATGTCATCTTTTAGGCAGGTTTCACATAGGAAAAATATATCCAGACGTTCTTCTGAGATTAGATCAAATATTTTGGCATGGTGTTTTGCCAGAGATCTCACATTGAGTTGTAGGAGTTTCAGCTGAGTCTGGGGCTTAATCAGCTGAGCACAAGTAGGAAGGGTAGGGACCGGAATGGAGAAGGTAGTACAAACTGGGCAGTTCCATGGGGCGTCCCCGAGGCTCGATGGGTAAGCCATACAAGGCGCGGAACTGGTTTTAAGTGCCAGAAGCACATCCCTACCATAACAAATGGGGCCGGACTGAGATTGGCCAGGGATCCTGGCGAGAGGCAACGTGCAGGCGCGGACAGGCGCAGACGGGCTTGCCTTAGGCGTGTCTTCGGCGCACCACTGGCGCGCCCGCTGCGCGTTGCCCAGCACATCGGTAATAAAGGGTAGAAGCGGGATGACAACTAGACCGCTCCCCCCTTCTGCCGGAAGTGTGAAAAAGGCAGAGAAAGTGACAGAAAGAAACTCCCTCCACATCAAACAAGCGAAGCTCGGGGTGGAACGGGGAGTATGAGGCAGATGCAAGTAATTAAAATGGGAAGGTGAAGTTTAAAAACAAAACACAGTGCAGGCACCTAAATCGTACCCCCTGCAATTACTATGCTAGCGCTAGTAGGTCTGAGGCAAAGCAGCGCGGCACATAGGTCGTACCCTGTAGCGTGTGGACCGCTGCTCGAGCAAAGCCCTGCGTTATGAAGGGTAGAAGCGGGATGACAACTAGACCGCTCCCCCCTTCTGCCGGAAGTGTGAAAAAGGCAGAGCAAATTATCACTGACTTTAACTTCTGACATCCTCAATCATAGAATCAAGACCCCGTTTCACTGTTCGGACCTGCTATACTGCGGTGTAGTCCAACGACTACAGTCAATCAAGCCCAATAATCATGTGCTGTAGTTAGCTACAGGAGCACAGACTCTAATGCACCTTAACGGAGGGAGTTCAATGAAAACCAATCAACAGGTAATATCGGACATCGTCCATTGTGGGATCAAGACACCGTTCCACTGTTGGGACCTAGAGTAGGTCGCACCTGGTTGAAGGGAGTACCTTCATCTCCACTCTCAGATGCAGTTCTAACATCGTCCAATGTAGGATAAAGACATCGTTCCACTGTTGGGACCTACAGTTGGTTGCACCTGGTCAGAGGGGGTACACAGAAATTATCACGGACTTTAACTTCTGACATCCTCAATCATAGAATCAAGACCCCGTTTCACTGTTCGGACCTGCGGTACTGTGGTGTAGTCCAGCAATTACAGTCAATCAAGCCCAATAATCATGTGCAGCATTTAGCTACGGAAGCACAAATTGTGATGCACCTCAATGGAGGGAGTTATGTGAAAAGCAAGCAGCAAGTAATATCGGATATCGTCCATTAAAGCATCAAGACACCGTTCCACTGTTGGGACCTAGAGTTGGTTGCACCTGGTCGAAGGGAGTACCTTCATCTCCACTCTCAGATGCAGTTCTAACATCGTCCATTGTGGGATCAAGACACCGTTCCACTGTTGGTGCCTGTTGGACTACTGTATTAGTAGTATACAGAGCACTCAACGCTGCTGGACCTCAGACTTGTCGCTGTGTGCCTGTGTTGCGGTAGCCAGCGTTGATCTCAGGAACCTTCCGACCTCGCCGACCTCGGCCCAGGAGCTCCACAGGCACGTGGTCGACCCTCTTTCACATAATGCGGTAGTGAAAGGTAAACTGTGGGGCATATGTGCGTTGCAGCGGCCATGACGGTTTCTGAGTACCAGCAAGCTGAGAGCATCATTCACGCAGCCACCTTCGCTCACGTGGTCAACCTCGTGGTGGTGTAAGCTGTGCAGACCTAGCAGATATGTTCGCCATTCTTGGACCAAACCACACCCACAGAAACGTGCCTTTTATTCATACCCCTACGCTAGCCTTGCGTACACCAAGCCAGCCCACTACGCTAAAGATTTGAGAAAGGAGGGGGCACGTACGCGCAATATTTTCATAATCTTCCCTACTGACTGTACAATCATGGATGAGTCCACTGTCTACTTCACTCAATAGACCATCAGTGTATGTTCACATATACATGTCTGTGCTCTGCATACTCAAGTCTGTCCGGCACATCCCTTCAACACTTTGCATTGTATACTTTTATCATCGAAAACCACTTCCACTTTCACACATACTTGGCTCCCATCACTCTCGCATTCCACATTGTGTGGCAGAGGTGCCATGCCATCTTTGGTGTGTGTCCATGGCTAGCCACGGTTCCCACAGTACGTAGTATTGCTGTGTCTGCTAGGTGTAAATGTTTTTTGTCATGTTGTATGTGATTTTACAAGGTAGCACGTTTATTCACGAGCAGTGGTTTGTCCCATTTACATATCGCTGTCTTAAAGAGGATACAGAAGTTTTTCTGACAGGTGAAAAGTGCAACCACAATAGCAGTCATTCATTACTATCCTAGAATGTCCAACTTTAAAACTTCATTTCCCTCGCTGACTACTAGTGGTGAGTGGCACACCTTGTGTTTTAACTTTCCTCCCCCACCCCGCCCTCCTGACTCCTCCCCCTCGGCGTCATCGCCTATTTAGGCTCCGCCCACTTTTGCCTCGCGATTTACCAAAGCCCTGTGGCAGAGGGCAGAGGTTTAGCGCGCTGAGCGCTGTGAAGCCTTGTATTTTTAACTTTGTTCTGCTTGCCTCTCTGCTGCTGAGTGCTAGCAGCTTTAAAACTTCATTTCCCTCGCTGACTACTAGCGGTGAGTGGCACACCTTGTGTTTTAACTTTCCTCCCCACCCCGCCCTCCTGACTCCTCCCCCTCGGCATCATCGCCTATTTAGAAGGGCCCCATGCGTCAGCGCAGCGGACGAGCGCAGCGGGCGCGACGTAGGCGCGCTGGAGTCGCACCAGAGTCAAGCCCGTTTGCGCCCGTCCGCGCCAGGACGGGCCTAGGGCCTAGGGATGTGGATACTACCAACTCCTACTCATCCCCCGCCCTGATGCACCTTCGAGCTGCTGACTGCCCCCTATCGTTTGACACCTGGACGCGGATCACTACTTTAGGAATCACTGGTAATCTACCCCCCCACCTTGGCCCACTCACTCCTCCCACTTCCCTCACTATTCCTGAGTCGCAGATCCGCCTACTATATTTGAACACCCGTTCTTTAGTCAGGCATCAAACTGATATTTTCCATCTACTTACGACTGAAAGACCTGACGTTCTTCTACTTTCTGAGACCTGGCTTACGGACGACTCCCTCCCGGACATACTGGCAGCATTACCTCCTGACTACTGCCTGCTTAACACCAACCGCCATGGGGGTCGCCCTGGAGGAGGGGTCGCGGCGGTAATACGTAAGGATATTCAGGTTATCACCCCCACTTCCATGATTTTTCCCGATGTAGATAATCTTGTCTTCAGTCTTGGAACTGAGGTGGGCGCTGTTACCTTTATGGTACTTTACCGCCCCCCACAATCCATGCCCTCTTTCCCCGCACTGTTTATTGAGCAGCTTGCTAGCATTGCTACCTCTTCTCCTCGCATAGTTATTGCTGGGGACTTTAATTATTGGTTTCAGCACAGGGACGCTGGCCCCCACGCCCTCGAATTGTTTGAAGGTCTCTCGAGCCTGAACTTCAGCCAGCTAGTCACCTCCCCCACCCATAGTGGTGGCCATATACTTGATCATATCTGGGTCTATGGGGTGAAGCCCTCCCACCCGCTTATTACACCTTGCGTGTGGTCGGACCACCGCCTTATCGATACCACCATCTCGATGGCTGGTCAGGTCAGGATCCCTTCGCGGGAGGGTGGCATGGCTCGTAAGTGGAAGGCCGTCGACTCTTCCAAACTGTTAACTCATCTGTCTCACACTCGTCCGCCTCCCCCCAATAACCCTGACATTAATGAGCTAGATGGGCAAGTCTCTAACTGGCTCATATCAGCCAGCGATATCTTTGCCCCACTAATCAAGTTCCCTCGCTCTCGTCATAACCATTCTCATAAATGGTTTACTCCACTCCTCAAAACTTTACAGTTAGAACTTCGTCAATTCGAACGCAGATGGAGAAGAGACTACTGCCCGTCAAGTAGAGATATCTATGTGGCAGCTCGTAATAGGTACAAATCTGCTATCTCTGCAGCCAAGAAAGCCTATGTCTCCGAGCGTATCCTGTCAGCTCCCTGTAAGTCGAAGGAGATCTTTAGAGTTCTGGACGAGTTCACGTCTGACGCCAGAACGCTTTTGTCCCAGGCCCCTACCCAGGAATCTTGCAATGCACTTAGCACCTTTTTTTTACAGAAGATTGTTTTGATTAAGGGCACTATCCCGGTCACTTCATTGGATGCTGTTCCCATCACACCCCCTCATAATGCTTTCTCTATCACCCAGCTTCCCCCACTAGACGCTAGATCTCTAGCCAACCTGGCTGCCCGGATCAAGTCTGGCTCCCCTGACGACCACTGTCCACCTTCCATACTTCGCGACATCTGCCATTCTCTACCCGACTGTATCCTTCCTCTGCTCAATTCTTCTCTTCTTTCCGGGACGGTACCCAGCTCCTTCAAGGAGGCCGTTCTAGTGCCTCTGTTGAAGAAGCCTGGAGCCGACCCTGCCGTCCCGGCAAACTATCGTCCTATCTCTCTCTTACCTTTTTTCTCAAAAATCTTGGAAGCCCATGTCACTGCCTGTCTCTCGGGGTTCATCGAGAGTTCCATCTTTCTCGTGGCCAACCAGGCCGGCTTCCGCCCTGGTCATTCTACGGAGGCTGTGATCCTGGCTGTCCTAGACACCTTGAGAGACGGAGCTGACAAGGGTACCTCCCAGGCCCTGGTTTTACTAGATCTGTCGGCCGCTTTCGACACGGTGGACCATAACATCCTTCTCCACCGTGTCGAACAGGCCGGCATCCAGGGCCTTGCGCTGGCCTGGGTGAAATCTTTCCTTATGGGGAGATCCCAGTCCCTCAGCCTAGGTACATTTAGGGCCCCTAGGGAACATCTGCCTTGTGGGGTCCCTCAGGGCTCCTCTCTATCCCCTCTTCTTTTCAATCTCTATCTTCGCCCTCTTCTCTCTTCTCTGAGGCAGTGGGACGTCCGCGTCTTCAATTACGCGGACGACCTACAACTCATTTTCTCTCTTAACTCTCCCTCTTCTATTCCTACTTTTCAGGCAGTCATGTCCCATATCTTTCAGTGGATGTGTCAGAACCAGCTGAAATTGAACCCCGGTAAGACGGAGCTCCTCCTGCCGGGTAGGAGCGCCGTCCACTGGGGTCCACATTTCTGGCCGACAGAGCTTGGCTCTCCTCCCTCCCCGGTAACCTCGGTGAAAAGCCTCGGGGTCACTATTGACGCTGGGCTCTCTCTGGGGCCGCAGGTGGGGACAGTGGTTTCCTCCTGCATGTTCCAACTGCGCAGGATCAGGAAGGTGGCCTACCTTCTTACTCCCGATGCCTTGCTTCAAGTCATCATGGCCCTTGTTCTCTCCCGCCTGGATTTTTCAAATTCCATCTATCACGGCTTGCCCAAATGCTCCATCAATAGGTTGCAAGTCATTCAAAACCAGGCGGCGAGACTGGCCCTCGGGATTCCGAAGTGGCAGTCCGCCAAACCCCTCCTTATCAAGCTACATTGGCTCCCGGTTGCCTAAGGGCTGCCTTCAAGGTTGGCTGTCTTATTTTCAAATCTCTCTCTGGTTCCTGTCCCGCCTTTCTGAAATCCCTTATCTGCCCCTACTGTCCCTCACGTAACCTTAGATCACTTCACTTACATCTTCTGGTGGTCCCTCCTTTCAAACTCTGTAGATCTGGGGGTCGAAGATTTGCCTTTCTCGGCCCCAAACTTTGGAACTCTCTTCCCCTCTCAGTTAGGACTTCCGGTACTCTCATTCAATTTCGCAAATCACTAAAAACCTGGCTTTTCCCACAATCCCGCTAAATTCCCTCTGTTTCCTCAGCACCCTTTCAGCGCCATGATACCTCCGGTGACAGTGCGCTATACAAAATCCCCTTAACATAACATAACATAACATAACTGCACGACGCTTCTAAGCGTACAGCCCCCAATCTTGTGTGCTTTCTTAAAAGCACGCCAACTCCCACAATCAGACCAACATTATCACAGTTTTTTAACGGCAGTTATCTGCTTCTCAATAACATCCACTCTTTCGGAATGTGAGCTGGCATACCGCATGACCTTACTGTTTCAAACCGAGCAACTTCCTGTGGCAATGTCTATTCCCACCCACACAAAATAACTCCCAAACTTCAACTTGGCCTTCAATCCCTACTTTGAAAACAGATCTCATTAAACTAACCAAACTAAAAAGCTCTTGTTCAGAACAGAAGTGTCCCTCACTTCTGTAAAATACATTTATCAACTGCAGATAGCACAAACTTCAAGTAAAATACAGGTCCTTTTAAACACGAACCTCGCTTTACACTTTGTAAATTGTTACACAATTGTCAACATATCTCGCACTCAAGGTCCGCAACACCTTTTTAACAAGGTCTCCTCCAGCCTTCTCACAGTCTATCAAACTGTTTTTGGTATAATAAAAGACTTCATTCCTTCGAATCTCTTGAAAAACAGGAACAGTGCCCATAATTTGCGCTCTCTTTGCGGCCATCCTACTACTATTTTTGCTTGTAAAAAATGGCTGCGCTCCCTGTGGTAACAACTATGTCCGACAGAATACACCTCCACGCAAAGCTATCAATACTGTCAGAAAATGGAACAACTTTTCGGCTGCCTGCCTCTATCTATAATCAGAGCCAGCTACAACATGACATTTATTCACACATATGCAATCTGCGTGCAAACATCTTTTTATTGCAAAACTTGCCCATTCAACTGGCAAATGGATCTATGCCTTGCCAACATCCCAACAATCGCTCGCCATATCCAGCAGGTAATCAAGTATCTTGAAAACCATGAACTTGATTGTTCAGGCAGTGGAGAAATGGCGGATGCAATACAAAAAGGTATTATGGCGGAATGGGATTTCTGCGCAGCCGCAAAAGATCTCCTGCAACGTGCAACCTTTGACAACATCGCAGATTGCCTGCCAATTCAAATTGCCGCTCCAACATTCGAGAAACATTACTGTCCCTTCGAGGATATGAATTAGATCGCTTCGCTTTTCTCACACAATGGCAACAATGACCTCTTGGAACATAACGCATTTCAAGCCGCTGAAGAACTTCCGGACTGCTATCCCCAAGACTTGTAAGAAATTCATGTTATTCTTGGATTGATTTTTTCCAACTTTTGTACTTTTTCCTTAAACATTTTTTTAATACATTTCAATTGAACTATTTTCATATAATAACTTTCTACGTATGCTCAGGCATTTAAACCCTGTTTTCATTATTGCCCCTTATGTCTCCAGTCTAACCATGGATAAGTTATGTATGGCCTATGCAAATACGCAGTTTTCTTGTTAAATTAGCATAAACACGACATCCATTTTGAAACCATGTCTATTCTTTGTGCACACGTCTCACTACCTGCCTGTTATCCACAAAGCCCTTTCACACAAACTAGCTTATCCTCAGCCTCCGCTCACGAGCTGGCGATCAAGATAAAAAATGGGGAACATCCTTTACAACGCGGATGTTATACCGCAGTTCCCTTACGACGCAACTTTTACAACGCAAGTTGTAACAACGAATTGCACTGGGGGCGCTCCAGGATAGTAAATAGTTTAATTTACTATCCAACTCACTCCCTACTATCCATGGGGACTGGAGTTGGAATAGTAAATTAAACTATTCACTATCCAGCCCCCAACAACGCAAGTCGTGGTAACGACTTGCGTTGTAAAACATGCGTCGTAAAGTACTGTGATGTAAAACATCACGTTGTAACGACGTACATCCTAAAAAAACACGACATTGTTTAGGAACTGGTTGGCACAGTGTGCTAATCATATCCTACCTTTATTTTCATTATAGAATTTAGTCATTTATGTCTAATAGCTATTCTTTATGTCACATGGAACTGTAACATGTAATGTGGAATTCACTGATGCAGGAGCTTAGGTTTGAATACACCAGAAGCGGTTGGAGTTTGCCTCAGCTCGGTGCCAGAGCTCTTTACACAAGAATTTATTTTTGAAAGAGTTGAAGACAATAATGTATGGTTTAATGAGAAGGGTACCAAATGTGCTTCTCAGAAGCACAATTTTGTATTCCTCCTCAAAGTACCGATGTGGGTAGAACTATTACCAATTCTGACATGCACCAGGATGAATGTACTGTACAACAGATTGCTGACTGTTCTACTGTTGATAATTATGTGTTACAAAAAAGGAGTACCAGGGTACCTAAGAAGTTTGATGATTACATTTTGCAATTTTTTTTACTTGTTTTCCTAAAGGATACATGTGGTAATTGTGTCTTACCTTTATTTTCATTATAGAATTTCGAGTCATTCAAGTCTAATAGATATTGTTTATATCACATGGAACTGTAACATATAATGTGGAATTCACTGATGCAGTTGCTTATGTTTGAATACAGCAGAAGCGGTTATAGTTTGCCTCAGCTGGATGCCTTAGCTCTTACACCAGTGGCTCCATTTATGGCACCCTGATAAAGGACTGTTCCCGTGAGGCACAGGGTCAGACTGATTTGCATATGGCCATGTCTGAACTGGGGTGGCGGAGTGAGCTAAAGAATGGTGATGGATTAAACCCAGATCAGTTGACTGGGGTGAGTGTTTGATTTGCTCAAACGCTCCGTCCATCATCCCCTTTTGTATCGCTTTGTTCGCCCTAAGTTGGCAGGGTATGCTCAGACGTGAGTCCCTTGCTCACTTTGCCACTGGATTCAAAATAGCCTGGCTGATGAGGGTTATGAACCCGAAACCATCCCAGGATGCTTGTTTCTGGTCCAAGGAAGACATGGCTTGGCAGTTCGGGCTGGCCTGTTCCCATGAGGCGCAGGGTCAGACTGATTTGCATATGGCCAAGTCTGAACTGGGATGGCGGAGTGAGCTAAAGAATGGTGATGGATTAAACCCAGATCAGTTGACTGGGGGTGAGTGTTTGATTTGCTTAAATGCTCCATCTATCATCCCCTTTTATATCACTTAAATAAAGACACTTTTGCAGACTGCATCACTTCATTACACACAGCCACTGTCTTAGACACACCCGATTTCACCATGTCTCTTCTGTGGTATTGCAACATTCTGCATGATATTCTTCATGATTATTTCTTTATTCCTGCTTGCTAAACCACTGCATTCGAGTCTTCAGAAATGAGAGGTGAGTAGTTCGCTTCCCACTCCCTGTATAGTATAAACGCATACTAACACTACTTACACAGGTATGCTACAGCGGCCAGTATCCTACAGCGCCCTCACCACATCACTTTACAGCTGTCAGCTCACAGCTTAGGCTCACGGTTTCATCCCCAAATCTTCAGACCAGTACCAGTGAGTAGTTTGCTTCTCACTCCCGCTATAGTCTAAACGCATACTAACCCCACCTGCACAGCTATCCTACAGCAGCTTGTATGCTACAGCGCCCAGCGCACATCAGTTTACAGCGCTCAGCTCACAGTTTAGGTACACGCTTTCTTTCTCGAGTGCATCAGCACCTCACCTCACTACCATCGCACTCTGACCAAAACAGCACTTTCACACCGGTAGGGGTAAATACTTCGCTTTACATCTCTTGTATAGCACACCCTAAACAACCCACAGATGTTACAGTGATCCTTCCCTTCTCTTTCCTACTTTTTCGCCTTTTTTCCCTACTTTTTCTGCCCTTTTTTCCCCTTACTCACTTCAACGTAATCACAAAATGGCGGCCAACACTTCCTGTGGAGAAGTGTGGCTCAGGGGTTAGAGGCAGCAGACCCGGAAGCTGAGATCGGTCCTGGACCAGGGTTCAATTCCCTGCCTTGGCGGGGTCTTGGGCTAAAAATTCCACGGACTCGATAATTCTCGCCCCGGTGCCTCCTCGACTCACGGGTTCACACTTTGCGACTCTGGGCAATAGCTTGCTTAATCTCCACAATGGCCCCTCGCGGTGGGATGCCTGACTTTCACCTTGTGGATACCCTGCTATCTCACAGGGGAATACCAGGAAGGGTTCCCTAAGCAAGCGCCGGGAAACCCACTGCGGGTAGCTGTGCGCTATATAAGCTCAACTACATTTACATTTACATTTAGTTGCAACTGCTTGCAGCCAATAAGCTATTAAGGATAATGGGGTAACCCAGTAACCCTCAGAATGCATTTTGCTTCATTTAAATGATTTTCAGTGCGATCCCATAAAGGCTTCCACCATTATTTCTTTGAAGCACTCTGTTTAATTTAATCCAATGACCGCGAGTTAGCGCGGAATGCATTTGGCTTTATTTAAATGAATTTCTGTGTGATCCCATTCTGCCACACCAGGCTTAAGTTGACAACACTCTCCACATTTATATGACCATGGAATAACGCGGAAACACCAGTTTAATCATTTTTCTTACCATCCTTTGGCATAATCTCACACATTTAAAGCCCTTATAATGGCCTCACACTGCTGGTACTGTGTTTGCCACTGTGGACAGCACTGAGGGTAACTCGGCTAGCACACGCCGGCTCCCTCTTTTTAATGGCAGTACCCCTTCATCCCACGTTAACCATGGTACAACTATGACTATCTCCATATGACTTTAGCCTCTTCTATTCACCTGCAATCACGAGTACAGCGTGCACACCATAATTATGGTTCCCTGCTTGTCCCATTCACTTCCTTGAGCAGTTCAGAGTGGCTAACACCTTGCCCTCCTTGCCTCCGCAGTTTTTAGTGATCGCTTTGGCGGCACTCAACCCTATTCCACCGCCTGGTGATGATTTGGCAATTACGTCTGCACAGGTAGGTGTACGCCATGACCTACTTCCTCCACATTTCCATGCAGGTCCCTAATGATAGAGGCCTAACTCGCAGTTTGTTCTTGTTACATTGATTACAGAACAGACGATCCTTTATGGTGTTGGCTGACACCTTCAAGAGTAGCAAACCAGGAAGCCAATCACCACACTTCCTCTCCGATATACTTCTTAAACACACACATAGTTCTGATTCAATTCTTGACTTCACAGGCTGTCCTATCCCTTCCTGTCCTGATGAAGACCCGAAATAGATGCATACGAATTGGCACTACATCTTAGGGTCGAAACGTCGACGTTGTTAGTTCAACTTGTCCACACAACCCCACAACCAGAATAAGGAATACTTTACCCTGCTGTGCTTTATGTATCTAATGTTGGACAACTTTGTAAAAAAAATTCGTCCATTTGTGTAATTATATGTTCTATATGTTATTATTTTTGCACAGCACCATGTCACTAAACACGATCAGTCACTAATTGCTTCACAGTCCTATGTGCTTTAGTGTGTCGGACAGCCATATACATTTTGACAGATTCATCTCTAGAGTAAAAAGGAACTTGTTCCCTGAACTCATTGTACCTTTTATGTTTGTGTGTTTCCTTCATTAATGAGTAATGTTATTTTTATGACATGTATTAAGCACATTTGAGACTAAGTATACGTGACTCCCAACAGAACCACTGTTTTGTTTCGTAGCCCATAAGCAGCAAGATTGTGCTCGTAACGTCCCAGCCAATCAGATGGCAGAGTTTCCAAATATCGATATCTGTAAATTTCGATATTTTTCCAAAACTACTGAACGGATTTACACCTAATAAACAAAAGCATGCTTTCTAGATCAAGACTTTTCTCCCTGCCAAATTTGGGGTGATTCCGTTCACCCGTTCGACCTGTAGCCTTGTCTAAAGTTTCCTATGGAAATTAACATGGAGAAAACACGTTTTGTGACCCCCTTTTATCTCAGCCCCCTCTTGACGAATAACCCCCAAACTTTGAACATGAGAGCTAATATGAACAAAGAAGTAATTTGGAAAATTTCATGAAGATTCATAAGACAACGCCAAAGGTATAAGCAAAACAAAAAATAAAATGCTCTTCCTATGGAAACTTGGTCCTAACTATAACTACCTACTGGCAACCACCAGTGGTAATATATATATATATATTCACTGAAAAAAACATAGGTTTCACACCAGTTATAGTTAGGAATTAGCATTTGAAAAACCTATTAAATTCACTGAAAAAAACATAGGTTTTACACCAGTTATAGTTAGCTGGAAATTTTACTCGCATAAAACCATTGAAATTCCCACGTTATAGTTAGTTGGACTCACTATAACTTGCGTGTGCAATGCACTGCTGATGACGTCACATATTACATCACTCATGACATGGTGGGTGACATCACTCATGACATCACTGATGACACCATCCAGTGAATGTGTGTCTTTCTGAAAAATAAATGTGTGTTATATATGTAGATGTAAAAGTTGATGGAAGAATACATGTTTAAATAAGTGTTTACCTGGATGTTTTTTTTTAAATTAAAAAAAAATTGATTGGTTAACTGGCTTATTAAGTGTATCTTAGTGAATACATATATTAGTGAGTAATGTTTAAATATTTAAATATAAGGATTAGTGTTTCACTTTCTGTATAAGTGGCTGCATGGGTTGGTGAGTAGCTACATGTGTATGTATATGGTTTAGTAGATGTTTGTTTTAGTATCAGTATGAGTGTTTGTATGGTTTGGTGGGGGTATTACTTAGCACATAGATGCATGAATAACTGACTCTCTGTATGTATTTTGAAGACAGCATATGTGCAGGACTGTGTGGGTGGATGAGTGTGTATATGTGTGTGTTAGTGAGTGAATGACTGTCTCACTAGTGTCTTTATCAGTAACTACATATGTTTTAATCTAGTATATGTGAATATTGATGTATATAAATGAGTATATGTGAGAGTGAGGGATTCTAAGAGTTCCTGTTTAAATTAGTATGTGTTTCTAGAAGAAAGTGGAGAAGTGTGGCTCACTGGTTAGAGGCGGCAGACCCGTAAGCAGAGAACGGCCCGGGACCAGGGTTCGATTCCCGACGCGGCAGGGTCGTGGACCAGGGTCAGCGGACTCGATAATTCTCGCCTCGGTGCCTACTCTAGTCAGAAACCACACTCGGCAACTCTGGGCATCAGCTTGCCTCATCTTCACAACGGCCCCCCCAGAATGCCGGGGATGCTTGGTCGCACCTTAGAGATACCCATCAGGGACCATCTCTCAGGGTGAGCCAGGACGGGTTCCCCAGCGGTCGAAGCGTGGAGATACTCCTCCGGGAGTCGATTCCTAGCGCTATATAAACCCACAATTAAATTATAAGTGATTGTTTAAGAGAGTAAGTATGTGTAAGTTTCCTTAGAAGTAAAGTGGTAGTGTGTGTATAGCTGTATATGCTAATGAATGGATGTTCAATAGTTTATTTGCATGTGTGAGTATGTGTGTGAGTAACTTTTGGATGCCTGTCAGTGTGTAACAGGATGTATAGGTGTATCACTACATATGATGAGTGAGTATATGTATGAGTGACTATATAGAACTGTTGGTGAATCAGTGCATGTGTATGTAGATGGTGGAATTATTCAATTGGTTGTTGTAACTGGTATGGGTATCTCCATTTTTAAAAATGTTTTAGTTTCTATTTTTGAATATGTGTTTTAAGGGTTACATTACAGTGAAAAGAGGTCTGTCACTCTGTCACAAGGATGGTGTTATCAGTGATGTCATGAGTGATGTCACTGACCATGTCATGAGTGATGTAATATGTGACGTCATCAGCAGTGCATTGCACGCGCAAGTTATAGTGAGTCCAACTAACTATAACGTGGGAATTTCAATGGTTTTATGCGAGTAAAATTTCCAGCTAACTATAACTGGTGTAAAACCTATGGTTTTTTCAGTGAATTTAATAGGTTTTTTAAATGCTAATTCCTAACTATAACCGGTGTGAAACCTATGTTTTTTTCAGTGAATTTCAATGGTTTTTTAATAGCAAATCTCTATAGGTATGAAAAGTAATATTTTTTATAACGAATTTTATATTATATAATTATGTATTTTTATTTATTTTTATTGTTTGCCCCGGGGCGCTCCCAGGGCGCGTACCGGAGAATGCACGGGTGAGCGCAATGTTACGGCGCGCCCCGGGGCATGTACCGGGGAGCGTCCCAAAAGCGCTATTCCCGTGAACGAAAACAACATCATGACGTTTCGCGTAGTCGCACTGCGTAAGCGCACCCGGAACCACGCGATCGCATACGATCGCGCAACGTCATGACGCGCTTACGCAACGCGCCCCGGGGCACGCCCCGGGGAGCGTAGCGTAAGCGCGTCGTGTCATGTGATCTAAAAATAACACTTTTCATTGGTACAGATCAGTTTTGGTTTCCAAATGATGAAAGCTTGGATCATGTGACTTGAAAATAACACTTATGATTGGTCCAGAACACTTTTTTTTTCAAGCCCCCACCTTTTTCCTCACTCTGACTTTCTACTTTGAGAGAGGAAGACCTGTATCTGATTGTGACAATGGCATCATTAGTAGCTGCAGCTGGTGGACCCCCTCCACCACCACAACCACCTAGAAAGGAAGGACCACCATCCCCGTTCCTTCTCCCTGAACAAGAAGAGGATGAGGAGGAAGAACAGGAGGAGGATGAACAACCCAGGCAATTTTTGCCTGAAGAGCCTAGACAGAGTCACATAAAAGTGCATTTTATTTGGGACTTCTTCTCCCACCCTCCTGGGCAGAAGAAAGTGAATGCCCCTAAGGTTAAGTGCCTTATTTGCGGAGATATTCTTTCCCGGGGCAATTCCAAGAAAAAATATTCATTCGGCAACTATACTATGTTGCGCCACATGCAAAGGTGGCATCCTAATAATCTTGCTCAAGCAGAGGTTCGTGCCATGGTGCAAAATCAGAAGAATCCACAGCCCAGCACCTCCTCTGCCAAAGTATCACATGCAGCACCTGAAGGACGGCAAATGGTGCCCAATGTTCAAAAAATTTTTGGCAGTCTCAAATTTGTATGTGTCTTCTGTGGCAAGACACTGTGCTATGGGGAACTAAGCGTGATCTTAATAAGCAATGCGGTGGAAAACCATCAATGTAACCAAAAGAAGAAGCAATAAATCTTTTTTTTTTGCTGTTGAGCCATTTGTAATTCCTTTTTTTGTTGTTCCCCCAAAAAAACACCAAAAAAATTATAAAAGTGTTCAAAATTTTTTTTAAAAAAAAATGTTCATAAAAAAATATATATAACACAACAAAAACATTAAAAAAAAGTTATTTTCAGAACTACCTCCCATTTTTAAAAAATTACTAACATTTTTAGCACTCTTGACTTCATTTTTCTCATGGGTTCGCTTCCCGGTGCGCGCACCGGTAAGCGCCCTGTTAGCGCAATCAAAAAAAAAACAAGAGAAGGAGAGCATAAGAGAAAGAGAAAGAGAGAGTAATGTTAAGAGACAGACAGCAAGAGGGAGCAACACAGAGGTACTGTGTAATACATAGTAAAACAGTGTAAAAGATATAAGAAAGTGTAAGAGAGAAAATGAAAAAAATATAAGGCTGTGAAACAAAGAAAGAGAGAAGAAGAATACTAAAGCAGAGGCACATGAAGAATGTGAGTGGCTGTACAGAGTAAAAGGAAAGAGAAAAAATGATGTACAAATAAAAGATAATAACGGAACCAGATTTAAATAACACTGGTGAGGGAAAGAGAGAAAAAAGTAGTGTGCATAACTAAAGAGGGAGAAATATTGAATTAGGATAACACATGGGGAATGACAAAGAGAGAGGAGAAAGAGAGTAAAGGAAACAGTACCTGAATGGGCTTGAGTAAAACAGCAAAAAAGATAAGTAATGCAGTGTGTGTGACTTACAGGGAGTCAGTGGGTGTAGGTCGGAGTGTGGGTGTGTAAGGTGTGTCTGTTGGTGTGGTTGTGTGGAGTGTTTTGGTGTGGGTAGAGATGAGGGTGTGTGAAATATGTGTGAGAAGTGTATGAGTGTGGGGTGTATATGTGTTCGATGTATGTGTGTGTATGGAATGTGTGTGTGTGTTTGAGGAGTGTGTGTGGGAGGATTTTTTGTGTGTATGAGGTGTGTGTGCGGAGTGTGTGTGGGGTGTATGTTACAGGTGTGTGTATGTGTTGGGAGGGGGATGAGGTATATGTGTAGGAGTAAGGTAAATAATTAAGAAAAAGAGAATGAGTGAAGAAGCAAAGGAAGGGAACAGAGGGTAAGTGAAGCAAAGAATAGGGATCAAAAGAAGTTGAATATGAGAGGGTAAATAGGGAAGGGGGAGTAAACATGGAGAATAGGAATAAGTGAGAGAAGCAGAGTAAAAACACAGGAGTGAGGTAGATTGAGAAAATGTTAGTGACCTTAAAGCAAAGGGTGATAACAAACTACATTTTTTTAGTCATACTTACCATATAATAAATGTAACTTTAATTTTTTTTACTACAGTTGGTATCTGTGAAAGAGAGAAGAAAAAATAAGTTATAATTAGTAAAATATGTATTTTAAATTAAAAGACACAAATGAAGAGGTTAAAAATCATAACACTCTATTTAGAAATAAAGTTAGAGTGAGGAACACAGAAAGGGAAATAAACTAAGGTAGAAGGACAAAAAGAGGGAAAAAGAAATAGAAGGAGAGCAAATTACAAAGAGTAAGGCATATAGATTCACTGAGAAAAAGAGAGAGAAGAACAGATAAATGAACTGAAGGTAAGAAAGATACTAAAACAATGTGAGTTAGCAAAACTAAATCAGGAAACAGAAGTAAGTAAAAAGATAATGACTGAGACAGAAAACAGTCTAATTAAGGATGCATTTAGAAGAATGAGGAATAGAAGATAACTGAGAGTAAGTGAAGAACAGTCATAGAGTGAAAGGATGAAGGGAGACAGGATAATATACAACGATTGAAGGAAATGGACTGAGGAAGTTATAAGGTAGACACACTAAGAGAAAAACTGAGTGAGGTGGAGTACAATGAGTGAGAAAAGGAAATGAGTAAGTGAGGAAAAAGAAGGAAAGAGAGGAGAAGACGACTAAAACAGTGGTACTGAGAAAAAATAATTTGGTGATGAAAGCAAAGAGAAGGACATTGAAAGAAAGGAAATGAAGGATAGTAATGGAACCAGAGAAAAAGAAATGGGATGAAGAACAATGAGAAAGGAGCAGTGAAGTTGTTGTAAAAGAAGTGATAGAAGGTATATAAACACAAGTGAACATAACACAAGTAGAGTGAGGCACTGAGCACATAGAAGTAGTGAACGAAAAACAGAGAGAAGAGGTCAAAAGTAAGGACCAAACAAAGATAAGCTAAGGAGAGTGGGTGATTTATAGTGATAGAGTCCAATAATACTGCTGAGTGAGTAAACAGGAATTACTAAAAGAGCAAAGGAGGAAAATACGGAAAAGAAAAGAAAAACAGAAAGACTGAAAGCTGAAAAGTTATGCAAGGGAGAGACGGGATACACAAAGTTGAAATGAAAATGAGGGATTGTCAAAGAAGTGGAGTAAGGGAACGGGTGTTACAGAGAGTGAGAGAAAGACATTATAAGTGAGAAAAAGAGGTGAAAGAGGATGGAAAAAGGAAAGTAAATGTCAGAGAATGGAATACAATTTAATTTACACAATCCAAAGTATAAAATAACTTGTACAACATGTTACAAAGTTTATTTTTGCTGTTCTCAGAATATATTGAATTTCACTTAAAAGAGTGAGTTCAAATTACTCATCATATGACAGCTGGAAAAAAAAAACACAATCTAAAAGATTGTGTTTTAAAAAAAACCTTAGATACTGACAAATCACAAATCTACGCTAATCTTAGATTGACTTACTTTTCCTTGAGGCCAAATACTGTATCATGGTGGTCCTTTTCGCGTTCGAAAGTACTTTGCTGTTCACTTAAAAATCCATTTCATCGACTTTCTAGAAGAAAAGCTCCAAGAACATCTGAAATATTTTCAATATTTTCATATACTCCTTTTTTCAGTCATGACTCTTTACTCATTCTTGCACCTTTCCATTTGGCCATATAGTGTCAGATGTATGAGTAGTTGTTCAAATTAATTCTAAGGCACTCTGAAATGAGCTTTTTCCCGACGTTATGAAAGAAAGGCTCTTCAACATTTTCACAACATTTAAATATTTGTAAAACCATCTCTGACTCACTCATGTTCATCATTTTGTATAATACTAACCTCACTTATTATGAGATCCAATTACAGTACCTATATGACAAGTCAATTTTTTATATTGCCTGGAACACTTTTACTCAGAATATATTTTTAAACAGCAAAATAACCTTTATAAACTACTCCCGTCTTCATATGCCAATTACTTTTACCTACATTTTGGCTGTAAAAACACTAGGTATGAATTTATAAAGCCAAAAGGCAAACGTTGTTTGAAAGTCAAATGAGTGTCGTTACATTGGGTCCAACCTTTAGAAGTTTTTAAATAGCATGTGTAATGCCCTGATGTTGTAGAAGGACCATCATGAAAAATAATAGCTACAGTTGCAAAGGTTCTTCCTGATATCGATAACTTAGAAGCCACGACATTTTTAATAGAAGTTGTCAATTTAGTTCCATCAGGTCTACATCGTTGGAACATTAAAATGACATAGTGACCATAATTTTGTAGAAATAATGTGGGCAGCATTGTAGACTTACATTGGGTACATACCATATTGTGATCAGCTGCTTTAACTAGATTATTAAAAGGCACTGATTTGCAGTCTGGTAAAGTCAAATATATAAATCTTTCACTTTCTATTCTAGTAGTACTTGATGAAGCACAGTTATCACAGTCATGTTGCCATTGATAAGAAAGGTTAAAAAGATTTTTTAGATCTACTCCTTCATCTTCCAATACATCAAACATATACATTAAAAATTCCTGACAATCCTGCTGAATTATCTGTGAAAATTGATTTTGACCTGAACATATGTCTACAAGATTCCTAACACTTTCCCGGTGGGGTGGCCGCTCTTTTTCCCACTCGGCGGCCAGACTCTGGAACGCCCTTCCCCTCACCATCCGAGGAAACAGCAACCTCTTGTCTTTTAGAAAGGCCTTGAAAACGCATTTGTTTGCAAAATCCTGCTGATCTGCCCTGAGCCTGCGCTAAACCATTTAATCTTCAAGCGCTGCGAGGCATCAGGGCAGTTATGCGCTATACAAATGCAATTTTTCATTTTCACTTTCTATTTTTCCTCTATCACTACTACATTTCTCTAACACAGAATTCAATAAACAGCACAATGTTTGTTCCCGATTTTCGACAATCTGTTTTTGTAAATTTTGAAGAAAAAAAACAACATTAGCTACTACATTAGCATAGCAGTTGACACCAAAACTGTTTTCAAACTGAAATCCAACAACATCCTCAACAGAATCCTTTTTCCTTCTGCTTACAATTACAGTTTCATCTACTTTTTGTCTTTTTGCTACTACTTCACTGCAATTACTCTCATTTCTTCTTTTTCGGCCTACCACACGTTTTTCAATCAGAGGATATTGAGGCAAATGTGGAGCATACTCTCTTCTTAATCTATTGTATTCTTTAACACAATCTAGATCAGCACAAATCTTTGTTTCATCACACTCAATCAAGTACAATCCTGATAAAGTTCTGACTCGTGATAAAGCCACATATGCCATACCCTCTTTAAACACAGAACTTCCAATGTTCACCAAAGCACTATCTACACTTAAACCTTGAGATTTATGAATTGTCACCGCATATGCCAAACAAATAGGAAACTGTTTTCGGCGAACATATAAGTCTTTCACGAGCAAAAATATAGCTGAACAACGACAATTTTTTTTTGTACTTTATCAATGCCATCAAATTTAATTTTTATATTTTCAATTCCATCTCTATTTTTGTAATTCACAAAACCAACAACATGACCCATTGCTCCATTTACCAGAACTCTTTCAACATTTAAATTCCTTCTCAAAATGACACGACAATTCAAACAAACATTCAGAGTCTTTTCAAAACCAGCAGTTTTAGATATAGTCTTCTCCAATGAATCCAATTTTGATTTCAAATTTTCTGACAAAATAATTGTTGCTCCCATATGCTCTATTTTATCTATAGCTTCCAGTTTCACTATCTCTTCATTTTCTAACTTCAGCATTTTGTTGTTTAACATGGAACATTCTTTCAGAGTAGGCATCAATCATATGGCAGATTTCTTCTCGTTAATTTTCTTAAAAATATTCTCTGGAAGAATGTTTTCATTTGGGTACAAATTAGAAATTAACCGTCCATGTAAAGCTTCTTTCCCTTGTTGACTTATTTTTCCTACTCTTACATCTTGTAAAATATTTTTATATTCTTCATCCTTTGCCTGCCGCATATTTTGAAGCAGTTCTGCATATTTGAAGTTTAACCATATATTAACGTTTCCAATGCTTCCTAGGCACTTCCTGGTATCTTCATGTGTGAGCATTTTGAACACAGGTTGTCCTTTCACTGGAGTCAACTGCAGAAGATCTCCAAAAACAATAATATGTTTTCCTCCAAATAAAACATCATAGTCTGTTCTAAGAATTTCTTGCATTCTCAAATGCACAAAAGCAAGCATTATATTTGACGCCATGCTTACTTCATCAATGATAAGAAGTTTCATTTTCTTCAGGACTCTCGAAACTTCGGAACACGCCTCTCCAGATAGCTTGCGATATTGCAATTTGTTATCATGCTCCACTGGCAGCATCAGTAAACGATGTAAAGTAATCCCTTTAATATTATGTGCTGCCAGCCCAGTTGGAGCGGTAACAACACAAGACAGCGGTGATTCAGTCCTTTTCTGAAGATAAGATGCAATTGCTTTAATCAGAAAACTTTTTCCAGGTCCCGCTTCTCCACTCACGTACAGTCGGACAGGCTTAAATGATGTACATGAGCACTCTTTCTTCTCATGACTCAATCCATGTTCAACCTGTTCTGTGACTTCGTCATATATCAGTTTCTGCTCAAGGTTTAATTGTTTCACCAAATCTTCTAAATGAATTACATCCTCTTGAGCTTGCTCCATAGCTCTTTCCACTTCATCCATGGCAGTGGCAGCTTCATTTTGGATAATTGGTCCTCCTAGTGGATCCTGACTCAATGAAGCAGAACTCTGACTGCCTTGAGAACTATCTCTCGCAATCTCTACAGCAATTGTTGATTCTTGCTCTATTTCTTCATTCAACATTTGCAGATAATTTGGAAAAACAGGACATTCTATTGTATCCTTCGTAGCATTAAAAGAGTCTTCATAACAGAGAAAATCTCCAAGTAGTTCCTCTTCTTCTCGCCATGGTTTAAAGAGTTGCAAAAGAGCCAAATAGTAAAATTCTCTTTTATCTGGATTTTCACAACTCAATTTTCGATGATTAATCAAATGACCTATTTTCTGTTTCACTAGACATCCTTCACATCCAATGATTCCATATATTCCATTATTGATATCTTCTCTGATGTTCCTCTTATAAATATATCTTTCCAGAACTTCATAGAGACAAACGTTCTCAAGGTGAGGACTTCTATTTGGATAGTATGTATCCAACATGTTTGTCTTCAAAATATCTGTACTTTCTGGTTCTTTCTCCGCCAAATACTCTATCTCTTGTACAGATTTCAAAACTCGATTTCGTGTTGCAGCAAGACCTAGACTCACCCAAATGATGGTTCTAGATTTGGCATAGAGACTTGCTGACGACAATCGATCAGAACATTCATATGCTCCAATTTCTCGATGCGACAACATCTTCAGACTGTAACTGTACAATTTCTTGCTTAGGCTCTTTTCATGTGAAATGTCCTCCCACATTTCCTTCAGTTCTGTCTTTTCTTTTTTTGTGATGTAAGACGTCACATATCGAGCTACAGCAATAGAGTTGTCAGCAACGAATTGAATATCCATGTTAGCATTCCACATGGACAAAATCACTGGGTTGTAGTCATTGATGTACTTGGACTCTTCGTTTCTTTTTAAATTGTATGTATTTCCACTCATAATTATCCATCTTTTCACTTTTTGCATATAAATCAACTAACCTAGTCTGAATATTATAATGAATCCGTCGACAACACACACAAGTAAAATTCGGCCTTTCACTTGATTTCACCTTAAACCTGGTAATTTCCTTCTCAAACTTTTCTGTATTTAAAATCTGTACATTGTCTTCCACATTACCTTGAATTGCTGTCTCAATTTCTACACTGTCCTCTTTTTCACGAAAATAACAAATCTCAATTTCTTCACAAATCTTCTTCACATCTAATACAGTTCCATGCAAAAGAGCACTGTTTAATTGTTTAAGCTTAAGTGCGGGACTTTTTGCATAATACAACATTCTCACTAATTTCCTCATTTTGGTATGATGCACTGCTAACATCCTAAAATGATGAAAAACACTCTGACAGACTTTTCTGGAAAGACAAGCCAGTGAATGGCCTTGCAAACCTGTGATTCCTCTCACTCTGCAAGGATCTAAGTCTTGCAACAACTTCACTTTCTGCTTTATACTTTTTTTACTATATGTACGTAAGAAATTACAAAACAAATCAATTGATTCCTGTCGCACACTACAAATACTACTACACTTCCAAGTGTACACTGGACCCTTAGTACGTCTCCCTAAAACTCCATCAGATAACACCTCTTCTGGTTCTCTAGGCACAAGTTTCTCTTTTTCAATCGGACAACCGTCTTTCACTTCATACGCTCGACCACTGGTGTCAACTGCATGCACTAAATCATTCTCCTGGAAGTAACTCTCCTCATTAAAAAATGGCTCACAACTTGAACTGTGCATCCATTCTCCAGAAAAAACTTTACAAAAATGAGTCCGATTAATTACTCTTTTCCATCTACTGTTTGATTTGAAAACATCAATTGTCTTGTTAAGTGTCCTAATTCTATTGATTATTAAAATAAATATTTTTTTCTTAACTTCAAAAGCCTGATCAACAATCTTCTCTACACTTTTCTTTTTCTTATAAAAAGCAGCTCTCTGTTTACCTTTCCTAATGTTTTTAACAAATTTAAAACCACTCTATTGCGAAACATTCGTCTACGAATGTCTCTAAACTGATTCTGCCTTCTATTCCTATACATATTATTCTCTCCTGCTCCAGTTTTAGGATTCTTTGAAGTTCTCTCCTTCCTTTTCAATTTTACTCTCTCATTTTCTTTTTCTACATGCTGTCCATCATTTTTTTGGGATGTACATATGTTACGTAAAAAAGACTTAGTTGTCTTACCAGGAGCTTGGTTCCTGTTTTTGGAAGTATTTGTTGTGGAAGAGTGCTGTAATTCCGTTGCTGTTTTTGATTTTTCCCGGTTACGTTGTTTCTTTGTCCTTTCCCTTGTGGGCATCTTTGCTTACTCTTCAAATAACGATTTCAATCTGTGTTAAAGAAAAAAGTAGCACATTATAGACCACTATTACCAAACAACAAAGCAATGACAAAAAGCAAACGATCTATACAGGGTTACAGATCAGGTGAGGATTCTCCAGGGGTGCACAAAAGGTGAGGCCTGTATTGAAGAGTATAGTGGAAGACAGCTCTGTCCACAAGTACAAAGAAGATGAGACCTATGTCTAAGTCCACTGCACTCTTATACACAGGCTTCACCACCTATGCTTCCCGAGAAAGTATTGAGTTACATAGTTATATAGAATTGTATTTTATAAAATTGTGAAGCTCCATGTGAAAGCGTTTGCTTCAGTCTTATCCCTGCTGTGTGGCAGATGATTGTAAATAGGATCTGTGCTGTGTTTCCTAAATGTGATGTCAAAAACGATTTTGGAGAAAATGAATGGTTTTTACATTTTTGATTATAATGTGGCGCAGAGGTTTAAAAAGTGACGCATCTACCTACATGCATCAATTTTTAAATATGGGGCAAAAAGGTACTTGTTTGGGTTTTCCTGGGGAGCGTAGGTGGTGAAGCTTGTGTCTAAGAGTGCAGCGGACTAGGCTTCATGAAGCATATACCTGTCTGCATTCATAGACGCAGGTGTCAATTTGACTCTTTACAATGATGTTACCTGTGTTTTAAATCAGTCTAGGAAGCATATTGAGTTTGTTTGCATAGAGGAATTGTATTTTGTAAAATTGTGAAGCTCCATGTGAAAGCGTTTGCCTCAGTCTTATTCCTGTTGTGAGGCAGGTGCAATATTTTGCCTCAGTCTTATCTCTGCTGTGAGGCAGATGATTGTAAATATGATCTGTGCTGTGTTTCCTAAATGTGATGTCAAAAACGATTTTGGGGAAAATAAATGGTTTTTACATTTTTGAGTATAATGTGGCGCAAAGGTTTAAAAAATGACGCATCTACCTATATGCGTCACTTTTAAAATATGGGGGAAAAAGGTACATGTATGGGCTTTCCTGGGGAGCCTAGGTGGTGAGGCTTGTGTCTAAGAGTGCACACTTAGATATAAACCTCACCGCCTAGGCTCCCCAGGAAAGCCCAAACATGTACCTTTTTTCCCCATATTTTTTTTTTAATGTAAATTTCAGCACAAAAATGGAAGGAGAACAGTACGTTTCCTTTGAAATTGTCCTAGAGATGAACAATGAGGAAATCATTCAACCCAATGACTTGGAATTCATGGATGAATCACGGGACCATGCACTTCTACAATGTGTAGAATCTGTGGATTTGTTAATTCAATATGAGGACGTTTCTGACAGTCAAATGTTGGAAGTTATGTTCACTCAAAAAGAGGACATTTCGGACAGTCAAATGTTAGACGTTCTATCAAATTTTGAAAATGAATCTCAAAAATAAATTTATATTTAATAATTCTAAAATTGTTTGAGGCATTATTCATTTTTATATGTAAATCTTAAACTACTACCAAATTGATTATAATGTAAAGTCAAACTTATAGTATACTGTGCAACTTTTTTGTTTTACATAGTAATTTTGCTCATAGATACTTCCTTTCTCCCACTATATTATCTCCAAAGTGTATTTGACATCTCTTTTTCATCTCCTGCCTCCATGTTCTTTATGTTTTCCTGACAGACTATGGTGTCATGTAGCTCCTGTATATCCTTATATCGTGTTAAGTTAGCATAGGTACATTTGAGGTTTAAACGCCATTTTTCATTCTTGCAACTTCTGCACACGACACTTAATTGTTGACTTAGCTTTCAACCTAGTAGTTTGCCGTGGTTTATGTGAGAATAATATGTTATTGCTCTGATATCAGCTTTGCTTAATAAACTATGTCTGCACGAAGAGTGCTGAAGTTTCAGGAACAACAAGATATGGAATTGTTATGAGGTCTGATCTCCACGCCTTCATAGTCATAACACAAGTGCAGCCTTTGCCAACTCTGGCTTCAGGCGGGATTGATATTGCTTTGCATGAGGCACATAGAACACACTTGATGCGGTGCACATGCAGAGAGAGCTGGTGTATGCTGATGGGATTCCTTCATGCTAGGACACTAAGGTATGGGCCCGCCCTAAAACAACCCAAAGAGACCTTCTTAGCTAATAATATAATATATGTGTTAGGGAGGGTGAGATATAAGTGTTGTTAACTCTTATTCATTACAGTATGTTGACATGCTGTCACCATTCGCTTTTTATGTCTTAGTAACTATGCTGGTAATTTTGCTACTGATAATAAGTATACTTGTATTATCTAAGATACTGCGCCTGAGAAGACGGTATTAGTAAATAAACATTTCAAATGCACATGTGTCTTCTTTACTCCATGTTCTGGTTTTTAATGATAATATAACGAAAGAGTGTTCATGAGTTCCACGTACCCTGAGGTACAGTAAGTTCATGTTCTGGTTTGTCTAAACATTGGGAGCTTGATATGTCCAATGAGACACTGTAGCTAGCTCGGTAAGGGGTGAGTTGGGTACTGAGGTGAGTTTTGGGTCACCCTAATTCGCCGAGGTTCCACTCCTCTGTGCACAGTTCTGTGTGAGAACAGAAACCCTGCGACATGGCGCCCAACGGTTTCGGTGGTCTTATATCATGACACTCGAGTAGTATATCGTTCGAACCTTAACCCCTTCACATCCGTTTCCGGAAAACGGGGTGTCGGTGAAACCTACCTATTTATGACAATAGGTCTTTTTCAAGCTTGATTCTTTCTAAAACGGTTTCTTTGAATTACTACCCAGTTGTGCTACAAAGTATTCTTTGTTTTTCCGTAATTCCAGTGTTATCATGGCGGCGGCGGTGGCAATTGCGCAACATAGTCGAGTAGCGGTGCGCACACATCTACAGACGTACCAAGTCCCGGTGGATGGGATGGCTGTGATTTTAGTGGTGTGTGCTGATCCGGCGTTCCCTTTTGAATTGTTTTACTCTTGGGTTACGTTTCCGGCTGTGGACGCAACTTCTGGTTTGTTCCACTCCTACACGGCCTCCCCTGTACCGGCTGAGTATACACCATACAGGGCACTGGAAATACCTATTGATCATTGGCAGCATCGCGTTTGGTTTGATGGCACCCTCCCCCACTCTTTGTCCGCTGCGAGGTTAGGTCCACTCTCAATTCCAGGTACAAACTGGCCTGCGTTGGGTGGTTTTACCCCGCACCCGAATCACGGGGCTTGTACCCTTGCAGGAATTCGCAGGCTACATGTAGTCTCCATTTCCGTGATTCGTGCATTGGTTCAATACATAGGTCGTCATCTCCCGGGTGGTCCCCCGGGGGGTCCGGCCGTTCAAACGGAACGTGGTGGTTTGCGGCTCAATCCAGTTATGGTAAATTCGGTTCAGCTCACAGATCAAAACTGTTCTAGACCGTTTACGAGCACGAGGATACCCTACTCCAATTTTGGATTTGGCGATCCAGAGAAGTGAGAAACGCAGCAGAGCTTCCCTGCTACAACCTAGACTGAAGACTCCCACCGACCGTTTAGTGGTAGTCTCTAAGTTTTCGAGAGCTTCTTCACAATTTCAAAAGATTATTCGTAAACATTGGTCCATCTTGACACAGGAACCAGATTTCAATGGCCTATTTACAGAACCCCCTATCTTCGCCTTCACTAGGGGCAAAAATTTGAAAGAGATCCTGAGTAACACCAGTGGCACCAAAACCAAAGCAACCTACAGTGGCTTCAAACCCTGTTATAATTGCAGCAATTGCAACAACAGCATACAAGGCAACGTGATGAACCACCCCATGAAAGGTTTCCCCATCAAATTGAATGTGAACGCCACATGCAACAGTAAAAATGTGATCTATGCTTTAAAATGCCCATGTGGCAAATGCTATGTTGGCCATACAGAGAGGAAGATTCGCACGAGAATCTTGGAACACAAGAGTAACATTCGCACTGAAAATCAGAAATCGAGTGTGGCTACCCACTTCTTGGAAAACAGACACTCAGTCGCTCAGCTCAAATTTCAAGTACTGGAACAAGTTCCCATCACAATGAACAATAAGAACCATCTACTTAAGAGAGAGAATTTCTGGATCCGTTATTTATCCACGATGGCCCCCTCGGGTCTCAATGATCGTATTGAATTTTTGTGTTATTTGTGATTTGTCATTTAACTGTAAGATCATGAGTTGGATGCTGACATGTACATCCATGTGATTACATTTAGCAATGGTTTTTCACTTTGTTGCACCTTCCAAGATGGCGCTCACCCTAAATTCACTATTCGGTTTTCTAGTCCTATCACTATTTTTTCTTTTGGTATATCCTGCCTTCCGGGTCTCTCATCGAGTGTTCACCTTACGGAACTCCGCGGAGTCCGACTGTTATCTTCACACCTGTAAGTACCCACGTTTGGGGACTCTGTCTTACTCCGCATTATTGGTGGTGGTTACTAGTTTACTTTGGATTTACCTGACATGTTTCACCCTCCCGTTTTAGTTAGTCACTCGCTATCACGTTTGGTTACCGGTCATTCTTTTCTTTCGGTTCGGTAATGTTTGCAACTCTTGGTCACCTTGGGTATCTTCTGCTGCAGCGTTCTACACGCTGGTTTCTTTTACCATAGACTTGTTTATCGCTTTGATCACCTTCCGTTTTCCAGCATGTACACACCTCAGTTGGTTACAATATTTGATTTTGTTAAGATGCCATATGGAAATTACATTGGGTTCCTTTGTTTTTGTTTGTAGAGTAATTCCCCTGACGACGGGCCATGCCCGAAATGCATTGGGTTGTGTGATGTGATAACACACCTGAATGAACATATACGTGGATTACAAAGTGTTGATGTGTATCATCTACATGAACATTTTATCATGGATTTGAATAAACTAGATGTTTGAACATTTTCCTATTTGGATTACAAGTTGTTGTCTAATTGGAACATTGAATTAGACCACTGGTCTTCCCAAAGTAGTGCGCTGGGTTGTCCTCTCCCTAGGCGGGAGAGCCTTTTTTGTAATTTCAACCAATACACTGCCAGGCTAGACAGTGTTTTCCACCCTGCAGCACACGAAAACCCATCACAATCCTTAGCTTGTTGGATTACCCTAGCTGTGCGAGATCCACCATTCCGTAAATTCGGTTTTTGGTCAACGCCCTGATAATAAAGATGATTTTCCTTTTTGGCTGGCCGAGAAATTTGACCAACTGGAAGCCGTGTTTCCCAATTCTACTCCTGCTGATAAACATAGAATGTTGAGGATTACTTTACCTAAGGATATCACTCCCGAGCTCGTTGACTGTGAAAGTTGGGGTAAGACTTTTGCGGCTGTTTATGCGAGGTGTTTCGGCACCCCATCTATGGCTGTACTGCCTACGATCATAAAACGTGTTCAGGATGATCACGGTCCAGAGGCAGCGGTTGAATTGGGTATGCGCCTGTGTGGTTCTTTTGAGATTGTAAGTGATCTCATACTCTCCAACATCAAGGGAGATGCTGTGAACTTCCAGGTTTTTAATGCACTGGCAGCATTGCCCGATGCCGAAAAGCCCCGCCAGTTGGCGAAGATTGTAGTGGCCGCTTATAAAACTATCGGTCGCACAAGTAAGGGTTTGAAGTACTTCGCGGTTAAGGAGAAGAAACAACCACAAGTGCAATCTGCTGCGGCAGATGTGCAACCAAAGTCCAAAAAACAGAATTGGCCTCAGAAACAGAAACAGGGGAAGCATCAGCAGCAAACTCAGGAATCATATCCTGCGTCACAGGTCCCTGCGCCGGCTGAGAAAGTTTATGATTTGCGCGATCGCGCGATGATTAAATCACCTGATCGATTTCAGGTTTCTGATCAACGCTCTCCTCGTTCCTTTCAGGACTCATCGGCCCCGAAGACCGGTGGAGGAGGAGGCGTACGGGGACGTGGTGGCCAACAAGGACGTGGCCAGCCCCGCCAGACAGAAGGCGCATGGAAGCAGGAGGATTCTACGCCGAAGAGACCGCAGTTTGCGAAAAAGAAAGTCGCAGCCTTAACAGCGCATCGATATGCCACAGATAGTGAGAACGCGGCTTCGGAATCTGACGTGGGCTCTGACCTTGCTGGACAGCGCGGCGGAGATAACCATAGTCAGAGAGGCGCTGCGTCCACTACTGAGGGTGACAGCGACTGATGTCTATGTTGTGATAGAAACAGCGGATACGAGACTTGCTCCCCCTGAAAGACTTTATGAAATTGTCCTGTTAATAGAAGGTGACATACAGCGTACCGTTAAAGGTGTATTTTGGGAAAATCTGTCTTCTACATATGATATTTTGCTTTCGGAGGCTGACTGGCCCCCACCTTTTGTGCTCGTGGCGCCGCGAGGGGAGGAGGTGATCCTCCCCAGTTTCGCGAACACTGTCTCGAAAGAGCATGCGCAGCATTTTGCAGAAGAGTGGGCTCGGGCTCTCGCGCCGGCTCTGTACCGTAACCAATGTGGTTGGGATAAATTGTCGCCTTGCCACGAAATTCCGTTGCGGTCTCAGCCGCAGCCTCAACCTCAATATCCAATTCGGCGTGAAGCAAAATCTTCCGTCGCAGAAATCCTTGAACAATTGGAATATCAGGGAGTTATTGAAACGTGTGTGTCACCGATGAATAATCCCCTTTTTACTGTGAACAAACCTGACGGATCATATCGTTTGGTTTTGGATTACCGGCATTTAAACTCGCATTGCCGTAACTGTGCAGTACAGAATACTCACGGCTCTGCCCTTGTGGATAGTCTCGTGCGTAAGTATTTCAAGACATCGCTTGACATATCCAACGGTTTTTATGCCCACAGATTGGACAGCTTTAGCTCCCAATGGACCAGTTTTACGAGCGCTGGAGTCTAAAAACAATTCCGGCGTCTTCCGATGGGCTATAAGAATAGTCCTGGTATATTTACCGCTCGCATTGTCTCTATTCTGGAGGCACTCGACCCTGATGCTTTTTCGTATGTGGATGACATATATCTCACAGACGACGATATTTGGGAGCATCTGTGTCGTGTAAATTCTGTTATTTGTAACTTCGCTGACATGGGTTACAAATTTAACTTTGCAAAATCGCACATTGCTGAACACACAGTGTTGTTTTTGGGCTATGAGCTCAACAATGAAGGTAGAGGTTTGGCTCCTCACTTCTTAGAGAAGTGCGCACAATTGCGCGCTCCTACAACGCTGAAAAAATTACAATCTTTACTGGGCTTTTTGAATTTCGGAAGGACATACATTCCGGAATATGCCCAGCGTATCAAGCCGTTGTATGCATTAATACAACCTACTTTATCAAAATCATGCTGGCTGCCTGAGCATTCAGCCATTTTGCAATCCTTGCAGGCTGATCTGCTCGCTTCTAAATATTTACTGACTCGTGATAACCACACCAACCTGGTAATAAGAATAATTCCTGGGACAGTGGGTTTCACGTACCTCACTTTTAATGAAGGAGACACAGTACCTATTGCTTACAAGTCACACTTGTACACTTCGGCTGAATTGCGATTTCCCACTGTGGAAAAGGTTTTAACTGCTGTACAGATGGCGATTCTTAAGGAACGAGCACTGTCACAGGGGAAACGCATGCTGGTGGTAACACCCTGTCCTCATTTGGAGGCAGTCACGAAAGCCAGTGTACCAAATTCAAAAGCTTTGCACCCTCGGTGGATTCAATGGGCTGCGTCCTTGACGTCCACTGATGTCACGTTTATTTTTGACGCCTCATTACGGTCGCAGGAGTTCTTGCAGTATGAATTCGTTCATCCTGCTCCTCTGTCTATGCGGCCTTTGGAGGACTTCCATTGCATCATTTACACTGACGGTTCGGCGCAGGTTGAGCATGGCTCTAAACATGCCTACGTTTCCGCATGCGCCATTGTGGTCGGTGCTATGTTGAACGATGAGTTCATTTCCAGTGAAGTGCACACCTTGCCCCTGGGAGACTGCACCGCACAATTGGCAGAGCTTCGTGCTCTTTTACTAGCATTGGAGTACGCAGATCCAAGTGTTACTACACTCGTTGTGAGTGATTCTTACTACTGTGTCCAGTCTTACAATGAAAACTTGTCTTTTGGATTCAGAATGATTTTCGTGATTCCAAGGGTAGCACAATAAAACATAAAATGATCTGGGTTCGAGTGGCAGAGCTTAAGGCTATGTTGCCACTCGTTTATGTGATTCATACTCTCGGTCATCAGCGCGTGGGAGTTCACGCTGTTGGCAATTCGCTTGCTGATGAAGCGGCGAAATCAGCAGTATCTACATACTTGGTTGCAGCGGTTACTAGATCCAAAACCAAGATTGATAGCGACATCTTGGCGGCAGTTGCTGCCTCTGAGAAGGGAAGTAAACATCCTGCGGGATTCCCTTCAAAGTACAAATACCACTTAAGTCCCGACAAGGTTCCTTTTGTGACAATTCCTGACGTTGGGGAACGGCTGATTCCCAACTCGGATCGCAGAGCAGACTTGATTACAGCGGCACATGAAGGTGTGGCGTCTGCGCATGCCGGCGTCTCGGCCACTGTAACTCAATTACAACAACGTTTCTGGTGGCGGGGACTGTACAAACAGACGCGTGATTATGTCCTTCTTTGTGACATATGCCAGCAGATTAAACCTTCAACTGTTACGCGTCCGCCACAGACTCAGTTGTACATTTCTAATAAACCGCTAGGTTGTGTTTATTTAGATCACTGCGGTCCTTTTTCATCTGATACTGCGTATAAGTACATCTTAGTAGCAGTTGACTCATGCACACGCTTTGTGTGGGTATGGCCACATCGCAGCACTGATTCACGGACTGTCATTAGAGATTTGCGTGTCTTTATAGGGATTTTTGCCTGTGGTAACTTCCATTCGGATCAGGGTCCGGCTTTCGCCTCTAAGGCGTATAAGGATGCCATGACTTCGTTGGGGGTCCAAGTCAAGTTTTCTTCTCCCTACAGACCTGAGGGTAACAGTGTAGTTGAGCGAATGAACCGTGATTTAAAGCAATCTTTGACAGCCCGAGTTATAGGCACTGGCAGAAACTGGCTGGCTCACCTCTATGGCGTGCAGCGTGCTCTTAATAATCTCCCTAGAAGGTCTCTGGGTGGGCGGACCCCATACGAAATGCTCTTTGGCATCAAGATGTACGTCCCTGACCTTGACGGTCTAGACTGTGTGGTTCGCGCCACTTCCTTTGACGCAGATGAACATTGCAATGTTTTACAGAATCTACAAAAGACCAGAGACAGTCTTGCGAAGGAACATTTGCCCTCCACATCGGATGATGCGTTGCAGATCCCGGTAGTCGGCTGGCTACCCCAAGTTGGAGAACTGGTTCGAGAGAAGATCGATAACAAGAAAGAATTTGGTCCTTCCTATCGAGCTCCGGTTCCTGTCCTTGGGGTGAAGGGCACAAGAACAGTCATTTTACCACCACTTCCTGGTCGTAAGGAAAACAGGTTTATTTCAATTGACAATGTCAAGATACACAGAGTGGCCGATTCTTCTTAGCATGACACCGGCTGTTTCCTGTCCTTCCATTGTGAGAAATTCAGTTAAGCTCACTGCTTCTAATATTGAACCTGAAGTGGCCATCGAATTACCTGCTCTTTCCAGTCCCTTATTAAATAATTTACCCGGAACTAACATTGATGAGATAGACTATACCTACCCCACTGATTTGTCCATACCTGACCTGCAGGCACGTTTAGCCACGGAATCCAGATTTTCTTTTGACTCTGTTTCCCTTGCCTCAAAGAAACCCTCTCGTTTTGCAGTTTATGCTAGCCTGTTTAAAAAACATTTTTTGATACCCCCTTGGACATACATTTGGCTGGTCCTTTTTTCAGTTTACCTTTTTATGTCAATTGGTTTTGTGTTTTATTTTTTTCGAATCATGAATGGACACTATGTCGAGGAGAGAACTTGCATTACTCATCTGAATGGAACTTTGGCCCCGCTTTCCTCGTCCCATTCTACACACAGATTTAAAAGAGACTTGACTTTGGTTAACATCACAGCATGGCCTGTCCTTGATGGAATCGTGTGGGATGCAGTTCGGTTTCAGATTCATGGCCCAACGGAAGTCGTTAATGTCCCTAATGTACTTAGAGTGAATATGGGGGATGTGGTGAAACAAAACATTCGTTCTGATGACTGGGATGTCAATGCTGTAGAAAGTTTATTTTCTGATTTGCAGTACTATGCGGCATTTGATGCTGAGGATTTATATTTAGAATCTGCTAATTATGGTGAATTATTCTGTTACCATCATTATGGCAATCACTTCTTACACAAAACATCATCCAGAAGGGATACTGTTAACTTTACTCAGTGGGAACATTGCCCAGCGCCTCATCAGGGGAGTTCTGAAACATTTCTGAAAAAGTATACTTACTTCACTGACTTTAATCAGTCCAATCCCGAGTCCTTTTATTTTAAGTTTCAAAAAATGCCAATGTCCAAGGTTAGACTTACCGATACTAATTTGTTGTATTCGAAGGCCTTCCTTGATCAATTAGTTACTGGAGGCTATGAGTTATGGAAGGATACAATAGACCTTAAATCAGTTTGGGGTTCAAGGGCCTGGCAGGTACAAGGCACTGAGGCTTTGCACCGTGCATGTCTCATCCCGAATCATATGTTGTTTCTAAATGAAACGATTTCCCAGACCACATGCTTTGGATTGGCTACTTCTAAAAAGTTAAACGCTCCTTCTATCCCGGAGTTGGAGGAATATGATGGTTGGAGTAATTTTACTCAGTTGTCCATTAGAGAATTACAGACTCTACTTCTTAATTCCTCCTTTAACATTTCCAGTATGAATCCTAAGGGTTGGCTGCTTTGGCACCGTAGTGCTGATTCTTGCCAACATAGATTTTTGAATTTAACTGACGGTTTCACAACTGTTAGATCTGATCCCCGGTTTAACTTGGGTCATACTGTCACCTCTTATTCTGTAGGCAAATTGTGTCAAACTTGGCTGAAACATTCAACTTTACATGCGGTTAAGAATCACCTATCTAAACTAAATGCAGACGTGGACTTGAATGATTTCATTAAAGGCCCGGCTAGTGGCAGGTCGAAAAGGTGGTTATATGGGGTTTACAATGAAATTTGGAAACTTTCACAAATAGAGGCTGCTACACGCCTTAGGGCTATTGATCAAGCGAATCTTGAGAAAGTGCTTGCAGTTGTTGACAATAGCATTAATGTGCTTTCCTCTAGAATTTACACATTGGATAATATTGTGTCGTCAGTTGTCGATATTGTGCATGATGAAGTGTCAGTATTATACCATGGTCAGAATCAATTACGATCAATCATGCAGTTTGCATGGACCCTTCAAACTCTAAAAATGGGTAAAGTTCCCTGGGGGTACATGAACGTGTCTTCTTTATTTGCACCGTTTAATTTGACTGACAAACAACGCTTGCTTTCAATGCGTGATGCTTCCTTTTCTATGTTACATATTGAAAGGTTGGAATCTTTACCTTTTTCCGTGGCAGAAGCCACTGCTGCAACGTGGCTTATCCACGGTTTGATAACGCTGCCATTTGCTTTATATAAATTTTCAAATTGTATGAAATATGTACCCATAGGTCATTATGAGCCTTTAGGTAGCGGTTTCCTCCATGAAGTCTGGTTGCTTCCATACACATACAGATGTTTTAAGGATGACCAGGAAGTTTATCTGACTGGGGAGGAGTGTACTGAGACGCCAGATCATTCTTTGATGTGTAGACACATACAGTTACACGGTTCATGCAACAGGGACCGACCGAATATGGCTTGCGTTTTGCAAGGCACGCCTTTTCCTGCTATCATCCCCACGTTTAATTTGTTAGAGAATGGTAGTTATTTAATGCTCAATAATGAGGACTGTTGTGGGTTAGTTAAAGGTATAGCTTTCATCGTAACAGTAAGTGAGCGGGTTATTTGCTGCAGAAATGTGCTTTATCCTCCCACTCGTGAACATAGGGAGTATTCCATCTGGCCACAGATACCAACCTTGGGAGCAGAATTCAGCGGCATGGCAAGAATAAGGGCTCTTTTGTCCCAGAAAGAGGTGGCCTTGAGCTCGGCCCGTGAAACTTTCGTGCTTCACATTGCGAACACCCGTACAGAGGTTCAGGCTCTTTTGAATACTGATTTGCCTTTGCATTTCGGAGCGATGGTTCGAACTATCTTTAACGCATCCTCCACAAAAGGCCTTGCACATTTTTTTTAAAGTTGTTAGCAGTGGTCTCGTGACTTCCTTTGAAAAGATTTTTGGAGTCATCCCTGCTTTCTTCCATTCTATTTTTTCATCCTTGTTTGGAGGGTTCCCGTTTTTACTTGCATTAGCAGCTGGCGCTCTAGTGGTTTTCTGTCTTTTTAAATATGGATGTCCTTCCTGTGCAAGACCCCGCGAAACAGCTACTGACGCGGTTTCGCAGCTGCATGCTTGATTATTATGGCACACTGCCGTTGGCGACATTGAGCACGGCATATGGATTATCTTTTCGATTCTCCTACTTCACCTGTGTCCAGCCTGTATTTTACTGCCTGACCTGTGATTTCCATTGGGCCATTGATTTGTGTCTCTGCGGACCGGTTTCTCCTGACGTCGATTTTAATCAGCTGATGAGTCCTATCATTGCTCACGAGTTGGTTTGTTCTGATGAGAGGATTATGGCCTTAGCAGTGGCGCATGGACTAATGGGTCCCTGGGATGTATTGTCGGCAGCACAGAATTTCTTGGACTTAAGTGTTCTTGAAAACCCACCGAGCTGTCCTCTGATGGTTATAGAGGATCCGGTGCTGGGAGAACACGTATGTTCTTTTCATCTTTTAAATTGGATGGCTGAACTGTTTTCGGATGAGGACAGTGATTTCCTATTGGAGGCTGTTGCTGCTTACTTTTCATATACAGTTTTATCATAGACACTGCCTCGGATTGACGTGCTGATTGATAGCATTTTATTGTTTTTATTGACTTATTTGTCAATTTTTTTTTTATTATTTCCGTGCCTATTGGCTTGAGCCACGTTATATTTTTGGGCTATTTTTTAGCATTAATTTTTAATGTTTGGTTTCGGATCATGCTCGTTTACTGTTGAGTTCTGCTCTCATGTGATGGCACTTCTGTTATCATATTTAGTCCGTTCTCGGAACATGGGGGGGTGTCATGTAGCTCCTGTATATCCCTATATCGTGTTAAGTTAGCATAGGTACATTTGAGGTTTAAACGCCATTTTTCATTCTTGCAACTTCTGCACACGACACTTAATTGTTGACTTAGCTTTCAACCTAGTAGTTTGCCGTGGTTTATGTGAGAATAATATGTTATTGCTCTGATATCAGTTTTGCTTAATAAACTATGTCTGCACGAAGAGTGCTGAAGTTTCAGGAACAACACGATATGGAATTGTTATGAGGTCTGATCTCCACGCCTTCATAGTCATAACACAAGTGCAGCCTTTGCTAACTCTGGCTTCAGGCGGGATTGATATTGCTTTGCATGAGGCACATAGAACACACTTGATGCGGTGCACATGCAGAGAGAGCTGGTGTATGCTGATGTGATTCCTTCATGCTAGGACACTAAGGTATGGGCCCGCCCTAAAACAACCCAAAGAGACCTTCTTAGCTAATAATATAATATATGTGTTAGGGAGGGTGAGATATAAGTGTTGTTAACTCTTATTCATTACAGTATGTTGACATGCTGTCACCATTCGCTTTTTATGTCTTAGTAACTATGCTGGTAATTTTGCTACTGATAATAAGTATACTTGTATTATCTAAGATACTGCGCCTGAGAAGACGGTATTAGTAAATAAACATTTCAAATGCACATGTGTCTTCTTTACTCCATGTTCTGGTTTGTAATGATAATATAACGAAAGAGTGTTCATGAGTTCCACGTACCCTGAGGTACAGTAAGTTCATGTTCTGGTTTGTCTAAACATTGGGAGCTTGATATGTCCAATGAGACACTGTAGCTAGCTCGGTAAGGGGTGAGTTGGGTACTGAGGTGAGTTTTGGGTCACCCTAATTCGCAGAGGTTCCACTCCTCTGTGCACAGTTCTGTGTGAGAACAGAAACCCTGCGACAATGGTATGGATTCCATATACCACAATAACTTCTATAACAACATGCAAATTATCTACAGAGTAAATGGTGTACATTGAATTTAAGACTCTGCATTGGTACCTACATGTTGGTACTTAAATCACCCACACAACACAACAACTCTATTCAGAGATACCCTACCTCTAAGCACTTTAAATTATTATTTTAGTGTTTCACTGAGTTTTCCCCATGTGTGAGGGTGGGGGAGGTGTGTGTGGGGGATGTGCGGGGTGTGTCTGTGAGGTGTGTATGTGTGTGTGTGTGTGTGTCTGGGGGGATGAGGTGTATATCTGTGTGGGGTATGTGAGTGTGGGTGGGGATATGGGTGTGTAAAGTGTGTGTGTGGGTGTGGGTGTGTGGGGTGTTTCGGTGTAGGTGGAAGTGTGGGGGTGTGAGGTGTGTGTGGGGTGGGTGTGGGTGTGGGAGTATGTGTATAGGATGTGTGTGTATGTGTGGGATGTGTGGATGTGTCTGTGAGTTGTGCGTGTGTGGTTGGGGGGAAGGTGTGTGGGATGTGTGAGGTGTGTCTGTGAGGTATCTGTGTGTGGGTGTGTGTGTGTTGTGGGGTGAGGTGTGTGTGTCTGGGTGTGTGGGATGTGTGGTTGTGCGTGTGGATGTGTAAGGTGTCGGCGTGGGGCTGTGGGATGTTTGGGTGTGGGTGAAGGTGTGCGTGTGTGAGGTGTGTGTGGGGAGTGTGTGGGTGTGGGGATGTGGGGTTGTGTGCATGTGGGTGTGGGTGGGACGTACTTGTAGGTACCTAAAACAGCCACAGAACCCAAAAGCTCTTTTCAGAGCTACCCTACCTGTAATCACTCAAAATGATTATTTTACACTATTATTTTCACTATTTTTCACCAAAGTACGCTCCCCGGTACGCTCCCCATTGCGCGTACCGGGCGCTCCCCCCGCGAAAATCGATCAAACCTAGGGGGTCAGGGGGGGTCTACCCTGCCCCCTTTTGGTCATTTCCCCCTTTGTTTTTTGCCACCTCTTGTGTCTCGATCCTACCGAGACACAAGATGGCGGCTGCTGCGAACTGTTTCAAATGTTTACAGACACCCGAGAGCCAATCAGCTTCCCGTGCGCAGGTCGCGTGGCGCGCCCGGAGCGCTCCCCGGTACGCGCACCGGGGCACGCTTACAGATATATAAATTTTTTTTAACCTAAATTACTCAAAATCCTCTGGAGCACATATCTTGAGACATAGCAAAGGCACATCGGGCTACCAGTCCCTACAATTTTGCCAAGTTTGGTCAAAAACCATTCAGCCGTTCGAGCTAAAAGTGCGACAGACTGCCCTATGGAAATTAACATGGGGAAAACATGTTTTGGGACCCCCCTTTTATCTCGGCCCCCGCTTGACGAATCCCCCCAAACTTTCAGGGAAGGAGCGGAGCGCCGCGAGGCAAAGTTGCTGAAAAATTCAGGCAGATTCCTCAACCGGCGCCGAAGTTATTCCCAATAGAATGTTGCAATCTCCCTATGGAAATCAATCCTAACTATAACTACCTACTGGCAACCGCCATTAGGTAATATATATATATATATATATATATATATATATATATATATATATATGTATGTATATATATATTCACTGAAAAAACCATAGGTTTTACACACGTTATAGTTAGGAAGTAGCATTTAAAAAACCTATGAAATTCACTGAAAAAACCATAGGTTTTACACCAGTTATAGTTAGCTGAAAGTTTTACTCACATAAAACCATTGGAATTCCCACGTTATAGTTAGTTGGACTCACTATAACTTGCGCGTGCAATGCACTGCTGATGACGTCACATATTACATCACTCATGACATGGTCAGTGACATCACTCATGACATCACTGATGACACCATCCAGTGAATGTGTGTCTTTTTGATAAATAAATATTAGTGAGTAATGTTTAAATATTTAAATATATGTATTAGTGTTTCACTTTGAGTATAAGTGGCTGCATGGGTTGGTTGAGTAGCTACATGTGTATGTATATGGGTTATTAGATGTTTTTTTAGTATCAGTATGAGTGTCTGTATGGTTTGGTGGGGGTATTACTTAACACATAAATGCATGAATGACTAACTCTCTCTTTGTATCTGTTTTGAACACAGCATATGTGCAGGACTGTATGGGTGGATGAGTGTGTATATGTGTGTGTAAGTGAGTGAATGACTGTCTCACTAGTGTCTTTGTCAATAACTACATATGTTTTAATTTAATTTAATCTAGTATATGTGAATATTGATGTATATAAGTGAGTATATGTGAGAGTGAGGGATTGTAAGAGTTCCTGTTTAAGTTAGTATGTGTTTCTATAAGTGAATATTTAAGAGAGTAAGTATGTGTAAGTTTCCTCAGAAGAAAAGTGGTAGTATGTGTATAGCTGTATATGCAAATAAATGGATGTTCAATAGTTTATTTGCATGTGCGAGTATGTGTGTCTATAACTTTTGAATGACTGTCGGTGTGTAACAGGATGTATAGATATATCACTACATATGATAAGTAAGTATATGTATGAGTGACTGTATAGAACTGTTGGTGAATGAGTGGATGTGTATATTGATGGTGGTATTACTGAATTGGTTGTTGTAACTGGTATGGGTATCTTTATTTTTTTGAAAATTGTAACTTCTATTTTTGAATATGTGTTTCAAGGGTTACATTAAAGTGAAAGGAGGTCTCTCACTCTGTCACAATGATGATGTCATCAGTGATGTCATGAGTGATGTCACTTACCATGTCATGAGTGATGTAATATGTGACATCATCAGCAGTGCATTGCACGCGCAAGTTATAGTGAGTCCAACTAACTATAACGTGGGAATTTCAATGGTTTTATGTGAGTAAAACTTTCAGCTAACTATAACTGGTGTAAAACCTATGGTTTTTTCAGTGAATTTCATAGGTTTTTTAAATGCTACTTCCTAACTATAACGTGTGTAAAACCTATGTTTTTTTCAGTGAATTTCATAGGTTTTTTAAATGCTAATTCCTAACTATAACGTGTGTAAAACCTATGGTTTTTTCAGTGAATTTCATAGGTTTTGTAAAGGCTACTTCTTAACTATAAGCTGTTTATAAATTATATTATTTCATTATATTACTTAGGTTATAATATTTTGGGAAATATAAAATATTTTTTAATATATTCTAGATTTATATTTTAGATTATCAAAAAATAGTTTCATAGCATTATAAACTTTTCTTCACTGTCAGAATTGCTTCAGAACTCCATGCAAGTCTCAAAAGCTTTACAAAGTCTTCACCTTAACTTTATTTTACCGTTTTCAGATTTGTCACATGTAGTAAAACGTACCGGGGTGCGCGACAGCGTGCGCGCACTCTTGAAACAAAAAAAAAGGTTTGAAATTTTATCGGCATTGTTCTAGTGACCCCATATGAAGGTATTTAATATTTGACAATATATATCTTTCCTCATTTTCACATTTTAAAACTTCATTAAATTTGACTGATACTTCTAAGTCACGTACGTGTCCGGATTCCGTCACCGGGTACACGTTCTAATACGCGCATGTCAAATCATGTGACTTGAAAAGAACACTTCCTATTGGTTCATAGTAGTTTCTATTCCGCAATTTTTGCAGAAACCACCAACTTCCCTCACTATCTATTTGGCGCTGAAGCGAAAACAACCTTTTTCATCTTTCCGGACACTATCCAGAAATGGCGACTGCACGCAATTCTTCTTCGGAGTCCGAAGAAAATCTTTATCCTCCTTTAAGAAAAAAAAAGGAATCTTTTATTTGGCAATTTTTTACCTTTCCACAAGGTCAAAAAAAAGTAAATGCTCCGAAAGTAACGTGCACAATTTGTGGCTCAGTACTTTCCAGAGGAAATCCATCCAAAAAATATTCTTTTTCAATTCATACGATGAAGAGACATATGAGCCAAGTCCACCCTGTGCAATATGCACAGGCAGCGACAAGAGCTCTAGCCACAGAACTACCACCATCTGTGGCAAGTACTCATCGACCGGACGACCTATATCTCCATCACTTGAACATATGGAGTTGAAACCCTTTTTAAAGGAAGTGCATATAAAATGCATCAAGTGCAACGGATTGATTGTGTACGGAGAGCAGAGCCTCATTCTTATTCAAAGAAGATTTAATGAGCATAAAAGGTTGGAATGCATCTAATTTTTTATCAACTTAAAATGTTCCTGTTTTACATTTCACAAATTGGATTCCTATTTCACAAATTTTAAAGGACGAAAAACGTTTAAAAAAAACAACAAAAAAAACAGTTCTTTTCAGAACTACCTCATTGTTCTAAAAAAAGCTCTAATCATAAGTTTATTTATTGCCGCATTTTAGGAACAATAATTAAAAAATGCGGCAATATTTGGGACATATTATGAAGACGTGATAATTTCACTTCGCTTTTATCGGCATAACGCAGTTTAAAATGCGCCGATAATTGCCTTCATAATATGAGCCATATTATCAAGGATGGACGATACAATATCGCCGCTTCTATCGACTGGAAACTGCCGATAAAGCGGCGATAATGGACTTGATATTATGATGTATGAAATTCCTAGTGTAGCCCATATTACATGTTTTCGCATCTTACATGGGCTTCGATAGTATTTCCATAGGGCATATTAAGAAACCCATTATCGCCGCTTTATCGCCAATTTCCTGTCGATGAAAATGCATTCACTGTCCATTGTAATATGCCCCTATGTTTTTATAAATTCAAATTGAAACGTATGTTATATGCGTTTATATCTAACATTACGAGAAAGTCATAACACCGCCTGCGATAAAACCACTTTACATGTGTTGCGCACAGACAGTTAATGACATGCATAGTAGACGTATGTTAAACTACTTGCAAATCCTGTTAAAAGGCAAAAATACTATCTCGTACACGGCTCCTGTTACAAAAACAGTTTAAGTAAACTTATTTATCGTATGAGTGCCACGGGCAACATTGATGAAGCATTTGGCAGTGTTAACGTGGAGGTGTGAAAATGAAACTAAATCAACCCCCTCTCATATTTACATAGCACACATTAGTGCATATAAAAAGAACACTTGTTTTCACGTGGTAATGTTAACTGTCACAGGGATAGTATTACATATTTATTCAAATTATGTTCAGACTGCCTCTTTTGTAATTCTCTGATAACATGCACTCTCATCATTGGAAGTGAAAGCATAATGCTCCTTCTATTTTCATTTAATGTCCCATTTTTTTCCTTTAGAAATCTACTTACTGTATACTACTAACAAAAATTATCACTATCTTAGCTTACTTCCAATAATTATTCGTAGACCAGCAGCGACTTTTAACGCTTAGGAGTGATACAATTATCAAAGTTTAATTCTAAAACTAATGATTCCCAAACTGAACACCGCGGCTCCCTACTCCGCGTAATAAGGTGCCAAGGGCACGGCGCACTCAAGGTTGCCTAACCGTCTGTAAATTCCACAGACGTCACTACCCTTTTATGTGTAACTATATCCATCTCAGAGAGCTGCGCGCTCCTCCCCTATGATAACACTGACAGTCCATGCTAAAATGGCCTTGAATTTTACTGCAGCAGGAGCACCCCTCCCACGCATAGGAATCCTAAAAAAAGCTTCCTACCTCAATGAACAGAAGACATTGTTTTAGATAAAAAAAAGTAAAAACACCATCAAGGCTTATTATGAAACAGTTTCTGTTAAAAAGTCTATGAATGAAAATTATTAAATCAGATTAACGTTCTTTCATTGTCTCATAAATTTTACACAGCAATATTTTAATTAACATATTCAACAATTCCATGGTTACTGCTTTTCAACTTAAAGGTACTAGCACCTATTCTGAAAGGCAATAGTCTTTGCTTCTTCTTTGTATGAAAGTATTTGTTAAACTACATATCTACATGCAATAAGACATACAACATACCTCCAGTCGCGCACCACACTATACTACACGCATATTTCTAGTTTAGGTGCTTTCATCTGCATACAGAATAACATCCAACACCTTCTTTAAAAAAACTCCTTACTTTTAAAAAACAGTGCTGAAAGTCAAGGGCGGATTACCAAAGTGGGCATGCGGACATGGGCCGAAAGGCCAGTGCCGCGTGACCCTCTGTAGGCCGTTTTTTTGTCCCCTGCCCCAGTCCACTTAGAGTACACTTGAAAAGGGGAGAAAATAAAAAGCCGACCCACAGAGTACACAGAGACAGACTGCGAAAATGAAACCAGCCTCCCTGTGCGACCGAACACCCCTGCCCTACCAAACAATTAAGCTGATGCTGGGCTGGGGAGAGCTCATTGTTACCAAGAATCGACCTCCCTGGGGGGCAGTTGTTTCTGAGACCTTTCAGACATTTTCACCTCGGCCCTCCTGGGGCTCAAGCGGCCCATGCAGCAAGTTTCTAAAACAAACAAAAATGAGAGGTTGCATACACTGTGATGCCAACAAAAAGTGAAGTGTACTAGTAACAAAAGAGTACTATCTACAAGTACATAGATAATACTACATTAAATGGTAAACACTCAATCTTCCACAACACACTGGGAGGGCACTTCCCATGCACCAGCTACACCTCAACTTTCCCCTGCCTACCTGACTATGTTTTGTGCTCCCCTGCCAGGATATTTTGCCGAGCCCTGGAGGCCTAATTAATTAACTAATTGCAGGAGCCTTACCTCTCTTCAAGTACTTCTAAGCTGAAGGCCTGGGAAGGACTAAGGGGCATATTATCAAGGGGGTTTATCTCCACTTTTTTGGCTTTAAAAGCCAAGAAAGCAGAGATAAAATTATCTCCCTATTACCTAGCTGTCGCTAACACCAGTTAGCGACAGCTAGTAGGAGATAGCGACCATCTTGGGCCCCACTTTGCATGTCAGTGATATTTATCACTAATGACATGCAAAGTGGGCGTGCCAAGATGTTAGCGACTTGAAACAGTCGCTAACATCGCTATCTCCTATTACCAACTTTTGGAGATATTCGCGCTAAGCGCGAATATCTCCAAAAGCTAACACCTGCCCTGAGCAGTTCTTAGCCATGTTATCCAATGGGAGGTGGATAACATGGCTAAGAGCATTAGCTCGGTAATGCATGAATATCGCTGACTTTTCAGCGATATTCATGCATTGCGGCAGTTTTTTATCGCATTTGCGATAAACCTTGGTAATACCAAGGTTTATCTGCCATAAAAATCGCCCCAGCTCAGCGGTAAATCTTTGTCTCTAACCAAGCAATAGCGATAATTATCGCTATTGCTTGGTAATATGCCCCTAAGTCGGTTAGTAATAGCGCCGGCTTCTTTGCTTTTCAAATGCTTCTGTGTTAAAGGGCTAAAATAATTTTGTGACAGTAAAGGGCCTTGCTATTTGTTTTAGTTGCTCACCATGTTACCATTGTCACCTTTGTCTTGTGTCCTATGGAACAACAGTTTCCTCCCACTTTCATGCCTTGTATATGCAAATGGTGTTTCATAAAAGGGCACGCCCCTTGAATGTGGACCACACCCATTAAATATGGACCACGTCTCATGAATTTAGCCCACTTTTTTTGTCACTGCCCGGGAAGATATGAAATCCCAATCCGACCCTACGTAAAGCCATGAAAACAACAACACTTACATTCACATTTTGCAATGTTATCTTTATATGTCAATTATATTAAATTTCACAGACAAACAAAGCAAATCCCAATATAGTTATTATCTATAATTAATTGTCACTAACTGGTGTTAGCATCAGCTACATACTACTGAGACAATTTTATTTGCACTATCTTGCCTTTTAAAATTAAAAATGCAGAATAAAACTCCCTTGATAATTTCCTGAAAAGTTCTGTAATACATTACATTTACCAGCAATTTTTTTACACATCAACATTAGTAAACTGAGTGACTGAAATGTTGCTCATTTCTTACAGTAATTTGTTTAGACACTCCTTGTAACTGTGCAGCTGATCCTCCATGGAAATGCTTACTTAAAACACAACACTAGTATGACCAGGATACTCAAAGAAATAACACAGGGTTTAAAAAGAATTTTTATTATTTATACTTACCTAAGAAATAGTAATAATTGAAAATTTTTAAATATTTGAAAAACATGGTATCTGTGAAAGAAAAGTAAAAATATGGTTATAGTGTTATTTCATTAAACAAAGCTAAGTAGAATTGATTTAACCAAAAAGCGAAAAAACAAAAAACAGAAGGACAGAAAGAGACCGAGACAGAATATTTTGAAAGAAATAAAAGCACTCAAAGAATCACAGTCTGAAGCAAAGTAAACTGATAGCCAAAATGAGAGTATGATTAGTGATAATACACAAACCAAACAATCTCTGAAATAAACAGAGTAAGAGTACCTAAATATCTTAAAGAGAAAGATAAAATAAATAATCAACACTAAGAGAAAAAGAGTCAAAAGGTAGAGTAACAGAAGATGAATAAAATACAAACAAACATGTAGTATAACAGAGACATATAAACAAAAATAAAGTAGGGTGAGAAAACTAAACTATAGATTTTAGATTGGAAATTATTCATAAATAAAGATAGCAGAGTAAGGGAAAAAATTGTAAGATATAGTAAGAGAAAGAAATTAAGATTCAGGAAAGAAAGCCAATAAAAGATCAATGAAGGTGACTCTCTGTAAAGCAACGTAAGCTAGAAACCGAAGACATAGAAAGACTGAATAGAATGCTAACAAAAAAGATGTAAAAGTAAAAGCATGAGTTAAAGAAAATAACCATATCTAAACACCATTATCAAAGGAAGAGGATGAAGAAATTTAGAGTAAGAGATAGATACCCAAAACTTTCAGATATGATTAGTTGTGCTTACCTTAAAAATTTAATTTCTGTGGAAGACAATAAAGAAATCTGTTATAATACATACTTCTAAATCAAATGTAACAAAATATCTTAAATAACATATTTACTGGTTTATTTTTGCTGTCTTCAGATAAATTGATTTTCACTATAAACAGTGATTTCAATAGTAATCAACATGTAACAGCAGGGGAAAAAAACCACAATCAAAATGATTGTATTTAAAAAACCCATAAAAGATCTCTATACATACTATAAATACCTAGAAAAAAACATGTCTTAAATGTTTTTCTCTAATTCGCAATTTCTTGAGTAAGTACACCACATATTTCACAATTATAAACTAACTAAAGTATAGCAGTTACTTTAAAATACCACTCCACAAATAACCGTGCATCTATGTTCTTAAAACATTTATCTGAAGTCAACATTTTGATTACTCATTATTTTCCACATGTCCAAATACTATCAGATAAGTCCTTTTTTTTTGTTGAGTACCTCTCAACAAACTCGCGAGTAAGTATGTTCTAGAAACATTTATCTGTATTCCACATTAATATATCTCATACATTTCCGCAAGGCCAAATGGTATGAGTTAAATCGTTTTTTTTTAGTACATCTCCACAAACTTCCAAGTAAGTATACTCTAAAAACATTTATCTTAAGTCAACATTTCCATATCTCATTGTTTTCCGTATTGCAAAATAGTATAAGTTAATTCCAACGTCTCGTCTTCCAGAAACATTAATGAAACCTTACCTGATGCTATCACTTTGTCACATAATAGTTTCATTTCCATATTTGAACACCCTTAATCACATCATATTTCTAAAGGACACATTTTCATATCTTTACAGTATTACTCTGAGTCGTCCAACTAATTTCACTGAAATTTTGGATGCAAAAATATCAGATAAGAATTTCTTAACTCAGAAGGCAAACGTTTCTTAAAACTTAATTGACTATCATTGCACAGTGTCCAACCAGTTGCACTCTTCAAATAAGCTATGTAATGTCCTGATGATATAGATGCCCCTTCATGAAAAATAATTGCTACAGTTACAAATGTTCTTCTAGAAATAGATATTTGAGAAGCCACAAAATTTTGAATTAAAGTTGACAATTTAGTTCCGTCAGCTCTGCATCGTTGAAGCATTAAAATAAGATATTGTCCATATCTATGAATAAATAACGTAGATAACATTTCTGAATTACATTGAGAACAGACCATGTTCTGATATGCATCTTTAACTAGTTTATTAAAGGACACTGTTTTACAATCTGGTAATGTTAAATATATAAATCTTTCTGTCTGTATGTCAGTACTACTTGTAAATGAGCAATTATCACAAATATGTTCCCATTTATAAGAAAGGCCAAATAGACTATCAATACCTACACCTTCTTCTTCCAAAACTGTAAGCATATACATAATGAATTCCTGACAATCTTGCTGAATATTCTGAGAAAATTGATTTAGTTCTGCACATATGTCTAAAACATTCCTTACTTCTGAAACACTTGCTACTTCACTATTACCACTAGTACATTTTTCAAGCACAGAATTTAAAGAACAACAAAATGTCTGCTCCTGATTTTCTCTAATCTGTTCCTGTGACCTTTTTAGAAAAAAACCCACATTAACCACTACATTTGCATAGCAGTTGACACCAGACCTATTTTCAAATTTAAATCCAACAATCTCTGTAGAACTTATGTTTTTCTTACTCTTATCAATGGCAGTCTCATCTTTTTTTCTTCTTTTCTCTAAAACTTCACTACATTGTTTCTCATTTCTCCTTTTCTGACCAACTATACGCTTTTTAATTAAAGGATATTGAGGTAAATGTGGAGCAGATTCTCTTCTTAACCTATTATACTCCTGTACACATTTTAAATCTGCACTGATCTTTGTCTCATCAAAATCAATTAGATAAAGCCCAGATAAAGTTCTAACTCGTGATAAAGCAACATATCCCATACCCTCTTTGAATACACTATTTCCAATATTTACCAAAGCACAATCTACACTTAAACCTTGCGATTTGTGAATAGTCACTGCATATGCCAAACAAACTGGAAATTGTTTCCGACGGACATACAAGTCTTTTACAAGTAAAAAACGACTTGAGCAGCGACTGATTAGTTGAACTTCCTCAATTTCATCAAATTTTATTCGTAAAAATTCAATCTCATCTCTATTTGGGTAATTTACAAAACTAACAACATTACCCATTGCTCCATTCACCAGACCTCTTTCTACAAGTAAATTTCTCCGTAAAATAATCCGACAATTTAAACATACATACAGATTCTTCTCTAAACCAGCAGTTTTAGATATAGATGTCTGTAGACTATCCAATTTTAACTTTAAATTATCAGACAAAACAATAGTACTTCCTTCATACTCTATTTTATCTTTTGCTTCCAGTTTCTTAATTTCTTGATTTTCCAACTTCAACATTATCTCATTGAAAACTGAGCATTCTTTTAGAGTTGGCATCAAGCATATAATTTACTTATCTTTTACCTCTTTACTATATATTTTTTCTGGTACATTTTCTTCATTGGGAAACAACTTACATATTAATCGAGTTTGTAGAGTTTCTTTTGCATCTTCAGTTAGTCTTCCAATCCTTATATCTTGAAGAATATCTCCATATTTAGTATCCTTTGCTTGTCGCATATTTTGAATCAGTTCAGTATATTTGAAATGTGACCATATATTTACATTTCCAATACTGCCAAGGCACTTTCTGGTGTCTTCATGTGTCACAGTTTCAAATACAGATTGTCCTTTCACAGGAGTTAGTTGCAGTAGGTCTCCAAAAACTATGACATGTTTCCCTCCAAATAAAACATCATAGTCAGTTTTAAGTATCTGCTGCATTCTTAAATGTACAAAAGCAAGCATTAAATTAGATACCATGCTTACCTCATCAATAATAAGAAGTTTAATTTCTTTAAGAACTCTTGAAACTTCATAACAAGCATCTCCAGATAGCTTGTGATATTGTAATTTGTTTTCATGTTCAACTGGCAGCATCAATAAACGATGTAAAGTAATACCTTTAATATTATGTGCTGCCAATCGTGTTGGAGCTGTCACCACACAAGATAATGATGACTGAGTTTTTTGCTGTAGATATGCAGTAATTCCTTTTATAAGAAAACTTTTCCCTGTACCAGCTTCTCCACTTACATATAGTCGAATAGGTTGAAATGACATACATGAGCATTCTTTTTTCTCATGACGAAAACCATGCTCAATGTGCTCTGTCACTTCCACATATATTTGTCTTTGCTCAAGATTAAATTCCTTCTCCAAATCTTCTAAGTTTATTACATCCTCTTGAGCTTGCTCCATTGCTCTTTCCACCTCATCCATGGCAGTGGCTGCTTCATTTCGGATAATTGGTTCTCGCAGTGGATCCTGACTCAACGATGCTGAACTTTGTGTTTCTTGTGAACTTTCTCTAGCCATCTCCGCTGCAATTGTTGCTTCTTGCTCTATTTCGTCGTTCAACATTTTCAGATAATTACTAAAAGCAGGACATTCTATACTACTTTTAGATGCATTAAAAGAATCTTCATAACTTATAAACTCTCCAAGTAGTTCCTCTTCGGTACGCCATGGTTTAAAGAGTTGCAAAAGAGCTAAATAGTAAAATTCTCTTTTGTCTGGATTTTCGCAACTCAGTTTTCGGTGATTAATCAAATGTCCTTTTGTTTGTTTCACCAGACATCCTTCTTGTCCAATTACAGCGTAGATACCTTTTTCAACATTTTCTCTAATATTCCTTTTAAATGTGTATTTTTCAAGAACTTCATACAGACAAATATTTTCTAGCAGAGTACTTCTATTTGGATAGTATGTATCCAACATATTTGTTTTCAAACTGTCTGTACTATTGGGTTCTTTCTGTGCTAAATATTCAATTTCTTGCACAGTTTTCAATACACGGTTTCGTGTTCCTGCTAGACCTAAACTCACCCACAGGATACTTCGAGATTTCGCATAAAGACTTGCTGATGACAATCGATCACAGCATTCATATGCTCCAATTTCTCGATGTGATAACATCTTTAAACTGTATGTATACAATTTCTTGCTTAGGCTCTTTTCATGAGAAATATCTTCCCACATCTCCTTCAATTCCGTCTTTTCAGATTTTGTGATGTAAGACGTTACATATCGAGCCACAGCAATAGAGTTGTCCGCAACATAATGTATATCCATGTTGGCATTCCACATGGACAAAATGACAGGGTTGTAGTCATTTATATATTTGGACTCTTCTCCTCTTCTTAAATTATAAGTATTTTTGGGTGATCTTCTAGTGATGTTATGTCGCAAAGATGACATCAAATTATTCACTCTTCCTTTTGAAAGTACTGGTCGTGCAAATCCAAAACGACATTTTGTATAGAACTTATCCTTTGTTTTGAATTTGCGCAGACAATACTTTCCACAACGATGTATTTGAAACCGTAACACTTTTCCTCTTAAGTCTTTATCACTTGTACTGTTAGGTATGTCACAAGTGGCATATTCCTCAATAAAAGACAGTACAGTTTCATCTGAGTCTTTTCCAAATTTGGGAGCATCCTTGATCCATAGTAACATATGAATATGTGGAGCACCTCTAGCTTGATACTCTTTTCTCCAGAAGAAATCCAAAACTTCACAAAGCGGTGGATTCTTCTTGTTTGTAAGAAACGACATCATTGCTTCAAATCGATGATTAAAATATCGGCAAACATTAACTGGATCCAACAAACACAATTCTCCTGGTGTCTTGTAGTTTATATTTTCAATATTTACATTCGCCTCTCGAAGATATTCAAGTAAATCTTCCCAGGCGTACTCTGCACAGCTTAGAGTTACAAACCATGTTGGTGCTCCCAAGTTTCGTAGCATGCATTTTAAATCTCCATGACAACGGTACCAATATTCATTAGTACCACGCTGACATGCCATTAAGTTAATTAGATGAGCATCCAAAACACTATCTTTCTGATGCACTTTATCCATGAAATCCTTAGCTGAAACATTATGTAGATGCACTCCACTTTTTAAGACATGGTTTACTGCATAAGAAAGACCAGATAAGTCACTCTCAAAGAGAAGATGAAACAAATATGGAATACATTGACGAAATCTGGGATCTTCTGCATATAACCTTGTTGTCCGGTACTCAGATGCAGGAATCTGCATAGCACGATCATCATATCGCGCACCTTCACCTGTTGGGAATAAGTGTGGGAAACAACGACCTTCCAAACTTTTTTCCCACACACTAATAGGACTTCCTTCTGCTTTTTTCATCTGAAATAACTCAATTGCATTCCCCAATGCTTCTTTGGAATGCAGTGGATGAACACTGTAATGTTCATAAATGTCTTCACTTCTGGACATGTCGACTTTTTCAATTTGTCCAGTAGAGAAATCATTATTCTCTTCATCACTTACATCTTCTTGTTCTACATACATATTTTTATAGTATATATTGTTTTTAACTAAATACAACGTTGCCTTCTTCACTTTCCTAACATCCACTAAATCTTGCCAGATTTTCTTACTCTTTGTAGGTACACCATTAACTAGAATAACAAGAGGATCCTCTTCTACATTTTCAATACCAATTGTCTCTATATTTTTCTTTAAATCAAGTGGCAAATATACAACTCTACCCTTTAATCCTCTTTGTAAATCTGTAGGATTTAATTTCCCAGTATTAGGCTCCATACGAACAATAGCCTGAAAAGGATGTACACATTGAATCAAAATAGTCTCATAAGTATTTAAATCCTTCAGTTCCGATGGAATATTTATCAACTCAAGATTATTATGAACACCTCTAGCAGGCATTTTATTTTCATTTAATTTATTATAACAATATTAACAAATACGTTGTTCAAAACCCAAATCAAAATAGTTTTCTACCAGCAAATAAGTTGCAAACTCTCTCCACTGAGTATTATCTTCATCTTCACTTTTTAAATATAAATCAACTAACCTAGTTTGACTTTTGTAATGAATACGTCGACAACACACACAAGTGAAATTTGGTTTTTCACCTGCAATGACCTTAAATTTTGTTATTTCCTGTTCAAATTCTTCAGCATTAAAATGTCCAACATTTTCTAACACATTTCCTTCTATAACTACATCAGTTTGTACATTCTCTTCACCTCGACCAAAATAACTTACCTCAATCTCTGCACAAATATGCTTCACATCTAATACACATCCATGTAAAAGAGCACTATTTAACTCTTTCAATTTAAGTGCTGGACTTTTTGCATAATACATATTTCTGACTAATTTTCTCATTTTGGTATGATGCACTGCTAACATCCTAAAATGGTGAAAAACACTCTGGCATATTTTTTTTGAAAGACAAGCCAAAGAATGTCCTTGCAAACCTATTTTTTCTCTCACTCTGCACCGATCTAATTCTTGCAACAGTACAATTTTTTTCTTTAAACTTTCCTTAGTGTACTTACGTAAGAAATTGCGAAAGAAATCAATTGAATCCTGTCGCACACTGCAAATACTGCTACAATTCCAACTATAAACAGGAGCATGAACAGATCCCTGTAAAACTTCTCCACCTATTTCCCCTTCTGTATTTCTGACCTCAATTTTCTCTTTCTCAATAGGACAGCCATCCTTTACTTCATACGCTCGACCACTAGTGTCAACTGCATGCAACAACTCGTTACTTTGAAAGTAACTTTCTTCATCAAAAAATGGCTCAGAGTTTGAAGTATGCATCCATTTACCAGAAAAGATTTTACAAAAATTACTTCTATTTATGTGTCTCTTCCATTTACTCTTAGCTTTTAAAACTCTAATTGCCTTATTTAGTGTATTTATTCTTTTCAGCACTAAAATAAACAATTTTTTTTTCGTCTCGAACGCATCATCCACAACGTCCTCTATATATATATTTTTCTTATAAAAAGCAGATTTCCTTTTAGAAACTTTTTCCTTTTGTAATAAATTCATAACAACTCTCTTATGAAACATACGTTTCCTTATTTCCGCAAATTGATTTGTACGTCTTTTACTGTACATATTTTCTTCACCACTGTTTTCCAACACAGTTTTCTTTTTTTGTCCATTTCTCCTTGTAGATCCTGAAAACTGTTTTTCCTTAGCAATATTATCCAATTGACTTTTTCTCTGACACAATTTTTTTTTAAATTCCTTACTGCTCTTACCAGGAGCACTCTTGTTTTTGTCCGTCCTTTGTTGTGTACGTAAATCTTGTCCCTCTTTTCTCTTCAAATGGTATGTCTTTTTATACAGCTTTCTTTTCTCATTTCTCGTCGGCATACTGATTGATGTTTCTGATGTCAATGATAACCTGTTTTGAAAAAAGTTTAAAAATATTATAGACCCCTACTTCCATATACCATACAAATTATAAGCAATACTTGATTTTATAACTTGAATAAAGACAGAGAAACAGTCTCTGGTCAGAGTAGCAAATCCTAAATTGAATATTGTTTCTAAATTTGTGACACTCCATATCTATGTTATCCTTACACATGTTTTGTTTTATTTATTTTTCTTGAGACATATAAGTACTATTCTGACTTTCAAGCATTGTCGATGTTGCTAATACTTTTTATTTTTATAACTTTAATCTTTTATCCACCTTTACACAACTTTTACTGTCATTCTTAAAAAAGAGAATACTAATTAAGAGTACAACAATAATATTTTATTTTATTTTTATTTAATCATAAATAATTTTATCCATTTAATAATTCATATTCTAGAATCACATTTAGCATTATTTCATCTGATATTTCATTGTTATTTTCCTCTTCCACATTCTCTTCTTCCACCATCTCTAAGTATGCACTGTCAAATGTGCTGTCCAAAAAGTCCTCATTTTCAGATGAAATCTCATCCTCAAATACTCTTCAAGTATTTCTTCTAGGACTTCTTGTGCCATTTCAAAATTGATATTCTCATTTTCATTCAAATCTTCCATGCTTTTATTAATTTTCTATCTTCTGTCTCCTTTTAAAAAAATATAAAGACTAGATTATATTTTTTTTATAATTAGTTAACCAATGATTACCGTGAGTAATCTTTTCACTACATACCCTTTCATACTTTTAAAGTCATTAACTACATTGATTATTATAATACCTTCATCTTTATTTTATTAAGAAACAGATACTTTTATCCTAGAGATTAACAGGTTTCTATTTAATTTTGTAAATTACAATTGTGCTACAGAAATATATTTCACTGTGAATTTTGCTTTCTGCATTTCAGGCTGTAGAACTATTTAAACACTTTCTAATTTTATTGTACAGATCTATTTTTAACTTTACCACTATAAACTGTCATTCAAACTGTATGCAAAGTGAAAGAATAACTCACAGTATACCAATTAAACAATCACTAAACCGATTGCTACTTCCCACAGAGGCAGTTGCTTTTACCTTTAACAACATACTCGTCATGTAAATTTCATCTAATGTAAAACATTTCATCATAATCATATGAAACCACAATGAATCGCAACTCGTGGAGGCAATTATGGTGCGTCAGGGAGACAAAGAGAGAAAGATCTTTGCTGGAGGGACCTAAAAACCAGGATACAGATAATATGTAGTAAATACATAATTTAATTATTTAAATAAATTTTGCAGTGTGCACTACATTCCAAATTGCGATGCTGTGTACACTGGAAAGATTATTTTATTAATTAAAATATATACTTTCCTACATTTATCTATGTATCATATTTTAGATCTCTGTACCCTACACCTCCCCCTCCCTCGCTCCCAGGCCCTACCATTACTCCCTCGATGGCGTCCGACTGACCTCATCATAATACACTTCTGCAAATGCATATAATAGAATGCAAATAGATAGTACAGTCACAAAAATGCATCCGAATTGTCCATCAGGCCAACAGCCATATCATAATATACCTCTATAATTACTCAATCATTACTGTACACAAATGATACAGCATAAAGTTGAGAGTTAATGATGACTTAGCAAAAATTAACCAAGGTAAACAGCAAACTCTTACAGTCAAAGAATAGATAAACCCAAACTATATATAAAATAATACATGAACCTGGCCAATCAAAAGATGGTAACAATTGAGTATAAAATTGTATTTCAAAATACATATGTACTACAAGCATGTTTAGATATGTTTAAAGTACAAATTAAAACCGTTATGTATAACAGAAGCAGTGTTAATTTTTTTTTTAAAAACATGCATATTATGATAATCTTCTCACAAATAACTTATCATTTTAATTTTATCAACTCACCTGTAAAAAAAGATTTTCTGTTTCTATACTGTCACGTTCAACGTCAGGTTATTGCTTTTCAGCACCAAACACTCTCTAAAAAAAATACACAACTGAATTTTAGTTAACATAATACACACATATATATTTCACAACATACACCCATTTTACCAAATATCATACCTATCATATACATTCCTTAATTTTCTATCCAATATATATCAAAAAGTCTATGTTTAAGAAGCCTTATTTATGTAATCTTTGCGCCACCGGTGTGTCACTGTTTTCCATGTTAAAAATAACGCACGGGCGGCGCAACACCTTCATAAATAAAGCCCAAGATATCTTTGTGAACCACATTTTTTGATCAAATTTTTCCCCCTACATTTTTTTTAAATCAATCACTATATACAATGTAATTTAACAAACATTACCAAGAAACTACATGCAATATTTTTGATAAGCACTACAACACAACCTTACATTCTATATTTATTATGTAAATACATATACATTATGTGCAGGGAATTTTTTAACATAATAACGCTTCACACTTTCTGAATTCCCCCAAATAGGGCATATTATCAAGGGAGTTTATCTCCACTTTTTTGCCTTCAAGAGCCAACAAAGCGAAGATAAAATTATCTCCCTATTACGTAGCTGTCACTAACACCAGTTTGCAACACCTATTAGCAGATAGCAACCATCTTGTGCGCCACTTTGCTTCTCAGTAATAATTATCACTAATGATATCCTAAAGTGAACGTGGCAAGATGATAGCATGGAAACAGGCGCTAACATTACTATCGCCTATTACGAAGTTTGCAGATATTTGCGCTAAGCATGAATATCTCCAAAAGCAAACATCTGCCCTGAGCAGTTTTTAGTCATGTTATCCAATGGGACCTAGATAACATGGCTAAGAGCATTAGCTCGGTATTGCATGAATATCGCTGACTTTTTAACAATATGCTTGCATTGCAGCCGTTTTTTCTAGCATTTTTTATAATTAGCTGCTCAACGTCTGTCAACATTCCAATCGGAAGAAATAAAGAAGTGTTGCCGCCATTTTCTTAATGCAACTGCATATATTCTACCGAACAAACGGTGAGAACATGGAAAGAGAAAAAAGTACACATTATCTAAGCGAGTACGTTTTCTCAGGGAGTGCACTATAGACCCTGAACGCCAAAACAAATTTTTTTTTTCCAGTAAAAAGTTACGTGGTGCGCGCACTCGATCGCGCAACCCTATTTACAAGACTGTGATTCACATGCTTTATAAGTAAAATTTAATGATGCAAAGGCAGACGACACTTAAAGATCGTTTCAGATCTTTAACTTTACTTACTTTGCCTATTTTTTAAAATTACAAAAATATACACTTTATAAAATTCTCATTTGCTGTTTAACATCTGCCAACATTAGAATCAGTGGAAATCCGAAAGTGTTCGCCGCCATTTTGTAACTGCGAGTGAATGTATTGTACTGATCAAAGGGTTAGAACATGGAAAGGACAGAAGGTACAGATTATGTAACAGAGTAAGTTTTATCAGGTAGTCCAGTATAGACCCTGAATTTGAACGAAACTTTTTTTTTCTCCATAAAAAGTTACTTGGTGCGCGCATTGGATTCCGTACCTCTATTTTCAAGTTTGTAGACTATTACCTTTTCTCAAAGATTATTATCTGCACATATTAAATTCCCCAAAATTTACTTATTTCATTAATCTTTATCAAACTTCAACTTACAGTTCCGCTAACACAGTTACTATATTTTTATACCTTAGTTTGTGGAAAAAATTAAACATTATTCCATACTAAATGTAATTCTCTTTAAAGGTTTTTCATCCCGTAATTACACTACACTCACCTAACATCATTTCATTACGTCATTTCTCCATTTGTCATAAACCAATTTTTGGAGAGACCTAATGGACGCTAGCTCCAAAAAGGATACGAAGGGTTTCTGGGATTTGCTCAGAGGTAGGGATAGGCCTGTCGACTCCCAACTGACTTGCAACATCACAGGGGAGGCCTGGTTTGCGCATTTTTCCAAGCTCTACTCCATTCCATCAGGGGTTCCAGGACAGAATAGGGGTCCCAGGCATAGAGTGTCGACCGTTAACACAGACAATGACCATACCTTTGCACCTAAGGAGGTTGAAGGAGCAATTAGGTGTCTTGTTGCTAACAAGGCTGCAGGTCCAGACGGTATGCCGGGTGATCTGCTTCGGGTTAACATAGAGGTGTGGAGCACACTCATCGCCCTACTTTTGAATGAGGTCATGTCTGGTGGATGTTTTCCGGACTCGTGGATGGGCGCGGAAGTTGTCCCGATTTTTAAAAAAGGCTGTAGGGACGACCCTGCTAACTATCGTCCTATAAGCCTGCTTGATTCCACCCAGAAGGTTGCAGGCAAAGTAGTTCTAGGAAGGATCTTGCAGTGGGCCGATGAAAATCAGGTTCTGTCTGACTTCCAGGCCGGTTTCAGATCAGGAACAGGCACTATTGAACAGACATTCCGATTTTTGATGCTCAATTGGAAAGTGGTCGTACTGGGCAAAGGCAGTCTGTATCTCGCATTCATAGACCTGCGGACTGCCTTTGACCTAGTCCCACGTGACCAATTGTGGGATGTCTTAGAGGGTTTGGGTATCCCCCCGTACTTGCTGGCTTTGCTTATTAAGTTCCACGAAAGCAACTTTGCACAAATCAGATGGGGCGAACAGGGCCAAAAAACATCTTGCATCTCTGTAGACAGGGGTGTCCGCCAGGGGTGCGTCCTAGCCCCCACTCTGTTTTCACTCTACCTAAACGGAGTGGTGGAGCATCTTCTTAAACAACCAGCAGACGCACCCTCCCTGGCGGGCAGGAAGATACCAACTCTCCTGTTTGCAGATGATACCCTGCTGATTTCGAAAACTCCGGTAGGCCTCCAAACGTTGCTTTCTAGGTTCCAGGGCTTTTGTGATTCCAGGGGTCTGGTGATTAACATAAGCAAGACCCAATTCCTGGTCTTGAATCCCCCTAGGAAGCCAGTCCATCCTCCAACCCTAGATTCAGTCCCACTTGAAAGGGTAAGGGAATTCGACTACCTAGGTATCCGACTCTGCGACTCTATGAGTTGGAAGGCTCACCATCAAAAAATCATTCTGACTCATAGGAGGGTTACAGGGGCATTATTAAAAGAACATCGTGCCTCACCCCTCAAACCCATTGGGGTGATATTAGATATTTACAGGGCAAAGGTGGTGAGTGCGGCGCTGTATGGGGCTGAACTGTGGGGTACGCAGAGATTTGATGTCTTGACCCACCTTGAGAACAAATTCCATAAAGAGTTAATGAGGCTACCTCACAGCACTCCCACTCTTCCTCTGTTATTTGATGCAGGTACACGTCCCATATCAGAGCAAGTAAAGCTACGTCCTCTCTTATTGTGGGCTCGAATATGGAATGTACCAGAAGTCTCAAGTTACGCAGAAGCCCTACGTGAACTCCTCTCAACCCCGGGCTGGCACAAGGTTGGTTGGCTCACGGAAGTAAAGCGCCTCCTTTGTGAACTGGGCTTGAGAGACGCTTGGGCCAACAGAACATCCCCACCTAAACAGCTGCTAAAGAAAATATTTTGGTCTTGGGTGGCAAACGACAGAGCGAGTAACTCCAAACTATGCAGATCTGCCGTTGAGTTCTTGCTTATTAAAGATCTCCCCTTTAGAGAACCTTACCTGGACTTGATCTCCAACCCGATGGATAGGTCATTGTATTTTAAATTTAGGGTGGGAGTTCTGCCTCTAGGAATGTGGACAGCAAGCTGGAAACCACCTTGGCAAACTATATCGTCCTGCCCTTTTTGTGTCAATAGGGTCGAGTCTATTGCCCATCTAATGTTTGAGTGCCCAGCGTATGTAGCACCTCGCCGTAGATGGCTGAAATCTCTTTGCATAAGTCTGGGCACTCGGTCACACTTGGAGGCTCTACAGATCTTAAGATCGGACGCTCGTCCTCTGTTTGCATGCTGCCTGGCAAAATTTCTGGGCTGGGTTTGGAGGATAAGATCTGTGAGGAAATTGCTCCTCCAGTAGGCTATCCTCCTAGACTTAACTTGTTTTAACCATCTGATGCTTTGTTTCCCATCCCGTACCATTTTATCAATGAGTGTATATTACTGTTTATTGTTCAAAATGTATAGAGGGTCGAATTGCCAAATTGTTTTATATTTTTATCTGGTTTTTGTACTGTAATGCTTTTATGAAATGATAAATATTTCGAAATAAAGCTATACAACCAACCAACCAACCATAAGTACACAGGGGCAGATTTATGAAGGCCTTGCGCCGCAGGTGCGTCACTTTTAACATGGGAAAAAGTGACGCACCGGCGGCGCAGGGCCTTCATAAATCTGCCCCACAGAGCCTTATTTATGAAGCCCTTGCGCCACCGGTGTGTCACTTTTAACATGAGAAAAAGAAACGCATCTATAGTGCAAAATTTTCATAAATGAGGCCCACACTGTCAAAAATATCAATGTCGCACATAATCGTACACATCCAAGCACTACCAATTGCATAACTTGTTTAACATAAAGCGCTGTAATATTGCATGTGTTTTCAAAGGTACACCGGTATCCCCTATAATGCTTAATTTTACCATAACACTCAACAGTAACTATTTATTTTCAAGCAATGTTAATTAGTTTGACTTTTTAAACGACAAGCTTTAGTCTGAAGTAGTCACTCTGCATATGTTTCTCTCTAAAAATTAACTTCACCCACCCACGCATGAGAACCTTCATGTGTGCATCTGGGCACAAAAAATGACCTTGAACTCAAAGTTCCATCCCAAAACTTGAACAACAGCCTTATTGTCCCAAAATCAAGCTACCCGAGCATCTGTTCACAAACATATCTCATTCACTTAGCTAACACTCGTAGAAAACTGCATATCTTATTAAATAGTGACCTTCCTTTACAATTTTCTATGGTGACTCTCATAATCTTTAACGCTCCTCCACTTCCCAGCTGCACTAATTTTTTTACAACTACTAACCAATGGTTTGGTGCTTTTTTTCCACCAAATTATTTAAAGACATTCTGCTACTCTCACTCCATACTCTCTGATGTATGTTTCTGGACATCCTCATCTATTACCAGCAGCTGCAACCTTTCTATTCCTAATTTTTCTTATTTTTTTTTTATTCTTATATGTTATATAAAAGATGACCTATTGACTTTACTAACATTGGACATTGCAATTTCCGGCTGGTGTGAATTTTTTTAATTATGTGGACTTAATTTTCTTTCCACACCTCCTCGATTTTATTCAAAACATTTCAAGATGCTCTAATTACAACAAATCACTACCTTATGTTATCTTATCTGATTTAAAATGTTGTCGTACCAAGGGTGCGTAAAATATCATTAAATGTGCCTTCACAAATGTCTATAGTTACAATGACTTTTTATATGATTGTATATGGTTTATCACCATTCTCCCTTTCTACTCCTTATTTCCGCCTCACACACATGTGCTGCTTTTAATTGATGGCTATTGAAAGATTTTTCATTCACAATTGAAAAGTTTATAATTACCCTAATATTACCCTTGCTTATCAACCTGTATCACACATTGTGTACTGAAACCTTTCAAAAAATTATATCAAAACAATAGTTATTCTGAGTCCTGATTTTCGAACGTTCCTACAGATAACATACATGCACCTCAAGTCAAAATCTACCTTTTGGCGCGTTTTTCATTTCCTTTGACAATACCATACAACAAGCTTATTACTGCTTCGTATATTGAAAATTAACTGTTAATGAAGTGATATTTAACCAATTATATTTTCATATATGATTACAGAATTTAAAATCAAAGCACACCTTCTTGCATGCAATATAATTAAATATATTTCATTGCGAGGCTTTTTCATTTTTTTTGTATACGTTATTCATTTTGCTTCATACTACATTTCCATCATTTGTGTTCTATGAACTAGTAACTTTTCCCACTATTTTCTTTATATTATGTTTACTTGTATTAAATAAAAATCTTCGTGTCAAAACACTGCATTATTGAATAAAAATTTGAAAAATATACGTTCCCTCTTTTAACTCATATTTACAACTGAAATAATATATTCTAAAACTGTATTCATGTGTTTCACGTAATCTCAACTGCACTCAAATCATGTTTTCTTTTGTCAACCTGAATTTCTCATACTTTAACCCGCTGGCCTGCGACGGTCACTCAAGCCTTTCTTTACGAGTTGTGAACCATAGCATCAATCGTACCTCTGACAAAAAAATTATTTATTACTGTAACAAAACTTGGCCGCAGTTATGGTTCACTCAGTGTATTAATCACAGATCCCCCGCATCCACAGAGCACACGCTATATCCTATTTCAGTACGTATCAACCTTTCATCTCCACTGTAACAACTGTCTCTGCCTGCAGAACAAACTTCCTCAGCTCAGACTGAACGCACGCACACACACACACACACATACACACACTAAGATAACACAAAGCAACTGATATGGAAATCAAGAGTCAGATAAAAATGGTCTCTCACATTGTGGTACACAGAAACCTCTATATATATTTGGTCTTCTACTTCAATTTATTAAAAGCATATACTCCACGAACCTCTGTACAACCTCATGGTCACAATTTTTCATTTGATTATACTGGGACACCTTTCCTTCTCACCCCACCCCCACCACTGCATCCCTCGGCTCTAAGCCATACTGTAATTTTTTTCATCAAACTTACATTTTAAAATACCTAAAGCTTTACCACTTTTTTTTCAACAATATTACATGTAATCAACAATGTTTCTCTCTACATGCATTATAAATGCTCTACCAATTCCTTTTTTTTTTGATCGGTAACCAACTTTACAAATTATGTCTAAACGCTCCCAAATGTTTATTAATTTCTGTCTATTTCATTACATTTTATATTCTTTTTATTTAGTTTACCACAAATACATCCTAAACTATAATTCAGACTTAAAAGAAAGTGAAGAAACGGCGCACAACCTCCATTAACTTTACAGAACTTCAACCCCTCCCCCCCCCTCAAGTCTGCTGTGGAAACCCAAAATAACACACATCCCAGATACACACAGAGCCGCACCTGAGCGTTTCACACCTCTATAAAGAACTATTCCAATATTAATTTGGCCTTGCACTTCTTTTACCCATTATTTGACCCCCTCCACCTTTACTCTACCTACTGATTACACGTTCATGTTCCCCTACAAAAAATTATTTTTTTACGTCCTTCCCTCCCCCCCTAATTTCGTTGCAGATCAGTCTCTAAGTGTCATTTAATTCATAGACCTAACAGTACCTCATAACTTAAAAACATGACTGAACTCCACTATCCTTACTCAAATTAATTAATCGTAATTTTTATGTAATAATTACAAAGATACAATGTTCCAAAACATTGATATTATAAAATGGAACATTAGTTGAAATTATCTCAAGCTGTATGTAACTCAAAAATGTGCTTCCTTACACACACACAAACTCAAATAATCAAATATAGTGATCAAACCACATTTAACGGTACATCATGAAACAATCAGTTATACACTCACCTTTACCAATGCTTTATCAGATGTAGAACAATGATAGTTGTAATACGATAGTCGTTTGACGGAGCTCTCAATAATACTTCTATCACTGCAACCAAAGAATAATGGCATAGGTTTTCTGTCAATACACACTCATATATGTCTCTTCAACCAATCATATTTGTGCCCGCACAATTTCATATTCAAATTAACATTTCAGTTGGTTATCCTTTCAATATTTTCAAAGTCACATAACGGTCACCCTTCACCCTCTGCCTTCTCTGGCTGTTACCATGGTAACAGCTCATTCTGCACCTGGCTGAAGGCACAGGTCAAAAGTTCATATCTCAACGTTCTAAATCCAAGCAAAACGGTAATTTCCCTCCAAACACACCTGCCTATCCACTCTTATTTTACATTTCTTTTTTTTCCACGACCAATAGAAGATTTGTTTGTAAAAAAAACTGTAACATACAGCGTAGTCTTCAATCTTGATGTATATCAATTAACCAATCATGTTCAGTTTTTCATTAACACCAAACCTCACACACTTTTTTATCGTGACTTTCACCATCTACTTGCCATTCCACTTCCAGAACCCATCGGAGTACTACTGCATCTACCTTGAAAATGAAGGTTTGGCTTGTAGGACATAGTTATATTCACTGGAGTGAAAAATATGCTGCAATAAGACGAATTTCTAACCTTGACTTACCAAATGTGCAGATTACGTGGATTGGGCAAAGAGGATTAAAATGTCACCAATTGATACCATTGGTGAAAACTTTTATGCATCTCCCTGAACCTAACCTGATAATTGTGCACTGTGGTGGGAATGATCTAGGCACATTAACAGGTGTAGGTCTAGAAATGCTTCTAAAAGACACCTTTCTTCAATTGATGTCACTTTTTCCTCGAACTGTCTTGGTGTATTCAAATATATGCCAAAGACAAAAATGGAATTGGTCCAATGAACGTTGTCCACAGATTGAGAAAGCAAGGAAACATGTAAATAAATCTGTTTCTGCTTTCCTCAGAGAATATAACATGGGTTCTATGTACAACAACAACCTACGTTTCAACATGGAAGGCATCTATCGGAGAGATGGTGTTCATTTCACGGATGAGGGAAATAGAATTTTCCTCTGTAACATGAGACTCTGCATCGGAACTTACTTATAAGTTCTACAAAAACTCAATTAACACAAGGGCTCTTTTAAGAGCCACCTTACATCTAAACACTCAAACTTGTAATTTATCTCCATCTTTCTTTATGTTTTTTCATCGCCGTGCGCGACCGAGTGCGCGCACCTCGTAACTTATTTACGATAAAAAGCTACTTTTAGACTTTCCTCATCCTTAATAAACCCCTCAAGAAACCTACCAAATCAAACACTCTCCACCCTGCTCCCTTTCCATTCTCACCACTATAGTTTTTCACAGTCTTGTAAATAGGGGTGCGCGACCGAATGCATGCACCCCGCAAATGTTTTCTCCCCAAAAAAATGGTCTTTTCGCGTTAAAGGTCCATACGGCACCCCCTTAGAAAACCTACCCGGCGAGACAATCTCTACCTTCTCCCCTTTCCATGTACTAACCCTTTGTTCTGTATTATATATTCACTCGCACTAACAAAGTGGAGGACAACACTTCCTGATTTCCTCCGAATCGAATGTTGACAGACGTTAAACAGCAAATCAGAATGCCGCTCGCGCACACCCGCATAAGTGCGCGCACCCGTGCGCGCTTACAGATATATAACTCTATTCAACTTTAATTTTCTCAGCAACTACTGAACGGATTTACACCATTTAAACAAAAGTGTGATCTGCGACCCACACTCTACCTTTCTACCAAATTTCTTATAAATCCATTCAGCCGTTCAAGCTGTAGCCGTGTCTAAACGTCCTATGGAAAATAACATGGGAAAAACACGTTTTGGGACCCCCCTTTTATCTCAGCCCCCACTTCAGCAATCCCCCCAAAACTTTCACAGAATGAGCGGAGCGGACCGAGCCATCTTCTTTGAGAAATTCGCAAACATTCATCCACCAGGTCCAAAGTTATTCCCAATAGAATGTTGCGGATTTCCTATGGAAACTAGGTCCTAACTATAACTACCTACTGGCGACCGCCAGTAGGTAATATATATATATAACGCCTAACACCGGAGTTGGGCATGGATCCCCTGCAATCCCATCAAAGACTGGGAAGCAACGAGGGAGGCGAACAGACCTGGAATAGTGAAAAAAACACGACCCAGGGAAGACAGTGAAGGTTTCACCGACCAGCGCAGGATGCCAATAAATATCACAGAAGCGAGGATTTGCAGCAACCAGCATGCCGAGTTAACCACCTGCGGAGGCAACGGGCAATGCGGAGAGGTAATGAATACTGCAATCCTTCCAGGCACCCTGCACAATTAGAGGGAACCCCCCCACCCCCTCTTGGAACTAACAGAACTGGAGAGTTACGGTGTAACAATACATGGGGGACTTCAACTACCATAATGCCGGGCAAGCATAAAGGGAGTGTCCACCAGGGGGCCGGCATAGATGTTTCACCTGAACCCCATGACGAACTCTCACGAACCGAGGCCACACCTTTGAAGAAGTTTTAAGAAGAAAACGAAACGCGTCAGGTGCCTCTATCTGTCAAAATAAAAGTGCTGCCTGCATTCTGTTTGCCGTGTGCGTCTCTTCTTCTCTCAAACTGGTAGAGAAATTCAGGCTGATATTAAGTGACTGGTCCTGTCACCGAGAACACGCACCACCAGCAAGAGCGCCATAAGCCTCCCCAATCTGGACCACAACTGACTTTATCTCGGCGAAACCGAAAATACGGGGAGACAGGCTGCCGCCTAACACCGGAGTTGGGCATTGATCCCCTGCAATCCCATCAAAGACTGGGAAGCAACGAGGGAGGCAAACAGACCTAGAATAGTGAAAAAAACACGACCCAGGGAAGACAGTGAAGGTTTCACCGACCAGCGCAGGATGCCAATAAATATCACAGAAGCGAGGATTTGCAGCAACCAGCATGCCGAGTTAACCACCTGCGGAGGCAACGGGCAATGCGGAGAGGTAATGAATACTGCAATCCTTCCAGGCACCCTGCACAATTTGAGGGAACCCCCCCCCCTCTTGGAACTAACAGAACTGGAGAGTTACGGTGTAACAATACATGGGGGACTTCAACTGCCATAATGCCGGGCAAGCATAAAGGGAGTGTCCACCAGGGGGCCGGCAAAGATGTTTCACCTGAACCCCATGACGAACTCTCACGAACCGAGGCCACACCTTTGAAGAAGTTTTAAGAAGAAAACGAAACGCGTCAGGTGCCTCTATCTGTCAAAATAAAAATGCTGCCTGCATTCTGTTTGCCGTGTGCGTCTCTTCTTCTCTCAAACTGGTAGAGAAATTCAGGCTGATATATATATATATATATATATATATATATATATATATTTATATATCCAACAAAACAAGTAGCCCTTGTGGGAGAGCCACCCGGCAGATATATTTTCTCTGTATTTGAATGGCAGACATGCAAGCAGGCATGCAGAAGGACCGGGGCATCCCCTCGATAAAAACCTGCCAGACGCGTTTCGGGATTGTGTTCCCTTCCTCAATGGCAAAATGATGCAAATATCACACAGCGTTCTCCAGCACCATTTTATTTCAAAAGATCCCGCCTTGTTGGGCGTGGCCACTGCAATGGCCTTGTGGGTCTCGTAGTGCTGGTAGGTTCCCTCAAGTGAGTCTGTGTAATTTAAAGCATCCGTGAAAAGTCAGTGAAAACCCATGTGGGTGGATGCAGCGTCCGACTGACACTGCCTGTTCTGCTTTGTTGTGAGTCATTCGAAAACTGCCTCCCGTGATACCAATGGCATTAGTCTTGCGCCACCTCGGGCCCGCTTTCATGCGGTGAGCATCTCCCGCGACCGGCTTGGCCGCATACATCCAACAAAACAAGTAGCCCTTGTGGGAGAGCCACCCGGCAGATATATTTTCTCTGTATTTGAATGGCAGACATGCAAGCAGGCATGCAGAAGGACCGGGGCATCCCCTCGATAAAAACCTGCCAGACGCGTTTCGGGATTGTGTTCCCTTCCTCAATGGCAAAATGATGCAAATATCTTGGGACCAATATACATGATAGCACCTCATTAAAAAGCATTGCAGTTAATAGAAGGTTTTAGGACTTTAGTTACATTATAAATCAATTGTTGATGGTACCATACTCATTTTAGGAATTGTGGTGTGTTCTAAGGTGATTTTACCATGTGAAAAAGCCTTCTGCTGGGATATCATGAATCATGTTTGAAAGAAAACTATTATCTCATGCTTTCCCCACAGTGGTTTGGAAGTGGATCTATAAGCTAAACTGAAAGCATATTTTCTGTAAATTCACATAATCTTTCTCAGTCATGTGAGAATGAAGTCTGACATTCTCAGTAAAACATGTACATCCAACAAGGACACAGACTGTCAGTTGATTCCTTTGTGTTCTACTGCAGCTTCCCAGAGTGTTCTAAAGAACATCTAGAGCGCCTCCAGCAACCTGGGAAATCCCCGCTGCTTTGTTTTGATTCACCAGATTGCAGAGAAAAAGAGAGACGGGTGTTTTCAATAAAAGGTGTTATTTATTGAGCAGTCTCTTTCCTCATACAAGAGAAATGAATTGCTACAATTGCAATACTTATAGTTAAGTAAAGTGCATACAGTAAAAGCAGGATTATGAAATAATACTGTAAAAGCATTGATATGGTTTCTTAGCCATATCATACTTTAAAATGGATAAAATAGATACATACATATATACATTGACTAATCGTACTCAACTGGTGCTTCTAACTACGCCTACCCCGGTGTACCTGACCTAAGCCTAATACGTGGGAAGGAGTAAGTAAGTAGCAGTTTAAGTTAAGTTTGTTTTGCCAAGAATCTGACTCAAGAATTCTCTGTAAGGGTTTAGTCAGTTCAGTACCTGGGTATTAGAAGGCAGGAGGGCTGGTATCTCTCTCTCAGGACTCGGTATCCCAGTCACCCGCAAGGGTAAGCTGGAAACGCCGGAGGCTGGATTTCTCAGCAAGAGAAAAGACAGCGTCTTTCTCAGCGCGTCAAAAGGGAGGGGCGGCGTCCGTGGGCTCTCGCATCAGCTGGGCTCTCGGGCAAGTAGTAGCTGCTCCAGATTCATCACCGCCGCGTGTTTGCTTAAGGCAACGTTGGTATATTTATACCTGAAAGGTGCCGGGTTTGACGTAAGGCTGGACATAAGACGTCAATAAAGATGTCACTAAGAACTGGTCGTTCTTGCAGTGCTTTACAGGAGTTCTCGGACGAAATCAAAACAAAGCAGCGGGGATTTCCCAGGTTGCTGGAGGCTTGGATTTGTTTAAGAACTCTGTGTGCTTTCTAGGGGGCTGGAGGAGTAGGCTTGCTTAATGTGACAGCATGTGCTATGACTGAATTATGAAAATCAATCAATCAATCAATCAAAGCATTTATATAGCGCACTACTCACCCGGGGGGTCTCAAGGCGCTGGGGGAGGGGGGGCCGCTACTGCTCGAACAGCCAGGTCTTGAGTTGCTTCCTGAAGGCGAGGTGGTCTTGGGTCAGGCGGAGGTGGATCGGAAGGGAGTTCCAGGTCTTGGCGGCCAGGTAGGAGAAGGACCTTCCTCCTGTGGTGGCTCTTCGGATGCGGGGGACGGCGGCAAGGGCGTGGTTGGTCGATCGAAGCTGGCGTTTGGGAGCGTAGAAGTTGAGCCGGCTGTTGAGGTATCCAGGGCCTTGGTTGTGTAGGGCTTTGTGTGTGTGGGTGAGGAGCCGGAAGGTGATTCTCTTGTTGACCGGGAGCCAGTGCAGGTCTCTCAGGTGTCCGGAGATGTGGCTTCGGCGGGGGATGTCCAGGATGAGTCGTGCTGAGGTGTTCTGGATCCGCTGGAGTCTCTTCTGGAGTTTGGCGGTGGTTCCGGCGTAGAGGGAGTTGCCGTAGTCCAGACGGCTGGTGACGAGGGCCTGGGTGACCGTCTTCCTGGTCTCGGTGGGGATCCATCGGAAGATCTTCCGTAGCATGCGCAGGATGTTGAAGCACGACAAGGAGACGGCGTTGACTTGTCTGGTCATGGAGAGGGAGGAGTCCAGGATGAAGCCCAGGTTGCGTGCGTGGTCTGTTGGTTTGCGTGTGCTGCCCAGGGCGGGTGGCCACCAGGAGTCGTCCCAGGCGGAGGGTGAGGATCCCAGGATGAGGACTTCCGTCTTGTCCGAGTTCAGTTTCAGGCGGCTGTTCGACATCCATTTGGCTACATCTGTCATCCCTTCGTGCAGGTTGGCTCTGGCGGTGGTGGGGTCGTTGGTGAGGGACAGGATCAGCTGGGTGTCGTCGGCGTAGGAGATGATGTTGAGGTTGTGCTGGCGTGCGATGGCTGCGAGGGGGCTCATGTAAACGTTGAAGAGTGTTGGGCTGAGCGAGGAGCCTTGACGAACGCCGCAGATGACTTCGGTGGCCTCCGATCTGAACGGGGGGAGGCGGACTCTCTGTGTCCTTCCGGCGAGGAAGGAGATGATCCACTCCAGTGCCTTCTCCTGGATTCCGACGTTGCTGAGGCGCTGTACTAGGGTACGGTGGCAGACAGTGTCGAAGGCCGCGGAGAGGTCCTGGAGGATGAGGGCCGCTGTTTCTCCGTTGTCGAGCAGGGCTCGGATGTCATCGGTGGCTGCGATCAGGGCGGTCTCGGTGCTGTGGTTGGCCCGGAAGCCAGACTGCGAGAGGTCGAGGGAGCCGTTCGTCTCGAGGAAGGCGGCCAGTTGCTTGTTGACGGTCTTCTCGATGACTTTTGCCGGAAACGGGAGTAGCGAGATGGGGCGGTAGCTCTTGAGGTCGGTGGGGTCGGATGATGGTTTCTTGAGTAGAGCGCTGAGTTCGGCGTGTTTCCAGCTCTCCGGGAAGGTGGCGGTGTCGAAGGAGGTGTTGATTATGTCCCGCAGGTGGGGTGCGATGACAGCGTCGGCCTTGTTGAAGACGTGGTGAGGGCAGGGGTCTGTCGGAGATCCGGAGTGGATGGAGTTCATCGTGCGGATGGTGTCTTCGGTGCAGATCGGGGTCCAGGCGAGGAGGGTGTTGGTGGAGGGCGGTGGTTCGGTCGCGGCGTGCGTCGGTTGAGTGCTGAAGCTGTTGTGTATGTCTGCGATCTTGTTGTGGAAGTAGTCAAGTCAAGTCAAGTCAAATAATTTATATAGCGCACTACATACCCAGAGGGTCTCAAGGCGCTTGAGGAAGGGTGGGGAATTATTTGTCGAAAATCCAGGTTTTGAGCTGCTTTCTGAAGGCTGGGTGGTTTTGAGTGAGGCGGAGGTGAGTGGGAAGGGAGTTCCATGTTTTAGCCGCTAGGTAGGAGAATGATCTTCCCCCCATGGTGGATTTGTTGATGCGTGGAACCGCAGCGAGGGCTAGGTTGGAGGAACGTAGCTGGCGGGGGGGGGGGAGTAGAAGGATAATCGCGTGTTGAGGCATTCTGGTCCAAGTTTGTAGAGTGCTTTGTGTGCATGAGTGAGGAGGCGGAACGTTATCCTCTTATTGATAGGGAGCCAGTGGAGGTCTTTTAGGTGACCGGAAATGTGGTCTTTACGCGGGATGTCTAGTATGAGTCTGGCTGATGCGTTTTGGATGCGTTGGAGTTTTCTCTGAAGTTTAGCGGTGGTACCGGCGTATAGGGTGTTTCCGTAGTCCAGGCGGCTTGTAACTAATGCGTGGGTGACCGTTTTTCTAGTTTCGGTGGGGATCCAGCGAAATGTTTTTTTGAGCATGCGGAGGATGTTGAAGCAAGATGAAGAAACTGCGTTGACTTGTCTGGTCATCGAGAGAGAGGAGTCCATGATGACGCCCAGGTTCCGTGCGTGGTCCGTTGGAATGGGTGCTTTTCCTAGGGCAGCTGGCCACCAAGAATCGTCCCAGGCAGAAGGGGAAGTACCTAGGATGAGGACTTCTGTTTTGTCTGAGTTCAGTTTAAGACGGCTGTGCTTCATCCACTCGGCTACTTCTTTCATTCCTTCATGTAGGTTGGTTTTAGCGGTGTTTGGGTCTTTGGTGAGGGAGAGGATCAGCTGAGTGTCATCAGCGTAGGAGATGATGTTGAGGTTGTGTTGGCGTGCGATGGCCGCGAGGGGGCTCATGTATACGTTGAAGAGGGTGGGGCTGAGTGAAGAGCCTTGTGGCACGCCGCAGGTGACTTCGGTGGCCTCCGACTTGAACGGTGGGAGGCAGACTTTCTGAGTTCTTCCGGCGAGGAACGAGGTGATCCAGCCCAGTGCTTTTCCTTGGATTCCGATGTTGTTGAGGCGTTGTAAAAGGGTGCTGTGGCAGACTGTGTCGAAGGCTGCGGAGAGGTCAAGGAGGATGAGGGCGACTGTGTCTCCATTGTCTAGTAGTGTTCGAATGTCATCTGTTGCTGCGATGAGGGCGGTCTCAGTGCTGTGTTTGGCTCGGAAGCCGGACTGTGATGAGTCGAGGGATTTGTTGATTTCGAGGAAGGCGGCAAGCTGGTTGTTGACTGCTTTCTCGATGACTTTGGCCGGGAATGGTAGGAGCGAAATGGGGCGGTAGTTTTTGAGTTCGGTGGGATCAGCTGTGGGTTTTTTCAGGAGGGCGCTGAGTTCGGCGTGTTTCCAGCTTTCCGGGAAGGTGGCGGATTTGAAGGAGCAATTGATGACGTCTTGGAGATAGGGTGCTATGATGGAGTCTGCTTTGTTGAAGATGTGGTGAGGACATGGGTCTGTGGGGGATCCTGAGTGGATGGAGTTCATCAGGCGGATGGTGTCCTCAGTGGAGATTGGGTTCCAGTCATTAAGGATGTTCAAGGGGGGTGAAGGTACGGTGGAAGGTTGGGTGGGTTGGTGTCCGGGTTGGTTGTCGAAGCTGTTGTGGATGTCTGCGATTTTGTCGTGGAAGAACGAAGCTAGGGAGTCGCAAAGGGTTTGAGAGGGAGTGATGTCGTTGGAGTTGGCAGTGGGGTTGGAAAATTCTTTGACGATGTTGAATAGTTCCTTGCTGTTGTGGGCGTTGTTGTCTAGTCGGTCTTTGAATGCAGCTTTCTTGGCAGTTCGGATCAGTTGGTGGTGTATGCGGGTGGCGTTTTTGAAGGCGTCTCTGGTGCTGGTGTTTGGGTCTTTTTTCCAGGCTTTCTCAAGGGAGTGACAGAGTTTCTTGGATTTCTTAAGATCATCGTTGAACCAGGGGGCGTTTTTGCTGCCTAGTTTGATTTGGCGTTTTTTCAAAGGTGCTAGGTTGTCGGCGCAGTTGGTTATCCATTGAGTGAGGTTAATGGCTGCTTGGTTGGCGTTCGATGAGTGGGCAGGGGGGTTTTGAAGAAGCGATGAGGAGATCTGGTCGATGGTGATTTTGTTTCAGTTTCTTTGCAGAGTAGGTTGAGGATGGTTGTGGGTTGTGGTCTCTTTGTAGACAAAGTGAACGCAGCTGTGGTCCGTCCAATGGAGAACTGAAGTGTGACTGAAGGAGATGTGTTTGCTGGAGGTGAAGATAGGGTCGAGAGTGTGTCCTGGGTTGTGGGTGGGGGTGTTAACTAGTTGTTTGAGTCCGAGGTTGGCGAGATTGTCCAGAAGGGTGGTGGTGTTGCTGTTGTTACTCTTTTCCAGGTGAAAATTGAGGTCTCCCAGTAGGATGTAGTCCTCGGAGGGGAGGGCGTGTGGGGTGATGAAGTCAGTGATGTCTTCACTGAATTGTGCACGGGGTCCTGGTGGCCTGTAGAGGAGTGTGCCTCTGAGTGTGGTCTTGGGGTCGGTGTGGATCTGGAAGTGAAGGTGTTCGGCGTTAGTGAGGTTGTTGTCAGAGTTGGTTGAGATGGAGTTCCTATGGACGATGGCGATGCCTCCTCCTGTTTGGTTAGTGCGATTCTTTCGGACGATCTTGTAGCCTTCCGGGATGGCTATGGTGATGTCCGGAGCTGAAGAGGCGTTCATCCAGGTTTCTGTTAGGAAGGCGACGTCCGGAGAAATGGTGTCTAGTAGATTCCATAGGTCGATGGTGTGTCTGTGGACCGAGCGGGTGTTGAGCAGGATGCAATTTAGGTGGTTAGTGTCGGATCTCTGTTTGGTGTTTGTGGGTGTGGAGTTGGTCTTGGTGCCGTCATACTTGCAGGAATTGCATGTGAAGGGTCCATGGGTGTGTCCAGGTGCGGCTTGGGCGCAGTTGGGGAGTCGGCCGGGGTTTAGTGCTAGGAGGGTTGAGGCGTCGTATGTAATCCGGGAGGGGTGGGTGGAGCGGGGGCCAGGGGGTCTGGCTCTGGGCGCGGGCCAGGCGCGGACGGGCGTAGACGGGCTTACCTTTGGCGCATCTTCGGCGCGGCCGCAGCGCGTGGCCGGTGCGCGTTGGGACATCTGCCTTAAGAGGATAGTGGAGGGGGGCGGAGCATGGGAGGGGCAGCTGGGAGGCGGTATCGGGGAAGGAGAGGCGGGCCAAGGGAAACCACAACAACAAAATGGAGGTCAGAGGTAAATTTAAACAGGGGCAGCAAATGTGCAAAAGTAGGAGGCGAGGGAGTTGCAGAGGTCTTGCGAAGGGGTGATGTCGTTGTTTCCGGTGTTGGGGTTGGAGAGCTCTTTAACGATGTTGAAGAGTTCCTTGCTGTTGTGTGCGTTGTTGTCCAGTCGTTCCTTGAATGCTGTTTTCTTGGTGGCGTGGATCAGTTGGTGGTGTTTTCGGGTGGCGAGCTTGAGGGCAGTCATGTTGTCCGGTGTTGGGTCTTTGCGCCAGGTTTTCTCGAGTGCTCTGCAGTTCTTCTTGGAGCTCTTGAGTTCGTCGTTAAACCATGGGGCTTTCTTGCTGCTGGGTCTGTTCGGCTGGGTCTTCAGAGGGGCTAGGTCGTCTGCGCAGTCGTTGATCCATTTCGTGAGGTTGGTGGCCGCTTGGCTGGGGTTCGTTGTGCTGGTGGGAGGGTTCTTGCTCAGGGAAGTAGCGAGCTGGTCTGCAGTGATCTTGTTCCAGCTTCTGCGGGGAACCTGTTGCTGGTAATGGTGGAGCGTGGTCCTTCTGAAGCTGAAGTGGACGCAGCTGTGGTCCGTCCAGTGGAGTCCCGTGGCGTGGCTGAAAGCGATGTCCTTGCTGAAAGAGAAGACTGGGTCGAGTGTGTGTCCGGCGTAGTGGGTGGGGGTGTCCACCAGTTGTTTGAGTCCGAGGTTGGCGAGGTTGTCCAGCAGGGTGGTGGTGTTGCGGTCGTTGTTGTTCTCCAGGTGGAAGTTGAGGTCCCCGAGGAGGATGTAGTCGGCGGAGGGGAGGGCGTGTGGGCTGATGAAGTCGGCGATGTCTTTGCTGAATTGTGTGCGTGGTCCCGGGGGTCTGTAGATGAGGGTGCCTCTGAGGGGGTTGACGTGGATCTGGAAATGTAGGTGTTCGGCGGGCGCGAGGGTGTCGTCGGTGTTGGTCGTGACGCGGATGGTGTTCCTGTGGATGATGGCGATGCCTCCTCCTGTCTGGTTGCCGTGGTCCCTCCGGGTGATCTTGTAACCGTCCGGGATGGCGATGGCTATGTCGGGCGCTGAGGAGGCGTTCATCCAGGTTTCCGTGAGGAAGGCGACGTCTGGGGCTGTGGTGTCGAGCAGGTTCCAGAGTTCGACGGCGTGTCTGTGGACGGAGCGGGTGTTAAGCAGGATGCACTTCAGGTGGGTGCTGTTGGTGTTCGGTTTGGTGGGTACTGGTGTGGCATGGGTCCGGTTGCAGGTGAACTTGCAGGAGTGGCAGCTGAAGGGTCCGTGGGTGCGTCTCGGTGTGGCTCGGTAGCAGGCCGGGGTTCTGCCGGTGTTGAGTGCGATGAGTTCGGTGGCATCGTAGGCCCGTCGGGTCGGCTTCTGTTGGTGGGGGCGGGGGTCCTGGCGCTGGGCGCGGTCCAGGCGCAGGACGGGCGCAGACGGGCTTACCTTTGGCGCACCTTCGGCGCACCATCGGCGCGCCCGCTGCGCGTGCACGTTGCGCATGCACGCTGCGCGTGCACGCTGCGCGTACGCATGGAATCCGCCATAAATGGCGTAGTGGGGGGCGGAGCGAGGGCGGGGCAGCTGGGAGGCGGGAGCGGGGTGTACCAATAGGTGGGAATGACGCACGAAGCTGGGCGGGGCCGCAGGGGAGCAGCGGCGGGGAGCGGGGAGGGTGACAAGCAGCGGGAAGGACACGAGGACGGCACAGGGGGCACAATATGGGGACAAACAGGTCAACACAATACAGCAAAAAATCACAAACAACGCTGAAACCCAGGCGAAAAAGGAAACGCTAAGGCGATCAGGGGCACAAGCAGGAGGTGAGCCGGTCGAGTGACGGTCCAGGCACACGCCTGTGCGAGGCAGCAGCGGAGGGGTCGGGGGTCACGGCACTCAGCAAGGGAGCTGCGCGGTGTGTGGAGCGACCAGGGTTTCTATGCCGTTGTAGGGATATTATTGATTTATAACCGGACAAGGGCAAAGAATAGGAATATCGATTCAGGTACCTAGATAAACACACTACACTAGTGTTCATCGAGGTAAGCCTGGCTCACGCTATGGTACTAAGGCCAAACGACCCATATGAACAAGCATTTACTATGCAATAGTTCTTGCAATTTCAATATTTTGAGCTATTGGCATAGTAAACGGCAATGCCTTTTATAATATTAACACACATTGTCATTTACTTTACCAATAGATCATACTGTGGCAAAAGCGATACCTAATGTATTGCAGAGTGCGGTGTCCATGAACCAGGTGCCGAGCTAACCATTAAAGTAAAGAAAAAAAAAGAAACAGAGAACGGTGTCCCAGAAGCGGGCACCATGCTCAACATTTAAGTAAAATGCGCTCAGCATGCATGTTTATAAAAAATCTAAAAGTTGAAAGAAAGCGTGGTGTCCCCGGAGCAGACAATGCATTCTTTTTAAAAGTAATTGTAAAAAATGCATCACCATTGTACCCTGAGTGCTGTGGGGTTAGGGGCCAGCCACTTTTAAAGTTAGAGTGGAAAAAAAACCGGGTACCATTGTCGTGTGAACGCACTGAAAGTACAAAAATCAGCCGCCAGTGTCCCCATTAGTCAATAAACAAAATAGTACTCACCGACTTATAACACAGACCGTGTAACAAGCCAGTTGGTATGGGAGGTAACAAATGCACAAAAGGCGGTACTAAGGAGGGACTAACAAGCCTATTTACGAATCGAATCAGAAGCCAGCATTTACGAAGGACAATGACACGTCAATGTCAAATATGGGCGGAGAGTAGGCGGGGCTTCCAGTGCATACTCCAATACAGCATGCCTCGCAGAGCAGGAACGGGCACTGCCTCGAGACTCGACCTAAAAAATATCACAAAATAATGTGGGAGGAGCACCTTAAAAAAATTGCTGGTAGTGATGATGAGAAGAGAGAGGCATCAGCTCCAATCACTGTGGTAGGAGATGATGAATAGAAGAAGTGGACTACAGCTTTACACCAAACAGCTCTGTCCCCAGCAGTGTGCCAGCATCACCCACATCAGCAACCTCCAAATGGCACAAGACTCAGATGCAGACACCACGGCATACAGTGATAATTTTGCACACTGAGCCTATGATTGCCTGGTTCTTTCTGGAAGTTAACTGCATCACTGGTACCACAAAAAAAACTATCCAAGCTACTATTATGGGAATGTTTACGTAGGAGGGCCCCTATGAACACAACCACCCAAGGACACGTTAGTACAACGGGAAGCTAGCTAAAATGTTAGCCCTTGGCCTTCTCCCTTATTCTTTTGTGGAAGGAGTAGGATTTTTAGAATTTCTGACAGCCACCTGCCCAAAATGGAAAGTTCCCTGCAGGACTTCTTTTGCCAGAGTTGCTGTTCCAGCACTCCATCATGATGTGCTGCAATTGGTTGGACAAGCTTTGCAGCAGAGTGCAGTTCACACTATTCACCTGGCACTAGACATGTAGACCACTTGTGAAGCAACTGACTACACGTGTACTACTGCACTTCGGATCTCTTTTTGGGGGATAGGGAACATGCAGGCCTTAGCACTGAAGAAACCTTTATGGGCATTCAGTGGCATGGAACAGTAGAAATCTTCACCACTGAGAAATCCCATACAGCTGCTAACATCTTGGAAGACATTAACATCACAGTGTTTGAATGCCTATAATCCAGAGGTCTCAGATTTAATTATGTTGCCTTGGGCAATGGCAGTAATATAGTCAAGGCAATGGCAGACGGTGGATATTTCAGAGTACTGTGTTTGGCGCCTGTCATCAACCTGATTGTGCGGGCCTTTCTCAAAAAGGAAGATGTAGTCAGCAACATACTGGTCAGCTGCAGAAGTATTTGCACTCATATCAATCATTCTTTTAAAGCCCAGATGCAGTTGAGGATCATTCAAACTGTTAGTAGTGTATTGGTTAAAGCCCTCATACAGGATGTGCCAACATGTTGTAAGTTGATCTACAACATGTTGCAATGTATTTTCGAGCAGAACAGACCAATAACCGACTATGCCCTTCAAAGTTGAGGGGATGCAACAGGGAAAAGAATGACTATAGAGATCAACAAATGGGAGCTAGTCAAATGCCTCACACAAATGCTGCTTTCTTTTGAGATTTTAACATGAGAAGTCAGCAAGGATGACATCAGGATCTGCTAAGCAATCCCATTATTATATATACTGTTGGACCAGTTAGAAAAGGTGTTCAAAGGTTCACTGGTGTGAAAAAAGACATATATGAGTTGGTTGAGAGCTTAATCCTTTGCATGGCTGTTAATTCTAGGCTGCAAAGAGACAATGTATTCTCCAAAGTGTACATCTGTGCCACAATACTTGATCCACGGTTCAATACACTACTGCCCATTTTCATTTCTATATCAGAAGAGGATGTTTCACTAAGCAAGAAGTGGATTGTTGAACATTGGAGAGACCTGAAAGAAGTGTGGCTGGAAGTTAGAGACCAGGGCAGAAGTTCTGGAATGCAGCCAACTTCAACCCCCCCAGAGATGGGAGTGCGGGCTATCTCATAGCAGCCAACACCAGCAGCATCAACACCAACAATAACAACAATAACACCAGCAACAGAACCATCGGACCCAACATCTTCAATGGCCTGGTTTCAAGTGGTAGGGCTTAAGTCAAGAGCAGAGCCAATGGCAACAGAGGTCGAGCAAGTGGCAGAACCAATGACCATTCAGAGGATGGTCCATGACTATCTGGAAGACCCAAAAGGATCAAAGCCCATTGGTATATTGGTTTGGAAAGATGTGCCAATGGCCAGAGCTTTACAGCTTTACAGGCTTGCAATAAAATATGTGGCTTGTCCAGTAGCCAATATGTCTACTGTCCATATATTTACTTGTACAACTAAATTGGAGTTTGATCAGTGTGCAGAGAATAAGCCTGCTCATTCACTTCAACGACATGAAGACAATGCCTGCCATCTGCACATCCCTATCCTTCTTTTTTTCATTCCCTAGCTGGGCTGCCCTCTAAAGAATATTAATTTACAAGACTGCCATTGTGTTACTTCCATGGAAAACAGAGGAGTACATCAATAGACAACAGGTAACTATTGCACCAATAAGTGATATTATTGAGTGAGTGGTGATGTTTTATTGTGGTGGCAGACAGTGAGGGTTTTGTTCAACTAATATTTGTAAACATGATTTCAATGATTTGAATGTTTGAAGGCTGATGGGCGAATCTCTGAGGGTGATTTTTGGCCCTTTCTTCAAACTTAGCTGGATTTACTTGCATGGTCCACTCTTTGCTGTCCATTTTTCCAGCTTTTTTATAAACCAATCAGTTTAGTTAATAAATACAATCATCACAACATTTGCTCTTCTAGCTCATGTACAGCAGTGCACTTCAGGTCTATCTTTCTCAATCTCATTTGGATGAGGAGTACTAGGACTCACGAGTCAGACAGAGTCGGGACTCAAAATCAGTTCTGGACTACCTGAAAAGTCAGATGATGGAAGTTATCTACTTGAAGTTCAAAGGGAAACCAACATGACTTAAAGATGCCAACCCAGCCCTCTTCACTTCACTGGAGATCTGATTTGAGAAATGCTAAGTAGTGTGCCGACTCAATTGTCAAACTTCTCTAATGAAGTGGTTGTGGTTAGGGGAACTATCATAGGATACTCACTCAGCTAAATATTATGACAGTTGTAAGATTGATCAGCAAGGTACATGTAGCTACTTGTCGAGGACTGGTTGTAAAATTGCAGATGAGTCATCATGATTGCAGAACCCTATGCTCTTGCTCTGCCTCTTGGTCCTTCATGAAGTTTACCATCAGTCCTTCTCCTTGGCATAAGCTCCATAACACCCCTGCTTACCTTACCGGACCAGTTCAGCCAGCCACCCAACATGGACATTCCGAGAAGTAGCCGAAGCAGCACCTATTTTGGCATTTATATACAATATCATTTTACTTTTAACAATCATAATTTTGAGAACTGTGTTTGTTCACTCCTCTAAAATTTTTATTTTTCAAACCTACATGACAGCACATTTAGATATAACTTGGGTCTCTGGGACTGAAGGACTGTTTGCAATGTATTTAACTAAACTGTATCATTCCTTTATTTCAATCAATAACGGATTTGGTGATGATGTGCTTCACAGCACCCTGATTAATATGGTTGTTGTGTAGTGTTAGTTAAGCCCTAATCCTCTTTCTCCTGACTGTGTGATATATTGAGGTGTGACTTATGAATTTACATCCTACATGGATCATACACGTGGTGGGGCGGGTGGGTTGAAAGCAACACCAACTCACTGCTGGATATTCTGCTTACCTGAGAAATAAGCCACACAAGACGCACTTACTGACCCAGGCATGAAAGGGATATGTAACATAATTACATTTTTCATCATAGTGCACAGTCAAATCCATGTTTTTCCAGTTTTCCATGACAGGTAGTAGTACTAGTGTGCGCTATCTGGGCTGGGTCACAAAGGTAAAGTTGCTCTTTTTAAGTTCACTCTTGCACTTTGGCTGAACTATCAAACTTTTACCATTAAAAGTTGTAACTTTAGGAGTACTAACTAACTTGTGGTAGTAACTCCTTTTAACGTAAGTGATATGGATTACTTACGACTCCAAAATGTACTACTGGTAAAGTTACTAGTTGTAAACTTACACTGCAAGAATCAGTAAGCTAGGACCAAAAGTGTAACATACATTTCTGATTTAGGCCTTGTGCTGCTTAAATCCTTTGCCTCCTGAGTCCACTCATGACTCGAGGTTTTTGTTTGTTTAGTTTTAATTTTTTTAATTAATTAAATACTAGTTCCCCATTGCTCAGAAGTTACTATTGCAAGTTTTTGAACCATCGGGTCTATGTGTCATCGTGGTGTCTGGTCTCAGTCTTTGATAAGTTATGATAATAAATAACCCATTAACTCTGTGTTTTCTTTTAATCTAGTTGCTTATGATGGACAATCCTTCTGAATACTCCTACCATTAAAGTTCACATAGTTGGGAGTTTAATTTTGCTTGTGATGTTTTCCCTGTTAACGTAAGCCCACTACTACTACTACCACCATTAGGAAGGTAGCTTGGGAAACCCTGCGATAAGGTTTTGGAAGATTGAGAGCGGTAGCAGCCATTGTTTCCTGTATTCGGGTAAGAGAACTAAGAAGTGAAGTGAACTAATTTAGTTAGTAACTTTTGCAGAAGATTACAACTTTGTATTAATCTTTGTTGTAGGCAATAGGCATAGGCATACCCCCCTAATTGTCAATTTAGCTACAGAGGGTAGTAGGACAAGGGTATAACTAACTACTTTACTATACACTTCAATATGCGGCTGGTGCCGCAAAAGTGGAAAACATTAACCTCATCAAGAAATAATGCAGACCCAGTCTGTGTTCTTTCCACTCTGGTTGCAGGGTATTGTTTGGGTATAAGTTAAGTAAGTAACCAAGCAAATAAATATATGTCAAGGGACTTAAAAATAAGATAGAGAAAGTCTAGGGTGAAAAGTCGATGTACACAATATATGCAGCAGAGAGCAGCCTTCTGTCAATAAAAAGCAGAAAGCTATGCTAAGTGCAAAGACAAACGACAGACTGTGAGTGATATTCAAGAAAGAAACTACCCATTTATTTTTTTATATAGAAAACTACTGTATCCACCCACAACAGATCCAAACCTGTCCCCAAATAGGTCCAATGTCCAAACCTTAGATCAACTTCCCTTCCCAATTCCCATCCTCTCCATCTACCACAACAATCCTTCCCAGGGGGTTAGTTGATGATGATGAGGAGAGGAGGTTCTGTTGGGTGGCAGCAGTGGTGGGTCCTGGCTGCTGGCTGCTGGCTAAACTGGTGATGGTGTGACTGAGATGAAGGTGGCAGGCTAGGCTTGCCGGAGGGACTGGTGGAACGTTTTCTCCTCCAAAATAAGTTGCCGGCGATATTTGCCATGATGGCCTCCATCCTATCTGACCGATCGGACCTATAGGACATATATTTATCACTCAAACATTTTAGAAACACTCACAGTCACAGGAAGATGTCATTTGAGATGTAATCAGTGATGTCATCAGTGATGTCACTGACCATTTCATGAGTGATGTAATATGTGAAGTCATAAGCAGTCCATTGCAGGGGCATGATTTATAGTTAGCTCAGCTAACTATAACTGCTGAATTTCCCTGGTTTTTATATCAGTGAAATATCACCATTACCATAACACCCCTGTAACCTTTAGTTTTTTCAGTGAATTTCTAAGGTTTTTTCTAAATTCTATTTTCTAACTATAAAGTTCCTGTGACCTTTGGCTTTTTCAGTTTCTAAGGTTTTTTTTAATTCTATTTTTTATTTGTAACATCCGTTTTTTTAAGTGAAACTATAAGATTTTCATTCTTTTTTTCTAAAATTGGATATTGTGTATTATATTTATATAATATACCACTCATTTTTTGAGTTCATAAGTGTTTATCAGAAAGTGCTTTAATAACTGGCTTTATTTTTACCAATTTTTTAAGTCGGCTCAACATGGTTGCATTTACCATACAGAATCTGTCATCAGTAAGTTTATTTCACATTCTGAAAATGCACCTAAATATTTTTTTTAATAATGCTGACCTCTAAATATTTAGTAAAATATTGTTTTAACTTTTCTTTCTGTGACCAATTTAGAAGAAAGCCACCTTTGCAAATAAAATTGTATTTGTACTTTCAGATGTCATACCTCATTCAGCTCCAGCCTTCTCCTGACCACTATTGCTCCTTCACTTCAAAATGCTTAGAGAATGGATTGTGGGCCACAGCTATATCTATTGGGCAAAAGAGGCTGCAAAACAGAGAGTTACTGAATGTCACTTGGGTTTGCCAAATGTTCAGATTACTTAGTTTGGCCAGAGAGGGTTAAGGTTTAATCAGTTGCTGGCTTTTGTTAAATCCGTTGATGATTCCCAAACTCCTCACCTCATGATTGTGCACTTTGGTAGCAATGACCTAGGAACATTGACTAGAGTAGGGCTGAAAATCCTAAAGAAAAAATCCTTTGCAGGACTGATGTCGCTTTTCCCTCACACTGTCTTGGTGTATTCTAATGAAAGCCAATACAAAAATGGAAGTGGTCAAATCAATTCTGTAGTCAGATTGACAAAGCCAGGGAACATGTTATCTGCAATCTGCATTTTGACATTCATGGATTGACATGCATGGAATGCATGGAATTTATAGAAATGATGGAGTGTACTTTACAGATGAAGGCAACAGGGTGTTTCTAAATAACCTGAAACTCTGCATCCGGTCTAATGTATAGCAGCCATAGACACACAACGGCTCTTGTCAGAGACAAGCTAGTATCTTAAATATTGTGACATTTTCTCAAAAATGTTTTTTTCTTTTTTTTGACAATGTTTGCAACGACGTGTGATCCCCACGAACATGTTGCGAAAACCTAAAACAAAAGCAGACATTCATTGACCACCAACACACCTAAACATATGTAAAAAAATCCATTCTGAACATTGCACTACACATATTACTATATACATACTTCTTTCAAAGCATGTTTAAACTCATATTTTTTGTACTAAGTTTCTTTAAAAACCATCTTTCAGACCTATTCTCTGTGTTCGCTGTTATTTGAGACGTCGCAATGACTTCACTATAAAGATCTCGCCTGTTCTATAAAGTGTACAACATATATATCCACACATATTACACATATTACAGTATTTTATACACAAGGGGTTTCATAGAGTATTCTCTAAATTCATGTTTTTCTAGAGAGTTTATATAAAAGCCATCTCTAAAACCTATTTTCCATTTTCGTGGTGACGAACGAGAATCGCGATGACGCCGGTAATCAAAATTCCCGTGAACACATCTTGAAAATTGAAAAAAAACAGACATTCAATGGCCAGCAACACATCTAAAAATAAAATGTAAACAAAATCTATTTTGAACATTGCCCTACACATATTACTATATACATAGTTTTTTCAAAGCATGTTTAAATTTATATTTTTCTACTAAGTTTCTTTAAAAAGCATCTTTCAGACCTATTTTCCCTTTTTGCGGTAATTCGGGACGTTAAGATGATATTGTTAACGGCGAGGATCACGCCTTGTCCATAAAGTAAAATCAAATATATGCACACACGCACACATATTACAGAAATGTTGACACTAGGGGTTTAATATTGTACACTTCAAACTCATGTTTTTAAAGTGTATTTCTAGAACCATCTCTAAAACCTATTTTCTGTTTTAGCATTGAGGTCTAAGATGATGATGAACTCAGTATTCGCGATCCAGCAATTACGTCACAAAAGCAGGAAGACAAAGCAGGAATTCAATAGCCACCACCACATCAAAAAATATATCTATATAATTAATTCTACCCATCACAGTACAAAACTCAGCATATAAATAACTCTATAAAAATATTTATCAAAATCTCAATATCTCTATAACACTGCATATTAATGATTCACTGATATATTTTTTTATATTTCCACCAATATTCAAGTTCATAGTCGTGATGTCCTCACGATGGTACATGGGGATCATGCTGGCAGTCACATCGTCTTCACAAATATTGTGCGTGAATTAAAAAAAACATTTTTGGACACATAACTTGTGTCACTAACACCCCCATTTCTCAACAATAGGGTGAGTATCTCCACCCTCAGCCCTTATGTGGGCTTTTACACAACTTTTCAACCCAGATCCATTCCTGACAGATGAAATGGCAGCCGCAACTTTCTATTTAGATTGCATCCAGTCAATCAGAGCATTCCTGTTGGTGTGTGCATTTGCGATTCATCGCAAAACCACCTCAAAATATCCGCTGCTAGAAATATCACTATAAATGTAAATATATATTTCTTAACAACTACTGAATGGATTTGCACCAAATAAGCAAAAGGCACTTCCTTGAACCTGCATCTACCTCCCTGCCAAATTTGGGGTATGTCCGTTTAGTGGTTCGGGCTATTGGTGTGGCTAAAGGTTCCTGTGGAAATTGACATTTCAAGTGCAACCTTAATTTGCGCCACAAATTATTGGTGTCCACTGCAAGGATCAACCCCAAACGTTCCATAACAATAGTACCCACCGTTACACTTTTTTGGAAAAATTTCATGCAGATTGATCAAATGACAATAAAGTTATAGCCGAGTCAAAAAATGCTTTTCCTATGGAAACTAGGTCCTAACCATAACTACCTACTGGCACCGCCAGTTAGTCAGCCTCACTAGTCGAGGCTCTCTTTGTGGATGTCACCACATGTAATTATGTTCCAAAGGAACCCCATACTCAAATCCGAGGGTGGGACATGAGCCACACCAGCCAAACAGTCCTCAGCAAATATTTTATTCAGGCTGAATACATTGATGTGTTTCGACCCTACTTAGGTCTTGATCACATGGACTCCTGAGTAGTCTGATCAGTTTATAAATGGTGACAACATCGTTGAAAGTAACGAAAGACTTTACAATGCTGATGGTTCTGTGGACATAATTAAATATGAGCATCTTTATACACATTACTCGTGTAGCAGCAAAATAATATTGACATCATTTTCATATATAATTCTAAGAAATCATAGATAAACTTCCACATTCGGATATTATCTCCAAAGCCAAATGTTTCTTTGCTAAAATAGCTTTTATCTATAGGTTTTGAACATTATATTCTCTACATGGTTGTAATCCATGATAAACAGATCTAAACCATTTCATCTGGCTATAAATTAAAATAGCCTTTATTTTCAGATAATTTTGCTGACTAAACTTCACAAGTTTAACCTTATTCTATTACCGAAATTTCACGTTTCACGTGTTTTATCAGTCAATTGCATTAATTGTCTATTGCAAATAAGGCCTCATTTGTTATATATCGTATTTGCCACTCAACACAGTTCGCACACAGAGGCTCCATCTTCAGAAAGCTGCTCTTAAATTACATCAACTAAATTAGCCATTTCCCTTTTAGCTATGTACATTCTTCTGGCCTACTTGTTACTGATCCAGCAGTCTTTTACAATCCAGGGTTCAGTATGACTGGCTAAATTATATTTCAGTCTCATTTAATTCTTGAAATTTCACATTATCCACTTTACACTCCGATATTTTTTCAGCCAGCATACATTATCAATCATTTTCACCCAATGAAGTCAGTACCACTTAATACAGTTCGCACGCAAAGGTTATGTATTGAGAATGCTGCCTTTCAAATACATTGACTAAATAAGGCATCCATTTCTGGTATTCCTCAAGCATGCCGATTATAGATCTTGCAAAGTAATCACTCTTTCGAGTAGGCATACAACTTCACTCTTTAGTTCAATGTTTATTCAGGACTTAAAGCTATCTGCCATCCCTCCATATCGCTGATTGATTGGCTATATGTAGGGAAACATAACAAAGAAACTGACACACAACTGTTAGAGCGGAACCCGGACAAGACCAACATCTTTACGACTTGGGTCCTACCTCAGTTCCATGACACACTCCATAGTGAATTCAGCTTACAATACAGCCGGCAGGCGTTCCTTCAATATATCACTTGACGTATTTTACTAGTGGGGAGAGGTAAAAGTTAGGGAAATAATAATTAAAAGGGCTTACTGGGCTCAGCAGAACCATCTGCCGTGACAGTGGTTCCTCCCACCGTGGCACTGGTGGAGGCAGCGCCTTCTTTGCCCTACTACAATGCTCTCTTGCTCCTTGTGTTTGGTGGTAGATTAGTGGTACAATTACTCTCTAAAAACATATTTTGACAGGAATACTCAGTAACTGATATTAAGAAGCGCTCAACCTTGCACGTCGGGGCTCCTCTTTGCAGACGCCACAGTAATTAATATTCCAAAGGAACCCCGCACAGACATCAGAAGGTGGGAAACTAATCACAACAGCCAAACAATCTGCAGCAAATAGTTTATTCAGGCAGAATCCACAGAGGTGTTTCGACCCTACACAGGTTTTGATCACATCACCTGTTGCCTGATACATTTATAAATGGTGACAACATCATTAAAAGTAACTAAAGTCTTTAAAATGCTGATCAATCAATCAATCAGTCATTTGTAGAGCGCACTACATACCCACGAGGGTCTCAAGGCGCTGAGAGGGGGGCGCTACTGGTCAAACAGCCAGGTCTTGAGTAGCCTCCTGAAGGTCAGCAGGTCATTGATCTCAGCGCATTTCCAGCTCTCTGGGAAGGTTGCGGTCTCGAGGGAGAGATTGATGCCATTGTGTTAGATGGCGTGCGATGGAACTGCTGGCTCCAGTGAAGATGTGGTGCGGGAATGGGTTTGACGGGGAGCCAGAGTGGATTGTGCTCATAGTCTTGATGTTGTAATCAATGCTCACGTTGTCCCAGGCTAGCAGGGAGTTGTGGTCGATGGTGTACAGAAAGTCAGTTGTGTTGATGTCTGTTGGGTCTGTCTGGGTGTTGAAGCTGTCATGGATGTCTGCTATCTTGCGGTGGAAAAAAGTGGCGAGGAAGTCGCACAGGGTTTGCGACGGCTGGATGTCGTTGGTGTTTGAGCTGGGGTTGGAAAGTTCCTTCACGATATTGAAGAGCTCCTTGCTATTGTGTGCATTGTTGTCGAGGCGGTCTTTGAAGGAGGCCCTCGTGCCAGTCCTGATGAGGTGATGGTGGTTGCGGATGGCGTCCTTTTGGGCTGCGTGGCTGTCCGGGGTCTGCTCACTGTGCCATTTCTTCTCTAGTTTCCAGCAGGCTCGCTTGGAGGCTAGGAGTTCTGGGGTGAACCAGCTGGCCCTCTTGCTGGTGTCTCTGTAGGAGGGTTTCTTCAGCGGGACGAGGGTGTTGGCGCAATTGTCGATCCAGCGTCTGAGGCTGTGGGCAGCGTCGTCAGTTTTGGAGGGTTCGGTGGGTGAACTGAGAGCGAGGTTTGCGTGTAGTTGGTCTTCGTGATTTTGCTCCAGCAGCGGCTGGGGATCTGTTGGGTGCGATGGTGTGTGGTTAGTTTCTGGTAGGTGAAGTGGATGCAGCGGTTGTTGGTCCAGAGGAGTTCAGTGGTGTGGCTGAAGGAGACATGGAAGCTTGAGGAGAAGACGGGGTTGAGCGTGTGGCCGGCGAAGCGGTTAGGCGTTGTGACCAGTTGCCTCAGTCCGAGGATGGCGAGGTTATCGATCAGGGTGGTGGAGTTGCTGTCATTGTTGTTCTCAAGGTGAAAGTTCAGGTCTCCGAGGAGGATGTAGTCGGTGGAGGTCAGGGCGTGCCTGCTGATGAAGTCGGCGATGGAGTTGCTGAACTGGGGTGGTTCCTCCTCCGACTCCGTTGGGTCGGTCTCTACGGGTGATCTTGTAGCCGTCTGGGATGGCAATGGCGATGTTGGGTGCGGAAGAGTCCTTCATCCAGGTCTCTGTCAGGAAGGCGACGTCCGGGGGTGAGGTGTCGAGCAGGTCCCAGAGCTTAACGGCATGTTTGCGTGCGGAGTTGTTTTTTTATTAGGATGCATCGGAGGTGATTGTGGCCTTTCTTGGCTGGTTCGGCGGCTCTGAGGCTGGTGTAGCTGCAGTTACGGCAGGTGAAGAGACCCTGTGTGCGTTTTGGGGCGGCTTTGAAGCAGGTGTGGGTCCGTCCAGAGTTGAGAGCGTGGAGTGTGATGGCATCGTAGCGTAGCGGTCATCGTGGCGGACGCAGGGACCTGGGGTTCTGGCGCTGGGCGCGGTCCAGGCGCGGACAGGTGCAGACGGGCTTGCCTCCAGCGGCGTGGACCCGCAGCAGCCACCGTATATGGGGAGGTGGGAGGAAGGAGCAGCTGGGAGGCTGGGCAGGGGCAGTGAATGGGTGGTCAGGGGGGCGGGGCCTCAGGGTACGTATTGGCTGGAGCCGGAGCTGTGAGGGGTGACGAGGGAATCAGAAGGCAAAAGGGCACCGAATACAGGGCAACAAGGGAACAGAAGGCAAAAACAGGCACAGAATAACGGGGGCAATGAAGGGAACAGAAGGCAAAAACAGGCACAGAATAACAGGGGCAACGAAGGGAACAGAAGGCAAAACGGGCAGAGAAACACGGGGCTACGAAGGTAACAGAAGGCAAAAACGGGCACAGAATAACGGGGGCAACTAAGGGAACAGAAGGCAAAACGGGCAGAGAATCACGGAGCAACGAAGGGAACAGAAGGTAAAACGGACAGAGAAACACGGGGCAACGAAGGGAACAGAAGGGAAAGACGGCACAGACCAGATACAGGCACCGGGGAAAAACAGACAACAGCAGTCACAGACACCAGAATAACAATAAAGGCATACAGTACGATGCAGGAAAAGGTACAAACCTACGGTCTACCACTGGCCACCAGGGATGAGGCGCAGATGGTAGCCTGCAGGTGGAGGAGGGCCTCGAACTTCCTCAGCGGCGGCAGCTGGGGCAGGGACACACAAGCGGTGCTGTGCGGAGTGGGAGCAACCTATCTAGCAGGGTCAAGGGTCGCTCTGATAGTTCCAAGAACACAATTAAATATGAGCATCTTTGTATACCTTACAGATATATTTATATTTATATATGAGTCAATCACATAACTTAAACTTAACTTATCTCTCAGTGCGAGCAGCACAGTATTTAAAAAACAAATATTAAAATTTTTAGAAAGCAATAAATATTTATTTCTCACTGAGCCCTGCAACCTCGACATCTAGCAGGTTGAGCAAGTCTGCCCAGGAGTTCTTCAGCTGCTTTGTTGTGCACTCCCGTACTTTACCACACTGCAGCCGAGTCTCCCACAGGGCGTATCCTTTCCTAGGCTTGCCGTCAACATGGAGGAAAGATGGCACTGAACCTAAAAAATGAGGGAGGTCATCTCTGCCTTGGTAATAATGGGGTGGGACTGTACTGCCTGAACGGCGCCAGGGCCCACACGATGTGTGTGTGTGGAACAAGCACCTCCACTGCTACCTGCTTCTGCCATGGGGGATACTAAAAGAAAGCAGAAAGTAAGGAAGTGGAACAGGAGGAAGAGGACTGTCGCACTAGGAAAGAGAAACAAAAAAGTGTGAAAAGTCATAAAAAAGTAAAAAACAAAGAGATTCATAAACTACACAAACAGAAAGACACACAGTGTTAAAAATAGAGGTAAATGAGGGGTGGGTGGTTGGGATAATGATTAGATGGTGGTAGCTTAAGAGAGATAGAATAACAGGCTGCAGCATAATGAAGAGAAGCAGAAAGGAGGTAAAACAAGAAGGCTGCATCCATGTGCATCACATGGTGCAGTTTGCACTGATTTTTAGGGTGTAATGCACTACTGGTGTGAAGAAAACAGTATGAAGAGCCGGACAAGCATTTTTCTGCAGTTGATGGAGTTCTACAGAATCTCACTGAGTGTTTTTACAACTCCACAGAATTCTACAGAGAAAAACTCCTCCCAGGCCTAATTTTGAGTTGTATGTGCTCTCACCCCCTCAGGTAATAGGGTGGGGACATGTATTCCTACTACTAAGTATAATTCTCATCCAGAGGTGGTTGAATCTTATTTAAGCAGAAATCTGTGCCCAGGAGTAGGTTTATATATGTGAGCATGAAAACTTCCACCCATAAATTTACCTTTTAGAATTGGACCAAGTTTGTTGCCAATGAGTAAAGTGAAACATTTACAAAATCATGTTTGAGCTGAGGTCATAAATTGATAGAAGTAGCAAGATTAGTCGGGCCGAAACCCTTTACATTTCCTACCCCATCACAAACCCAAGCATTAGGAGGAGGCATGACTAAGTGAGGAACGGAGGATTCCTGCTTTCAGCTTTTCCCTTTTCCTTCTATCCTTTTCTCATGACTTTATATTTGCTGTGGTGGGAAAGGAGATTGAGTAGAAGTTGGATTTAACCTGACAGTGCTCCTTGGCCACAAATATGACCATCAGAGAGTGAAGGTTACTTTTAGAGAAGCTGCGCAAAAGTGATAACTGCTCCCGGCTCTCCTCTGATGGCACTCTATCTCAGATTTACTGTCTTTCATAGAAGGGAGCGCTGCATGAAAAACTGCAGCAGAAAGGGGGAGAAAATAGTGCAATTCCAGATTTTCAAAGAATTGAATGCTCATGAGTTCAACGGTGGTGCTTGTACTAATTTTAGCATTGCTGTATGTTTCAGAAATGTGTTGTGGAGCAAAGGCGAGTCTGTACTGTCTGACATTGGCTTTGAACTGTAGGTACACCCTCTAGTACACAATACAGTGTTGGTCAGAACACGGGTCAGACATGTAAGATGTGGCTTTAGGTTAAAGTATACATGTACATGAAAGTATAAAAGACAATATACCACGTGGACCCTTGCTTTCTTCAGCATTAGGATTTGGGCCAGCTCACACTAGTTTAGTAAAAATAGTTTTGCACCCAAACTGAAATATTTTGCACTAGCCAGTCCCATCCCCAATATGTCGCACTTACATGCATTTTTAAAGGATGACACAAAGGTGTTTGAGAGGAGTACGGAAAATAGCTTTTGCGTGTGAAAGTTGATTCGATGTCTGATGTGCTTTGTGAATCTTTGCTTCACTAAGGGCCAGATGTACAAAGCTTTTTCAGCTCGCAAACAGCCAGATTCGCAGAATCGGGACACTTGCAACCTAAAAAAGCATTGTTAAATGTACAAAGGGCCACATCTATCATTATTTCAAGTAGCGATTAACTAATTGCGATTCTCTTTGAATCTCAATTAGGTAATCGCTATTCCTAATGTATGAAATTTTGAGTTTCAGTAGGGCTTCCTAATGGGTGGCAAATAGACCTACCTCATGCATATTAATGAGGTTGCGCAACCCGTTAGTATACAGCAAAATGTGGGCACAATTTTTTTTTAGAGCAGCCAATGGTCCCACTGACCTCTGCCTACTCCTAAAAAATCAAAAAAGGAAATTTTTCATTTTTCTTTTTTAAATGCATCCTGTTTTCCTTTAAGAAAAACGGGATGCATTTAAAAGAAAAAAAACTGCTTTATTTAAAAAGCAGTCACAGACATGGTGGTCTGCTGACACCAGCAGATCACCATCGCAGTGAGTGCCTGGCTATTCCCAATGGGCCGCAAATAGCGACCTGTCTCATCAATATTAATGAGGCAGATCACTTGTGACCTGTTGGGATTCACAAACAGTGCAAACATCCTGTTGTACCTAGCTGTTTGCAATTTCCTAATAGTAAATAGCAAAAACTGGCTATTAGGAAATCGCAAACAAAGTCTATGCACATATGGCCCTTAGCATCCCGCGAGTGCCAGAGTAAACCCTTGAAAAATGTGAGCTTCTTGCTTTGGTGATCATGAATTGAGGACCCTAGGTTGGAATGGAACATGCCATCCCTGTGCCTTCCAACAAACATCACTGTTCTAGTGGTTATGTTGCTAGCCACTCCCTGAGGGCTGCCTTTCACCCCACCCCACACCCATTCACCACAGGCATCACAGGACATGTGATCCTGACAATAAAAGGGGCTGGGCGTACATGCCGTGGGCTAGTTCTACATCCTAACCAACCATGTCTCTGTGGTCATTGCATATGCATGGGGGCCTAGGGACCCACAACATTACATTGGCGATGAGCGGGCTAAGCCCATGTTTGCAGCCACCTTTTTTGGTGATTGAAGGGGGAGAGTGCTGCCCATCTTGGGGGCACCCCCTGTGAGCAGGACATGCCTGATGGCCTGCGGTGCATGTAAAGAGGCCTGGGCGTGAAGGAGCTGAACGGGATCCCACCCCGCAACACAAGAACTCGCTGAGTGGGAGGTGAAGGTGCCCGGGCCACCTGAAGAGGTCGACATCAGAAGCCAGCAGTGAGGCAGAACCCACCAGGAAACTGAAGAGGAGCAGGTAAGGAGCAGTGGGATGGTGTTATTTCCCCCAGGCGAGACTGCCCGCGTGATGTAACTTGTGGCATGCATGAGGGGCCAGCAGCAGAAGTGAGGAAGCTGCATCGGATTGGGCTAGCATTCAGCTGGTTTCGGACAGGCGGCCGACGGAGAATAGGAGAGGCTGTTTGTGTGACTGTGTGAGGTGAAACCCGCAGTGGGTATGATGCTGCTGAGGCCGTGTCTAACAGTAAAAAGTGATGGGCCTGCCTCTGGAGTAGGATTGGGCAGCATGCAATGTGATTCCAAAGCGTATGAGAAGTGGGGAAGCGAAAAAGGTATCCCTCCCTAAGACAGTAAAAGACATTCAGTCTACACCCCGCACGGCCAGAAAGAAAAATGCATACCGTGCTGAAATGTTGTATGCGGGCCACACCTGGTAGCCGGCACGACTGTAGTGAGAGGGAGGGCCACGGCAGGGCACGATGCAGTATGAGGGCTTGTTCACAATGGAGAGTAAAGGCCGGGTGTGCCCTCCTGCATTGCATGAAAAGATAAAGGGGAAGTGCTGCATGAACTCAAGCCGCATGCAGAACCAATAGCATTGAGAGAAGCGTGCTTGATAGAACTGTTTCCCCTCCCACCCAAGAGATAGTTGTGAAGCTGGTTGAAGCCACGCAAGCCCAGAGCGAGGCTCCGCACAGCCTGTCACCGAGAGAGACTGCTGCTTAAGTGAGGGGATAGCATAAAGAGAAAAAAAAGTTACTGCATGGAGGAGAAGGTTGCTGCACCACAGGAACAGTGAGCCCACGAGTGAAGAGAGTAGCACTCCTGCCGCCCATGGTGGAGGCGCCTGGGCACCTTGACAGGGCTCGGCGAGGCCTTGCTTGAGTGGGTGCAGCTCTGCGGTCCGAGAAGGCTGCTCGCTGTCAAGGCATCACACAGCGAGTAATGAAGCTGGGCCTGCACAAGTCAGAGGCATCCTAAGGCCGCACTAAATGCCCCCAACAAGCGGCGCAACTGCCATAATTGGTTGGGGGTCGAGAGCATTTGTCCAGTGGTGCTCAGTCAGCAGGACACAGCAGCATGTGTGGTGCTGCTGTGGCAAGGAGTGAAGGAGTGGGCCACAGTGCTGCACCTTCATATGCAGTGCCAAGGAAAGAGCTGAGGCCCGCAGAGTGGAGAAAGCTGTTGGGGACTCTAAGAGATGGTGCAGTGCTGTCTAGTGGCTATAGACGGTAGCTTCCAAGAATCGAAATAGAATCTGTAAGGACGTCTTGCGGCACAAAGAGGTGGCCTGAATTACAAAAGGGGGATCACCATCATGAGCGTATGAACTGCCAAGATACTGAACAAGTGTGTACCCTATGCTGCCCCAAGTGAGGATGCAGAGACAAGGCTGTGCATCGAATGATGAGCTGCGGCAGTGTGTGGTAAGGGGACAGCCAGGCAATTTGAACTAGGAAGGTGTGTGAATTACCAGAAAGACAGCCACAGACTGGTTGGCCTGAAGAAGGCGAAAAGAGTGTCTACCCAAGCAAAGATGCCGTAGACTCGCAAAGGCTTTCAGGAAGAAGAAAGTGTGTGCCTAGTGGCAAAAGGACGCCATAGCAAGGGGAAGGAGCAACTTGAGCATGCCGCCCACCACAGGAGTACAATCAGATGGAGAAAGGAGAGTGCAAGGATAGAAGTGCACTGAAGATCGTACCCTAAACACTGACGGTAAAGGCTGGAGCCCGAGAGCGAGACGTCAGCGGAGATGACCGGCAAGAGATCGGCAAGGAGGACCTGCAAGAAGTCAGCGAAGATTACCTGCCAGAGGTCTGAGGAGACGACCTGCCAGAGGTCTGAGGAGACCACCTGCCAGAGGTCTGAGAAGACGACCTGCCAGAGGTTGGAGGAGCAGCGACCTGAGGAGAGGTCAGAGAAGTGGCGACCTGAGAAAAGGTCGGTGAAGCGGTGACCTGAGAACAGGTCTGACAAGGGCACCGAGGCGAGGTCCGTGAAGAGGACCAAAGAGCAGTCAGAGATGGAAGACCTGAAATCCAAGAATGAAGACCGAGGATGAGTTGTGAAAGGAAAAAGGTCGCGACGACAGGTCTAGTCACCGAAGGAAGAGAATGCATTATCCTAGAGGTAGGAAGTGCACGTCACATGGAGAGGCTTGATCAGAGAAGTGCAAGACCGGAGGGGACTAGACTGTGTTGCACATTGAAAGAACAAGGAGGAAAAACTGAGTGGCATGACCCCACTCTAAAGACATTTCAAGAAGAAAGGAGAAGAAGAGAGGAGTGTGTGATCTGACAACTCGCACACCAGAATGCATAGATGACCGAGTGCAAGAACATCTGGCATCTGGCATGGAGCACAGTACCTGGAGTATATTGTTGGCACTTGGAGAAATAGCTATCCATGAGTCTTCGGAACACCGAACGAACCTGATGATTGCAGAGTCGAGCAGGCTAGACCATTTGTGACATTCACCTTTGGGGTCGCACAGGAGACTGGGTGGTGGGGCTACTTGGACGTCCTGAAGAAGAGAATCCAACCACTCCACACCAGACCATGGCGACCCAGGGGCAAAGTCCTTAGGGATGCCAGTGAGAGCGGCTCCCACCACAAGAGATGAGTCTACAGCTGCTCTTCTGCAGATCCCAGGAAGATGTAGGTCTTCTGCAGGAATAAAGAACTACCCTTCGGGTGAAGCTAGCGACTTGAAGGTGGGACTCGTAGAGCTTCTTCCACACACCTAGAGGGTGGGGTTGGAGGGACATGGCGAAGTACGCTGACATCCAGGGAAAGCCTGGTGAAGAGGGCCTCTGAGACATCCTGTGAGAGGGGAATGCCTGCAAGAGGGGCATCCTGGTGAGAGGGATGTTTGCAACTACTCTGCAATTCTGTACAGGAAGCAATACAGTATTTGTGAAGATGCCACAACAGCCAGGACTGATTGGTGAAAACATGACATCTACAAGATTCACCATAACTCCACCTGCACCATCACAGAGAACTGTATACAGAGAGACAGACTTTGGTGTCAACTTCCACACCTTAAGTCAAAGGAAGGCCAGACCCGGAGAGCAACACTGAACTGTGCCAAGCAGAAATGGTGATCCTATCTGCAGTCGTACCATTGCTTTGTTTCTGCAAGCAGCTGAACAGACTCAGTGTAAATTCATATTTCTTGTTTTATTCTCTCCCACAGGTTGCACTTTTATTGTTTCATTTTTGAAGAAAGTTTTGGAGGGATGTAGTGACCGGCTGGTCTCTGTTTTAGTGGGTTTCCTACCAGCCACTCCCCAAGGGCTGCTTTACACCCCACCCACACCCATCCACCACAGGCATCACAGGACATGTGACCCTGACAATAAAAGGGAGCAGGAGCGCGTGACCTGGGCCAGTTCTACACCCTCACCAATTGTTTTCTGAGTGGTCATTGCATATGCATGGGGGCCTAGGGCCCCATGACATAGTAGGCATATAACGTGCGATTCGTCCCACCATCCTTTGCCTCCCTTTTGGCCCACCACAAAAGACACAACACAAAGTGTCTGGTCTTCACTGCGTAGTCTTTATTAATTCCCTGATAGCGCTCTCTTTATTTGTTGATGCATTGTCAACTTTAGACCAACTTTATTAAACCAATCCAACACACATTGATACATTGGGTTGTGCAATATTAGTTTGCACCACAGGTTACAATTGTATTTACAATACAGGTTCTCCAGAGTCACCTTGGATGTGGGTTGTACCAGCAGGCCACAACCCATCTCCATTGCTTCCATTCCATTCCAGGTAACTACCTGTCGTCTACGCCCTAGACGCGGCCGCCTGGTACTGCTTTGCGCCTTTCCTTGCGCCCCAGCTTTCAACCCCCTTTCACCAAATTGCTTCTTCCAAGCACCGACATCTCGGGTAGGGCCAGAGAGTCCAGGACCACCAGCAGGACGGCTGTTAGAAACGGGATCTCTGGCTGGCCAAGGCTTGCGCCAACGTCAGTCAGAGACCACCACTTCCACGTCAGGGCAAGGGAGTCACACACCAAGATAACCCCTGCTCACCCTCTAGGTAACGTGACGCGAGCAGCCAGGCTAAACTTGGAGGCTATGTAGGTTAAGTGTTTGCGCACGCACCCAGCAACAACTCCCAAAGCCCACCACAAAGGAAACTCCACACAAGGTTATATAAAAATAGCCTTTGTATTATAATAAACATACATTAGATAAGACACACATATTGTTACACTGTGCCAACAGGCACGGGCAGAATTTACAAGGGATATGTACAAGACAGGGCCACATGGACCACTGTCAGGAATCATCACTTTTTAGGAATAGTAATTAGCACATAGAACACTTTTAGAACAAGTTAGAAAGTGTAGCACAAATTAGCACACAACCAGTAATTACTGGTATAGGGTAAGTACCTCCTACACAACCCTAACCACCTTAGGAATATTGCGCAGGGAACCAAAACGTCACTAGCATCACCTGTACTAGGAGAAAAACAACCACCTAAGAATCACCATCATTTAGGGGTATAAGCATAGGCACATTACACATGATGCATTAACATTCAGCGGTATAGGGAAATAAAACACATGATGTATCAACATTCAGCGGTGTAGGGAAATAAAACACATGATGTATCAAAACACATTCAGCGGTGTAGAAACAAGCAATTGCGCAAAACCCACATGAGCCACAACCTGTGGCAGTCCCTAGGCCAACTGGCCTCTCTAGGGCTAGGACGCCCTGTGTCCCAAAGTCAGGGCCTAAACGTAGCAGCTACCCACAAACTGCTGGGCAGCTGTAGGATCTCTTCTGGGCTCTCTGAGAGAATACTGGGGCCCAAGAACCACCTGTGAGCCTCGCAGGCTCTACCCTCCGGAACAACTGTGCCCCTGAACCTCTCAGGGCTCGCAAAACAATGATGCTGGCACTATAGAGCTTCTCTCAGGGCTCTATAACAACTGTGGGCACAAGAGCCTCTCAGGGCTCGTGAAAACAACTGTGGGCTTGGAGGAGCCTCGGGGCTCTGAACAAAGAAATGCCCTCTCAAGAGCCTCTCTGGGCTCTCAAAACAATGGTGCCTTGAGCCTCTCAGGGCTCGAGAATGAAGAAATGCCACCCTCAGAGCCTCGCAGGCTCGTAAACGATGAGGTGGCGCATGGAGCCTCCCAGGGCTCGTAGACCAAGAACTGGCGCCGCTGAGCTGCTCGGGCTCTCAACAAAGACAATGCCCCCAGAGCCTCTCGGGGCTCATCAACCACTGCGGGGTCTTGGAGTCCCTCACGGGGGACCCAGGACAAGAGAAAATGCCCCACGAGCCTCTCAGGGCTCGAACACCTCTGGGCCCCTCTCCGGCCCCACTGCGCACTCACCGGCAGTCCTGTTGGCGGGACGGCTCTCCTCTCCTCTTTTCGGAGCCTCGACCAGACGCGGCAGGCTCTGCTCCTTCTCCCGGGGCTCTCCCTCCGATCGGGAGCCTCGGGCAGGACACGCCGGCTGCTCCTCTTCTTGCTGCTCGGCTGCGGGGGTGGGACTTCCGGCTCACCCTCCCTCGGGCCGCGCAGCGATTGGCCAGGCACACGATCACTTCCGGGTCGCCGCGGGCAGCGCGGCGGCTCACTTCAGACAGGCAGGCGGGGTCCCATTATCCGAGAAGTGGGCTCCCTCGTGATAAATTAATATCTCCGGACGGGGCAATGCCGGGTGGGCACCGGCCTCCAATTAAAATATAAAGCGAGGTGGGCACTCGGTCGGCCAGAAATCGGCAATCCCCGCAATTTGGGGCAAATGCCGGGTGGGCACCGGCTTGGAGCACCAAGCGCTCCCAGGCACTTAGCAGCACAGGAAAAGCGCCCCCAGGCGCTATGGGGACAAAATAAAGCGCTCCTTGCGCTAGAAAGGTGACCACAGCGCTCCCAAGCGCCAGCAGGCTGCAGAGGTCCCACAAGTCCAGCAAAAGCCCAGGCAAAGTCCTTCAGCAAGGCAGGGGGGCAAAGCTGGGCCCAGAGCCAGCTCACTGGGTCTCCAGGCAGGGAGACAGTCCAAGTGGCGGTCCTCTGGCCCAGCAGCAGCAGCAGCCCCCTCAGGATCCTGGAAGAGAACAGTTTCTGTGGGGACACAGCCCCATTTTTATACTAGCAATTCCTTTGTTTCAGGGTGCAGGGTGGGGGAGAAACCAGTTGCAGCTGTTTTTGGAGCACCCTTGATGGCCCAACCACCCCTTTCATTCACTGGGGAGGCTAGGGTCGATAGACACACCACGGGGGCGGAGCCAGCATTGTGTGGGGAAAACTCAGCCCATCCAGGACACAGGTACACTCCTCCCACACATCACTCATGCTAATCTCACACTCACCACCGGGCAGACCCATCCAGACTTCCTGGAGCCTGGCATGCCAGCCAGTTCCAGCCAATCACGCTCCAGCACCCTCACTGCACACATATTTCAATGTCCAGAAGTAGCACTTCCCTTCTAGACACATACATGCCGCATACACCATCTCGCAGCATTCACTCTCACGAGTTCAGACATACTAAACTCGAGCCTGCACTCCCCACGCATCAGGAACTACCAGGGACACACACATTCCCCATGCATTCCTATGGGAGGGCAGGCCAGCCATACTACACGCACGCACTTTTACTCTGGGACCCAGGGAGAAAGTGCGCCAAGCCAGAAATCATGAACGCCATCAAAAGCAAAAAGTTCAGGGGTGAACCAGCCATAAAGGCCCGAGTCCAACAACGGCCCCCTCTCCCACCAGCCTGGAGCCCCATTGACTGCCCTCCCTGTTCCAGATGAGCCAGTCCCCGCCAAAAAGGAGTCCCCGCCATTTTTCTTACTCGGGACCCCACCAGCACCGGTATCTCGGGTAGGGCCGGAGAGTCCAGGACCACCAGCAGGACGGCCCCCTCTCCCGCCAGCCCGGAGCCCCATTGACTGCCCTCCCTGTTACAGGATGAGCCAGTCTCTGCCAAAAAGGAGTCCTCGCCATTTTTCTTGCCCGGGACCCCACCAGCACCGGCATCTCGGGTAGGGCCAGAGAGTCTAGGACCACCAGCAGGACGGCCCCCTCTCCCGCCAGCCCGGAGCCCCATTGACTGCCCTTCCTGTTCCAGGATGAGCCAGTCCCCGCCAAAAAGGACTCCCCGCCATTTTTCTTCCCGGGACCCCGCCAGTTCTACCTTTAACAACAGGGATGGGTGGGTGGGCAACTTGCTTCTGGCTGCGACCCGCAGCGCCCGAGGCAAGAGGACAAAGAGGGCTTCTCCCTCGTGCTCCTAGCTCTTATTCCTTTCCCTGGGGGAGGCAGCCTGCGCACCTAAGTGACGCACTCAGACCTTGCCCTACCTCCTCATATTTCCTGCTGACCACTCCCCTGTGCACTGACCCAGTCTCTCTAACCGCCTCCTCTTGCATGAGAATGCCACTAAAGGCCCCCCTCCTCTAGACGCGGGGGGGGGTCGGGGGGGGGGGGCTTACACTGACCACAGACCCATGGAGGTGATTGTGCCCCCATCCATTTCCTTTTTGCCTCCTTTCCCTTCATCTTGTGTCTGTCATTCACCAAGGCTGCAAAAAGATATCACGGTCAGTTATCGTCAATATTTTCTCCAGAAACGTCGCAGTGAATACGCAGTTCTGTTTTATTTCCATCTATGATTCTTCACGAAAACGGAAGTGATGTCTGCTCTTGACTTCCACGTCCATGTTGGTGGTAAACAACATGAGGCTGTTAAAAAACGATTTCAAAGCGATATATCATCAATAGTCAAGACTCCACGCTTAGTGGTTGCCACAGGCAACTGCTCACGTAGAGACTAGTGTATATGACTAAGTTCACCACATGCATGTCAATACTTCATATCATAATGTGCATTAGGCATGATGTATACATTAGTCATTAGGAATAAGTGCAATGTACCGTGCAACTGAGGGGCGTGTGGAGAGGGAATACTTTATGCTCTCCTAGACTTACAAGCACAGAGAGGGCCGCTGCTCTAGTAAGCAGAAACACGTTCCACATATTTGTACTGCACTGTGTACCGTGTTTTACATTTACAAAAATACGGTTGTGTTGTTTATTTTAAACTTAGTTTAGCAGACACGTTTCTAACTATACGAATGAAAATATATGCGGGCATAATACGGCCATCCCGTTCTGCGGTAGTGAAAGTACCTCATACATTTCTCAAACTAATTCTTATCATCACCGATAGCTAACTTGAAATAGAAATGTTGCTCTGCTGGCGATTTTTCCAAAGTACTCAGTAAAAATTTGCAAATACTATAAATATGTAGCTGAGTTTCATGTTATTTTACGGCTCTTAACATTGGCACGGAGGGCAGACATGCAAGATGTGGAGGGCAGACATGCAAGATGTGTGACTTCGGTTAAAACTACTGCACTGCTCGAGGATCCCAGGGACCAAGGGCCATAAACGTTGATTGTTTCAGATGAGAATTGATCGCCCTTGGTGTCTATGTTAACGGGCCCGAAATTAAATAGTATGAAAAAAGAAATAAGTCACGTGCAAGACAATAAGCAACCCATCCATAACACAGTTACCGTTGTGCCTATGTTGCACCGAAGAAGAGGAAGGATGAAAGTCTGAGTCAGCCTGACGGGCAGACAGACTCACACACAGCACCTCATTTGGGTGGCCGGCACAGTTTCAAGGGGGAGAAAGGAAGAATGGGAACCAACTCGCCATCCTCACTAGCTCCCGATTTTAACAGTTTTATCTGTTTCAGTGTTGTGACGTCACTCCTCCGATGAGAACGGCCACGAGGCATCAGAGGAGTGGGAAGGATGGAGGCGCGCGAGGACAAGATACCGTCTTACCAAGAGCTGTGCTCACGTTACCGTCCGCACGATGGCGTGGGTAGGTAAGAGCTCGTTCCTGGGGTGGTATCATTATGAACTCCTCTGGCGAAATGCAAAGCCCATCATGATACACTCTCTGGACTCAAATTGCCTAAAGGTTCACACGCCATGCAGCGCAGCAAGACGTCCATATCAAAGCCCACGGTGTCAACGGGCCTGGGGCCGAGAGGGGCAGGAGGGTGCAGACAGCAATCAAGAGCGAGGCTCGTGTCACAGCTGGGGAGATGGCTCAGGAGGCTGTAAAATAACCCTGGGGCACATTTATCAAAAGTTCAAGGAACACAGGGAAGTAAGGAAAGCTAGTGTGCTGCGTTGGTGAACAGGAGAGTGCTGAAAAGCACCATTTCTAGAAAGAAGTAACTCTCATCAGCTTTCTCCCTGCACTGGCAAACTTGAAACTGCCTAGCAACAACCTAGGCACCTTTTTATTAAATAGTGAAAGGTGCAGGCGCTATGAGCAGCGTTGTTTTAGCACATTAAGGGATACCTTCCTGTATGAAAACAAACGAAAGATGATTTTTTTCGTATTTCTATGCATGATGCACAATGCATCACACATAGAAAGAGGAATTAATAAGGTGAAATAAAACACATTTCTCATTGGTATGCCTCTCTGTGGTAGGGGTACCGATTTCACACAATCCCAGCTTAACAAAGATTACTAAATCTAGAATTGCATGAAATCCATGGATGGATGCTGGGAAACGCCCATGCCTCACCTGTGGAATGCCTACCACTATGAATTATAAGTTAGTTCAACACAAGCCGCTACTCTGCTTAACATCTCTTTACAAAGCCACTCAAGGCCATGCAAATCAGGCCTTGGGTGGCTTCGTAAATCCCAAATAAGCCTTTGTAGTTCCCTGCATCGCCTTGTGTGATGTAAAGGCTTAGTAAATGGTGTCTAAGGCCATGGGCAGGAATTCCATTAAGAGGAGATAATTGTGTGCAAACTGAGCTGCTCGCTGTTAAAAAATATCTGTGAGGCAGGCAAGAGCATGGAAGGGAAAATAACAAGGAAGACAGCATGTGAGAATGACGGAGATTGCGAGAAGTGAGAAAGGCGCGGGGGGGGGGGGAGGGGGGTCACAACCACATGTTATGATGAAGAGGAAAGGGACATGAATTTCCATCACATGCAAACAATCAAATGCCATTGAAATGTGCCAAAGAAAAAATAGTCCCCAGCAGTGGATAGGGAGGAAAGACACTGAATCAGCAAAGCAAATGAGATAGACAACCAACCCATCCAATTATCAGCAAGGGGCCCAGTTTATGTATATGTTAGGTACGGAAACAATAGGTCTGAGTACAGACAGCTAAAGCATGAATGAATGATGCATCCATCATTACCATGCTGCCTCTTTGGTATACATTTGTTATGTTAGTATGCCTGCTGTCAGAGAAGTGTTAGGGACTGTTCCTGACTTTCCCCCTGCTGACCCTCTAAATCGGAGTCTGATAAAGGGCCAGTCTAATCACACTTATCTTTAATCTCCTGCATTAATGTGAAAGAGAGAGCAGGTGAACCCCTTGAAAGCTCGCTCAGAAGAACCAAGCTAGAAGTCAAACATTTTACTCATTCAGTTTCACAAGTACTTGAGATAGTTCTGCCTCATCAATATTCTTCATTACCAATGGTGCTTAATTTGCACAAATTAAGCACCAGGTCAGGAGGCCACTGCAGCTTGCACTACGCATTGCCCCAGTCAGGGTTGCCAATGACAGTAGCAACACGGGTTCTAACAATCACACTCCTACAAGTATGATAAATCAGACTATCCTAGGCCCCCCAAGAATGGCTTTAGCAGGTATTAGTTATTTATAATGTTGACTGAAATAATAGGCAAACATTTTACGCATTTCTAAATTAGATAAACACAGTCCGCATGTGGGCAGACTGTCATAAGTTCCAGTGCTGACAATAAAGTGTTGTTGCCGAGCACCGGAAACTACCAGCTCAAATTAAACAGTTACAAAAGAATGAAAATGTCTTCTAGTTCCCTCAATTCAAAGCGTTCTGAGAGACCAAAAAGGGCATCTTTGAGACTCTGTGTCAAATCCCTTGTAGGATAGGACCCTTTGTGCAGGGTTATCCCCAAACCTTCTTGCCTTCTTCCTCCCATTTTTTCTGACCTGTTTTGCTAGCTTTAGGTCTCTGGGCATTTTACCACTGCTGGCCAGTGCTAAGTACAAGTGCTCCCTGTGTAAATTGTATTGGTTATTGGTTTATCCATGATTGGAATATTTGATTTGCTAGTAAGTACCTAGTAAAGCACACTTGAGGTACCCTGGGGCCTGTAAATCAAATGCTACTACTGGGCCTGCAGCACTTATTGTGCCACCCACATGAGTAGCGCTGGAAACACACCCCAGGCCTGCCACTGCAGTGTCTGTGAGTGCAGTTTTAAACTACCATTTTGACCTGACAAGTGCACCCAATTGCCAGGCCCAAACTTTCCCTTTTACTACATGCAAGTCCTCCCTAAGGTAGGCCCAAGGCAGCCTCATGGACAAGGTGCAGTGTATGTAAGAGGTAGGACATGTACTGATGTGTTTTACATGTCCTAATAGTATAATACTGCTAATTTCACTATTGCAAGGACTCTCTCTCCAATAGGGTAACACAGAGATTGCCTTGAAATATCTTTTAAGTGAAGGTTCACATCAGGAGCAGTGAGACATTTGGAGCTCGGGGGTCTTTGAGCTAACAATTAGAAAAAGCATCTTTTGGTGAAGTTGCTTTTTAAATTGCATGTTTGAAAATGCAATGTTTGGAAAGTGGGCATTTTCTTGCTTAACAATTCTGAGCCTCTGTTTGTCTATACACGTCTGGGGTGGCTGATAGTTGAGCTCTTGTGTATTTACTCTAGGCAGTCACACAAAGGGAACTGAGGTGTGCCTTCCATATCCTGATTGGCATCAACAGGCTGATGGGCCTTCTTAAGCTAGAGTTGGGGGAGGAGTTGTCATGCACACCTGAATAGGGCTGTGCCTGTCCTCACACAAAGCTGTCTCCAGCCCTTTGTAGTGTGTACGTAGCCAGGCCAGGGAAAGGCAGGATCTTGTGGACTACAAAGACTTTTCTTTGAAGTGTGCCTACTTCAAAGTCATCAAGGGGTATAAGTTTTGGAGCTATGACTCCCCAAAATCAGAGCACTTCTGGACTGAGGACATTCTGCAGGGAACACGAGCTAGAGAAGCTGTCAGGAGGGACAGCCACTTTGCTGGTTTGACCTGCTGCTTTGCTACTTTTGTTCTGGGATTAAAAGGTCTGGACTTTGCTTTATATGTCCTACTACCAAGGTTCTCCAAGGGCTTGCGTTGAGCTTGCTTCCTGTTAAGAAGTCTCAGGGCCATCAAAGACTTCACTTGCCAGTGCCTGGGCTTTCCTGCTGAGTGGTGCCAAATCCAGTTCCTGGGCCAATGGAAGTGTAACCTGGTGATCTTAAGGAGAAAATCCAACACATTGATTCCTAGCACCTGTTTTATCGATCCACTGCTGGAAAAGATTGATGTATCGCCTCTTCCTTCCCTGGAGCTAGGGGTGGGCAGAGCTCATGGAGTTGCACTAAGCTGAATTCTGCGGAGTTGCATGAAAACTCCATGAAATTCCATGGAGTATCTCGAGTGGGTGAAGTTACTTCACTCACCCTCCCCTAGTGGCATTACTGGCCTACGTGCTGGTGAAGATACCTTACAATGCCCTAAACTACGTCTTCCTCTTCTGCTCCACCTGCCAGGTGCCCTAATGGGCTGTGCCCTTCACCTCCAGCCTCATCCTTTGCAGTGAAGTCTTAAACCCCTTCCTCGCTTTCCTGACGCACAAGGAGGCAAGGGACTGTTGCTGCCATGCTTAAGGTGCAGGCGACGATGGAAGGGGTAGATGTTGGTGAGTCTGGTGCATGCCACTGAATGGCCTGTAAAGAGTTAAGTTAACCCAACTCTACACTCACATGCCAGACTACCAGTAAAAGGGGGTATATAATAAAATTAAGACAGATAGCTTCTTGCGTGCATTCGTCCGGTACCATCAGGCTCTTCTACAAGCTGTCAGTTAAACTCACACTGCAGTTGGTGAAGCCTGCCTACACTCTAGGAAGGGGCGGTATCAAGTTTGGAGAGTGCCCCAGCACTGGCCAGCCTCCTTTCCAGACTGTCTCCTTGCTCTCCCATATGGTGCATGCCCTGGAGCTGGGGCAAACCCTCACCCCCAATCAGGATTCAGGGGAGGAATTATCTAGGGAGGGAGAGGATGGTGGGAGGCCCGTCATACCCAGAGAACAAGGGAGGGAGATGGCCGGTCGCTGAGGGGAACCAGCAGAACTTAGAATATGAGGTCATGGCCCACACCCGGTCCCTTGATCTGAATGAGGATTGGTAATGGCTCAATGCCCATGGCTGAGCAGTCCAGAGAGTGACTTTTCACAAGTAGGACTTTCATACTCTCCCACTCTCTGTCTCTCACTAACTTCCCACTCCCCCTCCTCCTGCTGTCTGCGGCTTGGAAAGGGATCGCTTCAGTACTGAAAACGAGGCTGGAGATCCCGTGAGACCTCAGGCACTTGCGAGAAGTAGCAGGCACCTTTGGACATGGTAATCAAATACTGTGTACAGCTCCTGGGTCCTCGCTTGTCTACATAGCCATTGGTGGGTGTGGGTGAACTCCGCTATGCAGCATAGGCAAAACCCTGCCCTCCAAGTGGAGAGCAGAGTGACAAAAACTCTGTGAATTTCGCTGGAGGAGCAGAGTTTACTGCTCACCTTTACCTGAAGCCCATAGCACCCAATCTAACTCTGATGCAGCACCTGCTAACAGCTGTTGGATCGATGTAGCATGTCTGGATTTTGGACCCATCCTCCCTGGGTGCTGATTCTTCATTGTCACCACACCGCAGTAACAAATCAAGGCCACATGTCCGGAACCTGATGCATCACCTCCCCTGCCAGTACAGACCGATGCAACACCTCCTCTGCCTAGCAGTAGGGAACCGACGCATCACCCTCCCTGTGTAGTAAGGAACCGATGCATTACTTTGCTTTTTCGTTACTTCACCTCCCCTGCACCTTGCACAGTCTTTGATTTTTGAGCACATCTAAGTTAATTTGTGCTAAAACAAATGCATTCATTGATTTCTACGAACTAAACTTTAGAAGTGATATTTTGACTTGTGTATGTTGGATTTGTTTTGCTTTGGTCTTGTTTTATGCAGATAAATATTGGCTATTCTTCTAAACTGGCATGGGCTCCTTTTGTAGTGTTTTCACTGTGCTATTGTGCTTGTGTGTGCAAGTACTTTACTCATTGCCTCTGAGATATGCCTGACTGCTTGTGCCAAGCAACCAAGGGGGTAAGCATGGGTTATCTTAGCTGTGTGACTCCCTTACCCTCTCTAGAGTGGGGGTCCCTACTTGGACAGGGTGAAAACCACTGCCAACTAGAGACCCCATTTCTAACACCCTGGTCCTGGCCATCTCTCCCATATATGACCCCCCAAGCTGGACCATTTTGCCCTGCAAAATTGTACAAAGGCAAGTCTGACAATAATCTCACTCTGGCAGTTCTCCGGTAGGCTGCATGCTGAGACTGATTTCAGAGCAGGAAGGGCTGTCAAGACTCAACCAAGCCTACAGGGCCCTATTCTAGTTGCAAAATGGTATGCTATGTCATGTTAAGTAGGATTTAAAAAAACTGTTTTTTTCCAAATTTCTCCTGGCACTACAGTAATACTGTGTCTGTAATGGCCTCCACACTATTCCACTATATCTCATAGGCCTGTTTAAACAACCATGTCTTCAGACATTTTCTAAATCAGTTGTCTTCAGACATTTTCCAAAGGAGTTGAGATGCTTTGGCCTGGCAAATTTGCCTAGGCAAAGAGTTCCACTTGATAGGGGCTATCACAGAGAAACTCCTGACTCCAGACCTACTATTCTGATATGTAGAAACAACCAATTTGTTCACATTGGTGGAACTTAGATTGCTTAGAGGAACATATTTGTATCTAATATGCAACAAATTTGGGCTGTAGCCCATTTGTGCCTTTAAACACCATGCAGTATACCGTGAATTGTTTCTATTGTTATACAGGAAGCTAATGAAGTTGCTTTAACAGAGGTGTGACATGGGTATATATTGGGTGACAAAAAACAAACCTAGCTGCATCATTTTGTATCACTTAAAGTTTATGCATGATGGCATTAGGCAGATCAGATTGGTTCACATTAGCATAGTCCAGCCTAGAAGAGATACCCGCTGTGCTATCAGTTTTAATGCTTCAAGTGTCAGTACTGGAGTTATTTTCCTCCACATTTCTAGCAAGAACATGCACTTTGACACCAGAGAGCTCATTTAAGTCTGCATGGAAACATTTTCATCGATCAAACTATCCACACTACATAAGTTGGATAAATGTGAAGACATAGAGGATTCTTAGGGGACTCCACCTACCAATTGTTTTGCCTGCTATGTAAAAGACCCTAATCTGACTAATTGTGTACATTCCTTGAGAAAAGATTTAATCCAGTCAAGTGCACTGCCTTGTATCCCTGCTTTCTTCACCGTATCAATTATAATCTTGTGATGGAGCGTGTTGAAGATGGCAGATAAGTCTAAAAGTACAAGCACAGCATCTTTCTCCTGGTCTTCTTTCCATCTTAATTCCTCTAGCACAGACATATGTACACACTTTGTGTTATGTAAAGCGCAAAAGCCAGCTAGAACAGAGTGAATAGACACTGAGTCCTGTAAGTGCTTACACCGTTCAACAACAGGTGCCTCTGACAGTTTTGCCGGGGAAGAGATCAGAGAGATGTGCCTGTAGTTTTTTTAATACCACTAGATGTGCTCCCTGCTTTTTCCTGAAGTGTGGGTCTGGTTTGAACACTTTTGCCAGGGCCGATTCGATTTTCTTATCTTGCCATCAGTGGTACGGTGTAAATCATGAGGTGACAGTTTCTCGGGGATAAGTAGGTCATCCATTGAGAGATTGACTGTGCAGCAGCCCCATAAAACCCACGCATCTGAAACTGAATCTCAACCCCTTGTGACCTGTTCACAAAAAAAGGAAAAGATCAAAAAAGCACAAAATGAGGCCTATGAATCAAACTGAGCATGTTTTTTTTGTTTTGTTTGCAATTTAGAAACATTCCTAAAAGCACACCTGGAAAGCTGCACTTGGCACAGGTTCCCAGGCACACTTTTGCAAATGTATTTGACTTTTTAAAAGTATCCTATTCTCCCAGGTCAGAGCTTGCATAGGGGAAATGTGGTCCTCTGTGATCGACAGACATGTCCAGGGTGGCTAGCATTTGGGTTAAAGTTTGGAAATGCCCACAATTGTTCATGTTAATGGGTGTTTCCAAACTTCCAAGCAAACCACACGTTGGAATGCCCGTTTCCCACACCTTGATTAGGGAATTTGAGAGCTACTTTCTCCACACTTGTGGCGTAAATCATTTATACCTGCCAGAAATACCTTTGTGAATGTCTAGCAGACATAAAAAAGGTAACATAAATTGCAAACTGAAATTCGCAACCAAATTTACATTTCTTATCTTATCTTATCTCGATAACTTTATTTCGGTCACAACGGACCATAAAAGTACAGAATAAAATACACACAAACATTATATTACAAAGAAAATATAACATGAAACATAACAAGGACAATCACAGTCATATATGTACACCTACATTACAAGTTTAAAACCGATACATATTAAAATCAGATTAAACCGTGCAAATTGACTAACGAAGGCGTGCTGCCTCAATCTACAGCGCTAGGGAGTTCGAGTTCAGGAGCTCTGGAGCGCTAAACAGATAGCGCATTTTACGCACTTAATAGCGCTATTCACAACAGATTTTAAAAAATCCTGTTTTGTATTTTTGTTGTTGTTGGGTTTATTTTTACCCTGTTTTTAGTCCCACTCACCCGCACTCTAATAGTAAACGCACCGCATTTCGCGGGTCCTTTCTCACCCCTTGGCGGCCATCTTAGGGGAAGGTCGTGACGCCAGGCGGCGCCATCTTTGTTGCCGCACCAGTGGTTGGCCGAGCGCTACTTAGGGCGGGCAAACCCGAGGCTCTGCCTTGACTAACGAAGGCGTGCTGCCTCAATCTACAGCGCTAGGGAGTTCGAGTTCAGGAGCTCTGGAGCGCTAAACAGATAGCGCATTTTACGCACTTAATAGCGCTATTCACAACAGATTTTAAAACATCCTGTTTTGTATTTTTGTTGTTGTTGGGTTTATTTTTACCCTGTTTTTAGTCCCACTCACCCGCACTCTAATAGTAAACGCACCGCATTTTGCGGGTCCTTTCTCACCCCTTGGCGGCCATCTTAGGGGAAGGTCGTGACGCCAGGCGGCGCCATCTTTGTTGCCGCACCAGTGGTTGGCCGAGCGCTACTTAGGGCGGGCAAACCCGAGGCTCTGCCTTGACTAACGAAGGCGTGCTGCCTCAATCTACAGCGCTAGGGAGTTCGAGTTCAGGAGCTCTGGAGCGCTAAACAGATAGCGCATTTTACGCACTTAATAGCGCAATTCACAACAGATTTTTAAAAATCCTGTTTTGTATTTTTGTTGTTGTTGGGTTTATTTTTACCCTGTTTTTAGTCCCACTCACCCGCACTCTAATAGTAAACGCACCGCATTTCGCGGGTCCTTTCTCACCCCTTGGCGGCCATCTTAGGGGAAGGTCGTGACGCCAGGCGGCGCCATCTTTGTTGCCGCACCAGTGGTTGGCCGAGCGCTACTTAAGGCGGCCATGCTGACGCGCAGCGTTCGCGCGCAGCGTGAGCACGCCGGAGTCACGCCAGAGTCCAGCCCGTCTGCGCCCGTCCGTGCATGGACGGGCGCGGGGGCTGGGAACCCTGGTTGTTGGTCCTTTTACACACCGGACGAAATATATCGATTAAATACGGGATTACATCCCTTAGACTCAGCTACGCTAGCCATACTGAACGAGCTGGCCATTCGAAACCCACACACAGGTAAGCCGATTTCTGATTACATCTTGAAAATAACTAGTTTAAATACGAGGTCTATGCAATGTCATAATCTTGAGATTTTCACTCTGCTTCAAGATGAAGACATAGATATATTGACGCTGACCGAGACATGGCTTGGGGAAAATTCGCTACCTGACATCATAGCTGCCGTTCCGTCAGGATATGATATACACTGGCATAATCGTACTGGAAATGCCCGTGGGGGAGGAGTGGCAATTTTATTTAAAAAACAGTTCGCTGCAACCAAAATTTTAGCAGAAACATTAGATTTGGCTGACATGCTCGCAGTGAAAATTATGTTTGACAATATGTGTCTAACTATCCTCACTGTGTATCGCCCACCCAACTCTACCCCGGCTTTTAACGATTTATTCATGACCAGCATGTCTGATATATGCTCACGGTACAAAAACATAGTAGTTACGGGAGATTTTAATTTCCATTGGGACAGGGAAAAAAAAGACTCTGCAGCTGACTCACTAGAGACAACCATGTCCTCCTTGGGCTTTAAACAGCTGGTAGACTCCCCCACGCACATAAAGGGTCACATCCTTGATTTGATTTGGACCTTAGATCCTAAGATTACCTTAGTGAAAGTGCTTCCTTGTATATGGTCAGATCAGCATCTGATCTACTGTGACGTTCCTGTCGGCACGAAACCCCCGCAACCACCACCTAAAATTAAAATGATTCGTAAGTGTAAAGATGTTGACTTGCAAACGCTGACCACTAAACTTACGGAATCTGTCCAACCAATAGATCCTGACGCAGATATAGACCAGGAATGTAAGGCTATAATGGACAGCCTGATTAGAGCAATAAATGTGATTGCACCCGAGAAGCCTCAAAAGATGAATAGCGGTGGGAAAGGTGCCCTTTGGTTCACCCCCACTTTGAGGGAGCATAGGAAAGAACTGCGCAATGCAGAAAGAATCTGGAGGAAGAAAAAACATGAAGAATCCTATGAACATTATAGGAAGCTGTTTCGCACCTATAAAAATATATATACAGGAGGCTAAAGCTATATTCTATGAAAAGCGGATTAACGAGGCAGACAATGTCCAGAAGGAAACTTTCAGAATACTCGCGGAATTAAGCAAGAGAGCTCAAGATACGGATACCACAATTAGTTGTGATACCTTTCTGACATATTTTCGGGATACGGTTGACACCATTCTAAATGAGATAAAAAATATTGCCACTGGCCCTACGGAACCACAGGTTGTTCAAACTCCGGTGGGAACCCACATGTCTAATTTCCCCCAGATAGATTCAATAGGCCTCGAAACATTGATGAGGAAAATAAAGTCAGGCTCTCCAGCGGACCAATGCCCCCCAAGTGTGTTTCACCTAGCTCGCCTTAGCCTAGAGGATCACATCTTGTCGATGTTGAATAAATCATTAGACACAGGACGGCTACCAACCAGCTTTAAGGAAGCCCGGGTGAAACCGCTAATAAAGAAAGTTGGGGCAGACCCCAAAGTGTTGAAAAATTACAGGCCAATCTCCCAGCTACCATTCCTGTCCAAGGTTCTTGAGCAACACGTGCTGATATCCCTGGCATCGTTTCTGGAGTTTAACCGTCTTCTCCATGAGATGCAGGCAGGGTTTCGAGCACACCACAGCACCGAGTTGGTCATGCTCTCGGTGCTGGATGATCTCAGATTGATGGCTGACAGTAAAAAACCAAGCGCGCTGATACTTTTAGATCTATCAGCGGCGTTTGATACTGTCAGCAACTCTCTACTCTTGGACAGGTTGGCTGGCTTTGGGTTTCGGGATTCAGCATATCAATGGTTGGAATCTTTTCTATCTGGGAGAACCCAAAGGATTCAGTTGGGAGATATGGTATCAGGAGTGTGAGAACTTACATGTGGGGTTCCCCAGGGTTCTGCCTTGTCCCCCCTCCTGTTTAATTTGTATCTACAATCACTAATAAAAACCTTGGCTGAGATGGGTTGCCGCGTATTTAATTACGCGGATGACACTCAGCTGTTGTTGAGTATGGATGACACTGAACGGGCCCAGTCACAGGCACAGGAGGTACTCAGATATACAGTCAACTGGATGTCTGGGAACCTCCTGAAGATTAACCCCGAAAAAACCGAGGTGTTAATAGTTTCATCTACCTGCTCCCCCTGGAGTGACCTGTATTGGCCCCAGGAATTGGGTCCCACTCCCAAGCCAGCTGATTCGGTCAAAAGCCTTGGTATTAAGGTAGATAGCGCTCTTTCAATGGTGTGCCAGGTCTCTACCGTTGTAGGAACCTGTAACGGTCTTATAAGACAATTGCGCAAACTAGCTCCGCTTCTCTCCCAGTCTATGCTTCGTACTGTAGTCTCGGCCACCATACTTTCGAGGCTGGACTACGGAAATGCTCTCTACTTGGGCCTACCAAAGGTATTAATTAACAGATTGCAGGTGGTCCAAAATGATGCGGCAAGACTTATCTTCAAACTTTCAAGGAAATCACATGCCTCCCCGCTGCTACAGAGCCTTCACTGGTTGCCAGTGACGCAAAGGTCTGCCTTTAAAAGTCTCTGCATAGCCCACAAGTCCATCTATGGGCAAGCACCTGCTTATATTAAAGAAAGGCTGGAGATTTACCGACCTGAAAGAAGCCTAAGGTCCTCCGAGGCTCAACTGCTTGTGTGTCCTCGGTTTAAATTGGCTACAAAAGGTGGAAGATCTTTTTCGGCTCTGCTGCCTAGGATCTGGAATAAACTGCCTGAGGCTCTTCGCAAGGATGGAAACAGGTTCCACTTTAGGAAGATCCTAAAGACCATCCTGTTCAGAGCAGCGCTGAGCCCAGTATAACCTCCACTCTTTTCCCCGTCGCTGATTAGGCTGTTATGTTTTGTGGTCAAAAGCGCCCTGAGACCTGCCGGTGAATTGGCGCTATACAAACCCACACTAACAATAACAATACCAACAAATTATTTATCGGAAGTATACATTAAAATTTCCTGCGAATATATATATCAACAGTTTATTTCATAAAAAAAAACTTCCTACGTTTAAGCCAAATCCCGTTTAAAAAGCAGGAGACGGCAAAAACTATAGGAGGATGCGTATCATATTTTATTACTCTGAAGGCCTTATAACATTCTCTGAAGCCAAGGTTCCTACAGATAGGTTTCACCCAATGATTGCGAACAGTCTGGTATGCAGGACAAAAAAAAAGGACGTGAATCTCATTTTCAAGATGATATTTACACGCTGGGCTCTCAGTATTTTTATTTATGTCCCATTTACTAGTAAATGACATAAGCAGCAGACTACCCATCCTAAATTGCATGTACAGTTTCCTTGCCGAAGCTGGAAAAATCAGATCAAGGAAGTCCTCCTTTTTGTAATCCTCTTTTACTTGGAGGAACTGAAGTGTCAGTCTACCAACTGTGGAGCTCACATGAAGATTGTGGAGCCTATATTGGTATACCAGATCGGCCCTAGATATTGCCGGGCACGCTACTTCAGGATTTCCCCATAACTCGGGTAACCCAATCCTACTACAGAGTACCTTGATATGAATTAACCACAGGATTTTCTTGATTCTAATTTCAGCCCACACATCCATGAACTCACTCCTAAAAGGAGCTAGTTCAGGAACTGACCATAGTCTTCTCCAGTAGATAAGTGGTGTTAAGGCCACTTCCTCCTCAATGGGGAGTAGCCCTAGGTCCAGCCGGAGAGGTACTAACGGGGTGCTAACTGGCAATCCCAACAGGTTCCTCACAAATGAGTGCTCAACCCTTGTAAGGCTTGTGGGCCTAAAATGCCCCCAAAGCTCCGCCCCGTACATAGATGCCGCTCTTGCCTGTACTTTATAGATTTCTATACCTGGAGCAGCGTGCTTGTACACAGATACTCTGTGCATTTTCGATATCCCACCCACCGTTTGAGTCAACTTTAAGGCAGCCTTTGTTACTTGGGCATCCCATTCCAGATGTTCCACAAGGATGATGCCCAGATACTCAAAGGTTTTTACTCGTTCCAAAGGTATGCCATCCAATACTGGATTTGGGCGGGTCTGCCTTGGTGGGTTAAAAATCATAAATTTAGTTTTAGATAGATTTATCTCCAGGCCTCTTGATGCACAGAAATCGTCGAAGCGATCCAAGGTACGTTGGATACCCATTGAGGTTTTGGACAACAACAAAGTGTCGTCCGCAAACATCAATGCGGGTACCCGACCTGAAACTAGCCTTGGGGCATCAATGTCCTTTATACCTAATAGGTGATCTATAAGCCAGTTTATATATAAACTGAAAAGGGTAGGGGCCAGGACACACCCATGGCGCACCCCCTTTTTGACCGGAAAGCGGGCTGACAGTTCTCCATGCTTCCCGCATCTGACTTGGGCATAGGTTTCTGTATGGAGCCTTATTAGCACATCCAGGAGGTATATTGGGATGCCAATATCTAGAAGTACACTCCACAGTTTTTCCCTAGGGACCAGATCAAATGCAAAGTCGGAATATCTGGTCGATAGTTGACGTGCTTGTCCTAAAGCCTGCCTGAAGGGTACTCAGGATCTTATTTTCCTCAACCCAGGCCAGGACTCTTGCCAAGATTATTCGTCCCATCAGCTTCTGGGTAATGTCTATCAGGCTGATAGGCCTATAATTGGACGGTAGTAGGGGGCAGCCTTTTTTGTGAATAGGGCCTATCTCTGCACCTCGCCAGGTGTCTGGCGGGTCCGTTCCCTTTAAGATGGAATGAAACAAGGCAGAGAGATATGGGACCCATATTTTTGGTTCTGACCGAAATAGGTCCCCTGGAAGCTTATCAAGACCGGGCGCCTTGTTAGGTAACAATTTGGCGATAGCAGATTCGACTTCAATGATAGTAATCTCCTGTACCCCCCCAATCGATACTCATGGAGGGGGCCTAAAGTTGAAGGTGCTAAATCATTGTTGCCCGAGTAGGCATACAGGGTTCCAAAATGGGCTTCCCATACTGCTGGTGCTATGTTTGGTACTATCGCTGATCTACCATCCCTCCCACCGTCACTAACTATTGCCCAGAAGGATTTCAAATTCTTATACTGGAAAGCAATTCTCAGATCTTCACATTTATTAGCTTCCCAGGCCTTCTTCTCAGATTGTATAACCCGTTTGTACTGCAACCGAAGTTCCTTTACCCTCGGCTTGTCCTTGGACTTTATAGCTTCTAATAAGTCTCTTTTCGTTTTACGGCAGGTGGCATTATACCAAGGATGTAATCTAACCGGTTTTTCCTTAGTGCTTACTTCTGGATAGAACACCTCAAACATCTTGGAGGTCAGCTGATTGTGTATTTTTACAGGCCTAGGGTCCTGCCTTACTTGAGTGCCCAATGGCCCAACCCCAGCCATTTCACTAAGATACGGCACAGCCTGCTGGTATATGGATGCTAGCTTATTTGGGGAACCCAGTATGTGGGGCCATTTTACTCTCCGCCTGTTGCTGTGTAGCAGGAGAGGTTATTCAACTAGAATGGGCACTACTGAGTAGTTGGACAGGCCCCAGCTCCCTGTCTTAAGTGTCATGACCAGAGCATTGTGGTCACTGTCTTTCCGCTGGTAAATCTGAAAATCCAAGATCCTATCCCAAGATCTAGATTCGACCATGATAAAATCTATGGTCGAAGTTTGCCCTTCTCTATTAAATGTATGTAGGCCAGGTCTATCCGATTTTAATCTTCCATTGCAGGCCCTCAGGGAAAGAGAAAAAATAAACAAATTTATTTGGAGGACCAACGGCCTCCACACTCTAACGGGTGAGATCAGAGGTTCCGGGATATTCCAATACTGGTTCTCACTATCTGGGTCATCTAGGCTCACATTACTAAGGGGCTCAAACTGACAATTAAAATCGCCCCCTATTATTAGAGTGATCTCTGGGTCGAGGGTCAGTATGTATTCTCTCAATTGTTCAATGACTCTGGACTCTTGCCCACTCTGCGTTGGCCTTGAATAAATATTAATTAGGGCAATTTGTTTGTTAGCTGGGAGGGATAGGAGGACACATTGTATATCATGGGAATTTGTTGGCAGCTGATCTGATTTGGCGCCCAGGTGCGTACCCACCCAGATACTTAGCCCCCCGGACGGTCTACCCCTACCCCTCGTTGTGGCTGGTATATTAAAAGTGGCAAAGCCTCTCCATTAATTATTATCCAGGGCCCACGTCTCCTGCATTAAACAAATGTCATGTTTTTCTACAAACAGACCCCAGTCTGGACATAGTAGTTTATTCTTGATCCCTGCCAAATTCCATGAGAGAATTTTAATGTTGCCGTTTGCCTCCCATGCTTTAAGACTCTTATGTGTCCTACTACAGCTGACTACCCCAGGTGATGGTTCAACCGTCTGCATCCCCCTGTCACAGGGTCAAGCCCCTTCTCCCCCGGTGCTCTATCTCGGGCCCCTCCCGTAGCTGTACTAATGCCCATACTACTTACACCCTCCTATATTACTGGAGACGGGGCACCGTCATGCTGGCTAGAATTACCCCCCCCCTGCCATTACCTTTACTTGTCAGGGAAGAGAACTCCCCTCCCAGAGGACCATATTGAGAAATGCGACGTTCCATTCCTGCAGGGCCATCCCTGGCTAATTGACTTTTTAAAAGTATCCTATTCTCCCAGTGCAGAGCTTGCATAGGGAAAATGTGGTCCTCTGTGATCGACAGACATGTCCAGGGTGGCTAGCATTTGGGTTAAAGTTTGGGAATGCCCACAATTGTTCATGTTAATAGGTGTTTCCAAACTTCCAAGCAAACCACACTTTGGAATGCCCGTTTCCCACACCTTGAATAGGGATTTTGAGTGTTACTTTCTCCACACTTGTGGCGTAAATCATTTATACCTGCCAGAAATACCTTTGTGAATGTCTAGCAGACTTAAAAAGGGTAACATAAATTGCAAACTGAAATTCGCAACCAAATTTACATTTCTAAATAGACCGCCTTGTCTATAAAACTTGAAACACTTCTGAAAGAAGTGAGACATCTGGTATTATAACGCTCACCTGCTCTACCATGCTCTTCCTGGGAACACACAGTTAACTCCCAACTCCTACCTAGCCCAATGTGCATCTACAAAACCTCATGCATGTTTAGGACTCACAGTAATCAAGAACCTAGGCCTAGAAGAACCTCCCCTTCCATGAACGTTAAAGACAAGGAAGGCTTGCTCCAATTACATAACTCAGAAAACTCTTATATAAGAAAGCTTGATGTCTTAAATATTCTCCCCACATTTAGAGAACTAGGAAAAAGAAAATGACAAGTAAAGGGTAAATATGCTAACCTGTCAAATTAAAATACCCAACGGTGGACCTTCCAATCTGCACCTCACGCTTTGTTTTGTAAATCTGAGGTTCTGTGCACAATTACTCCAACACCTGCCTTTGTTCAGTGTTGCTGTGCTCCAGATCCTTAGTCAATAAAGCAAATGGAGGTGCGCCAGGTAAAGAAAAAAATAAACTTGACTGGATTTCTCTACCTGGCACACCTCCATTTGCTTTACTAAATATGCTAATCTGCACTGCTTAGCTGACATCTGGCATGAACTTTATAATGACAAATAACCTTAATGTATCATTATTATACTGGAGCCACTCTGAGAATTCCTCTTGACCAGTGATGGGCTTGCTCATCCCCTCAGAGTACTCGTATCCATTACTAGGCAGAAGATTAATTAGTGGAGATTTGTAATTCGAAGGTTATGAATAAAAACTGTGAAACCTAAAGCCACCCAAGCCACATTATTCACCAGGCCACTGGAGACAAAATAACTTTTGTTGAACAACTGATTGATATCTTGACTGAAAAGTCAATCTTCTACTCTAACAATATTTATCTGGATATGTCTTTATCCTGCAATATTAACTAAGAGAAGCTTAAAAGACTAAGGGGCATATGTATCAAGCCCTTTTCCCGTTCGCAAACGGGCCGATTCTCAGAATTGGCCCATTTGCGAATGGGAAAAGGCCTTTTGGGATGTATCATCCGAAAAGGCCATTGCAAAATAGGGAATCTTAAAATTTGTGATTCCCTATTTTGCTATTGCATTTAAGGAATCGCAAATTGCGATTCCTTAAATGCAATGCAGGAAGCACCCAAGTTGTGCGATTTTGGCATACGAAATCGCAAATTACCACCAACATCAAGTTGGTGGTGATTTGCGAATTCTTTAAAAAATTCACTTTTTTGCATTTTTCAAAGTGCCATGTGGTGCACATACTTGCCCGTAGGCATGTATGTGCATTTCAGGGGTGCAACAGGGTGTCCTTTTGACACCCTTGTACCCTTGAAATTGCATTCACAATTTGTGAGTACCTAATGGGTACTCGCAAATTGCGAATGTCTTCCTATTCATTCCTATGGGCCTCTAGGCCAATAGGAATGAATGAGAAAGTATTCCTTTATTGCGACTCGCACTTTGTGATTCACAATTAAGGCATATTAAGGAATCGCAATTAATTTTACGATTCCTACATACATTCCATTTTGCAAGTCCTTAATAGTTATTCGCTAAAAATTGCTATTAAGTACTCATAAAACGGGCTTTTCATACATATGCCCCCATGTGCCTTATTTAGAGACTGTCAGATGCTGTACTCTGTCAAAACGTGACAGATTTTCCTTCAACTGTATTACAAGTGTCATAGGATATATTGCACCAATATAAAGGCAGGACAGGACAACTTCCATGTTTGTGCTGGAGTATCCCATCTGCTAAACTCTTAATAAAACCCTCAGTTGTCTCACAGCTAATGTGATTCTTTCTTTACAATAACTTCTTTCAGTACTGTGGGAAGCCACATGTGTATTTTAGATCTCCTTATTTTAACAGGTGTGATGCTTAAGGAAGGAATCAGTCCCTCTGGATTAGTTTAACCAATTCTAGATTCCTTTCATAAATAAATAATCTGAATCGTGAACCTATCGGTAGCATTTGACACAGTAAATTGTTCCACTCTCTTAAGGAAAGAATGAATCTGAATGACACACAAATTCCTTGGCTGGGGGTCATGTCATACACTCGCAAATGCTTCTATGCTCATCACGTACTCACCCAAAGACCTACCCTGTGCCTTCTCTTTTCACACTGTGCATAGACCGTCTTGACTCGGTACTCAAGCACTCATATACTTTAAAATGTGGTTCCATTGTTATGCCTATGGATCTGAGATATGCAGAAAATTTTCCTCTCAAATTAAATTGATTAATTGGAAATTGGAAAGATATGCCACCAAAGACATTCAGTCTTAGATAAGTGTACCCGGAGGGGACACACCCCATGATTTGTACTGCGTTGAGTTGTCTGAAATGTTTGGGGTCATATCTGGTAGATTTCAATTCAATTCAATGAACATTTATTTCGGCCAATTTGACCATAAAAGTATATTTACAATAACATACATTTCATTTGGTAGATTTCATAAGCCCTAAAAGTCAACTGCAAACTTTGTGGTGAATATAGAAAAGTGGCATTTATCTCTCTTCTCTGTCACGGTGTTATGTTAACTTTAGAAAGTGTGTCAGAGAATTTCACATCTGCAGGAGAAAGTGCGGCACCATGCATAGCTACCAAGGTTTCAGATTGCTATGTGTGACATTTTCATAATTTCTGTGTATTATGAGTGCCATTTCAACGACCATGAGTGACACTTTCTCACAGGCAAAATTAAGCAATTTAGGAGGAAAACATATAAATATCAGAATTTACACCCATTTAAGCCACGAGAATTTTTTTTTATAAAACTACTACAAAGCACCAGAAATTGAAGGGCACTAATCTAGTTCCCTTGTAACTTTATTGTACTGTTAAGCTGGGCAGGACAGCCCCGTTATGCTGGAAAGATTGTTGCATTGACTGGAGCACAGTACCACCCATGGTGCTATAATTGCATGGAGCGCTAGTTGACTAGCATACAACAGAGTCCGGCACCGATCGGGGGATAAATGGGCGGTGGCAGGGAGCAGCATGGGGGTGGGGGGAAGGTTAAATAAAATAAAATATTTAACCTACCTGCTTGCCGCATCCTCCTTACTGCTCCTCCTGGTCACATCTCTCCTCCTTCCGCTGGCAGGAACAGGAAGCAACTTGGAGGCACCCAGGCTCCCCTGAGCCAATCACAACACTGCAACACATTGATTGGTCTGAGTGCCGTTATTCGGCGCTCAGACTGGGCATGGGGGCCTGTGCCTGTGCATGTTCTCCACCCAGGCTGTAATGCAGCCTGAGCCTGGGTGGAGAAGAGGGAAAGTGCGCAAGACTGGTTTGGGCAGCACAGAGGGCCGGCCAAACAGTCATTGCGCACATGGGACTGGGGGCAAACCACTCCTCGGTTCCTTTATCAGATCCGCCTAACTCGACTTGCAAAGCTGACATGCGCAAAAAAGGAAAGAATAAAATGACAAAAACTGAGTTATTATCATTTTATTTTTTTCTTATACTGGTGAAAAAAAGCAGTGGCCGGACGCTCCCCCGCCTTAGCGGAGGAGCCACCACCCCCCTAAGTTAAATTACAGTAATGTACGCTAATGTTCATTGCTCAAGCAGAGACAGACTGCTTGACTGCAAAGGTGTTACAGTACAGGGGCACGGAAGGCAGCTCAGAATTAAGCCATTTTTACACCAGACGAGTTCAACTAGATAACAGACAGGCACGGGACATGAGAAAGCCGTCCATGCTGAACTAAGTATAAAGACGTGAAGCGGGCAAACAGCAAGTGCTTTAAAGTGCATGTCTGTGCTGCAAATCCTGCTCATGCTCTTTTGAGTGACTAAGTAGTCACTTACTGTGCGGAGCTGCAATTTGGTTTTCGGGCAGGGCTGCCTTCAGCCCTAGCCACAATGACTCATCCCGCGGCAGCAAACCGGCAATGATTCACAGTCAGTGAGTGGTGTACTGGCCTGCTCTGGTCCCCATCATTGCCATTGTGGTCCTGGGAGTTCTGGTTCCAGGTATTGTGGGATCACAATGTAGATGATTTATTTTAAATTTGACGTTGGATCTGGGAGCGGCACTGCCATTTGCTGTATAGTAACCCTGCTGCCTGACCCCCGCTGCGCCACAGGAGGAAGCAGGACGTGATGTACTATGGCTACGGAGAGCAGGTTTTTTTTCAGTTTTTATTTTTTACAGTTTTTATAGAGCGCAAACTCGACCTTAAGGCACCAGAGCACTTTACATGAGGACCAATTGCATTACAGATGGACACATTCATTACAGATGGACACGTTCATTTGAATTTTTTTAGGCACGGGAGATTAAGTGATTTGCCCAGAATCACAGGATGTTTGATCCTCCCGCCAGACTTAAACCTTTCCTAACTTCAAAGTCGGCCACTCTAGCCGTTAGGCTACATCCCCTTTATAATGACTACTCCATTGGGTGCAAATTATTACATTGTAGCCATAGAAACACAGGCTCAGACAGCCAACACCAGCCTGTCAGCCGCAGCGTGCACACCATAGCTCTTCTGCCACTCCAGCTCAAAATTTGAGACTGACTCAGCATTGGAATTACCAGCACTATGGCTTGACAGCCAGGCCCGTGGGCAAGCGCTAATGTCTAGTATGCGTAATGTGTATACTTGTAAAGCGCACTGTTGCCAACCGGCGAGACTAATGCATTTCAGTGCGGTGATGCGGGCCACTACACTGAAATGCATTAGTCTAACGCCTGATGCGTGATACTTGGAAAGGCTGATTGTGGTTATTAAAAACTCAGTGAACAGGCTGCATCAAAGGGTGAATCCTAAATCAGGTCAGGTCAGGTCATTACGTCTTTATTTCGAAATAAAATTCATAAAAGACAGCATACAATACATGAAATATTGAAAAAAACAGCATTCATAAACCCTTTAAAAAAGTTATTAAACAGTTGAAAAGACTTTCCAATAAAAAACCCTTCATACATTATCATTTAAAAAGTATTCAAATTCCTAATGCGGATCAACCACGCCCCTCCTAGGAACTTAGCCACACTAACCACAACGAACTCAGATCTAATAGTACGAAACTTCCGCAGGGCTTCGAGGTGTCCCCTACTATCCAGTCTACTACATAAGGGTTTGAGCCATTTTAAGCGTGGGGCTCGATAGGCTGGACAGGCAAAGAACAATGACCAATACTTTCCACATGATCCGGGCACCAGGGACATTTGTTATTTACATTCCCCGCCCACTTAACAGTAAATGAATTGATGGGGAGTGTCCCGACACGGAATTGATGGTACAATTTCCGATCGAGGGTTTTACAGATCACGTCCCAATAAGGCTCAAGAAAAGGTGTCAGTTTATGAGTCAAAAAATGCCCTGTTAGATTGGTATCTAGTGATTGGGTGACTGCAGTTGATTTGGCAGATGCCCAGAATAGGTCTTTAAAGTCTTGTTTGGAGGGGAAGATGGAACCCCCCGGATTAGTCCACAGCTGGTAAAGGCCCATTTCTAGCAAGGCGTGTTTAACTTCCCTAAGCCAGGGGATTCTAGAAGCACCCCACAACAATTTTACCTCATCCAATTCATTGGCAAAAAGGCTAAGCTCCGGAGTCGTCCAAAGCCGTCGCCATAATGCCACCAAGCGAAACCGGGCCATCTCATTTAAGGGTTTACAACCCAGGTCTAGCAGCAGTGGTTTAGTAGGTATGGACTGGGGAAGCCCTACCAGATTTCGCAAGAATTTATTCTGGGCTATGACCAAGGTAGACAAATCCTTATAACCCCAAATATCAGCACCATACAGGGTAGCTGCTTTGATCTTAGCTTCATAAATCTTTAATACTGGGGCAATGCGTTTGGTCAAGGATTTCTTCTGTTCCTGTAGTAAGCAACCCGTAAGACGAACAAATTTAAGATATAATGCCTCAATCTGGGGTTTCCAACTTAGTTGGTAATCCAAGGTCACACCCAGATAGGTCATTACCTTCACCTGTTCAATCAAAACACCGTTCAGACTAACAGAGCTTGTGATCGGGTTTTTATTACTGGAAACCATAAATTTGGTTTTGTCTACATTGATCTGTAGATCATTTACCCTGCAAAACTCTGCAAACCTATTCAGGGCTGTTTGCAACCCACTACGGGTTTTAGAGAGAAGCAGGGTATCATCAGCAAAAATTAACATCGGGTACTTAGACCCGCCCAGAAATGGTGCATCTGTCTGAGATTTGGTGAAGAATTTAACAACCTGGTTGATGAAGAGGAGAAACAGCGTGGGGGCCAGCACACATCCCTGGCGCACCCCACGTTTTACCGGGAAGCTGTCAGTCACCTGACCCTGTTTGCCCCACCTCACTCGGGCGAAGTTATCCTCGTGTAATCTCATGACTATTTCCAAGAGTTCAACAGGTAGACCCATGAGTCTCAGTGAATCCCATAGTTTTGCTCTTGGAACCAAGTCAAAAGCCGACTTGAGATCCACAAATGCAGCATAAATAACCCCTCCACCCAAAAAAACCACCTTCCAATAAAGCATAGTGAGTCTGAACACCTGATCAATGGTACTAGTACCCAGTCTGAACCCAGCTTGCATGGGGGATAGTATATTTTCCTGCTCTATCCATCCCTGTATTCTTACAAGAACCATCCTAGAGACTATTTTTTGGGGTGAGTCTATCAGACTTATGGGGCGATAATTTCTTGGCAATGAGAGGTCCCCTTTTTTAAAAATTGGTAAAATCTCTGCCCCTTTCCAAGATTCGGGGATCCTGGCCCCTGCTGCAATGGCATTGGCCAACATAGTTATGTACGGGACCCATACATCGAGATTCGATTTGAAAAGATCTGCAGGGATTGCATCCAGTCCCGGTGCTTTCCCTGGCTGGACAGTACCAAGGGCACGCTCTGTGTCTGTGGGTGAAAAGGTGAGTGCGGCCCCAACATTAAAAAGCAAACCCGATGCAGGCTCATTCTGTGTGACAAGCACAAAACTCGTGTCTTCAAATTGAACGGTGAAGAAACCCACCCAATCCAATGCAGAGACATGATTAACAGGTGTTTGGGAATCCGGGTCCCTGCCCCACTTAACAGTCTCCCAAAACTTCATTTGATTAGACGATTTACACGCCAAGAGTAGTTCTGACCAGTAATGGTCATCCCATTCCCTCTTAGCTGTCCATAAAACCTGTTTATAAGTTAACCTGGCATTCTTGATATCATTAGTGGCCCTAGATTTGACTGCTGCAATTAATTTGCTGTGCGCTTCCCTACAACTCTTATTGTACCACCTTTTGGGAACATTAACTTTCTTAAACCTCGATGGCTTTGTGAGCAAACTTTTTAGTTCCATGAAGCACTTCTCGTGTAGATTAATAATTGGAGAATCAACCCCATGGGGGGGTGGTAGATCCACCATGTTACCCATTGTTCTCATTACCACCTCCTCTATTTCTGTAATAAGCAGAGGCTCTGCTATGACCCTAGGCCATTTTACCCGTTTTCTATTATTGCACAAAATGATCTCAGACGTCGGGCATGCTGTTACAGAGGGTTCATCCCCCAGACCGGGTACCCTAAGGCCCAATGAGAGAGGATTATGATCGCTCTCTGGCCGTACCTCTATCTCCATGTCTACCACAAAAGACCAATAATCTACTTTAACTAGTATGTAGTCGATTCGACTCGTACTAGTCCCGTTATTGAAGGTTGGTTGGCCGGACTTGTCAGAGGGTGTGCGGCCATTCACTGCCCGCAACCCCCACTCCATACAAAATCCCAACCAATGCAGGGCCGCCTCTGTTCCTCTAACACCCTTCCCTATGGTTAATGGCGGGATGTTCCAAACAGTGTCCTCATCAGCTTCCACATCCTCAGCTAAACTAAGGATGGGTTCAAATGAGCAGTTCAAATCCCCTGCCACTAAAATAAAACAGTCACAACTTAATTTCCTCAAAAGCAAATCAAGGTCATTCAAAACCGGTTGCTTATGGCCACCTTGACAGCCTCGGGCGTAGATATTTATTAATACAATGCTCTCATTATTACCCTTACTGAGATTAATACATAGGAGGTCTGGGTTGTCTACCAAAATTTCCGTGGATTGGTACCCCAAAGAGTCTCTGATCCACACTACCAAACCTCCGGAGGCTCTACCCTTTGGGCCCTGTATAGCAGGCTTGTAGTGGTTCAAATACCCCGCTCTAAATAAGGGGACTGTTGCCCAGCTTTCCTGGAATACAACAATGTCATAGGTGTCGATGAATTCTGCCCAATCATCATTATCCAAACAACCCCTTAGCCCTGCTATGTTCCAGGAAACCATTTTGAGCAACCCCACTTGACTACAGATAGAATTAACCTCGGGTAAACTTACGTCTTCCACCCTGGTCTCAATAAACCTAATTACAGGGCTTAGGTCCATTCGTGGTCCTTCTGTGAAAACAGCACTATCTAAGCATGGTTCTGGTAGGATAGGGACAGAAATCACAGAAATGGAAGTGAGTTCGGGGTCATAAATTGAATCGTTTACCCCCCGAAGTCAATCGACCTCATCCAAGCATCCGAACTGGTTGGAAGTTGGTGCCCCTTCCCACCAACCGTTGTGACCTTGCCATCCTTCCCTTCGCCCACCCTGCATAGTATTTTGGACTATTGACCAGTTCCCCTCTAGATTTGGATTTTGCCGTGGGGGATAAAAGAAGGTAAGTGGCCTAACAACAATTGTTGAGTTTTCACCTCGTGCATCCCATGAGCATAGTTGTTGCGCTGTACATGGATCTGCAAAGGAGACGACAATACAGTCACCTGGGATGGACTTAGATGTAGGACCTACCCAAGGTACCCTGCGTACCATTAGAATGTTACTTCTTAAGTGATTTGGTAACTGTCTATTTGCGTTAAGCCAATAGATAACCTTATTTTTTAGTGACCAAAAGTTCTCTTGGGATTGTGGCTCCAAAACAGGCACACCGGCTAGCACTACAACATACGGCCTAGCATCTGGGGGTAGATCTATAAAACCCCCACGAAAGTTATGTATATTTCTATTACTAGGTCCCTGGAGATATGTACGTTGGGTCGCAGTCTTATTGGGTTTTTGACAACGACCCGAGACCCAGGTTTTGTAGGTAGTGTGCCTTGTGCAGGGCGATGGATTGAGGCGTTAATTTGTGGGGTGATAACTATAGGGTTACAACCCTTTGTGCGGGGTTTGGGTATAGGTTTAGAATTAGGCGGGGGCTGAACAGGTGTGGCTGCAACTAGAGACTGTGGGGTGCTCTCATCTCTCTGTAAGATTTTTGGTTCCATTTGTTTTAGACTGAGACTAGCTAAAGTAACAATTGTCTTGTCCATTTCAAACAGGTTGTTTTCTATACGTGAGAGTCTAAGTTCGATGGGGGATAAAAGCTTTTTCAGTGTCTCCCATACAATTTTGAGGAAATCTTCATCACCCCCCTGTGGCTCACCTGGCTCACCTGACGGTCCCTCAATAGCCTCCTCGACAAAATGTGGAAGGGTTTCCCCCACTGATGTATCTAATTCTACACTGTCTATACTGGTACAAGTCTCCTCGCCCTTTAGACAAACATTTACTTGGGGAACATCAGCACCCACCCTGTTTAAAACTGGGAGTCTTTGATTATTAAAAAATTGTGCCCTAGTAATTTTGGCCTTTTTCCGGGCATAAGCTGATCTCGCGAGGCGTTTCCTTTTTTGAGCAACATCCCTTTGGTTGACACTTACAGACGGCTTGAACATCTCAGATTTTTTAGAGATACCTAAGTCCAAACCAGGGGTAATTGACAACAGGATCTGATTGGGCCTTGGAGATGCCGACAATGGGATAAGAGATTGCTCCAAGGGTGGGATTCATGGGGAATGATGGATAGCCACCTTAGTTATTAATGGCCGGGGACCAGACAGGCGCTCGGGAGTTTTGGCAGAGGCAATATTACCTAAAGATGATTTTTTTGACAAGGCTAAGTCCTGTGATAGTCTTCGTGCTGCGTCTAACTCTAAGGACACTCTATGATGCATTTTAGTAATTTCAATATCAATAGCCATATTAGTCTTCGTGATGAAGTCATCTAGGTTCCCATTGAGCTTTTTCCCTCCCTTTGCAGTTTTACTGCGACTACCCCGTGAGCACATGGTAAATCTAAAAACAGAGTAAACTTAATAAATATAAGGGCGGCAGGGTTTAAACAGGGGGGTGGCCCAGTCCAGTCCTCTCCGTACTCGAACAGCCTCAAACGGCCCGCTCTTTGCCCGGTCTTCGCCCCGAGCTGCGTCCCGCGCTGCGGGAGACAGGACCTTAGTTATAGGGGAGTTTACGGGCAGTGGGCGAGACAACAGGGAGAGCGGACCGGAAGCTGGTTATCGGTCAAGCAGGGACTCCTGGGAAATGGAGTCCCTGCAACGCTCGCAGCCCCGTAGTCTGCCTCAGCCCGGTTCCAGCGATCCTCAGCTCCCTCGGTGTAAGGCAAGCAGCCCCTCTCTCTGTGGAAAAGTCAGCCCATAACACACCTGATGCCCAGGCTGCTGGCGCAGGACGCCTCTTAGTTCCCATCTTGAACAATTATCAAATAAAGAGACGGGCGCTGGAAGCAGGAAAACAAGAACAGAGTTTTATTCCTCATGAGGAGAGCCTGTCATTTCGGACACTCGCATAGTGTCTTCAGGAGGTGCTCTCTCCTCCCACACTCCAGTTTCTCTGAGGCTTCGTCTTTTATACACATGTTTATGATGCACAAACATTCCTTATTACAATGAAGACACTTTGAAGTAGGAAAAAAACATGCTTGGAATCCAAGCTTCAGGCGTATTCCCATACCAGTCGATCAGATGTCATCCTCCCCTCCTGAATGTAACAAGAGATTGTGATCTCTCAGCCGGACATTCCTACAGGACACGAGGGCAGGAGGGGATGATCAAATCAAAGGTTGGGCAGGCGATAAGATCGGGCACTTCGGCTGGTGTATCACGGTTTTGTTATGCTGGGCAGGAAAAAGGGGGGGTGTACATTCACGAGGCTTGGTCTTAGGACTTGGGACCGGGTCGAGAGGCCAAGTGCAGCCGGGGGGGGGGGGTCGTCAGCTGAGGGGAAGGGTGTTCTCGGGAGGAAATGGGGGGTGTGGGTCAAGCAGGAGGGTTACTTCTAGAGCAGGGTCACGCAGAGGGAGAGGGTCTTGTGGCCGATGCATGAGCAGTGCGCGCGGGGAGGGGTGCCGGGAACAAATGGGCAGAGAGGCCATGGTGCCTAAAATGGCTGTCGTGTACGTGTGTGCATGGGTCTATGCTGGCGGGATAATACAGTCAGGGTTTAGCGATATCCGTTCTGCTTACAACAAGGGGTACAGTGAACACAAATGAACGCCGCTTATGTGCATATACATTGCCATTTTCAACAGTCGCCGCTTTTTTACATAAGCTAGTTCATTTCTATACAGTCGATACGATTGGCGGAATGCGGTACATGTGATTTTACATTTGTTGGGTTATTCATACAAGTCTAGAGATCGGCATAATACTTAGTCGGGGTCAATCAAGAAAATGTTCCGACACATTATAGAATCAGGTTCTGACTTTCTCTCCGGTGACATCAAAATACAGTAAAAAGTGCTCTGATACCTTCGGGTCTTGTCAGTGCTATAAGAGACTTTTGGAAAACTAAATACATGAGTGACCGATGAAACATTTTTGAAAGCAACACAAAATGGTTGAGGGAGGAATTCAGTTCGATACAAGCAATTAGTGAAGGGGTGGGCAGAAAGTTCAGGAAGGGGGGTCTTTGTCACTGTGTCTTTTTAACAGAGTCCGTCTTCTTTCGTTGGCGCTGTTGAGCACCGGCGGTGGAGCTATAGGTCCAGCTCGGATTCATCCTTACGCGTTGCAGGGTGCGATCAGTCCTCTGCCGTTAGATCACAGTCCTGTTTCCTAACTGATCTTCTTAGGGGTGCCTTATGTTGGGCACCTGCATGTCTTTCTTCTTCCGTGGCAAAACCTTATTCTATCTAAATGTTGCTCTTCTTTTCTGAGTCAAAAGTTATGCGAAAAGGGTGATGTTGTTGAATAATCGAGGGAAGAGAGGGCGGAGTGGGATCAGATCCTTGAACACACCAAGGGACCAAAGGAGCAAAGGATGACGAGCAGGCAGGCCCATCAGTCGGGCTCAAAAGGGACGGGGACTTCAGGCACGAGTGGGTCAGCAAATCAAGGGCTTCAAGGCAGCCCTTCATTCCTTCATCTGCCGAGCTTGAGAGTGGTGCCTCGTCCTGCGTCTCGTTGCTCTGCGACTCCACCTTTGGTTGCGGTCACACGTGCTTCATGATCTGTGGCCAGGCTGTGCGTCACATCCAGCTCCTCTCCTCCGGTGATTGTATCTTTGAATGGGTACAAAACAAGTTTTAGAAAAACTGGCAGGAGAAGACATTTATACATCTCAATTCCATCCCCAATCCTAAGTAGGTGGGGGATAGGTTCATCGGTCACAGTCAGAAGTCATCACTTATGGAGTATGTAGGAGGGCATTTCCACTGTATTCGTGAGCCTATTTGGCGTTTATTCGTGGCGTACGTGGAGAGAAATCAGACTCCCATCGACAGTGTATTCTATCAAACTCGAAATCGAGTCCTTAGGTAGAGACTCGCCCTTTTTCCTAACCCAAGTACTGACAATCTTACATTTCCCTTCGGGGTCGGCTAACTCTTGTAAGCAGGGGTTATCATCATGAGGGGGGGGCAGAGGTTAAACATGCTTTTCTTGGGGAGCGACGGCTAATCAAGGTCATCAATTACGCTTCGGGGATAGCTGATATGGAGCTGGGGTCAATCGAGGACGCTTTGGACGCTTTGGACAGGGAGCTGGGGTCAATCGAGGGAAGCGAGGACGCTTTGGACATCCGCACTTAAGTGCAGAGGGGTGAGGCAATTTGGGCATTGGGGATTGCATTTCTAACAAACTGAAAAACAGAAGACCATTGACGCTATAGTCCCCCTATAAAAAGGCCAGATTAGGGGACATCAGTCGTCTTACCTGTCCTTTCTTTCATTACCAACTCGGGTTCTATCGTTTCGCAGAAAGGAGAGGTAGTAATATGGCAAGTTACAATCGTTTTAGTTCCTGTCAATTTTGCCGAACACCTTTGTGTTCGAAGAGACCCACTTAGGTTTGTGCCGGTGGGGCACAACGTTACCATACAAGGAAGGAGGTAACAGGGGGATCCTCAGAGAGAGAGAGAGAGAGAGAGAGAGAGAGAGAGAGAGAGAGAGAGAGAGAGAGAGAGAGAGAGAGAGAGAGAGAGAGAGAGAGAGAGAGAGAGAGTCCGCACTCTAAACGAACCATTCGGTACACGTATGACATGGAGGGAGAGGGAGAGAGGGAGAGAGAGAGAGAGAGAGAGAGAGAGAGAGAGAGAAACGTGTACAATAATGGGCCATTCAGTGCACACACAACACAGAACAGCAGGGGTCAAGTAATACGGAAACACAGGCAGAGGGACGACGTAGACCCATACATTACGTGCACACAAACTCAGGCGGGGGAGACAGTACATGTATTATGTACAAAAATCCAAAACAAAACATAGAACAGTGACTGGTATTATATACAAAAATCCAAGACAAAACATAGAACAGTTATTGGCCAAAATGATCTCTGCCTGTATGCTGCGCATCCTTAGCATCCTAAGCTCTTTTTACCTTTTTCTTCTCTTTTATCGTCGGCTGCCTTCACCGGTGGATTTAGTTATATACACTTATATGCCTTTGGCAATTGGTCAAGAACTAACCTGGTCGGGCTAAGATGTTTCCAGGCTGAGGCAACAGTGGGTGTCAGTTGTGATAACAATGGGGCAGCTTTGAGTTTCATGTCTATGAGGGTGCGAAAGGAGGTAGTAGATTTTAAACACTGGCAACATTCCTAGTCCTCTGAACGGAGGGTACTTGGGTAAACCTCACCTCGGAATATTCCTTAAACTTTCCCTATTTAGTTAAACGTAGGAATTCATTCATTAGTGCACGTCATTCCTGGTTGTATTATTCGGGGTGCCAAGCGAAGTCATATTTCGTAGTTTCCGCTTCAGGCTGTCCTCCCAAGCGCTAAGTAAATCGACGTTCCGATGTGACCTGCAGAAAGAGGGAAAAAGAAGGGGGGGCGGGGGCAGCATTTTAAAAACACATCAGCGCGCATAAACTCGAAAAGGCTTTTACTTACTACATACTCGGGCTATCTCCACTGGACGCAGTCCCCGCCAATTTGGCGTTTAAGCCCAGGTGGACCATTCAGTGTGGGAGAGATGATTATCGGAAGCCTGTGGATAGCATAGGTCGCCCAAGTGTGGTATTACGGATCGTGCGCAGGGGGGGGTCAGAACAAAGGGCAGTCGGTGCAATGTGGGGGGGGGCGAGCTCGTGCTCTCCTTTGAGGAAAAGTGATAACCTACAGTGGTACGGGGTAGTTTGTCGTTCGTACCAGGGGGGGGGGGGTTAGGTGGCACTCCTTCGGGGCGACTTAGGGGCATTTTTTAAAACAACTTTCCTGACACAGGTAGCATATAAAGTATAGGCTAAATACCAGGATCTTTAGCAGTTGCTTTTAGGCTTGTACAAAAATGCAAAACACATACAACAAAAACCTGGACCGTTCATATTTGCAATATTTCTGCGTACTATACTTTTTAACCCTTAACTAGTCGAGCTGAGCCATTTCACCTGTAATTTAGTTCTATCGGAAATAGTTGTCATTTATTCGAAACTTACCAATTTACGCGTGACAACTACGTTTGCTTTTTCCAAAAATCTTTAATAAAAATGTCGGTGCATAAATACGGGCCTACAACCCCGTGGGCCGGCCACGGAGCAGGCTGGAACTGTACATGTGGGGATACTTATTAGTGGAAAACCTAATGGAGTCGGTGGTCGTTGATTTCATAATAAAAAGTGCAACAAGTACAATAAAATCATATCGAAACTTCAGTGTGAGCGAGTATCATAAGTGTTGAAATTCGAACTTTCAATAATCATGATGCGCCAAAACTTAACAACAATTCATTGTCCGAATGTTCAATCAGTACCCATCTCACTTCAATTCATTGTCCGAACACATAATCAGTACCCATCCTATATCAATTCATTGTGTTTAAAAACTGCATACATATTTCATGACACCAAGGCTGAGCAATCGGGGTACAACAAGGAGTTGAAAGTTTCATTTGTACCAGCGCCATTTTGGGTGCAGCCAGGCAGATCTAGGCATAGTCAAAATCTTCACTAGCTCGTGGTTGGCCCAGAGCCTCTTTCGGCAGTCCAAAAGTTCCGTTAAAAGGGCAACAGAAAGGATCGGCCGTATGAACCATCAGTCAAAAGGGGGGAGGGAGGCAACAATTTCTTCCTACCGGGTCATACTGGGTTTTCAACGGAACTGATCCGAACTGTAGTCTGCAGGATTTTAGTCATTCAAACTGAGGCTGGCGTCTGCATGAGAGTGCCGACGTCTCGCGGCTACATTTTCATCGTTCCGCGGGCAATCATGGCAGTCATTCCCCATCGGGGGTGTCTGCGGGGGTCGGTTGCCCCCGTGGCTCTTATAGAATCTTCAAAGTCGAGGAGATCACTTATGATGGTGGGACTCATTTCTTAATCAACAAGCAACCGGGCCATCTTTCCACGCCGGGCCCGCTCCAGCAGGGTCGACCGCCATTTTACGAGTGGGCGAACCCTCGTCGGGTGAGTGGAGCGTTGGGGGTGCCACTGGGGGCCTCCACCTGGGGAGGTGGGAGAGGCTCGTTAGCGCCGCCTCTTCCTCCCAGCGCACCCCACGCCGTTTTTCTCGGCGCTAATATTCATGATGGCCGGACCAGGCGATGAGAGGGGGGGGGTCGGAGGCATAGGCAAGACATCCCCCCCCCCCCGGTGGCCTGCAAGGCGCCGCTTCAGGGCCGAACGGGGAGCTCATACCAAGCCGTGGCTGGACCAGGAGATGCGAGGGGGGGGGTCGGTGGCATGAGCAAGACATCCCCCCCGTGTTGTCGCAGCCATTATTGAAGAAAGAAGAGGGGACGCCCGGATCCCGTCGACCTCGGCTCCTCTTTTGGCCCACCTTACTCGACGACCTCCGGCCGACGGCTGGCAGCAGGACCCGCCCTACACGTGCCGAAGATCTCGTCTTCCGGATGGGCGTAGCCGCGAACCTGTTGCACTTCGGGAGTTTCCAGAATGGGGGTAGGTATCTGTTGACTTGTATCTGTCTCATGTTACCGTTATTGGGGCGTGGCAGGCGGTGGGACAGACATGTTTGGAGCAGTGAGGGGTGGCGAAGCCTGGTTGCCTTGTGGCTGCCGTGATGTCAAGCTTGGCTTCTCTCACCATTTTCATGTTTCGTATTACGGACTTATTTCTTAACGTTTCTTATTTCTAGCGAAATCATGTGTTTTATCGTCAGCTATTTCTAACGTTTTCTTATTTGTAGCGAAATCAAAAACTCATCAGTGGCCTACTGATTTTGCTTTCTTATTTCTTTCTTCCCTTTTTTTTCCTAGCGTGTTTCATGCTAAAGTTTCTGTTAACAGGATACGGTCATTACTTCGTTATTGTTGCATATGTCCTTTTTATTAGGGGTGCCCTCTGGTCGAGCCAGATGACCTACCTCTAATAAATGGTCCGGGTGGAACTAGTTTACCAATCAGTGGGGAGTAGATAGGCCCGAGAGATTCCAACGGGGGACAAAGGTCCCCCATTACCTACCCTTCACTTCTTGCAAAGATTAGACAGAATATTTCTTTTCTACGTTATTTGCAAACAGAGAATACCTCAAAAGAACTATTCCTTGAACAATAAATGTCCAGACAATCAATCAATCAGTGGGGAGAAAAACAGGCATGACGGATTACAACGGGGACAAAAATCTGCATTACCTATCCTTCACTATCTGCAAAGGGGGCAGAATATTTCTATTCTTCCCTGTTTGTAGACAGGGAATATCTCAAAGAGCAATAATCGATAAAAATCGATAACAAAGAGAACCAATACTTCAAGTACAATCAATCAATCAATCAGATGGATAAAGCCATCCTACCAATCGGACGTAAAGACGTCCTACTTAACCTTACCCGGACCGGACCGTGTGGGCAATTCTTCGCCTTCCCTTTTCCAGCGCCCAATCGTTCTCTTTCTCCATGTTTTTACCGCAGCATTCCTGTGGGATTCCAGTCAGGACAGTAGGTCACTTGAGAGAGGTCCGTTCGGAATCGGTGAAGTTCATTCAATCGGCAGCCGGACGAGGGCCCTCTCAAGGCAGGTATACTCCAATCGTTTAGATGTTCACCCCATCGTCTGGACCTCTCTTACCGGACCTTATGTCGCTGATGGGACGCCAATTGTGGAAAAGTCAGCCCATAACACACCTGATGCCCAGGCTGCTGGCGCAGGACGCCTCTTAGTTCCCATCTTGAACAATTATCAAATAAAGAGACGGGCGCTGGAAGCAGGAAAACAAGAACAGAGTTTTATTCCTCATGAGGAGAGCCTGTCATTTCGGACACTCGCACAGTGTCTTCAGGAGGTGCTCTCTCCTCCCACACTCCAGTTTCTCTGAGGCTTCATCTTTTATACACATGTTTATGATGCACAAACATTCCTTATTACAATAAAGACACTTTGAAGTAGGAAAAAAACATGCTTGGAATCCCAGCTTCAGGCCTATTCCCATACCAGTCGATCAGATGTCATCCTCCCCTCCTGAATGTAACAAGAGATTGTGATCTCTCAGCCGGACATTCCTACAGGACACGAGGGCAGGAGGGGATGATCAAATCAAAGGTTGGGCAGGCGATAAGATCGGGCACTTCGGCTGGTGTATCACGGTTTTGTTATGCTGGGCAGGAAAAAGGGGGGGTGTACATTCACGAGGCTTGGTCTTAGGACTTGGGACCGGGTCGAGAGGCCAAGTGCAGCCGGGGGGGGGGGTCGTCAGCTGAGGGGAAGGGTGTTCTTGGGAGGAAATGGGGGGTGTGGGTCAAGCAGGAGTGTTACTTCTAGAGCAGGGTCACACAGAGGGAGAGGGTCTTGTGGCCGATGCATGAGCAGTGCGCGCGGGGAGGGGTGCCGGGAACAAATGGGCAGAGAGGCCATGGTGCCTAAAATGGCTGTCGTGTACGTGTGTGCATGGGTCTATGCTGGCGGGATAATACAGTCAGGGTTTAGCGATATCCGTTCTGCTTACAACAAGGGGTACAGTGAACACAAATGAACGCCGCTTATGTGCATATACATTGCCATTTTCAACATCTCCACCAGGTGATGCGGCACCCGCGGAGCGGGTGCGGCGAGGTCCGTGGGGCAAATGGGCAGGTTCTCCTCCTGGCGATAACTCCTCTCAGGTAAGGTCTTTAAAAGTGGTCCCGCAGGAAAAAGGACACTAGGGGTTTAAAAAGGCCTCGGGTGGGCAGCAGGCGGGACAACAGGGAGAGCGGACCGGAAGCTGGTTATCGGTCAAGCAGGGACTCCTGGGAAATGGAGTCCCTGCAACGCTCGCAGCCCCGTAGTCTGCCTCAGCCCGGTTCCAGCGATCCTCAGCTCCCTCGGTGTAAGGCAAGCAGCCCCTCTCTCCACCAGGCGATGCGGCACCCGCGGAGCGGGTGCGGCGAGGTCCGTGGGGCAAATGGGCAGGTTCTCCTCCTGGCGATAACTCCTCTCAGGTAAGGTCTTTAAAAGTGGTCCCTAAATACCAACCAAACCTACTTCACCCTATATTCATAACTGATTAGGCTGATCACTAGCTAACTTTTGATTTGCTGGGTTACAGTGTAGTTTATTTTAGATATCTCTGCCAAATCATATATTGCCCGCATAACCATATGCCATTAAGTCTGAAGTCAGAGATTCATCTGTCAGCATCATTATAGTAGCTGATTTATCTACCTTGTCCTTACCCAGCTACTATTATCTTTTATACCTTTTTCTTACATGGTACTGTATGGATCGAATAGGAGTCTGCCCATGCTTGTGTTTCAGTTGCATGGAATGAGGAACAATACTTTCTTTTAGTTTTCAGGAAGCAGACAGAAACTGCTGTTATTGTATCTTACCAGTTCCTCTGACATAGACCAGAATAACACTGTTAACAGGTGTAAAGCTCGTGTGAAAGAAAGCTGCTGCAGGGATGAGAACATCTCTACTCTAGCAGGTTTTTTAACATGAACTACAGACAAATTTGTGACAATTGTATGCAGTAACTAGACTCATCCTAGTGCTCCTCGATTGGCTCATGGAGACTTTCTTTCAATTTCAGACCAAGTTACTCATGTGGCACAGCTGTTATAAAATGTATGATAGCAATTTGTGCATAGAGTGCATGGAAGTGTAAGACAGTAGTTGAGATTCTAATATGGACTTTTCAGGTTTGAAAAATGATGTGCGGTCAATTATCATCTCAATTGGGGAAACAGCCACTACAACACGCCCGTTTCCACGCATACATAAAACCGCGCATGATTTACAACGCATTCGTGGTTACCACGCATAGCCTTAACCAAGCATACCTTTACTACGAGATACGGAGTAAAGGCATGTGTGTTAAAGGAACAAGCTAATGACCTAAAAATGCAGACTTAAACATTACAATTTCCATTAAAAAAACGCACCTCTTTCTGTCGCCTTCACAGACAAAACATTTATTGAGGAAAGATGTGGAGGCTATCAGTGTCATTAGAGGAAACGGAAAGACACTTACACTTCCTCTTTACGACATGCAACGCAACCTGGGAAGAGCTTGGAGAGAAGAGGCCATGAAGAGGTAAGGGGATTAAAGTTTAAAACAATAATAATTCAAGGGATGAGGGGGTTGTATCGTGAAGGTGTCGTTTTTAGGTTTCGCCTGTCGAAAGCTGCGCAAGCAGCGTTTCGCGCAGGCGAAATCTAATGTTAGAACACTATGGGGGACTTGAACCCGCCCCTTCTTCCATTGGCTAGCTCCATAAATGGAGGCTAGCCATTGGAAGAGATTGGCTGTCAATCACTATTTCCCCGTCGGAACGCGATTCGGGGGCGTTTCTCGGTCTTTTTTTAAGTCCCGCCCCTTGTTGCCGTGTGTCCTGGGCCGCGCTGTGATTGGCTGCCGCCCGGGACACCCCCGTGACGTCATTCCCCGGGCCGCGCTGTGATTGGCTGCCGGCCCGGGACCTGACTTGTTTTTGTGTTTCAATCTAGGACTCTCACCAGAGGCTGATCAATAGATTTTATTGTAGCCCTCGCGGTCTCCGAGGGCTCCCTGACCTTATGCCGGCTAAAAATAGTCTTGCTCCTGCAGCCGACGGAACCTTGACCCGCGAAAATCCATTCGGAGCCTATCTGACACATCCAGTCAGCTGAACATCCCAGACACGCTCCTGGCGGGGTTTCAGTAGAGGCGTCCGGCTGCGAGAGGGCAATTTCTGGGCGAGGGAGCACTACACGAGCTGTTGCTATTCGGAGTGAGGCTGTGCGGGCGGTCTCCCCCACCGGCCTCGCTTTCCAAAGCCAGCCGTCCGTTTCCTGCAGGGATCATCGAGATGTTGGTAGTTTGTGGATGAACGAGCGACTTCTATACCTTCGCACACAATGCTTTGCCCGGGGAGCTGGGACTGGCCACGCCGCTCCGTTCCCATACACTGCCCCCTCTTTGGTTACAGAAAATGTCCGCCCTTGCCCTCTTAATGCCGGGGCTATTATTAGCAAGTGTCACTCAGTTATCTGAGAGGGGCTCTTTTAGCTGCCATCTAAGTGCCTGACACTTGGGTTTACAGCAGATTAAATTACATTTTAGGCCGGTTTTGCTTCACTGAAAGTAGACAAAAGAAGCAGCTGCTGTGGAAATGTAATCTGGCACCGACAAGCACAGGGTGCCGTTCCTGACGCCTTTCTCTCTTTCATCTCTCCGGAGGTTCTTAACCTGCAGGTGACTATTTTCAGATTAGGTACCTGACAAGCTGCTCTCTGCAGGGCAGTGGAGAGTGGGCTGCATTGTCCTAATCTCGCCACTTCTTTCCCTCAACGCCGTTTGTTCAGAGCGACGGGTTTTAGGTAGTGGATTCTTAGAGTAAGTTAGCAGTGCATCATTTCTTCTTTCTGAGCGGCATGTTGACGGCCTCCGTTCACAGCAATTAGCGACACTTCCGTTTAAGCCGGAGGAACCTGCGAGAACGTCACTGTCTGAAATGCACATCTAGTTCTAGTTCTAAAGCCTCGGGCTCAATTTGACTTAATAACAAGTACTCATTTCTACCCCACCATTCGCAATGTAATGGCTAGACGTGTATTGCATTGCAAAACAATGCATACAGTCTGCTTGGCCTAGATTTATTTCTGTGTGAAGACACCTACTGCCAACATAAATGTGGTTACTTGCACTCCTTGCCACGTATAAACGTGATGTGCAGGCTAACTTACATATGATGCCAAGTAACACACCTTGGAAACCAGTCACACACTACCTATAATATTTTACAGATTGCTTGGTGTGGATACAACAAGCTTTTTTCGACATGCATTCCAATCTGTTGTAGCTATATCAATGCTTTTACCTGTCACCGTTCTTGGAGTTTTTTACACCCGGGACTCTGGTCCGTCCATGGGCGCCACTCCCAACAAGTCCATAAAATGCTTCCCAAAACTTCAGCACCCAGTATAGTGAGATTTGAACTCTTTAATAAAAGGCACCTTCCAGCCTCTACAAAGCTATCCACAGAAGGGGGTGCTAGAGCACCTGTGCGTTTGCTTTAGGACAAGAAGCCTTGTGTGTGGGCATGGAGGCGAGTCATAAATAAAAAGTTTGTCATTTACAATGCCAATAGCTCTAACTTTTCCGAAGGCGAAACCGTTGCATTGTAAATGCATGTTTAGGGTACAGGGGAGGGGTATTTGTTAGAAGGGTTTGTGAGTGGGAGAATCGCGCAGGGCAAGATTTTTAGGGTTTCGGGCAGGGGTATTTCTTAGAAGGATTGGGGGCTGGGGGGTCAGATTTATTTAAACAATAATACCATTATTTGATTTCCGCAGGGGGTTGAGTGATCCCAGGACACAGGAAATAAGAAAAAGAGAGTTAAAATTGTAGTGTTCCTGCGTAGTGGAGGTTTTTCCGTATAATTTGCGTATAGTGCTTCCATTGATATACATTAGACTGGCGGAAATCTGCCTTTACGCCTCCTACAGAAAATGTTCGAGGAGAGGGATTATCACAAGGTGAATTAAAGGCAACTAACACCATGTGCAGGGCCGAGATAGGAAGCAGCCAGGGAGCAGCATTTCAGCTGCATCCGAGAAATACACCTTGAGACTCGATTTTAATTTCGTTTTACAGTTGGACTGCTGAGATTAGAGAGCAAGAAGCCGAACGACTGACTGGCAGCTGTAACGTCATACAACAATTTCTTAGTAGGATTGGGGTCGGGGGTCGTGCAGGGGTACAGGAGAGGGGTATTTTAAATGAATAATCAGAGAGCACAGTGGGGAGGGAGCAAGGGAACAGTTGTAGGAATTGGGGCAGGGATCTAAGATAGCATTTACCATGAATATGACATTACCAAGCATGATTTTACAACGACAAACGTTGTAAAGTTATGCGTGGTAAAGGCATTTTTGTGGTAACGGTTATGTGAGGGAATGTCATTCGTGTTGTAACGCATGCGTGGTAAAGAGAATGTCAAGTCAGAGTTGTGACTGTAGAGAACTTTAATATATTAAAAGTGGAAACGAGAAGACAAACAGCAGAAAAAACACAAAGCACAATAAAACGGTAATGCAATATAATACAATGGTGAAACAGACTCTCAGGATATGCACATTACATACTGTTTCAGGCGCGCAATGCCCATAGGGCTAAATGGGCTTCAGCCCTCCCCTCATGTGTCTCAGCCCGGGCTCCTGCCATTCAAACTGCTGTGGGCTCGGCTGGAAATGTCTGGAGTCTCATCTCCGGCCTGCCTGAGTTTTTCACAGGTCTTTAAAGACCAGTTGCATATTTACATACCTTTGCAAAATGGTAACGAGGCTTAGTTTTTTTCTGGTTCCTGGACCCCTAATCTGCCTATCACTTACATTTGTTTTTTACATGTACTGTGGTAGTGTGAGAATGCATTTCATGAAAAGGAATATAAAGTAGGGTTGCCAAAAGAAAAATGTCAGCCATGTTTAATAGGGTTATAAATAAAAAAGTATGTATTCATTGTATTGTGACTTTTCTGTCTTTGTTCCTTTTAATTATCAGTCATGGATCATTCACACAGCCCTAGAACACAATTAAAAGTGCTTTTTATTTATATTTACTGTTCGAAGTATGCACAAATAAGTGCTGAAAATACGGCTTTAGGTGACAGTTAATTTTTGCACCATCTGGGAAATCAAAATAATGAGCTAGAAACCCTAATCATAACACTGGAAGTTTGTTGCAAGTTCAGCACATTACTTATTTCCTCCACCCTTGATCCCTGATTAATGCCATAATAGCAATAGTTCAACTCATATCTGAAACCCTAAGCCACTGTCAATAACATGCTGAGATACATCAAGTGTTTGGCAATGCATCCTGCATTTAGACAATTCAATCCTCATTCTCGCCCTTTACTTTTGCACTCACCCTGCACTCACAGCAATCACAATGCACTCAAACTGATCACCGTGCACTCACAGTGATTACTCTGCACTCACAATGCACTAGTGCTGGTCATCCTGTACCTTACCCTGCAGTCACACAAGCACACTACTCACCCTGCACTCAAATGATACTTCCCTCACCTGTCACCCTCAACTTTTAATCAGCAATCTCACTCAAACAAGCCCATCACTAACCATACATTAATTTGTCCCACTCTGCACTTACATCTGCATCCAAATTCATATGGTCATCTCACTCACCCTGCAGTCACTCCTCTTACCCTACTCTCACACTGTCGCATCACTCACTGTGCACTCACATGGACACTCCTGCCACCCACACAGCGCAGAGGGTTAATGTGCCTGTTACAAAGAACGAGTACCATGCAGATCACAGAACTGAGTGTGAGTTAACTATGAGTAATGCCATTAAAAAACTAAACGTTTGTCAGAAAGGTGCTATTAAGAGGGGGGAGGTCCCTAGAGATTTTTAATGTTTATGCTAGACCCTCAAAAGGAAGCAAGCCCTCTTCGACTCTATCAGCTCTTGAAGGCGAACTTTGTTCTGGTTGTGTCGACTCATTTATAATGATAGCAGGGGATTTCAATTGCACTTTTGAACCCCTTGCGGTGGATGACATTTTGGGCTGCCATGAGGACGATGGTGGGAGAGGTATTCCATTCCTCTCAATACCACCAATCAAGAGTTGGACCCCAAGAGCTATCCATTTAAATGCCCTGACTCTGGAACACGGTGTCAGGGCAGTTAATGGGCGGACAAAGTCAGATATTGGTGGGGCCCATACTTTTAACAGAGTAGGTCATTCATCTCGAATTGACTACATTCTGTTGAACTTTAGTTTTTGGAAATTTTTGCTGGACATGGCAGTTTTGCCCTCAATTGACAGTGATCGCAATCCATTATCTCTGTCACTGTCCTCTAGTTGGTTGGGTGGGAAAAAGCCCCAAGTACCCCAGGCCTGGAAGTTGTCATCCGAAGTCCGCCCCTCTAACTGTGGGAGACGCTTGAAATGGGAAAAGGTTGCTCTGGATGAAGGAAAGATATTGGAAATAAGATCTATTATGGCCAGCGCTCTCACCAGTTTGGATACTGTTGCAGCAAATCCCCATGAGGTTTCTACTTTATTTAGCAACACTACTAAAGTATTGGGTGACCTTTTTATCATACAGAACCCAGGACATAAGGGCCAACAGGTTGGGGCGCCCTAAAGGCAATCCAGGCTGGTATTCTGCCTCTTGCCGAAGCGCCAAAAGAGATGTAATTAAGGTGGTTAAAACTAGGGACAGTAGTTTAATCAGTACTGCCAGGAAGACGTATGCACGCGCTATCCGTACAGCGAAGAAAGAGTGGGAGGACCAATATTGGTGTGACCTAAAACTAGCGAGTGCTGGGAGGGACTCTAGGAGTTTCTGGGATTTGGTTAGAGCCAAGGATAAACCCATGGACTCCCTTGTAACATGTAATATCCCAGAGGCGTCATGGTTCAATCACTTTTCTAAACTGTATTCCGTGGCCTCGGGCGTGGAGGACGATTGTACTGAGAGTTATTCTTTAGACTTCCTTGGGCTAGATGAGATTTGTTTGTTTACAGGGAAGGAAGTAGAGGTTGCAATCTCATGTCTTATCCCAAACAAAGCTGCGGGGCTGGACGGCCTTCCAGGAGATTTGATTCCCATCTCCAAACTAGAATGGGGAAAGCTCATAGCATCCCTACTCAATGCTAGTTTCTATGGTGCCCCCTTTCCAAGCTCATGGATGGGCGCTGAGGTCGTCCCGATTTTCAAAAAAGGGAGCCGGGACGACCCCGCTAATTATTGCCCTATAAGTTTACTGGACTCCACCCAGAAGGTTGCAGGCAAGGTGGTTTTGGGGAGAGTGCTACAGTGGGTAGAGGAGAATGGGATTCTTTCTGATTTCCAGGCAGGCTTCAGGGCTGGTACAGGGACCATTGAACAATCATTCCGCTTATTGTTGTTATATTGGAAGGTGGTTCTGTTGGGCAAAGGCAGTCTGTATCTCGCCTTCATAGACTTACGGACTGCCTTTGACCTAGTGCGCCGTAACCGTCTGTGGAAGGTCCTATCTGATTTGGGCATGCCACGGTACCTATTATCCCTCATAATTAAGTTCCACGAAGATAATTTTGCCCAGGTTCGGTGGGGAAATCAGGGCCAAAAGACTGCTAGAATATCTGTAAATAGAGGGGTCCGCCAGGGTTGTGTTTTAGCCCCCACACTGTTTTCCTTATACGTTAACGGTGTGGTGGAGCATCTTTTACAATACCCTGCAGATGCTCCATCCCTGGCGGGAAAAAGAATACCTACGCTCCTATTTGCAGATGACACCCTACTGATTTCGAAGACCCCGGTCGGGCTGCAGAGCCTCCTTGATAGGTTCCAATCTTTTTGTGATGCGAGGGGGTTAGAAATCAATACGGGGAAGACCAAATATCTGATCCTGAATCCCCCGAAGAAGATAGGCAGGCCTCCTGTGTTGAACTCAGTATGCCTCGAAAGGGTCAAGGAGTTTGACTATTTAGGAATCCGCCTCACCGACACCATGAGGTGGAACTGTCATCTTCAAAAAATGCTGTTAAATCACAAAAGGGTGGTGGGGGCCCTGCTTAAAGAACAGCGTTCCTCTACCTTTAAACCAATTGCCCCGGTACTGGATATTTATAAGGCAAGAGGTGTGAGTGCGGCGTTGTACGGGGTCGAGCTCTGGGAGGCGCAGAATGTGGATGAGTTAACCTGTTCAGAACACAAATTCTTGAAGGACCTGATGGGTCTCCCTTATAGTACCCCCTCTGTTCCTCTACTCCTTGGTATGGGCAGTCGCTCTATCAAGGATCAGGCAAGGCTACGCCCTCGTCTCCTCTGGACGCGCCTATGGAGAGTCCCGGAACTTGCGAGTTATGCGGAGGGGTTAAAAGAGGTTTTATCATTGCCTGGCTGGCACAGAATAAGATGGTTAAGGGATGTGAAATGGTTACTTGGAGAAATGGGTCTTGGAAATACTTGGCAGTCTAGGACCGCACTCCCCAAGTCGGTCCTGAAAAACTCTTATTGGAAATGGGTAAGGGACTCGAGAAACTTAAATCCTAATGTAGGTAGTTCTACTGTCGAATTCCTATTGCATAAGGAGGTGGCATACCGAGAGCCCTATCTCGATATCATCACTAAACCTAGAGATAGGGCTCTATATTTTAAATTTAGAGTCGGAGTGCTGCCTGTCCACGAATTGACTGCCAGATGGAAGCCCCCAGCACAGACCATTCCATTCTGCCCGTTCTGTGAGACTATGATCGAGACAGTACCTCATTTTCTTTTTGTATGCCCCGCATACAATGCCCCTCGTATTAGGTGGTTGAAACCCCTCTGCAAAGAATTAGGTACAATAATTATTTTTGAAAAAGGACAGTAGTGAAGTACATTAAATCTGGTGCCCGAGCCTAGGGAAATAACAGAATTAACATGTACAGTGACACTGGACTTTGATTCCATGTGATTAAACAAGACCAAACATGATGTATATTCAAAAATATTTTTTTATATATATATAGAGATTTGTTTATCTTTTTTTCTTCATTTTGATTTAGTTTACATTAAAAGTTACAATTCAAAATTTAATCAGTGCAACATATACAGTTATTGTAATACAAAAAGAGTGAACAGACACAACAGTGAAAAATTATAAAGAAAAGACTTATAATAAATCAAAGTTAATTAATGAACAGATGAAGTTAGCAAAGCGGTAGATGAAATCTCAACGCGCGTTTCGGCTATTGCCTTCTTCAGGAGTCCGTCATATGCAAGTAGAATAGAGAACATTTGATCATTATAAAAACCTAAAGAATAAAAAAAATCCATGTCACATTACAATTTTTAGATAATATTTTATAATAGTCATTTCAATACTGTAATATCCTAGGCCTAGGTCAAATTCATTGAAAGTATTGCTATACATTGATATGATATAAGATAAAACAGCTGGAAATCAGATGTAACTCAAGTTAGATCGGTTCAAATTTATAGAATAATCTTATATAATGGAGATTATCTTCTTTATAACAGGTGGAGACTCTTTTTTATTGAGAGCATTGTATATTTAAAATGTTCCCCAGTATAGAGAACGGAAAGAGTGCTTATCCCAACAATTCATTTGTCATTCAGACCTTTATAGGAGTCAGACAGGGAGTATCATAGTTACCTGGAGAAAAATATATTGAGACAGAGATGATAGTATGGGTAGGTTGTCAATTTTAGAAAGGAACAGTTGTTTGAAATAATCTGAGAGCCCGTCTTGATGGCAGGTGAAGTCGTTTGAAACAATGATCTACATGGGCGAGAAGTTATATAATTGTCTCATCAGAATTGCGTGAGATATATGCTCCTTTTTTTGGCGGGACACAGAATGGAAGACTAGTAAGTTCTTACTTACTTAAAGACTGGCCACTGTATTTCAAAATATGATGCAGCGTGATGACAGCTCTGTGTTTAAAAGCTAAAACAAATAACGCAACTGATTAGGGTGCTCTCAGTCTTAGTTAAGAATGCATGCTTCTATTTTAATATTTGGTAAAGAACATGCTAAGATTGCCACGATAGTTCTTACTTACTTAAAGACTGGCCACTGTATTTCAAAATATGATGCAGCGTGATGACAGCTCTGTGTTTAAAAGCTAAAACAAATAACGCAACTAATTAGGGTGCTCTTAGTCTTAGTTAAGAATGCATGCTTCTGTTTTAATATTTGGTAAAGAACAAGCTAAGGTTGCCACGATAATTGCTATTACTTACATAGATAGAAAGTGGAATTCCAATTTAGATAAAAAAAGTGAGCAGGTTCGGAATGTGCAATCTGGTAGCAGATAACGGATTGTCAGTCGGCTGTCAAAAAAAGTTATGTAATTATAGTTTACTTTGGATACTTGAACTAAAAGATTTAAAATAGTGTGTCAAATATAATCATTTCTGTTGTTTAGAGAGAACGTATGTACCTTGGAGCTCACTTGTTTAGCGTCCTGTTCGTCTTTTCATAGAGGACCCATAGTATACGATAATTATTCTGGCAGTCCACCCCTGACTTCTAGCTGTATAGAGGGAAGGCTGGCTGATACTCTAAAAGGGGAAAGGGAAAACGTAATGGGATGTATGTCTAACAAGCTAGCTAACAATATGGCTAGTGAGTAGGTCGAAGATATAGAGAGTTCGGTCGAATCTCTTTTTACCTGATATGGCACAATGCTTCTACAGAAACGGGGGGTCTGCAGAACCGGAGCCGCTCGCCGCAACACTGGTTTGACCTGAATGCGGAACCGGTCTGCTTAAATACAGAGTGTATAGATTTATTTAATGCAGGTGTGGGTAATGGTGACGTGTCCCTGTGCATGCAATAGGCGTGTCATCGGGGAGCCAATCAGTTTACCGATGGGCGTGTAAAGTCCGATGGAAGATAGGCGCATACTAAGAGCGTATTAAAATGCGCTCATGGTTTTATATCTGAATACTTAGTAATTGTGGAGATGCATAAAGTTAACGGTCATCTATATTAAAACTCTATAGTTATCTGAATTGTGAATATATTACAGAGTACTATCGTCAGGGCTCCTTGACCATAAACATTTTGACACGATTAATTATTTCAAGAAATGAATGAAAATAAAGATAGGACAACTACAAGTTAAACTAGCTGCCATTTTGGGTGTAGTGATCTCGTAAGGACACCCATAATAAGGTGTGTTCTTGCTGGCATTTCTTATCATTTTAGTGGTATATATTTCCATAGGTATCTCACTATTGTCTCAAATTATTGCCTGTTCCCAAGGAATCTCGAGGTTCAATCCGTTTCTGACCGTGTTAAGTAAAAAAATCCAGTAAACTTCTCTTTTTTTGCGGATTTTTTCAGGACATAGTCCTGGTCTTGTGGATATGTTTTCTAGGATGAACCAACGCAAGTCCTCAGGTGAGTGTTCACACTCTATGCAGTGCGATACCAGTGGGGCATTCATTTTTCTGGTACGTACTGCAGATTTGTGTTCCGTTACTCTTTTATTTATTGTTCTGCAGGTTTCACCTACATATCCTTTTTGGCAAGGGCATATCAATAGATATACCACATTGCTAGTTTTGCAATTGGTCATAGTTTTAGATGTGATCTTGACATTATTAAATGTCAATTCTGGCCCTTCTATAGTCTGAGGGCATATTTTACAGGTTCCACATTTAAAATTCCCTATAATAGGGTTGTCACCCAAGATGCTTCGCTGTATAAATTTTTCCTTTGTTTGCATTCTGGACCTTACAACCAGATCTTTTAAATTTTTATTTCTTTTATATGCGAAAAGAGGTTTGGGAAAGGACTTTTCTCTGGTCTTGTTGATATTGAGTAGATGCCAGTTAGAGTATATGATCTGACGTATTTTGTTATTGAGGAGAGAGTGTCTGGTGACAAAAACTAATGCATCCTTTTGTTTCGTTTGGCCACCCTGTAAAATGGCTTGCCGGTCAAAAAATCTGGCCCTTTTATAGGAATCACGAATCAGTCTATGAGGATAGCCTCGCTCTTCAAATTTTTTTTTTCATGGCTTTGGATCTTTCATCATAGTCCAAAAGTTTCGTGCAATTACGCCGCAATCTTAAAAATTGGCTGAAAGGGATACTGTTTTTTTGTGATGTAGGGTGGAAACTTTGGTCAGCCAATTTTTAAGATTGCGGCGTAATTGCACGAAACTTTTGGACTATGATGAAAGATCCAAAGCCATGAAAAAAAAAATTTGAAGAGCGAGGCTATCCTCATAGACTGATTCGTGATTCCTATAAAAGGGCCAGATTTTTTGACCGGCAAGCCATTTTACAGGGTGGCCAAACGAAACAAAAGGATGCATTAGTTTTTGTCACCAGACACTCTCTCCTCAATAACAAAATACGTCAGATCATATACTCTAACTGGCATCTACTCAATATCAACAAGACCAGAGAAAAGTCCTTTCCCAAACCTCTTTTCGCATATAAAAGAAATAAAAATCTAAAAGATCTGGTTGTAAGGTCCAGAATGCAAACAAAGGAAAAATTTATACAGCGAAGCATCTTGGGTGACAACCCTATTATAGGGAATTTTAAATGTGGAACCTGTAAAATATGCCCTCAGACTATAGAAGGGCCAGAATTGACATTTAATAATGTCAAGATCACATCTAAAACTATGACCAATTGCAAAACTAGCAATGTGGTATATCTATTGATATGCCCTTGCCAAAAAGGATATGTAGCTGAAACCTGCAGAACAATAAATAAAAGAGTAACGGAACACAAATCTGCAGTACGTACCAGAAAAATGAATGCCCCACTGGTATCGCACTGCATAGAGTGTGAACACTCACCTGAGGACTTGCGTTGGTTCATCCTAGAAAACATATCCACAAGACCAGGACTATGTCCTGAAAAAATCCGCAAAAAAAGAGAAGTTTACTGGATTTTTTTACTTAACACGGTCAGAAACGGATTGAACCTCGAAATTCCTTGGGAACAGGCAATAATTTGAGACAATAGTGAGATACCTATGGAAATATATACCACTAAAATGATAAGAAATGCCAGCAAGAACACACCTTATTATGGGTGTCCTTACGAGATCACTACACCCAAAATGGCAGCTAGTTTAACTTGTAGTTGTCCTATCTTTATTTTCATTCATTTCTTGAAATAATTAATCGTGTCAAAATGTTTATGGTCAAGGAGCCCTGACGATAGTACTCTGTAATATATTCACAATTCAGATAACTATAGAGTTTTAATATAGATGACCGTTAACTTTATGCATCTCCACAATTACTAAGTATTCAGATATAAAACCATGAGCGCATTTTAATACGCTCTTAGTATGCGCCTATCTTCCATCGGACTTTACACGCCCATCGGTAAACTGATTGGCTCCCCGATGACACGCCTATTGCATGCACAGGGACACGTCACCATTACCCACACCTGCATTAAATAAATCTATACACTCTGTATTTAAGCAGACCGGTTCCGCATTCAGGTCAAACCAGTGTTGCGGCGAGCGGCTCCGGTTCTGCAGACCCCCCGTTTCTGTAGAAGCATTGTGCCATATCAGGTAAAAAGAGATTCGACCGAACTCTCTATATCTTCGACCTACTCACTAGCCATATTGTTAGCTAGCTTGTTAGACATACATCCCATTACGTTTTCCCTTTCCCCTTTTAGAGTATCAGCCAGCCTTCCCTCTATACAGCTAGAAGTCAGGGGTGGACTGCCAGAATAATTATCGTATACTATGGGTCCTCTATGAAAAGACGAACAGGACGCTAAACAAGTGAGCTCCAAGGTACATACGTTCTCTCTAAACAACAGAAATGATTATATTTGACACACTATTTTAAATCTTTTAGTTCAAGTATCCAAAGTAAACTATAATTACATAACTTTTTTTGACAGCCGACTGACAATCCGTTATCTGCTACCAGATTGCACATTCCGAACCTGCTCACTTTTTTTATCTAAATTGGAATTCCACTTTCTATCTATGTAAGTAATAGCAATTATCGTGGCAACCTTAGCTTGTTCTTTACCAAATATTAAAACAGAAGCATGCATTCTTAACTAAGACTGAGAGCACCCTAATTAGTTGCGTTATTTGTTTTAGCTTTTAAACACAGAGCTGTCATCACGCTGCATCATATTTTGAAATACAGTGGCCAGTCTTTAAGTAAGTAAGAACTATTGTGGCAATCTTAGCATGTTCTTTACCAAATATTAAAATAGAAGCATGCATTCTTAACTAAGACTGAGAGCACCCTAATCAGTTGCGTTATTTGTTTTAGCTTTTAAACACAGAGCTGTCATCACGCTGCATCAAATTTTGAAATACAGTGGCCAGTCTTTAAGTAAGTAAGAACTTACTAGTCTTCCATTCTGTGTCCCGCCAAAAAAAGGAGCATATATCTCACGCAATTCTGATGAGACAATTATATAACTTCTCGCCCATGTAGATCATTGTTTCAAACGACTTCACCTGCCATCAAGACGGGCTCTCAGATTATTTCAAACAACTGTTCCTTTCTAAAATTGACAACCTACCCATACTATCATCTCTGTCTCAATATATTTTTCTCCAGGTAACTATGATACTCCCTGTCTGACTCCTATAAAGGTCTGAATGACAAATGAATTGTTGGGATAAGCACTCTTTCCGTTCTCTATACTGGGGAACATTTTAAATATACAATGCTCTCAATAAAAAAGAGTCTCCACCTGTTATAAAGAAGATAATCTCCATTATATAAGATTATTCTATAAATTTGAACCGATCTAACTTGAGTTACATCTGATTTCCAGCTGTTTTATCTTATATCATATCAATGTATAGCAATACTTTCAATGAATTTGACCTAGGCCTAGGATATTACAGTATTGAAATGACTATTATAAAATATTATCTAAAAATTGTAATGTGACATGGATTTTTTTTATTCTTTAGGTTTTTATAATGATCAAATGTTCTCTATTCTACTTGCATATGACGGACTCCTGAAGAAGGCAATAGCCGAAACGCGCGTTGAGATTTCATCTACCGCTTTGCTAACTTCATCTGTTCATTAATTAACTTTGATTTATTATAAGTCTTTTCTTTATAATTTTTCACTGTTGTGTCTGTTCACTCTTTTTGTATTACAATAACTGTATATGTTGCACTGATTAAATTTTGAATTGTAACTTTTAATGTAAACTAAATCAAAATGAAGAAAAAAAGATAAACAAATCTCTATATATATATAAAAAAAATATTTTTGAATATACATCATGTTTGGTCTTGTTTAATCACATGGAATCAAAGTCCAGTGTCACTGTACATGTTAATTCTGTTATTTCCCTAGGCTCGGGCACCAGATTTAATGTACTTCACTACTGTCCTTTTTCAAAAATAATTATTGTTATTCCCTACCAGTAGTGATTCTATCATTAGTAGGGGTCCCCTTCCTTTTTCAAAAAAAGAATTAGGTACAAGACATTGTGGTGAGGCCCTACGCATTCTGAAACCGGATACACGGCCCCTACTTGTCTGCGGCTTGGCGAAGTTTTTAAACTGGGCTTGGTTGATCAGGTCCAAAAGGCTTTCTTACATAACTGAGATTTTATGATTATTTTATCTAATTTATTGCCGCCATTTGTATTTTGTATTTCGATTTTTGTATAACTGTTATTTTCATGTAATAATGCTTCATATGTATTCAATAAGGCTTTTTATGTATTTTAAAACTGTATTGTGATGCTTTTAAAGATATATTCATATCGAAATAAAGACTACTTTGACTGGCTATTAAGAGGTGAGGTGCATTGTTGGTGAGTGGTAGTGAGAGAATTCATGGAAAAGAGGAATGGGGAGGGTGCCCCAAAAAAGACTGTTGCACAGTGTGTGACCAGTGCTAGGGCCAGCGGTGGCTGAGAGTGTTAGCCACACCCCCGAAGTTCGGGTCTAGTTGTGCCCCTGTACTGTTTGTACGTAGTGCATAGAATAAGATTTTCCCTAGTATCTAATGGTAGATGGTGCAGTTGATGGGTGCGAGCTTTATGAATAACTTTTTTTGCACATTTTAGATGTACACATATTCTGCTTCAGAAGGCTTATGCAATACTAAATTGAAGAGTATGTATATAAAATGAAATGTAAGAGCTGCAATTGAAGCAGAAATATTGCTTTATCTGGTTACACGGTTTAATAGTTTTTTTGAATTTGTGAACTTAGTGGGAAGTGTATTTTAAATGCCTGATATCTTCTAGGATGTAAAGTGATTAAGAGTGAGTTCATGCTTTATTTTTGGTTCCCTAGGCCTGCTCCTCTTGACTACGTTTTAAGTCTTTCATTTCTTTTAGGTGTATTACATTTACAAATAAAATTGCATTGAATTGGCTGTCCTGAAAGTACCGGCAGCAGCAAGATCCATTGAGTCATGTGTCCAACAAACAACCAATAAGCTGAAAGGAAGTTCCAGCGTATATGTCTACTCTCAGTCAGTTGGGTATGATCCAATGCTAATCATATTCAGTGAATCTTCAAAGCTCGAAAGGTACAGCCGCCAATTAGCAAAATATTTCTTCTCGGAGAGGAATCTGGAAAGAGAATTTTCAGTGAGTGTGTGGCAATGACCACTTCCCACCTGCAGGTCACCAAATATATATATATATATTTTTTTATAAAGTTTTATATAGACGAACAAGATACATAGGGATAACAGAGCACTTTACAATATGATAGGAGGAAGGACAAAAGCAAAATCTATAACAATATCCAAAAGAGGAAGGGAGAGCAAGAATATACAGTGCAACATACAACCAGGAGGGTAATACAATAAAACAGGTGTAGGCGGGCAGCAAGGGTGAAACACAGTGTACAATAAGGGGGGAGCTGTTACAAAAGTAAGAACAAAAATAGGAACAGAGTCAGCAGGTGCAATGTCAACGGGCCAGTGGGTATCACCATATTAGGGTATGAATTTGATCATCATTAGGAGTCTTTTGGCTTCCACTTTGAACGCCGCCAATGAGGAGATTCTGCGAACTTCCGGTGGGAGAGAGTTCCAGATCTTAGGAGCAGCTCCAAAGAAAGCTCGGTGACAACTTCTCTTTTTCTTTAGGATTAGTGGTTTCAGGAGGAGGGTAGAGGCACTTCTTGAAGCTCTTATGCCACAGAATAGTTTAAGTTTTTGCGCAAGTTACGTAGGAGTATTAAGGTGAAGGGCTTTGTGTGTAAGAACAGCAATCTTTAATTGAATTCGAGCTTTGAAGGGCAACCAATTGAGGGATTTTAGAACTGGGGATATATGATCTTTTCGCTTGGTAGCTATAACCAGTCGAGCAGCCGAGTTAAGTGCAGCCCTTAGAGAAGCCAAAGCGTATTTGGGAAGGCCACTGAGGGTAGAACTACCATAATCTATCCTCGGCAAGACAAGCACTTGGACCACTTGCTTTAAATCATTTAGAGGAAGGAAAGGTGTGATATTTCTGAGAGATCTTATCAAGTGGTTAGCTCCTTTCCATACATAGCTGTTATGACCTTTCATGTTCAGGTGTTTGTCTATGGTGATACCGAGAGACTTGGCTGTGTCTACGATGAGAGGCGTACAGTTGAAAGCAGTGAGGTGACTCAGCCAGAGGTCTAGTTTGGGGATGAGATTGAGAGGGGAGATGAGCAGGAATTCCGTTTTAGAGGTATTGAGCAGTAGATGATTCTCCGTTAACCAGTTTTGAGTAAACATTTGGGTAGTATTGAGTGACATGATGTTATCAGAGGATGAGATTTTCAGATGTAGTTCCGTATCGTCTGCATACATGTGGAAGAGAATGTCCATGGAATTTAGAGAATGTGCAAGAGGTTCCAAGAAAAGATTGAAGAGGATAGGAGATAGAGTGGATCCTTGAATGACACCCATGAGTACAGGAGAGGGCTGGGAGAGAGAGTTGTTTGCCTTGACTCTTTGAGTTCTGTGATGAAGGAAGGATGAGAACCATTGTAACACCCGATCAGAAAAAAACATTCTATTTTGCAGGATAGATAGGAGGTTGTCACGATTAACCATATCAAATGCGGAGGAAAGGTTGAGGAGGATCTAGGAGTTGGTAGTTCTCTATGTGGGCACAGAGTTGGGATTTTCTAGTAGTTTCGCTAAAGTGGGGATGTTGGAAATAGGGCCGAAGTTATTGAGATCAGATTTGCCAGCATTAGGTTTTTTTAGTATGGGTGTTACCTGAGCTGCTTTAAGGCATTCTTGGATCATGCCTTGTGCTAGTGAAGCATTAATAATCCTAGTCCACGTGGGGATCGGTGCATTCTTGATTGCTTTGAAGATAGAAGGGGTCAGAGGGTCATAGAAGTGGTTGGAAGGGTTGATATTCTGCTGAATTGTGAAGATATCATATTCACTAAAAGTGGTAAAAGTGACCCATGATGCATTGTTCTTGGAATTCATGGAGGTCGATTTACGCCTTACAGAGGAGTCAATGGGTGAGGCAGCAATGGAAAAGGGTAATAGAGCCTTCTTAGAGGCGAGGTCAGTGGAGATGATTCTTGATTTCTCAGTGAAGAAGGCGGCAAGCTCATCGCAAGAGGGTGGGTTGCTAAAAGGATCAGATTGGTTAGATCCAAATACTGATTGTTGTTTGACCAATTGAAAGAGGTATTGGAATCATTTATCATGTGCATAGGTTGGGCTCAACAGATTCATTATTGCAAAAAGCTATGCTCTTGTGTGTAAACATCTCCAATATAACCAAAAAATAGAATGACTCTTGGTGCCCTTCTCTTCCACAGGTTTCTCGACTTAATTTAAGTGGGGTGGTCAGTCTTACACTTTTCTGGGTGCAGCTAAAGCACCACACCATGACCAACCAGTGTTTGTGCAGAGGGTCTACCACTTTGAGAGTACTGTTTTGGTGAGACAAATGTGAGTCTGCACTCTTATGGTACATCACAGGGGCAGTCAGTGAGCAGCAACAATCTGTATTCTTCCTGGTCCATCAGGAGCAACATAATCTGTGGTAAGAAAGCAAACAGAGAGGTGGTTTCAGGAACAACTGTTAGAGATCACAAAACTGCATATGGTATTAAGTATTTTTGTCCTTGCACAACCCATTCCAACATTTCCGAAGCTATAAAATGGATTGATATGTTTTTTACTTTGGAATGGTTGTTATGCATTTTTCATATTTATTTGAAATAGGTCAGTAAGACTTATATTTTGTTACTCACAGTAAGGAATCATGTGTTCCTATATTGAACCAAGGATGTCCCCTATAGGCATCAATCAATTGCCAGTCGAGGTGCGCTATAGGTTTTGGTGAAATATATTTCAAATGTATGTATTGATTTAGAAGTTGTATAGATGCTAAAATATTTCCTTTTCAATGCAGGAGTGCCTTTGTGTTGTGTACTTGCATACTGTAAGCAAACAACAGTCTGAAAAACTGTAGTAGGTTAGTTAGAATTCAACAAATTTGTTTTTTTTGCCATACAGAAAATAACCTTTAGTTAGCAGAACTATTATTTTTTACTCCAAAGCAAACATATTTTGTTGAACTTCTGAATTTGTAAAAGGTCACCTGCTTCCCATATTGTGTTAATATTAATATTGGTGATATTGGCACACAGCGCAGTGAAGGAAATAATTGTAGCCGTGTTTCGAGGCTCTCTCAATATGATGATCTGCTCTTTACACTGTCAATTGAGCGCTATAAGAATGTGTTTATTTGAAATAAAAATCTTGCTCAATTGACAGTATCGTGGGTTGCTCTTAACAATCCTTTTCAGTATGAAACTTACTCTAAGAAGTTAATACATAAATACATGCGAAATAATGATTTACTGGCATTTTAATCACAGCGGGCCATATGTATCAAGCAGGAATGCGTTCGCAAACGCCAAAATTTGGTGTTTGCGAACGCATTAGTGAAAAAATATGCTATGTATCAAAGAAATCTGCGTGCAAAATAAGGAATCGCAAAATTTGCGATTCCTTATTTGCCGATTGCATTTGAGGAATCGCTCATTTTGCGATTCCTTAAATGCAATGTATGAAGCATAAAAAAATGCAAATTGGCCTTAAGGAGTCGCAAATTACCAACAACTTCAAGTTGGTGGTAATTTGCGAATTCCTTGAAATATGCAATTTTTTTCATTTTTCAAAGTGCAATGTGAGGCACATACATGCCCTTAGGGCGTGTATGTGCGACACATGTGCACCCATGCTGATTTCAGGGGTGCAACAGGGTGTTCTTTGGCTACCCCTGCACCCTTGAAATTATTCTCAATTTGCGATTCGCAAATTGCGAATTGCAAATTGAGAATAACTTCCCATTCATTCTTATGGGCCTCCTGGGCCATAGAAATCAATGGGAAAGTATTCCTTAATTGCGATTCGCAATTTGCGAATCGCAATTGAGGAATACTAAGAAATTGCAAAAAAAAATCGATTTTGTACATACATCCCTATTTGCGATTCTCAAATAGCGATTTCTAAAAAATCGTTACTTGAGAATCGCAAATCAGGTTGATGATACAGATGGCCCTACATCATCTAAATATTCGCACTTTAAAGAAAAAAAAGTTCTATGCTTTGCTTTGTTGCTACGATAGTTTTATGTTGGCATCAACTGAAAGTTTATTGATGGACTACTACTGCAATATGTATAATCTAGGAGGAAGACATCTACTTTATATCACGTCTGATTGGGTACCTACCAGATTTCCCGGTATGATGGTTTGACGCATGAACACTTTTCTGATTTTGAGCTAAGTAAAGATTTCAATTATCTGTACCCCATGAGCACAGGATGCAGTGGTAAAAATAAACAGCATCAATTGGACAGGCACGACTGTTTGCTATGTAAATAATAATGAAAGGCATGGCTGCCCTTCTATCATTCACCTCATTAAAAAGCTCTTTTAGAAAGGCACACGAATGGGCTTGTTGACTAATGGGAAAAACAGCAAAGAACACAGCATGTTTACAACACAAATCGAGCATGGCATATTCGTAGAAGTGGTAATAACACTTTTTCAAACTGCATCGTATTGTTGATAATATGTGTTCAGTTTATAGGCACATGCACTACAATGTGTCATGCATTTTAAATAAATGCTCAATTTTGTAATCATATAACATTATTAATGTGACAATTGCGTATTTCTATTTCAAATATTTTTATTCAAGCTACAAAAAAATATTCACAGAAGCAGAAATAAAAGTGTGGACATTCAGTAGAATGTGAGCTATGAGCTTATACAAAGCATGTGTAGCTTTCAAGATATCTAGACTCTGATACGAGCTCCTCAACATTGCTGGGTGGCTAGTGTCCCCACCTAAGCTAATACCCTCAATGAAGTGCATCTTGGGTAGCCTTAATAGATGCCCTACAGGCTGCAACACGCCTCCAAACAGCCCAGAGCCCTTTACCCTAGCAGTGGAGCAGCTGGCTTATCTTAAAAGGTGGACACTGGGGGTTAACACTATCAGCCCATTCCCACAGATTTTACCATGGTGAGACTCACAGTAAACGTGGTAGTCAAAAGCGAAAAATCCAGGGGGACTATCAGCTAGATTCATCATTGGAAAATGGGCTCGCAAAGGGCCAGATTCTGAGAATCTGGCCCTTTGCGAGCGCAATTTTTGCATTTGGGATTTATCATCCCAAATGCAAAAATCGCTAATAGCGAAATCGCATATTTGCGAGGAATTGCATTTAAGGAATCTCTATTTGAGATTCCTTAAATGCAATTCATTAATCATTTTTTTGCGAATTCGCTATTTCTGGCCGCTATTTACCGCGAAGTCTGACTTCGTGGTAAATAGCGAAAACTTAGAAAAATGAACTTTAGTGCATTTTTCTAAGTGGTATGTTACACACACATGTCCTTTGGACATGTGTGTGCGCAACATCAGGCTAAATTTACATTTCAGGGGTGCCACAGGGTGTCCTTTGGACGCCCCTGGCACCCTTGAAATCGCATCCTTATTTGCGATTAGCAAATTGCTAATCGCAAATAAGGAATGACTCCCCATTCATTCCTATGGGTCTTTGGGCCCATAGGAATGAATGGGGAGTCATTCCTTATTTGCGATTAGCAATTTGCTAATCGCAAATAAGGAAGCTGTGGGATTCGCAAAATAAATTGCGATTTGTACATGAGTCCCGTTTTGCGAGTCTGTAATAGCGATTCCTTATGAATCGCTATTACAGACTCGCAAAACGGGACTTTGATGAATCTAGGTGTAAATGCAAATGGGTGTACTTAGGTAACCAACGGGGAAAGAAGATAGCCTGAAGCACTGTGCAAAAACTGTTGGTGGGTGCAGAACTAGGTGCGTGAGTGAGAATTAGCCTCCAAAGTGAGACACACACATTTGCTTTTTGAGATACAGCTATTCCTAACAGAATGATGCTCTTGCAAAGAACGACTGAGAATGTAAGTTAAAACACTTTGGGGTATATTCACAAGGACATAACTCCGATTTATCCCCACCATACCGCATCAAAAGCGAAGATAGATTTAAAACCCCTTTCACAAGCTGGTGCAAACTGCGAACATCGCCAGTATTCCCACGATAACTGCCCCAAAATTTACCTCCATGGTGGACACCACCAACTAACCCTAATGAGATGCAGAGTAGGCATTCCTGGGCAAAAACACACAAGAAAACCACAACACCACTTTCACAACGAAATGCCAGATCTGCAAAGGGCCACAGAAACATGCAAGAAGTCGCGGTAGCACCAGGGAATTAACACCTGCCTTTTGCTGGTGCTAAACAGAACGATAACCCACAGCATGAAAGGGAGCCCAGCCACGAGCCACACCTGAAGAATCACAGATGCCATGGAGACAATGACCATGCAGCACCGATACCCTTGAGGGCCACAACATCTCCCGCCACCACCACCAGCCCCCACGAATACCCCCCGGACATACACATACCGTGCACAACACAAGAGCCACAAAAACCGCATGATGACGCCCATTGACAAAATAAATACACACATGTGTGACCAGAAGAAGGAGAAACAGTCACACAACACTGAAGTAACAACCCAAAACTTTATTGAAACACAACACAAAACAACAATGCTCAACACTCCTGTCGGGTCTTTCAGGGACAACCTCGAAGTCACAGCCTGGAAAACAAAGCACAAAATCAAGACGTCTGCCATGCGCACATCAAAGGAGCGAGACACCGAGAAACAGAGAAGGAAAGTGAGCCCGAGAGTGAAAGAGAGGGAAGGAAAGGAAGGGAGAGAGAGAGAGAGAGGGAGGGAGGGAGGGAAAGAAAGGAAAGGAGAGAAAGAGTCACCGCGCAGCCCCTGCCCACACAGGCCCCACTGCTCACCTGCTTCCTCCGGTGAGTCCACCAGTAGGCACACCAAGTGCCCGTGCAAGCTCCAGGCCCAGCTCCTGACAACATGACATAGTCCACATCATGCAGGCCCGCTCCGCAGCCCAGCAGGTCTCACACATGATGCTGAGTCCTGAGTCATCAATGGCGGAGACCACATCAGTGCACACGTCATCATCGCAGGCTGCACACCCGCTCAGCTAGTCCGGTGCCACTTACCCTGTGCAACCCAAGTCAGCGCCACGTGGTGGTAGGCCAGTGACGGCTGCAAGGCTTTGGGTGTCACTAACCCTGTGCAACCCAAGTCAGCACCATGTGGTGGTAGGCCTGTGACGGCCACACGGCTATGGGTGCCACAAACCCTGTGCGCAACATCTCATGGGCCCTTTATGATTGAGCACCGTGGAGTTCCCATCATCCAGTCACCACCGGCTGAGGGGAATGTGATGTTGTCGGCCCCTCATATTTGCGGGTTCACATGGCCTGTGTCGGATGGGTGTGGTGTGTTTTGAAACCTGCCCTCAGGGAGTGGCAGTGACATGCTGATAACTAGACCAGTGACCTGCACAACACCAGCATGAACACTTGCAACAGGTAGCTATATGGCCCCCCCTCAAAGCGTAAGCGGAATGGGCTGGCCTGGCATTTGCAGTACCAGCGCAGGGCTTGCATATATGACTCTGGGGCTCTGGGCATGGTTCAGTCCATGTCTGGACCAGGAAATGACTAATGCATGTGTCCCTGTTGCAGTGTCCACGGCAAACGGTGCAGAATGGGCAATGTAGCACCCTGTGACTGGCATCCCACTAGATGGGCATCATTGACGTGAGGGGTATTACTGTCCCTACCTTCATCCACATATACAAACATGTATGATGACAGACATGACACAGCCATGCGGTACTGGGTGTTTATTGCACATCCAGTGGATTCTTGCAGCTGGAGAGGTGCAGGGCCGCGCTAAGAACACAACACAATATGGGCCTGTGGAGGGCTAGCAAGAGTCCATCTGGGGATGCCAAGCACTGCGGAAGAGGAAGGCTACAGTCTGCAGTCTGCTCGCTGTGTCATTGTTCATCAAACAGGATATGGCAGTCCATGCCGGGGTCCAAGGTGAGTGCAGCGGAGTGTATCGGGGGCAAGTGGAAGGTCATGGGGCCATGTGTGGCACCAAGCAGAAACAGGCCAGGAGGCGGAAATTTATGCTTGTGCCTCCTTCTGACAGCAATCCCAGCCACTGCCTCGTCCTCGGATGTGTGCTCTGCCCCACCTGTGGCTGTTGCAGTACCGGCTGCGGCACTGTGTGCCACTGACACATCAGTGGCCAGAGGAGGATTGTCGGCCACACTGTGTGGCAGTGACACATCAGGTGCCATGAGGATAGGCCTGCCGACTGTGAGGCACTGACACACCAGGGGGTGGAGATGTGGACAGTGTGGGGGCAACAGCATTCATCAGCGTCAGGCCTTGTGGCAGCAATGGCACGATAAGGATCTGCAGGGCATGGTAGATTCCAGCTACATCTCGCGGATGTGCAGCGGTGGCTGCCATCCTTTCTGCCTCCATCCGCACCATGTCCTCCATGAGCCGCCGCATATGTGCCAGCTCACGGCTGGAGTCGCTGGAGCCGGTCTGAGCATACAGATGTTCTTCTCTCCGCGTCATGATGCCAGCGATGTCAGTCAGGGCTCGTTGGAGACCATGGAGCGGGCTTTGGGTGTCCGTTAGGGACTGGAGCTGGTGCCTCATGGGACCTAGACACCCATGGATGGCGTCCAGTTTGGTAGCCATGAGGCCGAACCCCAACGCACCTGCTCAGCCGTCTCCCTCTGGCCCTCCAGTGCAAGGCGTTGGAAGGCCATGGGTTGTTCCTGTAGGTCTTGGGAGCATGCCTGGGCTGTGGGTGCCTCCTACTGGGTGGTTTGGGTAGTGGGTGGGGTCTCCTCAATGCAGCTGGGCCGCCCTGATCCTGGAGGTGAGTCACAGATCATGTCCATGATGTTTTGGAAGGTTTGGGTTTCGATGCTGGGAGTGTCTTCCTCGTCATCAGTGAAGAGTGGCTGGGACTGCTGTGCAGGGGGTGTTGACGATTCCCCTTCAATGTGAAGGGGAGATGGTGTATTACAATGTGTCCACATGTATGTGGCCACATGGAACATGTTAACATTCAGATAGCATGGCATTGTACATTGTGACAGTCTGTGTATCAGGGCCATGACTCAGGGTCATTGTGGTTATGCACTGTGCTCTGCTTGATTGTGCATGTGTGCCATTGTGGCCCTCTCCACCCATCCCCCCTGTACCTGGTGGCCACTCACCCTGTTGCAGTTGTGTTGGGTCCTGTGGAGCAGTGTCTGTTCCCCCAACTCCGGCAAAAGTCTCCACACAATGACTGTCGACACCAGCTCCTCCACGTCATCCAGCTCCAGCTGTGATGCTGGGCTCTCACCTCCAGTCTGCATTGCTGCCTTCTGGTTGGCTGAGAGTTTTGCCTTGGCCTTCCACTTGATGTCAATCCATCGCCTCTTGGGCTCATCCATTGACCTCTTGTGCTCCCCGACGGCATTCACCTTGTCCACGATGTCCCACCATATCCCATTTTGGGTGCCAAATAAGTATGGGCGAAATTTGCGAATTAGCGGTCCACGAATTTGTGCGAAATGGCAAAAAACTCCGCGAGTTTGCAAATTTTCCCGCGAACTCGCGAATTTTTTTGACATTTGCACAAATAAGTGACCACGTGTGCCTGTAACTTTGCCAGCGCGCCAAAAGGCGCTGAGGTCCCTTGAGTGAGCTGGCCATTATAGTGGGGACGGGCGGGAAGACATTTCATACCGCTAGTGTGTGGTGGACGGGGCCAAACGGGCGGGTCTTCTATGCAAATTCACATGCATCTTGTTTATAAAGGGACAGAGATCGAGTAGAGCAGCAGATTACGAGAAAGCAGCCTCCTGGAGACAGGAGCTACATGGGGATGGCGCTCGGGAAACTCATGGATGCAAAAATACGTTTGGCACAGGACCCCAGAATCCTTCAGATGTCCAAGATAGCTCTGCTGCGCGTTTTGGTACAAAGCCATTTTGATCCTGCTCAGTGGGTTCAGGCGTATGCAGCTGCTGCTTCTGGACAATGTCCCATCTCATACTAAACTGCCCCGTACAGGCATATGCTGGCGCTGGGCAGTAGGGTGCAGTGGCATGCGGGTGCTGCACGCCTGGTACATGCGCATACCGGTTCCAGGGGGGACACGTGTTTATTGGTGCTGTGTAGCAAGTTATGACTTTACATTTTGACTGCACCAGACGGTGGTACCACCTACACGGATCAGGAGCATCCAGGCACCAGACTTCATGGTGCAAGAGCATAATGGTGCTGTGCGGTACGGGTATATATGTACTGGGGACAGGGGGGCACTTAGCACAATGTGTGCTCACACCCAGAGGGCTCCCAGGCAATGGAGCACGAATGATTTTCACACCCACAGGGCTCCCGGACAGTTTAGCAGCACCAGCCTCTGTTTCACCACTGCCACCCTCTGGTTCACCACTGCCACCCTCTGGTTCATCACTGCCACCCTCTGGTTCATCACAGCACCCTCTGGTTCACCACTGCCACCCTCTGGTACACCACTGCCACCCTCTGATTCACCACTGCCACCCTCTGGTTCACCACTGCCAACCTCTGGTTCACCACTGCCACCCTCTGGTTCATCACTGCCACCCTCTGGTTCACCACTGCCACCCTCTGGTCCATCACTGACACCCCGTCTGGTTCACCACTGCCACCCTCTGGTTCACCACTGTCACCCTCCGGTTCATCACAGCACCCTCTGGTTCACCACTGTAGATTATGGGGAGAAAGCACACCAGCCCAGCCTCAACCGAGACAAATTAATTTGGGGCTGGTTAATGTGTTACTGAATTTGAGCTTCAAGACCAGCACCTGCTTCCTTATCTGTAAGTGCTTCCTGTTGCGGTTTAATTTTTGTGACAGGAGCATTGTGCCATATTTGTAACTATTCTCTGACCCTGGTTCGAGGGTCAGAGCAGGGTCAGAGAATAGTTGCAAGTAGGCAACAAACTCTGGAGGCGCCGCTCAGGAAGCACTTACAGGGTTACAGCAGGTGCCCAAGTCGAAGTTAATTTCTTTGTAACCATTTTGTAAATGGTTACAAAGAAATTAGCTTCAACTTGGGCACCTGCTGTAACCCTGTAACTGCTTCATGTACTTCAGTTTTGCAAAATCCATTCCGCTCGTGATTTCGCTGACTTTTCTGCAATTTCGCGAGATTCGCGGACCGCGAAATTGCAGAAAACCGCAAATTCCACGAGCGGAACAAATTTTCTGCCCATACTTAGTGCCAAATGACACGTTGTAGGTGACTAACAGTTGTTGATGGTGTTCCATCATCTCCCTTTATTAGGATCCTGTTTTCCTGTGGACTAAACTTCGTCATCCTCTTCTTCTTGTCCTTGCCCTTCCCTGTCCCCGAGGTCCCAGGCTGGTCATCTGGGGTGCTTGGGGGGTTGCGCTCATCCTCTGCGCTTGCTCCGGCAGTCTCCATGGTGCTTTGATGTTGGTCAGTTTGTGTTTGTGTGTGTTTTCTTTATTTTTATAGTAATTTTTCCCACCTGCATTGTGTGTATTGCAGGCCTGGCGCTACTTAGCGCTGATTTCCTCTTTGCGCTTCGGCCCATCATAGGTTTATCCACGTTGCGGTTTGTGTTTTTATCTCGGTCGAGGTGGTTGTATTGCGGACATTGGTCATGGTTTCAGTGGACTATCGCATCACACAGCGTTGTTGTGAATTCCACGTTAACACGGGGTTGTTTTCCCACAATGGGCTGCGATGTGTAAAGGTGTGTTAGTATTTTTTGGTGATATTTAGCACACGATTAAACACCATGCCTATAATAAATGCAAACCTTACAGTAGGTAATTATACTTAGATGTGATAAGCCTATAAGCAAAGTCACATAAATATTGACTTAAGTTAGCCTATCTTCTGAAGTAATTTTAACGGAAGCATCATGGAAGCATCATGTTAATATATAAAGGTCTGTTTTTACATTGGCTTTATTGTTTTGCTTATGAATATTTTTTTGTTTTCTTTTTTTGTTTTCTTGTTGCTGCAGATGATGTTACTTTCCAAATACCTTCTATTTGCTAGTGAATAGGCAACTGATAGTGAGGTTCCCATCGGACGAAAAGGAGGCAACAGGAAGGATGATTCATAGGAAGAACTGTCTGAACCTCAAAATGTGAACAAAGTATCTTTTCAAGGACTTGTGTCTTTTGCTCATTGTGCCGATGTGAGAAGATAGGGAGCTAAGCGATTCCCAGGAGTTTACTATAATCCTCTACGCTGTCGTGGACGAGAAAGAAGAAACTTGTTACTATCAAAATTGGGTGTGTTTACATAAGTGCATGTTCTTAGAGTAGGAGCCCAGACACCCTTTTTCAGGACACTCTGGCTTCTGATAGCAAGAGCTCATTGGATTTTTCTGAAGTCGTAGGGCATCTCTTTTTAGTAGAGATTCCCCTTCTATTTCCCACTTTTAGAAGAGGCTGGCTGATCTATACCTGTGAATGTTTTCCAGCTCAAGATTTATAAGTTAGTGCAAAGGCATTTTTCTTATACATTCTTTCTCTCATCAAAACTCTTCATTGGCCTTCTGAATTGACACATTATTTCAATCCAATCCAACTTAACCTAAGGGTATGAAATTTCCTTTATGGAACACACTTGCTCTATTGCTACAATATTGACTATAATTTTGACTAACATTGTATTTTTCATTATATTAAAATATCAGTTATTGGATTTTAATTATTTTTAATGCTGATACTTAACAACTAATATTTATTGATTAAATAATGTTCCTAAAAAACAAATGACTGAACCCCTTTAACTCACACTGAATTCTCTTTATTGACTCTACAAAAGTTGTGTGAATGATTTTGTCTTCAGAATTTTGATGTACATGATTGCTTCTTTTTACCATGCTTTACACAGAAGAGTACCCCAACTGATCCGACCTCTCATAACTCCCTGTGCTCCTAAACAAACTCTATGATCTGAGGGTCAGAATCTTCTTCATGTCCCAAGGATCAAGAAAGTAAAAGGGGACAGATGCTTTTTCACTTTTTTATCTTCCATACTTTGAAATGCGCTCCCTTTGCACATCACATAGGAGAAATCACAAATTTCCTATATGAAGCTACTGAAAACCCATCTATTCTAGGGACTATCAGACAGCTTTTCATCTAGAGAGGAGGTTATTATCAGTGCTGGGAGGCTTGTTGGGTAGCCACACGCTATATAAGTTCCATAAAATAGAATACTTCTCCTTGTCGACTAGCAAAGGTCCATACGACCAATGGGTGGGGTTATTTTAATGATTACACTTCAAAACAGATATATAAAACCACACTCCATCAAGTGGTAGCGAGAGGATGGTTCTTGTGGAGCTGAAATATTGCCCATGTATAGAATTTCCCAAGTGCCCTAAGTCCGAAATCCGAAAATGAAGACCAAAAGAGTTTGCAGTTCCAGAAGGAGTTGAGTAGTTATGTCCTCTCCTATCTGAAACTCAGCAGTCAAAGGTCAATAAGTTAACTTAAACAATGGTTGGTTAATGGGAAAGGGAAAACAGGATGGAAGGAGAAAGGATGGGTGAAATGTATGCAATGTATGATTGAAAAAAAGCATGGGTGAAAGGATGTATATAGCTGGATGATGATGATAGTAATCGGCATGGCTACGTGAAGGATGAATGAAATGGTGTATATATGGGTGAAACTGGAAGGATGCCTGCCTTCGTGGGTGAAAGGAATGCTTAGGTGGGTTAATGAGAGGATGTGACCAAATGGCTAGAGAGGTGGACCTTGAAGCTGGGGAACCGGGTTCAAGTCATGGGCTCGGCAAGGATGCTCAACAACCTGTGATTCAGGGCAAGTCACTTAATCTACCTGTGCCTAATAAAGATGAATGTGTCCCTCTGTGACCTGACTGGTGCTCATGTAAAGTGCTCTGATACCTTCAAGTTGAGTTCACGCGTAACAAAACTCCCCCCTACCCCCAGAAAAAGGCAAAGCAAGATGGGTGAATGGAATGGGTGAAAGCAAGAATGCATAGGTGGGTAAATGGATGTTGGTGTAAGGTTCGTTCAGAGCTATGTTTGGAGGGATAGATTGATTGGCTAATGATGACTGGTTTGCTATGGTGAAAGTGTGGATTAGAAAAATGTATAGCTTAAATGGTGAGTATCAAAGCCAAGGGTAAAGATTAGGAATACTAGTAGTACAATGTAATGATGAATGGATAATGCAATTGCTTGACTTTTCAGGATGGGTTAAACTGTGACAAAGCTATATCCCATTCCTTAATCCTTTCACTGACTGTACTGCAGTACATTGTTTTCCCCAACGTCAACTTGCAGCAGATAGGATGTCAGCATGATTGATTTATTTTATACGTGACGTGTATCATTCATATTATTCATCTTTTTTGTAGTCAGGGTAAATTTAAACGCATTTTGGAGAAGAGCAGGGCCATTCGAATAAAATAATTGTCTATTACAGCTGCCCCAGATGCAGACTGCAGAGACTACGTGTACAACTAGGGCGCCAGCTGAGGCATACCGCCTTTAATTAATTTAGCACAGCAAGAGGGAGAATACTTGTTCTCCACAATGCATAATGCCTGTCTCATCAATGAGAGGTAATCTGTATTTTAATTTCCACACAAAGTGTTATTATCTTAGTTAAAACGTAAGGACACCATATACGTGCTTCACATAAGTAGAACATGGGCGTTCTGTTGTAAACAACATGGGAAAATAACAATGCCTAGACATAGCACTTCAATATTCTGCAGGGCATTTTATTAAAAGGATGTAGGTTGTAGCTGAGGGATACAAAGTTTAAATAGGCCTGAGGTGATAACAAAAGTAACATGCACATAGCAACACAAGGAGTCTTGTTTGCAATCCATGTTGACAGCTTGTATGACCAGCTGTTTAAGAGAAAATAAAAAAAACCTTGAACCAAGACCAACAGGCTTCCCAAACCTTGCAGAGACAAAGGTCCGATCACTTTGAACAGTTTGAAGTGGACTGATGCCCTATGAAAATGCAAATGTAAAGGTCAGACTACAACTGCAAAAAGAAAACTGAAGTTGTCTGATCAATAGCATACCAGAACCATTTTTGCAATTAAAATGAGACCATTCTATTAGCAAATGGGCCTAAATTTTAAAGCCCCAAACTATGTAAGCACTTTCCAAGGAAATCCTTCAAAAGAAAATAAACCCAGCAGTTTTTTTAAACTGGTGCGCAGCTGCATTTATTCTGCCCTAATTCATTTCAATCACAGAATCTCATTGTCCGTAGAGGAAACATTTCATATAATTTACAATTTATAATGATGTCATATTCATGATCATTAATCCAGTTATACAGGGAAATATATGGATATGTACCAGAGTATATCTAAAAGGTATATTTTATTCAACTAAATTTTTATAGTATCAATTAATTCCTGGCAACGGACATACTACTGAAGTTCTTAAGTTGGTTAACAGTAGTATACAGAACACCTTTTGCTTAGATTATGGACAATCCAAACACCATGTTAGTGGAACATAGACACAACATTTCATCAAATTTGCAATCTGTATAATCAACATATAAGCAAAACGATGTTAGGCGTCGAGGTTTTGGTCCCCCGTTGGTCTAAAAGATCCTTGAGACCGTCTTCAGGACGGTAAAGTTGCACATCTACATCTAGTATAATAGAAAATATATACTTGTCATCCCTGTATATATAAGAGGTACCGTCTGCTCAACACATAAAGACAACAACCATGGTGATGAACACCCTTGGTGTCAACCCAAACACCATATATCTAAAAACATGCCACCACAAACACATATGCGCAACGTCTATGTGACACCTAAACCAAAATGACCGTAGACTAAAAAGAAGAAAACCCACTCACTTCTTAGAATACTTTCAAGGGAAGTCACAAGGAGACTAATCCTCTAATTAGTGTTTATCCAATGAGTCTAATAAGGAAACATACATAAAAGTCCATATGTCAGTATTCTAAACCTGACTCTAAAATCACCGTAAACTAACACATGAGTCAGAGACAGTACTCACATGTCTTGTAAATCAATTCAACATCTCACCACCTACAGGTGTAATGAACCAGAAAGGATATCATTAGCTCTGAGTTTCAACTAAGTGCCTGAAACCTGTGACCCGCATTAATACAACACAAAGTGTTAGGGTAAGGAAAATTATTACGTAATTCTTTCAATCAAAAAGCGTGTATTTGCCTTCAATGAAACATGAAATCTTGCAATAAATACACGATCCAAAAAGCTCCTAGCGTATGGCTACACATAAATACTGCAGGAACCCTGCCACAGGACTGCAAAACGTACTTATTTCAGGAACCAGCTTCGCTTAGTTCATAAACGCCCGACTCAAAAGACCGAGTGCGGCGTGTAGCAGTCAGCGATTCAAAAAGTAGGGGGCGCGATGACGTCATACCACGTTCGACTGCAGTGGCCATCTTAGAATGGCCCAAATGTTAATGAAACCCATAAAAGTGTGCCAAAAGATTTATTTGATTTTAAACAAACACCAACACTGAACTGCTGATCATGTTATTATTAAAAAAACTCAACATAAAACCCAAAATTATGTAATTAGACCTGTGTTAAAAGTTCCAAAGTAGAAAAAATCCAAAGTGGAAAAAACTTTATTGATCAAACCCAAATGAACAATATATACATATTTCTCTAAGCTGACCAGTATCGGGTCGTAAATACTTATCAGAACCTAGATTCTATTCAAACAGTTAATAGATTCACCAGGCCTACCTAATGTTCATATGACATTACAGATAGGTGGAAAATAAAAAGGTGGTCAAATTGTGTCCTATTCAGCCAAGTCCACACCTAGGGGCCTCTAAAATTTCACTAGGGTGTGCCACTCACTAATGGAGTAACATCATGACCTATATCAGCGAAAGGACAAAGTCCAAGTGTGTTCTATCTAAATACCATGTCTGTCGCAACTAGCCTCAGCCAACATGAGGACAAGCACTACAAGGGTAACGGAGACCTAACAGTATATATAGTGTGATACTTACAGAGCCCACCCAGAGGCCACAACAGTGTCGCTAGAACGTGCCACTCAATCATAGAATTTAATCCTTTTTCAACTTTATTACAGGACCAAATCCATTTGTTTTCTTTCTGTGTGAGCAGTACAAACCATTTCATTTCTGATGACATGTGTGACTTTTGTCGGTAATGTTCAACAAGGGGAGCAGTAATGACATTACAACGTATACATGACTGATGTTGCAAAATACTTTTTCTAATTTCTTGTGTAGTTTTTCCAATATATGTTAGAGAACACGGACACTCTATACAGTATATAACATTCTTAGTTAGACAGTTAGAATGTTGACGCAATATCAGTTCTCTACCATTCAAGTTGCAACGTTTCACTGTATTGGTAGTTGCACAAGCTGCACAATTACCATAGGGGTGATGTCCTGTCACTGGTAATAAGCCCCATATATTTTGTATATTGTAGTTGGTGCGTGTTTATTATAGGCCCTCACTAGATGGTCTTGTAGGTTCCTGGCCCTCTTGAAGGCGAAACGTGGTAATTCCAACTGTGGTTCAACCTTCATAATGAGGTGCCAGTTCTGCTTAATTATTTTCTTTATGTGATTGGGCTCGGTCCTAAAAGTCATTACACAAGTTATAGGTTGTACTTTGTTCTTAGTCTCTGGTTGCTGTCCATCTTTGTGCAACAATGCCTGCCGATAGTAATACCATGCCCATTTCATGGCATGTTTCACAAGTCTATACGGATATGTTCTCATAACTAGTTTAGACTGTAGAATTTTGGCTTCCCTTAAATAATCTTCCCTTCTGGTACAGTTACGCCTGATACGTAAAAACTGCCCAATAGGGAGATTATCTCATACATTTTGTGGGTGATAGCTGTTGTATTTCAACAAAGTGTTCCTGGCTGTGGGTTTAGTATATAAACTCATTGATAAGACACCCACATCATTAATGATGGTAAGGTCCAGAAAACTAATAGAGCATTGATTGCTTTCTAATGTAAATTGTAAATTCTGATCTTGTTGGTTCAACCATAGATGGAAGCTTTGTAATTCTTCATGTGACCCCTCCCACGCAATACAAACATCATCAATGTATCTTAAGTATTTGTTTAAGTGGGAGCTGAAAGGATTGTTATTATAAATCACACTTTCCTCAAACGCGGCCACAAACAGATTGGCTATATCTGACGCAAAAATTGCGCCCATGGCCACGCCTTTCACCTGACCATAGAACTCATTATTAAATAGAAAATAGTTTTCTTCAAGAGCAATCCTTGCACAATCTACAATGAACTTTGTGGGAACCTGGTGTGGGCGTATTCGATCTTCCAAAACATCACCAATGACTTTGAGAGCTTCCCCCTGAGGGATGCTTGTATATAAGCTCTCTATGTTCATTGTGACGAGAATGTTCTGTGATGGGTCATATGGTTCTCCTTCCAATTTTGTGATGACATCTCTACTTTCTTGTGTAAAGGATCAGGTTTTGGAAGCAAAGGGTTTCAGAAAGTAGTCAACATATTCTGCCAGCGGTTGTAACATCGACTGGCAGCCTGCAACAATAGGATTTCCTGGGGGATGTTGGCTATTTTATGTATTTTAGGTATTTTATTCATTTCAGACAGTTAGTGCATTTATCATTTGCCTTTAGTTTTATGAGAGGCATGTGCGGGTAATGGATGTGACTTCAATTACATCAAAATGAATGGCCCCATGGGACCCTCAATGTACTGCTACTGTGCCACCTACTACATCATTTTAAACAAGATTTTCAAACAAAGTATTGTGATGGGGCTTATAATGTTTGGATTACTTTTTTTTCTGGACAATGATCATTTTGATTTTGTTAGACAATGGTTGGGGAGAGGAGGGTTTCATTTGTTTAGGGAGAGGGATGTGTCAGTTGTTGTGGTGGGTCGAATGGATAGTTCTTTTTATTGTTTGGGTTGAATAATAAATATTTAAGGTTTGTTATTTATTCCTTAAATCTAGGTTTTTGTTCCTTTTTTTAACTTTTCACTGCTGCCTTTTAGCACAACCTATTTTTAAAAGTTGCTGATAGTGTTTACCAACAATTTGGCATGTGCCATGCCTATGTGGTACCCTTCTTCTACTTCTCTCCTAGGGCCCGATGTAGGTAAATCCCATTTACCGATTTTGAAATACCGAATCCTACCGAATCGGTATTCAAAAATCGGTAAATGGGATGTACGTCCCAACATCTGGATTCGTTACCGAATCCTTAACAATACTTTAATTACCGATTCGGTAAATACCGAATCGGTAATGCCCATTCATTCCTATGGGCTTTGAAGCCCATAGGAATGATTAGGCATTACCGATTCGGTATTTACCGAATCGGTAATTAAAGAATTCACAAGGGTGCAGGGGGTGTCACTTTGACACCCTCTAGCACCCCCAAAACGGGCATGTGTGCAATGTGGCACACAGACATGCCCTAAGGGCACGTCTGTCTGTCACATGGCACATGTGTACATGCACAGATGTGCATGTACACAGGAATCGGTTTTTTACCATGGATTTGTATTCCATGGTAAAATACCGATTCTGTAGGCCATGTGCTGATGGAACATTGGCTACCTACATTGCATTTTCGGTAGTTCTACCGAATCGTCATCATTACCGAATCGGTAAATATTACCGATTGGGTAACTTTACCGATTCGGAAATGATAACGATTCGGTAAAATTACCGAAAATGTGCCCCTACATCTCGATAGCCCTTTACCGATCGGAAACGGCCGAAAATCGGTATTTTCGGCCGATTCCGATCGGTAAAGGGCTACCTACATCGGGCCCTTAGTCTCTGCAGTCTGAAATTAGGTTGCTATTACCTTGCCTACAGCAACATAGTAGAACAACAAACCATAGTTCTCTTACCAAATAGAAGAAGCAAGGGCTGCAGGGTTTCCCAAGGTGGTATGGTGGTGGAAGTAGTAGCAGGCTTGTGCACTGACAACAGTGAAGGAATCAGAAGTGAGCTCCCACTCCACCTAGCTGAACTCCAACTGTAGGATTTTAATTGGAAAGATTATTTATTGCAGGTAACTAAATTGAAATGAAAACTGAGTTAGTGGATTATATATTATTATATCATAGCTTTACAAACACTTGAGTCCAGATTTGTACACAACAAAGAATACTTGATACTGAATAACAAACAATACTAAATTATTCAGAGTAATGGTGAACTAGCATTCCAATTGAAACAAAAGTGATACTCAAATGGTGATTTGTGAAGAGGATTTAAAGTCTGGAGTGGACCTAGTTATTGGTTAAGCGTTTATGTAATGCAACACACAATGTCTGAATGATGATGCTGATGAAGGATTTTCTTCTATATCTAAACTAGCAATCATTTTTCTGCGTGGGTGGGCGATTGGGGGCAGTGCGGACTACTGTTTCAGTAATAGGAATAGAACTAAAGATCTTGCACTGAGTTGATGTTGCTTTCACCACATCTGCCCCACCAAGTGTAATCATATAATATTATAAATTATTAAATCACACCATAATAAATCACACAGTCAGAGGGAAGAAGGAAACAAAGGAATGACTATGACACAGTTAACCTAAATCAATGCAAACCAAACAGTCTGTCAGCCCCAGAGAGACCCAAGTTACATTATCATATATCAAAATAGTCTGTCACCTGGGTTTGAAAAATAGTAAATATAAAATAAGTAGGAGTGAAGCAAACAACACACATATTTAAATAAATTTGTTATTGAATGAAAGATTATACTATATTGCCAAATTGCGAGGTGCATCTGTATTCTTCTTGGTTTGTCCATCAATCTTGGGTGCCCGGATGATGCAGTCAGGTAATGCAAGCGTAAGTGTTGTGGTGCTTTTGCCTTTTTGTGCAGGAGATGAGAAGGCCTGCAGATTGACAAAATATATTGTAGAATCAAGGTGAAGGACAAAAGGGAAACTTCATAAGGAGTCCACCAAGGAGACTAAGATACAGCACAACAGAGAATAATAGTCCTTATTGCAATCATTCTTTTTATGACTGAACTGCGATCAAGTAGGTGAGAGTAACAACAACAACCAATAATCACAGACATGTGGCCGCATGTATCGGGCTGAATAAACTCGCAACTGGCATGATCATCATCATAATAATAATATGTAGCCTAGCACATGCATAAAGTGATGATCACCACTTTTCTGTTTCCAGTTACCTACAACAGGCCCCCACCAACCACCACACTGTTTTAGATTTGAGCCAGCCAGCACACACACTCAGCAATGTTGCATTTCCCAAATCAAGTAAAATCAACGCACCTCTCTCACCACCACTCCAGAGAATTGAGTAGGCCTCTAAGAGCCACCCCCCAATGTTAGTTTCTGTGAAATTGATAACTTCATTCTTTGGGTTGCATTTGTTAAATTAGTCACACCCTGAGTCCTTCCATTATCCTCCTGACTGAGTAACATGTCTAACTTTGTACCAATAGAGTCCCGACTCAAAGGCAATAGATCAACTTGTACTGTCTGCAATGCTGTTGATGAACATCAAGAGAAAAATTTAGTAATTTTTTGTATAGACTAGATTTGTGTTTGTTAGTTAAAGGGACTGGTTGAGTCTTTGAGAAGTGTGAAGCAGAAAACAAAGCAGAGTGGACCACGCAAACAAATCTCGCAAAGTTTCACAAGGGAAGGAAAAAAAATCACCTTTGAAAAAAAAATGATCACAGGTCGTTAGGCCACCATCATGGTTTATCATCACAAACACAATCAAGCTGAATAGTTATAGTTAAACAAAAAAAACAATCACACGGCCTGCCACCACATGAATCATCTCAACACACTCACAAACAACAACCACTCATAATATATTTCAATCTTTGGTACCTGCAGCATTCAACTTACCTGTTGTAATTCAAGCGCAGAGATGGTGGTATATTACCAATTCATTGTTTCACGAAATACACATTGGCCAGTCTTGTAAATCAAATAATGTGGGGCAGTCCGGCTAGGGAAATAAATAAAGTAAAGATAGGCACAGGATGGAGGCAGGCATAAATCTGTCTCTCCAATGTCCTTGGGGGAAATGGGGGGAGGGTTCTTCACTGCACACAAATCCAATACCAATCTGGCAATAACATGTGTCTGAAATGGTAGGGCTGCATTAGTCAACCATATATCTTTTTTTATAGTCAAAGCAATTTGGTGATAGAAATAGAAAGTTCTATGGTTAGTGGCCCATGCCTAGTAGTCAGAGAAGTAGAGTTCATCCTCAAACTCAGGCGAAGGGCTGGGGGGACAGGGCTGGAAGCGACCTCCACCGGTCGGGGACAAGATATGGCAATTTCCAGCGTCGAGCGGACGAATAATTGACCAAAAACACCAGTGCTGTGGATCGGAAGGTGTCCAGATCGTGGAAACAACAGAAATAGACTGAAAAAACGGAGCAAAGGGTCGCAATTCGTAAACGAGACCTGCGGATGTGAAAAGCTCTGTGCGGGCTAAGATGGCGGCGCCCTGCGGTGTAAAAGCATCAGACCCAGCGCGATGAGGGAATAACGACAGCGGCGCATACAGGTACAGATGCACAGTGCCTGGCATACATACGTGTTGACAGAATAAGCGAATTGTGGCATAGTAGCGCAGGCAATATTGGAGTGAGGAGATGCGCTACAACGATGAAGTTCATCGGACCACAGCGCACAATGGAGGGAGGCTTCGGAACGAACGGCCAGTGAAATGCAATGCAGATACGGCAGAACTGGCGAAAGCATGACTCCGGGATGCCTCAATGGTACACAGCATCTGGCTCTGTAGAATATACACCCTACGGGACTATCTGTAAACACGACGACTGTGTAACTGGCAGTTACGCACACCATGCCTGACCCTAATATGGCGGCATTTTAATGAACCTTTCACCTAACAAGTAGGAATTAACTGTAGATTCTGAAATCGGAAAGGACGAGGAAGCCGAAGAACAGGGTAGCGACCCGTCACTGCGCTAAGAACATCAAGAATCCACTGTCAACCCTCGGTGGCGAAGCGATCCGCGGGTCCAAGATGGCACCCACCCACTAACCACTCCTGAGACAGCCGACACAGCCAAAACCAATGTGGGGTGCACTGCGAACCGGCCGAGCCCGGTGATTGCATTGCGAACACGGGGGGGGGGTCAGTCCTGGAACAGAAGAGAAACCCCCCCGATACCACACCCGACTGCGAAGCCGAGAGCGCTGTGAGTGCGGCAGTTTCAAGGTCAGTGAGGCAACTCATACGCCCCACCACCACCACCACCTCCCTCTGCCCTGATGAAACCCCCGGTGGGTTCAGTAAGGGGGTAGTAGCGGGGAAATACAGAACCTAGACACCCAGAAAAAGAAAAAAAAAAAAAAACGAAACTGAAACCCAACACCGGGCAGCCGCCATTTTTGTGTGGGAAATCTTCGCAACAATGAAGTGAGCTAAGACGGAAGTGAGCGATGTATAAAGCGGAGGCCACAAGCTCCTCCCCCCAGGGTCAATACCACGAGTGCGAGTGAGCGTCACAAGATGTTTGCAGCCATCACTGAGTAGCCTAGGCTCTGTGAGACAACACAATACATCAGGGGCAGAATAGTGAGCAGCGGACTACAAGCGCAGGCAAAGAAGTCACACAACCCCTCCCCCACGAAAGTTAAGAACGCGACGTAGTACCAGGTAATCTCTGGCGAACACCACATGAGCGAGTGGGCGGCACAAGTGGAGAGTTGTGAGCTGTTGGCAGACGCCGTCGATTAGCCAAGGTTCGGCGAAGCAACACAGTACTACGAGGGCAGATTAGCATACTGATGATTTCCTGAGACCCTCCTGCGCATTTCAGCATTGATGTGCCCCTGCGCGTACACCACCCATGCTGGGAGATATAATGCTGCAAACTCATCTAGGCTGAAACATCTCATGATGGCGACTTTGACAGCCCCGGGGAGAAAAGCGGAGACCTAGCTTCTTCTGTATGATGCCCGGTGGAGCTACCTCGCTAGCTATGGGGGAGATTGACTTTGGGCTCCCTCCTTTGACTATTCACCTACACAGCCGGACTTCGGGCTAACGCTCCCGCGTCTCTCCTGACCTTACCTTCCCCCTCTTCCTTCCCCCAACACTGCCCCCTCTCCGCTCCTACTCTTTCCAGCTTTTGTCCTCTGCCCTCACATGCCCTTGCCCTTTGTCCACACCCTGTTTTTCTGTGAACCTCTTCCCTCGCCACCTGAGACTGAACTAATTTGTCTGATGCCCGATGGAGCTACTTGGTTTAGCTATAGGGGAGATGTGCCGTGGATTCCTTCCTTGGTCGTCACCTACCCAGTCGGTCTTTAGACAGACTTGATTTCATCTCTACGGTTGTCTCTTCCCTTATCCTCACTTTCCCTCCTCACCCACCCCCTACTTTTTCGCTCCTCTCGCTCCTGCCCTAATGTATTGCTGATTGTTTTGATATAATGTTTACTTGTTTGATCTTTTCCTGATATATTGTTGAACCACATTGTTGCACTTCCTTTCGTCTCTCCTGCAGTCACCTACCGCATCTGCCCTCTATTTATGTCTATCCTTCCCTCCTCTCTCAATGTATTGAGACTAAACTATTTTGTCTGATGCCTGATGGAGCTACTTGGTTTAGCTATAGGGGAGATGGGCCGTGGCTCCCTCCTTGGTCGTCACCTACCCAGTCGGTCTTTAGACAGACTTCTTTTCGTCTCTCCTTATTGTCTCGTCCCTAGCTCCTATCCCCTCTCCCCCGAATCTCTCCCCTTGCCTGCTACTCTGCCTACCCCCTGTCCTTTGTGCCCTTTGACTAAGCACTCCTTCTCCCCTTGTTGGGGAAGGATCCAATATTTACACTCTGGAGTTTCAGCGAACCCGCTGAGTGAGTCCACTGCGCCAAGGGAGCCACTCACACTTGAGGTTTGGTATGGCACCCCTTGCCAAAGCACTCCTTCTCCCCTTTCTGGGGAAGGATCCAGTATGTAGGCCTTGGAGTCTCAGAGACCACTCTGAGAGAGTCCACTGCGCAAAGGGAGCCTCTTGCAACAGAGTTAGGGAAGTGATACCACTTCCCCTGGGATCACAGCTTACTGGACTTTTGACGTTTGCCTTTACTCGTCTACCGGTTTGTGTCCCCGTCACCCTTCCCCTCCTCTTCCCATGCTGTGTCTCTCACCCTATCCTCCTCTTTCCCACCTTCATTATCTGTCTACTTCCCCTGCTCCAACCCCCTCCCCTGATTCTCTCACCTTGCCTGCTTTTCTCCTTTCGTATTTGTGCTTATTGTTTATCTCGACCTTACAAGTTACTATGTGGCCATGCTGTACGAACTATGTAACCTTTGTAACTATGTAACCAGTGACTATGATCTGATGCTCATGTAAAGCACTCTGATACCTCCGGGTCTAGCCAGCGGTATATAAAACATTTGAAATAAATACAATAAAATAAAATAAATAAGAAGTAGGTCAGCTACTACCATGACCTGAGTCTGACCAAAAACTCTCCTCTGCACTGAATGCACGCTCAGCAGACTCACTCGCTACCGAGCAAGCCAGATGCTTTATTGCCAGGCTGCTGAGCACTGGCCATTGGCACCTCTTCCCAAGATAGACCTCTGTTGGGTCATACATATAGACCTGGATAATCCTCTCAATAGTAATTGGTGCTCCACCTTGCTCGACCTCTTTTGCCTTCGCCTCTGCACTGGACCTAAGCCCTGTCTTGAAAAACCATTCCTGTTGTTGCTGGTGCTCTTTTGTGAGGCCTAAGGGCAGTGCTGTGAGCCAATAGCACTGCCCTCACGCTCTAAAGTTGAAAGCTGCACTGCAGAACTTGTGCCCTGGAGGAGTGGGCCTCTAACTCCCTGTCATTCTTTTTCTAGGTCACTGGCTTGCTCAGCAATCCATGTCTTCTAATTTGAAACATCCTCTACTGAAAAAGGAATGAAAGTCGTAAATTATTCTTTGTTCTGTGGATCAAGAATTGTGGCACAGATGTAATGTCTGGATGATACAACATCTCTTTGTATCCTTGTGTTAACAGATAAGCAAAGGATTAAGCTCTCCACCAATTCATGCGTATCTTTTTTTTATCTATACCTGCGTACATTTCTGACACCTCTTTTAGCTGTACTCTGCTCCTTGCTGACTTCCCGTGTGAAAACCTCAAAAGGAAGCAGCATCTCTATCAGACAGTTGACTAAGCCCCATTGGACCATCTCAGTGATCATGCCTTTCGCAGTTCTATCCTCTCATTGCATGACATAGTCATTGATTGGTCTGTACTGCTCAAATAGATGTTGCAACATGTAATAAGTTGAGTTTCAACGTGTTGGCACCTCCTGTATGTGTGCTTTAACCGGCCTTACATTATCACGCTGCATGCCCCACACCTGCTTCTGGGCTTTAAAAGAATGGCTAAAATGAGTGCAGATTCTTCTGCAGGTGGACAGTAAGTTGCTAACTCTGTTTTCTTTTTTAGAAAGCCCTGTACACTGATGTTGATGCAATGCACCAAACACAGCACCCTGAAATAGACACCATCTGCAATGACCTTAGCTATATCACTGCCATTGTCAGCGGCAACAAATTCAGTGTGAAGCCCTCTTGGTCACAGCCATTCAAAGACCTTGTTGTTAAAGTATTCCAAGATGTTTGCAGCAGTATGGGATTTCTCTATGGCAAACATCTCTACTGTGTCCGAGCACCATCAAAAATCTCACCAGTGTCAACACCTGCAGACATCATTTCTCTCATCCCCACAAAAAAGATCTAGTGTACAGTGATGCACATGTAATCAGTGGCTTGGAAACTGGTCCACATGTCTGTCATCAGGCAGATAGTGTGAACAGCACTGTGTTGCAAAGCTTTTACAACCAATTCCAGTACATTGTTATGAACTGCTGGATCAGCAACTCTGACAAAATAGGACCGGCTAGGAACCTTCCATTTCAGGCAGATGGCTGGCAAAAAGTCTAGAAAACCCACCCCTTCTAGAAAAGAAAACAGAAGCAGGTCCAGCGCTAACATTTTAGGAAGCTTCGTGTTGTACAAATGTGCCTTTGGGTTATTGCGTTTGTACTGCTCCTCCTGCCTAAACATTTCAGCAATAGTAGCCTGGATTTTTTTTTGGGTGCCACTGAAGCAGGTGACCTCTTGAGAGCAGACAGTGGTAGGCTCAATATGAGTCTCAGCGGGGCAGTTACTGTATGCTCTTGCTTGGTGTCTCGACCTGAGCATTATGCCATTGCGATGTTGCTGATGTGGGCTGTACAACTGCACGGCTGGGGAAAGGGCTGATTTGCCCTTTCCCCATTCTTCCTCTACTACACCTTTCAGCGGATTGGATTCCCTGGTCAGCATTTCACCCTCTTCACCAACATCACTTGCTGTTTCTTGGCCTCTAAGGGACACCTACCACTGGATGGTGTGGTGTTTTCTCAAATGGGTTGTTTGGCCTCCGGTACCATAGTTTTTATCAAGTTTACCCCGACTAACACTCTCTCCACAAATGGAGCATATGAACATGTTTAGCTCCTTCTTGCTGACAGTAAAGAAATCCCAAACTGGGGAGGTCCACTTTCTGATGCTGGTGCCACTCCCAATGCCAGATGAACTGTTGGTAGATAGGCATTTTGACATTTGCTTCTCTGCAGTCCCCATTTCTACTGAAGTGTTTGTGGATATAGGTCGCATCTGGGGCCTTGCATATATAGAAGCTGGCAGCGGTGGTATCTGTGCTACATCTCTCAGAGCAGGTTGAGAGGTCTCCACTGGGGCTGGACTAACATCCATGATTACTAGCTTGTCGTCATCTTCCTCTTCTACAACTCTAAGGCTTTCAGTAACCTTCCTTTTCCTTGCCTCTCCTGACGTGTCCCACTCTTAGACTGAGGCCGGATCCAAATGGAGTATTGATCATCAGAAGGGGGGCTTGGAGAAGAAGATAGTGGAGTATCCCTCCTTTTTCTTTCTGGAGACCTGGAAGACAATGGATCTTCTGAAAGAGTGGCTTCTTCTACTTCCTCAGCATGAAGCTCAATCTCCTGAACTGCTCCTACTTCAGGAGAAACTACTATTTCTGGCTGCTACTGTTGTTGTCAACTTATCTGAGTTTCTTGCAATGAATAGGTACTACTTTGCAAAAGAAATTCATCCATTTTAACTTTATTGTCGGTGTTGCCGTGATTAGACTGGCTGTCTCCGTGCCAGACATGGGCTTGGGCCTAGATTGGGGTGGGTAAGCTGATGGGGGGGGGGGGGCGCTGCTTCCAGTTTTCTCCCAGGAGGTCAGTGCGGCAGGCACACGTTAGCCAGAAAGGTCCTTACCAGTACGCCTTCCCAATGGCCATGTTCTTGGCAGCACCTTTCTTTAGGGCCATCTTGAAACTGTCAGTTGGCAGTGGCACTTAGGTTCACAAGCTGAAGAGATGTACTGTTATGTGTCACTCATTACATTGTGCACAGGCCGTCAGGGTGTGGGTGATATTGTCTCCTGTACATCTAAAAGCAAACAAGCAACAAGAACATTATTGAAATGTGGCATTGTTGCAGTTGAATTAGTAGTATCATTTAGTGTGGTTATTTAAGTTATAAATAATTAACAATACAGTGTATCCAAAATCCAATGGTAAACCACACTAACATAAACTTTCAGGTAAGTCAGGAGGCATAAAAAGGAGCAACAACAACACACAGATGTAACTGTTTGCTTTATGTGCAAAAAGTTGGGAATGAGATGCGGCACTCAGGGAGGTGCAGATGACAATAGAAAACTGACAATGGATTAATGCTGTGTGTGGCTGTGGAGCATGGATAGCATTGATGCCAAATGTTAGGAAAATGGGGAAAAGAAAAGTAGAAAAAAGTTAAAAAGTAAAACAATGTTTTTTTAATTGAAAAAATATATTTCATTAAAAAAAATTAAACAATTACAAATATGAAAATAAATGTGCAAAAATTAACAAGTAGAAATTAAAAAGATTTATAAAAACAAAATAAAAGTAATTAAACAATATTTGTGGACAAAATATCAGCAAATAAAAAGAAGAAAATAGAATTCAATGGCTGATGTACATGGGGAAGTGGACTCCTACTTACTTCAATGACAATTGAATTGTGAACCCAATGGGATTTGGGAGGCAAGGAGGGGTACAGATGAAAAATACAAAAAAAGTATGCAATGATATGTATAAAACACTCTTCATACAGTACATTAGTAGGAGTATTGAGCTACTAGGCCTTAAGCATAAAACGCAAAGCGGCCGCCAGCCACATGGTCAAACAGCAAGCAAGGTGGCATGGCCAAAAATGAAGAACACATGCAGACCTATGGCAAAAGCACGCTGGCTGCCTATATATAATGGCCACCAGCCTCATGGTCACAACAACCAGCAAGGAGGCATGGCCACAAACAAAGAAAACATTCAGGCCTTTGGCAACAGCACACTGGCTGCCTAGGCAACATGGCCACCAGCCACATGCTTACAAAAACAAACAGGAGGCCTGGAAAACAAACCAGACATGTAGGGCTATGTCAAAGGCACACTGGCTACCTACACTAAATGGCCACCAAAAACATGGTCAAACAGCAAGCCCAGAGGCATGGCCACAACAAAGAGCACATGCAGTCCTATGGCAAAAGCACACAGGCTGCCTATACAAAATGGCCACCATCCACATGTTCACAACAACAACAACCACAAAGGTAGGCATGACCATAACAAAGAAGACATGTAGGCCTATGGCAAAAGCACACTGTCTGGCAACAAAATATGTCCGCCAGCCACAGGGTCACAACCACAAGCAGGAGGCCTGGAAAACAAAGAACAAATGCATGCCTATGAACATTAACTATTCAAAATGGCTCCAGCCACATAGCATTGGAAACAAATACAATTTGGTGTGGTGGCCTATGGCAAACACACTCACACACTGGCCAGTCAAAGGAGGTCGATTAGCAGATGTGTAAATCCAGTTCTCCTACTGACCCCTTGCCCGCCAAGCAATACAACATCCTTGCTAAGATTCACAATCACCATTTAAATGCCATTTCGAACCTTTATCTCAGATTGGGCTCTAATCCGCATGCGTGGAGACACACATTCCTCCTGCCCATCTTAAGTAAAGGCAACGAAGATCCTGAATATCCTTCCAATCATACACCGAACTCTATTTATTAGTTCCGGCCAAGAATTCAGTGAAATTTTCCTGGCAGTAACTGATGCCCTTTGTTGAAGATAATAGCCTCCTTCACGACTCGCAATCCAGCTTCCATCCCGGCTATAGTACGCTGTCGGCCCTCATAGAAATGGCAGACTCTATACGCTGGGAGGTCGACGGAGGTCCCAAGGCGACGTTGGTGCTGTTAGACATGTCTACAACATTTGACACCGTCTGGATATTGTCCTAACTATCCGACCGCACACAGCAGGTCCGCATCTAACCATTCTTCTCCCCATTCTACCCACTGAAGTGGGGCGTGCTGCAGGGCTCTGCTCTAGGCCCACTGAATTTGAATATTTACTTAACCCTGCTGGCTGAATCAATTGCCATGTCTGAAGTCAAAATAATATCGTATGCTGATGATCTTCAGCTTCTAATCACCTAAAATCCTGTCTGAGCAGCAAATTTTGACCCTCTCTAAAATTGTCTAAAATTTGCAGCCTGGATGGACCACATTTTCGTGAAACTTAATCCAGATAACACCTAGGTCCTATACTCTTAAATCAACCTTCTGCCCTCTCTTCCAATCTTTGGTGGCCATAGTAACTGGCCATTGCTCCGGCACACAAGGACTTGGTCAGGGATCTGTGAGTCAGATGGGACAATCAGCAATCCCTTTCCACACAGGTACAAGAGGCGGGTGCCGCTTGTTTAGGCAAACTTTAAATCATCTACAGATCTATTAGCTATCTGCACAATGTACCCCAGAAAACGGTGGTTCACGCACTGATCACCTCTCATTTTAACTACGCAAAATGCCCATCTGTGTGTCTCACATTAGGCTTCCTACATATACTGCAGACGCTCAAAAATACAGCTGACCTCCTGACATGTGGAGTCTCAGTTTGACAACATATCTACCTGTTTCTTCGACTAGTCAGTTGGCTGACCATGGCTACACAAATAGATTTCAATGCGCTGACACGCCCCTTCAGGGCAGGACAAGGCCATGGGCTGGTCTGCCCCTATTGTCAATCACGATCTCTACATTCCAATGACAAGCACTTGCTTATTGGTCCTTGGTTTGATAAACCAAGATCAGGATGTGAAACCTTACAGGTAGGAACCACCCAATGTTGGACTAAGCCACCTCTTGCGCTGCGTATAGGTCTGTCTGATTGTGAGTCTTGCCAAGCCCTTGAAACCTGGTCATTTTGCCTGCTTGATTACTTGCTCCTCCGTATGCTGCCTCCTTTTCGGCACACTACAGCGCTGGAACACCCCGTTGGGTTAAATGTGTGCCCAATAAATGCATATTAATATAATTGTAGATGACTTAGCAGAATTGTGTGTGTAGGCTTGGAGATCTGTAGATGATAGTTACACTGAGGGAGGTCAGGGTGTTGGTGTGAAACCTGAAGTACAGATATTTGACAATGCTAAGTGTGTCCTTGGTGTTGTATGTGACTCTGAGGGTATACCTCATAAAGTATTGCTAATCATACTCCTGGATTGTTGGTGTGGTCCCTGCGGGTGATCTAGTATCCGTCTGTGATGGCAATGTAGAAGTAGTGTGCTGAGGTTGCGTACAACCAGGTTACAGTAATGAAGGCAATGTGTGGTGCTGTTGTGTTGATGAGGTAACAGAGTCCAATGGGGTGCTGGTGGAAGTAGCGTGTGTGCAGTGCGAGGCACATGACCTGGTTGTACGGACATGCACTGTTATGTGGGGCAGAGCGGTGTTGGCAGTATGAGTTGCACACAGCCTGCGAAGCTATCATGGGTGCGCTTAGGGGTTGCCTGATACCAGGTGGATGATTGTCTGGTGTTCACTGTGTGGAGGGTGGCAGGAGCATGAGTCTGTTGTGTTACCTGCGTCATGGAATGACCGGAGGGTCTTGCACTGTGCACGTTGCAGGCGGTGACGTTCCTGCCTTTGGCACGGAGGTGGTGCTACAGTGGCACTGACAAGCTGCGGCCTGCCTTAAGAATGGATGGATGGATGGATGGAGGAGCATCTTGGAGGCATGTGTGTTGTAGAATCAGGGCACTCGGTGTTGCGGTGTCACTGGGGAGGCAGCAGCAGGAATGAGTGAAGACATGACGGCAGAAGGGGTGAGACACCATGCAAAACTAGCACACAAAGACAAGGATTTTTGCAAGGCACTATGTAACATGTGTATGGAAAGGAAGGAGTGTCTGGTTACTCATGGGTCACTGCACGAAAATGGGTAAACAATCACCAAATATGACAGGCACAGGATCAGGCACCGAAAGGCCAAGTGGGGCACAGGACACACAGCATCAGCAGGTGTTGCCTGCCCGTTGTGGGTAACAAGGTAAAACAATACATACACAACCATGTACAATACTGACCATTAGCCATTACAAACAGCATGCATGTTGCCACAGTACACATAACCACATATGCACAATCATTGTAAATGATGCCATAGATGATGCATGCAGACTGGCAAGAGATCTGCAGTGACAGTAATGAGGCACAATGTACTGTTGGGAACACATTTTCTACACAAATGGATCAAGTTTGTTTTGAGGCCATGCTGCTTTAGTCAATGTACATGGCCAGTGGCATTGCACTGAAGAAAATAACAGTCATGCAATGATGTTACCTGTAATGCTGGTCAAACAATCTCCACACGACTGCTAGGGACTGTCGGTACCTTTGATCCTCAGAGTCGTGCGATGATGAAAGGGGTCCATCTCCAGATAGCCCCTTGGTCTGAGTATAAATGACAGACTCAAAAGGGTGATCAGGCGAGGGAAGGAGAGGATGGGAACAGCAGGGAGGGAGATCTGAAACAATGGTAAACAGGCATAAGGATTCAACACTTCTTGTCACTGAATCACCAAATACCTCATGACCTATACTGTAACAGTTACACCTGTGAAGTTTAACTACAGCCACTGTATCCTATTTGGGATCACCGAATTTTAAATGATACTAGATCTGAGGATTGAACACGGACACATAAAAGGTAGCAGAGTTTGTCACCTAAATGAAGGGGGTGTAACGCTCACCAGGCTGCTTCAATGCAATTAGATGCATGCGGTCATCAACTAAGTCACAGTGTATGAATGAGGCTCCAAATTACAGTAAATTGAATATGTAGCAGTGCTACTCACACAAATAATAACAAAAACCTTGTTATTATCCCTGGGAATCAGTGAGGGTCATGAAGGTAAATTACACATCACCGGCATGAGCCGTAAATAATCTCATCCAACGAGGAAGGAAAATATCTAAACACAAGGAAGCCCCGCAAGAGCCAGTTATTGGCTCTTCAAACTATGACTTACAATGCCGAACATGACAAGCAGGAGGGACCAAACTCAACAGAGAGTAATGAGGAACAAAGGCACTAAACCACCCCTACCGTGACCAGGATATGTAGCATGGCACAAGAGAATCCTGGGATTAAAGTCACCCGACTGGTGTCACGGAAGTGTTTACATTTGCCACAGCACAACATTGGGACGTCATCAGCACAACATTCCTGGCATCCTGGGAATAGAAAGTTAACATCAACTTGCAGAGAAGGCTTGCAAAGCAGTGTTCTCTGATGTAGTGACGTGACTGTGACATGATATACTGACACAAGTGGCAAAGCAGCCATACGAACAGAGTCACAGGACAGTTGACAGAACATGTGGGACATACACTGGCCCACACCTTCACAACATGGTTGTTTGTAAATCAAACTGTACTGGCCCACAAGATTAAGGGGATGAGCCAGACACATCCTGCTGCACACAGTGAGGCTGCAATTCCACACAGAGCCTGTTGTTGTGATGTCCCACACAATGTCAACCGGTGTTATCCGCAATGTGTCAGGGTCAAGGTTTACACACATTGATGCATTCACCAGAGTCAAAACTCCACAACAGATGACTGTCAAGAAGGGTGACTGTCCTGTCATGGGAGTGGTGCAACATGCAATTTGATCCATGGTAATGAGACATGTATGTATGGTTCTACAACATGCACAGAAACAGTTCCGACACATTCCCAAACCATGCCAACCCAAAACAGCCTGTTTGGATTTCTTACCCGAACTGACATTTCCACATGTCCGTGCATGGAACGCTTATTCGGCACACGTTGCAATCATCATGAGGAATAGCAGGAGGACTAAGATGACACGAATAGACAACAGGCAGAGCAACCTGGGAATGACAGGCACACAAGGGGTCACGTTCAAAATATTTCCCTACAGACATGGTCATATAAAAAACATTAACAATGTAGTACACATGTACATTCCAAGAGCACTCATTGCGCATATGTGTGTGGCATGACATCATCACTTGTGTGACACATCACAACAAACATGAAAGTGACTTTGCATACAGTCAGCTGGACACACAGTATGCAACACATGCCACTCTATGCCACAAGCTTGCACACTAATTCCCAGTGACTCACCATTAAGAGAAGAAGTTGCATATGAGCTGACTCCGGATATCATCCTTCTCCTTCTCATCACTTGCCAAGCCCTTCTTCCTCAACGGGTGGATGTTCCAGCTCCACAGGATCTAGGATTAGTGGCACAGCCTTCTCAACTGCCATGTTGTGCAGCATGCAGCACACGATGAAGATGTTACACACCTTGACTGGGGCGTATGGGAGGGATCCGCCGGTCTTATTGAGGCACCGGAATCGGCTCTTCAGGAGTCCAAACGTCCGCTCTATCACTCGCCTGGTCTGCCCGTGTGCATTATTGTACCGCTGGTCTGCAGCTGTTCTTTGGTTGTGGAGCGGTGTCATGAGCCACGGCATGTTAGGATATGCCGCTTCTCCTATAAATATACATCTTGTAAATAAGTGTGTAATGAGATGCCGTCAGAGCAAAAATAAAATGAGACATGCAGGACAAATATAGTTTACCCACCAACAAGACATCTCCAATCGTTGCACAGCTGCAGCATCATTTGTGGTACCCTGCTATGCCTCATGATGAATGCATCATGGCACGATCCTGGAAAACGTGCACAAACATGGGAAATCAGCATGTTAGCAAGACACACCACCAGGGCATTTATTGAGTGGTAATGTTTCCTGTTGCGGTAGGCCTGCTCCTGAGCCTGTGGTGGAACCAAAGCCACATGTGTTCCATCAATGGACCCAATGACATGTGGCATCCCTCCCAGGGCATAGAATTCACTCTTTCCATCTGTCAACTCTTCAGGAGTAGGACATTTGATGAATTCATCAATGTGCTAAAACATCACGTAGGACACGGCTGAACATGGTTTGTGACATACCCTCCCACATCAGCTATGGTAAATTCAAACGTACCTGTAGCAAAAAAATGTAGGGCTTTCATCACCTTTACCTTAAGTGTTAGCACAGTCGGATACCTTTGTCGCGGTTGGAGATGTGGTTCCAGCTTGTTCGTTAAGTCCTGAATCAACTCTCGAGTGAATCTGTAACGTCGGATGCAATCACGGTCCCTCATTGTCTCCAAGTCTGGAAAAGGCCTTGGTAGAGGCAGTGCCCGGCAGGACATACTTGGTAAGAATGGAGAACAACTGTCAGCCAACAACGATACCAATGTACAGAGCACATGCAACACTGCTACTACACATCAAGCCCCTATGGGGTCTGGCGTGTGCAATACATCCAGGACACATATGCCAGCTGGCTGGCACTACAACGAAAACCCAGATACACCTGTCGTTTGTTGAATGAACATTACATGCACACAAAAGAGCTGCTGGGCTGGTCTGAGTGAGCAGACCAAGATATCACTGGAGTGACACACGTCACCAGACCTGCATTAGAAGGTTGTCATCCCATTCAGACAGCTGACTGCAAGGCACATGCCCAGGTCACATGGTATATCTATTGTACATATCAGACAAATTGGTAATAAGGTGTGCATGTGACAACGCAACACCACAGCCATTGTCACGATGCAGACATGTATGCATGGGGATAAATGATGTATCATGCCATCAGACCCAATGCCATGGAAATGCACATGTGGCATTATCTGCGTACATGTTAAACCATTTCAATTACAACACAGACCCATGATAGATGCACCAACAGCAGATGCAGTTTACAGAACAGAAACAGCAAACTCAATCTTTAACATGACACACACATGACATTGTCACATAGGGTCATGCTGAGCGTCAAATTGTCAAGTGAGAAACTGCCCCAGTCCCTGGCATCATGAGACAGGTGCCCGTAATGATGACTGTGCGATCCCAGTGTTGATGTGCATGACAACATGTGCATGATGATACATATGGGACAAGTGTAAAGGTGATGTAGACCACATAGTGTCCCATCACACATGACAAGTGTCAACAGGTCATCACACATTGATTGTGCAACAAGATCAGATGCCCAGTGCTATATCACTTCCTGCCACACCTAGGGTCTGCTCATGTAAGTATGCAATGAGAAGAACTTGATAGACATCCTTGTTTTAACCGTACCCCTACATCCCTGCCATATGTGCACTTCGTATCACTATTGTAATGGTGCCATACCTGAGCGTGTGCAACGTATTGTCCCCCTGCTTTGACATCAGTGTGTGAAACGCACCGTGTAAAACGCACCGTACCACTGCATCCACTACAGCGTGTGAAATGCACCGTGTAAAATGCACCATACCCCTGCATTCCCTACTGCGTGTGAAACGCACCGTGTAAAATGCACTGTACCCCTGCATTCACTACAGCGTGTGAAACGCACCGTGTAAAATGCACTGTACCCCTGCATTCACTACAGCATGTGAAACACACCGTGTAAAACGCACCATACCCCTGCATTCACTACAGCGTGTGAAACGCACCGTACCCCGACATTACGTGCGTGTGTGCGCCTCGTTTCACAATTAAAATGGTGCCATACGCGAGCGAACCGTACTCCGACATTACGTGCGTGTGTGCGTCTCGTTTCACAATTAAAATGGTGCCATACGCGAGCGAACCGTACCCCAACATTATGTGCGTGTGTGCGCCTCGTTTCACAATTGTCATCGTGCCATACGCGTGTAAGCCATACTCCGACATTTCGTGCATGTGTGCGTCTCATTTCACAATTGTCATCTTGCCATCCGCGAGCGAACCGTACCCTGACATTACGTGCGTGTGTGCGCATCGCTTCACAATTGAAATGGTGCAATGCGCGAGCGAACCGTACCCCGACATTAAGTGCGTGTGTGTGCCTCGTTTCACAAATGCCATCGCGCCATATGCGACCAAACCATACCCCGACATTACATGCGTGTGTGCGCCTCATTTCACAATTGTCATTGTGCCATACGCGAGCGAACCGTACCCCAACTATACGTGCGTGTGTGCACCTCGTTTCACAATTAAAATGGTACCATATGCGAGCGCTCCGTACCCCAACATTACATGCACGTGTGCGCCTCGTTTAAAAATTAAAATGGTGCCATATGCAAGCGAACCGTACCCCAACATTACGTGAGTGTGTGTGCCTCGTTTCACAATTGTTATCGTGCCATACGTGAGCAAACCGTACTCCGAAATTACGTGCGTGTGTGCACCTTGTTTCACAATTGTCATCTTGCCATACGCAAGCGAACCGTACCCTGACATTACGTGCGTATGTGCGCATCGCTTCACAATTGAAATGGTCCCATACGCGAGCGAACCGTACCCCAACATTACGTGCGTGTGTGTGTCTCGTTTCACAATTGTCATCGTGCCATATGCGAGCAAACCGTACCCCGACATTACGTGCGTGTGTGTGCCTCGTTTCACAATTGTCATCATGCCATACGTGAGCGAACCGTACACCGACATTACATGCGTGTGTGCGCCTCGTTTCACAATTGTCATCGTGCCATACGTGAGCAAACCGTACCCCGACATTACGTGTGTGTGTGCACCTCGTTTCACAATTGTCATTGTGCCATACACAAGCAAACCGTACCCCGACATTACGTGCGTGTGTGTGCCTCGTTTCACAATTGTCATCATGCCATACGTGAGCGAACCGTACACCGACATTACATGCGTGTGTGCGCCTCGTTTCACAATTGTCATCGTGCCATACGTGAGCAAACCGTACCCTGACATTACGTGCGTGTGTGCGCACCGTTTCACAATTACAATAGTGCCATACGCGAGCGGACCATACCCCGACATTACGTGCGTGTGTGCGCATCATTTCACAATTAAAATGGTGCCATACGCGAGCGAACCTTAACCCCGACATTACATGCAAGTGTGCGCATCGTTTTATAATTAAAATGATACCATTCGCGAGCTTGAACGCACCGTAGATGTGTGTTGATCACAAAAAATACTTAGGGGACACCTAGGGGACGAGTAGTAGGCCCTGAATGCAGCCTGGTTGTCATGGATACTGAGATTTGAGTGTGTGCTACAGGTGTCCTGCAAAAGTCAGTTGGGCAAAAATATACAATGTTGCAATATGTATTTGGAGCTGAAGCTCACATTTTAAACCATGCAAATGTGTGTCAGGGCCTTATGTTTAAAGGGATTGGATGAAACGTAGGATGCAAAGTAATCTGGCCTATCACACTGTACTCATGAAACTGAAAGCCCCTCAGCAGCATTGATTTAAGGCTGCATGTGTCTGTGAGCGAGCACTTGCCTGCACAACATTGGAGTGGACCACACTGCTGCTGTCTCTGCATTGCCTGGACCTTTATGTCGTATACTATGGAGAGGGCACCAGCCTTCACTGAGGAGGAAAACAAGGCCCTGCTGGATGCCCTCCTACCACAGTACAGCAAGCTGTATGGGAGACAAGGGGAGCAGGTGAGTGATGATTGCACTAGCTTTGACTGTGCACCTGTTGTGTGAGTGTCACAACAGGCATTGTGTATTGGTTGAACAGACATGCAATGTGGTTTGGAGTGAGTGCCGGGTGTGTACATTGTGGTGTCTCCCATGCAGAGCATGATGTAGTTCAAGTGTGTTCACTCCTCACTTGCATTATGCTAACTGTGACATTCAATGCATAGTCAATTACACATTCTGCTGTGCCACACCTTGCTGGTTTTATTTCCCTAATTTACTGAGGTGTAACAGTGTTCCCCCCGGAGTGACAGCTGAATATACTCACAGATGTTTATGACTTGTGGGGACCTGTGGTGATATTGTACAAATGTTGTGTTTAACCTCATGGACATTGAAGAGTGTGAATGTTCCTTGTCACCTGGGCGAGTGTGTATGTGATGTTTTGCACCACAGCTGCATGGCGTGTGCAGCAGATGTAGCCATCTGATGTGACAAGTATGCAGTGTTGTGTGCCTGACTTTCACAGTTAGTACAACACCTGTGGCACCTCTTTGTCAAGTGGCACATGCGCAAAGTGAGGGTTGTATACCCTGTTGTCACTGACAGGCGAGTGATCTGTGCCAGGGTGTGTATGTGTGGTCTGCTGAGGGTTCTTAAGTGGAGTAGGATATGTGACAGCTTATCACGTGCTGTACCACACCCTGCAGTTGCATGTGCTGTGCCATGATCAGTGAGTGTGTTGCATCCCTTATGCCATCTGTTGCCTTTCAAAAGCATGTAGTGCATTGGGCTTTGCCCACCGGCCGAATTCACATGGACAATGATGCAAGTCCTGTCAGCATCCTATGCCCTGTTCACATCATCAATGTAGTGCAAGTGTGTGTCTCTGGGACATGGAGCCGGTGTAGTGATGTTGTTTCACTATGTCTTCCTGACAGGTAACTGCCCACCAGAAGGGGGAGATCTGGTTGGAGGTTGTCAGGGCTGTCAGGTCTGCGGGGGCCATCGCCGGCGGCTGAGCAACATCAGAAAAAGGTGGCAGGACATCCGGTGCTGGACCCCGCGCATCGCCTGGGTCCAGCTGAAGCTGTCACCTCCACGCCGGCATGGTGGAAGCCGTCACCTCAACCCCCACATGCTCCGGGTCCTGGAAGTGGTCTTTCCAGACCTCCATAGGCAGTTGCAGGAGAGACAGTAGCAGGGAGGGGGTAGGTACATGGCTGTTTGCAGTGTTGTGTGTCACCTGCTACTTGAGGTGCTCTGAAGCCTGGAAACACTCCCACAGTTGGGGTGTCTGGTCAGACAGGCTATTTGTGCATTGTGGTTTCAATTCCCCATATTCAGCTCGTGCTCTTTTTCATCCCTTCCCCTCCTCCACATGTGTCCCCTGGTCTGTGTGTTTTCACATTGCACATGTTCTTCTAGGGTGCAAGGTAATTAGACTGCACATTGATTAGCGCAACATGTGGGAAGGAGGTCTGTGACATGTGTTGGTACCTTGCCTGTGCTATGACCTGTGCACTGTGTTTGGGCTTCATATTTGTTTGCACTGATGATGAGTCTTAACATAGGAGTGTGAGGTTTCAACTGCACACCCTTGCAGCATGCATGACCCATGTTGCGCTCTCAGACATGATGTACATCATTTGCGAGATATGCATAGTGCCATGATGGGTAATCATGAGACAGTCAGCAATTTCTCCTCCTAATCATGTGTGTTATCCAACACTGCGCCATTCTATGTGGGTTCAGCATGGGTCTGCCTCAGTAGCATTGGTCCCTGGCATAGTTTGTATTTAACATGTGTCAGCTACATGTGCACACTGGCCATGGATACAAGATTTGGCTTGTGCATACTCACACTGGCCTGTGCCTGTGTGCCTATTCACAAGAATCTGTTGTTGGTTGTGTGTGACTAATATGTATTGCCAGCCCCACAAAGTGACCTTGGTTTACTTTTCAAAAAGTTGCTGCACTGTTTTTGTTACCCTGATTCTGAGTTTTCACTTCTTGAGCTGTATCAATCACATTGACTTAGTGATGGGGGTGTTGTGCAGGAGAGGTGTGATGGGCCTGCCTGTTTGGCCTTGGCAGTTGTGAGCTGTGGATGTAAATTGAGTTGTAGATTTTTCACCATGCACTTCCCCTGTGATGGTGGACAGTGCTTTTATTAGGGGCCTTACAGGCTATGTTGTTTGCTTCCAGAGATGATTGTGCCTCAATAATTTTTGCCACATGTATGTAGTTCTAGTGCAACACTGTTTTGTCTTAGTGTGCACACTACTGTGTTGACATTTTGCATGTGGATAAGGGTGTGTCCACGATGCAGCAATGATTTTGTTCTACACAATTGCAGGCACATTAGCTTAAGCATTGTCCTGACCTGGGACATGTGGGCCACTTCACATGACAGCCAGTGGATCTTATGTGCTAGCAACTGTATGATCAGGTGATAGATGCCCCTGTGAGGACTAACACATTTGAAGTTGTCTCACATTGATGAATGTACCTTGGCACTCCCAACACTTGTTGAGAGTTGTTTATGTTTTGAATGTGTTCATATGACTAATTGTGTAGGTTACACTTATGTGTCTGCATTATAGTTGTCTCACAAGGTAGTGCACACCAAACAACATTTATTTATTTATATTTATTTATAACAACATTTGTAAAGCGCGAAACGAAGGCCCGAGGGCATCTCGGCGCTAAGTAACTGCGGTGATTAACCCACGAAGGTGCTGAATACAGAGATTAAAAGATCAAAGGTTAAAAAGCCAGGTTTTGAGGCTTTTTCGGAAAGACCAGAGGGAGGTGCTGGTCTTAATTGAGTGAGGGAGTGTGTTCCACAGTTTCGGTGCGGCTACCAGAAATCTTCTGTCACCCCAGTTGACAGTTTTGGTTCGGGGAACCACCAGATCAGAGGAATTGTAGGAGCGCAGTGTTCTTGAAGGGCAGTAGGGGGTTAGGTTCTGAGTAAAGAACACTGGTCCGGCATTATGTAAGGCCTTGTATATCAAACACAATGACTTGAACTTAATCCTCTTCTTCACCGGGAGCCAGTGAAGTTGTCTTATGGTGGGTGAGACCGGTTGGTATTTTGAGATTCGCCCTAGAAGCCTGGCGGCCGCATTCTGGATAGCCTGCATTTTAGATAGCACTCTCTCCTGGGCACCTAGAAACAAGGCGTTGCAGTAATCTAGGGTAGATAGAACCAGGGCGCTCACCAAGGTTTTGGCAGCATTTTCAGGTAGAAAGGGCAGAATTTTCTTAAAAAGCCGTAATTTGTAGAAGGCTGAGGAGGAGATCTGGTTTGCATGTGGTAGGAAGTTCAGACGATTGTCGAACAGGACACCCAGGTTCCTAACCTTGTCGACCGGGTCTGGAGGCTGGCCCATAGATGAAGGCCACCATAAGGAGGACCAGTCCGGTGAAAGATTGCCAAAAATTACAACTTCTGATTTATCAGAGTTTAATTTCAGGCAATTGTGGGCCATCCAGCTCCCAATTGCCTGCATGCCCTGATTGAGCATGTTGGCTTTTTGTGGCCCATCGTTCTTGACAGCCAGGACCAATTGGGTGTCATCTGCGTAGGACGTTAGGCTCATCCCATGTGCCCTGATGACTTTGGCAAGGTCCGACACATAAATGTTGAAAAGTGTCGGACTAAGGGATGAGCTTTGGGGAACTCTGCATGGCAGTGACAGGGGGGAGGATTCGAAAGGTCCCACAGTAACAACCTGGGTCCTATTAGCCAGGAAGGAGGCAAGAAGGTTTTTAGCTTTGCCTCGGATGCCTTTACTCTCGACACGGTCGACCAGAGTGGTATGGTCGACCGTGTCGAAGGCCGCCGATAGATCCAATAGGATCAGGATGGCTGAGCCTCCCGCATCCCGGATGGAACTAATGTCATCCGCCGCTTTGACCAGGGCGGTCTCAGTTCCATGATATCGGCGGAAGCCAAATTGTGATTCGTCCAAACATTTGTTCTCCTCAATAAAGAGAGAAAGTTGGGTGTTCATGATTTTTTCCACTGTTTTCGCCAATAGTGGCAGACTAGCAATGGGCCGGTAATTTTTAAGTTCTTCTTTATCAAGGGTGGGTTTCTTGAGGAGTGGTTTTATGAGTGTTTTCTTTAAGGTATCCGGGTAGGTACCTGTGGAAAACATGGAATTACAGATCTCAGTTATGGATGGAAGAAGCGCATCCATGATAGGCCGCATAACCTTCAAGGGACATGGATCCAGGGCCGACCCCGATTTAATGGAGGATACGGTGTTAAGTACTTGAGAACAGGTTACCTCTCCGAACTGGTGAAAAGCTGGTCCATCAAGGTGAGTAGAGGCCCAGTGGGAAAGGGTTGCGGTATTGGCAAAGACCCGATAAATGTCGTCAACTTTGCTAAAGAAAAACTTGGACAGAGCATCACAGAGAGCTTGGGACGGGGGGGGGGGTGTGAGGTCAACAGAGGAACCTGCTAGCTGTTTGGTAGTCTCATATAGACATTTGTTTGAATTTTGTGCGGTTTCTATTTTGTAACAGTAATACTTTTTCTTGGCGTCTATGATGAGATTTTTGTATTTGGCTACCGATTCTTTATACAGAGATTTGGTTTCCTGAGTGTAATCTTTCCGCCAGTGTCTCTCTCTGTTTCGACACTGTTGTTTTTGTGTACGTAGTTCATCCGTATACCATGGGGCCGAGGGGGTAGATCTATTGCGTGACCGTTGTTTGACTTGAACCAAGTCTTTGGCTGCTGAACTAACCCAGTTGTAAAATTGGGAAGTAGCAGTGTTAGGGTCAGTAGATAACGAGGGGGTGGTATCTTTGAGCAGATGTTTTAGCCTGCATTCATCTATGTCATCCCATGCCAGATAAGGTTGACGGGGGTTACAATTGGATTTGTTGAGCAAGGAGTCGTGTATTTGTAGCGATGACAGAATGAGATGATGGTCAGTCCATGTTAAGGGAAGTATTTGTGTGACTTGAAAGCCCGTGGCATTGGTGAAAATGCCATCTAACGTGTGACCTCCTTCGTGCGTAGGGGAATGAACCAGGGAAGTAAGGCCGAAAGTAGACAGATCGGCTAATAGCGTAGCTGTATCGGGGTTATCAGGAACATCAAAATGAAAGTTAAAATCACCTAAAATGGTGAGAGAATTGTCTAATGCAGATGCTTCCAATAACGACCTGAAAGCACCAATGAAGTCATTTCTGGGTCCTGGGGGGCGGTAAAGGAGAATCCCCTTAAAGGTATAAGACGGGGACAGTTTGATCGCAAATTCTATGGCTTCACAGGAAGTCTGTGGAATAATAGTAAACCTTACCGTGTAAATGTCACGGGCAATAATGGCAATGCCACCTCCCTTTTTCTTGGTTTGTCTATCTAATCTGTGGGTGGTATACCCCGCCGGAACGGCTATGACCAGGTCCGGATCAGACGTTTGGCCCATCCAAGTTTCTGTCATAAACAGAAGATCTATTTTATGATCGTGGATCAACTCATAAATGTCTTGGCTGTGCTTGCCAAGCGAGCGGACATTCGTGAGTGCTATGGTATGGGTTTTCGTGGTGTGGGGTTTACCATCCGGGAGTTTACAATGTTTTTGAATAAGCAGGCAGCTTTTGAAGGAGGCCAGTGTTAGTGATTAATGGTGTGCCTTGTTCTCCATAGACATGTCCCCACAGTGGTCTTGAGTGCTTGAGACTCCTTTGGTGTCAATTGTACAGACTAATGTATGTCAAGCCATCAAGACCTCCGTTGGACCATGTATATGGTATATGGTCCACGCCATTTGTTTCTAACAGTGTTTCATCTTAAAGTGTGCCAGCTATTTTAATGAATGTGTCTATGTTTTTGGTGTGCATTTCCTTGTGAGAGATGTTTCATGCAGGCACATATGTGTTATCTTCACAAGATGGCGAATTTACACATTCAATACATGTTGAATGTGTGAAGTATGGTGAGTCCCAAGATGCCAACAATTTGTGACAATAGTTTTCACCAAAATGTACTTACAGGGCTCTGAGTGTGGTGTCACCTTGGGGAGTGAGGGGTGTTAGTTTGCCCTGAGGGGCAACACAACTGTTTATTTCTTTGTGAACTTGAGGTGGCATCACTTCATTGTATAGATCTGCTCTCCTGTAAACAAACAGAAGCTCCTCAGTGTGACTCTCATTCAAGTTGTGGCCTGGTCTGTTCTTTGGATCCTTGTGTCCAAGTAGCATTGTGTCTATATCAACTGGGCAGTACAAGTCTCAAATATGTGCTGAGATATCTGGCTGTTACTCATGATGCATGCCATGATTTGCAGTGTGACCAACTGATTTTGTGCTCATGTGTCAGATGTGTATAGGTGACTGATGCATTTTTGTTTCTTCTCCTTGCCAACAGCATCATCAACCGATACAGGAGGAGACATGAGCACGGACCAGGAGGAGGGACCCAGCCGCAGTGCCACCAGTGCTGAGGAGTCGGAGGGAGCCAGTGGCACGAAGGGTGAGGGGAGTCAGGCGGCCCGACCTTTGGAAGGCGACACTTCTTACCATGCGGACAGCACGGCTTCTGATTCCCAGGAGGAGGGAGAATACGCGGCGACACCATCTACCATCACTGTGTCTGTCCCCACTTCCTCCAGACCCATCTCCACCCTCCCAGTTGCTAGAGTCCCTTCTGTCCGTGCCTTCCCCCCATGACTCCTTTGTCCACGGCACTGCAGCCCCTGCCCCTGTCGCCCCTGCTGCCCTCAGTACCGAGCCTGTGGACCTACTCCGGCAGATTCATGTTGGTCAGACATCAATGCTGACTGTCCTCCATGGCCACACTACAATACTGACACAGTTGTTGTCACTCATGGAGGGCATGTCAGCTATGATGTCTGACCAACGTCGGATTCTATCGTCCATGGACTCCTCACTGGCGGCAGCAGTTGCCCTCCTGCAGCAGTCCGTCCCCCCCTCCTTCAGATCCATCCACACACCCCTCTCCTATACCTGTCCAGAGCACACGCAGACACACAAGATCACGCACACCAATGGACACAACCAGCACACCACCACCGAAGTGTAAGCGCAGATCTCCTGGCACACTATCTCATAGGGATGCAGGCACACCCACAGGGACTGGGGTCAGACGGCAGGAACGCAGCCACAGCCCTCTATTTCCACTCCCATTGTGTCCCCGGGTGCAGGTGGTGGTCTGGCTGAACTGGCAGCATTTTGCAGCGCTGAATTTATTTCCACCGTTGGCGCTGCACAAGCCACTGATGAGGATTCCTCCCCCCTGCACCCACAACACCTACCCTTCCCTCTACTGTCCCTGCGGTGCCGGTCCCTGACCCAGATGATGCCCCCACGGGTCAACAACCCTTTAGCTCCATCATGTGCAGGCAAGTTTGGGGTCAACAACTTCCCCAACATCCCACAAACAGACTTTAATGTGGACTGGCCATTGGCCTTGTTTGAGCAGTGACTCATTTTTTAAATCATTTTCCTTTGGAGCTGAATAAAGCATTTTATTTTTCATTCTAAACTATTTGCATTTCAGGTACTTGATTTAGGTGCAGTGTGCCTAGGTGTTGGTGTCATGGTAATGTTTTGGGATTGTGAAAGATGTCTCTTTTATGATGGTAATGGGGTGGACCATGGTATCTATGTGCCATCACAATGTTGCAGCAATTAATCTTTGTTTGTGTGTGTTCAGTTTGCCTACAGACATTTTCCCAAGGAGTGTCCCTTCCTCAGTGACACATGAGATCTTCACTACAAACATTTGCACAATTGTTGTGCTGACATGGGTGCAGATTTCCTATTTTTTGAACGTTCCCTTCAGCAATTGCCATGCCTGCTCACAGATGAGTACTGCTCATTCAAAGAAGATTCTTTGAATCTGAATCTGAGTACTGCTCATTAGTCTGTGCCTTCCATGCTACTCACTGTCTTTGTGTTTTTAGTATGTAGAAATGCCTTCATGGACACATTCACCCTTTTTTCCACTATGCAGATGTATAATCACAGCCTTACCCTTATGTTTGGATTTGATATGCATGGTCTTTGTGCACATGACTCACAATTTTGTGCATTGTATCTAAGGGGTTTCATCCCTATTCCTTCCATGAGAGAGTACATGTTGGTGGTCTGACCACCACCTGGACATTCATATCAGGCCAGGGATATACATGACAGTGTGTGTTCCCTTTGGCTCTATTTGTTTGGTGGGCTGTTACATCACTATACACTATTGTGTCATGATGGTAGGGTGTGTAGGTTGCCTGCAACCTCCATGGGTGGGTATGCATGTGGGATCTGACCTCACACCCACATGTGGTGTGTCACACAGTGTGTGACAGCAATCCATCCTCCGTTTAGTGGGACACTGCTGTAAGTGATGTGTTGCTATGGCACAATCAGGACTCTCACAGTTTAGGGATGTGAACATACCCCCATGTAGTTGTGGTATGATGATGATAATGCCCCCCTATATCTGAGCACTGCTGGGAGTCCTCTGCACCCAACCCTCTTATGTGTGGGCACTGCTGGGAGTCCTCTGCACCCACCCCTGTCACCAGGTAGGTCGCCCTCCTAGCCACCGCGTGGTCCTCCTCCTCCTGCTGTGTGCTACGCTCTGCCCGCTGGTTTACCTCCTGCATTTTCGTCTTCCGTGTGCCCATGTGTTCACCCTTTAACCCGCTGTAAGATCGCCGCTTTACCCTCTGTATTGTATTGCTCATTAGTTTTCATTTGTTCCCCTTTTGCCTTCTGTTTCCCAACTTAGTTTCGTGATTATTGTTTGGTGAATTGTTATTTCCCCTTGCTCCCCCTTGCCTTCTGTGCCCCCCGCCTCCCGCCTCGCCCTCGGATTCCCGCCGCTGCTCCCTGCGGCCCGCTCTCCCGCCGCTCCCATTTGCCACCCCGCTCCAGCGGATGCGTGCAGCGGACGCGCCGATTGTGCGCCGAAGGCGCGCCTAAGGCAAGCCCGTCTGCGCCCGTCCGCACCTGTCCCACGCCCAGCGCCAGGACCCCTGGCCCCCGAGGAGGCCAGCCCACGTGACGGACCAATGATGACGCCACCCTCAATGCACTCAACCCCGTCCGGAACCCCGCCTGCTACCGAGCCACCCCGAAACGCACCCACGGACCCTTCACCTGCCAAGCCTGCAAGTTCACCTGCATCCGGACCTGCATCGCACCCGACAAGCCGAGCACCAGCAGTAACCACCTCAAGTGCATCCTGCTCAACACCCGCTCAGTCCACAGACACGCCGTCGAACTCTGGAACCTGCTCGACACAACATCACCAGACGTCGCCTTCCTTACAGAAACCTGGATGAACGCCTCCTCAGCGCCTGACATTGCCATAGCCATCCCGGACGGATACAAGATCACCCGGAAGGACCGCGTCAACCAGACCAGAGGAGGCATCGCCATTGTCCACAGGAACACCATCCGCGTCATGACCAACTCCGACGACACCTTCACCGCTGCCGAAAACCTCCACTTCCAGATACACACCGATCCCAAGACCACCCTCAGAGGCACGCTCATCTACAGACCCCCGGGACCACGCACACAATTCAGCGAAGACATCGCAGACTTCATCAGCCCGTACTCCCTCCCCTCCGCTGACTACATCCTCCTAGGGGACCTCAACTTCCACCTGGAGAACAACAAGGACAGCAACACCACCACCCTGCTGGACAACCTCGCCAACCTCGGACTCAAGCAACTGGTGAACACCCCCACCCACTACACCGGCCACACGCTTGACCCCGTCTTCTCCTCCAGCAAGTACATCTCCTTCAGCTACTCCACCGGACTCCACTGGACTGACCACAGCTGCATCCACTTCAGCTTCACAAGAACAACGACCCACCACCACCCGTAACAAATTCCTCGCAGGAGCTGGAGCAAGATCACCACCGAGCAGCTCACCACCTCCCTCCACCAGAACCCTCCCGCCAGCACAACAGACCCCAACGAAGCAGCCAGCAACCTCACACAGTGGCTCAGCAACTGCGCAAATGATCTCGCACCACTAGAGAACCCTCCCAACAGACCCAGCAGCAAGAAAGCCTCCTGGTTCACAGACAAACTCAAGAACTCCAAGAAGAACTGCCGCACCCTCGAGAAAGCCTGGCGCCATGAACAGACCACAGACAACATGACTGCCCTCAAGCGCGCCACCCGCAAACACCACCAGCTGATCCGCACCACCAAGAAGACAGCATTCACAGAATGACTGGACCACAACTCCCACAACAGCAAGAAACTCTTCAGCATCGCCAAAGAGTTCTCCAACCCCAGCGCCGGAAACAACGACTTCACCCCCTCGCAAGACCTCTGCGACTCACTCGCCTCTTTCTTCCACCGTAAGATCGCTGATATACACAACAGCTTCAGCGCACCTACCACGCACCCTACCACCGGACCAATGCCCCCCACCACCACCCTCTGCACCTGGACCCCGGTCAGCACCGAAGACACCACCCGCACGATGAACACCATCCACTCCGGATCACCAACCGACCCCTGCCCCCACCACTTCTTCAACAAGGCCGACTCCATCATCGCACCCCAACTCCGGGACATCATCAACACCTCCTTCAACACCGCCACCTTCCCGGAGATCTGGAAGCACGCCGAGCTCAGCGCCCTCCTGAATAAACCAACAGCAGACCCCACCGACCTCAAGAACTACCGCCCCATCTCGCTCCTCCCTTTTCCTGCCAAAGTCATCGAGAAGACCTTCAACAGACAGCTTGCCGCCTTCCTCGAGACGAACGGATCCCTCGACCCTTCGCAGTCCGGTTTCCGAGTCAACCACAGCACCGAGACCGCCCTCATCGCAGCCACTGACGACATCAGATCCCTGCTCGACAACGGGGAAACAGTGGCCCTCATCCTCCTGGACCTCTCTGCATCATTCAACACTGTCTGCCACCGCACCCTAGTACAGCGCCTCAGTAACATCGGAGTCCAAGAGAAGGCACTGGAGTGGATCATCTCGTTCCTTGCCGGAAGAACCCAGAGAGTCCACCTCCCCCGTTCAGATCCGAAGCCACCGAAGTCATCTGTGGCGTACCACAAGGATCATCACTCAGCCCAACCCTCTTCAACGTCTACATGAGCCCTCTCGCAGCCATCGCACGCAAACACAACCTCAACATCCTCTCCTACGCCGACGACACCCAGCTGATCCTCTCCCTCACCAACGACCCCGCCACCGCCAGAACCAGCCTGCACGAAGGGATGAAAGACGTCGCCGAGTGGATGAAGAACAGCCGCCTGAAACTGAACTCAGACAAGACGGAAGTCCTCATCCTAGGATCATCGCCCTCCGCCTGGGACGACTCCTGGTGGCCCCCTGCCCTGGGCACCACTCCCAAGCCAACGGACCACGCACGCAACATGGGCTTCATCCTGGACTCCTCCCTCTTGATGACCAGACAAGTCAACGCCGTCTCATCATCTTGCTTCAACACCCTGTGCATGCTCCGTAAGATCTTCCGATGGATCCCATCCGAAACCAGGAAGACGGTCACCCAGGCACTCGTCACCAGCCGACTAGACTACGAAACACCCTCTACGCCGGAACCACAACCAAACTTCAGAAAAGACTCCAGCGCATCCAAAATGCCTCCGCACGACTTGTCTTGGACGTCCCCTGACACAGCTACATCTCCGGCCACCTGAGAGACCTACACTGGCTCCCCGTCAGCAAGAGGATCACGTTCAGGCTCCTCACCCACGTACACAAGGCCCTCCACGACCTGGGCCCCAAGTACCTCAACAACCGCCTGACCTTCTACGCGCCCACCCACCAGCTATGTTCGACCAGCCGCTCCCTCGCCGCCGTACCACGCATTTGCAAAGCCACAGCCGGGGGAAGATCCTTCTCCTACCTGGCAGCCAAGACATGGAACACCCTCCCTATCCACCTCCGGCTGACCCAGGATCACCTTTCCTTCAGGAAGCTCCTCAAGACCTGTCTCTTCGAGTAGCAGCGGACCCCTTCCCCCTCAGCGCCTTGAGACCCTACCGGGTGAGTAGCGTGCTATACAAATGTCCATGATCGATTGATTGACCCCTCATATGTGTGTGGGCACTGCTGGGAGTCATATGCACCAACCCCTCTTATGTCAGGGCACTGCTGGGAATCCTCTGCACCCACACCTAATATGTCTGGGCACTGCTGGGAGTCATATCCACCCAACCCTCTTATGTCTGGGCACTGCTGGGAGTCATAAACCACGACCCCTCTTATGTCTGGGCACTGCTGGGATTCTCTGCACCCACCCCTCTTATGTCTGGCCTTTGCTGGGAGTCCTCTGCACCCATCCATCATATGTCTGGACACTGCTGGGAGTCATATCCACCCACCCCTCATATGTCTGGGCACTGCTGGGAGTCATATCCACCCACCCCTCTTTTGTCTGGCCTCTGCTGGGAGTCCTCTGCACCCACACCTCATATGTCTGGGCACTGCTGGGAGTCATATCCACCCACCCCTCTTATGTCTGGGCACTGCTGGGTGTCATATCCACCCACCCCTCTTATGTCTGGGCACTGCTGGGAGTCCTCTGCACACACCCCTCTTATGTCTGGCCTCTGCTGGGAGTCCTCCGTAGCTACCCCTCATATGTCTGGGCACTGCTGGGAGTCATATCCACCCACCCCTCTTATGTTTGGGCACTGATGCGAGTCATATCCACCCACCTCTCTTATGTCTGGGCACTCCTGGGAGTCATATCCACCCACCCCTCGTATGTCTGGGCACTACTGGGAGTCCCCTTCACCCACCCCTCATATGTCTGGGCACTGCTGGGAGTCATATCCACCCCCGATCATGTCTGGGCACTGCTGGGAGTCCTCTGCACCCACCCCTCTTATGTCTGGCCTCTGCTGGGAGTCCTCTGCACCCACCCCTAATATATCTGGGCACTGCGGGGAGTGATATCCACCCACCCCTCATTTGTCTGGGCACTACTGGGAGTCATATACACCCACCCCTCTTATGCCTGGGCACTGCTGGGAGTCCTTGCACCCACCCCCATAGTGTTGGGCACTGTTGGGATTCATATCCACCCACCCCTCTTATGTCTGGGCACTGCTGGGAGTCCTCTGCACCCACCCCTCATATGTCGTCTGGGCATAGCTGGCAGTCCTCTGCACCTATCCCTCATATATCTGTGCACTGCTGGGAGTCATATCCACCCACCCCTCTTATGTCTGGGCACTACTGAGAGTCCTTGCACCCACCCCCATAGTGTTGGGCACAGTTGGGATTCATATCCACCCACCCCTCTTATGTCTGGGCACTGCTGGGAGTCCTCTGCACCTATCCCTCATATATCTGTGCACTGCTGGGAGTCATATCCACCCACCCCTCTTATGTCTGAGCACTGCTGGGAGTCTTAACCACCCACCCCTCTTATGTCTGGGCACAGCTGGGAGTCCTCTGCACCCATCCCCATACTGTTGGGCACTGCTGAAAGTCATATCCACCCACCCCTCGTATGTCTGGGCACTGCTGGGAGTCCTCTGTGTGAGAAGTTGGCCTGGTATATGATGTTCACTATTCTAGTGAGCACCTTGCACTAGTCCAAACAACCCTTATGGTGATGGTTGTAAAGTCAACCTTATAGACCAGCTATCCTAGTGGTAGCATGGACAAAATCAGTCTTAGGCTAAACTCAAGAGGGCATGTGAAGCCAGCTGTTTTACCATATGCAAACCTTTTAATACCAAATGAAAGGACACCACACAGGTTATATATTCAAAATATATATGTATTTATTTCTAAATTAATCTCCTTAACTCTTTATGAGCACAGGAGCACAAGCGTATAATAAGTAACTTAATATAACATACAAAAGGTGTACAAATATGGATAGGCCCTGGTGGCCACATAAACCATATACTAAAATAGTGGTATAAGAACCACGTCACGAACAATGGTAAGGCCAAGGGCCTTGGGAATCACTGGGGCTACACTGGACTAACAGCAGTTAGGGAGCAGGAGGCCCACAAGATGGGGGTGCAGTGTCTAAATTCACACGCGTGCACTTATAGAAGTCAATGGGTGCGTAAAGTTAGAAAGTTGCAGACTTGGAAGTCTTCCGAATGGACTAGAACTTAACCACTTAAAACTAGGACACTAGGAGTGTAAATCTCTACAGGAGCACCGCAGTACTCGCGTTACCTCACCCACAGGAAGCGGGTGCATAGGTGTCAAAGTGTGTCGGGTTTCGTCGTGGATTTCTATGGAGCCTTGGAGAAAAGATGCTGCAGGCGACCGGAAGAGAAGAGTCCGGTTGGATCCAAGGGTGGATCGAAGATTTAGAGTACCTGAAAGCAGAGGGGACAGAGTCTGGGTCACTAGCCAGTGACCAGGAAGGAACCAGGAAGGAACCAGTCGATGTTGGGTTGCGATCAGGTGATGTTGTGAAGCTTGTCTCCGCTGCCACGTGGACCAGGAGGTATCCATGACAACCAGGAGCTGGGCACAGACTGTCCCACAAAGGTTCTCGCTGATGGTGGTGTTGGTTCTTGATTCAGAATCAACAGGCCTTGGCAAATTCAACCCACGCAGGATTCAAAGATGGCTTCTGGATCAGACCAGCAAGGTCTAATGGGCTGCTCCTTTTCAGGGGAGCAAGGGCCAGTCTGGAGCAATCAGACTAGCATTGAAAATTCAAAGGTTTGTTGTCATGAAGGCCACTAGCCAACGGGCAAGTGACCGGACAGACGCATTGAGCAGGAAAATGCAAAAGAGCCCCACCCAGCACTCGGTGAGGGTGGAGAGGTGATCTTTGGTGCAGTTGGTGCTCTGGGCTGGGGCTTCTCAATCCCCAATGCACAACTTCGAGGGTGCCTCAGAAGTTGCACGGAAAGCGTTTTGCTGGCTTTCCAAGATGGCCGGTCCTAAGTCTCTTGTCGCCTCCACGGGTCTCAGCTTTGCTGTGGCTGTGGATCGGGCTGTTGGATGTCTGGAAGTCTAGGTCTTGTCAGGCTCTGTTGTTCGTGCTTCGGCGGGAGCAACAGCAAAGCAAACTATTGAACGCTTGATGGTGCCTGCTTGCACAGGGTGGTCACACCTTGACCACAAGGGAGATTCTTCAGTCTTCTAAGTCGAGTAGGATGTCAAAGGGTCCAGAATTTTGTATCAGACTTTCAGTCAGGATTATCTAAAGTCTAAGGACACAGCTCCTACCTTTATTGCAAATCAAGGGGCTGGATTACCTGCTAGGTCCCTCCTATGGGTGGGACCCAGGAAGGGGGTGGTTATACCCCTTTCCCTTTGTCCAGTTTCGCGCCAGAGCAGGGGCTAGAGTGCCCCAGCACCGGTTTGAACTGGCCTATGCATGGGACACCTTGTGTGCCCCAGGCAGTGTCTCCTTTCATTCAGCCCTCCCTGCCCCAATCCACTATCTCCTGTCTGGGGTGGTGCTAGCACCTCCCTGTGACAGGAAACCAATTGTACGAGCCTCCCTCGCTGGAAGGACTCCCATCAGCAGGAGGTCAGACTTGTGTCTGTGGCAGCAGCATCCATTTTGTGATGCTGAGGCTCTGGTTAACTTTAACCGGGATTAAGGAAAAGTTACATGTCTTCTCCCTCTAGAAAGGGTGGAATGCTACCCCCGTCGCTAGGACTGGTGAGGGGGTAGTATTCCAAAGCGTATGACACCTTACACGACATGTTTTGATAAAGCCAAACCAAAGATAGCATTTAACCACGAGGTTCATAATGCACTTAATAGTATATGGTATGGCAATACCCTGGAACAGCTAGAAAGACATGGTTCCGAAAGCTGCAGACAGGCTCAGCTCATGCTAGAGCACCATCTCACATAAAACCAAGCACTCTGCCTTCAGGATTGTTAAGGCCTGCCACAGGAGTGGCTTATAGGTGCATATGTGTCCAGATATAAGGTTAGACATATGTATACTATATCTAAGCAAGGGGTGATTACACGACCTTGCCCAAGCTGAGTGATCAGCCAGTTGTGTCAGTTTGGATGGCCAGCCAGGGGTGGCAAAAGATATGCTGCAGCCCCTGGTAGGCCTTGGGAGCACCTATGCCCTGGGTACCTATAGTACTCTGTACAGGGACTCATAAGAGTGACCCAAATCCCAATTGGTGATGTACCTAAAGTACATAGTGTGAAATTTAGAGAGAGAACAGCAGGGCTGTGGGTCTGATTAGCAGGCCCACAGCCATATAAAGTAGAAAACCAGTGAAGCAAAAAGCAAAAAAATAGGGTGACCATAGGATAGCAGACTCTACTCTCCTACATAACCCCCCCCCCCCCCAAACGCAGGGACATTAAACTTAACCTTGACCAGATAAGTCTTCATGTTTTAAGTGGAAATACCTGGAGAGATCATCTGCATTGCCATGGTCAGTCCCTGGTCTGTGCTCCACTGTAAAGTCCATCCCTTGTAGGGAAATGGACCACCTGAGCAGTTTGGGATTTTCACCCTTCATCTGATTTAGCCACAAGTGGGGCTTATGGTCGGTCTGAATCTTGAAGTGAGTGCCAAACAAGTATGGTCTCAACTTCTTCAGGGCCCAAACCACAGCAAAGGCCTCCATCTCAATAGCTGACCAATGTTTCTCTCTAGGGGTCAGCCTTCTGCTAATAAAAGCAATGGGCTGGTCTTGACCATCTACATTAAGTTGTGAAAGCACAGCTCCCACCCCCAACTCAGAAGCATCTGTTTGGACAATAAACTCTTTGGAGTAGTCAGGACTCTTTAAGATAGGTGCAGAGCACATGGCCTTCTTCAGGTCATCAAATGCCTTTTGACAGCTAACTGTCCACTGAATCTTTTTTGGCATCTCCTTTGAAGTCAAGTCATTAAGTGGTGTCACAATGGACCCATAATTCTTGACACATTTTCTGTAGTACCCAGACAGGCCCAAGAAAGCTCTGACCTGTGTCTGGGTGGTTGGAGGAGCCCAGTCCTGTATGGTCTGGATCTTACTCTCCAGTGGTTGCACCTGACCCCCACCTACAAGGTGGCCCAGGTACACAACCTTATTCTGCCCTATCTGGCACTTTGTGGCCTTGATAGTTAGGCCTGCCTTCTGCAGGGCCTCTACAACCTTCTTCAGGTGGATGAGGTGATCCTCCCAGGTGGAGCTGAAGACAGCAATATCATCCACATAAGCTGCACAAAAGTCATCCAACCCAAAGGGCATTACCACAAATTGATAATGACCTCCTGGGGTTGAGAAAGCAGTTTTGGCCTTGGCATCCTCAGCTAACCTGATTTGCCAATAGCCAGCTGTCAAATCAAATGTGCTCAGAAACTTGGCAGAAGCCAATCTATCAATGAGCTCATCTGCTCTTGGAATTGGGTGAGCATCTGTCCTAGTGACAGCATTGAGACCTCTATAGTCCACACAGAACCTCATCTCTCTCTTACCATCTTGGGTGTGAGGTTTTGGCACAAGGACTACTGGGCTGGCCCAGGGGCTCTATGATGGCTCAATTACTCCCAACTCAAGCATTTTCTGCACCTCAGTCTTTATACAGTCCCTGACATGGTCAGGTTGCCTGTAGATCTTACTCTTCACAGGCAGACTGTCACCAGTGTCCACCTCATGGGTGCACCATTTAGTCTGACTAGGTGTTAATGAAAACATATGTCTAAAGGCCTGCAGAACTTGTCTGCAGTCCTGTTGCTGCTGGTCAGTGAGGCTGCCTGCCAAGGCCACTCCATCAACTGAACCATCATCAGGGTTCTGAGTCAACAGGTCTGGGAGAGGGTCACTCTCTTCCTCCTGTTCCCATCTGTAGCCATGAGCAACCCATGCCTGCCCTCTCAACATATGCCTTCAGTCTGTTGACATGGAGCACCCTGTGGGGGCTCCTAGGGGTGCCAAGTTCCACCAAGTAGGTGGCCTCTCCCTTTTTCTCAATAATGGTGTGGGGTCCAGACCATTTGTCCTGGAGTGCTGCTAGGGCCACTGGCTCCAACACCCACACCTTCTGTCCTGGCTGGTACTCAGTCAGCACAACCCTTTGGTCATGCCAAGCTTTTTGAAGTTCTTGGCTAGCTTCAAGGTTTTTGGAAGCCTTCTACATATACTCAGCCATCCTGGAGTGGAGACCAAGTACATAGTCCACTATATGTAAAATCTTGGTCAACCTCTATCCTGTTGCCCATTTTTAAGAAGGGAGACCGTAATAACCCGGCATGCTACAGGCCCATCTCCCTCCTGGATTCTTTTGGTAAAGTTGCAGACTGCTTGATCCTAGATAGACTATGGACCTGGTCTGAGGATAACAAAACCATGACAGACCTGCAATACGGCTTCCGGGAGGGGTTGGGCACCGTGGAACAGGCTCTGAATCTCTCCCTTCTAATTGGGAAGTACGCCCAGGCTAAGAAAGGCAATCTTCACCTGGTCTATGTGGATTTGACCGCAGCCTTTGACTGTGTCTCACATTCAAGGCTGTGGTCAATCCTAACAGAACTGGGCGTAGACCCCCGATAATATCTTTCCTACGCGAGCTGTACTTGGGGGCATCGGCCAGGGTGAGATTTGGGGTGAACGGGGAGCTTACTCTCCCCTTCGCAGTTACAAAGGGCGTTAGACAGGGGTGTGTCCTGGCTCCCTTCTTATTTAACCTCTATACCAACGGCGTCGAAAAGGCCATGCTACAGGGGAGTCAGGACCTACCAGCAAACGCTCGTCGTCCCATTCCTGCGTTACTTTACGCGGACGACGCGGTGATCATGGCGCGAACCCCATTACAACTTCAGATCCAGTTAAACTCCTACTGTAAATTCATGGCTTCACTTGATTTAATGGTCAACATTAAAAAAAACGTTTGCTATGCATTTTGGTAAAAAGACAGCCAAGAAAAAAACGATACTTATTAAAGAAACTAAGTTGGACTGCACTAAGACATACCCTTACTTAGGTATTTTATTTGATAATACATCCTCTTGGAAACCGGCCACCGCTAGTAGGCATCTTCTATTTTTAAGAGCTACATCTGCACTAATTGCTTTCGCATGTAAAATAGGGAACCTCCCCCAAAAGAACTTATGCAATTATACTATGCTAAGTGTCACAGCGTAGCTGTCTACGGTGCTGGGGTGTGGGGCTATGTACCCGTGGACATCTTGCAGAGGGTAGAGAATACTTTTATTCGTTATTTGTTGGCCGTTCTACAGTGCTCTCCAACGTTTGCTTGCCATGTCGAATTGGGCATGGATCATATTGCTGATTATATAAAAATTCAGCCAATATTACTGTGGCACCGTATCTGGACAACGGAACAATGTAGCCTAACTCATATGCTAATTTCAGACTGTTTGGGCCTAGACAACTGGTCAGATATTCCGTGGCTGTCCTTTGTACATAACTTTCTCAAGGATCTGGATCTTATAATATATTTTAAAGAACCCACAAAACTAACTACTGTAACAAGAAAGACCTTGAGATTGTCATGTTTGTCACATTTAAGGGAACTACATTTAGCCCATGAAATTAATAAAGTTTCAAACCGACACAGTTTAACTATTCAATGTATTCAGGGCATCCAACCGTATCTCACCTTTTGCCTGACCAATTATGAAAAATATCTGTTGACTCGGTTTAGGCTCAATATGTTTTTCCGTTTGTTTACATTTCCAAGGAGACAAGATTGGTCATCTACAATTATTCGGTGTCCCTGTGATTGTATCTCTGAACAGTCTAATATCCATGTTTTTCTGTTCTGTAAATTCTATGACCTACCACGCAAACGCTGGATTATTCCAATATTGTTATCCCAGGGCCTGAGAAGATGCCGCCCTGTCCTTTTGGCATTACAGCATTTAGAATCAGTATCAAATGCCAAATGTATAGCTATGTTTCTTAAAAACTGTTTGAAAATTCGGTGTACACATGATCAATTATAGTTCCAGTGTTCTACTAAAATTTCTTGACTGGAATCCGAAGTATTTATAGCACCTATGTTTGATACCACACAACTAGTCGGCGGAATCCAAACTTTTTATTCAAATAATTGTAGTTATAAAAGACTTTATTTTGTCAATGCACATAAATTGTTTAATACTATTTTAATTCTATTTATATGACTGTGTTTGAAACTGTAACCTATGACTGTAGCTTTTATGATTTTATCTTGTCTTAAATCGAATAGAGCTTTTTTCTACTACTACAAGTCCACTATGTCTTGCTTAGGCTTTTTGAGAGGTAACTTCCATCCTTCCCTCACAAGACACAGGGGTCCCCTTACAGGGTACCCAAACAAAAGCTCAAAAGGGCTGTAGCCAACCCCCTTTTGTGGGACCTCTCTGTAAGCAAACAGAAAGCAGGGTAAAAGGATGTTCCATCTTCGCCTAAGCTTTTCAGGTAACCCTTTTATCATCCCTTTGAGGGTCTTGTTGAACCTATCAACAAGCCCATTGCACTGTGGATGGTAGGGTGTTGTGAATTTGTAATTAACACCACACTCCTTCCACATAGCAGTCAAATATCCTGACATGAAGTTTGCACCTCTGTCAGAGACAACCTCCTTTGGAAACCCCACTCTGGAGAAAACTCCAAGTAGGGCCCTTGCCACAACAGGTGCTGTTGTGATCCTCAGGGGAATAGCTTCTGGATACCTGGTGGCATGATCCACTACCACCAGTATAAATCTGTGCCCAGATGCTGTTTGGGAGTCCATTGGTCCAACAATGTCTATCCCCACTCTCTCAAAGGGTACCCCCACCACAGGTAGTGGTATGAGGGGGCCTTTGTTGTGCCACCTGATTTGCCACTGGCTTGACAGGTAACATAGGAGCGACAAAACTCCTTGGCATCCTCTGACATGTGGGGCCAGTGAAAGTGAGGGACAATCCTGTCCCAAGTCTTGTTCTGGCCTAGATGTCCTGCTTAGGGAATATCATGGGCCAAGGTAAGAAGGAAGACCCTAAATTGCAGAGGCATAACCAACTTCCTGGAAGCACCAGGCTTGGGGTCTCTAGCCTCTGAATAAAGGAGCCCATCATCCCAATACACTCTATGGGTACCTTGAGCATTCCCAGCAGCCTCAGCAGCAGCCTGCTGTCTAAGGGGTTCAAGAGAGGGGCAGGCTAATTGAGCCTGCCTCAGATCTACCCTTGAGGGTCCCCCTGTCCCAAGAAACTCAACCTGATCAGGTTCAAGCTCTTCTAGGACAGTTCCCTCTTGGATCACAGAATCATCCTCCTGGGAGGGCTGATCCTCAACCTGAGGCAGGGGGGAAGGCACTGCCTTAACCCTCTTGCTCTTTCTCTTGGGTTGTGTCTGGTCTATAGTTTCAAGATCCAGGACAGGTTCAGGTAAGCACTTTTTGGCCTGTGACCTGCTCACAGCAAGGACATGTGCTGAAATACGTAGCATCTCTGCATGAGTCCTATACTCCACTTCTGACCATACTGAGTTTTCTAGATCATTGCCCAAAAGACATTCAACTGGGAGGTCTGCACTTACCACAACTCTTTTGAGGCCAGTTACCCCTCCCCAGGAGACATTAACAACTGCCACACTATGTGTAGTAGTGACATTGCTAGCATTGGTCACCAGGTAATTATCACCCAGTACAATCTGTCCAGGGTCAACAAAGTTAGGTGTCACCATAGTGACACTGGCACAAGTGTCCCTGTAGGCCTGAGTCACTTTATCATTGATCAAAGGTGTCTGTCTGTACTTGCCCAAAGTATTGGGACTCACAGTAGTGGACATAGCCATGTCCACATCACAGATCAGGACAGCCTGAGTTGGAATCCCGACTAGGCCAGGATCCACCTCAGTACCCATGGTTAACCCCACTATAGCCTTGGGTTGGGAGCTACCACTGCTGACTGTACTAGGGGGTGCAGGTGCCTTAGGGGCTGCAGTGGTAGGGGCTGCACCTTTCTTGGTGCACTCACTAAACCAGTGAGAGGCAGTTTTACAATAATTACACCAAGGTTTCTTTGGACCTTCATTCTTCTTTTTCTTCGAATTTTGGGACACCCCCCTAATTAGAAGTATTTTGGGAGCCTGAAGAAGACTTCCGGTCTTTTTGTTTCTGATCTCCACCCTTCTGGTCTGCCTTTTTCTGGTCACCACCTTGGTTCTGGGATCTCTGCTTAACCCTAGCTCTGACCCATTTGTGTCTGCCTTCTTTCCCAATTCTTGGGGAGAGGTCAGATCTGAGTCAATCAGGTGTTGGTGCAACAACTGGTTCTGACAATTATTAAGGATTTGTTCTCTCATTATCAAATTATACAATCCTGTATAGTCCTTAATAAACATGGGCGTAAAATCCGCTCCGCTCGCGGATTTTTCGGATTTTCGGCAAATTCGCAATCCGCGAACTCTCGCGAATTTGTCGAAAATCCGTGAATCCGCTCGCGGCGGATTTTTTGCTTGGTTGCGGCACGCGGCATGGTGCACGGCGTTCACTTTCCGTCATTAAGCGTTTGCCGAGTTGTTTTTCTCGATCATATTTTGCGAGTGCCGCGCCATTTTGGATCTTGCTGCGTGATCCCGCAGGAGTTTGGCGCCCGCAAATACGTAATCGCGGCTTGCCACCTTGCACAGCACACCTCGCGAGAGTTCGCAATTGCGAACACGTAGTTGCGGCGGAAAGGAACAATCTCGCACTCGCGAAATAGAGATTTTGCAATTCTGCACAAGAAATCCACCAGCAAACAGGATAAACCTTCAGAAAATGATGATTGTTATCAGAATCACTCCTCAGGTTGACATTTGCATGGCCTTTTTTTTTGCAAGGAGTCCATTTTTTGGGGGGGGAGGGAAGGAAGTGCCCCACAGTCTCCAACCTCCTGTTCCTGTCCAGCAGGCTCCTCCCAGTGCTTTGTCCATCTCCTGGTCACTTTCATTTGGATCTGGAGCTGGAAGGATTACTTTTTGTGGGTGCTGCTGGATATTTGGATTTGAGGCCTTTTTGACTTTCTTTGGATCACTTTTGGATTAGAAATCAACTTTCACAAGTAAGTTTGTTTGGGGCATTACAGTTGCTGCAACTACAATTTTTGAACTTTTTCAGAACATTAAATAAATTATATTGTGGGTAGCCACAGTATCCAGTAGGACCAGGGTTGGTTATGGATGCATGATACAACTGTTTTGTTGAATTTAAACACCATTGAGGCCATGGATGGGCTGGGATTGTGCTGATTTTTTTTGTTTTTGTCGTTTTTTTGGGGCTGCTGGTGGGGCCCTTTGCCCAGGGGTGGTGAGTGTTGCATGGGCCTAGTCTTTCTGTGGGGTGTCTTCTTGAATTTAAACATCATTGAGGCCATGGATGGGCTGGGATTGTGCTTATTTTATTGTTTTTTGTCGTTTTTTGGGGGCTGCTGGTGTGGCCTTTTGCCCAGGGGTGGTGGTGCATGGACTGAGTGTGCCTGTGGTGTGGTCTCACTCTCTTTAATGTAAACATAATGGATGGCATTGGATTGTGGTGATTTCAGGCTGTTTTTCTGTTTTTTGGGGGTGTACTGTTGATGTGGACTGGCCATGTGGGTGGTGGTGGTGGCCATCTTGAGTGCTGGCTGGTACAGGCAACATGTGCTTGGGGTGCAAGGGGCCATTTTGAAGAGAGGCAGTGTCTGAGGCCTGCACTTATTTTGCCTACTTTTCATCAATTATGCCCAGGGGGAGTGAGTGTTGCATGGGCCTAGTGTTTCTGAGGGGTGTCTTCTTGAATTTAAACACCATTGAGGCCATGGATGGGCTGGGATTGTGCTGATTTTATTGTTTTTTGTCGTTTTTTTGGGGCTGCTGGTGGGGCCCTTTGCCCAGGGGTGGTGAGTGTTGCATGGGCCTAGTCTTTCTGTGGGGTGTCCTCTTGAATTTAAACACCATTGAGGCCATGGATGGGCTGGGATTGTGCTGTTTTTTGTTGTTTTTGTCGTTTTTTTGGGGCTGCTGGTGTGGCCTTTTGCCTAGGGGTAGTGGTGCATGGACTGAGTGTGCCTGTAGTGTGGTCTCACTCTCTTTAATGTAAACATCCTGGATGGCATTGGATTGTGGTGATTTTTAGCTGTTTTTCAGTTTTTTTGGGGTGTACTGTTGATGTGGACTGGCTTGGGGTGTAAGGGGCCATTTTGAAGAGAGGCAGTGTCTGAGGCCTGCACTTGTTTTGCCTACTTTTCATCCATTATGCCCAGGGGTAGTGAGTGTTGCATGGGCCTAGTCTTTCTGTGGGGTGTCTTCTTGAATTTAAACACCATTGAGGCCATGGATGGGCTGGGATTGTGCTGAATGTTGTCGTTTTTGTCGTTTTTTGGGGCTGCTGGTGGGGCCCTTTGACCAGGGGTGGTGAGTGTTGCATGGGCCTAGTCTTTCTGTGGGGTGTCCTCTTGAAGTTAAACACCATTGAGGCCATGGATGGGCTGGGATTGTGCTGTTTTTTGTGTTTTTTGTCATTTTTTTGGGGCTGCTGGTGTGGCCTTTTGCCAAGGGGTAGTGAGTGGTGCATGGACTGAGTGTGCCTGTGGGGTCTCACTCTCTTTAATGTAAACATCCTGGATGGCATTGGATTGTGGTGATTTTTGGCTGTTTTTCTGTTTTTTTTGGGTGTACTGTTGATGTGGACTGGCTTGGGGTGTAAGGGGCCATTTTGAAGAGAGGCAGTGTCTGAGGCCTGCACTTATTTTGCCTACTTTTCATCCATTATGCCCAGGGGTAGTGAGTGTTGCATACTTGCATGGCCCCAGTCTTTCTGTGGGGTGTCTTCAATATAAACATCATGGATGGCATGGGATTGTGCTGATTTTTCAGTGTTTTGTCGATTTTTTGGGGTGTATAACTGAACTGATGTTCCTCTGTCTTCCATTGCTTTTAGGTGCACAAGACTCAAGAGAACCACCAGTGCCAGGAAGAAGTCCTGCAGCGGTGTGTGTGTGCAGCATAACGTCACGCGACGTCACGTCTGGACACAGACAACTCTGCAACTCGTGCAACTGCTGCCTGCTGTTCTGACCTGCTCTGAAGAAGATGGCCCCAAAAAAGTTACCCGTAGCTCCTCTAGCAAGAAAGGTGCCAGTAAGGAGCAGAAGAAGCAAGTTACCAAGGAGACTGGTGTGCCGGCCGCCCCTTTTTTTGGGAGTAAAAAAAAAAGTATGCCTGCAGCAGCAGCGGGATCTGCTGGGGACCAAGCTGGGAGCAGCACCCCCGCTCCATTGGGCTCAGTGCCACCACCACCACCACGCCAACTTAAGTCCAAGCCCTTGAGTGCTGCAGAGGCAGCCAGTATAGTTGTTCAATCACCATCGACCAGTGATGTTGGCTCATCGCAAGAAAGCAGCTGCAATGTTCCTCAATCAACACAGGTTGTTGTAGCTCATCTGATGAGTGTTGAACAACCACAGCCGCAACAACTATCACATGTGCAAGTACAAGCCCAAGTACATGTGGAAGGAGAGGCAGCGCAAGGAGATGCGCAAGCAGAGGTGCATGGAGGGTCACAAGTGCCCACAATAGTTGTTCCTCCCAAAGTAGGGGCACATCAGGAAATCGACAATCAAGGCGAGGTATCATTTGAGGAAGACACTCCTCCTGATGATCATTCATTGTCTTCCACACCCCTAGCAAGGAAGAGATCAAGGGTGGTGTCTACATCTTCTTCAAGCACACCTCCTTCTGATGATACGGATCAAAATTGGGAACCAGCACCACTGCCGTCTGAGAGTGAGGCACACCATGATCTGACAAAGGTAGTTAAGCGTAAAAGGAAGCTCGTCCAAAGTCTCAGAGTTATGGAGTGTGATGATGAGGCTCAGCAAGAAGTGGCGGATACTGCTGCTGATGAAGACTCTGACAACGACGACCCAGTCATCATAAAGGTAACTGCAGCCCCAGCGGGCATGCAGCAAACAGACATTTTGACCCTAGCCCGAAAAGCTGCTGAGCGTGATGATGATGATGTTGTCGACGAGGAGGCAGTGGAAACACCACCACAATCATTGGAGTTAAGTACTACACCAACTCGTACCGCTTCCATATTTCTTTCTGGCAAGAAGGGACCTCCATCCACCTCGACCTTAATTAGTGGCGGTGAAAGTGCACAACGTACAAAAGTTGGGCAATCCAGATCCTCCACTTCATCTGGCATTAGCAGCATGACCACCACCACCAGTATCGCCGCCTCCTCCAGGCCCCACAGACACTTCAAGTCACCAGTTTGGGACTTCTTTACTGTTTGCCCAAAAAGGGAAAAGTTCGCCATTTGTACCCTTTGTAAGGTTGCAGTTAGTCGTGGTAAGTCAGGTACCAACTATGGTACCGGAGGCCAGAGAGGTCATCTTAAGAGACAGCACACTGTCCAATGGTTTGCGCACCTAAAGGCGATCAAGGAAGCCCGAATTGGAAGTCAAGAAAACGTTGATGTTTCATCTGATGATGACGAGGAGGAAGAAGACGTGTCAAACACTTCACTTACACCCAGTACCCCTGTCAGCAGCACACCCCATGAGAGGCACACTAAGAGTGTTGGAGCGAGTGAGACACCAACGCGCAAAAGTTCACCAGCGAGCATAATTGCGTCAACAAAGTCATTATCATCCCGTAAATGCTTGGTCCAGGGCAACATTAGAACCATGTTTTCTTCAGACGCGCCATATGAACGCAACCACCCACTGACGCGTCTGTATAACACTAAGCTGGCTAAAATGCTAGCTGTGGACCTTCTCCCTTTTTCTTTTGTAGAAGCGGTAGGTTTTCTAGAATTAGTGGCAACGCTCTGCCCTAAATGGAAGGTTCCTAGCCGGTTCTATTTTGCCAGAGTTGCGGTTCCAGCACTACATGAAGATGTGCTGGAGGCGATTGGGGCAGCTTTGCAGAAGAGTGCTGTTCACACTATACATCTGACAACAGACATGTGGACCAGTGGCGCAGGCGCTGATTACATGTGCATCACTGCACACTGGGTCTCTTTTTCAGGTGTTAAAGCAAAGCTAAACGCAGGTGTTGACCCGGACCAAGTTTTTAAAGCTGCTCGGAAACATGCAACACTAGCCATGTTTGGCTTGGAGAAAAGTCACACAGCAGAAAACATTTTGGACGAGTTTAACAAAAAGGTCTTTCACTGGCTGTCCCCAAAAAAACGCCAGATTGGTTATGTTTCCACGGATAATGGCGCCAATGTAGTTAAGGCCATGGCGATGGGTGCATATTTCAGAGTGCCGTGTTTGGCGCACTGTATCAACCTGGTAGTTCAAAAATTCTTGAGTGATAGAGACATTTCAGCGTTCGAGGTAATGGCCACCTGCCGCAAAATGTGCAACCATTTCAGCCATTCTTTTAAGGCCCGGAAGCATCTGAGGAGGCTGCTACTTGAACGTCGAATGCCAGTGAAAGCACTCATCCAGGAGGTGGCAACACGTTGGAACTCAACCTTCTACATGCTTGAGCGTCTGTATGAGCAGTATACGGTACTCGATCACTATTTCTTAACAGAGGGTACAGCTCAGAAGGACCTGCGGATGGGTGCGGCGCAATGGGACATAGTTAAAAGCCTGACAGACATGCTTCGTCCTTTTGAGTTCTTCACGCGTGCAGTCAGCCAGGAGGACTGTAATTTGGGACAAGCTATCCCATTGTTGTGCATGCTGGAGCACCAACTGAAGGCGGTGTCTTCTGAGTTAGAAAAAGATGAAAAAAAAAAAGACCCTTTTATTTTGTCGGAGAAATTATTAGACCGCCTACGTGGTGATGAACGTCTTAAAAAGATCAACTCAGAACAGCATTACATTTGTGCTACTATTCTGGATCCACGCTACAAAAAGGCGCTGGCAGGCCAAGCATTCTTTCCTTTTGCTGATGAAGATGTTAAAAAGTACAAACGTTGGCTAGCCTGGTCAGCCAAGAGGTTTGAAAAAGAACGGCAGGATATTGAAGGAGAAGGCAGTACATCAGCATCAGCATCAGCAGGCCATCCCCAGTCAAAATAATCCACTTCTGCACCTGTGGCTGTGGCACAAGTGACCTCTCAGCCGTTAAAGACACCGGCAACCGGATCATCTGCACCACACACAACAGTAACAGTGGCTGCTGTAGAGGATTGGCTAACTTTGCTTGGGTATGGTTCTCGAAAAAATGTCACAGGCACAGTAAAAAGTAAGCAAAGTGGAGGAACCGTTGAGGACCTTGAGTCGATGGTGCAGGACTATCTGAATGACTCAACAGAGGTCTTTCCTAATGATGAGCCATTGCAGTATTGGCATGGGAAAAAACAATTGTGGCCACAGCTCTCCAACTTGGCTATAAACTATTTGTCTTGCCCACTCGCAATTGTGTCTTCTGAACGTGTTTTCAGTGCTGCTGGTGGCATTGTAACTCCCAAACGGAGCCGCCTCTCGCCCAAAAATGTGGAGCGGCTGACAATGATCAAGATGAATCAGCACCTCATACCACCAGATTACAAAGTACGAGAAAGCACGCCGCATGAAGACGAGGAGGAATGCAACGTAGATGAGGGGATTTGTTCTCTGTTCAGTGACACTGACCTCATCCTGCCTGAATTCGCAGAGTATGATGACGAAATCTTCTTCTTATTCCCTGACACCGAGCCCTGAAAATGAGACAATGAATCAATAACTTTCTTTTTCGTCCTTATTCACTTTTATTCCTGTGTGTCTGTCTTTCTTTGTTTTCCACAGTTAATTTAATTCAAACTTTAATCACCTAATCCCAAAAACAAGCCCATCAGCAGAACTGTCTTCACTTGTTTGCTTATTGATTTGAAGGTGCCGCAGTCTACATTCCTCAGGTTCACAAGTTCAGAAGAACATGCTCCTCTATCCTCCTCCTCCTATTTCCCTCAAAGCAGAGGGCTGGATTACGCCCAATGAAGAAAGACTCAGCACTTGTGGGGGTGTTCTACTTCTTTGCGGGTGAGTTGACGGCTCTGGGCCCATTGCTGTGAAGCTCTAATAACGGATAAAAGTGTTTAGGACCAAATATGAGGCTGAAATTTCTTGCAGTTTTTGCTGACTTGCTTGCCTTTGAGGTGCTCTTTGGCGGGGTTCCGGGTGTTTGTGGGTGAGTTTTGGGGTCTGGGAGCACTGCTGCGACAGTCTAATCTTGATTGCATTTCCTTTTCAGGAAATCCGTGGTGGAAAACAGGAGTTCTGATGATGATGACCTAGCTGCACAGCGCGTTTGGACCGAAGGCCGAGAGATATTGTAAGTATGAGATTTAGCTTTTTGGCTGTTTGGGGGTGTTGTCGTGTGCTTTTTTGCGGGTGGGTTGGCGGGTCTTGGGGCATTCCTGGGAAGGTCTAATACCGGATAGAAGTGTTTTGAATAAAATCCATAAGGAAAAGCCTTTTTTTTGCTATTTCCTCAGACATCTTGCTCAATGTAGCGTTTTGGGGGGCTTCCTGGTGTTTGTGGGTGGGTTGCGGGGTCTCTGTCGAAGCACTGCTGCGACAGTCTAATCTTGATTGCATTTGCTTTTCAGGAAATCCGTGGTGGAAAACAGGAGTTATGATGATGATGACCTAGCTGCACAGCGCGTTTGGACCGAAGGCCGAGAGATATTGTAAGTATGAGATTTTGCTTTTTGGCAGTTTGGGGGTGTTGTTGCGTGCTTTTTTGCGGGTGGGTTGGCGGGTCTCTTGGAGCATTCCTGTGAAGGTCTAATACCGGATAGAAGTGGTTTGGACAAAATCCATAAGGAAAAGCCTTTTTTTTGCTATTTCTTCTGACATCTTGCTCAATGTAGCGTTTTGGGGGGCTTCCTGGTGTTTGTGGGTGGGTTGCGGGGTCTCTGTCGAAGCACTGCTGCGACAGTCTAATCTTGATTGCATTTGCTTTTCAGGAAATCCGTGGTGGAAAAAAGGAGTTATGATGATGATGACCTAGCTGCACAGCGCGTTTGGACCGAAGGCCGAGAGATATTGTAAGTATGAGATTTTGCTTTTTGGCTGTTTGGGGGTGTTGTCACGTGCTTTTTTGCGGGTGGGTTGGCGGGTCTCTTGGGGCATTCCTGTGAAGGTCTAATACCGGATAGAAGTGGTTTGGACAAAATCCATAAGGAAAAGCCTTTTTTTCCTATTTCTTCTGACATCTTGCTCAATGTAGCGTTTTGGGGGGCTTCCTGGTGTTTGTGGGTGGGTTGCGGGGTCTCTGTCGAAGCACTGCTGCGACAGTCTAATCTTGATTGCATTTCCTTTTCAGGAAATCCGTGGTGGAAAACAGGAGTTATGATGATGATGACCTAGCTGCACAGCGCGTTTGGACCGAAGGCCGAGAGATATTGTAAGTATGAGATTTTGCTTTTTGGCTGTTTGGGGGTGTTGTCGCGTGCTTTTTTGCGGGTGGGTTGGCGGGTCTTGGGGCATTCCTGGGAAGGTCTAATAACGGATAGAAGTGTTTTGGACAAAATCCATAAGGCAAAACCTTTTGGCACTTTTTGTAACTTAGGGTTCGTTAGGGTTAGCCCTAGCAGCAGGATTGCATGTGTTTCGGGGTGTTCTATTGCAACTCAGTTCTGGGGTTTTAGAGCACTCTTGGAGCGATGCTGGCTATGGATACTTTTGCTTGCTTGCAAGTGGTTTGAATACAATCCACGGTGGGTAAGGGTGTATTTGGGCCTACTTTTACTTTTAAAGTACGTTTTGTCACCATTTTTCTGCTAGGCCTCGTTTTTTGAGATCTGATTGGGGGTCTTCTACATTTGCGACTGGCTTTAGTAAGGGTCTTGGTGGGAGCATTGCTGGGAAGGTCAAATTTTGTTCTAAAACACAGTTTACAGTACACCTACCTTGAGGGGAAAGATCCGCTATAATATTTTGGCCATACTTATTTATCCTTAAAAAGGTGACTCTGACAGAGTACGCAATTTCAAAAATATTGTACTGTCTATTAGGGAAATCAAAGTGTGACTTTTTGCACCACACAGCGTACATACCTTATATTTATTTATCAGTGGTATTGTAATAGCACTTCCTGTTTTCCGTTCAATAATTACAGGCCGGGTTTCAGTCAACATCCGCCAGGCAGGCAGTGGACAGGGTGTCTTCTGTCAGTGGTCACCAACATTGATGGACGAAGCGTCAGCTGGAATGGAGGAGTGCCGCTAATAAGAGGAATTGTTTGCTGCATGCAACTTACTTACCAAATTCAACAGGACAACTCCAACAACATACAGAATACAGATACAGTATCCATTGTTTTCTTCTATGAGTGTGACTGCATTTGGTTAGCTTTAGTTTGTACCCAAAGATTTCTTTATCTTCAATTATTGTTTGTCCATGCTGTGCTTTTTTTTCTTCTCTCAACAAAACCTACCCAAAAAGAAACCCCCATTCCCATCCATTTTCCAAACCCTAACCCTCTTCCCCCGGGCTGTGTGGTTTTGCTTGATGTCTGACTAAATGACATCAATAATTCCACACACTTGCTGGGGAGGATAAGGTCATAGCAACAGGCTGGTGAAGGAATACGAGGATATATTCTAGACTTACTCAGCTTTAGTACTATTTCTTGTAGTAGTAGGAGCCAATGTCAAATAAATTCAACGCAAGTACTAGTTATACTTGCAATACTTTACCATTTGTTAGGCTACATTGTGGCACTGTTCTAGTGTACTGTCACCTGCTATATTCTCGAGCGTACCATAACCGTTGTAATGCTACAGTAAGGACAAACCAGGTTTCGTTTTCTTTTTTTCCATAGGCATGCAACTGCCACTGTGTCACACCACTAGTACCACCGCAATGAGGAAATTTCATCCGCCAACCTTATTCCCCATTTCACGTGGAGCCAGCCCTGGGCCTAGCCCTAATTTCTAACACAAATTACAGGTAAGATAAGCGTTTGGTGGGAGGTAGTATAATGGAGTATTAGGACTAGACGAGAGATTGACGGTAGTACTACTAAAGTCCTAGGACTCTTCAGGAAAACAAACTTACTGTTACACCCCCACCCACCAGACTGAAAAGCAGTAAAAAACAGGTATGGTCAGATAAAGTTTAAAAAAGTATATTTATGTAGCCCTAACAAAATAATCTCCCTCAAGACCCTCCCTAACCCCAACGATTGTCTTTGAAAAGTCCCAAAAAGCACCCAACTCCCAAATCCCACCCCCCAAAAGTCTCTAAAAAAAGGGCAAGGGACACTCCACTACTGGAGGGTGCTGGTGAATTTTGCGGCCAGGGCATCATACTCCTTGCGGAGGGTGGCATGCTCGAAGCGGAGGCCCTCCACCAAGTTCTTGTACCTATGGACCTCCTGCTCCAGGTAGGACATTCTCACTCCTAGGCAGCGCTGGCGTGCCTTGCAGCTCCTGTGGGGGGCAGCTGGTCTTTTTGCTGCTTGGCGGTGGCGGTTGGCTTTGTTAGCCCGGCTCCGTACTGCTGGAGCACTGCGCTGGCTGACAGCCCGTGGGGTCATGGAGGAGGATGCAGCTGTCCCAGTCGAGGATGTTGTGGTTGCACCGGTCGACTGCGTGTCCTCCGACTCCTCCAGGGCCACCAGCCGCCGATATTCCGCGACAGTGGCATCCAGCCTCCGTTGCCGGGCCATTCGAGCCTGCTCCCTCCGTGATGTCGATTTGGAAGGAGCAACTATATGAAGAAAGAAAGACATAATCTGTAACCAATGCTCCTTAACATTAATAACACAAAGTGATTGAGCCGAAAGTTGTGTCACAGTACAAGTAGCAAATTGAAAGCACAGTACATAACTATTGAGGACAGTATCTATCTAACCTCTCACTTCTGCATCCTTGCTCTAACATTAGTGGTAGTTTAATGAACGAATTCTACGACCACTATGGACTTCCATTACAGTCGACTATGACAGTACACCAGTCTTATTCTTCTTCTTCTCTCTTGTTTCGGAAAATTGGTACGTTATCTTATGCAAGCCGGCAGAATGCCAGCGCAGTGAACTTGCACCCGAGAAAAACAGACACACACCATGATGAGTGAGACAGACTTGCGTTACTGTACCGGTCCAGTACATGCAGGTGGTGAAGCTATTACTTTTCTATTACGGGTGGAACTGAGAATACTCTGTTACAAGGGCTACTGCTTAATTAATTTACCTTTCACCCTACAGTGCAAATAAGTACTAGAAAAGGAAAATGAAGAAGCTAAATAATTAGATTATCTATCACTTCACATGGGATGTATTTGATGACATATGGGATGACTTTAGGTGCTTTGCCTATTATTGAGTGAACAGTGATACACCCACACATGAATGACGTACTACTACTAAACTAAAGTTATTAAGAGAGGTACAGAGTGTCCACCGTTGTAGTGTAGCTCCTATCATCCCAATAGGCTCTACGCATTGGAATAATACCTACAATAGTAAAGGCCTAGACCAGACGTTAACTAGGTCTACTACTGTCGATATTAGACTTAAAGTTTTGGGTTTGCCAGCTTAGCTCAGAGTTCACTAGAAACTTTCTTGAATGTTCAGGAAAGAATAAACTTCCCTGATTAGACAAGAAGGGATTTAGTTTCTGACAACCATAGAACATGACAACTTTGCTCTCCCCTAATCAAGAGTAAATCTCGAGAGTCGTGTGAACAAAAGGCAATTTATTTTACTCAGTCAGTACGTGCATTCTTAGTCTCATCAGATTGTAGAGAAAAGGAAGAGACGGGCGTGTTCAATAAAAAGGTGTTATTTATTGATCAGTCTCTTTTCTCATACAAGAGAAATGGATCGATATTATTGCAATACTTATAGTTAAGTAAAGTGCATACATTAAAAGCAGCAGTATAAAATAATACTGTAAAAACATTAATATGGTTTCTAAGCCATAAGATGTTTAAAATGAATAAAATATATTACATACACATATACATTTGACTAAACGTACTCAACTGGTGTTTCTAGATACGCCTACCCCGTGTACCTGACCTAAGTCTAATACGAGGACGGGAATAGAAAGTTACAGTTTAAGTTAAGTTTGTTTTTGCCAAGTGAAATAACTTAAGAATTCTCTGTGAGGGGTTATTCAGTTCTGTACCTGGAAGTTAGGATGAATGAGGAATGGTATCTCTTTCTCTGGTCTCGATATTCCAGGCTGCCTGCGAGGGCTACCCGGAAGCGCCGGTGCTTGGTTTCTCGGCAGGAGAAAGCAGCTTCTCGTTCTCAGCGCGTCAGAAAGGCGGGGCTGCTGCCAGCGGGGTCTGCTCTGCTTTTGGGCTTCGGCAAGTATGGCTGCTCCGTCTCGTCACCACGCGTGTGTTTGCATAGGGCAAGATCGGTAATATTTATACCTTTAAGGTGCCGAGATTGACGTAAGGATGGACATAGATACGTCAATAAGGATGTCATACGACTTGCTCGTTAGCACATTCTTTTGCTGAAGTTCTCGGTGAAATCAAAACAATGGCCGCAGGGTTTTGCCCAGGTTGTCATAGGTTTGATTTGTTATGAGAACTCCGTATGCCTTATCAGGGGCTGGAGGAATATCGCTTGTCTAATTAGATCGCAAGCGTTATGACCTAATCAGATAACACGTTCCTGTGCCGTAGTGTGACTGCGTCAGATAACGGTATCTGCATCATGGGGTTTTTCTGCCTCATGGGCTGATTACTTAGTTAACTTGTTAGTTTGCTAACCAGAATAGGGTCAGGAATAGGGGGATCGATTCAGAACCTATAGGAATACATCACACCCACTCCACGCTAACTATGGTCATATTTACTAATCTATGCATAGTATAACATAGTACAACATACTATAGAGTATAGTGTATACCTTACCACCCCAAAATACATAAATGCATTTTGAAATTTTCCAATATACAGAAAAATTGCAGTCATATGTATTGTATGCACTCAAGCTATGGAATAATGCTAAAGTAATCACGCATTTGTATACATTATTGCTTATTTGGTATATGAGAATTTACACATGAAATGGCTCTTAATACAGAAAAAAAGTTCGAGACCATTCCATCACAGAATAAAATATTTATGAACATACCAGCGGGCAGCTAATGTCTATATGCTATCTAAAATTTAGAATTCTTAGTTCTTTAAGAATAGTTTCTTACTTTAAGCAGAAGATAGTGTCCCGAAAAATATGCAAAAATATTTTGGGGCTGCTGAAAAACTTGCTGTCCGTGAACTGAAGGGAAAATTGTTCATGTGACTTTATTTTTAAAGTTGAAGGCCGAATTCAGGGAACGCCGTGTGCGAGCTTGCTCAAAAGTCTCTATTTCTGCTCTGGAGAGAACATCATATCATTCAGGCTTTCGAAAAAGCTGTCAACAGCTTCCTGGGAAAGTTCCACTAACTCGGAAATAGGTGTAATCATGCATTCGTGCGCATGATTGTCTCCATTGACATTCTGATTCGCATTGCTGACAGAAGGTCGTACCTGATCGATGCTGCTTTCATCTTGAACTTCACTACCCATCAATCGTAGTGGTGAAGCTTCCACGAATGCCGTCATCAGGATTGGTAGCCTTTGAGGGCAGCACAAAGCATGAACCTTGATCGGGCTAAACAATGTTTCTGCATCCATTGGCGCATCTGATTGTAGCGTCAGACAGGTGTCTAACACGCATTCTTCTCCGCATAGCAGACACCTTAATACAGGTAAAACACATCTTTGCCACATTGGTCGAAATGATAGAAACCAAATCATGTTCAGGTCTCTAAGCCGGGAGAGTCCCAGGATTTTTGATATCCGGTCCCGGTATCCAATGGCTACGATTGTTTCTTCCCTTGTCGCAAGAGTTTTGTCTGTGACATGGGTTGCCATAACGAAAAATAAGGACCAAGAATAGTATTCCTGCAATTAGTCCCAAGATCAGGGGAAGTCCGCCAAAAATCGAATGGACGAAATCTGGAAAATTACCCAGTATGGCTTTGAATGGTGTTAATGCCATCGAAAATACTGTCTTAAATACCTTTGAGACCCCATTGGTATCAGAAATATTTAAGATTTCGTTTAGTATTTCTGCGAAATGTATGGGGGAATTAGTTGATAACAACGAATGTATCTCTGCAGTCGTCCTTGCGACTTGTAGATCATATGTTTCTTTTGATGACGAGAGCCTGGTAGGCGTCTGAAGAAGCACTGTTTTCATTCTGCTTAAAGTATCTATTCGAATAGAAGTAATTTTCAAATTGGGCCATGCCCTTGCCTCCCTGTCTGGAAAGGAGCTGGGGAACAATGAGCGTCCACAGCACTTGACCTTCGCAGTCGTAGTTACGAGATAAGGAGTCCCGGGCATAAGACTACAACATCTGCGATCTACATTTAGAATGTAACTCCCATTATAGAGTCTTTGAAAGAATGGTTCTATTTCTGTTGCAGGTGCGCCTTGCTGGTGACATGAAAGGTTGTATGAATTCCCTTCACAGGCTCCATGCAAACTAATTCCGTTACACAGAAGTGTGCCACTTAGTGACATCGCACAATTGTTGCCACTAAAAAACACTTTCTGTCCTTTATTACTGACACATGCATGTGAATAGGGCAGGTTCCATGTTGTTTTAATGTACCCCTTTCCCAATTTCTCGTACATGCCAGCCTGTATATATTTTTGGCAGTATTGAAACCTGAAGGTTGAGATTGGAATATTAATTATCCCATGTATTATCCATTCCCTGACAGGTCGTTCTGACATTGTCACTGGTAATCTTTCTAGTTTTTCAATGCTCAAGATTGTATAATCAGCACCCCTTTGCGCCATACTGATTTGTCTATCAGTAAGGTTAAAGATTTGGAATAGTGACGTTGTGTTGATTAAACGCCAAGGCACATAGCCTGAACGCAGGTTTTGTAACGTCCAGCCAGGCTGTACAATAGAACGCAATTGAGACTGACCGTGTTGTAATAACAGTAAGTCTTGCGATAATATGTCGATTGCTGAAGACACAATGCTGTCCAAAGAAAAAATTCTGGAGGACAGAGTCATTAACCCATTGTCCACTACAGAAAGTGATTTTTCCAAATTAATACGGTCAATTTCCCGTATTCTCTCTGCTGTCTCAATTTGAGTAACCTTCCAGGCCTCATTGTGTGCTGCATATACAGAGGCTGCTATGAAACGTTTTTGACGCTGTTTGCGTGGTTCCATTATGAAATCACGCAAGTCAGCACCATCAGTAAGTAAAGTTAGGTGTTGCTTAATTTCTGCCAGTGTGGAAGTTTGTAGCCATTGAAGGCATAATTTGCCCACACTGTAGGTTGTTATTATCCCTGGGTGATGTCTTTGGGGATATCTAGGGTCTGGCCTGGTCCTTTTGAACCCCTGTGTTTTGTTCAGGAATCTGTCTTGACAGTTATTAGTATCTGTGGGCCAGATCAACCATTGTTTCCAATCAGGATGTGTTCTGTTTTGGTTTAATATATTGTTTACGTCTATCTCTTCATCTGTAGAAGTGTTGCTAAACATTGTTGGCTTTGGAATAGACGGTTTATTTAAATCTTTGATTTTGGCTAGGCCAAGACAGGTGGTTTGTTGAACAGTGTCATTTAAAAATATCATTTGTTCTGGGATCATGCAGGCTCTAAACAAAGCTTCTATACCCTGTACTTGCCAATCTTTTGTACCCCAAACACTTTTCAATTCAACATTTTTGTCCCAATAATCAAAACCAAAAGTATTCATTTTTTCAAAAAATGAGTCCGAATATATCAATTTTGTGTTGGTTATCATGGTTTTTGTCCCTGTCTTGTTTGATAATTTAAAATAAAATGTTTCAGCATTACTTGTGTTAAACCCTGAAAAATATGAGTATTTGTCGTAAACGGTTCTTGAGCTTCCTTTTGGAGGTGTTGCACAATGTTCCCATTGATTATAATTTAAAACATTTCTAGGTTGTGCAGATTTATGTAGAAAATGGTTACCATAGTGGTTATAACAGTACATACTATCATAATTGGTAGAACCCTGCAAATAATCATGTTTGGTAAATTTAGCAGACATTACTAAGTCAGACATCATATTATTAATGCTTTCAAAGTCCCAATCATCGGCAAATGAGATCGGTTTTACAAAGTCACTCAAGGAGATCTTAATTTGGTGTGGATATTTCAGGATTTCGACCGGACCATAAATTTCATAGTCAGTGTTGTCCCATGCTACCCCACCCGGTATAGGATTGGCTGTGAAGTTGGCTGAAGAAAGTTCTCTTTTCTCGACGTGTGAAGATGTGTGTGGTTTGAGGATCAAGTTGATTTTCTGACTTGCTGTGTCCATTTTAGCATATTTTCCCTCAATGAAGCGTCCCAAAGTTAGTACCATGATGAGCCAAAGTATGAGGATAAATGCACCAAAACCCACCCAAAATCAATCCATGGGGAAATCAGATATGTTTCTTTCAGTTGTTTCAAAAGTTCTTTAGCTTTATCTTTAAAGGTTTTTGATGATGGCTGTGTCTTTGATTCACTGAAGCCTTCAGAGGAATCATCGAAGTTTATGAAGTAGCCGGATGCAGTTCTGTCAATTGTTCCAATTGCTTCAGGATTTCTGTTTCTTGCATGTTCACTTGGTACTTCACTATAAATTGGTGTGTCTCTGCTAAATGTTTTTATTTGGGTTTTCAGAGGTCTGAGTTCTATTGCATTGTTGCATAGTCCTTGTTGTTCTTCTGTAGGCGTTTCAAATGTGATGAGCCTCTTCGTTAGGACCTCTGTACTGGTAGCAAACCTTGGTGTTCTGCTACTTATTGGGAGTCCACTTGGCCTACTGTTTGTTATTGGCCACATGATTGTGGTTTTACCAGGTCGATGGATACAACTCGGTTCTCCTTTTTTCCAGCAAGTGGCGGTAGTACAACTGATCTTGTCCCGTTGACAGACAAGACAGGAACTGCTTTTCTGTAAGAAGGCCCAAATTCCTTCTTTACCGCGATCTTCTCCCTGACTAGATCCCCGACTTTTGGAATCCAGACAGGTCTTGCTGGGACAGGTGGTGGTTCTTCAGTGGTTGTTGGCTGTTGTTTCAACTTTATGTTGCTCAGGTCTTTTCTTGTTTTGTTTAAGTCCTGCAAAATAGCCAAACGGTCTTTGATATCAAAGCTTTTTTCTTTCACCACTGAAGTCTGACTGTCAAGGTCAGAGATCAACATCCTAGTTCCGAATAATAATTCGTACGGACTGAATCCCTTCAGAGAATTTCTTGGCAAGTTATTTAGACTACGTTGGACACTTATTAGATGTTTGACCCACCCAGCTTCCGAACCTGATATCCTTTCTGTTATAGATTGCTTTATGCCTTGGTTTTTTCTTTACACCATCCCGTACCCTCAGGAAGGAAGTGAGAAGATTCCCGCTGGGCTATGCTCATTTGGTCATGTTTCCCCTCAGGCTGGAGGGCTAGAGTGAAAACAATGGTCAAACGTAGCATGCTCTTAGCGTATATGCCATTTAGACTCGCAAATCTTTGTATAACAGTCCAGACGTCAGCCGAGTGCTGAGGATCTACATTATAAGTGGAAACTAGCCTGTATATGTTAATCGCAACCCTTCCTTTTTACTCTTGATTTTTTCTGGAGCAAAACGGCGAGGTATTAAACTGTTTCTCTCCCCACTGCGATCTCTGTTGCAGTTTGGGCAGTTTTTTACAAACATGGTGTGACGCAGGCTCATGCCTGGCCACCAGTACCGTGATTGTAATTCTTCCAGACAATCTTTTAGTTTGAGGTGTCTGAGACCCTCGCCCATATGTGCGTCTGCGATTAACAAGTTTCTCCTGTCCATGTTTGGAATCACTCTATCCCCCACTCCAGGGATTCGAGCAAAAGGGACGGAGTTTGCATCGATTATGTATGTATAATTGAGTGGATAGTTGATCGGTAACGCTGAGCAGTCGCCTTTTGATGACGTTTTCACCGCCAGCACTGTTTCACCGTCAATGTATTTTAATGTACGCTTTTTTCGAACTACGGGAGCCGTTTTAGTTGCTGCCGCTGTGGCTGTTTCAGCCAATGAATTCCCTGTAACGTGAACGCCATCACGCTGATGACTCAGTGAGTGTGTCACGTGAGTCTTTGGTAGTTCTTTTTGTAAAAGAGCTATTTGTTCCCAGAGCAGTTTCTGCTTTATTGGTGCATCTGTGTCATCTTTGTAACCGTTTTGAATCCATGTCTGCAAATCCTTGTTATATGATTTGACGCAGTAATATGAATCTGACACTATAAGTGTCGGGAATTCGCGATCCGCATTATCTAGCGCCATTTTCAATGCTAATATTTCAGTCTGTTGTTCTGAATTAGTTTCTACTGAGTGTGTTTTTGTTAATAGAGGTTTTAGTTTACCTCCGCGCCACACTTCTTTTGTAATCCCACATGTTGGGTTGTATGCCTGTTCTCCCCAAACGGGGGGTTGAGCATGTCCGTCTGTATAAATTACACAGGCGTAATGTCGTAAAGGCAGAATGTCGATAGGCAGAGGGAATGTTTTTTCATATTCTAGATTTTTCAATTCCTTTAGTTCTGGATCAAAGTGGTAGTATACTTTGTCCGTTGTAATTGAATTCACCCATTGTATCCATTCCGGATTCAATGTTGTTGTTGGTAAATTACACGGTGTTGTTAGTGCCTCAAAGGCTGATTCTGCTGTTCTGACTGTGATATGTCTACCGTCAGCTTGATCTTTTTCTCTAGCTATTGCGGTTTGAACTACATGAACAATTCTTTCTTTAATGCTGAATTTCTGTTCAGCTTCTGTGTACAAGTGTGATTTGAATGCAATTGGTACCTTTTCTCCCTCATTAGAGGTCAGGTATGTGAATCCGCATCTTCCTGGGATGACTCGAATCACAAGATTGCGTGTGTTATCACGTGTTTCTAATTTTGTTTTAATTAGCATGTCTGTTTGTAGGGATCTCAAAATTTCTGTGTGTATTTGAGTCCAATTGGATCTTTTAAAATCTGGTTTTATCAGATCATAAAGGGGTTTGACCCTTTCTGCGTAATTTGCAATGTATGTTCTTCCGAAATTTAGGAAGCCTAGAATCGACTGTAGGTTTTTTAGTGTTCTAGGTGCTTGGATTACGGCGCATTTCTCTAGGAAATTGTCAGCCAGGCTTTTGCCTTCACTTGATAACTCATATCCTAAGAATAGGACTGTCAGATGGGCAATTCTGGATATTTTAAAGTTGAATTTGTAACCCTCTGCTGCGAACCCAAGTATTATGGTGTTCACTCTCTTCAAGTGAGTCTCCAAGTCATCATCTGTTAAGTAAATGTCGTCGACATAAGATAATGCTTCATCATCATATAGTTGTAGTAATTCTGTTACTCTCGCTGAGAATACCCCCGGGCTGTTCTTGTACCCCTGGGCTAACCGACAGAATTGCTTTTGAGTGCCATTTATTGAGAACGCAGTTAAATATCTGCTCTCTGGTGCTATGTTTTGACAAAAGAATCCATTGGAGATGTCTAAGGTTGTTTTGTATTTTTTGCGCACTATGTTATTCATTAGTGCAGCACTGTGTGAATTTTGCACTGCAAAAGTTTTGCAACATGTGTTAAGGTGTCGGTAATCCAAAACTAGACGATATGAATTGTCTGGTTTGGAGACCGGAAACAAAGGGTTGTTCATTTGTGAGGTGCAAGTTTCAATCACCCCCTGGTATTCTAGCTGATTTAGTATTTTATTTACCTGTTTTTTAGCTTCTTGCTTAATTGGGTACTGCCTTTGTGCAGTTGGTTGTGATTTTAACTGGATTTTGTGAGGAGGAGAGTCCTCATCCCATCCCACGTGATTTTTATATAAAGCAGGAGCTAGAGCTACTGCCCACTTTCTGGCAAGTGTGTATTTTTTATGAATTGGGATATGATTTGAGAAGGCAGGCATAATTACTTCTTCGCCATGAGGGCACTCCCTGACAAACTCTGGTGGCCAGTCTTTTTCAGCTAGAAGGATATCATAGCCCTTGGAGAGATTATCCCAAAATAGTCCCCTTATTTTTCTAATCTTATCCCCCTCTATACGCAATGTTATTTCGTATATTTTGTGAGGTTTCCTAACTCTGGTGTCCGCAGTTTCCACTTGAAGATATTCATTCGTGTCCACTGTCTCCAGATGATTCATAAAGACTTTGCGAGCTATGCTCACTTCTGCTGCGCTGTCTAGCATTGTCTGAGCCCATTCCCCGTTTTTCAGTTGTGTCCTCAGAATTCTCGGCATTGTTAACTATTTTAATGCTGGCTACCTTCTTCTTTGGAAATTGTAATTTCTTTTTTAGCTGAGCAGGTTCCTTGTCTTTGGACTTGGCGTGCTCTTCTTGTGGTAAATAAATAAATAATACCCTATTTTTGAATGAATAAATGAATACCAGATAGCTCAATAAATAAGAGTCAAGATTCGAGGTAGTAGGAGTTTGGCAGGTTTAATACAGCATAAGGACAGGAACAGGACCACCTGCACAGGAATAGGATGGCAGCTGCCGGGGACAGGATCGGGAATGACGGCGTAACTTTTAATAACAGTATATGAGCATATATACATAACGCAAACACATAACATTACATTGCAATAGGCGTAGCAGTGGGTGGAGCAATAGGCGTGACGCGTAGCAGTCGCGAAAGATAAGGGTGAAAAGAGGTGTAACAGGGCGTATACATAGACATGTGATGCAAACGTAACAGAATATGTCATGAATGGGGCGGAAACCATGGAGGGGGCTACCTAAGGAGCCGGGACCTCTAACCTGATGGTGCGCGCAAACTAGCAATGACCTATCACTAGGAGAAGCTGGGGGCTTCGAACTCTGTGCTAGGAGCAGAGACTGAAGTCTGGAGAGTCAGGGCGACATGTACCTAAACAGTATCTAGTATCTGATGTTTAGAGAACATGTTGATATAAACTAGAAGTCAGGAGGGGAAAGGCTAACAGACACTAAGACTGGACCATGCATTATTCTACATGTAGTGCGTGATGAAGAATATTAAATGACCATTAATACAGGATTTCTCTAACGTGGGGCCGTAAAGGCTAGACAATGACGGTAACTATTGATGCGATTCAGTAGCTTAGGAATGCAGAGAAGGAGGGCTGGACTGATAACTCGAATCATAACATACTCTTGGCAGACTCAGAGGCAGGGTCAAGCTGAACCGGGCACTGCGAGGCAGGAAGTAAGTGAAGGGTCGAGGATACAGGTGGGGGTTGTATCGCTCCTCAGCGAGGCTTCAGGAGACAGGAGCCGAATCTGGTGTCCGGGCCCTTTTGAGGCCTAGAAACGGGGACTTTACAATGAAATAACGTGCACACTGAGAAACGTGGCAACGTAGCTTTACATAGGCCTGATATTTGTAGTATTCACGAGGACTGGAACTGACATACTAGAGGTGGACACAACTGTAATTGCGTCTTGAATCGAACATGGGGAATACATATGCATATTTAATCATGCACACATAACATATGATGGATGACACGTAGGGACACAGAACATGGCAAAATTTACTTTTCCACATTCCCTCCTTGTCACTACGTTTCCATCAGGAAACATCAATATTCATGATACCATCTATCATTTCATACAGTATCATTTGTTCGTCTCGAATTATCCTGGAACGGGATTTAGAACGGGGCTTGGGACTAGGAATACATGATGTAGCACAAATGCCGCAAATCGCAGGGCCACATTGTATACAGAGGCAGCAGCTGAATATGATCGCTACTGCAATACCTAGAAAGGACAAGACTTTCCATCCCCAGGCGGAAATTATATTCCAGAACCAACCGGACCATGTCCAGGTGCCTGGATCTTGGTGTAACAGATGGGCAATTTTATGGAGTCTGGTTATAGCTGAATAAACAGACGGCGCGTTATTTGGAATGAAAATGCAGCAACTAGATCCGATGACTCTACAGGCCCCGCCCCTATCGGCCAGTATGACGTCAAGGACGAGACGATTCTGTAAAACGACAAATCTCATAGCAGATTGCTCTTCAGTTAAGTTACCCAGAGCAGAGGCAGTCTCATTGACTACAGCTTCAAGGGTTCTGGTTAACCTACGGATTAGTTTACTATTCTGGATAGGTCCTATAAAGAAAAAAGAAACCTCTATTGAAATCTGTATATTGTTCTAGAGCAGTTTCAGTATAATCGACAATTGGGGACTCCCTTCTATGTCTAATGTGTACTAGATGTGTGTTTCTATGATAATCAGATGGGGCTAGGAAAACTGGTGGCAGTAGGAAGGCAATGTAACAGGTTCCCTCCCAATCGAGGGGCAGACGAACATATGCAGTTTGACCACAAATAAAATAAGAATGACGTGAAGCTTTGAAGATAGATTTCCCACTGTTACTATACTTGACAATAGTAGTACAATCACTATGTCCTACGTGTACGGAACCATTATTTCGGACACATAATTCGCCTTTGACTGGTAGTACTGAAATTGCAGGTAAATCTGGAGTGGAATCAGACTGAACATTCAGGACCATGAAATTCGAAGAATAATTACCTAAATTATACACTTCATTTTCTAGATCTAACCCGGTTCTGTGGGGGAGACCTTGCTTGTCTGGAAAACACGTACTGTTAAGAAAAGACATATCTGTTGAGGATGACGTTAACGTGGACCATGCTCCACACGAACCATTATGTGAAAACGGATAAGGAAAGAGTGGCAGAACTCCCTTCGGTGTCTGGAAAGGGGGGAGTCGACCACACACCCAACAATTAGTGGCATTGCTGGTCTGGTGTGAATAATGTAACATACGGATAAAAGAATTATTTCGCATAGCGAGGCGGTAAGAGAGTTCATGAGGAGGCAGATCACTAAACATATGCTCTACTGTAGCATTAGCAGACTTATTTACATGAGAAACTGGGAAACACAGGTAAAATGCATAACTGGTGCAGGAAATCATAATGCTGAGAAATAATATGAAACATAGAAAAATGATACATCGGATTGAGTTTTGACTAACTCTCTCACTATGGGGGTCTATTTTATACATGTCAGAAACAGTCTAACCGTTTCACCTAGGGGAGGACTTAGACAATCAAACTGGCTGACTTATTTTACTAGACCGGAGTTTCAACTTGTACTCCTGCTGCGGAGTATTCTCTAACGGGGAAGGGTTCGTAGCAATGTCTTTTGCGGGACAGTCCTTAAGAATAGTACTTTGGCAATCCTTCAAATCCTGGGAAATGTTCTTTGAGACGGGTTTCAGTCCATAAAACTTCTTTATATGTGAAAGGTGCACCCAGCCTTTGCGACCCTCCAACTTCACGGCTGTACGGGTGGCGAGGAGGACCTGTCGGGGCTCCTTCCAGCGTGGCTCCAGCGGACTTGAGCGGTCAAAATTCCGGACAAGGACCATGGATCCTGGAACGATTTCATGCGGTGCCACCTCGGTATTGTCTGGAAATGCGGCGGCAACCTGTGAACGACAAGAGTTGAGGGCAGACATCAAGGAAGCTAGGTAATCTGTCAGCATATTACTTGAAACATCGGTAATACTTCGGGGTCTAGGAGTACCCCACATGTTAGGGGGGCGGCCGAAAACGACCTCATACGGGGACAGACCTGATCTGGAATGTGCGACCATGCGCATATAGAACAAGGCAACTGGCAGAGCTACTAGCCAGTCCACACCTTTCTCTTTGCATACTTTGGCGATGCGGATTTTCAGAGTCTGGTTATGTCTCTCTACGAGACCGGCTGCTTCAGGATGGCGTACACAATGGAACTTCCACTGGTACCCTAACAAAAGGGAAACATGCTTCATCAACTCAGATGAGAATGGCTGGCCGTTGTCAGAATATACGACTCTAGGGAGTCCATAACGGGGGAAGAACTCACGAACCAACTGCTTGGCAGTGGTCGCAGCTGTGTAATCTGGGACTGGATATGCTTCTGTCCACCTGGACAAAGCGCATACAACTACAAGGACATACTTGAAACCTCGACATCGCTCCATCTGAATATAATCCATCTGGAGGACTTCAAAAGGGTGGTCAGGAGGCTGGAATCCACCTTGTTCCACCAGGACACTTTTACCTGGATTAAACTGACAACATATCATACAGGTACGGACTTTTTGCTTGGCTGCAGCTCGTAAATGCTTGTTGAACCAAATGTTCTGGATACTGTCTAACATAGCTTTTTCTCCTAAATGTGCTGGACTATGTGCGGTATTGATAATGACTTGAACCATAGAGTCGGGGAGAAACCATGTGGCTCTACCCTTCGTTAACCATCCTTGATCTGTCTGGACCCCTCCTTGTTCGGACCATTTCTTGATTTCATCGGGAGTAGCATGTAACTGGATATCTATGACATCTTGTGTAGGGTCCTTAACTGTCATGCATGTAGTCGGATCTGGAGTGTGTGTCATGTTAACTGGAATGTCTGGAGTCTGTGCTGTAAGCTTGGCTGTGCGATCTGCTAGATCGTTACCCTGGGAAATAATGTCAGTAACTTTCGTATGTGCTTTGCACTTCATGATAGCAATGGATGTCGGTAAATGTATGGCATCTAACAGAGCTTGAATAAGGAGACCATGCTGAATCTTGGTTCCATGAGAAGTCATGAAACCTCTCTCCTGCCAGAGCACTCCAAAGTCGTGTACGACTCCAAATGCGTAGCGCGAATCTGTGTAAACATTAACTTTCAAGTTCTTGGCGTGTAGGCAGGCTTGTGTCAGAGCAACTAGCTCTGCTGCTTGAGCGGACAGGGTGTCAATACGGTGTGTTTCAATAACCTCGGTGTCGGTAGTCACTGCATATGCGGCGACTAGTTCTCCTGTACTTGTTCTCATACATGAACCATCCACATAAAGTGTCAGGTCGGGATCTGGTAACGGAATATCTGTCAGATCTTGTCTTGGCTTTGTCGTAATGTTAACTACTTCCACACAGTCATGTGTGGCAGAATTCGAAGTAACTGATGGTAACAATGTAGCAGGATTTAAAACGTTGCAGCGTCTGATTTCTATGTGTGGCTGGAACAGTGTCAATTCATAACCTGTTAAACGTGCAATTGTCAAGTGCTGAGTCTGTGTTCGGTTTAAAAGAACTTCCACGGAGTGTGGAACTTGTACTGTCAGGGAGTGTCCTAAGACTATGGAATCACTTTGTCTGATAGCTAGTGCTGTGGCTGCAACTGACTTGAGGCACGCAGGCAGAGCCTGGGCTACAGGATCTAATGTGCTCGAAAAATAAGCACATGGCTTGTATTGTCCTGCTTGATCTTGTGTGAGAACAGATAATGCTGTACCTTCGCGTTCTGTGACGAAAAGTGTAAAAGGCTTACTGTAGTTTGGTGTAGCTAGAACTGGAGCTTGACATAGGGCTTTCTTTAACTCGTTGAAACTAAGTGTATGTTCAGATGTCCAAGGGAGGACAGTCGATACGGCTGCCTCCTGTGTCGTTAATTGTATCAGTGGCTTGGCTAGGAATGCATACTGAGGAATCCATTGTCTGCAATATGAAGTGAGGCCAATAAAAGCACGTACCTCCTTCTGGGTCTTGGGCTGAGGAAGACTCGCTATTAACTGGATACGGTCTGGTGTCAACTGCCTACCCCTCTTGGACAGTAAGTGTCCCAAGTAGACCACTTGCTGGACACAGAATTGAAGCTTAGAAGGGGACACCTTGTGCCCCATCTCGGCTAGGAAATACAAGACTGTAAGGGATGCTCGCTCGCAATCACATTCAGAACGGGCTGTGATCAGTAGATCATCGACATACTGGAGCAGGGCAGTGTCAGTTGGCATGTGAATGTTGTCTAGTTGTCTCTTGAGTGCTTGACTGTAAATACTAGGACTTTCTGTGAAACCTTGAGGAGCTCGTGTGAACATATAGCTCCTTCCATTTAAACAGAATCCGAAAAGAAACTGGCTGTCTGGATGAATGGGAACACTGAAAAACGCGTTCTTGAGGTCTATGACAGTGAAAAATGTGGCTTCAGAATCAATGGCTGTCAACAGGGAAGAGATATCTGGGACAACTGGGTACTGCGGAATAATACATTTATTAATTTCTCGTAGGTCAATCACTAATTGATATACTGGGGGTGCATTTAGATCAGTACGTTTCATGACTGGAATGATCGGAGAATTGCATACATTGGAGTCAGTTTCTACAACTACTCCTTGAGCGATGAGCTCGTCAATAATTTTGGATAAGGCTGCCACAGCCTCAGGTGGCAATCTGTACTGTCTGATTCGTGGTAACACTACACCTGGCTTGAGAGTCACACGATGGGGTGTGATTTGCATGTAACCTACATCAGTTGGACCTTGCGCCCATAAATGCTGCGGAACATTGGACAATCTGGGATCAAAATCTCGTAATACATAGTGACCCTTAAAGTCACGTAGGAACAATCGTATTCCCTCTGGGGAACAGCATATAACTGCACCTAATTCTTTCAGTGTTTTAATGCCTAACAGATTTTCTGGACATGACTTAGTAAGTAACAGATCAGTGGTACGGGACAATGGACCTACTTCTAGAGTAACTGGCTTTGATATTTCATTTACGATAGGTTTTCCTGAAAATCCAAGGGAAACATTTCTTGAGCCTGAGAGCGGAGCCCCTGGAACTTCGGCGTGGCTAATTGTGGTCCTACTTGCCCCTGTATCAATCAAAAACTTTCTGTCTTTCCCTAATACTTGACTGTGGACATAGGGACCTTCTTGATCTACAGGTATCTCGATGAGAGGCAAGCCTACCTCCCTCTCTAGGCTGTTTCATGAATACTGCTGGTACTCTGGATACTCAGACTGTGCATACTGGTACATCTGCTGTGTAACATGCTGTGTTGCAGCGATGGGCTGCGGTGCGGTAACTGTCTGTGGTGCATTCTGTGGCTGAGGAATCTGTGAAACTTGTTCTTGTCTAGGCGGACGTGATCTTTCTTTAGTCTTACCGGTAGCTATGTTATGTTTCAGAACTGCACACTCATTTATAAAATGACCTGGCTGTTTACAATAATTGCAGTTCCCTTTAACGGGAGCTGCAGGATGACTGGCTTGATTTGGACCCCTCTTCTGACTGTCTTGAGGAACAGATTGTGCAACTAGTACTTTCATTTTCGTGTCTTTCATACGTTTTCTCTCGTGTTCTTGCTCTTCTCTGATTCTATTCTGGTGGTATTGGAGCATCTGCAACATCTGGGACGGGGTATTAGCTTGCCAGGTACTTTCGACTTTCAAAACTCGATTTTTAATTTGTGGGCTTGAATTCTCGACTAATTTAGTAACAAAAAGGTGAGGGTATGACTCACTACTTGTCTTGAGACCACTGTTGATGCTAAAACATTTCTCAAATCTAGAATAAAAATCACTAATGTCTTCATCCTGTTTCTGTTTACAGGCTGAGATTGCATCCCAGTCTTCTTTTCTAGTTGTCAATAACCTAGGCAAAACTTGTATTAATAATTCCGGTAATTCTTTACATTTCGCTCCAAGACCGGTACCTGGTACTCGTGCCTTATCTTCAGCTTCTAGAACTGCCCAATCGATCTTTTTCTCTCCCACCTCCCATTCTTTTTCCTTGAGCTTTTCATACACCCCTGCGGGCAGCAGAACTTTTAACATTTTAATTATATCTGGATACGTGTATTCTCCCATACGGAGCATGTCTTTTAATTCTCGATGGAACCCTGCTGGATCTTTATCATGACAGGGGATTAATTTCTTCATCTCTAGGAGTTCCATCTTTGTAATCGGAGTGTAAACAAACACTCGTTCTAGTTCGCCACCCGTTCCTCTAACTGGGTGGACTTCTCGTAACGGATTCTGTCTCTCCATGTAAAATGGTTTACTTTCTGGGGGTGAGACATGAACAAAATGCGGGTTCAAAAACGTTCTATATTTGTGACGCTGTTCTAGAATGACACTAATTAAATCGGTACCTAAACCTTTCCATCTATACTGGAGTAACTCGTTCAGGATATCATGTAACGGGCCTGGATCAGAGTGCTGACCCTCATACAATGTAATGAGGTGCTGAATCATATACATACCCGCCAGTCGTTGCTCGGCTGGGGGCATTTTCAGAAACATTTGTGCCACTATTTCGTCTGGAAAAGTGGTAGAATCAGTAATCCATCGGACTGCTGATCGGACTAGTTCTTGTTCATGCATAGTACTCAACTCACTGTAACCGATTCGTGATTTCAGAATGTGATCGGTAGCTTGGAATACTTGTTCTAGAGAACCTTGTTCTGGTGCTGGATGATGGAAAGTAGACTTGTGTTCTAGGCGTAAATGGCGATCTGGAAATCTAGATTTTCCTACATACGCTATTCTGTCGGGATTCTCGTCCTCTACCTCTTCAGTATCAGAGTTACTTTCTTTCTCGTTTACTTGTGCTGCTTTACGTTGTTCGTGTAACTTTATTATTTCTTTACGAATTTTCTTGTACATACTCTCCATAGCACTGATAGTCTTGTGCTTACCCTCGGCTATACTATTACTCCACTTCATCAGGGCTCTCATTTCGGCCTGATTTTTGGACGGGTAATCTTGTTCTCTTATTAGACAATTAATCAGAAACTTTAATATCATGAGCTGGGTCTCAGCTTTCCTTTGGGACATGACATCACTAATACTTTCTGGATCTTCCCCTGTACGGATGAAACGATATATTCTGTCTAGATCTTCCTTCATATCCGGTAGGGTGACTAGATACTCGGCCACATTCCTTACGCGTAATGAATATAAAACCATATCATCCTCGCCTGGGACTGGGTCATAGCAGCATTCGGCAAGGGATTTTCTTATTTCTGCAACAGACTGATGTCTGGGCGTACGTTGTGACGCTTGCATATGTAATTCGGCTGTCGTTAAACGCTTATGTGGCGGCGGGGTTTGAGGAGGACCTCCTCCTGCGGCCCCTAAACTAGAATCATCAACTGATGCTTTTCGTCTTTGCACCGCAGGAAGTTGGGATGCGGGCTGGACTTGTATGGCGGGCTGGACCGGGGGGGACCGTAACAGGTACTCCGGTGTCTGGAGGAGCGGGAAGTGCCTGATTTACAGGGGCTGGCGGAGCGCGAACAGGATTTGCATATTCTGGGACTGTGTCGTCCAAATAGGACGAAATTAAAATATCAGCTGCGGTCTGTTTGTGACGTAGCTTGGTCGGAACTAATGGTGGCGGAAAGTTACTGGATGCCTCCGGGGTCGCTTTTGGCAGGCCCTCGGCAAGAAGAGGATACATACCCTTAATGAGGGCATGCCTCTGTCTGTCTGACTGTTCGGTTTTAACTTGTTCACCTATCTCGATTAATTCTTTTTCTTGTGCTCGTTCTGAGGATTCTCTACTTAATTCCGACTTTCTGATTTCTTTTTCGGTTCTTTTATGAGCTTCTTTGCGCCATAACTCGATGGCATCTTTCTGTGACTGTCTGGCTTTCTTTTTCCATAATGCCTCTTCTACTCGCATGATGCACTCGGCATCCCATGTACCCGATACGGGCCATCTATACTTTTCTTCCAACTGTTTGGTATACTCTACCCATAAATCTAGATATAGTATGGCACTTATGCCATGCTTCTGATACATAAAATGACCTGGACTGTCCCTAGGCGGAACCGGGACTGCTGCTTCCAGCAGACCCTTTCTGGTCTTTAACTGACGTAACTTAGAAAACAAGGGCATGACTGGACTGTAATCTAGACACAATACAATACACAATGAACACGATACTTATTCCCCATTCATACCACGACATTAAAATACATGAAGAACATTTAAAATAACAGTTCGAACAGAATACTACCTGGAATACGGAACACAGAATACATGAATTTTCTCGAGAACAGAACTGACTAGAACAGAAACCAGATGCACTGCTGAAACAGTACGAAACTTACCGGTCTCATAAAGAGACACGTCAGGACCCGCATCCACCGAAGTGGACACTTCGTTTGTGGGTCTGTGTACCACCAACCCATGGACCAGAGTCAATTAAATTGACCCTGTCTAGATACTACCCCAGTAATGGTACTCACCGGGCAGCAAGAACGGAAGGCCTCAGACTGGACTGGACTGCTTCGACGACGGACGACGAACTTCGGACTTCAGTTACGGGTGGACCTCCGGATACCTCGGACCTTGGACTCTCGGCTTGGGCTCTGGTCGGGACTCGCCGCGTTCCTCCACCGTCTCGTTTGGATGCTGGACCGCCTCCTCCGTCTCCTCCGTGGGCCTGAGGGATACTTGAAGCAGAAATATCTGCCGGTGCGCAGAAGAGTTCCGTCACGACTGCAGAGGGTCAGGGGGTCGGCGTGGCTTCACCGACGCGTGGGGAAAGGGCAAGTCCCTATTCGGGCGCCATTATGTGGTAAATAAATAAATAATACCCTATTTTTGAATGAATAAATGAATAACAGATAGCTCAATAAATAAGAGTCAAGATTCGAGGTAGTAGGAGTTTGGCAGGTTTAATACAGCATAAGGACAGGAACAGGACCACCTGCACAGGAATAGGATGGCAGCTGCCGGGGACAGGATCGGGAATGACGGCGTAACTTTTAATAACAGTATATGAGCATATATACATAACGCAAACACATAACATTACATTGCAATAGGCGTAGCAGTGGGTGGAGCAATAGGCGTGACGCGTAGCAGTCGCGAAAGATAAGGGTGAAAAGAGGTGTAACAGGGCGTATACATAGACATGTGATGCAAACGTAACAGAATATGTCATGAATGGGGCGGAAACCATGGAGGGGGCTACCTAAGGAGCCGGGACCTCTAACCTGATGGTGCGCGCAAACTAGCAATGACGTATCACTAGGAGAAGCTGGGGGCTTCGAACTCTGTGCTAGGAGCAGAGACTGAAGTCTGGAGAGTCAGGGCGACATGTACCTAAACAGTATCTAGTATCTGATGTTTAGAGAACATGTTGATATAAACTAGAAGTCAGGAGGGGAAAGGCTAACAGACACTAAGACTGGACCATGCATTATTCTACATGTAGTGCGTGATGAAGAATATTAAATGACCATTAATACAGGATTTCTCTAACGTGGGGCCGTAAAGGCTAGACAATGACGGTAACTATTGATGCGATTCAGTAGCTTAGGAATGTAGAGAAGGAGGGCTGGACTGATAACTCGAATCATAACATACTCTTGGCAGACTCAGAGGCAGGGCCAAGCTGAACCGGGCACTGCGAGGCAGGAAGTAAGTGAAGGGTCGAGGATACAGGTGGGGGTTGTATCGCTCCTCAGCGAGGCTTCAGGAGACAGGAGCCGAATCTGGTGTCCGGGCCCTTTTGAGGCCTAGAAACGGGGACTTTACAATGAAATAACGTGCACACTGAGAAACGTGGCAACGTAGCTTTACATAGGCCTGATATTTGTAGTATTCACGAGGACTGGAACTGACATACTAGAGGTGGACACAACTGTAATTGCGTCTTGAATCGAACATGGGGAATACATATGCATATTTAATCATGCACACATAACATATGATGGATGACACGTAGGGACACAGAACATGGCAAAATTTACTTTTCCACATTCTCTTTGTTCTGATCGTCCTCTTCTTTCCGATTTCTGCGAGGAAGTCTGAAAAGATTGGGAGGGACGTGTATCAATGTCTTGATATCTATCAGGCTTTTTTATATTATCCCTATTTCTAAGGTTATATCTTTTCCCAGAGGGGTCACTCTGGGGTGACCTGTGTCTTTGGTTCGGAGATTTTTCTCTTCGCCTAGGAGACCTTCCTCTGGACTGGAATTTCTTTTCTTTAGGATTGGATTGTTTGTTTCCATCCCAGTTCTTTTTTGGTAATGTTGAATTATTAGTAAAAAATATTTTTTCAGGACTTTCAATCAGTTGTGGTTTTACTGGTATTCCACCTAAACTATCTCTACCTAGTTCCTCATAGGATTTTTCTATGATTCTGGCAATTTCAGCTGGTTGGTCTGCTATATCTGTCTCTTTTAACCTCTGGCGGATCGCCACGTTTGCTGCTTCTCCCTTTATGTTGGCTAATAATATAGCCGAGACCTGCTTGAAGTCTTTTAGTAATTTCATACCAAGAGTTAAAGCGGGTTCTGGACCGTATTCGTCTTGAATTTGTTTTAGCACATCTGGTATTACCGAAATGGATGGAACACCGTGCGTTTTTGTGTAGACGGAAGCAAAGACTGTACCCCAAGTGTCACAGTCCTCTATGTGTGGTGCGATTCCCATTGGGAGACAGATAGTCAGAATCCTGTGCTTTTCTAGCGGGGTGGTGTCTGGAAACACCGCCTCTATTTGGGTGATTTTCTGCGCCAACCAGAATGGTATTTGTTCCCGTTTAGTCGGTACTTTACCTAGGCAGGATTGGATGTTCTGTGGTGTAATTTTATTTGTGTTCCCCTGGTGAGGGGTCAGCTGTGGAAGTTTAATCGCTGGCTGAATTGTTGAAGTCCGCATCACATACTGGACTAATTGTCTATGTATTTTTATTAATTGTTTTAGCTGTGTTAACAGCTCTGCTGCAGACATCCCATTGATGTCTGGATGTGGTGTGTATCCGGCTAGGACCGGCCACGTTGCTCCTGGTCTTCCTAAAGGACCGAGCCTGGTGATGTGATTGTTATGTTTAGGGGCGCCATCAAATAAGAGCAAATGCTCTTGAAATTTGAGTGGTACTTCCACCTCCTCGAAAGGAGTGTACTCATTAGGAGGTTCCTCTATTTTGTAATAGTGGAAGTACTTTGTTACAGCATTTGCTGCTGGAAAATGTATCCATGAATAGTATACCTCTGTCTGCCGATATTCGTGTGCCTCAATTACGAATATGACTGTGCCACCTCTAGGTGTCAGTCCATTTTCTATAAGTTTTAGAGTTATAGATCTCCTTTTGATGACCGGGATGAGTATTATATCCTCGTCCGCTGCCTGCATGGTAGCATCAGCTGCTGCGAGTTCAGTTGCTATTCTAACTGCCTCTCTTTCATCCTCATTGTCTGACATTTTACTGTCCAAAAGGTTATTTTGTTTGTTTGCAGATCAGGTTTCTTATGGAAACAAAGATTAGATGCACAATATTTTGGAACTGTTTTTATCCTTCAACGTTGACTAAACCAAGTACCATACATAGGAGTTTCCTCCTGCGAGGTTTGGCGGATATTACCTCTCACCCACTCCAGACGTCTTTGGAGTATTGTGGGAAAAGGGGTCTGAGTGAGAAAGCACGACTGAGTTACTCTAAATGTCTTACGTTAGTTTTATCGCCCTTTCCAAACGCGTTGGGCGCCATGTAGTGTAACTCCTATCATCCCAATAGGCTCTGCGCATTGGAATAATACCTACAATAGTAAAGGCCTAGACCAGACGTTAACTAGGTCTACTACTGTCGATATTAGACTTAAAGTTTTGGGTTTGCCAGCTTAGCTCAGAGTTCACTAGAAACTTTCTCGAATGTTCAGGAAAGAATAAACTTCCCTGATTAGACAAGAAGGGATTTAGTTTCTGACAACCATAGAACATGACAACTTTGCTCTCCCCTAATCAAGAGTAAATCTCGAGAGTCGTGTGAACAAAAGGCAATTTATTTTACTCAGTCAGTACGTGCATTCTTAGTCTCATCAGATTGTAGAGAAAAGGAAGAGACGGGCGTGTTCAATAAAAAGGTGTTATTTATTGATCAGTCTCTTTTCTCATACAAGAGAAATGGATCGATATTATTGCAATACTTATAGTTAAGTAAAGTGCATACATTAAAAGCAGCAGTATAAAATAATACTGTAAAAACATTGATATGGTTTCTAAGCCATAAGATGTTTAAAATGAATAAAATATATTACATACACATATACATTTGACTAAACGTACTCAACTGGTGTTTCTAGATACGCCTACCCCGTGTACCTGACCTAAGTCTAATACGAGGGCGGGAATAGAAAGTTACAGTTTAAGTTAAGTTTGTTTTTGCCAAGTGAAATAACTTAAGAATTCTCTGTGAGGGGTTATTCAGTTCTGTACCTGGAAGTTAGGATGAATGAGGAATGGTATCTCTTTCTCTGGTCTCGATATTCCAGGCTGCCTGCGAGGGCTACCCGGAAGCGCCGGTGCTTGGTTTCTCGGCAGGAGAAAGCAGCTTCTTGTTCTCAGCGCGTCAGAAAGGCGGGGCTGCTGCCAGCGGGGTCTGCTCTGCTTTTGGGCTTCGGCAAGTATGGCTGCTCCGTCTCGTCACCACGCGTGTGTTTGCATAGGGCAAGATCGGTAATATTTATACCTTTAAGGTGCTGAGATTGACGTAAGGATGGACATAGATACGTCAATAAGGATGTCATACGACTTGCTCGTTAGCACATTCTTTTGCTGAAGTTCTCGGTGAAATCAAAACAATGGCCGCAGGGTTTTGCCCAGGTTGTCATAGGTTTGATTTGTTATGAGAACTCCGTATGCCTTATCAGGGGCTGGAGGAATATCGCTTGTCTAATTAGATCGCAAGCGTTATGACCTAATCAGATAACACGTTCCTGTGCCGTAGTGTGACTGCGTCAGATAACGGTATCTGCATCATGGGGTTTTTCTGCCTCATGGGCTGATTACTTAGTTAACTTGTTAGTTTGCTAACCAGAATAGGGTCAGGAATAGGGGGATCGATTCAGAACATATAGGAATACATCACACCGTAATAACCGGATATATGCTGTGCTTGCAGTTGCAATACAAACTATTGCTACTATTCATGGTAGTATTGGACAAATTTACAATTTCTTTTCCTTGCCTTCCCTACACTGGAACGGACGTGCGGGTGCGGTGTTACATGCTCTTCAAGGTAACACTTAGTTCATCCAGTGACCATCTACTCTCTCTAGATACACATGTGCTATCTAAGAGTCAGATAATACCATGCTCCAGGCATCCATCCATTCAAAGTATATGCACACATACAGTTTATGTTTCACCCACCCAGGCTGTTGTCCTTCCACCCATCCTTGCTTCATCATTGACCCAGCCATGCACCATACCATATTCTTTCCTTCCCAGCCACCTCTGGGGCCAAGCAAACACATATCATTCTTCTTTGCCAGCCATCATAAAATTTCTCGTCCTTCCACACTTACTTACACCCTTCTTTCGCTTTTCGAATATATAGCTTACCTGTGCCCGCCACCACCGTGTCAACCCTCACAGGCACATTGGTGTCGTCCGCCACTCGCACCGCCTCCTCCCCAGAAGAGTTGTCCTCCTCATCCACCACCTCCGCACTGGCCCCGCCACCATATGTTCCACCTACAAAGTACATTTTTAGAATGTTAGAACACACCACTCACTACTGTATAATATTTGGTCTAGGAGGAATAAAGAAAGTTAAAAAAAACGAAATACAATGTAATAATTTGTAACTGTATACTCTACGGTAAAAATGTCCCTTTTTCCAGGGAAGGCTGTTGTCTTGCTGCACTTTTTGGCACAACTGATGAATGCTTGCTTTTTATTTTTAACACACAACACTTTTTCTCCTAACAGAAGCTTGACTTTTAAGAACACGATCAGGGTCAAGCTCAAGTTCAAACCAGGTGAGAGCTTAGCTCGACCACAAGAAATGTGTCCAATTAATCGTTAGCGCTAAGCACTTTTCCATTTTCAGTTAAACGTTTACTTTTATGACAAAGTTGATTTTAATAAATGTGTTTAGTTTTAATAAAGCTTTTAAACTTACATAGACTCTGTGGTTTTTGGTCCTCCAGACTAGAGTGGATGAGCTAAAGGTTTTGGAATTTTTGCAAGCATGAGTGCCTCTGACACTTCTTGACTGTGACTCCGTACTCTTGCCCTGCGTAGGATAATCTAATGATCATTGGGGATCAATCATCGGTGACTTAGGGAGCTAAATGACTCTGCCACACTATCTAGTCAGTAAGGAGATTGGGGGTTCTTCAAAGTCTGATATCACTGAGGTATGTGGAAAGAAAGTCTACCTGCGCCTATTATAATTGATAAACAATGCACTATTTAGTGTTCATAGTTCGGTTTGTGCAGATTTGTCCCTGCAACAGTAGTAGAATGGATTGTCCCCCTATCCAAAACAAAAGTAAAGTAGTATCTTATTCTTTCTTGGTGGTCATTCACCTTTTTATTGTTGGCAATTGTCAAAGCATAAACATTTAGAAGACTTGAAAAGACATTATGGACAATCCCAGAGGACTGCACTCAGTGCATAGAGCTATTGCTGACTAGAATGGGAGTCCAATGGAATTACCAAATGTGCAATCTTAGTTAGCTACACAAACAGACTAATAAGAATAATCTAGTAATACCACAGGGAGTCATAGTCGAGGCAGGATAGGAATTTAGATCCAGTCTACAAGAAGATCAAAGACGATTTAGAAAAAATCGAATGAGGAACGCTAGGAAAAAATAGGTACTCTTTATTAAAATTAAAACTTACTGGGGCCAGCAAAGGAGCCCTCGCCTGCCCGATCCTGGCCTGCATCCTCCTGTACAGCACCCTCCTCCTGTGTCCTCTTGCCCTTGGGGGGAGCTGATGTACAACATGAAAGAAAGAAAGACCAGAAAACATGGATGAGATTTGTCAACCAAATCAAACATTTCAAAAGAACTATAACAAAATATTTTGGAGAAATAGCAAATAGATAGACAACTATTCCACGGGATATATTGACCTATCTCATATGGTATACTACGTTATTCGTATTGCCTGATTTGCGGACCGTTGACTTTCAAAGTTCCTATGTAACTCAATAAACAGACTACTAAAAAGGTTTGCCTAGGCCTGGCAGGCAGAAGTCCGCAGCACGCAAAGTGACAGACAAAGTCCACCCTGCTTGCAGATCAGTGAATACTCAAACTATCAATCCACCGACCACCACCACTATTTCTTCTTATAGCCATGTGTCTAAAGGAAGGACTGGACTTCAGTCTGTTGGGGCTGATTTAGAAGTCCCTTGCGGCTCATTTTCCTCCATTGTTGCGTGTCTTTTGTGACGCAGCGGCAGAACAAAAGAGTCGCCATGGTGCGACGTATATATTAAAAAAAACGCATATGGGAGATGCATCACGTTGTAAAGCCCTGCACCATCAGGGGGCGTTCCGGCGCAAGGGAGGGCGTTCCTGCGCAGGAACGAATCCTAAAAGTAGCTGAGGGAAATCTACAAGATGTCAATCAGTCACTTTTAGGACAATGATGCGTGACTCAAACCCTGCGCCTGCTTGAAGCCGACGTACGGCTTGATGCAGCATTGGGGAGATAGGGCACCCCAGAGCATTGCTGGAGCTGCGCCATCGTTGGCACGCAACTCCAGCAATGCGCCACCTTTACACCACAGATGCGTAAGGCTTCTGTGACGTTTTGGGCCAATGGGTGGTGGTGGCATGGCGCACAATTACTGCCGCATCCCTGCTACTTTGCAGGGATGCGCCGGTAATTGAAAATATGACCCTTAGTGTCTCATTACGCAGTTCTTTACACTACACTCATACATAATTTCTCAGGCCAATGAAATGAACACAAAATACAAAACAAATAGGCATAGTAGCAAGCAAGGCTACTGAGAAGGAGAGCAGTGCACCTGAAATGCATAGAAGATTTTGAAATATAATTTACCTAATGTAATCGGCAGCATTATTGCTCTTGGTAAAGAACAAAGATTTGCAAATAACAGAGCCGGATAAAACAGATTAGTGATGAAATAGCTAGAAATGGCTACTACTACTCACCAAGCCCGGGGACCTCTACGCCGAGCGCGTCCAGCAAGTCCCGTTCCCGGTCCATGACATCCGTCCAGCGGTGGGTGGCCTGGTTATAGGTGCGCCGGACCCCAGAGAGCTTAAACATGGCCCGGCACACCTTCTCCCCACCGCTTCCGGCGCTCCCGGATGCCATAGCCGGTTGCGATCTTGCCGCCTCCCAGGATCGTCTTGGGGAGGCGGCGCTGGATGTGGAAGATGAGTGCGGCCACCTCCTCTGCGCTAAAGATCTCCCGTGGCATCACTTGCTCCCCCCTCCAACGCCCGCACGGGAGCCGGGCATGGGGTGCGGGACCCTTCCCCTTCTCAGGGTGCTTCCCGGCTCCCTTTACCATGGTCTGGGCAGAAATGAGTTAAATAATAAAGAAGAAATAGAATAGGGAAGAAGAAAATAAAAGAGTTTAAAAAAGTAGTTTAAAATTAACAAAAAGTAGCAGAAAACACAAAAATATAGAGCTAGAAAAATAGAGGGATAGATAATAAGTAAAATAGATCAAATAAACTTAAAAAAAAGCAAAGGATGGCAGAGATTCAGAGAGGATACAGAAAGCATGCCCAGAACCATAGCAATGAATGAGAAAGAAGATGGCCGCGCCCATTCACGACCGCGTGGGTAAGTTCGCGCGAGATTTTCCTCGCGAGCACGTGCGAAATTGTACTAGCGAGCAGCACACTTTGCGAGATTACACATAGCGGCCGTAAACGGAATTACGTCACGCAAACAAGATGCCTGCGCCCGTGTACGACCGCTAGGGTAACTTCGCAAACGTATAGCTACAAGCGCCTTGCGAACACGAAAAAAATCACGCGAACATACACGCCGCAAAAAAAAAAAAGTGTATTCGCTCGCATTCGCGGCTTCCGAAATCGATCTCGCACGGATTCGCGCCCCGCAAATGACGCGAAATTGCAGAAAAATGATTTTTGCTAAACTGAAAGCAATCAGCAGGTGCAAAAGTTCAAACTTAACATTAGTAACCATTCACTCTAGTGCTTCCTTAGGGGCCCCTCCAGAGTTCAGTTGCCTATTTGCAACTATTCCATGACCCTGCTATGACCCAAACAGCAGGCTCATAGAATAGCTACAAGTAGACCATAAAGGTCCTGTGAAAAAAAATTGCACTGCAACAGAAAGCAAATTACAGATAAGGAAGGAAGCAGGTGCCAGCCAGACTGGAAGTTTCAAAATTACTGACACATTAATCCCCCCCTAATTAATTCATGGCAGTTGAAGAAGGGCAGGTGTGCTTGCTTTCACTGCAACAGAAAGCAAATTACAGATAAGGAAGGAAGCAGGTGCCAGCCAGACTGGAAGTTTAAAAATAAGTGACACATTAATCAACCCCAAATTAATTCATGGCAGTTGAAGCAGGGTGGTGTGCTTGCTTTTTTTCACCCCCATAATCTACAGTGATAAACAAACCTAATGGGTGGCAGTCAGGATGTACCAGAGGGTGGCATGGGTGTACCAGAGGGTGGCAGTTGTGAAACAGAGGGTGCTGTGAACCTGTGATGATAAACCAGACGTAGAAACAACATAGTCGCGGCCGTTGCGAGCCGAAAAGTAAGTTTGCAATTGCGAAATGGTCCACAAATCCTCGCGAACGCTCGCCAACAAAAAAAACGGAAAAATCCGCTAATCCGCAAGAGAGTTCGCGGATTTTGCGGATTGCGAATCCGTAAATCCGCAAATTCGCGTACGCGAGATCCGCTAGATCCGCCCATGCTTAGTCCTTAACTTTACTTCCCAGTAACCAACCTTCCAGAGCCTTAGTGGCACAATCAAGAAAGTCAGCCCAGTCCTGAGTCTGTGTCTTCTGGGTATCTCTGAACATTAACCTTTTCTGTTCAGTGGTTAAGCCAAACCCATCAATTAGAGCACTCTTCAGGACAGAGTAGTTTTTAGCATCCTCATGGCTAACAGTGAGGAGTTTGTCTCTTCCTTTTTCTGAAAAGGAGAGCCATAAGATTGCTGTCCACTGACCTTGGGGAATCTGCTGTACCATGCAGGCCCTCTCCAAGCAGTTATCCACTTGTGGATGTCATCCCCATCTTTGTAGGAGGGCACAATCTTGCTCAGGTTTCTATGATCGTAGGGCCTGTCTTTATCCTTAGGGATATTGCTGCCACCAGTGGAATCTAATCCACTTAACTTTTGCTCCCTTGCTAAAGCAAGTTTAGCTTGGGCCAGGGCTGTTTCCTCCTTTTCTATCTGAAGTTGGATAGCTCTCATCCTAGCCTCATGTTCTCTTCTCTGAGGGGAAGGCATTCCCCTTTGAGAACCCCTTGATGCATTAGAGAGTAGAGACTCCCTGGAAGGAGGTCTTTCCCTTCTATTGCCTGGATTAAGTCTACTATTAGGTCTGGAAAGGTGCAACCCTTCTCCATTCCCATGTAAGCTTAGGTTAGCCTGGCTAAGCCTCCTGACTTGGACTATCTCCTCCATCATCTGAATCTTCCTCCTCTTCTGCCTCCTCTACTTCTGGGGACAGGGAGTCATCTTCTGCAGAGGGTACTCCTTCACCTGTATTATCTGGGGGACCTGGTTTAGAGGCCCTCTCAAGATCAGCTGCCTCTAGGAACCCTGTTTCAACCTCCTGGAGGTACACAATGACCTAATCTCTCGGAAGTTGAGCATATCATATCTGGAGGGTGCCTTGGGAAGGTCACTTACCACAGGTAGAGAACCAGAGGGTTCACCTGTGCCAGACATGTCTAGTGAGGTGCATTGTGTGCACCTACCTACACTGAGTGTTTACCTACTAGAACCTCTCTAGGAGTTGTAGTCAGGGTGTGCTAGGCCCTTTCCTCTACAACAGCTAAGTTCAGTAGAACTTAAGCATTTTAAGCTTTGTTATATGTACCTATGGTACCTAATGTGATCTTTCAAATGATATCAAAGATTACAATTGGTAAAACAACAGCAAGCTCAAATCCCAACCGCTGCACACCAATGTGAGAAGTTTGCCTGGTATATGATGTTCACTATTCTAGTGAGCACCTTGCACCAGTCCAAACAACCCTTATGGTGATGGTTGTAAAGTCAACCTTATAGACCAGCTATCCTAGTGGCAACATGGACAAACGCAGTCTTAGGCCAAACTCAAGAGGGCATGTGAAGCCAGCTGTTTTACCATATGCAAACCTTTTAATACCAAATGAAAGGACACCACACAGGTTATATATTCAAAATATATATGTATTTATTTCTAAATAAATCCCCTTAACTGTTTATGAGCACAGGAGCACAAGTGTATAACAAGTAACTTAATATAACATACAAAAGTTGCACAAATATGGATAGGCCCTGGTGGCCCGCTAAACCATATACTAAAATAGTGGTATAAGAACCACGTCACGAACAATGGTAAGGCCTAGGGCCTTGGGAATCGCTGGGGCTACACTGGACTAACAGCAGTTAGGGAGCAGGAGGCCCACAGGATGAGGGTGCAGTGTTTAAATGCACACGCGTGCACCTATAGAAGTCAATGGGTGTGTAAAGTTAGAAAGTTGCAGATTTGGAAGTCTTCCGACTGGAGTAGAACTTAACCACTTAAAACTAGGACACTAGAAGTGTAAATCTCTACAGGAGCACGGCAGTACTGGCGTTACCTCACCCACAGGAAGTGGGTGCATAGGTGTTGATGGAGCGAGTTTCAGAATAATATTTTGTTCTGGGTCGTAAAGTTAAACTTCCATAATAAAATAACCGTATTAATTGATTTGTGATGGATTATTAATCGACCTAGTTTAAAATGCATTTACACAACATGAGGGACTAACTTATGTGCTCTTTGTTGCAAAAGCAAGTGCATTGAAAATAATAAACTAACCTTATCTATTGTCTTTGTCAGTATTAAATGCGGCTGTTTAATTAATGGCATGTGCTTATTTGTGTGCTTATGTTATGTCCTACGTCTTTTATGTGGCAGAAGCTTGTGGAGAATCATGCGGCCTATAAGAAGAAGGTTAATATGAAACGCAGCTTTGTGTGCACAGCTAGGTAACATAAATTAATGGGTTAATAATTAGCAAAGGGGGTGGGTAACAGAATGGTCTCAATTCTCTAATTAATTGATGTCTTGTGTTTGTTTAAATAATAGTTTTTCGAGTGAGGCCTAAAAGAGTAAACTGAAACATGGCGTTGTCAAGTCCTGTCCAGAGAGAGTAAGAGCCCTGCATGGAAACTTTTACCACGTTGAAAAATATTTGCAAGCTCAAATGAAAATTGTTTTACGTGCTCTTGGTGAGACTAAGTCAAGGACAGGAAGCGGCAAAGCTTGCCAAGCGAAGGAAGTCATGTACTGTGGCTCAAATAAAAGTATAATTTTAAGGAAGCTGCGTGACTTCAGAATAAGAGACAATGGACTCTAAGAAAAGCCCAATCTAGGCTTGGAGAAAGATGATGACACCATATGAGCTGACATCAGTCAGCCAATAAGGACACTGGATGGCAGGGAAAAATATTTTAGTGAGATTAGTTAGACAGAAAGGTATAAAACGTGGCCCCTTTGACAGGAGGGTTCTTCTCGCTTTCCGATTCCTGATGGGCGTGTCGTGCTGATGGACTTTTGACGCACGTAAGGATAACAGGCTTTAATGACTTTACATTTTAGGTGAAGTGAGATTTAGCTAGGGAAATAGACTTAGGGAATGGAAAACTATTATTTGCTTTAACTCATACATGCTGATTTATTTTGAAGATGTCAGTTCAATAATTCATTTACCTTAATTAATGCTGCTTAATTTGCTAATAAATAAAGATTTCCTAATGAGAATGCACTTTCCTGAATAATAAAGTTAATAAATAGATTATTGAAACGACAAGCTGGTCTTGTTTATTCATGGTCTAGTTATCATCAGCTGATCCATTTGCCTAAGTGACTTAATTAATATGATAAATGCATAAAACCATGGTAAGAAAATGATAAACTGCAGTTGTATATAAAATGTGTAAATAGTTTTTGAATAGGTTTTATTAATTAGGTCACATGATTCAGTTGCCCAAAAATTGTCTCATTAGTATATGGTCCTTGTGCGAGTATTATGATTAATGGTGAGTATTGTGAAGTTGGGTAGCGTTGTTGAGACAGTTTTTCCAAAGGGGCACTGGATCAGTGTCAAAGTATGTCGGGTTTCGTCGTGGAGTTCTATGGAGCCTTGGAGAAAAGATGATGCAGGCGACCAGGAGAGAAGAGTCTGGTTGTATACAAGGGTGGATCGAAGATGTAGAGTACCTGAAAGCAGAGGGGACAGAGTCTGGGTCACTAGCCACTGACCAGAAAGGAACCAGGAAGGAACCAGGCGATGTCAGGTTGCGATCAGGTGATGTCGTGAAGCTTATCTCCACTGCCATGTGGATCAGGAGGTGTCGACGACAACCAGGAGCTGGGAACAGACTGTCCCACGAAGGTTCCCGCTGATGGCGGTGTTGGTTCTCTATTCGGAATCAACAGGCCTTGGCAAATGCACCCAATGCAGGAATCAAAGATGGTTTCTGGATCAGACCAGCAAGGTCTGATGGGCTGCTCCTTTTCAGGGGAGCAAGCGCCAGTCTGGAGCAACCAGACCATTGTTGAAAATTCAAAGGTTTGTCGTCGCAGAGGCCACTAGCCAACGATCAAGTGACCGGACAGACGCATCAAGCAGGAAAATGCAAAAGGGCCCCACGCAGCACTCGGTGAGTGTGGAGAGGTGATCTTAGGTGCAGTTGGTGCTCGGGGCTGGGGCTTCTCAATCCCCAATGCACAACTTCGCGGGTGCCTCAGAAGTTGCACGGAAAGCGTTTCGCTGGCTTTCCAAGATGGCCGGTCCCACGTCTCTCGTCGCTTCCACGGTCTCAGCTTCGCTGTGGCTGTGGCTCGGGCTGTTGGATGTCTGGAAGTCTGGTTCTTGTCAGGCTCTGTCGTTTGAGCTCCGGCGGGAGCAACAACAAAGCAAACCGTTGAGCGCTTGATAGTGCCTGCTTGCACAGGGTGGTCACTCCTTGACCACAAGGGAGATTCTTCAGTCTTCTACGTCGAGTAGGATGTCGAAGGGTCCAGAGTTTCATATCAGAGTTTCAGTCAGGATTATCTAAAGTCTAAGGACACAGCTTCTACCTTTAATCCAAATCAAGGGGCTTGATTACGTGCTAGGTCCCTTGTATGGGTGGGACCCAGGAAGGGGGTGGTTACACCCCTTTCCCTTTGTCCAGTTTCACGCACGAGCTGGGGCTGGAGTGCCCCAGCACCGGTTTGAACTAGCCTATGCATGGGACACCTTGTGTGCCCCAGGCAGTGTCTCCTTTCATTCAGCCCTCCCTTCCCCAATCCACTATCTCCTGTCTGGGGTGGTGCTAGCACCTCCCTGTGACAGGAAACCTATTGTCCGAGCCTCCCTCGCTGGAAGGACTCCCAGCAGCAGGAGGTCAGACTTGTGTCTTTGGCAGCAGCATCCATTTTGTGATGCTGAGGCTCTGGTTAACTTTAACCAGGATTAGGGAAAGTAACATGTCTTCTCCCTCTAGAAGGGTGGAATGCTACCCCCGTCGCCAGGACCTGCGAGGGGGTAGTATTCCAAAGCGTATGACACTTTACACTACATGTTTTGATAAAGCCAAACCAAAGATAGCATTTAACCGCGAGGTTCATAATGCACTTAAGAGTATATGGTATAGCAATACCCTGGAACAGCTAGAAGGACATGGTTCCGAAAGCTGCAGACAGGCCCAGCTCATGCTAAAGCACCACCTCACATTAAACCAAGCACTCTGCCTACAGGATTGTTAAGGCCTGCCATAGGAGTGACTTATACATGCATATGTGTCCAGGTATAAGGTTAGACATAGGTATACTATATCTAAGCAAGGGGTGATTACACGACTTTGCCCCAGCTGAGTGATCAGCCAGTTGTGTCAGTTTGGATGGCCAGCCAGGGGTGGCAAAATATATGCTGCAGCCCCTGGTAGGCCTTGGGTGCACCTATGCCCTGGGTACCTAGAGTACTCTGTACATCGACTCATAAGAGTGACCCAAAACCCAATTGGTGATGTACCTAAAGAACATGGTGTGAAATTTAGAGAGAGAACAGCAGGGCTGTGGGTCTGATTAGCAGACCCACAGCCACACAAAGTCGAAAACCAGTCAAGCAAAAAGCAAAAAAAGGGGGTGATTGATAGCAGACCCTACTCTTCTACACTCTGCACACACCCCTCTTATGTCTGGGCACCGCTGGGAGTCCTCTGCACCCATCCCCATACTGTTGGGGACTGCTGGGAGTCATATCCACCCACCCCTCTTATGTCTGGGCACTGCTGGGAGTCCTCTGCACCCACCCCATACTGTTGGGCACTGCTGGGAGTCCTCTGCACCCACCCCTCTTATATCTGGGCACTGCTGGGAGTCCTCTGTACCCACCCCTCATATGTCTGGGCACTGCTGGGAGTCATATCCAGCCACCCCTCTTATGTCTGGGCACTCCTGGGAGTCATATCCACCCACCCCTCTTATGTCTGGCCTCTGCTGGGAGTCCTCTTCACCCATCCCTCATATGTCTGGGCACTTCTGAGAGTCCTTTGCACCCACCCCTCATATGTGTGGGCACTGCTGGGAGTCATATCCACCCACCCCTCTTATGTCTGGGTACTGCTGAGAGTCCTCTGCACCCACCCCTCATATGTCTGGGCACTGCTGGGAGTCATATCCACCCACCCCTCGTATGTCTGGCCACTCCTGGGAGTCATATCCACCCACCCCTCTTATGTCTGGCCTCTGGTGGTAGTCCTCAGCAACCTCCCCACATATGTCTGGGCACTGCTGGGAGTGATATACACCCACCCATCTTATGTCTGGACACTGATGAGAGTCCTCTGCACCCACCCCCATACTGTTGGGCACTGCTGGGAGTCATATCCACCCACCCCTCTTATGTCTGGGCACTGCTGGGAGTCCTCTGCACACACCCCTCCTATGTCTGGGCACTGCTGGGAGTCCTCTGCACCCACCCCTCTTATGTTTGGGCACTGCTGGGAGTCATATCCACCCACCCCTCTTATGTCTGGGCACTGCTGGGAGTCGTCTGCACACACGCCTTTTATGTCTGGCCTCTGCTTGGAGTCCTCTGCCCCACCCCTCATATGTTTGGGCACTGCTGGGAGTCATATCCACCCACCCCTCTTATGTCTGAGCACTGCTGGGAGTCCTCTGCACCCACCCCATACTGTTGGGCACTGCTGGGAGTCATATCCACCCACCCCTCTTATGTCTGGGCACTGCTGGGAGTCCTCTGCACCCACCCCATACTGTTGGGCACTGCTGGGAGTCCTCTGCACCCACCCCTCTTATGTCTGGGCACTGCCGGGAGTCATATCCACCCACCTCTCTTATGTCTCAGCACTGCTGGGAGTCCTCTGCACCCACCCCCATACTGTTGGGCACTGCTGGGAGTCATATCCACCCACCCCTCTTATGTCTGGGCACTGCTGGGAGTCCTCTGCACCCACCCCATACTGTTGGGCACTGCTGGGAGTCCTCTGCACCCACCCCTCTTATGTCTGGGCACTACTGGGAGTCCTCTGTACCCACCCCTCATATGTCTGGGCACGGCTGGGAGTCATATCCACCCACCCCTCTTATGTCTGGGCATTCCTGGGAGTCATATCAACCCACCCCTCTTATGTCTGGCCTCTGCTGGGAGTCCTCTTCACCTATCCCTCATATGTCTGGGCACTTCTGAGAGTCCTTTGCACCCACCCCTCATATGTGTGGGCACTGCTGGGAGTCATATCCACCCACCCCTCTTATGTCTGGGTACTGCTGAGAGTCCTCTGCACCCACCCCTCATATGTCTGGGCACTGCTGGGAGTCATATCCACCCACCCCTCGTATGTCTGGCCACTCCTGGGAGTCATATCCACCCACCCCTCTTATGTCTGGCCTCTGGTGGTAGTCCTCAGCACTCACCCCTCATATGTCTGGGCACTGCTGGGAGTCCTCTGCACCCATCCCTCATATGTCTGGGCACTGCTGGGAGTCATATGCACCCACCTCTTTTATGTCTGGCCTCTGCTGGGAGTCCTCTGCACCCACCCCTCATATGTCTGGGCACTGCTGGGAGTCATATCCACCCGCCCTCTTATGTCTGGGCACTGCTGGGATTCCTCTGCACCCACCCCTCTTATGTCTGGCCTCTGCTGGGAGTCCGCTGCACCCACCCCTCATATGTCTGGGCTTTGCTGGGAGTCATATCCACCCACCCCTCATAAGTCTGGGCACTGCTGGGAGTCATCTGCACCCACCCCTCTTATGTCTGGGCACTGCTGGGAGTCATATCCACCCACCCCCATACTGTTGGGCACTGCTGGGAGTCATATCCACCCACCCCTCTTATGTCTGGGCACTGCTGGTAGTCCTCTGCACACACCCCTCTTATGTCTGGGCACTGCTGGGAGTCCTCTGCACCCACCCCTATTATGTTTGGGCACTGCTGGGAGTCATATCCACCCACCCCTCTTATGTCTGGGCACTGCTGGGAGTCCTCTGCACACACACCTTTTATGTCTGGCCTCTGCTTGGAGTCCTCTGCACCCACCCCTCATATGTTTGGGCACTGCTGGGAGTCATATCCACCCACCCCTCATATGTCTGGGCACTGCTGAGAGTCCTCTGCACCCACCCCTCATATGTCTGGGCACTGCTGGGAGTCATATCCACCCACCCCTCGTATGTCTGGCCACTCCTGGGAGTCATATCCACCCACCCCTCTTATGTCTGGCCTCTGGTGGTAGTCCTCAGCACTCACCCCTCATATGTCTGGGCACTGCTGGGAGTCCTCTGCACCCATCCCTCATATGTCTGGGCACTGCTGGGAGTCATATGCACCCACCTCTCTTATGTCTGGCCTCTGCTGGGAGTCCTCTGCACCCACCCCTCATATGTCTGGGCACTGCTGGGAGTCATATCCACCCGCCCTCTTATGTCTGGGCACTGCTGGGATTCCTCTGCACCCACCCCTCTTATGTCTGGCCTCTGCTGGGAGTCCGCTGCACCCACCCCTCATATGTCTGGGCTTTGCTGGGAGTCATATCCACCCACCCCTCATAAGTCTGGGCACTGCTGGGAGTCATCTGCACCCACCCCTCTTATGTCTGGGCACTGCTGGGAGTCATATCCACCCACCCCCATACTGTTGGGCACTGCTGGGAGTCATATCCACCCACCCCTCTTATGTCTGGGCACTGCTGGTAGTCCTCTGCACACACCCCTCTTATGTCTGGGCACTGCTGGGAGTCCTCTGCACCCACCCCTATTATGTTTGGGCACTGCTGGGAGTCATATCCACCCACCCCTCTTATGTCTGGGCACTGCTGGGAGTCCTCTGCACACACGCCTTTTATGTCTGGCCTCTGCTTGGAGTCCTCTGCACCCACCCCTCATATGTTTGGGCACTGCTGGGAGTCATATCCACCCACCCCTCATATGTCTGGGCACTGCTGGGAGTCATATACACCCACCCCTCTTATGTCTGGGCACTTCTGGGAGTCATATCCACCCACCTCTCTTATGTCTCAGCACTGCTGGGAGTCCTCTGCACCCACCCCCATAGTGTTGGGCACTGCTGGGAGTCATATCCACCCACCCCTCTTATGTCTGGGCACTGCTGGGAGTCCTCTGCACCCACCCCATACTGTTGGGCACTGCTGGGAGTCCTCTGCACTCACCTCTCTTATGTCTGGGCACTTCTGAGAGTCCTCTGTACCCACCCCTCATATGTATGGGCACTGCTGGGAGTCATATCCACCCACCCCTCTTATATCTGGGCACTCCTGGGAGTCATATCCACCCACCCCTCTTATGTCTGGCCTCTGCTGGGAGTCCTCTTCACCCACCCCTCATATGTCTGGGCACTTCTGAGAGTCCTTTGCACCCACCCCTCATATGTGTGGGCACTGCTGGGAGTCATATCCACCCACCCCTCTTATGTCTGGGCACTGCTGGGAGTCATATCCACCCACCCCTGGTATATGTCTGGCCACTCCTGGGAGTCATATCCACCCACCCCTCTTATGTCTGGCCTCTGGTGGTAGTCCTCAGCACCCACCCCTCATATGTCTGGGCACTGCTGGGAGTCCTCTGCACCCACCCCTCATATGTCTGGGCACTGCTGGGAGTCATATGCACCCACCCCTCTTATGTCTGGCCTCTGCTGGGAGTCCTCTGCACCCACCCCTCATATGTCTGGGCACTGCTGGGAGTCATATCCACCCACCCTCTTATGTCTGGGCACTGCTGGGATTCCTCTGCACCCACCCCTCTTATGTCTGGCCTCTGCTGGGAGTCCGCTGCACCCACCCCTCATATGCCTGGGCACTGCTGGGAGTCATATCCACCCACCCCTCATAAGTCTGGGCACTGCTGGGAGTCATCTGCACCCACCCCTCTTATGACTGGGCACTGCTGGGAGTCATACCCACCCACCCCTCCTATGTCTGGGCACTGATGGGAGTCCTCTGCACCCACCCCCATACTGTTGGGCACTGCTGGGAGTCATATCCACCCACCCCTCTTATGTCTGGGCACTGCTGGGAGTCCTCTGCACACACCCCTCTTATGTCTGGGCACTGCTGGGAATCCTCTGCACCCACCCCTCTTATGTTTGGGCACTGCTGGGAGTCATATCCACCCACCCCTCTTATGTCTGGGCACTGCTGGGAATCCTCTGCACACACGCCTTTTATGTCTGGCCTCTGCTTGGAGTCCTCTGCACCCACCCCTCATATGTTTGGGCACTGCTGGGAGTCATATCCACCCACCTCTCATATGTCTGGGCACTGCTGGGAGTCATATACACCCACCCCTCTTATGTCTGGGCACTGCTGGGAGTCATATCCTCCCACCTCTCTTATGTCTCAGCACTGCTGGGAGTCCTCTGCACCCACCCCCATACTGTTGGGCACTGCTGGTAGTCATATCCACCCTCCCCTCCTATGTCTTGGCACTGCTGGGAGTCCTCTGCACCCACCCCTCTTATGTCTGGGCATTGCTGGGAGTCAAATCCACCCACCCCTCTGATGTCTGGGCACTGCTCTGAGTCCTCTGCACCCACCCCCATACTGTTGGGCACTGCTGGTAGTCATATCCACCTACCCCTCTTATGTCTTTGCACTGCTGGGAGTCCTCTGCACACACCCCTCTTATGTCTGGGGACTGCTGGGAGTCCTCTGCACCCACCCCTCTTATGTTTGGGCACTGCTGAGAGTCATATCCACCCACCCCTCTAATGTCTGGGCACTGCTCGGAGTCTTCTGCACACACCCCTTTAATGCTTGGCCTCTGCTGGGAGTCCTCTACACCCACCCCTCATATGTTTGGGCACTGCTGGGAGTCATATCCACCCGCCCCTCATATGTCTGGGCACTGCTTGGAGTCATATCCACCCACCCCTCTTATGTCTGGGCACTGCTGGGAGTCATATCCACCCACCCCTCTTATGTCTGGGCACTGCTGGGAGTCCAGTGCACCCACCCCTATACTGTTGGGCACTGCTGGGAGTCCTCTGCTCCCACCCCATATATGTCTGGGGACTGCTGGGAGTCATATCCACCCACCCCTCTTATGTCTGGGCACTGCTGGGAGTTGTCTGCACCCACCCCATATATGTCTGGGCACTGCTGGGAGTCCTCTGCACCCACCCCTCATATGTCTGGGCACTGCTGGGAGTCATATCCACTCACCCCTCTTATGTCTGGGCACTGCTGGGAGTCCTCTGCACATACCCCTCTTATGTCTGGTCACTGCTGGGAGACATATCCACCCACCCCTCTTATGTTCGGGCACTGCTGGGAGTCCTCTGCACCCACCCCCATGCTGTTGGGCACTGCTGGGAGTCATATCCACCCACCCCTCTTTGTCTAGGCACTGCTGGGAGTCCTCTGCACACACCCCTCTTATGTCTGGGCACTGCTGGGAGTCCTCTTCACCCACCCCTCAGATGTCTGGGCACTGCTGGGAGTCATATCCACCCACGCCTGTTATGTCTGGGTACTGCTGGGAGTCATATCCACCCACCCCTCTTATGTCTGAGCACTGCTGGGATTCCTCTGCACCCACCCCTCTTATGTCTGACCTCTGCCGGGAGCCCTCTGCACCCACCCCTCATATGTCTGGGCACTGATGGGAGTCATATCCACCCACCCCTCATATGTCCGGGCCCTGCTGAGAGTCATATCCACCCACCCCTCCTATGTCTGGCCTTTGTTGGGAGTCCTCTGCACCCACCCCTCATATGTCTGGGCACTGCTGGGAGTCATAGCCACCCACCCCTCTTATGTCTTGGAACTGCTGGGAGTCATATCCACCCACCCCTCTTATGTCACGCACCGTACTCCAACATTCATGGCGTGTGTGCGGCTCGTAGCACTATTGCAATGGTGATATACGCGAGTGTATGACGCGCCGTACCCCAACATTCATGGTGTGTGTGCGGCTCGTAGCACTATTGCAATGGTGATATACGCGAGCGTGTAAAAGTACACTTCTGTTGTTGCGGTACGTTGTTCTCACCGTATGCGCCGTCGTCGGTTTCTGTGCACCAGGTCGTAGGCGTACAGGACTGGGATGACACGGCCGATGGGGTTCATGGCGTGTCTGTCGCGTACCGGGGTGCGGTTCGTGCCGGACTCTGCGTTTACGGACATTTTCAGCTCCCGTAGCAATACGGTCGTACAGAGCGTCGTCGACAGTGATCGTACATACTGGGCACGAAACTGCTGCCTGTTTACGTACGGATGGCGCGTACTGCGTGCCCCGGATATGAATCGAAAGTATTTTTTGGTCGTATGGTGTTTGGTACGGTTCGTATGGAGATGTGCTTTGGGTTTGGATCGTACTTGATCGTACGTACGGAGACGTTGAAGTTGTACGAATCATACGGGGAAAATGCTCCGTACGGCGAATCGTAGGGGTTTTACCGAATCGGAATCGGCCCCTAAGTCAAACACATAAAACACTAAACTACCAAAACAACATCTAACTCTCCCGAAAACGATCAAATAACAACCAAAGAAACACATTTACACTACTACTAACGCACCCCTACCTTAAAACTAACATAAAAATATATAAAAATAAACGTATCCGCATGAACGAAAAGCAGCTCCCAACCGGGAGGTTCCGTCTTCAAAAATGACCTAAAAACGAAACGGATAGGTACAAAAGTCGAAAAAATGGCTGCTCAATTAAAATGAAAATAGAACTAGAGCCCCATAGACAACAATGTAAAATATTGAATTTACATTTTTTTTTAATAATTTTACCTATAAAAATATTTGTTCACAATATTTAAAATAAAAAAAAAAATTGTAGAAATTGTAGAATATACATTATATATTAAATTATTCCCAAAAAATATAAATGATAATATTCAATGTATATTAAAATATATGTTTATTCCATACATTGTTAACTTAAAATATGATACAAATTTGTTAAAAAATATATGCATTATTCAAAATAATTATGTAAAAATATTGTCAATTATTCAACATATTTTATCTTATTTTATAAAAAAATAATATTCAATATACTAAATCTATACTAATATAATAAAGAGAGAACCCAAACCTTTGAGGCGGGTAATCTCAGGAACCACAGAACCAATCACAACACCCAATACAGCGTTGGAAAGGGCAGTTGCAGCTATGCAAACGCCCACCATATACATTTAAAAGGTAAAAGAACCGTGCCAGCAAAGTAGTCCCTTGTGGGCGTGTCTGCATTGTGCTGTGGGCGTTTGCTGGGACATGACAAACGCTGGGGGCGTGTGGTACTTTCCGCCCTTCATGCCATGTCTCATATCGTGTGCTAATCCCACCCTGCTCCCTTTAAATACCCCTGCACCCCATAATCATAACCCACCCTTACTCCTTAAAATACCCCAACTCCATTAAACACTAACCCATCTTAACCCTGTAAATATACCATGTACCCCAAAACCCAAACCTATCCCTAAACCCTAAAAATACCCCTGTACCCCAAAACCCAAACCTAGCCCTGAACCCTATAAATAGCCCTGTACCTCAAAACCCAAACCTACCCATGAACCCTAAAAATACCCCTGTACCCCAAAACCCAACCCTAGCCCTGAACCCTAAAAATACCACTGTACCCCAAAACCACCCCTGAACCCTAAAATACCACTGTACCCCAAAACCCAAACCTAGCCCTGGACCCTTAAAATACCCCTGTACCACAAAACCCAAACCTACCCCTGAACCCTAAAAATACCCCTGTACCCTAAAACCCAAACCTAGCCATGAACCCTAAAAATAACCCTGTACCCCAAAACCCAAACCTACCCCTGAACCCTAAAATACTTCTGTACCCCAAAACCCAAACCTAGCCCTGAACCCTAAAAATACCCCTGTACCCCAAAACCCAAACCTAGCCTTGAACCCTTATAATACCTCTATACCCCAAAATGCAAACCTAGCCCTGAACCCTAAAAATACCTCTATACCCCAAAACCCAAACCTAGCCCTGAACCCTAAAAATACCCCTGTACCCCAAAACCCATAACTATCCCTAAACCCTAAAACTACCCCTGTACCCCATAACCCAAAACTATATCTGAACCCTTAAAATACCCAAACACCCCAAAACATATACCTCAGTACCCCAAAACATATACCCTTATACCCATACTTAACTTATTCAAACATTAAAAAAACCATGCTTTTACCATTAATGCATTTACAACGAATTTTGTTGTAAATGTATGCGTGGTAAAAGCATATAAAATGTAATGCCATGCGTTATAATGGCATTGCGGAGTCATGGTACTTTCGTAATGAAAGTATGCGGAGTGATGGTATGCGGAAAGAAAGTTGCGGAATAATGGGTGTTTACCCTCCCCAGGTAAGTATATTGGTGGCACGGCGGCCCACATCTCCAGCAACATACTCATATTTTTTCACCACAATTTGAAAAATGCACAGGTCTCGCTCATTGATGGCCAGCTCCAACATACACTTTTAGACACACCTCCCTTCACAAGTTCTAGAATTGCGAACTTTAGAGCTGAGGAGCTACGTTCGAATCTCAGCATCAGCTCAACATCCTGTGATTCCAGGCAAATCGCTTTGGCTCCCCGTGACTACCACAAATGAATGTGTTCTTCTGTAATGTAAATTGTGCTCATGCCATGTTGTCGAGTTTGCGCTATATAATATTGCAAGTAAAAATAAAGTAGGGAAACTCGAGTTCACACAATACTGAACGCACACTCTTAAGTGCATCAGCAGTGCACTGTGAATCGGAGCGTTTCACAGGCCTGTCACAGATAAGAAATGCTATCAAAACTAAATCCTACAAAACAATAAACTACTGGCCGGCAGCAATACTTACCCGGACAACGTCAGGACGGGCTACTAGTAATAAAAATTTAATGTTATAAAATTTAAACTGTATATGTTTTGAAACTAATTAAATTTATATAAAGAATATTGTGAAAATATAAACACAAATGTATACAATTTTCTTTCTTTCTAATAAAAAATGAACAATCCAAATGAAAATGTTTATTAAAAAAATAATTTGAATGTTTTACTTTACCATTAAATAACAATGCTATAGAAAATGTACAATTGTTGAACAGTCCCCCAAAACTTTTTATATGTAATAATATGATTTGTTTCACATTTTTGTATAATAAATAAATATAAAATTTATGTTGAATACTTTAATAAAATGTTAATAACATGAATGTGTCTGATTTATATTTTTAAATGTATAAATACATTTTGTAACCCAAACTAATATTAAAAATATAATTGTGAATACAAATTATGATATATTTTCTTTAAAAAATATTAAAAATAAAACTGTCATACAACTATTAACTTATTAAAATTTTCAAATAAACTTAAAAAATAATAAATACTAAACAACAAGTATTTAAAACTACATACCCAAATCCATGTAAAATCAGTGAAAGCGCTGGATAGTAAACCATAATAATTTACTATTTTAACTCCATATCCAACTAAATTCAGGGAAATTGCTGGATAGTAAACCATAATAATTTACTATTCTAACCCCAAACCCAACTAAACTCAGGAAAAGCGCTGGATAGTAAACCATAAGAATTTACTATTCTAAATCAAAAACCAACTAAACCTTAAGGAAAGCACTGGATAGTAAACCATAATAATTTACTTTTCTAACTCCAAATCCAACTATACTCAAAAAAGTGCTGGATGGTAATCCATAATAATTTACTATTCTAACTCCAAACCTAGCTAAACTCAGGGAAAACGCAAAATAGTACACCATAATAATTTACTATTCTAACTCCTGATCCAGATAAACTCAGGATAAGCGCAAAATAGTAAACTTAACTAAACTCAGGGAAAATGCAGAATAGTAAACCATAATAAATCACTATTCTAACTCCAAATCAAACAAAGCTCAAGAAAAGAGCTGGATAGTAAACTATAATAATTTACTATTCTAACTCAAACCCAACTGAACTGCATTGGAAAGTACCGCCATCATGGCGGTTCTTGCCAATGCAATCCACTCTTTGTGCAGGACTCCATCAGTGGCAGAGCATAAGTTGAGTTTTACTGTTCCCTAACCATCAGTGTTTGCCTGGCACTGATGGACAGTAAAGAAATGACTTAATGTCCATCCATCCTGATTGGGTGGGTGGACATGTTGTCATTTCTCTGTTGGGCCATCGGTGAGGTTTGGCTATGTCAGTGACGGAGTGTTCATTGCTGTAGCCAAACCGAACATCTGCCCGCTTTTTAATCGGGTGGGTGGACCTTCATGTTGGTGGTATAAATGCTCTGTCACCGTCGTAATGGAGTATACTTCACACCAACCAATAAATGAAGCCATTAGTCTTAACTTAGCACCTCCAAGTGCTTATTTCACGGGATATGGCCTAGGGTCTCTGCCCTAGCTTTGGGATGACCAGTGTCTTAAATAGTTGAAAATCTGCAGCAGCTGTATTTTATCACTTTTGGCAGTGGTACATGGTTATTTTTCAAAATGACTTTAAAGGAATGAAATGTGTTCGGCTGGAAATGTAGCAGCGTTTGTTTACATCTCGAACGTAAATACACAGCACAACAGAACACATCACAATAATATAGCCCAAAGAAAAATGTGGTGCATAACGAATTCACAACAGCCATACTAAAACAAAATAGTCAATACAGAATGATACACAATAACCACAGAACAACACAAAAATATTAAATGTACCAATTCAGCATAACACAAAAACCCAAACAATAACACAGCACATGACGACCACAACAAAATGCAACACAAACCTACTTTCAAAATGTGGGATAAAAAGTGTTTGCACTAAGCACTGCCTCACCTACCACCTGAGACATGAAATAGCACCATTCAAATATGTTTTATTATTTGGCTCCATGAGGGCATTCTACTGGCAGCTTCAGACAACAGAATTGTTTTAGTCATTGCTCCAGTAAGTACTTGTGATTTGACTCTAACAAAAATATTCCATCATGGATCACAAAATGTATGCACTTCCCTTCACTTTGAAATCATTCTGATGGACAACATTCACACTTTATTTATTTTTGGATGACCTTGTCATATACTGTAAATTTTGCAGGTGAGGTTTGACAGGTGATAGAGTTTAAATGGATTGTCATTTTCAGCTATCCATACCAACTCTTTGTCAGAGGCAGTCCATTTGATGTTTTCACTGGTCCAGGAGTGTACTGAAGAGAAGTCCTCAGGGTCCAATAGCTATACATGGTGCCAGCCTTCAAGGTGGCGAATCTTCTAGACTACCCCCATATCTGGTTCTGGAAAGTTCCCTCCTTCCCCATCCAATGATCTAAGAACTCTGAGGTGACAAAAGGCTAGTTTCAGGTTCCTTTGTATGTGTGCTGTGATGTATAAGTGGGGAAGGGACCAGGTCCACCCCCAGCCCTTACTGGCATGGTAGCACATCCTGCCCACACCTAGTCCCCTTTAGTCCTACTGTCTGTGGGAATACTCAAAGCCCAATAGCTAAGCTATTCACTGTCAGCAGGCACCACATGGTTAGGGCAGACAAATGCCAACTTTTGGGTTAAGTGGTAATATATTTCACTGCTTGTCAGTTATCTAATCAAGTGTGTGGTACTCTTCTGAATGTTTATTTGTGTGCCTCTAGTTACATTGCGCCCTGCTTTCATTAACAACTGTTTTTCATTTTAGATTAAATGAGGCCCAAAGCGGTTAGGACATATCAGTTAGCCAGGGAACGTGCATGAAGGAGTCGCTCCTGTTGACTCGTGTGAGTATCTGTGGAAGTATCATTAGGAGGGTTGAAAGTCTATCAGTAGCCTATAGCTGAATGGTAATGAAGCCCATGTTTGTTGTATTTTGGATACATTCATCGGAAGAGCGAGGAGAATTTGACTTTCCAGTACTTGTATATTAATGCCAAGTATAGATGAGGTAATTTTATTGACAGCCAAAATTGCAGATACAATCTTTTTTTTCAGTAGCGCAGCATTGTTAGGGTGCAGTGCCCATTGAATGAGAAGTGTATACATGAATTGTAGTTGTGTGTGATAATAATTAACACCTCCTCCTTGGGCATTCATTATTCCAAACTAATGTAATTATTTTTTCAATGTTTGTAAATTGGTATTTGTGTCTAATATCTTGATTGGATATGTATGTGGCATTGGTTTAATGTATTGTTAATTTATGATGTGTTCATATTATGCTTCTGTGTATGATGAATTTGTTTAAAGTGATATGATTAATGAATGAAAAAAGAATTGGTGATCACTGCAATTGAATACAGTGGTCATGAAAGAAGCGAAGTATGTTTAAAAGGACATTGTTTTGGTGTTTTGAATTTTCAGTGGCCCAGCCTTGCTAACAGAAAGGGCACAAACCCTGTTGTAGGCGGTAAACTTGCTAAAGGTGCCATTTTCAGAATTAGGACTTCAAATCTGACGTCACCATTCAAGAGGATTTTGAATTCAAATTAATTTGAGTCCAAGCATGACATTTTCACCTGCTTCTGCTCAAAACTTAGCATTTATTAAGGCAACCCAATGTTATCCTATGGGAGATGTAGACCTTAGAATAATGAAAAAGAATTAGAAGGTTTCCTCAAACAGGACGTGTGAAATGTAAACGTATATGCCCTACTTTTTAAATACAATGCACCCATCCTTTTAGCTGTTAGGTCCTACCTTACGAGATTTGTATTAAAAAGTTGATGTAGGTCTGGCTAAAGGTTTATTTTGTCACATTGAATTAGCAGTTTAAAACGGCACATAAGGCTGAAATAGCAGGCCTGAGACATGTTTTAAAAGGCTATGATAGTGGGTTGCACAATGAGTGCTGAGGGACTACTAGTAGCATCTAATTTACAGGCCCTGGGTTACCTGTAATACCACATCTAAGGACTTATAAGTAGATGAAATGTTCCATTTCGGTGCAAGCCAATTGTACCAAATTTTAGGGAGAGATCGCAAAGCACTTTTTAGCACTAGTTAGCAGTGGTAAAGGGCACAGAGTCCTAATTCCAACAAAAACGAATTTCAGAAAACAAGAGGGGTGAAGGCAAAAGGTACAGAGCTGCCGGGGAGAGTGCTGCCTGGACCAGAGGTCAAGGTTTTACATGCGCTCCCCCGCAGCGGTCGTCTGTAAAGACTGCACTTCACCTACCAATGGATGAAACTCACTACAGCATAAACCTATCACACACAGGCTGCCCACATAAGAAGGAAACCACAAACATAAAGATTTTCACAGTGTTAGTGAATATCATTTGCAGTATATATTGGCAAAGTATCAACATGTCAACTTCTTGTTATGTCCAGAAAAGCAGTAATAGTTACATACCATTTCTTACCTGATGAGATCAATTACATGGTTACAGACTGCTAGCATAAGCTCACTTCAGCTACAGCCAGTTCTTAGGCCACCCCTGGACATGTCTCAGATGAGAAACAAGAAAAATACATTACCAGGCGAGTGCACCAGTTTATCTCTATGCCAGTCCCTGCTGGGAAGGCAATTGGAGGTAATGGAATTCTCTGCTAATAGCCACTTTTCTTGGGTAATACGTTCTGTCAGCTGTACCCATGCAGCACTTCATCAACCCTGCCACAGAAAACACCATTTCTGCAACATACACAGTTGGCAGCCCATCAAGGTGCAGGTTGTCAGCAATGTCAGGGGCTGCTTCACTTATGTGTACACCACATTTCCTGGATATAAATGCAGCAGCTACATGTTCCAACAATCTTCTCTTGAACATCAGCTGATTACTAGGGATTTTGATGACATGTGCTTGCTAAGTGTGTTTTACATTTACTAAATGTATGTATAGTATGTATAGGAAATTGCATCAAAAATATAGAAACTCATAACTTCACCCACCACAATATGCACACATATCCCTTACATTGAATGCATATGTTTATAGAATGTCTGCTAACTTCTTAAGGTTGCTACATCATAACTCATGTGTTTTAGTTGCAGATGATACCAAGAATGCCCTCTTTCCCAATCTCCTCACATTCTTCTGATGGTCAACTACACAGCCTCAACAGAGATGTAACAGAGCACTCACATGTTAATGGGTCATCATTAAGCGCATTTTCAAGCGGCTCTTCAGATGTTTTGACCATATGTGAAGGTGCTACATCACAGTGGTTGGATAGTGCAGAGTCACTGATGAATGGTGGACTATCTTAACACCCACATATACTTTTTTGAGATACCACTGTTGCACTACCATTCTGCCATATGCAAACATGTAATACGCATCCCAAAAATATTGCTAATTAACAGCATACATCATTTCACTTACATCATTACACCCCATTTGTAGTGCAAGGAAAATGACAGGCAATACAGCCAATACATGGATGAGTACTTCTATACATATTATTATTACATTCATCTTCTTCTAGATCCTAAAAGTGACCTTATAACTTCTTGCCCAGTATACTAGAGAGCCTTTCAGAACCTGACTCTATATATATATATATATATATATATATATCCACAACGTGATCCTGCTTACAGCGCGCTCTGACAGTGGGTGCTTGGCGTGGGAGCCGGATCCTGGCTCCAAATTAATTTTACGGGCAAAGATGCACAGCACTCCGGAGTAGAAGTTTTAAACTTGTTTATTCAAAACTACCCAACCAACGCGTTTCAGCCTCCACGGCTTTGCTCACGGTTAGTGAGTTTTCTATTTCCACACCTTTTAAACCAAGTTAGCCATTATGGGGCATTCTGGGCATTGTAGTGTATTCATTATATATATTTCATAAATTATAATTTAACAGAAAAAGTAAATCAGATTTAGATTCACTGACTGTTCTTGGAGGTTATTTACATTATCATTTCATTTTACCGCAAATATTGTTTTTGATTTATGTGCTCAAACGGTATCAGCACAATTCACATATTTCACATATTTTGTCCATTGTAACCAAGTTTAGTGCTTGACGGCAGTTCTACACATTTGTAAAATTTGTCATCGGGCATGGTGCCAAAATTAATAATACGTTGACGTTAACATATTCAACCTTATTATGGACCAAGTTTGGTGCTTGTCCAATTGTTGTTAATTCAAAACAATTGTTAATTGGCATAGTGCCACAATTGATAATGTATTAACGTTGCAGTATTCAACATTATTAGGTGTATTTAACCAAGTTTAGTACGTATTGGGTTATATATGGACAATTTAAAAAAAACAATTTTCAATTCATATTTGCAAAGTTATGATCAAAGATAATATTTTCACAGGTCAACAATGTCTGTAGGCTTCCCCTAGTGTGATATTCATAATTCAGTTCTTTTTCTAAGTGTGTGTACAGTTCCTCATCAAAATTCATCCCTCTCGGGGTCTTCGTTTTGAGTCTTATGATTGTTTTGGATTCCATTTGTCAGAGTTTTCTAGTTCTATTTCCACCTCGTTCGTTTAAGGTGACTGTTTTTATGCCATAATAGCACATTGATCTCCAATCTCCTTTCTGGCATAGTATCATATGTTTGGCGGTTGCATATGACAAGTCTTTATTCTTTACCGCTCTGATATGTTCCAAAATGCGTTTGCGCAGCGTGCAAATTGTACTTCCTATATATTTACTCCCACAATTGCATTCTATGATATATATCACATATTGCGAAGTACATGTTATTCTTTCATTTATGACAATTGTGTTCCCGGTCGGGTCAATGATGGATTTTTGTTTTTTCCCAATTTTGCACGCTTTGCAAGAATTGCATTTGTAGAATCCATTCTGTTGGTTCGATAACCAATTCTTATCTTCTTTTTGTGTGAAGTGACTTTTTACCAACAAATCTTTCAACGATCTAGTTTTGCGATAAGTTACAATTGGTTTCTGTCCCACCAATTTACCTATGTCAGGATCCTTCTCGATAAAATGCCAGTATTTTTTCAGTTTTCCCATGATTTTCCCACTTTCTTTACTATATGTTGTAATAAAGCGTGGTTTCTGTTCTTCTACTTGAGTCTTTGTCTTTGGTATCAGGATTTCTTGTCTTGTTTTTTGATCTATTCTCTGTTTGCATCTTTTCAGAGTGTGGTTTTTGTAACCTCTAGCCTTCAACCTTTCCACGGAGTCCTCTATCTTATTTTCAGCATCTTCAATTTTCGAACAGTTTCTTTTCATTCTCATGAATTCTCCGTAAGGGATGCTCGCAATCAACGGTTTTGGATGGAAGCTTGTTCCATGCAATATACTGTTCGTCGATGTCTCTTTTCGATAGAGTGTTGAATGGATTGTATCATTTTCTATATAGATCAACGTGTCGAGGAAGGCGATCTGTGTTTTGCTCATGTTGCATGTAAATGATAGACCTATCTGGTTGTTGTTCAATTTCTTGAAATAGCTTTTAAACTCATTTTCCGTACCATTCCAGATTAGAAAAAGGTCATCAATAAATCGGACCCATAATGTTATTTTGTCCAAATATTCCTGATTTTCTGTATCCCATGCTACCACTTTCTCCCACCATCCCATGGTGACATTAGCGTAGTTGGGAGAAAATGATATGCCCATGGCTGTTCCACAGTTTTGTTGATATAATACCTTGTTGAAATAGAAGATGTTGTTTTTTAGACAAGTTTCGATCATGGTCAGTAGCATCCGTGTGTGTTTCAATTCTGTAATTGGTCGCTGTTGTAGAAAATATTTACAAGCTTGTAACCCTATTGCATGTTGAATGGACGTGTATAATGATACTACATCAATAGTTATTAGCAGTAGTTGATCATTCCATGTGACTCCATTTAATATTCTCAAAAAGTCCCCCGTATCTTGGATATAAGAGCTCATGCTCTGTGCAATAGGGGCAAGATATTGGTCCACATACTTAGAAAGATTTTCATACAGAGAATCACAAGACGATACAATTGGCCTACCTGGAGGTTGGTGAAGAGTCTTATGCACCTTTGGCAGGAAATAAATTGTAGGTATTACCGGAAAGTCTTTAGTTAGAAATTTAAGTTCGTCATCATCAATCAAGTTTTCATTATGCCATTTTATTAGATTGGAGGTTAAATCCATTGTCATTTTATTTATTGGATTACTTTGTAATTTTTGATAGTTGTCTGTGTTATTCAATTGTCTATGTGCCTCTTGTATATAATCCACTGTATTCAACAAGACAATATTTCCCCCCTTATCAGCGGGTTTGATCGTTAGCTCTTTATTTTCCATTAGGTGTTCAATGGCATCCCGCTCTTTCTTACTGAGGTTTTCTATTCCATTTTCATTTCTGATGTTAGTCATTTTTTCTAATTCCTCCACTACAGCATCGCTGAATTGATCAATTCTATTTCCTGGGGGCAATATTGGGCAAAACTTCGACTTCTTTTTCAGGCCACTTTTGACTTTTTGATTGGTGTCTATTTCTAGATGTTCCAGTATCTCCTCTTCTGTCATGTCATCATCCTCCAAATTGTATAGTAAATCAAACATTGTTTTCAAGTCTTGTGCTTGATCAATACTCATTTCGGATTCTATTACTCTTCCTTTTGTTGGTGTTGATGTTTCTTGAGATGTCACTCTGTTTTTATTCGCATGGATCTTTGCCAGTTTTAATTTTCTGATGTATCTATATAGGTCTATGCGCACTTCCGTATAATTGAAATGCCTTTCTGGGCAGAAAGACAGCCCCTTATTCAATGCACTTTCTTATCTATCAATATCTGTTACGCAATCGAAAGTGAACAAAAATCTGATCATCAACCTATCGAAATACATCTCAACGATAGATGAAGAAAGTGCATTGAATAAGGGGCTGTCTTTCTGCCCAGAAAGGCATTTCAATTATCCGGAAGTGCGCATAGACCTATATAGATACATCAGAAAATTAAAACTGGCAAAGATCCATGCGAATAAAAACAGAGTGACATCTCAAGAAACATCAACACCAACAAAAGGAAGAGTAATAGAACCCGAAATGAGTATTGATCAAGCACAAGACTTGAAAACAATGTTTGATTTACTATACAATTTGGAGGATGATGACATGACAGATGAGGAGATACTGGAACATCTAGAAATAGACACCAATCAAAAAGTCAAAAGTGGCCTGAAAAAGAAGTCGAAGTTTTGCCCAATATTGCCCCCAGGAAATAGAATTGATCAATTCAGCGATGCTGTAGTGGAGGAATTAGAAAAAATGACTAACATCAGAAATGAAAATGGAATAGAAAACCTCAGTAAGAAAGAGCGGGATGCCATTGAACACCTAATGGAAAATAAAGAGCTAACGATCAAACCCGCTGATAAGGGGGGAAATATTGTCTTGTTGAATACAGTGGATTATATACAAGAGGCACATAGACAATCGAATAACACAGACAACTATCAAAAATTACAAAGTAATCCAATAAATAAAATGACAATGGATTTAACCTCCAATCTAATAAAATGGCATAATGAAAACTTGATTGATGATGACGAACTTAAATTTCTAACTAAAGACTTTCCGGTAATACCTACAATTTATTTCCTGCCAAAGGTGCATAAGACTCTTCACCAACCTCCAGGTAGGCCAATTGTATCGTCTTGTGATTCTCTGTATGAAAATCTTTCTAAGTATGTGGACCAATATCTTGCCCCTATTGCACAGAGCATGAGCTCTTATATCCAAGATACGGGGGACTTTTTGAGAATATTAAATGGAGTCACATGGAATGATCAACTACTGCTAATAACTATTGATGTAGTATCATTATACACGTCCATTCAACATGCAATAGGGTTACAAGCTTGTAAATATTTTCTACAACAGCGACCAATTACAGAATTGAAACACACACGGATGCTACTGACCATGATCGAAACTTGTCTAAAAAACAACATCTTCTATTTCAACAAGGTATTATATCAACAAAACTGTGGAACAGCCATGGGCATATCATTTTCTCCCAACTACGCTAATGTCACCATGGGATGGTGGGAGAAAGTGGTAGCATGGGATACAGAAAATCAGGAATATTTGGACAAAATAACATTATGGGTCCGATTTATTGATGACCTTTTTCTAATCTGGAATGGTACGGAAAATGAATTTAAAAGCTATTTCAAGAAATTGAACAACAACCAGATAGGTCTATCATTTACATGCAACATGAGCAAAACACAGATCGCCTTCCTCGACACGTTGATCTATATAGAAAATGATACAATCCATTCAACACTCTATCGAAAAGAGACATCAACGAACAGTATATTGCATGGAACAAGCTTCCATCCAAAACCGTTGATTGAGAGCATCCCTTACGGAGAATTCATGAGAATGAAAAGAAACTGTTCGAAAATTGAAGATGCTGAAAATAAGATAGAGGACTCCGTGGAAAGGTTGAAGGCTAGAGGTTACAAAAACCACACTCTGAAAAGATGCAAACAGAGAATAGATCAAAAAACAAGACAAGAAATCCTGATACCAAAGACAAAGACTCAAGTAGAAGAACAGAAACCACGCTTTATTACAACATATAGTAAAGAAAGTGGGAAAATCATGGGAAAACTGAAAAAATACTGGCATTTAATCGAGAAGGATCCTGACATAGGTAAATTGGTGGGACAGAAACCAATTGTAACTTATCGCAAAACTAGATCATTGAAAGATTTGTTGGTAAAAAGTCACTTCACACAAAAAGAAGATAAGAATTGGTTATCGAACCAACAGAATGGATTCTACAAATGCAATTCTTACAAAGCGTGCAAAATTGGGAAAAACCAAAAATCCATCATTGACCCGACCGGGAACACAATTGTCATAAATGAAAGAATAACATGTACTTCGCAATATGTGATATATATCATAGAATGCAATTGTGGGAGTAAATATATAGGAAGTACAATTTGCACGCTGCGCAAACGCATTTTGGAACATATCAGAGCGGTAAAGAATAAAGACTTGTCATATGCAACCGCCAAACATATGATACTATGCCAGAAAGGAGATTGGAGATCAATGTGCTATTATGGCATAAAAACAGTCACCTTAAACGAACGAGGTGGAAATAGAACTAGAAAACTCCGACAAATGGAATCCAAAACAATCATAAGACTCAAAACGAAGACCCCGAGAGGGATGAATTTTGATGAGGAACTGTACACACACTTAGAATAAGAACTGAACTATGAATAACACACTAGGGGAAGCCTACAGACATTGTTGACCTGTGAAAATATTATCTTTGATCATAACTTTGCAAATATGAATTGAAAATTGTTTTTTTTAAATTGTCCATATATAACCCAATACGTACTAAACTTGGTTAAATACACCTAATAATGTTGAATACTGCAACGTTAATACATTATCAATTGTGGCACTATGCCAATTAACAAATGTTTTGAATTAACAACAATTGGACAAGCACCAAACTTGGTCCATAATAAGGTTGAATATGTTAACGTCAACGTATTATTAATTTTGGCACCATGCCCGATGACAAATTTTACAAATGTGTAGAACTGCCGTCAAGCACTAAACTTGGTTACAATGGACAAAATATGTGAAATATGTGAATTGTGCTGATACCGTTTGAGCACATAAATCAAAAACAACATTTGCGGTAAAATGAAATGATAATGTAAATAACCTCCATGAACAGTTAGTGAATCTAAATCTGATTTTCTTTTTCTGTTAAATTATAATTTATGAAATATATATAATGAATACACTACAATGCCCAGAATGCCCCATAATGGCTAACTTGGTTTAAAAGGTGTGGAAATAGAAAACTCACTAACCGTGAGCAAAGCCGTGGAGGCTGAAACGCGTTGGTTGGGTCGTTTTGAATAAACACGTTTAAAACTTCTACTCCGGAGTGCTGTGCATCTTTGCCCGTAAAAAAATATATATATATATATATATTCACTGAAAAAACCATAGGTTAGAGACCATATATAGTTAGGAATTAGCATTTAAAAAACCTTGAAAATTCACTGAAAAAACCATAGGTTATAGACCATATATAGTTAGGGCTTAGCATTTAAAAAACCTTATTTTACTCACACAAAACCATTGAAATTCCATATATAGTTAGTTGCACTAACTATATATCGCGCACCCGCAATCCACTGCTGATGATGTCACATATTACATCATTCATGACATGGTCAGTGACATCACTGATGACATCACTGATGACATCTCAAATGACATCACTGATGACATCACTGATGACATCTCAAATGACATCACTGATGACATCATGACACACCAATACCAGTTACTACATACGCACTCACTGATTCCTACGTCTACACACACATTCACTCATTCACCCATACAATCACTCATACATACAGTCACTCATTATTACAACACTATCATATGCACTCATACACCTATGCAGACACTCACACACTGCCACTCATCCATGGAGTTACTCACACACCTAGTCAGTCCTGTAAAGAATCAATCACACTTCCATTTCCTCATCTATACAGTTAAACACAGAACACCATACTTCAGTGACATCACTGATGACATCACTGATGACATCTCAAATGACATCACTGATGACATCTCAAATGACATCACTGATGACATCATGACACACCAATACCAGTTACTACATACGCACTCACTGATTCCTACGTCTACACACACATTCACTTATTCACCCATACAATCACTCATACATACAGTCACTCATTATTACAACACTATCATATGCACTCATACACCTAGTCAGTCCTGTGAAGAATCAATCACACTTCGATTTCCTCATCTATACAGTTAAACACAGAACACCATACTTTTCACACATATACTAACACATACTTACTCTCTTATACAATCACTGATACAAGTACACATTGATATGCACAGAGTCACACACCTCCCAGCCAGCCACACACACACTCAGTCTTCCATACATCCACTCATTCTTCAATATGTAAAACATATTTAAACTTTACAAAAACACACAGACACTAGATGATGTCATCAGTGATGTCATTTGAGATGTCATCAGTGATGTCATCAGTGATGTCATTTGAGATGTCATCAGTGATGTCATCAGTGATGTCATTTGAGATGTCATCAGTGATGTCATCAGTGATGTCACTGACCATGTCATGAATGATGTAATATGTGACATCATCAGCAGTGGATTGCGGGTGCGCGATATATAGTTAGTGCAACTAACTATATATGGAATTTCAATGGTTTTGTGTGAGTAAAATAAGGTTTTTTAAATGCTAAGCTCTAACTATATATGGTCTATAACCTATGGTTTTTTCAGTGAATTTTCAAGGTTTTTAAATGCTAATTCCTAACTATATATGGTCTCTAACCTATGGTTTTTTCAGTGAATTTCAATGGTTTTTTAATAGCAAATATCATAAGCTGTCGAATGTCAAGTACGTGGTAAGTAAAAACATTTTCGTGTTTATGCACACTGATCTGCTTTGAATGCTGCCCCCCCCTCCCCCTCATTTCTATTAGGAGTACTCTCTCTTTGCAGATAGTGAAGGGTAGTTAACGCAGGCCTGCCCCCGTTGTAATCCGTCGTGCCTGCTTCTCTCTCCATTTGATTGATTGTTATCCAAGCATTTACTGTTTTAGAATTGGTTCTTTTTGGTTCATTCTCTATTTACAAACAAGCACAGAGTCGCAATACTCTGTTTAGTCTTTGCAGATAGCGAAAAATCGTGTAAAAAAATAAAAGGAATCGAGCAAAATCAGTAGGCCACTAATGGGATCTCTTTTTGACCTCGCTAAAATAGAAACATTAGGAACAACCCCTCATGACAAACACGAAACTATTGAGATGAACTGAACTCCACACCATGATGGCTGCAATACAGCTCGGCTCCGCCACCCACCCCGGCCAAAATAACGATAAACTCTATGCAAATATTACAAATATATACAACACACCAGCAAAGTAACAGGGTAAAACATTTTATTAAACAACTATTTACATAACTATTTTATACTTTTTGTTGCCCGATCCGGCTAGCTCAATCGATCGAGCATGAAACTCATGCACTCTGATGGTTCAAAGTTTTGAGGAGTGCTTGTAACACTGTCTGAAGCCTATTTGCACTTGCTTCAGCTTCACTATTGTCAAAGTAAAGTGGGGACTGTTTGAGGACGTGACTGCATTTGTGAACAATGTAATGCGGTGCCACCCTGAACCGCTTGACGGAGGCCCCCGAGGGACGGTGTGATGGCGCGGACTCGGAGGGGGCGCTTGGCTCCGGCTCCCTCCCCAAGTCGTGTTCTCCTGGTGTAGCCTGAGATCGCCCCCGACATAGCTGGCCGGCTCCCGGGATCAAGCGGAACTTTTTGCCTTTTGGTAACTCTTCCATTCTTGACCTTGTCCCACAATCCGTTTCACCTAAAGACACGCTGTAGTGGGGTGCCCCTTTACCATTTCAGTTGCCATTCCGCCCGCTTTTGCTACACTGTGCCTCTTCCGCTATTCAGCTGTTTACCGCCCGCTCTTTCGACTACAGCGTCTCGCTCACCATGTAGTTGAGTTGCTCCCGCTCTTGCGGTGCAGCGATAGCCGGCTGCCACAGTACTCTCAAAATGGCGGCCGGCTCTTCAGATTTGGGCGTGGTCCACTAAAATTGCCCTGCGACACCTTGGAACTCGGACGCTTGTCTGCTAGAGATTGGGCTCCATTCTCGAAAGCGTCCCCTCAGCCTTGAAGATTCTACAAAAGTCTTGGGGGCCCCGACTCCCGCAGGCTTCTGGTGGAGAGCGGCTAGCATTATTGCTCGTCGAATGGCCACGACGGAGCTACGAAATGGTGGTGCTCTCATGCTAACGCCAGCTTCAGTCTGAAACATCCAGAAACACTGTAGACTACCAATTCGATCAGTTCCGGTAGCGCCCCAACGTGACCCAGTAGAGAAGAACTAGCCCTCCCCTCTTTGACTGATGGTTCTTGTTGCCTGTCCCTTCTGTTGTCATTTAACAGAACTATTTAGCCTGCTGAAAGGGGTTGTGTTCCGACCGCTGGTTGGTGGAGACATTTTGACTATATTCTAGACCTGCGTTGTCGCGTAATGCGTCATATGACGCGCCGCGTTAGCGCATCCGGAAGTGATCCGGGGCGCGACGCGCAGCGCGTAACGGAAGCATAACAGGTCATATGACTTCTTAATAAAACTTTTCATTGGTTCATTTTACTTTTCTTATTCTAATGATGTTTTCGAACATTATTTTTTCTTAAATATATGTTATAATGTTCCAGGCTAATGTACTTTCCCGGAAAATTTACAACTGTCCTGCAAGTAAAATATATTCCTTTTTCGAGAAAAAGGGCGTTTCTTCGTCCCATGACGGAGCCGTTGAGCAAAAGAGGGTCGGCCTGCTGTCTTAGTCGCCGATACGCCTGAATATCAGATTCTTATCGATCACTTTATGTTGCAGGAGTAGAAAACACAACAGCCCTTGACCATTTATCTTTACTGCGTTCCTGCGTATTATACCTTTTACCCTTCATGTAATTGGACTGCTTTATTTCACTTGCCTTTTACTGATTCGAAAACAGTGACTATTATTAAAAACTTTACCAATGTATATACTACTACCATGTTTTCTTTTAAAAACCTTTATTGTGAAAATGTCATTATACAAATACGGGCCTATAACCACGTGGGCCGGCCACGGAGCAAACTGTAATCGTATATGATGAGTAGACATTTACACTGTAGAGGAACGTAACGGGCGGGCCATTAGGTTGCAAGAACTAAAGTGTCTAACAGTTACGGAATCGGTGGACGTACATTTTATAATTAAAATAGACAGGGCCACTTACAATAAAATTATCTAGATATACATTTGCGGGCAAGTACCATGGGTGACGTTAATTCGAACTTTCAATAGTACAGTAATCAATAACACATCAGAACTTAATATCAATAGGGATATCGAAATATTCAATCTATTCTCGTCCCCGCCCGCCATGTGCTTCAAAACTGCATACGTATCTCGTGATATCAAGGTTGTGCAACCAGTACACAACAAGGAGTTACGAGTCCCATTTTGGGCGAGGACGGGCAGGTCCAGGATATAGTCAAAATGTCTCTACCAACCATCGACTATGATGATGTTCATATGCTGTATTTATTAGAGTAACACTCATCTGTCCACATGAAATTAATTTGCCACAATCTAAACATGTCATTTTAATCTTTCCAAAGTTCTTCTAAATATTTGGGACCGTTTCCCTTGCCTCTGATGCTGTCAGTGCCACTTCTTTGATGAATGTACTGGCAGGTCGGGGGTTCTCCTTCAAATTTCTCTTTTATGCAGCACTATAATTAATCGGTGCCACCTCTCCATATGACGATGCATGGTATAGTTACCATAACTATATTTTTTTTCGGTTCCTCTGGAGAGTACATCGTGGCAGATGAAGCGTGTAACGTACCGGGCATTTACCTTTTTTTGCATGTAGAGGAAAGGAAAAAAAATTCGAGCGTCCAAGTTCTAAGGTGTCCCAGGGCCATTTTAGTGGACCAGGCCCAAATCCAAAGAACAGGCCGCCATTTTGAGAGTCCTCTTGCAGCCGCCTGTCGCTGTAGCATCAAGAGCGGCCGAAACTCAGCTGAATGGCAACTGAAACGGTAAAGGGGCGCCCCACTACAGCAGACGAGCCTCCACCTAGGAAGGCCCGTTCACGCCGCCTCCCCCCCCCCCTTCGGGCACCCCACGCCGTTATTCGGAGCAGGATTGTAGGATGGCCACACCAGTACGGCAACTTGCTAGACACCACCTCGGTGCCTACCGAATCTCAGCGCCTTGTGGTGTCTTCTATTCAGAAAACATTGTTGTGCTGCCTTCGACCTATTCGCCGCAGGTGCGCACGCAACTCAGCTGTATAGCTTGCTAGACACCACCTCGGTGCTAACCGAATCTCAGCGCCTTGTGGTGTCTTCTATTCCAAAAATATTGTTGCGCTGCCTTTGGCCCCATTCGCACATCGGTCCGCTACTGACGCCATCTCACAGGCCAACGGGGCGCCCCACGCCGACTTTCAGCATTGTAGGATGGCCACACCAGTGCGACAACTTACTAGACACCACCTCGGTGCCATCCGGATCTTGGCATCTCAGCGCCTTGTGGTGTCTTCTATTCAGAAAATATTGTTGCGCTGCCTTTGGCCCCATTCGCACATCGGTCCGCTACTGACGCCATCTCACAGGCCAACGGGGCGCCCCACGCCGACTTTCAGCATTGTAGGATGGCCACACCAGTGCAACTTACTAGACACCACCTCGGTGCCATCCGGATCTTGGCATCTCAGCGCCTTGTGGTGTCTTCTATTCAGAAAATATTGTTGCGCTGCCTTTGGCCCCATTCGCACATCGGTCCGCTACTGACGCCATATCACAGGCCAACGGGGCGCCCCACGCCGACTTTCAGCATTGTAGGATGGCCACACCAGTGCACCTTACTAGACACCACCTCGGTGCCATCCGGATCTTGGCATCTCAGCGCCTTGTGGTGTCTTCTATTCCAAAAATATTGTTGCGCTGCCTTTGGCCCCATTCGCACATCGGTCCGCTACTGCCGCCATCTCACAGGCCAACGGGGCGCCCCACGCCGACTTTCAGCATTGTAGGATGGCCACACCAGTGCGACAACTTGCTGGACACCACCTCGGTGCCATCCGGATCTTGGCGCGTTGTGCTGCCTTTGGCCTATTCGCACATCGGTCCACTACTGACGCCGCCTCACGTGCCAACGGATTTTCTACGCTTTTTATACCCTATGCCGCATAACAGGTCATGTGACTTGTTTATAAAACTTTTCATTGGTTCATTTTACTTTTGGTTTCCTAATGATGGAAGGCTTGATCATATGACCTAAAAATAACACTTTTCATTGGATGAAAACTATTTTTTTTTCCCAAACGATGAAAGCCCCACCTTGTTTCTAGATGTTTCAGACTGAAGCTGGCGTCAGCATGAAAGCACCACCATCTCGTGGCTCCGTCGTGGTCATTCCGCGAGAAATCATGGCAGCCGCTCCCCACCGGAAGCCTACAGGAGTCGGGGGCCCCCAAGACTTTTGTAGAATCCTCAAGGCGGAGGGGACGCTTTCGAGAATGGGGTCGAAAAGACCTAGCAGACAAGCGTCCGATTTCCAAGGTGTCCCAGGGCCATTTCAGTGGACCAGGCCCAAAAAGGAAAGAGCCTGCCGCCATTTTGAGAGTCCTGTGACAGCCGCCTATCGCTGCACCGCAAGAGTGGGCGCAACTCAGCTGAATTGCGGATTTTGACACAGTGGACCAAAAGCGGACGGAATGGCAACTGAAACGGTAAAGGGGCGCCCCACTACAGCAGACGAGGCTCCACCTGGGGAGGCCCGTTCACGCCGCCTCCCCCCCCCCCGGGGCGCCCCACGCCGTTATTCGGAGGGCGGCAACTCAGCTGAATTGCGGATTTTGACACAGTGGACCAAAAGCGGACGGAATGGCAACTGAAACGGTAAAGGGGCGCCCCACTACAGCAGACGAGGCTCCACCTGGGGAGGCCCGTTCACGCCGCCTCCCCCCCCCCCACCGGGGCGCCCCACGCCGTTATTCGGAGGGCGGCAACTTACTGGACATCACCTTGGTGCCATCGTTCTGCTGCCTTGGAACTATTCGCACAACAGACCGCTACTGATGACCCACCCCCCGCGACGCCCCACGCCGGATACCGAAATCAGTGCGGCACCCAGGCAACATCACCTGGGTGCCGTCCAGAAATCTGGACGTTGTGCTGCCTTGGGACTATTCGCACAACCGACCGCTACTTCCTTCTTTTTCCCTAAAAATGTTTAAATGTTTTTACTGTTTTTGTTTTGTTGTATATATTTATAAGTTATTAAAGTTTTATAATCCTACTACTTTGTTGGAGTGCTATATATTTTTAATGTGACACATAATTGTAAAAACTTTGATGTACAAAGAGTCATCCCTGGAATCTTCCGCTTCAGGCTCGGTCCCCTCCCCAATCACAATACAGGATGGTTTTCAGATAGTAGGAACGCGTGTGGTGTGACGGATCTCATCGGGTGTGGGCCTTGATCTACTATAACTCCTTTGAAGAGGGGTAATTCTTTACAGCTGGGGCCATAAACTACATCTGCAGGGCTAGCTGATAGCCTGGGACCGGCCTGGACAATCGGACACAGAGGAAGAGGAGTGTAGGAGGGTGCAGTAGTGAATAGGGCGAAAGGGAGGTGTCGGGCGGGCACAGGGTGTGATTCTCAGGGAAGAGCAGCGCAGATGGGGGGAGGTTTATTGCCCATGCATAAGACAGAGAGCGGGGGTGACCAGTGCCTGGGGGAGATGCTTGCGAGGGTGGGGAGCCATTCTAAGGATCGACAGCGTGCAGAGAGTGGGTCTGGTCAAGTCATCTAAAATGGCTGCCGTGCACGACAAAAGTGTGGCATTTGAAAAAAGGCAAGATGGCGCAGACAATGTTTTTCAACACTTCCTGATTTCCTTCGAATCGAACGTTAACAGACGTTGGGGCATATTACCAAAGTTAAGCGATATTTACCCTAACGATGCTTAGCAACGAATTTTTTACCGCTAAGCATCGTCAGAAATTATCGCAGATAAACCTTGCTATTATCAAGGTTTATCGCAAATGCGATAAAAAACGGCCGCAATGCATTAATATCGCTGAAAAGTCCGCGATATTCATGCATTACCGAGCTAATGCTCTTAGCCATGTTATCCACCTCCCATTGGATAACATGGCTAATAACTGCTCAGGGCAGGTGTTACTTTTTGGAGATATTCGCGCTTAGCGCGAATATCTCCAAAAGTTGGTAATAGGAGATAGCGATGTTAGCGACTGTTTCCAGTCGCTAACATCTTGGCATGCCCACTTTGCATGTCATTAGTGATAAATACCACTGACATGCAAAGTGGGGCCCAAGATAGTCGCTATCTCCTACTAGCGGTCGCTAACTGGTGTTAGCGACAGCTAGGTAATACGGAGATAATTTTATCGCCGCTTTCTTGGCTTTTAAAGCCAAAAAAGCGGAGATAAACCCCCTTGATAATATGCCCCGTTATCTCTCCCACACTACCGGTCCCCCTGGGCTTAAACGCCGAGATGGTAGGGACTGCATCCCGTGAAGATAGGCCGAGACGTCACTCAGCAGAAAAAAAAGTAAAAAAAAAGTCTATAAACATACAATAAGTTAAAAGTCAATCATTCTTCATTCCTTGTAGTACGCTCCCCAGTCCGCTTCCCGTTACGCTAACCGGGCGCACCCCACCAAAAAAACGATTTTTTTTTGCCCCGCGGAGCCCTTTTAAAGCCTCCACATCAAACCTATGGGGTCAGGGAGGATCTACTATGCCCCCTTATGGTCATTTGCCCCTTCGCTTTGGCCTCCTCTTGTCTCTCGATCCTACCGAGAGACAAGATGGCGGCCGCTACGGACTGTTTGGAATGTTTACAGACGCCGGAGAACCAATCAGCTTCGCTTCACAAAGCTCCGTAACGCGAAAAGTACGCGAACTGGAGCGCTGCCCGTTCCGCTGTTACAGATATATATCTTTTTTTGAACGTTAATTTCTCAAAATCCACTGGAGCACATATATTGAGACCTAGCAAAGGCACATCGGGATACCAGTCCCTACAATTTTGCCAAGTTTCGTGCAAATCCATTCAGCCGTTCGGGCTAAAAGTGAGGCCAACCGCCCTATGGAAAACTCAATGTTAAAAACACGTTTTGGGACCCCCCTTTTTTCTCGGCCCCCCCTTGACGAAACCCCCCCAAATTTTCAGGGGCTACTTAGAAACAAACTGTTCCATTTTCCTGAAAATTTCAGCCAATTCCGTCCACAAACGCCAAAGTTATTAGACATAGAATTTTCAAAAATCCCATAGAGAAAAAATCCTAACTATATATACCTACTGGCGACCGCCAGTACGTAATATATATATATAACTGGTTTAACTTTATTTAATCAGTTGTCTGTAACACACGAGTTACCCGTGAGCAAGGCGAGAGGTATCGCCGAAACGCGTTGGGTTGGTCTACACTAGCCGTGTACTACATGCTGGAACTGAATATGGAATAAATTTTTCATCAGCAAAATGCGCTGTCTAAATGGTAATTATTTGGATTGAATTGATTGGAGTGGAGTTGCATACACACAGCGGACGCTGTGTTTGGTGGCAAACGATATATATATATATATATATATATATATATATATGAAGCTCCAATTTCTCAGTTTTATGTAAGAAATATCCGCACTCCCAGGCTCAGTTCATTCAGGTTACTTTAATGGTAACAGACAAGACAGACGCCCTCGCGTTTCGGCAAACAGCCTTTTTCGATGTCAGTAGCCACTGACCATCGTCTTGTTTTTAAACATTATTTAGTGTAGTGGAAGAAGGACTGATGGTGTGCTGACATTCACCAGCGCCATCTTGGAGTGGCTAATGAACAAACATTAAACAACGTTGTAATCAACTCCTTGTATGCCAGCATATGTATAAACATGCAACTAACCACTAAAGGGAACAGAGTGAAAGAAGGGTAAATGCGTCACAAATAGTTTACCACATTCCTCTCATGCCACTCGAAATATTTACGGGTGGCCTAATTACTCAATGTTCACATTGTCACAATTCATATATATATGAAAAGAATGTCATAGTCGGGACAGAGTTCTCTGACAACTGTGACATACAGGGTAAGGTATAGATAAACAAAAGTAGATCATTCCTCGGCCATCGAAGGAATATCACACAATCGTTCTCCATCATACTGCTTCTTTTGGTCTAGAAGTGCCCCAAATGGCTGAAGACCAGGAACAGAGGGCCCCCTGTTTCTTTCATGAGGTATTCAGGATTATCAAGGAAATACCCTATATTGAATGGGGAACTGACACCATGCTGAGATCTGGCAAGACATTACCTAATGCTGCAGTACTATGCATGTTCACAATCAAATAGTCAGAAAGAAATAGGGTGGAGCGTCCCATGCTGTGATCCCTGCTACTGCATGGCACATGGGCCACTGAGAAGGGATTTCTTATGGTGCAGCCAGATGTGGCTCCACAGTCAGTGCTCTAGCAGCTCCACCTCCTCTCACTGAGGCTTCCGAACTGTCGGTTTGGGGAGGCAGGGGCTCTGTCTGTTTTAAGAAGGGTGTCCGCTCCAGCAAAGTGTGTACAGGAATGCATGTTGCAATACCAAACCCCTGACATTACATCTGGCTAAAGGCACAAAAATGGGGCAAGCCATCGTCATAATGGTCTACAAGAGATTAGTGAATGTAAATATTGTCATAGTCAGAATAATCTATTCAAAAGCCGTAGCAGGTGCCTGTTTCTGAGTTTGTACAAAACAATTAAAAATTAGCTTGGGTCACAAAAAATTGGGTTATTAGCTAAGGAGAATGACTGCTCACCTTGAGTAATAATAATAATCTTCATCAGGGTGCGCCCTCAGGGTCACTTAATTAACCTGAGCTCAACCATCTTGTAGCTAGGGCACAGAAAAGACAGGCTTACATAGAGCAATGTGTAAAGTGTTTATATATTACCAAAACAGTAATTAAGTCAAAGCACAAGACTAAAAAAATCTTAAACTAAGTTAGAAATATACTGAAACCTTTAACACATAAAATGAAACCAAGACATCAAAAATCCAATAAGGAGAACCTGAGATATGAATGTTTTGAAGTTTTGAAGTTTAAAACAAATTATCTAAAAAAGTGTTAAGCAACAACCACGTTCAACTGGTCATGGTAGAATGACATGTAGTGCAATTTGAGGTTGACTGCGATGGAGCATGGGAAGAATACAGAAACCATGTTTAACTTGGTTAGAGGATTTACCTTGGGACTTAGTCTGAAGCATGGAAGTCCTGGGGAATGCCCCACTGTTAAAAGAGGTGGCCCACAGAAAGTTTTTATCAGTTGGAAAAATAGAGTGCTCTGGTGCAATGGGCTTACTTGAGGAAGCTCTTTATTCAAACAGAGCAACATGGTTAGGGGAGTTGATTAGGTTGAGAAGGGACAAAAAGATCCAGAAGGTGACTGTGCTGGTTGATTTTGATCAGGCAGATCTTTGGAGCCGTCACTTTGTTCCGCTTTCCAATGCTAGAGGCATACCCTCTAGAATCTAACTACAACCTCTTGGCTTTTTTGCATCCACCTACAAATCCTTGTATATTATAGAATGGAGTGGTGCCTACTTCTCGGAGGTCCTCTGAGGTAGTGGCATTTGTTGTATACCCACTGCCAACTGATATGAATCTCTTAGTTTCTTAAATAAGAATGATTGACTGAATACCACACATTACTGCTCTTTTTCTGGCGGTTTGATAGATCTGGTCGGAGGTACCACTACAGCTCATGCCATGGTTCTTAACACATTTGAGCTCTCAAACTGGAACATAGCAGGGCTGAGTTGCAAGAAAAATTACACCGCCTGCGTTAAGTTTATAAAACGTTTTAGCGCTGTTTGTCGCTAGGAAACATGGCAGTGTCCAACTCTTTCTTTGTGGAAGGATTTAGATCCTTCTTCACCCCAGCTACCCCTACTTCCTCGGGTAGACCAAACGGTGGTCTTGTTATGCTGGTTTCCTCCAATTAGATTCGAAAGCATTGATGTATGATACTGGGACACCTTATTTGTTAGCAGTTTTGTTAACCATGTCCAGAACAAACGGTTGAATCCGGCTAAATTTGTATAATTCAAACGCAATGCTGAGGAATCCTTAATTACTTATTGCATTGAAGGACTTTCTTCAACTCTTTACCCCTGTGGTTTTTATGGGAGACTTTCATTTACATTTGTGTGAAGAAAAACTCACAAGGGGTGGAAGCTGGCAGCAATGTCATATGAGCAGTTCTCAGCAAATGTTACAAGCATTTTTATCAGAATTCAAACTTGCATTGTCTCTGAAAGAATCTGGTAATAACTGCACTCATGTAAGAAGTACAACTGATATTGGAAGAAGGGTTTTACCATTGATTGTATATTTTATCGCCCTTCGCGCTTCACTTACTGCAAAGTTATCTCTACGGAACATAGTGATCACAACCACATTAATCTCTCCCTGAGCTGGCTAAAGACCAAGGGCAACAAACCCTGTTCTGAACTGAGTGGCAGCAAAGTATCCTCAACTGAACAAGGCTGTAGGCTTTAATGGAATAAAGGGACTCCTGAGACATTTCTTTCCAAATTGATTGTCAAACGTACTTCAGATATTGAGGTATGCCTTTCAGAGAACTCAGGAAATGTAGCAATATTTGCATATTTTAGGCAGATATGTGAAGAGATCAATATGAAGTTAAGATGGTAGTGGTCTCACAACTGCGTCCCTCAGTGCAGGTATTGATAAACATTGCTCCAGGGTGCATTGCAACCCAATGAAGGCCTTGAAGGTAAAAACCTAGGGTAAGAAATGACGTTGTAAATTTGTAATGTCATCAGATTTATATAGCACTTTAAAAGAGAGAAAAAAGTACCTGAAAGAGGAAGCTTGTGTCCAGCTTATGCAAACTAGCAAAGGTCCCTATTCTGGGAGATAATAATTCTGCTAATATTTGCTAAAGATTAAAGGAACGCTGTCTGCTCTCACATCTCACGGGACAAATGGGTTAAACATTTTAAAGGATCTATGATTCAATAGATCCAGTTAGACAGAGTGCAATAGTCATTATCTTTCAGGACACCTTGAGCATTTTTTCCAGATAGAGGAGGTTTCCAAGCCATTGTTTGGATGACTAAGAACAAACAGCCTGATTCATGAAGCGAAATAGCGCCCGCAATGGCTGCGAAAATGCAATTGCGGGTGCAAAACACCAAACACCAAAACGACAAAGCATGCAGTGAGAGGTATATCATGTTCTGGGTTGACCCAAGATGTGAGTGACACTGCCTCAAAGCAATGGCAGAAGCTATGTTTGAAGAGGGTTGATCAATAGCTCACTCTATTCATTTTGTAAACAATAAGTGTTTCAGCAGCTGTTTTGACAGGACAGGCCTAAAATATTCAGCGAATTGCGGTATTTTCATTCACCTGGCTTTGATGATTTGCATTTTCATTGTAACTTTTCACATCCACACTCGCCACCGACAACGTTTCTATTTTAGATTTTCATACACAAAGAGAATAATGATTATGACGTATTTTCGGTTATTAAACTTCTGGATTATAATAGTATGCGCATTCAGTGCCTTCGTTCCGTTTCCTTGCATCGCTTTAACAGGATAGCGCTAATGGATGTGAGTTTCTTATCGTGTAAGCGAAAATTGAGTTTACAAAACTCACTAACTTAAATGTGTTCTGGTTCCTGGAAAATATTATCTAAGTGTATAATATTTTACCTATTGCGGCTACAATTTGGCCATTTTTTCATAATGTCACTGCACATTAGCTGTTTCACACCAACATTAAATAAATGAAAAATAAACATGGGAACAGCCTAGCTAATAGGTTGAAGGTCAAGCGCAAGCTGACATAGCTAGTGCATCAGATGATCAAGATATAGGCGCATGCTATAAGAGTCAGGCTGCTTTTATATAACACATCAGACAAGTCGACCCATTTCAACCACTGTCCAACATACTACCATTTCAAGATCCAACCGATATCGAAATAGAAATATCTGTGCCCGGATTAGTGATTTACTAATTGAGCCTCTCGGCTTCCGAGCTCAGCTCAAGTGGGACTGCACTAAGATAACTTCTGGTGTGATGTTAATAGTGGATGGCGAATTTTTTTGTGCAAAAATAAAATCGGGACAAACAATCACGGATTTAGTAGCACCCACAAATGTCAATTTCGAGAGATGCTAGGACGCTTACCTGGTACCTAATGTGTCCCTGCATGGCTGAAGGATTGGGTTGCCTCAGGTGGCAAGAGGACAATTCTGAGCTTGGAAAGGAAGGATTGTAACATCAATATAGGCGATTGAGTGAAAATAAAATCGGCATGAACAAGGGGGTGCCCTTTCCAAATGCAATGGTCCATTTCAGGTGAAAAAAGTCAGTAGATTCTTTACTGCTCTTGAGGGTGGAGAAATGTGGAATTTAAGGAATGTGACATTGTTTCAGAAGGGTGGAATATGTCTGAGATGGAATAAAGGATGTTCTGGTGTGATATTAATGGGGGATGATGACTTCTGTGACACAAAACATTCACTGTCAACAGATGTTTCGAGAAGGAATGAAGAAAGATATTGGGACATTTTTACAAACAAATGTAGGATCACTGATCTGCAGCAAATTCAGCAGCGCAAAAATACGACGCACTCCTGTGTTTCTCACAGGTGCCATTATTAATGTGTGTAAACAATCAATATTGGTGATTTGCTCTCCTGCAGCACACATGGAAAGAACAAAAAACAAGGAGAAATTAATAAATTCTCCTTGTATCGCCATTCTCCTTTCTGGTAATCAATGGCATTAGTTTTTGCCATTGCCTCAGCCTTGTATATCTCAAAAAGCAATGGGTGTTGCGGTGGAATGCCCACAGCAACACTCATTGCAAGCCCCTTTGCCTCAGAAGACTGTGGCAGAAAGGGGCATATTTACAAGGTGGTGTTAATCCACCTTAAGTGTCTTAGTGCTACCTTGTAAATATGGAAAATGGTGCTACACTACAAGAGCGTTAAAAAAAGTGATGCTCCGGTGGTGATAGGGTCTTGTAACTATGCTCCATAGTATTGCCAGAGAGGGAAGAGAGTGCAGACCTCCATCTTATCTCAATGATTATGTGAGAACATAAGTGTACAGTATTCTATTTTCCCCATAATGTTTTGCTTGAGGTTAATAATAAAAAAAAAAGAAAACAGTGTAAATTACAGATTTTAGTTTATATATATTGTATAATATGAAGGAAATGGGATGTGTTATGTTGTATGATGTTATTATAGTTTTGTTTATGTCACTACAATTCTATGGTAGAATAGTGGGCGTTGCAAATTCCAGGTTTGTCAGGTGCTTCCTAACTGCTAGGAGGGATTATGCTAGTGTTTGTGCTCCGTTAAACTTGCTAAACATAGTATTTACTCCCTGATATTTATGTCTCCTTTACAACATCAACACCATCAGTTAAAGAAGGGAAAAAGGTCAGAATGAATTATTTTACTCTCCGGCTGTTTTTTCGCCCAGACACTCAACAGGCTATTCAGGTGGAAATGTGAGTACCAAACAGAGCGGCAATGCGGTGTCGCCCAGTGGGGAAGGGCCTTGGTGGTCCCCTTCCTGAGGGTGGATTGGGTTAACAGAGAGTGGTCCAACAATGCATCAGGTCTTGACACTAAGAGATGCTTTCTATATTTAATATTCCCAGTAAAACCTGCAACAGCTCCCTAACATCAAGTTTGAATATGGAGCATTGTTTGTGCTTCTTTTGCATTGGATACCCTTCTTGTATACCAAACTTCCTGCCCCTGCTGCCAGCTATAAGGAGAAGGCAGCCAAGACCAACACCAGCAGCAACCACCTCAAGTGCATCCTGCTCAACCCGCTCCGTCCACAGACACGCCGTGGAACTCTGGAACCTCCTCGACGCTACTTCACCGGACGTCGCCTTCCTCACGGAGACCTGGATGAACGCCTCCTCTGCACCCGACATCGCCATCGCCATCCCGGACGGGTACAAGATCATCAGGAAGGACCGCATCAACCAGACCGGAGGAGGCATCGCCATCATCCACCGGAACACCATCCGCATCACGACCGACGCCAGCGACTCCTTCGCCGCAGCCGAACATCTCCACTTCCAGATTCACACCGACCCCAAGACGACCCTCAGAGGCACCCTCGTCTACAGACCCCCGGGACCATGCACACAATTCAGCGAAGACATCGCGGACTTCATCAGCCCACACGCCCTCCCCTCCGCCAACTACATCCTCCTTGGGGACCTCAACTTCCACCTGGAGAACAACAAGGACCGCAACACCGTCACCCTGCTGGCCAACCTCGCCAACCTCGGACTCAAGCAACTGGTCAACACCCCCACCCACTACGCCGGCCACACGCTTGATCCCGTCTTCTCATCCAGCAAGCACATCACCTTCAGCTACTCCACCGGACTTCACTGGACCGACCACAGCTGCGTCCACTTCAGCTTCAGAAAAACCACTACCCACCACCACCCGCAACAGGTTCCTCACAGGAATTGGAGCAAGATCACCGCTGACCAGCTCACCACCTCCCTCAGCCAGCGCCCACCCGCCAACACAACGGACCCCAACGAAGCAGCCCGCAACTTCACACAGTGGCTGACCGCCTGCGCCGATGACCTCGCGCCACTAAAGAACCCTCCCAGCAGACCCAGAAGCAAGAAGGCATCCTGGTTCACCGACGAACTCAAGGACTCCAAGAAGACCTGCCGCACCCTGGAGAAAGCCTGGCTCCTCGACCGGACCACCGACAACATGACCGCCCTCAAACACGCTACCCGCAAGCACCACCAGCTCATCCGCACCACCAAGAAGAAATCACTGAAGGAACGACTGGACAACAACGCCCACGACAGCAAAGAGCTCTTCACCATCGTCAAGGAGTTCTCCAACCCCAGCACCGGCACCACTCCGTCACAAGACCTCTGCAACTCCCTCGCCTCGTTCTTCCACCGCAAGATCGCCGACATCCACAACAGCTTTGGCGCACCACCCACGCACCCAACCGTTGAACCAACGCCCCCAACCGCCACCCTCCGCACCTGGACCACGGTGACCACCGAAGACACAGCCCGCACGATGAACACCATCCACTCCGGATCACCGACCGACCCCTGCCCACACCACGTCTTCAACAAGGCCGACTCCACCATCGCACCCCAACTCCGGAACATCATCAACACCTCCTTCAACACCGCCACCTTCCCGGAGAGCTGGAAGCATGCCGAGATCAGCGCCCTCCTGAAGAAACCTACAGCGGACCCCACCGACCTCAAGAACTTCCGCCCCATCTCGCTCCTCCCTTTTCCTGCTAAAGTCATCGAGAAGACCGTCAACAGACAGCTGACCGCCTTCCTCGAGACAAACAGATCTCTCGACCCCTCGCAATCCGGATTCAGAGCCAACCACTGCACCGAGACCGCCCTCATCGCAGCCACCAACGACATCCGGACCCTGCTCGACAAAGGGGAAACAGTGGCCCTCATCCTCCTGGACCTCTCCGCGGCGTTCGACACTGTCTGCCACCGCACCCTAGTCCAGCGCCTTAGCAGCATCGGTATCCAATAGAAGGCACTGGAGTGGATCATCTCGTTCCTCGCCGGAAGAACACAAAGAGTCCGCCTCCCCCCGTTTCGCTCCGAGGCCACCGAAGTCATCTGCGGCGTCCCGCAAGGATCTTCACTCAGCCCCACTCTCTTCAACGTCTACATGAGACCGCTTGCAGCCATCGCACGCCAGCACAACCTCAACATCATCTCTTACGCCGACGACACACAGCTGATCCTCTCCCTCACCAAAGACCCCGACACCGCCAGAACCTGCCTACACGAAGGGATGAAAGATGTCGCCGAGTGGATGAAGGACAGCCGCCTGAAACTGAACTCGGGCAAGACGGAAGTCCTCATCCTGGGATCTTCGCCCTCCGCCTCTGACGACTCCTGGTGGCCCCCAGCCCTGGGCACCGCACCCAAGCCAACCGACCATGCATGCAACCTGGGCTTCATCCTGGACTCCTCCCTCTCGATGACCAGACAAGTCAATGGCGTCTCCTCATCGTGCTTCAACACCCTGCGTATGCTTCGCAAAATCTTTCGCTGGATCCCGACCGAGACCAGGAAGACTGTCACCCATGCACTCGTCACCAGCCGACTGGACTACGGAAACGCCCTCTACGCCGGAACCACAGCCAAGCTACAGAAAAGACTCCAGCGCATCTAGAATTCCTCCGCCCGACTCATCCTGGATGTCCCCCGACGCAGCCACATCTCCAGCCACCCGAGGAACCTGCACTGGCTCCCCGTCGACAAAAGGATCACGTTCCGGCTCCTCACCCACGCACACAAGTCTCTCCACGACCTGGGCCCCAAGTACCTCAATGACCGCCTGACCTTCTACACGCCCACCCCCCAGCTACGGTCCACCAGCCTCGCCCTCGCAGCCGTACCATGCATCCGAAGAGCAACCGCCGGAGGAAGATCCTTCTCTTACCTGGCTGCCAAGATGTGGAACTCCCTCCCCACCCACCTTCGGATGACCCACGACCATCTCGCCTTCAGGAAACAACTCAAGACCTGGCTATTCGAGCAGTAGCACACCCCCTCTCCCAAGCGCCTTGAGACCTTCCCGGGTGAGTAGTGCGCTATACAAATGGTTTGATTGATTGATTGATTGAAGGGGTTTATGATATGTATGTCTTCCGTTCCATTCTATGGCACTGTATTGTGATTCCAATGCCTTGAGCACGGTGGTGGCTCGCACAGGTAATGCTTTGGGGCTGTGAGGCGGAGCAGGGATGGGTGGCGGGTAGTGGAGTGTGAAATGTGATGGGAAAGTGGAGAGTAAAGAAAAAAATAAATAAAAACACTTATTTTGCCGAGTCAGTAAGTGCTTTAATTTATTTATTTATTTACTCCCCACTTTCCTGTCGTATGTCACACTCCACTACCCCTCTCACCCAGCCCCACCCAACTCCACCCTGCCTCACCACCCCACAACGTTACCTGTGCGAGCTGCCACTGCTTGTGCATTCTGTGGAGACACAGTTGCTGGGGGCAGTGAAACTGTACAGACATGTGTCCTGTGTACAATGGTTCTACATTTAGGTAACTTACATAAGTTTGCCTGCCTACGCGTATATTTCATTGTGGGTATCTGGAGGTAGGCATGCTACAGTTTAGTGATGAGCTTAGTTCTTTGAAGATTTCATTTGTGGGGCTATTAACAGACCTTCAACAGACCACTGAACGTGTCTTTACTCAGAGCTTTAATTGTATATGGACTTTTAGTTCTATCGGAGAACTGTGTGGGCACCCCAAACATCAGGAAATCAGCATATAAGTATGGCAAAAAATGACTCAAAAATGTACCTGGCTGTTGGAATTGCTATGGAAGGCATTTTCAACCTACAGAAGCGTTCTCAGCAGCCATCTAATGCTGGGCGCGGAAAAGTTGGCAAGACAGTGAGTGTTCTCTGTGGGCATCAAACACCGGGTGCTTGAGGGCCATCAAGATGGTGAGCATTCTTGTTCTGATCTCTTTCTTTGGGAAGCCTGTATGCGTCTGACAGAGGACATTGTCACAGACAGGGAGGTGGGTCACAATGCGTGACCTTATGTGGGGGGCCATTTTAGGTAATCGGTTTGAGGAGAAATAAATATACAGGCTATACTGAGTCATCACGGCTGCATCGTAAAGTATAATTGCAGGTGACTCAGCTATTGCATCTTCGAAAAGGCGGATGACAGCGCAGCTGATCAGAACTCTTTAGCACACCTTGTTATGGTGTGAAGAACAGGGCATAGGAAAAAGGTGAGAAAGGATACATTGTGAAGTTTCGTTTTTTGGCTATATGACTGTTTGAGGCATATTCACAAGAAAGTGTCGGAGCGCAGAGCTAAGCCAAATTTGGCAGTGCCACGAGCTGACATTTTCAAAATGCAGAGATGCACTGTATTCAAAAGAATATGGTATACCCTGTGTTTCCCCTGGTGCAAGTGCAAAAAAGTTGGCTAGCGTCAGCGCAAGCACCCTGCCACCATGTAACAAGGGTGCCTGCACTGCAGGGACGATTGTTTATGTGCAGGAAGGTGTCCCTCATCAATAATGGTGATTTGCACCTTCTATGTTTGCTGCAGAATGCAGCACACATGGAAAGAAAAAAGAGCAAAAATGGGGAGAAATTAATAATTTCTCCCTGTTGCTCCATTGTAACGCCTGGTATTCCATAGCATTAGTTTTTGGTGCTGCTTCAGCCGTGTAAATCTGGGGCAGGATCACAAATGTCAAAAACAATTGGTGTTGCAGTGGAACGCCCGTAGCAACACCCATTGCACACCCCGTTGCTGCAGAGGACTGCGGCAGAAAGGGGCACATTTAGAAGGTGGCGTTAAGCCATGGAAAGTGGCTTAGCACAACCTTATAAATATGGACAATATATTTATATGAATTAAGAAACAATATAAAGACACATTTTTACCAAAGAATAATTATTCCGTGTTTTTCTCATCTCTATTTCTCTGAGCATTTGCTAGATCATTTGATGTTAATACTTCGGTCACTTCATTCAAATTGATGATGAACTACTGCGGTTATTGATTTGATCAATAGGATTCTGTAATTTTTATAATATAGAATCGTATACTGAAAGTTAGTTAATTGAAACGAAGTCCCTTGCAGGCACTATTAACCTTATTCTGCGTATCCAGTTGAGCTGTTTTACTCATGGGTCACGTTTCCTGCGGTTGATGCTAATACTAATGTGTTTCATACTTACACTCCGACTGCCATGCCTGCAGATTACGCTCCATATAGGACACAGGAAGTTGGATTTCTGCTTGTCAGCATAAAGTTTGGTTTAATGGCGCCCTCCCCCACACTTTAACGGCAGTCAGAATGGGAGCGTTGTCAATTGCATGCACTTCTTGACCTATTTTAGCTGGTTATAACCCGCACCGTAATGTGGGGTGTTGTACAGCTGCTTAATTAAGGCCCCTTTATACCTCTGCTGTGTCAGTGATAAGGGGTCTGGTTCATTATATTTCCCGCAACTTCCCAGGTGGGGCCCCTGGTGGTGCAGTGCATCCATTTGGACAGAATGGGCTGAAGCTTAGTCCCGTTATGGTTAATGTGGTTATGGGCAAGCGTCCCCAGGATAAGGATAAGATGCCTTTCTGGCTTGCCGAGAAATTTGACCAACTGGAGGCAGTATTTCCTAATACCACTCCTGTGGAAAAACACAGGATCCTTATTATAAGTTTGTAGAAAGACTTAGCGCCAAAGGTAATGACTGTACCACATGGGGTGTGTTTTTTGCGGCAGTCTATACTAGGTGCTTCGGCACCCCGTCAATGGCTGACCAGCCCTCCGTCATTAAGCGCGTTCAAGATGAGCAGGGGCCAGAAGCGGCTGCAGAGTTGGGAATGCGACTCATGGGAGCGTTTGACATGGTTCGCGATCTTGCTAATGTTAAGGGAGATGCGGTAAGTTTTCAGGTGTCTAATGCTTTGCGCAATGTTCCCACATGCCGAGAAACCCTGTCAATTACCGAGAAATATTACGGAGGCTTATAAGACCATAGGCCGTAATAGTTTGGGTATTAAGCCTTTTGCTAAAAGAGAAATGTAGCAGCAAACTCAGTCGGCGTCTTCTGCTAAAGATGGTAGCCAGAAAGTTCCGAAACAAAATTGGATTAAGAACAAAAAACAGGGGACGCAGCAACAGAAACAGGGGTCCCATCCTGCTTCACCTACACCTGCCTCTACTGAGCGTACATATGAGTTGCACGACCACACTACGATTAAGTCACATGATAGATTTCAGGTTCCTGAACAACATTCTCCTCGTTCTTTGCAGGAAACATCGGTCTCAAGCACCGGTGGAGGAGGTGGCAGCAGAGGACAAGGTGCCCAACAGAGTTGTGAACAGCCTCGCAAGGCTGACGGAAAAGGCAAGCAGGACGAGTCACCACGTCAAAGGCCCCAGTTTCAAAAGAAGAAAGTTGCAGCTTTAACAGCGAGATATGCCACAGATAGTGAGAACGCAGCTTTGGAATCTGACATGGGCACTGACGCTGTTAGACAGCGCAGCGGAGATTACCATAGTGCGAGAAGCACTGCGCCCACTACTGAAGGTGACAGCGACTGACACCTTCATTGTAGTCAAGGCAGCTGACACTAGAGTGGCTCCCCTGATAGGCTTTTTGACATTTACCTTTTAATTGAAGGAGACAGTGTACAATAAAAGTGTTTTTTTGGGGAAAATCTAACTACTACTTATTACATTTTGTTGGCAGAGGTCGACTGGCCCCCTCCTTTTGTCTTAGCTGCTCTGCAATGGGAGGAGGTAATCCTCCCCAGTTTCGCTCACACAGTCCCGAAGGAGCAGGCTCTGCATTTTACAGAGGATTGGGCTGAGGCGCTTGCGCCGACTTTGTACCATACTCATTGTGGCGGGGATAAATTTTCCTCCAGACATGAGATTTCCTTGCGGTTTATGCCACAGGCTCAACCCCAATACCCCATGCGACGTGAAACGAAAGCTCTCGTGGCAGAAATCTTTGAACAGTTGGAATATCAAGGTGTGATTAAAACATGTGTGTCTCCGATGAATAACCTTCTTTTTACTGTGTTTAAGCCTGATGGCTCTTACCATTTGGTGTTGGATTACCGCCACCTTAATTCACATTGTTGTACGCGTGTGGTCCAAAATACTCACAGTTCGGCCCTTGTGGATAGTCTTGTGAGCAAATGGTTTAAAACCACACTTTACTTGACATATCCAATGGCTTTTACGCCCATAACCTGTCCTCTATTAGTAGTCAATGGACAGCTTTTACCAGTGGTGGCAAACAACGCCAATTTCATTGTTTGGCTATGGGCTATAAGAACAGTCCAGGCGTCTTTGCCGCCTTCATAGTCTCTCTCTTGGAGGGACTCGAAGCAGATGCATGTTCGTATTTGGATGACATCTATCTCACAGACGACAAATTATGGGCCCATCTGTGCAGTGTAGACTGCATAATTTGCCGTTTTGCGGATTTTGGCTATGAATTCAATTTTGCAAAAAGTCACATTGCAGAGTACACAGTGTTGTTCCTGGGCTATGAGCTCAACAATGAAGGTCGAGGTTTGTCTCCTCACTTCCTGGAGAAATGTGCACTTTTGCGAGCTCCCACAACACTGAAAAAGCTACAATCTGACCTTTTTGAATTTTAGACGCACCCACATTCCCGAATATGTCCAGCATATCAAGCCTCTTTACGCTTTGATACAACCTACTTTCTCCAAATTGTGCTGGCTGCCTGAACATTCAGCCATTTAGCAATCTTTGCAGGCTGATCTTCTAGAATCTATATTCTTGTTGACTCATGATAACCACACCAACCTGGTGATAGGAATTGTGCCAGGGGCGGTGTGTTTCACGTACCTCATATTTAATGAGGGTGACACAGTCCCTATCGCTTACAAGTCACCGTTGTACACTTCGGCTGAGTTGCGGTTTTCCACTGTGGAAAAGGTTTTGACAGCAGTGAAAATGGTGATTCTAAAGGAACGTGCACTGTCACAAGGAAAACGCAATTTGGTTGTTACTCCGTATCCTGCCTTGGAGGCAGTGACGAAAGCCAATGTACCAAATTCAAAGTTTTGCACCCACGGTGGTTACAATGGGCCACGTCTTTGACATCTCCGGATGTCACGTTCATTTTTGATTCTTCTCTGCAGACTCAAGAGTTCTTGCAGTATAAATTTGTTCATCCTGCTCCTCTGGCCAGGCGCCACTTGAGGATTTCCATTGTATCATTTACACTGACGGAAGCGCGCAAGCAGCTACAGTTCAAAGCACGCATATTCTTTGGGCTGCGCAATTGTGGTTGGTACTATGGTAGAAGGTGAATTCAAGTCCGATGTCGTGCATACACGACATTAGGGGACTGTACTACCCATTTGGCAGAGCTTCGTGCTCTGATGCTTGCATTAGAGTATGCAGATCCCAGGGTGACTACTCTGATTGTAAGTGACTCTTACAACTGTATTCAATCATACAATGACAATCTACCCTTTTGGACTCAAAATGCTTATCGTGACTCCAAAGGTCGCACAATAAAACATAAAATTATCTGGGTTCAAGTGGCTGAGCTTAAAGAATGGCTGCCACTCATTTTTGTAATTCATACTCTGGGTCACCAGCCTGTCGGAGTTCATGCTGTTGGCAATTGTCTTGCAAATGAAGCCACTAAGACAGTAGTTGCAGTACAAAGGGGGTGGTGATGGACGGAGCATTAGAACCAATCAAACACTCGGTTTCTGGCATTCCAGCCGTCTTCAGCCCGGCTTGCTTGAATCCAGTGGCAAAGTGAGCAAGGGACCCACGTCTGAGCATACCCTGCCACACTTATGGTGGCCAAAGCGGTAAAAAAGGGGGTGGTGATGGACGGAGCATCAGAACCAATCAAACACTCACACCCAGTCAAAAGATCTGGGTTTGATCCATCACCGTTCTTTAGCCCACTCTGCCACCCCAGTTCAGACATGGCATTATGCAAATCAGTCTGACCCTGTGCCTCATGGGAACAGACCAGCCCGAACTGCCAAGCCATGCCTTCCCTGGACCGGAAACAAGCTTCCGAGGACCGGTTTCTGGCATTCCAGCCGTCTTCAGCCCGGCTTGCTTGAATCCAGTGGCAAAGTGAGCAAGGGACTCACGTCTGAGCCTACCCTGCCACACTTACGGCAGCCAAAGCGGCAAAAAAGGGGGTGGTGATGGACGGAGCATCAGAACCAATCAAACACTCACACCCAGTCAAAAGATCTGAGTTTGATCCATCACCGTTCTTTAGCCCACTCTGCCACCCCAGTTCAGACATGGCTATATGCAAATCAGTCTGACCCTGTGCCTCATGGGAACAGTCCAGCCCGAACTGCCAAGCCATGCCTTCCCTGGACCGGAAACAAGCTTCCGAGGACCGGTTTCTGGCATTCCAGCCGTCTTCAGCCTGGCTTGCTTGAATCCAGTGGCAAAGTGAGCAAGGGACTCACGTCTGAGCATACCCTGCCACACTTATGGCGGCCAAAGCTGTACAAAAGGGGGTGGTGATGGCTATATGCAAATCAGTCTGACCCTGTGCCTCATGGGAACAGTCCAGCCCGAACTGCCAAGCCATGCCTTCCCTGGACCGGAAACAAGCTTCCGAGGACCGGTTTCTGGCATTCCAGCCGTCTTCAGCCCGGTTTGCTTGAATCCAGCAAGGGACTCACGTCTGAGCATACCCTGCCACACTTATGGCGGCCAAAGACAGTAGTTGCAGCATACTCAGTAGCAGCAGTTACACGTTCCAAAAGAAAGATTGATGATGATGTCTTTGCAGCTATTGCCGCAATAGGGAAGGGAGGTAATTATCCTAGAGGTTTCCCTTCTAAATACTCTTATCAGTTAAGTCGTTGGTGACACGTTAGTCCCCAACACGGACCGCAGGCAGTCTTTGATTACAGCAGCCCACGCTGGGATGGCCTCATTGCATGCCAGCGTGTCATCTACTGTATCTCTTCTGCAGCAGACCCCATACGAAATGCTCTTTGGCATCAAAATGTTTGTTCCGGACCTTGAGGGTCTAGACATGGCGGCAGATGACGCATCCTTTGACGTAGATGAACACTCTAATGTTTTACACAACCTACAAAAGACCAGAGATAGTCTTGCAAAGGAACATTTACCCTCCACATCTGATGCTGCGTTGCAGATTCCGGTAGTCGGCTGGCTACCCCGAGTTGGAGAACTGGTCCGAGAGAAGTGAAGAGTGAATGTGTTCACCGATAGTCAATATGCGTTTGGAGTAGCCCATAGTTTTGGCCGCTCATGGAGGGAGAGAGGATTTCTCACCTCCCATGGTGCTAAGATACAGCATGGCGAGTTGGTGAATGACCATCTCGAATCACTTACCTTGCCTACTCAGATAGCAATTATCAAGTGTAGTGCGCATAAGAAGATTACTGATGATGTGGGTCGAGGAAATGCGTTCGCAGATCAAGCGGCGAAAGAAACAGCCAGAGGAGTTACAAGCCACATGTATGTTGCAGGCCCTGCTAGATGGGTCAGAAAAGGAGGGATGTGTGAGGACACAATAGAAAGTTTGAAAATGATTCAGGAAGAAGCCACAGAGAAATAATTGAATGAGTGGAGAGAGACTATAGGAATGTTAGACGCAACAGGGTGTTGGACAGAATTGTCTGAACATCAGCGTTGGTTACTACCAGATGCCTATGTGCTTCCGGTTGTTACCATGGTACATGGTCCGGCTCACATCAATGCTAAAGGAATATGCAAACTTCTGGCTCCTGTATGGCAGAATGAAGGTATTCCTAAATGTGCAGACAATCTAGTTAAACATTGTATTGTTTGTTTGATGCATAACCCAGGAAAAGGAACACCAACCCCAGCAGGTCATTTTGCTCCACCAACATATCCTTTTGAGGTTTTGCAAATAGATTATATTCACATGGAGCGACGCAATAATCTTAAGTATGTCCTTGTGGTGGTATGTGCCTTTTCTAGATGGATAGAGGCCTACCCCCTAAAGGATAATACTGCTCCATCCACGGCTAAAATCCTCTTAAAGGACTTTTTCCCGAGGTTCGGCCTACCTCGAATCCTCTGGAGCGACAACGGAAGTAAATTCGAAGGTCAGATAATGCAGAAAGTATGCGCAGGTCTTTGAATAAGACAAAATTTCATGCAGCAAACTATCCTCAGTCAGCAGTTTTAGTGGAATGTTATAATGGTACTCTTAAACTCAAGCTAGCAAAGATACAGGCCAGCACGGGTCTTGCCTGGCCCGATGCTTTACCCTTAGCACTATTGTCCACTCGAACAACTGTTCATTCCCGTATGGGACTCAGTCCCTACGAGGTTGTGTTTGGACCCCCATCAAATGTTTGGGGAGTCCCAAGGCCAAAGAAATATTCCGAGATAGAGTACCCATTGTCAATTGATTATTTACATGACCTCACCACTAAATTGCGTGGCCTTCACCAACAGTTACAAGACACCTTGCCTCAGGCTTCAACTGATCCTGGACATGGCATACACCCAGGGGACTGGGTGTGTGTGAAAAATTTTCAGCGATCAAAGAATTTGGAACGTCGCTGGAGAAGGCCTTGTCAAGTCTTACTGACAATGCGTACAGCTGTAAAGGTGGTCGGCAAAAAGAACTGGATCCATTGTGTGCACTGCAAAAAGGTACCCTTGCCTTTGCCTTATGACCAGTGGGTCCGCAAAGGTAGGATTCCCCAATTTGTACCTTTTAGCGATGCACCCCTGTATTGGACTCCGTCTGAAAAAGAAGATGATGACGTCTTGCAGGAAGCTGTCCCACCACATCTGAGGTTGAACACAACTAATCCAGAGACACTTTTTCAGAATCAGACTGTGCCGAACAAAGCCAGATACAATTTAAGATCTAGAGTAACTAAGGACATTTAAGAAATCTATTTTGTACTTTTTGTGATATTAACCATCTAATTAGGTTGCAGGGTCGTGGTAAGAGCCTTAGTTAGTGACCCGAGTAGTGGCAATAGGTCTGCGGGACTTGCAGTGTCATAGGACGGCTGATAATCATGACTAAGTGAAGAAGGAAGACTGCCACAAGCAACATCTAGAAGATGGATTCTTCTATGTTAGAGAAAAATAATGAAAAGAATATAATGAAAAAATATTGGAAATTATTATATACCAGATGTGGTATAACATTGTGTATTTTAATCTCTTTATGTATTATATTAGCGTGTGTGGGTTGGATTGTTCACATTGTACAGCACAAACATATATCTACCTTCCAGCCCATACCTTTTCGCACTACTGCTTCCCCACACCAATTTCGTACACTACCAGAGCATGAGCAAATTAGGAGAATGGAGTATCTCAACAATTCCATCATTCAATTGTTACACCAGCATCAGTTGGTGATCGATACCACTGATTGCTGGGTATGTGGACTTTTACCCCATAATACAGATAAAGGAATGCCATATTTAGTTCTACCCTTCTCCCTGAAAGGATCCGCTTGGGCTTACACCTCTATGTTTGACAATGCCTATGAGAACCAACATCGAAATCCTGTTAGTCCGTATAGGGATGGAGTTGACGTTAGTCATGACGCATTAATAAAAGGAATAGTGGCTATGTCAAAACACTACAACAAATGTAATGAATTCTCTACTGACGAACGACAAGCATACATTGATTGGAATGTGACACATTACGTCACTAGTCTTACAGACAGAGCCAAAAGGAAAAGATCCCCACCTATATATACTGTACCCCACCAAGGTCACCTATGTCTCCAAGGAAATGGTCAGAGTCTTAAGGCCCAATTGGGAAAGAGCACTTGTAACATTACATATACCTATGCATCCCAAACTTCTCCACCGCTGCTGGCATCTCAGGGAACATATTTTGTTTGCCATGATAGAGCTTATACATGGCTACCAGCTGATTTCTCAGGAACTTGTTATATGGCTTTTCTTCTCCCTCCAACATATACCGCTCCTTCAGGATATCATAGAAATAAGTACAAGAGAGATGTCTTTGATCAAAAGGACACAGCAGGACAAGAGGGAGGCGATTTCCTTAAAGGATTCCTCCCATTTTGGGGCCCTATGGCCAATAGTAGAAATATCAGACATCTCATTCAAGTAGTTGAAGCAACCATAAATGAAACTGTAGGAGCACTAAGTAACATCACTGCCAAGCTTCAGGCGGATCGCCTTATGACATTACAAAACAGAATGGTGTTAGACATCATTCTTGCTGATCGTGGTGGAGTCTGTAAATTAATCGGATCCAGCTGCTGCATTTACATACCAAATAATGCACCTACAGTATACCAGGCCATCTCTAAACTACACCACATTGCTGAGTCCATCCACCAGGACGAAGGAAGTTGGTCTCTGATGGGATGGTTTTGGGAATTACTGTCCACTTGGGGATGGAAAATACTAACTTTCATTGGAATGATTTTAGCCATTGTCTTTTCATGTTGCCTCTGCCTACAATGAGGTCCCGCCATTTGTGGCTTTTGTGCAACTATGTGTGTGCCAAGACCTATTCCGCAGAAAGCAGAAAACATACAAATGATGTTGCAACAACAGCTTAAAGACATTATGGCTATTGAAATAGACTCAGAATAACGTGAGATTATGTGTTGCCTGCATAATGGCAAAAGGAGGGTCTAAGGAAATTCGGTTCCGACTCCATTTTGCGTTTCACCGCCATTTTGTGTTTCCCTCACTCAGGCAGCCTGACAAACAGAAAACTCTTGCCCTTCGTACTGCCACGTATCAAATAACCCCTCTATCCTTGAGGTGAAGTCAATTCCAGGAACCAGTCCTGAAGTACCGGGTTTTTAGGAACCCAGCGGTGCCAGGGGACACACCCAAAGACTTCGAGTTCTCCTGTCTCAGACTACAGAAACACAGAGTCTTCTTGGTGAAGTCAAAGATCGAATTTATTGGCTGCAACAAGTAACAGGCATCCTAGAAGTACTTTACAAAGCTAGTCATCCCTTTTATACCAAATATTAGGCTTCAGGCAAACATTATTTATTTACAATTGACCATTCACATATTTTCACGACAAAGAAAAAGCAGAGTCATGATGACAAGCTCATATTTCAGTTTGTCCAGCCCACAATCAATTACCCGGCAAGGCCCAACACTTTTCATCAGATATCGGACGGACCCCTAATAAAAACGGGCACCTCCTCATCGTAAAGCAGGCCATAAAGAAAGGAACAGAGGCAGGTGTGTGTGAGATTAGACATAGTTGTGTATAGAAAAGTTTATGGCATGTTGTGGCTTGATCCCTAATCTCACTCGGCCACTGGGAAAGAAACAGGCTGAGCAGGTTTGGCTTTAGGCAACGGAGTCAGCTTGCCCAGGTCACACAGGAGTCAGCAAAAGGTGTACGTGTCCATGGACTCGGTCGGCCTTAGTCATCGGCCTATGTGAGGGCAACCTTAAAATGGCTGCCGTACACAAAATGGAACCTGAGGGTTCAGAACGGAATCCTTGATTTCAGGGTGATCTCGTTACTTGAATATGATGAAAAGACTTGTATCTAGTATACTCGTCATTCTCGGTCTGCTGATACCAACATCGTCATGATACGACGATGTTTATGACACGGGACTAAAATTTCAGTACCACAGACCCTTCTTTTGCCCTTACATAGGCAATTAACCTACACTCACGCTAACCTGAGTCCAGGTCTATATTCATAAAATCATCGAGATGTTGCTGTGGTAGTGAGACAAAATATCGAAATTAAAATATCGATATATAATAATATCGATGTTTTAATTTCGATGGTATAGAATATCGATGTCCAAAATATCGACAGACAGAATATCGTTTTTTTAAGGTATGTATGTTACAAATATCGAAATGTACTAATATCGAAAATTTGTTTATTGTTATGTATTTTATTATGTTGTTTATATGTTTGTTAAATATGTTTTGTAATGTATGTTTGAAAATTAGTATATTTGTTTATATTTTGCGTTTTAGTATCAGAGCGGGTTGTGGGTTTATAGGGGAATAGGGTGGGAAGTAATTTAATAATAATTAATTAATTAATATATTTTTGTAAATAGTTTTAATTATTAATTAATTCGTAATTAATTAATATTAATTAGTTAATTACATTAATTAGATTTAATGTTTTAATATATATAATTTTTTTAATTGTTAATTAATTAATTGGTAATTAAATAATATTATTTAGTAAATTAACTTAATTAGAGTTAATGTGCTAATATATATATATTTTTGTTATTGTTAATTAATAATTAATTGGTAATTAAATAATATTAATTATTTAATTAAATTAATTAGAGTTAATGTGCTAATATATTTAATGTTGTTATTGTTAATTAATAATTAATTGGTAATTAAATAATATTAATTATTTAATTAAATTAATTAGAGTTAATGTGCTAATATATTTAATGTTTTTGTTATTGTTAATTAATAATTAATTGGTAATTAATAATTATTAAGTGATTAAATGATGTGATTTATTTATGTGTAGTGGGTTGTGTGTTTATAGGGGTATAGGGTGTGATATAATTAAATGTAAATAATTAAAGTGATTGTATTTATTTGTTGGTATTTATTGTTAATTAATTAGTAATTAATATGTCTTAATTAGTTCATTTATAATTACATCAATTTAGTAATATTAATTGTTATTAATTGATTAATAGAAATTTATATTAATTGTGTTTTTTTGTATGTTTAGTGTGTTGTGTGTTAAAGGGGGAGTAGTGTGGGAAGTAATTTTTACCCCCATGCTATCCAATGCTTTCCCTACTTTTGCACCCTCTGGAGTAGGAATAGTTATTTAAACCCCTACACTATCCAACGCTTTCCCTACTGTTGCACCCTCTGGAGTGGGAATAGTAATTTTTACCCTTACGCTATCCAACGCTTTCCCTACTGTTGCACCCTCTGGAGTGGGAATAGTTATTTTTACCCCTACGCTATCCAACGCTTTCCCTACTGTTGCACCCTCTGGAGTGGGAATAGTAATTTTTACCCCTACGCTATCCAACGCTTTCCCTACTGTTGCACCCTCTGGAGTGGGAATAGTAATTTTTACCCCTACGCTATCCAACGCTTTCCCTACTATTGCACCCTCTGGAGTGGGAATAGTAATTTTTACCCCTACGCTATCCAATGCTTTCCCTACTGTTGCACTCTCTGGAGAGGGAATAGTAATTTTTACCCCTACGCTATCCAATGCTTTCCCTATTGTTGCATCCACTGGAGTGGGAATAGTAATTTTACCCCTACGCTATCCAACTCTTTCCCTACTGTTGCACCCTCTGGAGTGGGAATAGTAATTTTTACCCATACGCTATCCAACGCTTTCCCTACTGTTGCACCCTCTGGAGTGGGAATAGTAATTTTTACCCCTACTCTATACAACGCTTTCCCTACTGTTGCACCCTCTGGAGTGGGAATAGTAATTTTTACCCCTACGCTATCCAACTCTTTCCCTACTTTTGCACCCTCTGGAGTGGGAATAGTAATTTTTACCCCTACGCTATCCAACGCTTTCCCTACTGTTGCACCCTCTGGAGTGGGAATAGTAAATTTTACCCCTACGCTATCCAACGCTTTCCCTACTGTTGCACCCTCTGGAGTGGGAATAGTAATTTAAACCCCTACGCTATCCAACGGTTTCCCTACTGTTGCACCCTCTGGAGTGGGAATAGTAATTTTTACCCCTACGCTATCCAACGCTTTCCCTACTGTTGCACCCTCTGGAGTGGGAATAGTCATTTAAACCCCTACGCTATCCAACGCTTTCCCTACTGTTGCACCCTCTGGAGTGGGAATAGTAATTTTTACCCCTACGCTATCCAACAATTTTCCTACTGTTGCAATATGTGGAGTACGTATATATATTAATTTATATGTAGAGTTTTTAATTTATTTTAAAAGTATATGTATTAGTTATAATTTTTTAAATATGTTTTAATGTTTTTATTTAATATTTGTAAAATTATATGTATTTTTAAATATTTTTACATTATTATTAATACATTTAAAAAAACAACATTTTTAATTTCGATATTTTTGTACTACGATATTAAATTTTTGATATTTTTGTACTTACCTTTATGAAGATATAACTCCCATATTTTTTACTTCGATATTTTTGTGTCGATATTTTTGTATGTAGATATTCTGTCTGTCGATATTATGTCATAGATTCGACAGTTGTAGCATCATCCTAGTACTTAGCTCGTTCTTGATACAGGTTTCCTTACACATGATGTAGCGCAGAGGCCACATATAGTAGGAGCACACTGCACGCACAGACAGAACAGGAAAAGGATGGCTAAGATCATCCCAATGACCATCAGAATTTTCCAGCCCCAGGCGGATATTAGTTCCCAGAACCATCCCATTAACGACCAATCTCCTTTATCCACATGAATAGATTCGGAGATCTTATGCAGTTTGGAAATGGCCTGGTACACTGTTGGAGCATTATCTGGAATGAAAACACAGCAACTTGATTGGATCACTTTACATACCCCACCTCGGTCTGCAAGTATGATATCTAGCGCAACTCTGTTTTGAAGAGTCCTAAGACGATCCGACTGGAGCTCAGCAGTCAAGTTACTAAGGGCACCGGCAGTTTCAACTACGGTGGACTCAACCACCCTCGTCAATTGCCTTATGTTCCTGCTGTTAACCATAGGTCCCCAAAACGGCAGAAAACCCTTCAGGAAATCTCCCAATTCTTGTCCTGCAGTATCTTCCTTAGTGAAGACACCTCTAATTACCCTTGTTTTGTGGTAATCTGCCGCAGCTGTATAAGTGGGAGGCAACAGGAACGAAACAAAACATGTGCCCGAGAAATCAGGGGGCAACCATGAGTATGCTCTATCATAACAGATGAAATAGGTACCCTTAGCTGCTAGGAACGAAGGGGAAGTCTGGGATGAAAAGACGTATGTCTCATTGCAGATACTCTTCCCTAGCTGAGCTCGAGGATTCTTACCATCACCTTGCAGACAGTAGTGACCCTGATGGGGTACAACCCAAATCGGGGAGGATATTTTTGCTCGCTGGTTCTCACTCAGATTAATTCCATATCCGGTTACGTTCCATCCAATATACGCTAGTGTCTCATCTCTCGGGATAGTCTCATAGGAAGTAGCTTCTCTAATCATATCTACTATGCCCTTAACTAGAGCACTATTCCTTGGATTATCTTTTACAGAACGTAGGGGGTGGACTTCACGAGCATAGATGAACATCGTTCTGTATGCCCATACGGAACCATTGTAGCTGAATGGCAGGACCAGATAAGGGATACCTTTATCAGTAGTATGAGGCATAAGACCGCACACTCAACAGTTAGTCGTGTTCACTACTAATTGGTGTTGGTGCAAAAGCTGAACGAAGGAGTTATTGATTAACTCTAATCTTCTAACGGACTCATGTTCAGGCAAAGGGTGAAAAGAATGTGAGGAAACAGTAGGAGGAGGTATGGGCTGTGTAGTGGGTGCAAATATCACTTGAAAATAAAATAAAACATATCCTATTAAAAACATCATTACACTAAGCAACATGAAAATGCATAATATCAAAAAACTTTTCCTGGTCATCATTATACACAATTTGGCTTTAAAGTTCATCTCTTTGGCAGGTCTCCCCATCTCGAAAAACTCCATCCTCTAACCTTGCTGCTCGCGGAGGTAGGGTGTTCCGTGCTAAGGAATGCGCCTGCCAGTTCAAGGGAAACGCCCGAGAACCAACCAGAACCGTCGACCATGTGTCTTCAGCTTGCACTCCAAAGACTTGTCGCCCGCGACCCTACAGCTGAACCCGGATGGTGGTTCAAAAAACAAAAATCTAAAAAAATTCTCAGATGGGAGAGCTGCACTTTTCAAAAATAGCAAACAAAAGGAACTTTATTTGTCCATAGTTCTCGGCCTGGGATTATAACAGCTTTTCCCTGGTAATGTCTGATCACGAAACAATAGGTCAGGTTCAGTAGTGTCCAGTCGAACTGAAGATGGCACGGTTTCTTGCAAAAGATCGTCTCGTCGCTTTCACGCTCAGAATTTGTCCCAATCAAACGTGCATCGCTGAAAGGTAGAAAACGAGGCACAGTCTCAGTTTCGGAGTCAGCAATACCCTCCTGGACCCACCGGTCGTACGGCAGAGGCAAAGGGACCCTCTTACAATGTACGCCATTGATCCAGTTCTTCTTTCCTTCCACTCGCACTGCGGATCTCGTTGACAAAAGGACTAGGTAGGGGCCGGTCCATCGGGGCTGATCATTCTTTGTCCGCTGGAAGTTCTTAACTAGGACCCACGATCCAGGATCGATGATGTGCCCTGCATCTTCAGAAACCTGAGGCAAAGTATGGTGAACCTGTTGGTGTAAGACACGCAATTTAGCCGTCAAATCATACAAGTAATCAAGCAGTACAGGGTGTTCAATCTCACTGAATTTTGTCGGTCTTGGCACTCCCCATATGTTGGCGGGGCGGCCAAACACGATGTCGTACGGACTAAGTCCTACTCGTGAATGCACAGTCATTCTTGTCGATAAAAGTGCTAATGGCAACGCATCAGGCCATTTAAGACCAGAGCTCGATTGTATCTTGGCCAGTTTCAGTTTTAACGTGTCATTGTAGCACTCTACTAGTCCAGCTGATTGGGGGTGATTTGCAGCGTGAAACTTTTGCCGGATTCCTAGCCCTTCACATACTCTCTTCATCACTTGACCCACAAATTCACTCCCATTATCACTCCAGACCATTCTCGGCAAACCAAATCTCGGAAAGAATTCTTTGACAAGGGCTTTAGCTGTGGACATGGCAGTATTGTCTTTCAGGGGATATGCTTCTACCCATCTCGAACGGGCACAAACAACAACGAGTACGTATTTCAAGTTGTTGCACCTCTCCATGTGGATGAAATCTAGCTGCAAAACCTCGAACGGATACGTTGGAGGTGAAAAATGACCAGATGGAGTTGGAGTTCCCCTACCAGGATTGTATTTCAGACAAACCATACAATTCTTGACCATATTCTCTGCACACTTGGGAATTCCAGCATTTTGCCATACTGGAGCTGACAACTTACAAATCCCTTTCACACTGATGTGAGCCATTCCATGCGCCATTGTAACCACTGCAAGCACGTATGCATCGGGTAGCAACCAACGCTGATGCTCTGTCAATTCAACCCAATTCGAGTCTAATTTACACATACTCTCTCTCCACACACTCAACTCTTTCTCTGTAGCTTCTGCTTGAATGGACTTCACACTCTCTATCGTATCTTCACACATTCCAACGTCACCAATCCATCTTGCAGGGCCTGCAACATACATTCGACTCATCACATCTCTTGCTGTGTCTTTTGCAACTTCATCAGCAAACGCATTACCACGACCGACATCATCGGTAACCTTCTTGTGTGCACTGCATTTTACAATCGCGACTTGCAATGGCAAAGTAAGTGACTCGAGAAGCTCATTCACCAACTGACCATGCTGTATCTTGGCTCCATGTGAAGTCAGGAACCCACGCTCTTTCCACAATCGTCCAAAACTATGAGCCACACCGAATGCATACTGGCTGTCAGTATATATAGTCACTTTCATTCCTTTTGATAACACACACGCTCTTGTAAGTGCAATCAACTCTGCTGCTTGGGCTGAATTGTGTGGGATGCGTGCAGCTTTAACAATCGTATGTAAAGTCGTAACAGCATATGCTGCAGTCGTATCACCATTCGGAAGCTTGAAGCATGAACCATCCACCCATAAGGTACCATCACACTTCACAAGAGGAGTGTCCCTAAGATCTATTTTCCCTTTCGTTTCCGCTTCTGTCCTAAGAAAGCAATCATACTGTTCAGAAACATCTGTATCTGCTACAACGTAGCTGGATTCAAAGCGTTGCATCTCTTTATGTGCAGATGACTCGCTAAAAGTGTCAGCTCATAACCTGACAATCGAGCACTAGTTAAGTGCTGTGCCTTGGTTCTGTTTAGCAAAGTGTCCACTGCATGTGGAACCATTACAATCAATGTATTATTCATCACCAAACCAGCAGACTGTTGAATAGAAACAGCTGCTGCCGCTGTAGCTCTCAAACAACTCGGCAACGCTCTAGCTACTGGATCCAAAGTTGACGAGAAATACGCGCATGGACGTTGCTTGTCCCCAAAAGACTGTGTCAGCACTGATATCGCACAACCTTCTTTCTCATGGACGTACAGTGTAAAGGGCTTAGTGTAGTCGGGGGTACCCAACACAGGAGCCGAACACAACGCATCACGTAATTCGGAAAAACTTTTCTGACAATCTTCAGACCACGGAAGGGGATTAGGCGTATCTTTACAGGTCAATGCCACTAGAGGTTTGGCCAGCAAGGAAAAATTCGGTATCCATTGTCTGCAATATGACGTGATACCCAAGAAGGCTCGCACTTCTCTCTGTGTAATTGGCACACTCAACTTTGCAATCGCTTGAATTTGTTCTGGGGTCAATCTTCTTCCCTCCTTCGATAAGAGATGACCGAAGTAGGTCACTTCTTGTTGACAATACTGTAATTTTGAAAGAGACACTTTGTGATGCAGATCAGACAAATGACGCAACAACGATAAGGTAATTTCTTTACAAATCTCTTCAGTATCTGCAGCGATTAACAAATCGTCGACATACTGAATAAGTGTAGCACCATCAGGTAAAACAATCGTATCAAGCTGTGTCTTCAACGCCTGACTATATATTGATGGACTCTCACAATAGCCTTGGGGAGCGCGTTTGAACCGGAAGCTTCGTCCTCCTAAACAGAAGCCGAAAATATCCCTACTCTCCTCGGCAATCGGGATGCTGAAAAAGACATTTTTCAGGTCAATCACCGAGAACCAAGTGGCGGAAGCTGGAATCATCGTTAATAAGGCAGTGATATCAGGAACAACAGGAAATTGTGGCACAACTATTTTATTCACCTCTCTAAGATCGATCATAAATCTGTAAACAGGTGGCTGAGAAGAGTCAGTTCTTTTTAGGACAGGCAAAACAGGGCTATTGCAAACATTGCCTCTTGTTTCTTCAATCACATCCTTTTCAATCAAATCATAAATGATCGCTAACAGCGCCTTTTCACCTTCACTAAAGATCTTGTATTGGGGAATGCGCGACATTTTAACATTTGCTTTCAATGTTATGACATATGGCGGTATTTCCAAAAGACCCACATCATTAGGGCCAGTAGCCCAAATAGAATCAGGAAGAGAAGACAATTCTGTCGGAAGTTTATCCTTCGACAAATACATTGAGGAGACCACTTTCTTACCCAGTGTAAGTTGCACTTCCGAAGGAGAACAATACAATGTCGCGTACAATCTTTTTAACATATCCAATCCTAACAAGTTCTCACCACAACCCGTCGTCAGAATAAGGGGTGCTTCGAATTCACAAGGTCCAACAGAAAGAGACATAGGACTAGAAATCGGGTTCTTAACCGGGGCGCCAGAAAAACCTACTGAAACATTCATTTCGCCAGACAAAGGTGGGCCAGGGAGTTTAGAGTGTATAATAGAACTCTTTGTAGCACCAGTATCCAACAGAAAAGGCTCTGACACACCTGATGTAATCACCTCAACGTAAGGTCCACTCTGATCTACTGGAACCGAAACAACTCCCTCTCTTTGTCTATGGCTGTCCTAACAATCATTACCTTCCATATTCTCATCTTCTGCATAGTAGTCATCAGCATAGTACTGAGTTGTCCTACCAGACGCGTTATTCTGCTGATCAAAACTATTCATTGAATTTTGTGGAGGAAAGGGACGTGTGTTCTGGGGAAAACCTCCACGTCCTCTACCTCTAGGAGCTTGTGGAACGCCCCGACCTCTTGCGCTAGAAACACCACTCATGCGCTGTAACAACACAGGGCAGCTACTTTTAAAATGACCCTCTTCTTTGCAATATGCACACTGCTTAGGGCCTACAGGAAAACGTTGTTGAGAAAACTCGAACCTTTGCGATTTTCTCTGAAACTGCTGAGGTTGCTGATAATCACGCTGGCCACCACGAGGTGGTTACGCCTGCTGAAAAAGAACCTTCGTCTTCAATTCTTTCGTTTTCTTGTCTGCTCTATCCTTCTCGTCTTTATCTCTATTCTCGTAGTACTGTGCAGTAGCCAATATCTGTGCTGATGAGGAAACAGCCCAAGAACTCTCTGAATCTTTCAATTTCTTACACAATTCGGGGAGTAAATTGTGCACAAACTTGTCAACGAACAATCGTTGACCACCTTCTGTACTCATGTCTTGACCACTGTGGTCGATAAACGTTTCTTCAAACCTGGTGAAGAAATCAGACACGGTTTCCTCTTTCTTCTGCTTACATGCAGACAATTTGTCCCAATTCACACGCATTGCAGGCATTAAAGTTTTCATGTAAGTAACAATCCTACCAGGGAGTTCTGCTACTAAAGGCTCAGGTTTAGCACCACCAACTTGTCGACCATCTGCAGCAGCAATATTAACCCAGGTATCACCTAACTCCTGCGCATGGTCTGCATGACGAATCAATCCCCACAAAGGCTGTGGAACCACATTTCCAAACAACATGTCTATATCAGCTAGATTCATAACACATGAGTCTGCAGTCTGAGATAGTTCCTTATAATACCCTGCAGGATTTTTCCGGGGGTCAGGTAAAGTCTGCTTAAGAGCCAAGACCTCAGCTCGCTTCCATGGAACATGTACCCAAACACGCAGAAAAAGTGCTGGCACAGCTGGGGGATTATTATTTGCACCAGCAGGTACTTCTTCCTTCCATACCGGAGGAACCTCTCTCATTGAATATTGTCGCGCTTTTCTCCTAGCAGAGGGATCAGGTTCAAACAACGACCGAGAGATAGCCTCACTCCTAAATGACAACAATGTTGCAACTGCTCTTTCAACATGGAAACCCACAATCGTGCCTTTCGCAAATTCGAACCGTACACGACACAACTCAGGTGGATTGGGTTCCACACCATTATCCTCCAATTCTTCACAAAGAAAAGCACACATTTTGTCAAAAACATATCTCTGCTTTGGTGCTTCCCATTGACGAAAAACATCCATAACAGACTCTAGCTCATATCTTGTGGGATCAGTAACCCATTTATGTGCCAAATAATCCAATGTTTCCCGCTCTCTAGAGTCGTGCAGTTGACTACGCAACTGTTTGCGCGTTGAAACAGGGGTCATACTTGCTGCCCCAAAGAGAGGAGATAGGAGACTAGCCACAGTATCAGTCATTCTCTGTCGAACAGAAGGAGAAGTCGATGAAAGAACAGGAGGAAAAACAGAGTGAGGCAAGACAGATGCAGAGGCAGACGCAGTGGCAGTATCAGAAGGAATATCAGAAGAGGTAATCGATACAGTAGGCAAAGTCGAAAGAGGTAAAGGTGGAGCAGGTAGCAAAGTCGGCGGCCCTTGAGGAGGCTGCGCCGTAGCAGTAGGAGCCAACTGAAGAGGAGCTGGCGGCTGTGGAAGAACCTGAGGCACAACAACCAGAGGTTGTACAACTAACTGTTGCGGAGGTGCTGTAGCACTCTGCGCATAGGGGGGTGGTGAGTTCAATAAATGTGACATTAAAGGGTCTTTCTCAAGCTCTTTTGCTACCTCTTGCTGGAGAGGCGATAAAACTGGGTAGCATTTATCAATCGCCATTTTACGTTGCCTGTGCAACTGCTCACTCGCTTGTTCTTCTTCGTTATCTTTAAACTGTATAGCAGCTTGCATTATCGAGATACCCTTTTCTCTTTTATTTTTCTTTGCTATTTTAATTTCTTTCTGTTTGGCTTCCTTTAGCCAGAGGCGGAAAGAGTCAAACATCGCCGGCCGGGCTTTCTTCTTAAAAAGTCTAACCTCTAAATTATCTAGAACTTCCGCGTCAAAACTACCATATTGGGGCCATTTTAGGACACCATCCTTCCTGGTGTATCGGATCCATACTTCATTATACGTGATGGGGCCCACGCCATGCTTCACATGGAGTTCATAGGTTGGAGTTCCAATCGGAGGAACCGGACACAGGTCCTCAAATCGGGAATCCCTATTTCGACCACAACAAAACAAATTTCCAAGTCTGCTAAGACAAGGCATCTTCGCTCACTAGTCTAGCTTCAAACTTCAAAGGATTATCAAATACGATAGTCTCGTGAATACACGAGTCCCTCGGCTTTGGTACTTGCAAGTTCCAAATCAAAGATCCCAAGGGGATACCCAAAAACTAAGGACTGGGAGACGCTCCACCCATACTTAACTGAGGTATCGATGACGTCACCCGAAGACTCGTCTATCGTCTCGCTCTACAAATCATCAAAGGGTCCAAGACAGGGCGATATTCAGGGCTGCAGTCCTTCGTAGCCGTCGGAAAGCGGGGAACCTCGCAGCAAAGACTTTCGGACCACGACGACATACAGGGGTCGATGAAGTGGTTGGCCTTCCTCCAGAATTTCACACGAAGCTCCTCACGAACCTCTGGCTTGGACCGGTACCACTGAAATCGCCCCACGTGGGCGCCAAATGAAGTACTGGGTTTTTAGGAACCCAGCGGTGCCAGGGGACTTACCCAAAGACTTCGAGTTCTCCTGTCTCAGACTACAGAAACACAGAGTCTTCTTGGTGAAGTCAAAGATCGAATTTATTGGCTGCAACCAGTAACAGGCATCCTAGAAGTACAACACGGTGTATGTTCTCAGGAGACTGCTCAAATTTACAAAGCTAGTCATCCCTTTTATACCAAATATTATGCTTCAGGCAAACATTCTTTATTTACAATTGACCATTCACATATTTTCACGACAAAGAAAAAGCAGAGTCATGATGACAATCAATTACCCGGCAAGGCCCAACACTTTTCATCAGATATCGGACGGACCCCTAATAAAAACGGGCACCTCCTCATCGTAAAGCAGGCCATAAATAAAGGAACAGAGGCAGGTGTGTGTGAGATTAGACATAGTTGTGTATAGAAAAGTTTATGGCATGTTGTGGCTTGATCCCTAATCTCGCTCGGCCACTGGGAAAGAAACAGGCTGAGCAGGTTTGGCTTTAGGCAACGGAGTCAGCTTGCCCAGGTCACAGAGGAGTCAGCAAAACGTGTACGTGTCCATGGACTTGGTCGGCCTTAGTCATCGGCCTATGTGAGGGCAACCATAAAATGGCTGCCATACACAAAATGGAACCTGAGGGTTCAGAATGGAATCCTTGATTTCAGGGTGATCTCGTTACTTGAATATGACGAAAAGACTTGTATCTAGTATACTCGTCATTCTCGGTCTGCTGATACCAACATCGTCATGATATGACGATGTTTATGACACGGGACTAAAATTTCAGTACCACAGTCCGACTCACTAATCCTTATCCAAATTGCTTGTTGGCCTTCAGTATTCTTGTCTCGACTCACTAATCCTTGTCTCAAACCATCTGTTGGTTTTCATTGTCCTTCTCCCCGTCTTAACCTGCCTTGCAAATTGACCTCTTTTACAATACATAAACATGTCTACCACTGTTGATTAACTCAGGGACACCATTATTGAATCACCTGTGGGTTAGTCAAAACATGACCTAGGGGGTGGATAATTTAATCATGTGACGTCTTGTTTTTCCCAAAAAACATATCTTTTCATTGGTCTAAATTTTGCGCATTGGGAGTGTTCTTATGCAGGTGTAAACGAATATAAAAGACTGTAAGCCCCGGAGTAAAGGGGCAGTCTCCTGAGAACATACCATTGGTGTACTTCTAGGAACACTGTGCATAGCTGCAGCTAATAAATCCTGTTGTCTACGCCTAACAGAGTGTCCTGTGTCTCTCTACAGCAAAACAGGTGAACCCGGAGATTTAGGCCTGCCCTGCGCCGCTAGGCCCTTAGAGGCCTAGTTCTTCAATAGGTCGAGAACAAGAAAGAATTTAGCCCCTCCTATCGAACTCCAGTTCCTGTGCTTGGCGTGCAGGGTACAAGAACGGGCATTTTACCTCCTCTTCCTGGGCAAAAGGGGAACAGGTACATCTCCATTGACAATGTCAATCTACACAGGGTGGCCGATTCTTCTTAGTATGACACCTGCGGTCTCGTGTCCAGCAATGATGCAAAACTCTGTTTTGGCTCCGGATCCTGCCATCGAGCCTGATGTTGCCATTGAGATGAATACAAATGCGAATCCTTTATTGAATCCACCTGCTGATGATCATCTTAATAATACTGAATATACTTACCCCACTGACTTGTCTGTGCCTGATTTGGAGACCTGTGTGGCTAATCAATCAAAATTTTCATTTGACACTGGCTCTACCACATCAAAGTCACCTTCGAAAGTTTCGGTTTTTGCTACTTGGTTTAAAAATAATTTTTTGATTCCCCCTTGGACTTACATTTGACTGGTGCTTTTTTCAATTTTCTTATTCATGTCCATTGGATTTGTAGTGTATGTTTTTCATTTTGTAAATGGACACTACGTTCAGGAAAGAACTACAATTAGACTAATTGATGGAACTTTGGCTCCCCACTCCTCATCACACATCATGAAGAGGGACCAGACATTTGTGAACATAACTACTTGGCCCGTTTTAGATGGGATAGTATAGGATACTGTAAAATTCCCGATTTATGGTCCCACAGAGGTTGTTAATGTCCCTAATGTACTTTGTGTCTCTATGGGGGATTTGGTTAAACAAAATATTCGCTCTGATGATTTGGACGTCCAGGCCGTAGAGGTTCTATTTTCTGATTTGAAATATTATGCTGCCTTTGATGTTGAAGATTTGTATCTAGATTCTGCTAATTATGGCGATTTGTTCTGTTACCAGCACTATGGAAGTCACTTTATGCATAAAGCGAACACATTTAGAAATGTGGTAAATTACACACAGTGGGAACATTGTCCCACACCTGTTGAAGGCAGCTCTAAAATTCTTTTAAAAAATGTTCTTACTTTACTGATTTTGATCAATCAAACCCAGATGCATTTTATTTTAAGGTGACTGAGAAGTCCTCTTCCAAGGTTAGACTTACCCACACAAAATTACTGTACTCTAAGTTCCTTCATTGACCAGTTAGCTGTTGGGGGCTATGAGCTGTGGAAGGACACCGTTGATCTTAGATCTGTTTGGTGCTCTAAAAGTTGGCAAGTGCAAGGCACCAAGGCTTTGCATCGTGCCTGCCTCATCCCGAACGATATGTTGTTTCTGAATACTTCTATTTCACAAACCACCTGCTTTGGATTGGCTACTTCTAAAAAATTAAATGCTCCTTCATTTCCTGATTTGGGTGAATATCCCCATTGGAATAATTACACCAGTACTTCCCTTAGTGATTTACAAACCCTGTTGAGAAATACCACTTTTAATATTTCCAGGATGAATCCCGAAGGCTGGTTGCTGTGGCAAAAAAGTGCAGATTCCTGCCAGCACTGTTTTCTGGGTCTGACCCCTGGCTATACAGAGGCTAGAGTAGATCCCCGATTTCAGAGTCAGCATTCGGTCACCACCTATTCTGTAGGCAAGTTGTGTCAGAGTTGGCTCAAACACTCTACCTTAGCGTCAGTTAAGTTGCATTAGTCTAAACTGACTGACACTGTTGATTTGAATGATTTTGTAAAAGGTCCTGCAGCAGGCAGATCGAAAAGATGGATATATGCTGTTTACAACGAGGTTTGGAAACTGTCACAGATTGAAGCTGCTTCTAGGCTCAGGGCTATTGATCAGGTCAATTTAGAAAAAGTGCTTACCGTTGTAGATAATAGCATTAGCACCCTTTCTTCCCGTATTTACATGTTAGATAATATTGTTTTATCTGTCGTTGATATTGTACAAGTAGATGTTGCAGTTCTGTATCATGGACAAAATCAATTGCATTCTATTATGCCTGAGTCTGAAAATCTTTATTTCGGCATGAATACCATAAAAGCACAATACATAAATACACTAAAACATTACTTTTAAAATACACAACTTGCCGTATAAATTCATTCAGTTTTCATATCAATTTTAGATAAAGACTAAAAGTTTAACACATCATAAAAACTATTCAATCTAGTAGAAACAGTCTGGGACAACAGAAATAATATTTCATCAATTATCCCTCTGTTATTAATAGGCAATGATTTTAACATAACTGCTTTTTACAATTTGTAGCCCAATCTTCTTCGTTGGAAAAAAATGCTATGCAAGAATCTGCTAACACTAAATACAATAGGTTGACTAGTGTTAGTCAAAAGAATCCTTAGAGCCTGGGAACATGATCTTAATCCTAATGTTAAGCATATTGGTTTGATCCATCTCCTTCTAGCCTTTGCATATGCTGGGCAGAAGAAGAGGATATGTAGCTCATTTTCTATTTGATTACATCCACACATGGTACATAATTCATCTTCTGCGTGGTTTGCCGAGTTTGCACCGCCAGACCAACGTGCCAATGTTGAACCGATTTGGAGATTGCCATATCTGAATTTCAGAAATAAAGTCTTTGCTAGAGGTGGTTCTATTTCATCCAAAAAGGTCTCGAAGAATGGATCATTTTTAAAGGTAAGAAACCTTGTTACAAGTGACCCACTAGATAAAGCGTTTTTGGTCATGTCCGTAATGTACGTCCAAAAGCACTTTTTTACCATAGTTTTTGAATGAGGTGGAAGTAAATCTGGATGTTCCCAGTAATGCGTTAGACCTAGTAGGGTAAGCCAAAATTTAACATGTTTGGTCCAGGATATCACCTTGAAGCTATCAAGCTCCATGATTTCTATGAGCCCTGCTCTATATACTTGCAACTCGGGTACACGCCACAGCCTGATCCATAGCAGTAAGGGACGTAGAATAATATGATGGTCCGTTCTACGAAAGTTTAAATCAAGCTGGAGCGGAACCAGAGGAGTACTTCTAGGGACTCTGACCAAACTTCTCAAAAAGTTATTATCCAAGACCCTAAAGGTATCTTTAGACCCTGGGCCCCAGATTTCAGAACCGTATAACACTGCAGGTTGAACCTTAAATTTAAAAAGTTCAACCGCAGGAGACACGGCCTTACTGGTACTTTGGCCTTGCTCTCTAAGAATAGGTTTAGTGTTCTGACTAAAGATCATCTTACATTTTTCCATTTGGGCTTTCCATGTGAAATTGGAATCCAATGTTACCCCCAAATAACCAAAATGCGGGACTGATTCCAGTCTCAATCCATTTAACATTAAACAGCCTTTGTCAATTTTGGTTGGATTTAGAACCATACACTTTGTCTTTTTACCATTTATCTCCAATCCTTTCTTATTGCAATATTCGTTAAAAGAATTTAAGAGAGCTTGGAGACCTTTTTTTGTCTGCGAAATCAATATAGTATCGTCCGCAAACAATAGGGAAGTAACTTTTTCGCCATTCAACTTTGGAGAGTCGTTCTTACATCCCTCCAAATGCAGGGGAATGTCATTCACAAATAGCGAAAACAATGTGGGGGCCAGTACGCACCCCTGGCGCAAACCACGCTCGATTCTATTATGCAGTTTGCATGGACTCTTCAAACGTTAAAATCTGGAAAAGTGCCTTGGGATTACATGAACACAACTTTGCTATTTCTGCCTTTTAATTTGACTGTTAAACATCAATTTATGTCGATTAAGGATGCTTTCCCTGTTACATATCGAAAAGTTAGAACCATTACCATTTTCTCGGGCCGAAACTAATTTGGCAGTTTGGCTTATTCATGGGTTAATAACTCTACCTTTCCCTCTGTTCAAATTTGAATCATGCATGAAACAATATGCCATAGGCAGATTTGAGCCTTTAGGTGGCGCTTTTCTCCATGAAGTGTGGAATCTCCCATTTACATATCAGTGCTTGAGGGGAGGAAAAGAAGTTTATTTGAAAGGTGAAGACTGCACTTCCACACCGGATCACTCATTAGTCTGTAGGAATTGGCAATAGCCCGGTTCATGTAATGTAATGGCACTGAATCTTGCGTGTGTTTTGAGGGACACCCCCACCCCGGCTATTACACCAACTTTCACGTTGCTTGCAAATGGTAGTTATTTGTTATTAAATAATGAAGATTGATGTGGTATGCTTGCGGGAATTCCGTACATCGTTACTGTTTCCCAACGTGTAGTTTGCTGTAAAAATGTTTTGTTTTCTCCTCCACATGGGAGGCTCGATGTTTCCATCTGGCTTTCTATTCCGACCTTGAAAGCAGAGTTCAACAAGATGAGTCGAATAAGGGCTCTTTTGTCCCAGAAGGAAGTTGCCCTTACATCTGCACATGAAACATTTGTCCTTCACGTTGCTAACACTCGTACTGAGGTACATGCCCTATTAAATACAGATCTGCCCCGGCATTTCGGTGCTTTGATTCACACAATCTTTAATGCCTCATCTACCACAAGCCTGGCACACTTTTTTAAAGTAGTAAATTCGGGCCTTGTGACCTCATTTCAAGTCATATTTGGTGTGATACCAGCGTTGTTTCATTCGATTATTTCGAGTGTCTTTCGCGGTTGTCCGTTAATTCTGGCTTTGGGAGCAGGGGTACTGCTGTTAATTTACTTACTCCAAAATGGAAGCACATTCTGTGCCCCACGATAGTCTGCCCCGGCTGCTCCAACTTCGTAACCGGATGCTTGAAAACTATGGATCGCTACCTCTGGCGACTGAGTGTGGCACATGGTTTATCTTTCCGGTTCTCTTACTTTACTTGCGTGCAGCCTGTTTTCCAATTCCTGGATTGCAGATTTGAATGGGCCCTAGATTTGTGTCTCTGCAACACGGTGTCTCCTGACCTAGATTTTAATCTCCTAATGAGTCCCTTAGCTGCTCATGAACTAGATTGTTCTGGTTTCTGGATTATGGCCTGGGCAGCGGCTCATGGGGTCCTGGGCAATTGGAACATATGGACTGCGGACCATGACTTTATGGCACGCAGTTATCTCGAAGAAAGCCCGAGTTATCCTCTGATGGTGCTAGAGGCTCCGGCTATTGAAGAACATTTATGTTCATTTCCATTACTGAATTGGATGGCTGAAATGTTCACGGATGATAACAACGACTTTCTGTTGGAGGCGGTTGCAACATACTATGCCTACACGCTGTTGGATTGAAGTAAGACTTTTTGCTTCATAGACACGTACTGGACTCGTGATTTTTTCAATGATGTCTTACATTTGTCTACTTTTTGAAATCTTATTTACACCATGGCCACCCATGAATATTTTAATAAATTGGATACTTTTTAATTCAGATTTTTACTCTCATGTTTGGCAAAATTTCTGTACTTGGTTCTGTCTCTTTCGAACTTGAACTTTTCATTCTATAAATATTTCCCCCTTTTATTGTGCATTCTCCAATCAGGGAGGATGTAGTATGGCATAAACATCCATGTTATGTTAGCATGGCTTATTAGAAGTTTAAACACCATTTTACCTTTTGCCGCTTTTGCACACAACACTGCATATAACTATTTTTGTAAGTTAAGCTGCGCAAATGTCTTCACATGGGAAAGGCTTGTTTACGACATATCCAGACTTACACCATGACCTTAGTCTGCACAGTAAGAGCTGAAGCCGTCAAGGTTATCATAACATGATAGTTGTTGTTCAAACTGATCGGCTAATGTTTTTTAGACACAACAAATGGCAGCTGCCAGCCAACTGAAATCCTGGCGCCTTTATTATTACACTGCAGCCATGATTTCACACACTTGGAGGTTTTTCCGTTTCCAGGGATGCAGAGAGCTTTTGCTGATCTGATGTGATTTACTCTTGCTGAGCTGAGAGGTAATGGAGTCCCCCAAATAAGCCTAAGAGACCTTCTTTAGTTTATAATACATAGTTCCTGTATAGGAAGGGTGTTATAACTAGGCACTACAAGACCTGTTTTTACCATCATTGTAATAAGATTTCTCCCTTTATATTTTATGGAATTGTAAAGAAGCTGATCATATTATTTTTAATCATATGTCTGCTTATGTTGGCAAAGATACTGCACCTGAGAGCACATTGTTAAAATAAATATTTAAACCCTACCCGTGTCTCTTATTTTACTCCTGCTGTGGACTGGTATGAGAGTATAATGAAAGAGTGTTCTTACTTCCCACCATTCCTGAGTTGGTCCTAAGTCGCATGTTCTAGGTTGTCTAATTATTGGTTAAGAGCTAATGTGACGCTGATGCTATCTGGTTGCGGTTTTCATGGTACTGAGGTGAGTTTCTGGTACACCATAATTCACTGATGTCCTGGGTCTCTGTGCACAGTTCTGTGTAGAAGCAGGATCCTGCAACAGGGGTTGTGAATGATCTATTCTGGTGGCCTGAGGTGGATGGGGCAGTTGAGAGGTTTGTGTGGGCATGTATTGGTTGTTCCTCAGCAGATAGTCATTGAGCACACTGCCTCTACCCATGAGTAAATGCTCAATTCCCAAGCAACCATGGAAATGTGTAGCTGTGGATTTGAGAGGCCCTATTGGTGAGTTGTGGGAACATGTAATTGTACTTATTACTTTATTCTCCAGATGGCAGTGGTGGGTGCAGTGGAGAGAGCCAACACTAATACAGTTTTGAGATTGTTGCACAAAATGTTTTAAGATTCTTGGATTGCTGCACTTCTGAGTGATAATGGAGTGCAGTTTGTCTCCAATGCAGCCAAAGTTTGTTTTGAGAGAGTTGGTATTAAACACAATCCTAGTGGGAACGGTATGTAAGAAAGATTCAACTGTGTGGTTAAAGGTGGTATCCAGTCTTCGGTTGGAAGGTACTGTGATTGGCGGAATGAAGTAAGGAAAGCTGTGTGGGCTTCATGAGTCTACTGGTCTACCACCATTTATAATAAGAGAGGAAGGATTCAGAGGAGCAAATGCAACCCGGCATGGCTGTGTGACAGTAAAGTGGAACAATGGTTACCAGATTTGGTGGGCAAAAGGTTGAAAGAGATGCATGAGAGGAGTAAGGCATACTAAGAGGACAAAAATAGAACTAGACGTGTTAAGATAAGAATTGGAGATTGGGTGCGGGTGAAAAAACCTATCAAAGTACCCAAGAGTGAGACTCAATTTTTTCCATCAGAGGAGCTAGTGGAAGTACTGCAGAATGAGGTCAGATTGCGTAGTGGTAAAGTGTGGAATTTTGAGAGAGTGGCACCCTGTGCTAGTGAAATCTATGAGAAGGAGGTGAAAAAGAGTGAGAATTTTCAGTGGTTGGATGTTGAAGACACGCGCTTGGCAGGGATAGCTGGTGCCGGTACTGAACTGGATGATGGTCTCAGCGAGTATACTTTGATAGATTTTTGCGAGTTACAGAAGGCTGTGGGTGAAGCAATGCAAAATACTAGCCAAAAAATGTGGTGTTCCCCTGGAGGGCCTCAGAGTGGTGGTAAAAGAAGAAGGGTGTTACCTGGATCGTTGAAGGATTATGTTGTGGGTTGGGTAGTAAGTGCATTAGGTATAGGGTCGATACATTTGTGTTGTTGTGTTTTTTCCCTTTATTTTTCTTCTCTCTTTGTGGCTATAAGGGGGTGGAGGGGATTTTGTTGAGTATCAAAAGAAGGGGATGTGTTGTGATATGTATGTTATCTGTTCAAATTCTACAGAACTGTATTGTGATTCCAATCCCTTGAGGGTTCTGTGGAGAGACAGTAGCTGGGGTCACTGGAACTGTACAGACCTGTTTCCTGTGAACAGTGCGCCTACATTAAAGTAATTTACATAAGTCTGTCTGCCTACGCGTTTATCTAATCATGGGTACCTGGAGGTACACATGCTAGAAGGGGATATTGCTGGTTCAGATTTCTCACTGACAGGACATCTTATAAGTGTAGCCTAAAGCTATGTTGTAACTGAAAATTCCTGGAATATTTCTGAGAAACTAATTATGGAGTCAAAGTCACCAACAATACGGTCCCTTTGGTAGAGTAAAATACTATGGGGGATTGTATTCCATATGTACAGTCTCCTTCAAACACTGAAGAATTTTCAATTGATACCAAGCTCTAAACTGGGATTTAAGATCCTCATTTCTGGCTATGAAGCCCAAGTTAGACTTTCCTGCTCATTTGATAGGGAATTATTGCTGAAGTTGCTTCTGCTAACATAGCAGGCGCCATTTCAGCAAAAGAAAATGAATCAAAGTGAGCCACATTTGCCTTAGTGAATTGTTCAGCAGTTTTTAAGCACAAGCATCCAAATTGAGGGTGTGTCTTAGAAAAACAAAACAGCAATGTCCCTCATTCTTTGAAAGAAGTTTGAGCATTTGTCATGCCCGAGAATGCCATTGCTTGCATGGAAGTCCTAATTATGGGAACAAAACTTACATTTGTTCTTACAGCTTTGCCTTAGGATATACCAATCAACTTCTCCTACTTCATATTGAGAGATTCCATTTGTGGCATCATACATTGGCCACAAAATTACTGCAAGTCCCACACTAGCTTGGGGCAATGGAGCAGGCCAGTTCAAATGTCATTCTTCATTGACCACTCCAGATGGCATCAAATCATGACCAAAGGGTAGGCTTCCTGGGTATGTCAAAACCACACCTAAAGCAAACCTGTCTATGTTTCACGAAGGCCAGAGGAGGCCCATGGTCACTGCTCTTAAGCCTAGCACCTTGGATCATGCTGCACCTCACCATCCATGTTTTGTCACTTAATTCAGACATGAGACCACATAAGCTCTATGTAAAATAATATACAAGCCATCTTTATCAGCTCCTTGTTCTGTGCCCGAGTCTTTTGTGTACGTGAATGCAAACTCATGTTTTAAAGATGTGAAATAGGTGTTTGCTGGGGCATATGCGCTATGTAGCCTCCTCACCTTCCTCCTAGTAGAGATATAATAGCCTGAGTGCATGTGCAAAAGAGACCTGAGAAAATATAGCACCTCCATGTGATTTCATGCAGGGTTCCCCAGAATGATGTGGTATGCATAAGGAAAGTTTGCTTAAATCTTCTATGTAGAGTTCAGATATGTAGGTGACAGTAATTAACAATAGGAATCTATGGAAAAACAATAGTTGTTACAAAATACATTCTGTGAGCTTCTAGTTTAAATGCATTTATTTATACAAAGAGTCTGTTAAGCTCGTTTATATATATATGAATAGTCATAATTGATTTCTTTACAAAGCATCATGTGTGAACTTTTTTTATTGATAGAAGATATCGACCCAAGCTGATCACAGGACCTGTGTTGTAATTTTACATTAAAGTGTCATTGAGCTTGTTGGGACATGGATTCATATTTTATGAAGAAAGAGTTAAAGATCATACAGCCCCACAATAAAACATTAAATATCCAGTAAAGTATTAGCAATTGAACATATTAAACTTAAGGCACACATGCATCTCTTTTTGTCAGCATTCATCCAGGAGACAAAATCCGGCTTTGAAAGCATTGGGGTCAGGTCTAACCTTCAGTATTACGACGCTCATTTGGTAGCCAGAGAAACTCTTCATATATAGGACAGTGTTAACAGTATAACAGTACCCAAATAATTTCTTCTAGGGCAATTGATGTTTTAAACATCAGCCATCCCGATTTCCTTCAATTCAGGCGAACAGAGATGTTTTTTTAAGAATCTTTTTGGATGAAAAGGGCTACAGTGCTCAATCTCATCATAGGTAATGCGCGGCATTTTTTGTGCATTTTATCAGATTTGAAAATACTTACACTCAGAGTCCTTCACTCTTTTGGGAGAACCTTTAAGGTTTTAAATTGGTCTCATTGGGAGAGGAACTGAATGACTCCTATTAAGTGACCCCCCACCAAATCACGCCACATGTGCATGAATCATCGTGTTAGTCTGCAGACTCAGAGTGCATTTCCAAGAACTCCAATCAATAGAATCCCATGGGACAGTGAGGCCACAAGACAATATTTCAGAGCTGTATGGAACCATCAGCAGAACTTTGCTCTTGCAACCAGAAATAAAAAGTGAGATAAATAGAGCTCACATTCAAAATTACATTTAAGTAAGCTGCCAGAGGGTTACCAGAGGCTGCAGTGAAACTGATTTAATTGGTTCAGAACATTTGAAGGAACTAGTAAAAGTCAAACCTAGATACTTGTAAAAGTTTATTCGTTCCACAACGTTACCCAAAAAGCGAACTTTATATGTTTTCTCCCCACAAAAATCATCAGAATCTTTGTTTTATTAATATTTACTGGTAGGTGATATTGAGTACAGCAAGAATGCAAGGCCGCCAGTTTTCTTCAGAGGTTAAATGGCGAGTAGTCCATTAAAACCACATCATCTACAAAGAGGAGGCAAGGAATGTGAGCCCCGCCTATGTTTGGAGTGAAAGAATTGCGCTCCCGAAATTTGGATGCTAGGTTCACCTAGTACAGGCCCAATGGAGTCAGGGCAAATGACACAGCCTTGTTTAAGGCAATCCTGATCATGATCTTCTGGGATAAATCACTAGGACAAACAAAGGTAACACAACAACAATGTAGGCTCCTTATCTGTTCTGCCCCTGTAGCCTACAAAGTGAAGCAGTGATAATTAGTTGGGGAAGCTTCTCTGAAACCGCCTTCTTCCACTGGGATATAATGATTGTTCTCAGCCCACACATTTACATGTTGAAGAATAATTGACATATTGTAGAATCATTTTTTTATAAACCGTAACTGAGATGTTCAAAAGGCTTATAGATGTATAAGCCTATAATTTGCATGGAAGTTAACATTCCCCTTTTTGATCTTGACGTTATGATCAAGCTCATCCAACTGGAAGGGAAATGCAGACACCCAGTGAAAAAAGGGTAGGAGTTGTTGAGCCCACCAATTAGATTTTAAAATAACTACGAGGGACCTACTTAAGTTCATAGAATTGATTGCTGAGTGTATAGACTTAACCGTGAAAAGTGCTATTATGTTTGTGTCAGACACAGTTCGAGGGTCAGTGGTAGGTTCTCCTTGGAAGCCATATGAACTGAGATCAAAGCAAACGATACATTCTTAAATAAATAAACAGTGATTATTCCCCCTTGAAAAGAAACAAATAATGATTAGGCAGGTAATGCAGCTGTATATCATGTGCAAGTTTGTGCCTTTGGTACCACATGGCATTCCGATCCAAGGAACTCATTCTCTTTCCCCATTATTCATTGGCGTGCACAAGTCGAGGGCCATGACGGAGTGCTTACTACTAGAAGTTGTTCCATATGGACTTTCTGTTGCACTGTAGGGGAGGAACATTAAAGTTCGCATACCCATGTTAGAAACTGATGTTGCAGGCTAACAGGAGGGTACATGTGAGAAAAAATTGGTTCTCTGTTGGGTCTATTTTGTCACAGAATTTATAAACCAGGATTCTGAGTAATCATAAATCTTGGCCCTCTCTGGTGAAAAAGAAGTGTGGGGTCATCATATTTGGCCAACAGTAGAGCGTCAGATGGCTGCTCAGTGGAGTTGCACAATACCAGTGATGTCATGTTCAAGCAGGTTTTCGGGCTAAGTGTGCAGGGATTCAACAGTGTGTGTGTGTGTGTGTGTATGTGTGTGTATGTGAGAGTATGTGTGTGTCTCTATATGTGTGTGTGTAGACAGGAAATCTCTGGGCTGTGGGAATTGCAAGGAGAGCCTTGGGCCTTTATGAGCAGTCTGCCCAAAGACGCCTCTTCTCCTGGTGTCCTCTCTTGGTGTATACATTTGTGCTGCATGTGGTGAGCCTTTCCAGGCATCACCATTATGACAGCAACATCTCAGGTGTCCTCTTCTTTACCTAGCTGATGAAAACCAAGAGAGCTCATAGAAGGTTTACTCATGGGAAACCTTTGTATTATTTGCCCATGAGAGTGACTCACAGGGATCCTGCTAATCCCTTTGGGTATGTGCAATTTGTGATCCAATGTGGGGCTGAGCACCACACCCAATACCCCTTCCAGGGTTCACCAAGACCTCCATGTTCCTTGGGAACTCCTTCTGATGACATCACAAGTCACTGTTGCCATCTCCCTGAGGTTTATATGTTCATGGGGCGTTGTGGTACTCACATCCACTCAAAGAGCTACCATGCAAATAGGGTGCTCCGGGTAAACGGCTTGGGGCTCGGTCTCAGGGAAGTACTGAAACACTTGGCTCACTCTACCCATTACTATTGGAAGACTCAGAACTCGTCATTGCTCTGCCAAAAAATGGGGAGTCAGGGAACCCACTGCGAATATTTGGCAGCCCAGGCGCTCCAACATGGAAAGTGCAACAACTCAGCACAAAGATGAAGAAAAAGGCATTCCTATTAATGTATGTGAATTATTTGAATAAGGAAAACTGTAAAACCACACTGGATTAAAGCAAATCATGGAACACTGATTTTTAGGAAAGACAATTTTAAGAGAAGACAAAGAAATCGAAAATTAAAGGAAATGACACACCAGAGGATTAACGGCAGAAACATTAGAGGGAATGAACAGTGCAGTAACAAACAACAAGCATTTAATTTCAGGAAAGCGAGGAACCAATAGGGGGAAAGGCTGTACTCAACCACACAAGGACCAATAGCACTAACTGAGGCAAAGTTTGTAGAATGAATAATAAAAAAACTAAAGGCAGAGGAAGCAGCTGGATCGAATGGTATCCACAAATCATTACTTAAGCAAGGTCCACGCTACTGGGCTGAGTATCTCACGTCTCTTTTCAATTACATCTACAGCCAGAATAGGATACCAAATTCTTGGAAAGGAAATATTTTCCACCCAATATAGAAAAATGGAAGTCACACCAGGCCGAAAAACTACAGACTGATAGCCCTGATCGATGTGGAAACAAAACCATATGCTTCCTGCATCTAAGTGCACCTCCAAGTGTGGCTAGAGGAGAAAAAGCCAAACAGGATGTAGGGTTGGTATGGGAACCATAACAAATGTGACAGTCTTGGCAATGTTAACAGAACAAGCTATGAGAAGGAAATCTCGGTTGTCTGGCTTCTTCATAGATTAGAAATTGGCATTTGACAGAATACCCTGAGATTGACTCTGGACAAAATTGAAATCTTGTAGACTATCACAAAATATGTCTTAATGCTATAAAAGCACTATATAGCGACACAAAGAGTTATCAACGCCCTGACAAACTAGATCGAGTTGTAAGGGTTGGAGCTCAACCTGAGGAAAACAAAAGTGGTACGCTTAGTGGATACACAGTTCAGCAAGTAAAATTGGTAGTAATAGGTAGAAACAGGTAGAATCATCCACTCATACAAGTATTTGGGAATAAATACGGGGCGTCACATGTTATTAAATGACCAAACAAAGTCAATGAGAGCCAAAACTCAATCATTAATCTTTGCTTACTATTTATATAGAAATTGAGCTGCCCTCGCATAACCACTTGATAAAAGTAATGGCAGCACAGACACTACCCTCCTTGACATATGGATTGGAAATTTGGCATTGGAAGGAAATAGATACTGAGCAAGTTACTAACCAAGGTGTCCAAATCAGTATTCTGCCTCTCAAACACAGCATCCCAGCCCAGGTCCATCTAGAATTCCGACTTCAAAATTAGAAATGTCAAAGAATTAATACCTTTGTAAAAGTATGCTGGAAACTTCGTGCCTCCAAAGGTGGCTCATTGAATAACTTATGTTGGGTAGAAATTAAGACACAGATGGAGCAAAAGCAAACCAATTCATTGGGTGCCCATCAGGGAAAAGATTTAGCCGAATTAGGCATCCAAGAAGCATGGGATATCAAAATGGAGAGAGCAACATTCACAAGGCTATGTAATGCTACAGCAAAGAAAATGTCACTTTTGGAAGATAACAATATCCTGGCTAAACATCGAAAGGCATGGACAGTGATAAACTAGAAACACCCTCTTTAGGTCGCAAGACTACAAATCAGTGCCTTTTCACCCAGCCATAAAAAGTAGCTTCATATGGTTTCATTTAGGAGCCCACGATTCAAAAGATCTACTTCCAACATGGGAAGGTAGACATCAAAACACAAACTGCTGTTTATGCGGATATAGAATAGAATCCATAAGTCATCTGATGTGAACATGTTCAATAGTCGAGGATCTAAGACTAAGAAAGACACTCCTCAAATCAATTTTCCAAGGACTAAACATCCGCTCCTGTCGACAAGCTGTTACCTGCTGGATGGGGGATGCAACAAACAATTTGATATGTCAAAGGGTAAAATTCTTCTTACAAATAAACAACCTCCTCCGAAAAGCGGACTTACAACAGCAACCGGCGATTTAAATGGACAGTTTTATGAACTATAATGAAAGGAAGGAATTAATTAGAATATCTGGGATGTATGATTTTATCAATGGCAAGCATGTAAATAAAATTTTTTTATGGGAAGCTAAGCGCCCTTTTAACTTTTTGAAAAGTACATTTTATACAGTGAACAAAGTAAATATTTTGTATGCACTGAATTTATGGTTATGAATACCATATAAAGGTTTCTTTTTCTTGACTAGACTAAACTTGTGTAGAGTTTAGGACTTGTCAGGGTTTTGGGTTAAGGGATGGGTAGTGTTTTGGGTTGATGAGTGCTTTTTAGGGGTCTGGAATGGATGGAGTTCAAGCATGGAAAGGTTTTTTTATAGTTCCGAAATGGGTTGAGTTTTGAAGTGATGAGGGTTTTTTTAAGTATCTGGAATGGGTGGAGTTTAGGGGTGTGAGGGGTTTTTAGGGGTCACGGATTAGTGTAGTATTGGGATGTGAGCCGTTTTTAGGATTCAGATATAGGTGAAGTCAGTGTATGGGTGTTGAGGGGTTTAGGATTCATGGCTGGGCAGAGTTTAGGGCTTGTGAGGGTTTTTGAGTTGCAGCAACGGGTAGACGTTAGTGGAGGTGAAGAGTTTTAGGGTTCAGAATTGGGTGAAGTTTAGGGTGGTGAGGAGTTTTAATGATTCAGGGATGGGTGGAATTTAGGGGTGTTGATGAGTTTTTAATGGGCATGGATGGGTTGTGTTAAAGGGGGGACAAGGTTTTTTGGTGGGTTTAAAGATGGGTAGAGCTTCGGCATGGTGATAGGTTTTAAGGGGTCAGAAATGTTTGGAGTATAGGCACAGAAGGGTACTTTTAAAGTTTTGGGATGGGAGGAATTTAGGGGTGATGAGTGGTTTTACAATTAAGGAATAGATGGGGAGAAGGGGCAGAAAGGGCTTTTAGTGTTCAGGGATGGGCAGAGTTTAGGGGACAGGGATGAGTGTTGTTTAGAAGTGCTTTTGGAGATGGGTGGAGTTTAGGGGTAGAAAGTGATTTTAGGTTTCAGGCATAGGTATTGATAAGGTGTGGTGAGGTGTTTATGTGGGCAGGGATCGATGGTGTTTAAGGGGTGTAAGAGCTTAGCGATGGATGATGTTTAGGGGTGGATCTCTGTAAATTAAAAGCATCCAAAGTAATTGTTTGACACTCTAAACAGATACATCTGAAATAATGTCCCCTAGAGTAAAGCACTGAAGAAATACATAAGCTAAAACAATTTCTGAAAATGAGTTTGACTGTGAATACCTTGCAATCAACATTCAGTGCCTCAGATCTCTCACGTTTGAACACTTTAATTCCAGTGTGTTTTCTAAGATGACACACAGTCATCTTAGAGGAACTACCTAACACCCATTTTATTTGTTCTAGCAACACATTTATGCTAGAAATAAGCAGTGAGTGTGCAATCAGTTTTGTATAAACTATTACTAATGTGTGAAATAGAATTATAAACATACACAAAAAAGTCCTATTCCATTTCTTATAAACATAACTATAACTTTTTTAGGACCAGGCCCACAGAAAATGAATTTTTTGGTTTGCTAATAACAAATCTTCACAACACTTTCATTTCATTTGAGATGTCATCAGTGATGTCATCAGTGATGTCACTGACCATGTCATGAATGATGTAATATGTGACATGATCAGCAGTGGATTGCGGGTGCGCGATATATAGTTAGTACAACTAACTATATATGCGAATTTCAATGGTTTTGTGTGAGTAAAATAAGGTTTTGTAAATGCTAATTCCTAACTATATATGGTCTATAACCTATGGTTTTTTCAGTGAATTTTCAGGGTTTTGTAAATGCTAATTCCTAACTATATATGGTCTATAACCTATGGTTTTTTCAGTGAATTTCAATGGTTTTTTAATAGCAAATATCAAAAGCTGTAAAATGTATTCTTCTTTTAAAGGAAAAATATATTTTGTATATGTATTTAATATAATTTTTTATGTATTTTTTTTTATTATTTTTTTTTGTTTCGCTCCGGGTCCGCGAACCGGGTAGCTTCCCGTTTGCTCAATTTGGTGCCGCGACCCGGTCCGCGAACCGGTAAACGTTCAGTTTGCGCAACTGCCGCGTTAGAAAACAACATCGTGATGCGTCGCGTAATCGCGACGTATGGCGTTCTCGCGTAATGCGTCTTATGACGCGCCGCGTTAGCGCACCCGGAAGTGCTCCGGGGCGCGAACCGAGGCGCGAAGCGCAGCTCCCCGGAAGCGATCCGGGGCGCGGCGCGCAGCGCGTAACGTAAGCGTAACAGGTCATGTGACTTGTTATTAAAACTTTTCATTGGTTCATTTCACTTTTGGTTTCCTAATGATGTAAGGCTAGGTCATGTGACCTAAAAATAACACTTTTCATTGGTTTAGAACTATTTTTTTTCCAAAATGATGAAAGCCCACACCTTTTTTCTCACTCTGACTTTCAACTTTGTGAGAGGAAGACCTATTTAGCTTACTAAGAAATTGCTTCAGTAGTAGCTGCAGCTGGTGCACCACCACCACCACCACCACCTCCTAGGAAGAGAGGACCACCTCCTCAGGTTATCCTTCAGCAAGAGGAGGAAGAAGAGGAAGAAGAGGAACAGGAGCAAGGGGAGAGGCAGTTTTTGCCTGAAGAACCAAGGAGGTCCCATGTAAAAGAGGATTACATCTGGCAATTTTATTCATTTCCCCGGGGCCAAAAGAAAGTAAATGCCCGCTATGTTACTTGTCTCATCTGCAAAAAAAGATTTGTCCAGAGGGACTGATAAGAAATACAGCTATGGCAATTTCACCATGCATCGCCACATGGAGAGGTGGCACCCTATTAATTATAGTGCTGCGCAGGTACGTCACCTGCAGGATAACCCCCCTCCTGTGGCCAGAACATCAAATGAAGAGGCAGTGACGAGACCAGAGGCGAGGGAGACGGTCTCAAATATCCAGCTGAAGTTTGGGAATGTGAAACAAGTGTGCGTTTATTGCGGCCAATTGATTTGCTACAGGGAGAGTAGCATAAATTTAATCAACGTTGCTATTGACAATCATAATTGTCCAAAACGCCCCAGAAAATAAATTATCTTTTTTTTTTGTTGCTCCTGTTGAGCCCTTTATAATGAATCATTTTCGTTTCCCCCCCCCCAAAAAAAAAAAAATATATAAAACCGTTAAAAAAATACAAAAAAAGTAAAAAAATGTTCAGAAAAATAATAAAAAAAATATAAAACAACAAAAATATTTAAAAAAAAGTTCTTTTCAGAACTACCTCCCCTTTATAAAAAAAATGCTAGAATGTTTAGCACTCTGGCAACCTCTATTTCTTTTGATTCGCTTCCCGGTTCGCGCGCCGGTACGCGAACCGGAAGCGAAACAAAAAAAAAAAAGGAAGAGTGAGTATAAGGGAAGGAAACAGAGAGTAATGTTAAAAGAAAGACAGCTAGAGGGAGTAACACAGAGATACTATTTAATACATCTATTTACCAAAGAAAAGATGTAAGAGGGTATAATTGAGAAACAAAAAATAGATAAGGAAGTGAAAGAAAAAAAGGAGAGTAGAAGAATAATAAACAAGAGTTTCTTGGAGAATATGAGTAAATGTTCAAATTAAGAAGAAAAACAGTAAAGGATGTGGAATGAGAGGTAGGGATAGAACCGGACTAAAAGAACAACCCTGAGGGAAAGTGTTAAGAAAAGAGTGAGTGAAAGTAAATAGGAATAAAACAAGATGTATGACAGTGACTAAGGGTAAAACATGTGGAATAAGAGAGACAAAAAAACAGAAAGCAGAAAAGCAGAAGTGAGAGAAAAGGAATAATTGAAACAGCAAAGAAATGTAAATAACATAGTGTGCTTGAACTACAGGAAGAAAGCATAATGAACAAGTAGTGAAAGAGTGATCAGTCAGAGACAGTAAGAGTAATAGAGACGGAGTGAGTGAACAGGAGTGAGGAACTATGAGAACAGAGGGACTAAGAAAAGGAGTGGAAGGAGTAAAGTAAGTAAGTAATAGAGAAAGGAATGAGGGAAGTAGCAAAGGCAGGAAACTGAGGGTTAAAGAAATGAAGCAGTGGAACTAATAGAAGTTAAATGTGACAGAAATGTAACAAAAAGAGTACAAAACACTTACCTTATAATTGTCGTTAACTTAGTCACTTGTTATTTTTATACTTTCAATCTGTGAAAGAAAGAACAAAAATTAGAAAAATATTAAAACATGTATTTAAAAATTAGAAAAGACAAGGGAAAAGATTGAAAATCATCCAATTTGACAAAGAAATAAAGTTAGAGATAAACATGCAGAAAAAAAGAGAAAGAAACAGTGATAGACAGTCAGAGACAAAAAGAAATTGTAATAGAGTAAATTAGTAAGAGAAAAAAAGGAAGATACTTTCAGTGACAGAAAAGAAGGATAAAAGAGAAAACTAAATTGAAGTTGTGTAAGCTACTAAAAGAAAGTGAGTAAGGTAAACTATATAAGGAAAGGGTGAATAAGGAAAAGAGAGTGAGGGAGAGAGGAGACAGAGGAAGTGAAGGAAAGAGTGTCAAATACAGACTGAGTGAGGCAACAAAGAAAGATAAATGAGTGAGGGTGAGTTATACTAACTGATTGCACCAAAAAAGGAGAACCCAAACATATTTAATTTAGAAAACAAAGGGAGGAAAGATGGAAAAGACAAGCGAAGCACAAGGTCTAAAAGCTGAAAAATGGTGCAAGGGAGAAAAGAAAAAAGCAGAGTTGGATTAGGGAAACAAAGGTTGAAAGATAAGTGGAGTTAGATAGCAAGGGTGAAAGAGAATAAAACAAAAGGCAATGTGAGTATGTAAGGAGGATTGATAGAAGGTAGTAAAAGATGAGTGAGCATGAGATAAGACGAGTAAAAATTAAAATTCACTATACAAAGTACAATAATAATTATACATGTTAAATGGTTTATTTTTGCTGTTCTCAGAATATATCAAATTTCACTAAAAACAGTGAGTTGAAGGTATTCATCATATAACAGCGGGGAAAAAAAAACCCACAATCAAAATGATTGTGTTTAAAAAACCCATATAACATAAACAATCAGAAATCAGAACTCCTTAAAAGTAACTTACTTTCCATGACGTCGAAGGATGTCCTATGAACAGCTTATACTCTGTTGTGCTGTTATTATTTTCAGCCTGCCACTTTCTGAAAGAAAAGCTCCATCGTTTTGACAAATATGTTACATACAATAAATGACTTCTCGCTCTCTACCACACTTCTCCTCAAGGCCAAATGGTGTAAGAGCCATTTATAACTCTTGGAATTCTTCTAAGCAAATCCCGTCGTTTTCTTTTTCCGCAACTTTCAGAAAGAAAACGTTGAAGATCACTTTCACAATCCTGTACTAGTAATATCTCACCCTTCTTGCTCACTCATGTTCCACATTTCCTATGACACTGATACTGCTTACTATGAGGCACACTTACACTACCTCTATGACTACTACAATTATTTAATTCTCTACATAACTTTTAATCACAAAGCAATTTAAAACAGTACATAAAATTATATCAACTCCTAGAATCATTATAGGCCAGTTACCTCCCCAAAATTCTCTCTTCTGAAAACAGAAAGTAAGAATATTTTTAAGTCAAAAGGCAACATTGTTTCATAGTCAAATGTGAATCATTTCCGAAACATCAGCTTTTTTTACATTTTAAATAAGCTGTGTAATAAGCGGATGTTGTCAAAGGACCATTATGTCATATAATAGCTGCAGTTACAAATGTTCTTCCTAAAATCAACGACTGTGTAGCCACAACATTTGTAATTAAAGTTGAAAACTTACTTTCATCAGGTTTATATAGTTGGAATTTTAAAATGACACTATAACCAAAAGTTTGTACAAATAATGTGTACAGCATTGCAGACTTACATTACCTCTACTCCATGTTTTGATTGGCTGCTTGAATTAGCTTATTAAAAGAAACAGTTTTTCTGAACTCATTCAAAGTGCAGTTATTTTTCCATGACGTCAAGTGTTATGGTAAGAACACCGTTTGCTTTGGGAAATACTCTGTTGTCCTTTAACTAATCCGTGCCCACCACTTTCTGTAAGAAAACCTTCTTTTTTTTCAGGAACTACTTAAAACTCAAAAATAACTTTTTACTCTGTACTACACTTATCCTCAAGGCCAAATAGTGTAGGAGCCATTAGAACCTCTTGAAATTTCTCAGAGCAAATCCCGAGATTCTTTCCCTACAATTTTGGTTGTAAAAACAGCAGATAAGAATTTTTAAGGTCAAAAGGCATTTTTTTTTTTTAAGTTAAAACAGAATCATTGCAGAATGACCAGCCGTTTCTAGACTTCAAATAAGCTGTGTAATGTCCTGATGTTGTTGAAGGACCGTCATGATATATAATTGCTGTAGTTACAAAATTCCTTCCTAATATTGACAACTGCGAAGCCACAAAATTTTTAATTAAAGTTGTCAATTTTGTTCCATCAGGCCTACATCGTTGGAACATTAAAATGACATACTGGCCATATGTTCGTATAAATAATGTGGACAACATTGCAGACTTACATTGGCTACACTCCATGTTGTGATCGGCTGCTTTTACTAGCTTACTAAAGGACACTGATTTACTGTCTAGCAAAGTTAAATATATAAATCTTTCTGAGTCTACACTAGTAGTACTTGATACCCTACAGTTCACACAGTCATGCTGCCATTGATAAGAAAGGCCAAACAGATGATCTACATCTACACCTCATCTTGCAATACATCAAGAATATACATTAAAAACTCCTGACAATCTTGCTGAATATTTTGAGAGAATTGCGTTTCACCTGAACATTTGTCTAACAGATTTCGAATTTCAGACACACTTTCTATTTTTGTTCTATCAGTGCTACATTTCTCTAACACAGAGTTCAGTAAACAGCAAAAACTTTGATCCGAATTGATCACAATCTGTTCTTTTAAAGTTTCTAGAGAAAAGACAACATTAACCACTACATTAGCATAGCAGTTGACACCAGAACTATTTTCAAATTGAAAACCAACAACATCTTCAACAGAATCCATTTTCTTTCTGCTTATAATTTCGGGTTCATCGACTTTTCGTCTTTTTGCTACAACCTCCCTACTATTGGTCACATTTCTTCGTTTCCGGCCTACCAAACGTTTCTCAAACAAAGGATATTGAGGCAAATGTGGCGCATACTCTCTTCTTAACCTATTGTATTCCTTAACACAATCTAGATCCGCACAAATGTTTGTGACATCACAGTCAATCAAGTATAATCCCGATAAAGTTCTGACTCGTGACAATGCCACATATGCCATTCCCTCCTTGAACACAGAACTGCCAATATTCACCAATGCACTGTCTACACTTAAACCTTGCGATTTATGGATTGTCACCGCATATGCCAAGCAAACAGGAAACTGTTTACGGCGAACATATAAGTCTTTTACAAGCAAAAATCTAGCAGAGCAACGACCAATTAACTGTACTTCCTCAATGCCATCAAATTTAATTTTTAAAAATTCAATTCCATCTCTATTTCTGTATTTCTCAAAATCAACAACATTACCCATTGATCCATTTACCAGACCTTTTTCAACATGTAAATTCCTTCTCAAAATGATACGGCAATTTAAGCACACATTCAGAGTCTTTTCAAAACCAGCAGTTTTAGATATAGTCTTCTCTAATGAATCCAATTTTGATTTCAAATTCTCAGACTAAATAATTGTTGCTCCCATATGCTCTATTCTGTCAATAGCTTCCAGTTTCACAATCTCTTGGTTTTCTAAATTCAACATTTTGTTGTTGAAGATGGCACATTCTGCAAGAGTTGGCATCAAACATATTCCAGATTTCTTCTCAGTAATTTTCCGAAAAATATTCTCTGGCACAACGTCTTCTTCTGGATACAAATTTGACAGTAATCGTGCGTGTAAAGCTTCTTTCCCTTGCTCGGTCACTTTTCCGATTCTAACATCTTGTAGAATATTCTTATAATCTTCATCCTTCGCTTGACGCATATTTTCACGCAGTTCAGCATAATTGAAGTTTAACCATATATTAACGTTGCCAATGCTCCCTAGGCACTTCCTGGTATCTTCATGTGTAAGTAGTTTAAACACTGGTTGTCCTTTCACTGGTGTCAGCTGCAGAAGATCACCGAAAACAATGATGTGTTTGCCACCAAATAACACATCATACTCTGTTTTAAGAACTTCTTGCATTCTCAAATGCACAAAGGCAAGCATGACATTGGAAACCATGCTTACTTCGTCAATGATAAAAAGTTTCATTTTCCTCAAGACTCTTGAAACTTCACAACAAGCATCTCCAGATAACTTGTGGTATTGTAATTTGTTATCATGCTCCACTGGCAGCATCAGTAGACGATGTAAAGTAATACCTTTGATGTTATGTGCTGCCAGTCAAGTTGGAGCGGTGACAACACAAGACAGCGATGACTCAGTCCTTTTCTGCAAATAACATGAAATTGCTTTAATGAGGAAACTTTTTCCAGTTCCTGCTTCTCCACTCACGTACAGTCGGACAGGCTTCAACGACATACATGAGCACTCTTTCTTCTCATGACTTAATCCATGATCAATTTGGTTGGTAACTTCGTCATATATTTTCCTCTGCTCAACGTTGAGTTGTCTTTCCAAATCTTCTAAGTTAACCGCATCCTCCTGAGCATGAGCCATGGCTCTTTCCACTTCAATCATGGCAGTGGCAGCTTCATTTTCGATAACTGGTCCTCCTAGTGGATCCTGACTCAATGAAACAGAACTCTGACTGTCCTGAGAACTGTCTCTAGCAATCTCGGCTGCAATTGTTGCTTCCTGCTCGATTTCCGCATTCAACATTTCTAGATATTTTGGAAAAACAGGACATTCTATGGTCTCCTTGGCGGCATTGAAAGAGTCTTCGTAACAGAGGAAATCTCCAAGCAGTTCCTCTTCTGCACGCCAAGGCTTGAAAAGTTGCAAAAGAGCTAAATAGAAAAACTCTTTTCTTTCAGGAGATTCGCCACTCAATTTTCGATGATTTACCAATTGGCATTTTCTTTGCTTGACCAGACATCCCTCACTTCCAATTACAGCATACACTCCTTTATCAATATCTTCTTTGATGTTCCTCTTGAATATGTAATTTTGTAGAACCTCATACAGAAAAACATTCTCGAGGTGACTGCTTCTATTTGGATAATATGTATCCAACATGTTGGTCTTCAAAATATCTGTACTGTTTGGCTCCTTTTCCGCCAAATACTCAATTTCCCGTACAGGTTTCAGAACTCGATTACATGTTGCAGCAAGACCAAGACTCGCCCAAATGATACTCGTAGATTTGGCATAGAGACTTGCTGAAGATAACCGGTCAGACCATTCGTAAGCTCTGATTTCTCGATGCGACAACATCTTCAGACTGAAACTGTACAACTTCTTACTGAGGCTCTTTTCATGGGAAATGTCCTCCCACATATCCTTCAATTCTGTCTTTTCTTTTTTTGTGATGTAAGATGTCACATACCGAGCCACAGCCATACAGTTATCAGCCACAAACTGTATATCCATGTTAGCATTCCACATGGACAAAATCACTGGGTTGTAGTCGTTGATGTACTTGGACTCTTCGTTTCTTTTCAAATTGTATGTATTTTTGGGTGATTTCCTCGTCACATTATGTCGCAGCGAAGACATCAAACTGTTCACTTTTCCTTTAGAAATCACCGGTCGTGGAAAGCTGAAACGACATTTTGTGTAGAACTTGTCCTTGTTTCTGAATTTACGACGACAGTACTTTCCACAACGATGGCTTTGGAAGCGTAAAACTTGTTCTCTTAGGCTTTTGTCTTCCTTTGTCTTTGGAACAGCACATGTAGAATACTGTTCTATGAAACTCATCACTAAGTCATCCGGATCTGTTCCAAATTTGGGTGCATCTTTGATCCATAGCAGCATATGTATATGAGGAGCACCTCTTGCTTGGTACTCCTTTCTCCAGAAGAAATCCAACACCTCTCCAAGAGGTGGATTTTTCTTGTTCATGATGAAAGACATCATAGCTTCAAATCTATGATTGAAGTACCTGCATACATTCACTGGATCCAAAGAGCACAGTTCTCCGGGTGTCTTGAATTCGATATTTTCAATGTTTCCATTTGCCTCTCGTAGAAATTCAAGTAAGTCTTCCCAGCCATACTCGGCACAGCTGAGAGTGAGGAACCATGTGGGAGTTCCTAAGTTCCTCAGCATACATTTTAAATCACCATGTCGACGGTACCAGTACTCATTAGTACCACGCTGACATGCCATGAGATTAATCAGGTGAGAATCCAAAATACTGTCTTGCACATTGACTTTATCCATAAAGTCTCTTGCTGAGATATTTTACATCTGTATACCACTTTTCAAGATGTGGTTCACTGCATATGACAGTCCAGACAGATCGCTTTCAAACAGTAGATGAAACAAATAGGGAATGCATTGACGAAACCTAGGATCTTCTGCATATAATCGTAAAGTCCGGTATTCAGAAGCAGAAATTTGATCAGGTCGCTCATCATATCTTCCTCCTTGACCTGTTGGAAATAGTTGTGGGAAACACCGAGCTTCCAAACTTTCCTCCCAAACACTAATGGGACTCCCTTTGGCTTGTTTCATTTGAAACAACTCAATAGCATTCCCCATGACTTCCTTGGAATGCAAAGGATGAACACTCTAATGTTCATATATTTCTTCATTTTTAGAGGCTTCTACTTTCTCAATTTGTCCAGCACACAAATCGCTGCCCTCTTCTTCACTTACTTCCTCTTCTGCAACATATACATTCTTGTAGTACTTATTGTTTTTCTTCAAATACAATGTTGCCTTTTTGACTTTCCTAACATCCACTAAATCTTGCCAGATTTTCTTACTCTTTGTTGGAACCCCATTAACTTATATACCCAGAGGTTCCTCTTCCACTTTCTCTACTCCAATTGTATTAATGTTTTTCTTCAAATCTAGAGGCAAATAAACAACTCTTCCCTTTAATCCTCTCTGTAAATCTGATGGAGGCAATTTCCCTGTCTTTGGCTCCATTCGTACAATAGCCTGAAAGGGATGGACACTTTGAATCAAAATAGATTCATAAGTATTTAAATCCTTCAATTCAGAAGGAATCTCAACCAATTCCAGATTATTATGAACCGCTCTAGCAGGCATCTGGTTTTGATTTAATTTGTTACAACAATAAGTACACATACGTTGATCCGATCCCAAATCAAAACAATTTTCTACCATCAAGTATGTTGCGAAATCCTTCCATTCACTATTATTTTCCCTTTCACTTTTTGCATATAAATCCACTAACTTAGTCTGATTCTTATAATAAGTGCGTCGACAACACACACAAGTGAAATTAGGCCTCTCACTTGATTTCACCTGAAACGTGGCAATTTCCTTCTGAAAATTATCTGTACTGGAAACCTGTACACTCTCTTCCACATTACCTTCTTCTTCTGGGTCAATTTCAACTTTCTTCTCTTTACTTGCAAAGTAACAAAACTCAATTTTTTCACAAATATTCTTCACATCTACTTCAGAACCATGCAAAAGAGCAGTGCATAATTGTTTAAGCATAATTGCAGGACTCTTAGCATAATACAACATTCTAACTAATTTCCTCACTTTATTATGATGCACTGCTAGCATCCTGAAATGATGAAAACACTCTGGCATACTCTCCTGGAAAGACAAGCCAGTGAATGACCATGCAAACCTGTCACTTCTCTCACTCTGCAAGGATCTAATTCTTGCAACAACTTCATTTTCTGTTTTAAAGTTTTCTTATTAAATGTCCGTACAAAATCACAAAGCAAATTGATGGAATCCTGTCGCACACTGCAAATACTACTACACTTCCAGGTGTACACTGGTCCCTTAGGACGTCTTCCTAAAACCTCATTACCTAACACCTCTTCTGCCTCTGTGGACACAAGTTTTTCTTTTTCAACCGGACAACCATCTTTCACCTCATATGCTCGACCACTGGTGTCAACTGCATGCACCAAATCATTATCCTGGAAATAACTCTCCTCATTAAAAAATGCCTCACAACTTGAACTATGCATCCATTCTCCTGAAAAAACTTCACAAAAATTACTACGATTAACTGTTCTCTTCCATCTACTATTTGTTTTGAAATCATAAATTACCTTGTTTAGTTTCCTAATTCTATTGATTATCAAAATAAATAACTTTCGCTTAATTTCGAATGCCTGATCAATAATTTTCTCAATGTTTCTCTTTCTCTTATAAAAAGCCACTTTCTGTTGACGTTTCTTAACATTTTTTAACAAATTGCCAATTATCCTGTTGCGGAACATTCGTCTACGAATGTCCCTAAACTGATTTTTCCTTCTACTACCATCCACAGAGTTATCTCCTGCTCTAGCAGTAACATTTTTGAGTGGCCTTTCCTTTCCGTTTAAATTGGCTCTCTTTTTCTGGACTAAAACATGTTCTGTAGTGATACTTTTTTTTCTGGAAATGTTTCTTAGGAAAGACTTCGTTCTCTTACCCGGACCTTTTTTGGTGACTTGACAAGTTTTTATTGTAGAGGACTGCTGCAAGCATGTAGTAAGCTGCTGTGTTTGACGTTTTGTAGCCTTTCTCCTTCTTTGCTTCGAAGGCATTGTGTAATTTTGAAATGATCTGCAGTTGAATCTGTGGTAAAATATAATAAAAAATGTTATTAACCACTGTTACCAAACAGTAAATCAATAACAGTCGTCAAAAAATTAACACACTACTTGTCAATTCTACATACAATAATTTTTAGTGCATTGGCAAATTTAAAACTCACAAATAGTAGCAAAGAAATGGAATGCTTTTACATTTGACCTGTGCTCTTTTATATGTGAATCTGAACTAATTTTATTAGCATATTTCACTATTTTATTAAAGACACTTTACACAAGCTGTTTTTGAAGTTGTGTTTAATTTTAAATGAAACGGTTAACATGGTTACTTTTCATTTCCAGTAACTTTTAAAAATAACTCTTTATAGTTCCATAGGCTCGAGCAGGTCAGCTTCCAACCCTATGTCATACAATTCTGACAAATCGGCATCCTCATCATATTCTTCATCATCCACAGGATTTAAATCATCCAAGGGATCTACTTCCACTGATGTTTCAATGACAAGTTCAATGATAAGATCGAGATCAACAGTTTGCTCATTATCACTCATGCTTGATGTTGTCGTTATCTTTAAAAAAAGAGAACAACAATGAGATGTTGCAGAGTAAGAGACAAATCTCAGAGACTATAATAGTAAAATTGTTTAACAAGAGTAACATTTTGCAGATATTATTTAACCATGTCCAGCGATGCTGAGGAGGTGAGGCCTATGTCCAAGTTTTCAGTGAACAGGACTCATCTCTTCTTAACCTTGGATAAGCCTCACCAACTCTGTGTCCCCTGCTCATACTTAAATGTAAAGGGGCAGATTTATGTTAACTGGCGCATCCCCAGGGATGCAACAGTTAACGTGCACCGTTGCTCTGCCACCCATGATGTGCCGCATTTACAATGTGGAGCACCATTGAGCAAAAATAGCACAGATGCGTCACGCATCTGTGCCGCCAAAGCGGCGCATTGCAGGAATCACGTCGTAAGCGCGACATGTCTACTGAAATGCACAGGGGCAAGCCACACATTGCATGGTGCATCACTCCTTATGCCTGTTTCAAACAGGCGTAAGGATTTGATTCAGCAATGCCATAAAGCTGACTCAGTGAAATCTTCTAAATTTCACCATGTTAGTTTTACAGGGCTTTCATGCAAATGAATGCCCACCCTGCAACAAAACGCCCACATGAAACCTGACGCAGGTTTCATGTGGCACAGGACTTTACACCGTGACACATCTGCCTAGATGCATCAAGTTGTAAATATGTCGCAACATAGCGCATCTTTTGCGCCGCCGCTGCGTCACAAAAGTGACGCAACAGCGGCGCAAAAGAGGCACACGGCCATCATAAATCTGCCCCTAACATTTTAAATGATTGGTTCAGGATGCCGATAAGGTGTGGCCTATCCGGGGGTTTGTTTGACGTGAGGCCTACTCAGGGTTACAGATGAAATTTAGGCTTGTTGAAGAGTACAGAGGAGATAATACATGTGCATGCCTACCAATGAAGTGAGTCATGTCCACTGCACTCTTTAACAAAGGCCAGACCTCCTCTGTCTCCCTGGACAGGCCTAAACCTGATCTGCACAATGTGTTTCGTAATGTTAGGAAACACAGGTGATGTAATTGAAAAACGTGCAATTTTTTTTGCTCATTTCACAATCACATCACTTGTGTTTCCTTTGCTTAGGTATCTCATTGTGCAGATGTAGTCTAGCATATCAAAGAGTACGCAGAAGGTGAGCACTGTATACAACAATTTTGACACTTACAGAAGATTCAGATTCTCCATGCCCCCTACACAGTCCTAAATGTATACAGTTTAAAGTGACGGTATCTTGTTGCAGATGAAGTGAGGCCAATCTTGCAACATGGTGCATCTTTTGCACCACTGCTGCATCACAAAAGTGGCGCAACAGCGGCGCAAAAGAGGCGCACGGCCATCATAAATTTGCCCCTAACATTTTAAATGATTGATTCAGGATGACGATAAGGTGTGGCCTATCCAGAGGTTTGTTTGAGGTGAGGCCTACTCAGGGTTGCAGATGAAATTTAGGCTTGTTGAAGAGTACAGAGGAGATAATACATGTGCAGGCCTACCAATGAAGTGAGTCATGTCCACTGCACTCTTGAACAAAGGCCAGACCTCCTCTGTTTTTCCTGGACAGACCTAAACCTCATCTGCACAATGTGATTCGTAATGTTAGAAAACACAGGTGATGTAATTGAAAAACGTGCAAATATTTATGCTCAATTCACAATCACATCACCTGTGTTTCCTCAGCTTAGGTATCTCATTGTGCAGATGTAGTCTAGCATATCCAAGAGTACGCAGAAGATGAGGACTGTATGCAACAGAGCAATGTACATTACTCACAATAAAGCATTTCTTTTTTAAAAAAAACGATTTTCTGGTCATAATTTGAAAACACAACACAGCTCCTATGTAGAAGCACACCCTGTCAGTACTTAAATTTGCCAAGCACACATGGGTGCGTATTTACAAGGACCTTGCACCACAGGGAAATGACTTAAATTAAAATGGGGAAAATAACATCAAAGTGACTCAAAGGCCTTGTAAATATGCCCCAAGCAGCTTATGAAACTCTAGCAGTACATATCAAGAAACCTAAATGACTTCAAGAAACGTTTTTAAACACATCAAGTAAACCAATTATTCAACCACATTCATGGGGAAGTGACTTAAAATGCCCTAACACACATGAAAGCGTATTTTTAAGGCCCTTGCACCATTTTTGCGTCACTTTTAACATGGCTATGTAACTCAAAGAAACAAAATCTAAATTTGCCAAGCACACATGGGGGCGTATTTCCAAGGACCTTGCACCACGGGGAAATGACTTAAATTAAAATGGGGAAAATAACGTCAAAGTGACTCAAAGACCTTGTAAATATGCCCCAAGCAGCCTATGAAACTCTAGCAGTACTTTTTAAGAAACCTAATTGACTTCAAGAAACGTTTTTAAACACATCAAGTAAACTAATTATTCACCCACATTCATGGGGAAGTGACTTAAAATGCCCTAACACACATGAAAGCGTATTTTTAAGGGCCTTGCACCATTTTTGCGTCACTTTTAACATGGCTATGTAACTCAAACAAACAAAATCTAAATTTGCCAAGCACACATGGGGGTGTATTTACAAGGACCTTGCACCACGGGAAAATGACTTAAATTAAAATGGGGAAAATAACGTCAAAGTGACTCAAAGGCCTTGTAAATATGCCCCAAGCAGCCTATGAAACTCTAGCAGTACATTTCAAGAAACCTAATTGACTTCAAGAAACGTTTTTAAACACATGAAGTAAACTAATTATTCACCCACATTCATGGGGAAGTGACTTAAAATGCCCTAACACACATGAAAGCGTATTTTTAAGGGCCTTGCACCATTTTTGCTACACTTTTAACATGGCTATGTAACTCAAAGAAACAAAATCTAAATTTGCCAATGACACATGGGGGCGTATTTACAAGGACCTTGCACCACGGGAAAATGACTTAAATTAAAATGGGGATAATAACATCAAAGTGACTCAAAGGCCTTGTAAATATGCCCCAAGCAGCCTATGAAACTCTAGCAGTACATATCAAGAAACCTAATTGACTTCAAAAAACGTTTTTAAACACATCAAATAAACCAATTATTTTCCCACATTCATGAGGAAGTGACTTAAAATGCCCTAACACACATGAAAGCGTATTTTTAAGGCCCTTGCACCATTTTTGCGTCACTTTTAACATGGCTACGTAACTCAAAGAAACAAAGTCTAAATTTGCCAAGCACACATGGGGGCGTATTTACAAGGACCTTGCACCACGGGGAAATGTCTTAAATTAAAATGGGGAAAATAACATCAAAGTGACTCAAAGGCCTTGTAAATATGCCTCAAGCAGCCTATGAAACTCTAGCAGTACATATCAAGACACCTAATTGATTTCAAAAAACGTTTTTAAACACATCAAGTAAATCACTTATTTACCCACATTCATGGGGAAGTGACTTAAAATGCCCTAACACACATGAAAGCGTATTTTTAAGGCCCTTCCACCACTTTTGCGTCACTTTTAACATGGCTATGAAACTCAAAGAAACTAAATCTATTTGTAAAACACTTGACACAAAGCAACATTTTAAATACACAACTTTCTTCATAAATTCATCCCTAAAGCATACTATTCTCTATCTAAATTAAATGAATCTTTTCTCACCTTAGCAAATACTTTTTGAGTTTCAAAACAGTCTCAGACACACACCAATTTTTCTTTAGCAGAGCAAAGGGTATGCACTCCAGAGGCTGCAACCAACAATGGCACAGAAATGCTGTAATTCATCACACATATCTCTCATGTCACCCAATCAAAACTCTTCCCTCACTTTTTTCAAATCAACACCCTTCCCCCCTCTGCCCTTTCTGCCTTTTTTCCATAGCAACCAAAGACCTGTCATGTTTACAAGTTCACACAACAATGTTTCAATTGAACTCTGAACTCTCAGTACACCTGCGTATCCAGTGCAATCTTTCATAAAATGATTTTTTCTTGACCATTCAAATTACATCTTTCAAAGAACTCATCCATGCACCCTAACTTTCTGTTTTCAGCAATCAAATTCCACCAATCTCTGCTACTGAATCATAAGCACAGAAACTCCACAGTTTTTTTCATTACATACTCCTACTGTTTCAACTGCCATTTCATTCCCACACTTCATCTGACTGCAGCAGAACCTCCTCTCACCATGTTTTCTGTCTGGATTGATGGACATAGTTACATCCACTGGGCTCAAAGGTATGCTGATAACAGAAATTTACACAACCTCAATTTACAAAATGTGGAAATCAACTGGATTGGTCACAGCGGATTAAGATGTCACCAATTGATACCATTGGTGAAAACCTTTTTGCATTTGCCAAACCCTGACCTGTTAATTGTGCACTGTGGAGGAAATGACTTGGGTACTTTGACTGGGGTAGGTCTGGAAATGCTTTTAAAGGACACCTTTGAGCAATTGATGGCACTTTTTCCTCAAACTGCCTTGGTATATTCAAATATATACCAAAGACAGAAATGGAGGTGGTCCAACCAATTTTGTCCACAAATTGAGAAATCGAGGAAGCATGTAAATAAGTCTGTTTCAGCTTACATGAGAGACCATGGAATGGGCTCCATCTACAACAATAACTTGCGTTACTACATGCAAGATATCTACAGAGGAGATGGAGTTCACTTCTCAGATGAGGGGAACAGAGTTTTCATCCTGAATTTAAGACTATGTATTGATACCTACTTATAAGTACCTAAATCTACCACATACCCAAAAGCTCTTCTCAGAGCTACCCTAACTATAATCACTCTAAACAAATTTTAAATGTAACTTTTTTTTTACTAATTTTCACGATTTACGCTTTCCGGAGCGCTACCCGGTACGCGCACCGGACGCTAACCGCGCGAAAATGTGAAAAAAAAATTGTTTTTTTCGCACATATGGGCCTCCTCAGCCACCCTCAGAAAACCTTGGGGGTCAGGATACGTCTACCGTGCCCCCTTCTACCCATTCTGAACATTATTTGCCCTCCATCTTGTATCTCAATTCTACCGAAACACAAAATGGAGGACTCCCGTAATGCTGCCGGTTCGCGTACCGGGGCGCGCACCGGGAAGCGCTCGCTTAAAAAAGGTGGGAAAGTAATTCACAGAAAAACCACTGGAGACATTTTCACCAAATATAGATTAGCTCATACTACATACCAATCCCTACCATTTTCACAAATTTGATTGGAATTCCATTTAGCCATTTAGCCTGTAGACCTCTCTAAATACCCTGAGGTAAATTACTTCACAAAACACATCTGAAGTGTTGGAATTGACAACCAATTAAAATGTTACTTTCATTTTCTACTTTTTTTACCTGACATTTGATTGGTTATGTACCTGAATGGGAAACATCCATTACAACGAAACTTTTACAACGCACTACCATTACGACGCAACTTTTACAACGCAAACCATTACAACGCATAGCGCTGGGGGCGCTCTAGGATAGGGAATGTATTTAATATACTATCCAACACCTTCCCTACTATCCACGGGGACTGGAGTTGGAATAGTAAATTAAATAAATCACTATCCAGCGCCTAAAAGCATTATGCGTTGTAATGGTATGCGATGTAAAAACCGCGTTGTAAAGGCATGCGATGTAAAAGTATGCGTTGTAACGTCATACATCCACCTGAATATATATAAAGAAAGAGAGAGAAACACAGCCATTTTGACTACTACTTCCTGAAGTACATTGCAAGAGCATTTTCACTGACAACTTAAACTTGTTTTTAAAAGGTAAGATGTTATTTTGAAAACTTAAGTATATTGTGCACTTTAAGTTAATATGGAAAACTTTTTCTGATAGTTATATACTATCCCTCTGTAATCAGTCAGTCAGTCAGTCAAAAAGGCTTTATTTCGACATATAACAATATCTTAAAAAGCATACAATCAATAAAAAAATACTTTTCAGTACATTTAAAATAAACCGTAACTTTCTGCTATCAGAAAATGGATCTATAGGTTTTAAAAATAAGCATTTAATTTAAAACAGACCATGGTAAAAAGTGTAATTAAACAATTTGCCTAAGTCTTTTTGACCGGATTCGCCATGCCCACCCAAGGTACTTCGAGGTGGCACATGCGTAAAAAGTACGAGTGTCCGAATAAAGAATTCTTAAGGCCACGTTGCAATGCCTAGTGCCCAGAGTACGACACATGGGTTTGAGCCATTTTGACCGTGGAACTATATATGCAGGACACTCGAATAAAAAGTGGGGGACAGATTCTCTGCGCTGTGGGCAAAAGGGACACCACGGAGCAGTCTGGTATGGGATTTTCCAGTGGCAAGTAAATTCCATTACGGGGAGAAGACCAATTCTGAATTTAAAGTACAGGGACCTTTCCCAAGAGGCTGAGATGGTGTCCAGATACAGTTCTCTATAGGGGGTATCTTTGGACTCCATGAAGTTTCTAGTCGATTTGCATATCGAGGTGGAGGAATTCCTTCTGTTTGTCACCCAATTCCAATAAAGTTGTTTTATTGTGGATTTGGGGGGGGGTGACTGTTGGTGCCAAGCTTCTTCCAGCCCCAGATTGGTAAGTAAGGCTTTGATATCCGTTAGCCACTTTATTTTCGCCCACCCTGCCGAACTTAGTAACTCCCGTAGACCATCCGCATAACTTGAGAGTTCAGGAACTCTCCAGATGCGAGCCCACAGAAGCAAAGGGCGTAACTTCGCTAGATCTTCTATAGCCCGACAGCCCATGTCCAATTGCAGAGGCAAGATGGGGACAGACGGGCCAAGGGACATCAAGCTTCTCAAGAAGGAATTCTCAGCTCGAGTAAGGTCTTTCAAGTTCGACATTCCCCATAATTCCGCCCCATACAAGGCAGCACTTACTCCTCTGGCCGCGTAGATGTCCAATACTGCAGCTATAGGTTTAGTTGAGGCTGCTCTCTGCTCTTTAAGCAGGGTCCCGGTTATTCTTTTTAGGTTTAGCAACATTTTGAGCAGATGCTGGTCCCATTTCATGGAATCCACCAACCTGATGCCCAGATAATCGAAGGTTTTAGTCCTGTCCAATGCCACGGAGCCCAATGTTGGCGGAGGGCCCAGTTTTTGCGGAGGGTTCAAAATAAGGTACTTTGTTTTATCTGTATTTATACAGAGTCCTCTTTGTTTACAAAAATCGTCAAAGCCTGAGAGAAGCTGTTGTAGGCCCATTGGCGATTTTGAAAGGAGCAAAGTATCGTCCGCAAAAAGCAGGGTGGGGATGGAGCGACCTGCCAGACGAGGGGCATCTGCTGGAATCCTTGACAAGTGGTCCACCACCCCATTAACATAGAGCGAAAAGAGTGTTGGGGCAAGAACGCACCCTTGCCGCACTCCTCTGTTCACATCTATTCTTCGGGTTTTTTGGCCATTGGGACCCCAGCGAATTTGGGCGTAGTTGGTTTCATGGAACTTCATGACCAGGTGGAGCAGGTAAGGTGGCAGGCCAAGATCGTTAAGAACCTTCCAGAGTTTATTTCTGGGGACCAAATCGAAGGCCGTCCGGAGGTCGATGAAGGCCAGATATAATGTACCCTTCCCAATTTTTACCTGACATTTGATTGGTTATGTACCTGAATGGGAAACATCCATTACAACGAAACTTTTACAACGCACTACCATTACGACGCAACTTTTACAACGCAAACCATTACAACGCATAGCGCTGGGGGCGCTCTAGGATAGGGAATGTATTTAATATACTATCCAACACCTTCCCTACTATCCACGGGGACTGGAGTTGGAATAGTAAATTAAATAAATCACTATCCAGCGCCTAAAAGCATTATGCGTTGTAATGGTATGCGATGTAAAAACCGCGTTGTAAAGGCATGCGATGTAAAAGTATGCGTTGTAACGTCATACATCCACCTGAATATATATAAAGAAAGAGAGAGAAACACAGCCATTTTGACTACTACTTCCTGAAGTACATTGCAAGAGCATTTTCACTGACAACTTAAACTTGTTTTTAAAAGGTAAGATGTTATTTTGAAAACTTAAGTATATTGTGCACTTTAAGTTAATATGGAAAACTTTTTCTGATAGTTATATACTATCCCTCTGTAATAGTTATAGATTTAGATAGACTTCTCTGTTATAGTTATGGATGAATTTAGGCTTGTCTTGTATAATTATGAATTTACTTAGGTTTCATCACATACACTTTTTTATATTTCTACTTCCAGTCTGATACCATACACTGCCCAAAGATAAATTCACTGTTAAAAACTACCTATCTAAAATGAATCCCAACAGTGTCCTATCTCTACTGATATATATATTTTTTTATGCAAATTTCAGGCAAAATGGAAGGAGAACAAAAAGTGTCATTTGAAATTGTCCTTGCAGAGACCAATCAAGAAAACATTGAACCAAATGACATTGAATTCATGGATGAATCACGGGACCATGAACTACTACAATGTGTACAATCTGTAGATTTCCTCCTTCAAAATGAGGACATTTCAGACACTCAAATGTTGCAAGTAATGTTCACTCAAAATAAGGACATTTCGGACACTCAAATGTTGGAAGTTATGTTCACTGAAAATGACGACATTTCGGACAGTCAAATGTTAGACGTTCTATTAAATTTTGAAAGACAATCACAAAAATAAATTTATATTTAATAATCAAATATTGTTCGAGACTTTAATCATTTTTATATGTAATTCATAAACTAGTACCAAATTGATTATAATGTAAATTCAGACTTATAGTATACTGTGCAACTTTTTTATGTTACATAGTAATTTTGCTCATAGTTACTTCCTTTCTCCAACTGTATTATCTCCAATGTGTATTTAACATCTCTTTATCATCTCCTGCCTCCATATTGTTTCTCCTTTCCTGACACACTATGGTATGAATTCCATATTCCACAATAACTTCTGAAACAACATGCAAGATATCTACAAAGGAGACTGTGTATATTAATTTTTTAACTCTGCATTGGTACCTACATATTGCTACTTAAATAAAAAAAACAAAAAAAAACAACAAAACGAACAATCAATAAACATACAATATTTGAAAAGTCTATCATTCTTTTTTCCTCATAGTACGCTCCCCGGACCTCTTCCCGGTGCGCGTACCGGGCGCTCCCCACGCAAAAAAAAGCGTTTTTTTTTTGTTGGTTTTTTTTTGCCCCGCGGGGCCCTTTTAAAGCCTCCACATCAAACCTAGGGGGTCAGGGAGGATCTACTATGCCCCCTTATGGTCATTTCCCCCTTTGTTTTGGCCTCCTCTTGTCTCTCGATCCTACCGAGAGACAAGATGGCGGCCGCTCCGGACTGTATAGAATGTTGACAGACACCGAAGAGCCAATCAGCTTCGCTTCGCGAAGTTCCGTTACGCGTCAGGTAAGCGAACCGGGGCGCTAACCGGAGCGCTGTTACAGATATATATATTTTTTTGAACGTTAATTTAGCAAAATCCACTGGAGCACATATATTGAGACCTAGCAAAGGCACATCGGGCAAACAATACCTCTACAATTTTGCCAAGTTTCGTGGAAATCCATTAAGCCGTTCGAGCTAAAAGTGAGTCCAACCGCCCTATGGAAAAATGAATGGGAAAAGCACGTTTTGGGACCCCCCTTTTTTCTCGGACCCCCTTGACGAAACCCCCCCAAATTTTTAGGGGCTGCTCAGAAACAAAATGTGCCATTTTCCTGAAAATTTCAGCCAATTCCGTCCTCAAACGCCAAAGTTATTCGACATGGAATTTTCAAAAATCCCATAGGAAAAAAATCCTAACTATATATACCTACTGGCGACCGCCAGTAGGTAATATATATATATATATATATATTGCAATGCAGAGGATCTTCGGTCTTCAACAGATCAATAAGATTGGCAGCCACAACATCACCAAAGATGCTGCTGCAGACATTTTGGGACTTAAAACTCAGTCACAGTGTCCTGATTTTGTTTTTCAACATAGATGGGGTAGGGTAGAGATACCCTGCCCCCTATGCCTGGTGGGGGGGGGGGGTCCGGGGCCCTGGAGGTTCAGCGTATTGTTTAATTTTTGGGGAGGGGCATGAGGCAACTCTTCATGAGTCAATAGAAGGTCCCGGGGATGAATGAATGAATGAATGAATGCAGTCTTATATTGCGCAGACTTAGCCCATGGGCATCAAGACGCCAAACAAGAATAAATCCAAGATATGTGAACCAGGAACTAGCTTACAGGTATGCCTCTGAAAATAGCCATGTTTTTAATGCCTTCCTAAATGGACCGATGGCAGGTTGTTTCTTTAATTCCGGGGCAAAAGTGTTCCACAGCCTAGGGGCTAGAACAGAAAAGGCCCTACCACCCCACCTGACTCTCCTAACCCGGGGGACCATCACAAGGTTGTTACCGGAGGAGCGCAGGTTTCTAACAGGGCGTGTAAGAGACTAGAAGGGATCGAATATTTTCTGAGCCTTCTCAAAATAGTGCCCCGTAGACAAGACAAAGGATCTTAAAAGTGATCCTAGGCTGAATCGGGAGCCAATGCAGACTCTTCCTGGCAAGAGTAGCAGATGAGCGGCTGGGTACATCAAAGATGAACCTCGCTGCCGCGTTTTGTACCGTCTGCAGCCGTTGTATCAGGCCTGAATTAATGCCCGAGTAGAGTGCGTTACAATAATCTAACCGGGAGGTGACTAAGGCCACTACAGTCTGTTTACGGGCTTTCCGGGAGAGATAATGAGTAATTTTCCTCAAGGTCCTGATGACGCCCTAGCAGGTGGAAACCGTCCTGTTTACCTGCTGGTCCATAGCAAGAGAGGTATCAATCATCACGTCCAGATTCCGGGCGGATTTAGTGGGCCGTGGGCACTCACCCAGGGATGGGGGCCACCAATCAGTTGACCAGGCATCCTGGTCTCTTCCGAAGATCAAAACCTCGGTTTTCTCTCCGTTCAGCTTCAGTGAGTTGCAAATCATCCACCGTGAAACTGCCTCCATGCAGTTCCTGAAGCTGAAAACGGAGGTACTCGCCGGATGAGAAAGCGAGACCAGGATTTGGGTGTCATCGGCGTATGACACCACTTCCATCCCAAAAGATCTTACCAGCCTGGCGAGTGGGGCCACATATATTTTAAAAAGAGTGGGGCTTAAAGCCGACCACTGTGGTACCCCACAGCACACAGGTTTAGAAGGGGACACAAACTCTCCTAACTTAACCCTCTGCTCTCTCTGACTAAGGAAGGAGGACAGCAGATTAAGGGGTCGATTAGGATCGCGGACGGACTTGAGTCCGTCCGCGACCCCTGAGGAGGAGGGAACGTCCGCATGGGCTGCGGCGTTCCCTCCGATCAAATTAGGATGTGACCGCCAGGGTGGCGGTCACATCCTCTATCTCTAACATTGCGGCGGGTGCAGCTTCAAGCTGCACCCGCCGCAATGTAAAAAATCCATGCACAGCATTTGCGTGCACAAAGCGGCAGGCACCGCGCGGTGCCTGCTGCATTGTGCACGCAAATGCCGGGGGGTACCATAGGTACCCCCCATGTGCACCCCCCACCCCACCTTCACCCAGGGGGCCCGCAACGGGCCCCCGAAGTGAAGGTCCGTATGCTTTTCCACGGCGGTAAAGCCGCCGCGGAAAAGCATATATTTTCAGACATCCTAATATGCCTGGCGGTGTCTGATAGACACCGCCAGACATGTTAGTGCTTTTCCGCCGCGGTCGCCTTCCGACCGCGGCGGAAAAGCGGCGGACAGATTATCAGACCCACCAGCCATCCTAATTTGGCGGTGGGTCTTTGGAGTCTCCGCCGCGGTTTTTCCGCATCCTCCAGGCCGGCGGACACTTCCGCCGGCCCGGAGGATGCGGAAAAACCGCCATCCTAATCGACCCCTAAGTGCAGAGCCCTCTACCCCTATCTCCCTAAGGCGAGATGTTAAAATGCAGGGAGATAGGGTATCAAAAGCTGCTGTCAGATCTAACAGGACCAGTAAAGTAGTCTGCCCTTGATTAACCCTTGTATGGATATTGTTAACAACCACCATGAGGGCTGACTCGGTGCTAAGGTGCTTCCTGAATCCATGCTGCGATGAGTCCAGAAGGCCCGAAAACTGCGAGATCTTATCGCACAATTCTTGAGAGCCAATTACCGGGTCAGGAGTTTGAAGGGTACACAGGGAGTCCACGATCTTAAACAATTCCCTTGAGGAAGTGAGGGAGGCCGTTATGTTGGAGAAATAGGCCTGCTTTTCCTCAATTATCTTCTTCTTGTACTCTCTCAGCAAGATTTTGTGCTTTTCCCTTTCTATGGAATCCCAACCAGTTCTCCAGAGCCTCTCCGGCTTCCTACAATCCTGTCTGAGAAGCCTAAGAGTATCTGAGAACCAAGGGGCCGAGGGTCGCTTTCTGGCAGAGTAGCCATAGGAGGCGGGGGCTAGTAAATCCACCGCTCTCGCGATGGCATTGGAAAGATCCAACGCCGCATCAAGGGCCTCCATAGGGGGGGTCGTCCTGATGTTGGCCATAAGGGGGGCCAAAGTGTCATTAGAGATGTTTTTATAGTTCCGCTTGGGTTCCCTTCTCCTAGGGAGATGTGGCCCCATGAAAGGGGAGGAAGATTTTAATTCCAGGGGGACAGCCAGGTGATCTGTCCACACCAGCGGAATGGGGGGCCCGTAGTTAATCTAGGATCGTTAGAAAAGACCCCATCCAGTGTGTGCCACGCTTGATGAGTAGGGCTAACCACCAGTTGCTGAAAACCATATGCCACTAGAGAGTCCACCAGACAGCTGGTGTCGCTAGAACCTGAATCCTCCAAATGGAAGTTCCAGTCACCCAAGATCATCAGATTGGACCTACCAAAATAAGGCTCTAGAATGTTAAGTAGCTTGAGGCAGAAACCTGATCTGGGGCCTGTAAATCAAGAGGCCTGAAAAAGAGGCCGAGGGCGAGGAGTTTAGGGAATAGAAAATGGCCTGGAAGGTATCCGAGGGGGAGGAAAGGATTTCGACACGGCAGGAGACCGAGATCTTATACAGGATACCCAGACCTCAACCTCTACGCCCAACCCTATCCATTCTGGCCAATGCATAGCCTTCTGGGATAGCGTTAGCCAGTTCAGGACCAGAAGAGGCAGAGGCCCATGTTTCTGTAATAAAGACCCATGAGGGCTTCCTAGCCGCCACAAAATCATTAAAAGCTATGTTGTTCTTTACCAACGATCTGGCATTAATAAGAAATCCCCCGTCCACGGTAGTATTAGGAGTCCGCGAGGCAGTAGGCCTATCGGACAATGCAACAGTTATAGGCCTAATAAAGCCAGTGTAACAGCAGCAGTGTGGAGTGCCCCAAAGGGCCTCAGGAGTAAATTTATGATGGCAGGAAAGAATAGGGGGTTTCAGTGCAGCTAAAGCCTGCCATGAGTAGGTACAACTTACTCGGGGGGCTCTCGACAACACCCCCTCTTCACCAGCCCCAGCTCGTCCTCAGCGCGGACGGGCGCAGACGGGCTGGACTTAGGCGCGACTTCGGTGCGCGCAGGCTGATCGCGTCCGCTGATCGCGGAGAGAAACATCCGGGATTAAATAGGGGCCGACCTACAAAACAAAGCCCTTGTGACCCTAGCAGCCAATGAGGAATGAGAAAAGCTATTCGCCGGTGCCCTCCACAACAAACGGGAGATCCCGCGGTGGAACGGGGCGCTGGCCGGGAGGCAGAAGGTAAGAGTGAAGCTTTAGACCCACAGTGCAAGTCACCAATAGCACATTCTAAAATTTCTGCAATTAAAAACGATTTCAGTGTTTCCCACGCAACATCATAATCATGCAGCGTAGGAAGTTGTAAACATCAGAGCGTTAAAACATTAAAGCATTAACATCAGGCATCCGAATGTAGCCCCGGCACCATCAACTAAACAGCTCCAAGTGCAAACATCCGGGATTAAATAGGGGCCGACCTACTAAGCAAAGCCCTCATGACTCTAGCAGCCAATGAGGAATGAGAAAAGCTATTCGCCGGTGCCCTCCACAACAAACGGGAGATCCCGCGGTGGAACGGGGCGCTGGCCGGGAGGCAGAAGGTAAGAGTGAAGCTTTAGACCCACAGTGCAAGTCACCAATAGCACATTCTAAAATTTCTACAATTAAAAACAATTTCAGTGTTTCCCACGCAACATCATAATCATGCAGCGTAGGAAGTTGTAAACATCAGACCGTTAAAACATTAAAGCATTAACATCAGGCATCCAAATGTAGCCCCGGCCCCATCAACTAAAACCGATCCCACACCCAGGCCGATTTTATTTTATTGGGAAGGGGGCATATGGCCCTTTTCCCCAAGCCAGAAGAAGGCCCTAGCAACTTCAACCCTTGAGGCTAAAAGCTTTTTTCACACCGAGGGGAGGCATGTGACTCCAATCCCAAGCCACTGAAAGGCCACAGAGGCTGATGCATTTTTAATTGGGTGAGAGACATTGGGTTCCCTCAGTGACCCGTTGAATGATCCTTAGGTCCCCCAACCAGGAACAGTGTTTCAGAGACCCCTTCCCATGGGTACTGTCTTGTCCCCTGCTCAAAACACTGTGCGTAGAGAACATAACTCTAATTCACTGCCTGCACTCTCCCATGCAGTAAACAGAGGTTTGCTCCCACCTGGCAGGATCAAAAATAAAAGCTGCTCATGTCCGTGTTGGGGAAAATCAATTGATCCAGAACCCACTGACACCAAGGATGGGTGATGGCTGGGGAGCCGTCTTGGGGCCGCGGGGCATGGGGTAGCCCACATCAGTAGTGTGGTTGTCCTGGGTGTGAGTGTGTGCGCGTGTGTGTGTGTGTGCATGTGTGTGTGTGTATATATATATGTATATATATATTCACAGAAAAAACCATAGGTTATAGACCATATATAGTTAGGAATTAGCATTTACAAAACCTTGAAAATTCACTGAAAAAACCATAGGTTATAGACCATATATAGTTAGGAATTAGCATTTAGAAAACCTTATTTTACTCACACAAAACCATTGAAATTCCATATATAGTTAGTTGCACTAACTATATATCGCGCACCCGCAATCCACTGCTGATGATGTCACATATTACATCATTCATGACATGGTCAGTGACATCACTGATGACATCACTGATGACATCTCAAATGACATCACTGATGACATCACTGATGACATCTCAAATGACATCACTGATCACATCACTGATGACATCATTCATGTGATGATACAATGAACCTCTTCAGACTCTAATATAACCTTAGATACACTCAGTGTAAACAGACACTCACAGACTGTCACTCATCCATGGAGTTACTCACACACCTAGTCAGTCTTGCAAAGAATCAATCACACCTCGATTTCCTCAACTATATAGTTATACACACCTTACTTATTGGAACATATAATAACACATATTTACTCTGTTATACAATCCCTGATACAAGTTCACAATAATCCATACAGCCACTCACACATTCACTGGCTCTTATGCACAGTTATTTATATATGTCAACTATCACATGTACTGTGTTTTACATATGTACTTACTTTGACATGTAGCACTGAGATATCCATTCACTCACCAATACACTCATGCACACAGTCAACCGCCCATACAGATGTTTCCACATGCACTTTTGAACCCATACATCTAGTGAATCAACTGCTCACACATCTATGCACAGAGTCATACACCTCCCAGACACCCACACACACACTCAGTCTCCCATACAAATACTTGGGCAACTAATCAATAACCCATATAGTTAGTCATATAGCTAATGATCAACACATGCATCAGATTACAAAACAACAGACACAATGATGCACAATTTAAAACAGTTTAGTCACTAACCCATGCACTCAGTGAGACACATTTAATCACTCACTTATACAGTCAGTCATGCACCTACTAAATCCTTCATCCAGACACTTATACATCCACTCATTCTTCAATATGTAAGACATATTTTAACTTTACAGAAGCATACAGTCACTGGATGTTGTCATCAGTGATGTCATCAGTGATGTCATTTGAGATGTCATCAGTGATGTCATCAGTGATGTCATTTGAGATGTCATCAGTGATGTCATCAGTGATGTCACTGACCATGTCATGAATGATGTAATATGTGACATCATCAGCAGTGGATTGCGGGTGCGCGATATATAGTTAGTGCAACTAACTATATATGGAATTTCAATGGTTTTGTGTGAGTAAAATAAGGTTTTCTAAATGCTAATTCCTAACTATATATGGTCTATAACCTATGGTTTTTTCAGTGAATTTTCAAGGTTTTGTAAATGCTAATTCCTAACTATATATGGTCTATAACCTATGGTTTTTTCTGTGAATTTCATTGGTTTTTTAACAGCTAATATATGTAGCTGTAAAATGTATTCTTCTTTAAATCCAAAAATATATTTTATATGTTTATGAATAATTTTTTTTTTAAATATTTTTTTTTCTTCGTTCCCGCTTCGCGAATCGGGAAGCTTCCCGTTAGCTGACCTTGATGCCGCGAAATAGACCGCGAGCCGGTAAACGTTTCTTTACCGCAAGTGCCGCGTTAGAAAACAACATCGTGACGCCTCCCGTCCGCATGACGTTTCACGTTGTCGCGTGATACGTCATATGACGTGCTACGTTAGCGAACTGGTACGCGAAGCGAGTCGCAAAGCGCAGGTTTCTGGAAGCAAACCGGGAGGCCCTGCAAAGCGCTTAACGTAAACACAGCAAGTCATGTGACTTGGTAATAACACTTTTCATTGGTTCATTTCACTTTTGGTTTCCTAATGATGTAAGACTAGGTCATATAATCTAAAATGAACACTTTTGATTGGTTGAGAACTCTTGTTTTTCCCAAATGATGAAAATCCCTCCTTCTTTCCTCACTCTGACTTTCATCATTGTGAGAGAAAGACCCTTTGTGATCACTGAGCAATGGCTTCTTTAGTAGCTTCAGCTGGTGCTTCCCCACCACCTCCACCACATCCAAGGAAGAGTGGACCACCTGCTCAAGTTGTAATTCAACAAGAAGAAGAAGAAGAGGAACAGGAGGACGAGCACGAAGAGAGGCAGTTTTTGCCTGAGCAGCCCAAGACGTCTCACCGGAAAGAAAACTTCATTTGGCAATTTTTTAAAATTCCCAAAGGTCAGAAAAAAGTAAATGCAAGATACGTAACTTGCCTTATATGTCAAGATAGACTGTCCAGAGGGACCGACAAAAAATACAGTTTCGGAAACTACACAATGCATCGCCATATGACTAGGTGGCATCCTAACAACTACAGTGCTGCACAGTTTCGGAACGACCTAGATAATCTCCCTATTATGGCCAGAAGATCTGTTGTACCGGAAGTAACGGGACCAGAGGGCAGGGAGATGGTGCCAAATATACAAATGAGATTTGGTGAAGTAAAACACACCTGCGTATTTTGCGATGGATTCATTTCCTACGGAGAAAGAAGCATCACTCTGATCAACAGAGCTATTGACTATCATATGCAAGTTTGTCCGAAACGCCCAAAATAATAAATACTTCTTTTTTTTGTTTTGTTGCTCCTGTTGAGCCCTTTACAATGAATCGTTTTCATTGCCCCCTCCAAGAAAAACCCAAAAAAATATAAAACTGTTCCGAAAAATTCAAAAACAGTAAAAAAATGTTCAGAAAAATAAAAAAAAAAGTTCTTTTCAGAACTACCTCCCCGTTATTAAAAAATTGGTACAATATTTGGAACTGTGCCAACCTCTATTTCTCTTAGTTCGCTTCCTAGTTCGCTCGCTGGTACGCGAACTGGAAGCGAACCAAAAACAGTAAGTATAAGGGAAGGAAACACACACTTATGTTAAAAGAAAGACAGCTATAGGGGAGTAAACTAGAGATACTATTACCCATAATCCACTACTGATGATGTCACATATTACATCATTCATGACATGCTCAGTGACATCATCAGCAGAGGATTGCGGGTTTTTTGGCAACATGCCTTATCCACGGTTTAATAACGCTGCCTTTTGCTTTATATAAGTTTTCAAATTGTATGAAATATATACCAATAGGTCTTTATGAACCTTTAGGTAGTGCTTTTGTTCATGAGGTCTGGTCGCTTCCATACACATACAGATGTTTCAAAGATGATCAAGAAGTTTATCTGAATGGAGAGGAATGCACTGAGACGCCAGATCATTCACTAATGTGTAGGCACATACAGTTACACGATTCATGCAACAAACACCGACCAAATATGGCTTGCGTGTTGCAAGGCACGCCAGTTCCTGCTATCATCCCCACGTTCAAGTTGTTGGAAAATGGTAGTTATTTGATGCTCAATAATGAAGATTGTTCTGAGTTAATTAAAAAGTATTCCTTTTATCGTAACAGTAAGTGAACGGGTTATTTGCTGCAGAAATGTTCTATTTCCTCCCACACATGAACATAGGGAGTTTTCAATCTGGCCACAAATACCAACCTTGGGACACGTTTCAACGGCATGACAAGAATAAGAGCTCTTTTGTCTCAGAGAGAGGTGGCCTTGAGTTCGGCCCGTGAAACTTTCGTACTTCACATAGCGAACACCCGTACACAGGTTTGCCTTTCAATTTCAGCAACATGTTTCCGACTATCTTTAACGCATCCTCCACAAAATCCCTGGCACACTTTTTTAAAGTTGTTACCAGTGGTCTCGTGACTTCATTTGAGAAAATCTTTGGAGTCATCCCTGCTCCCTTTCATTCCATTTTCTCCACTCTGGTTCGTGGATTGCATTTTTACTTGCATTACCAGCGGACGCTCTTGTGCTTTTTTACATTTTTAAATATGGATGTCCCTCCTATGCAACCTCCGACCCTGCAGCTGCTGACACTGTTCCGCAATCGCATGCTAGAATATTATGGCACAATGCCGTTGGCGATATTAAGCACGGCATATGGATTATCTTTTCGGTTCTCCTACTTCACCTGTGTCCAGCCTGTATTTCACTGCCTGACCTGTGATTTCGATTGGGCCATTGATTTGTGTCTCTGCGGACCGGTTTCTCCTGACGTCGACTTTAATCAGCTGATGACTCCTATCATTACTCACAAGTTGATTTGTCCTGGCGAAAGGATTATGGCTGTGGCATTGATGCATGGACTACTTGGTCCCTGGAATTTACTGGCGGCAGCACAGTCTTTCTTGGAACACAGCTTTCTTGAAAACCCACCGAGCTGTCCTCTGATGGTGATAGAGGATCCGGTGCTGGGAGAGCACGTATGTTCTTTTCCGCTTTTAAATTGGATGGCTGAACTGTTTTCGGATGAAGACGGTGACTTCCTATTGGAGGCTGTTGCAGCTTATTTTGCATACACAGTTATGTCATAGACCTTTTTCATGTTTGATATGCTGAGTACTAGCATTTCATTGACAATTCATTGACTTATTTGTCAAGTTTTTATTATTTACCTTGCCTATTGGCTTAAGACTCGATAAAGTACTTGGCTGTTTTATTTTTCTTTAGCATTGAATTTTCCTAGTTTTTAATGCTTTACCTTGCGGACCGTCCACATATAAACTTGCAATCTGCTCTCATGAGATGGCACTTCTATTATCTTATTCAGTTCGTTTCCGGATCATGAGGAGGTGTCATCTAGGTCCTGGATATCTTTACACCGTGTTAAGTTAGCATGGGCTCATTACCGGTTTAAACGCCATTTTTCCTTTTTTGCAACTTCTGCACACGACACTTAGTTGTTGCTTTAGCTTTCCACCTAGTAGTTCATCGTGGTTTACATGAGAATAATATGTTATTGGTCTACTATCTGCTTTACTTGTTAAACTATATCTGTACAGCGAGTGCTAAAGTTTCAAGAACAACACGATACAGAATTGTTATGAGGTCTGATCTCCACGACTTCATACTCATAACATAAGTGCAACTTCTGCCAATTCTGGGCATGAGGCGGGTTTTATATTGCTTTGCCGAACACACATACACAACAGTTGATGCGGTTCACATGAAGAGAGAGCTGGTGTATGCTGATGTGATTCCTTCAAATCTAAGACACTAAAGTATGGGCACGCCCTAAACCAACACAAAGAGACCTTCTTAGCAAATAATATAATATGTGTATTAGGGAGGGTGAGATATAAGCAGCCGCGGGCCGTGGAGGGAGTTACGATGGGGCAGGGAGGCGGGGAGGGGGAGAAGCAGGGTGGAGCCCTCTCTACCTTGCCCCTCCCCCTCCCCGCCTCCCTGCCCCACCGTAACTCCCTCCACGGCCCGCGGCTGCTTATAAGTGTTGCTAACTCTTATTCATTTACAGCATGTTAACATACTGTCACCATTCGCTTTTTATGTACTAGTAACTATGCTGGTAATTTTGCTACTGATAATATGTGTACTTGTATTCTCCACCCTGCTTCTCCCCCTCCCCGCCTCCCTGCCTCACCGTAACTCCCTCCACGGCCCGCGGCTGCTTATAAGTGTTGCTAACTCTTATTCATTTACAGCATGTTAACATACTATCACCATTCACTTTTTATGTACTAGTAACTATGCTGGTAATTTTGCTACTGATAATATGTGTACTTTTATTATCTAAGGTACTACGCCTGAGAAGACGGCATTAGTAAATAAACATTTCAAATACACATGTGTTCTTCTTAACTCCATGTTCTGGTTTCTAAGAAATATATAACGACCGACTGTTCATGAGTTCCACGTATCCTGAGGTACTATAAGTTCATATTCTGGATTGTCTAAACATTGAGAGTTTGTTATATCCAATGTGACACTGTACCTAGCTTGCTAAATAGTTTTTGATTACTAACGTGAGTTTTGGGACACCCTAATTCGCCGAGGTTCCAATCCTCTGTCCACAGTTCTGTGTGAGAACAGAAACCCTGCGACAGGGGCACCCCCGACCCTTGCTGGAGCTTCATCACACTTGCGATACAACTCCAGCAATGCACCACCTTTACGGCACAGATACATCACGCATCTGTGCTGTTTTTGCCCCATGATGCGCCGCATTGTAAATGCAGCACACCATAGGTGACGGAACAGCGGCACAGAATGACTAACACATCCCTGGTGATGCGCCAGTCATCATAAATCTATCCCTATGCTTCTTATCTTGTTAGAGATGAACCGCCATATGTATCATAAAAGTTATTTGCATTTCCTAAATAGCGAACTTTAAGGAATAAATAGCGATTCTTTACCATTCCTAGTTTGCGATGAGCTATTTGCTAATTAGCCGAATGTAGCCCAATGAAGCCCAATGTAGCCCAATGTAGCCCAAAGATGGCCGCCAGACACACAAAAAAACAAATGTAGCCCAAATATCAGCCAGATGTAGCCCAACTATAGCCCAGTGACAGAATGACCAATCAGCTTCGCAAACCTCCGTTACGCGAAGCGGAGCGCTGTTACAGATATATATCTTTTTTTGAACGTTAATTTCTCAAAATCCACTGGAGCACATATATTGAGACCTAGCAAAGGCACATCGGGCTACCAGTCCCTAATATTTTGCCAAGTTTCGTGCAAATCCATTCAGCCGTTCAATTATTATTTTTATTATTTTTTTTTGCCCCGCGGGGCCCTTTTAAAACCTCCACATCAAACCTAGGGGGTCAGCGAGGATCTACTATGCCCCCTTATAGTTATTTCCCCCTTTGTTTTGACCTCCTCTTGTCTCTCGATCCTACCGAGAGACAAGATGGCGGCCGCTACGGACTGTTTGGAATGTTGACAGACGCCGGAGAACCAATCAGCTTCGCTTCACAAAGCTCCGTTGCGCGAAAAGTCCGCGAACCAGAGCGCTAACCGGTCCGCTGTTACAGATATATATCTTTTTTTAAACGTTAATTTCTCAAAATCCACTGGAGCACATATATTGAGACCTACAAAAGGCACATCGGGCTACCAGTCCCTACAATTTTGCCAAGTTTCGTGCAAATCCATTCAGCCGTTCGGGCTAAAAGTGAGGCCAACCGCCCTATGGAAAACTCAATGTTAAAAACACGTTTTGGGACCCCCCTTTTTTCTCGGCCCCCACTGGACGAACCCCCCCCAAATTTTCAAGGGCTGCTCAGAAACAAAATGTGCCATTTTCCTGAAAATTTCAGCCGATTCCGTCCACAAACGCCAAGGTTATTAGACATAGAATTTTCAAAAAACCCATAGAGAAAAAATCCTAACTATATATACCTACTGGCGACCGCCAGTAGGTAATATATATATATATATAAATATATATATATATATATACATATATATATACCCAAACGAAATTGCTCTTGCAAATGAAGCGCCTCACATGATGTAAAGATTCCACCTTGTTTATTCACTGCGGAGCAATGAGACACAGCGTACTTGTCCCAGCAAAGTCTCTTCTCGCCATCTGCCAAACGCGCTTCTGGAGGCAATCTTCCTTATTCAATGGCTGGCTGCAAAGGAAAGAAACAGCTGCCTTGCGTCTTGTGCTTGTTTTTAAAGTTGATAGTACCGCCCAATATATTTCATATACCTATTCAAAGTGCAGGCCTTTATCGAACATTTTTATTGTAACAAGTACCCCAGCCGAAGACATTGTAAATTTGCACACTTGCTCCCTTTCTTGTCTGGGGTTATCAATTATTCTTCAATTTCATATTCTGATTCAAACTCAAGGCCCTTTATCGAGCCTTTTTGTTGTAACTTCTGTTGCAGGAATTCTGCTCCTACACAGAACTGTGCATAAGGACTTTGGACCTCAGTGAATTACGGTGTACCAAAACCCACCTTAGTACCCAAACCCCCTACCAGACTAGCAATCAGTGACTGATTGGATCTTCGTCCTATAGCAAAAACACCAATGACTAGTCAACCCAGAACATGCGAATTAGATTACCTCAAGTAAGGTAGATAAAAAGAGCACTCTTTCGTTATAATCTTACACCAGTCCAAAACAAGGAGTAAATAAAAACATGTGCAAGTTTGAAATGTTTATTTCTAACGCCGTAATCTCATGCACAGTACCTTAGATAATACAACCAAACATATTATCAGAAACAAGATTGTCAGCATTGTTACTATTCCATAAAATACAAAGTGAGAAAGCATCTTATATTGCTAATGGGAAACAGGTTTAAAATATACCTACATTTCACCCTCCCTACCTACCAGGTTAGTTTATAACTACAGAAGGTCTCATTGGATTACATGGACGGTCCCATACCTCTGGTACTCAGCAGTAGTGGATCACATTGAGTTCTGCACAAACTGTTAGGATACCAATGTTCTCCAACTGTGTCTAATTATGCCTCCACAATGCATTATTAAATGCGCCAGTATCAGACGTGGCCACACCTGCATATGTGATGTAGGTCGAACGTGCGAGGATCATTCCAAATAACAGACACAGTATCCAAGATAACCTTGATGTTCCATGCTCTCACTATACACACTAAACTAGCGAGGCAGTCTAGAAATGTAGCATGACAAATTATTCTCATTCTCTAAACAATATCAAAATTGCGTGCCGTGTGCAAAGCAGAGCAGGAAAGCAAAAATGGCATTTAAGCTTCTAATGAACCCATGCTAACTTAACACGGTGTGAGAGCAAGGCTCAGCCCACGACACCCTCCCTCGATAGAACCACGTGATATAAACGTGGGCGAACTAGGAATGCAGAGTCCAAGCCTGAAAAGCAGAGACAAGTTCAAATTTGCATAAAAAATTATTCGCTGTTTGATGGAAAACAGTAACTAAATAATAAAGAATAGGTAGAAAAATCAAGGAGTCTTAATCCAACATCGTATAAACACAGTATGTAGCAACAGCCTCCAAGAGGAAGTCATTGTTCTCATCTGAAAACATATCAGCCATCCAATTCAACAGTGAGAATGAACATACATGTTCCTCAACCACCGGAGCCTCTATCACCATCAAAGGAAAACTCGGGTCATCTTCAATGTAACTGCGTGCCAAGAAGTCATGTGCCGCTGCAAAAACATTCCAACGTCCCATTATTCCATGTATCGCTGCTAAGGCCATAATCCCGCCGCCAGAACAGAGCAAGTCATGAACCACTAAGGGGCACATCAGCTGGTCATAATCCACCTTGGGAGACACCGTACTGCAGAGACACAAATCCAGGGCCCAGTCGCAGCTCAGGCAATGGAAGACAGGCTGAACGCATGTAAAAAAGGAGAATCTAAACGATAATCCATAAACTGCACTCAATGTAGCCAGAGGCAGCGCTCCACAATAACTAAGCATTTGGTTGCGCAGCAGCAACAGCCGGGACATATTGTCGGGTGCTGGAGGATGTGCATCCATATTTAAGTAAACAAATTAATAGAAGCACACCGGCAACTAATGTGACTATTAAGGGGAATCCACCAAAGATGCTCGAAAACATCGAATGAAAAAATGCCGAAAATACACCAATTATAGTTTGAAAAGAACTCACAAGACCACTGCTTCTAACTTTAAAAAAGTAAGAGCCCCGTAGTCAAGGACGCATTAAAGATACTCTGAATTAACTCCCCAAAATACAAAGGCACGTCTGTATTTAATAAATCATACACTTCTGTGCAGGTGTTTACTACATGAAGGACAAATGTTTCTCTAGCAGATGTAAGAGCGACCTCTTTTTGAGACAATAGCGCTCTTATACGGCTCACTTGGTTGACTCTGCTTTTTAAGGTCAAAATCGACGGCTAGATGGAAACATCCAGCTTCCCATGCAGAGGAGTAAACACAACTTTTTTTTAGCAAACCACACGCTCAGTTACCGTAATCATGTAACCGATGCCTGGTAACATTGCACAACAATCTGCATTATTTCAAATTAAATAACTCACGTTTCCAGTAAACTGAACATTGGTACGATAGCAGGTGTCACAGTGCCTTTCAAAACTCACACCAAATTTGGTGCATCTTGATTACAAGAGTCATGCAATTGTATGTGTCTACAAATTAGGGAGTGATCTGGTGCTATTGTGCAATCCTCGCCATTCACATAGTTTTCTTTTCCCTCCCTCAGACACCTATATGTAAATGATAATAACCAAGCTTAATGGAGATAAGCGCTGCCTAAACATCCATATCTGCATATACCATAGTATTACATGCAAACCTCAAACTTAAACAGGTTAAAAAGTAATGTTATGATACCGTGGATAAGCCACACAGCTGAATCGGATTTCCAAAGAGTGACCACTTCTAACCATTCTCATAGCGCGCCCTGTGCTCTGATTTGACAGTGAGAGAGTGATTACAGCATAGTTTGTACTGCTAATCCTCACCACACGCTACGAATACGCTTTCAAGTTACGCGTCACATCAAAGCTTCCGTGTGACATCATGTACGGCGCCCCGTACGCAAAGACGCAAATGTTTTTAATTCTTTAAAAACATATATTTATGTATTTATTGAACATACTAACAGAACACATTATCTAGGATAATTATGAAAACATTTTTTTTAAGTTCCAATAATCCTACATTACTTTTAAAAGCAATTACACCAATCGTGGTGAAAATTCATGTGTACTCGCATCCTAAGAACACCGTAATAACAGCGTAACCATACACAAAGCCATGTGACTTTAAAAGAAGAAATTTCATTGGTTCATAACACTTCCTATTACAACTGTTGAAACTTCCGTCCCATTTTAAAAATTCTACTTTGACTTTCTAAAAAGAAACATCTCATCTGAGAATCTTGTCAAATAGAACAAAGTTTACCATATTAACAGCAATGGACTCATCTTCCAGCCATTCTTAGGAAGAATATTTAATTCCTAAAGAAACTCCAAAGAAGAGGAAAGAAGATCTAATTTGGCAATTTTTTACTTTTCCAGAAGGGCAAAAAAATGTTAATGCTCCAAAAGTAACCTGTAAAATTTTCCAAACTCTTTCAAGGGGTGATCCATCTCAAAAATACTCCTTTAGCACAGCAAATATGGAGCGACACATAAAGAACTTACACCCCAACAACTTTGCTCGAGCTGCAACACAGAGGTTGAAGGACAACCCACCTGCTACTGCACATCAACTGCTGCACCAGCATTTTCAGCAAATTGTCCACGCACGCAAATTCATCCTGATTTTGCTCAAGTTAAAATTCTATACATTTATTGCAATAAACTTTTGTGTTATGGGAAACAGTCTATTGACCTGATAAAACGCAGGAAGCAGGAGCATCACTGTCCTCGACATTACTTTTTTTTTCCATTCTTTTCTTCCTGTTGGACACTACCAAGCCCCCATTATAGAAAAAATTGCCCCCGGGATTTGGCCCCCCCGGAAGCTAATTAGGAATAAAACAAACTTTGTTTTTTTTCCTTTTCGACTGCGTACGAGTACAATCCGCGTACAACGCATTTTTTTTTATTTAAAAAAAATAATAATAATTTGCGCCTAAACATCCATGTGAGACCCACTGAGCAGGGCTAGTGGGTCAACATGTTTCTACCCTAACCCCTTTCCTTATTTTTCAACTTTGTTTTACTGTTTTCTTGTGACTACCGAGGCACAAGACGGCTGCCAACACTTCCGGGTTTGGAGTGTTGACAGACAGTTAACATCCAATCAGCATGCAGCTCGTGCTCGTAATTGTACGGATTTTCGTACACGTGCTGTACCTCATCTCTAGATATCGCTATGATTTTACTTTTGATTTTCTCAGGAACTACTGAACGGAATTACACCATTTAACAAAAAGCACAATCTGTGAACCAAACTCTACCTCTGCAAAATTTGTTGTAATTCCATTCAGCCGTTCGGGCTGTAGCCCTGGCTAACGGTCCCTATGGAAAATTGCATGGGGAAAACACCTTTTGGGAGTCCCCTTTTTTCTCAGCCCCCGCTTGATGAATCACCACCAAACTTTCAGGAAAGGAGCGAAGCAGGCCATTTTCTTGGGGAAATTCGCGAAGATTTGTCCTCCAGCGCAAAAGTTATTCCAAATAAAATTTTGTGGATTTCCTATGGAAACTAGGTCCTAACTATAACTACCTACTGGCGATCACCAGTAGGTGATATATATTTATATATATATATTAACCCTGGGCGTAGTTTCTGTAGTAGCACTACACGTAGTATACTTTGAACTGCACGTAGTACACAAACTGCGTAGTGCGTAGCTGATAGCACTGGGTCCTTGTCTGCACTGTGCAATAATTGCAAATGGCAACTTGCACGGTGCTGGATATAATCAAATAAGTATCTCTATCTTTATATGGTTAAGAACATATAGTACTTTCACAAAATTGAACTGAAAAATTAGCAAGCAGTGAGAGAGGTGATGATTTTGGGATCCTCCCTAACCTAGGGAGAGAACCAAGCAGATGCTTTGGAAACAAAAAGCACATCTTGTTGAACGATTCAGTGGTGGTCCTATCCTCTTAGGACCAACCCTAGCACCGTTATTGGCAAAAAAACAATCCCAACCAAAGGCCCTGCAAAGCATTTTGGGTCAAGATTAGCAGTGGGCAGTGAATATTATAGTATCCAATATCAAAATAATTCTACAAAGTGCTGCAGTTCAACTAGTCGTTACTAGATGTCCCTCATGAGTCAAATGCAAAAGCATTGAAACTATTCTTTCATCAAGCTGCAGTTCCACTAGTCGTTACTAGATGTCCCTGACGAGTCAAATGCAAAAGCTTCATGAAAGGGTTTCAATGCTTTTTATATAAAGAATTTCCGGTGTTACCAATGTTGTATTTTATTCCTAAAATAAATAAGGAGAGAATACCTGTACCGGGAAGACCAATAATATCAGCAATTGGAGGAGTCAATGAAAATATTACGAATTACATTGACTATTTTTTACAAGATCATGTTAGGAGTCTGCCTAGTTACATCAAGGACACAGGGGACTTCTTGTCTAAGCTAAAATCTGTCACATGGACTTAAGGAATGTTATTGATAACATTGGACATTGAGCCCTGTATACTAGTATAGATCATGAGAAGGGACTAGCAGCTACTAAACACTTTCTTGACACAAGAGCTCTGGTGTATTACAACCATAACATTATGTTGATAAGTATGATAAAATTGTGTTTATTTAATCATTTCTTCCTATTTGGGAAGGAATTATACAGGCAAAAATGTGGCGTGGCTATGGGGTCCTGCTTCTTCCCCAGCTATGCATGTTTACATGTAGGCTGGTGGGAGGAGCAGGCACTCAGAATCACCCTTGCCGAACAGTACAATGCCCATGTATCTAACTGGTTTAGTTTTATAGATGATATCTTTATAATTTGGAAAGGGGATGAATGTAGTGCCATCAACTTTATCCAAGATATCAATGCTAATAATCTTAATTTTACTTTTACAATTAAGATCAGTGACAAATCAGTTGAATTCCTTGATGTGAAAGTATATATGTCTGAAATGAAAATTGAAGCCACGTTACACAGAAAAAATACAGCGGGAAACACTACACTACATGCCCAAATTTCGCATCCAAAGCATCTTATAGCTAGTATACCATTTGGTGAGTTCCTAAGACTAAAAAGAATTTGTAGTACCATACAGAAACTTGATAACAACTTGACTAAGTCGGCATTAAGATTCAAAGCTAGAGGATACAGTAATAAGATTTTAAAAGAGGCAACCAAGAAAGAGCTAACATGAGGAGTAGGGAATCCCTCCTGTTACAATATCAGGAAAAAGAAAATGTTTCAACTAGTGAGGATTTTGCCTCCATACCTTCCTTGGAAAATAATGAACCGAATGATACGGCTAGGCTTATTACAATATTCAGTAGCCAGCAAAGACAGATTAAAGCTATTATTAAGAAAAGTTGGCCAATTGTGATGACGGACTCGGTCTTGGCCCCGAGATTACCTACAACACCCTCTATTACCTTTAGAAGGGTTCCATCTATGAGAACTCAATTGGTCAAAACAAGCCCTAAAATTAATTCTTCAACCTCATGGCTTACACCTCGAAAAGGCTTTTTTAAGTGTTCGTCCTGTAGAAAGTGTAAATTTGGGATTAATACTACCCATTATGATACAGCTTTTGACACAATGAGGAAAGAGATAAAGGGGAACTATAGTTGTAGAACTGATCATGCAGTTTATATCCTCAGGTGCACCTGTGGTTTGAAATATGTTGGGAGTACCAAGCTACAGGTGCACGTGAGAATTTTGCAACATCTGAGGGCCATTGTAAACAGTGACGCCACATATCCAGTGGCCAGACATTTCAAAGCCATACATAATAATAAGCTGGAATGTCTAAAATATTTTGTAGTGGATTCAGTATCCAGCTAAAGGAGAGGGGGAAATAGAGAAAAGATGTTACGCCAGCTCGAAACACATTACATACTGGAGCTGGATAGCAAAACCCCCAAAGGATTGAACAACAATGAGGACATGCATAACTATTTATAAAATTATTAGCTTGGGGAAGCCTGTCATTTCATAAGTTAGGTGTCTATGATTATTAGCTATTTCTCCAGTCGGCTGTAGATTTTAACTTAACCAAAAAAGTCTTTAAAATACTTTTAATATGAGTTACGAGATTTTGGTTCTCTTGCCATTAGTCTATTTGTTATTTTACCGCTTCTACTTATTCAGACACTTACTTTAGTACCAGGCACATTAGCACTTTAAATATTAGCAACTTTTGTTTAGTTTATGTACATTAGCACTTTCATAATTAGTACCAACTTACTGACATTAAACTTCACTGCTATCTGTACATAATATATTTTTTCTGCCATTTAACACTAGAGTATTATGTATTTATACAGGTATTTATTCAAGTGTTTAATATTATTTTATTAAGATCAGATCATTTTGATAGGCAAGGGGCAAGAAGGCGACTGTGTGAAGGCGCTACTTGCAGGGGAAACGGGAGAAAAGAATAAACCTCTTGTGGCTCACCTGGCACTCAGCGGCGAGCTGCTGAGAACGGCTCCAGGTCTGCTTGCGGCGGCTACAGTGCTGGTTCAGGCAGGATTGGCTGGTGGGGAAGCGCTATGCTGCCCAGACCGCCTAGGCGGGACAAACCGAAGAAACCCGCTACTATCAGCGTTGTAGCAGGGTGGGCTGCTTTGCGGAAAACCTTGAATGGAGTTAAACCAGGGGACGCCACTCCCGCAGCTGGATTGCACGAAGGGGAAACTACAAAAATCAAGATGTGGGAGCAACCCCGCTCACGTGACGGTGCTACCAAATTGCGGATTGTTTCCGAAATGTTTGCAGGGCTTGGAAAGCCATCTATGAAAACTGAAGAATGCTGGAAAGGTGACACCCCCGGTATTGGGGGGGAAAAAATCAACCTGGAACCGATTTGATACTTGGAACAAACATGATCACAGAGGGAGAGGACACTGTGAGTATGGATAATGCTGACAAGGTTAGTCTCACTAAGGGGATAGAATTAACTGACCCCGCTCCAGGGCAAGTAGAGTGGGGAGACACTGAAGTCCCAGCAAATATAGGGGTGAGTGATGCTGCTGACATTGACAAGCATGTAAATAATCCTGGAACTCTGACGGGGGCAGTACATATAGCAGACAATACAGCTATACTCTCCAAGTCACTGCTAACTGCTACAGCTGCTGCAATTGAGGAAGGTTTATGTACACCAGAACATGGAGGTTTTTTTTCCCTTAACGAGGACTCAGAATTATCTAATATGAGTGATATTTCAGAGCTGGAGAATTCCGCAACTGACTCCGATAGTCCTCTTTCTAATCCCAGCCCTCAAAAATGACTCCCCTGTCTAACTAAATGAAGGAAAAAGTCCAAAACTAGCGGTACAATTGAGGGGTCTGGGCAATCGGGATCCGATCGTAGCCAGCTCAGCTGGGATTATTCAACTACGGGCTAATGAGTGAAAAATGTTGTTCTAACAAACTTGACTATGAGACTGGGAATATTAAAACAATCGAAAAGCCTGATAACGCCAGTGAAACTCCCTCCTCAATGATTCTGATCTGTGCTACCCATAAACAAATATAAGAGGAGGCAAGAGTAGAACATAAACATGCTCACCTTGCAACAAAAAAACTACAGGGAGCAAACCGCAAAGTGAACAAATCCTGCACTGAGATCGTGGAGAGAACAACCGCTCTAGAGGAACGTGTGGTGGCTTTAGAAGCAAGTGCGGAGATATCAACTCGCCAAACCCTCTCAAATGAATCATGAATGACCGGCGTCATGTGGAACCGCGAGGATTTCGAGAATCGTCAGCGCCGCAATAACTTAAGACTTCTTGGTGTCCCGGAATTTGCTGAGGGGAATGATATCAGAGGTTTTGTCTTGCGCTTGATGATAGAGGGCTTCCCAGAACTTGGGCAGTGGGACTAGGAGAAGAAAATCCAATGAGTCCATCGCTTCCCTCTTATGCTTATAAACAAATATGACTCTAACAACTCAGACTTCAAACCCAGAGCCATTTTAATCTTCTTTGGCAATTACTTACTACGCCAGGCAGTGTCTGACAAAGCTAGGCCTGAATCACGATGCTCGGCAGAAGGATTCTCCTTTTTTTTCAAACCAGACTTCTGTCACAGTACCGTAGAGAGAAGGTGGAAACTCCGCCAGTTAATCTCTCCTTTTCAAAAAATAGGAGCAGAGGCGTTTTTTCTCAGTCCTGCGCGGCTTAAAATCATTTACAAAGGCACCACAAGAATATTCATTTCAGAACTCCAAGCTCAAGATTACTTGAATGATATTTCTGGGACCAAGGTCTCTGCAGGACCTGAGAGATATGGGAGTAAGGGATGATTAATAGATGATTCTTCGATTAGATAATAATCTCATATTGCTTCTCTTTGTCTTATGAAATGGGCTTATTCATGTGACTGAACAGGATCCAATAACAGGGTCTATGGGATCCAGCACTAGTGAGGGGATTTATGGAGGGAGTGGGGTGTTTTGGTATGTTTAGTTTTTTTCCCTTTTTAGATAGGACCAACTGGACGTTCGGCGGGGGGATGTACGTTCATGCAGCAGGCTTCACAAGGGTCCCTGGACCTTTGTTGCCTTGGGGTAGTAGGGTTGGGGCACATAAGGGGAGGGGAGGGGTGTTTCTTTTTTCCTATGTGGTATGTAAGATGTCAGAATTGGTAGCCTCTGCACTGACGATGATGAAAGATGGAAAGAAAGGCAGAATGGATACGCTATATACTTGTCCTCTTGTTAAAAAATGGTGTTAAATAAATTAAGGATTGCTTCAATTAATATCTGTGGTCTGATTAGACCCACGAAAAAACGTAGGATCAATATAGTAATGCAATATTTGAAAGCTGATATAGTTTGTCTCCAAGAGACCTCATTGAGGCCAGCAGGTCTAAGCTTAGCAAACTTGAAGGATACCATTTAGTCTCAGCCACTACTCAAGGGTCTCGCACTAGAGGGGAGGCAATTATGGCAAAGAAGAATCTAGGTGTAAGGTTTTCACGCTCCAAATCCGACCCATATGGCAGATGGGTTATTACTCAACGTTGTATGGTGGGTCATGATTTAAAATTATGGACCGGTGCTAGATGATCCGACTTTATTTGAATGGCTGAATATCGAATTAGTAGGTTGGCCCCTCCCCGTCATCATTTGTGGGGATGCTAATATAAATCTAGGTAGTCGAACTGGGGTAATAGGTGGCAGTTCGTATATAGGACGTAAACCTAAGGGGGCCGATTCCCAGAACTAACTTAAGACAAAATCCTAAACTTACTACTTTTGGTATTCACAGAAGTTATGATTTTGTCTTAAGTTTGTCTTAAGACAGACTTAAGACAGACTTAAGTTAGGATTTTGTCTTAAGTCTGTCTTAAGTCTGTCTTAAGACAAACTTAAGACAAAATCCTAACTTCTGTGAATACCAAAAGTAGTAAGTTTAGGATTTTGTCTTTAAGTTAGTTCTGTGAATCGGGCCCAAGGTATTTAAGGCAGTCTCAAACCATTGTAAAATCCACGGTCTTTTAGAGGCATGGTCTAAACTGAATACCCAGTATGTGGGATACACTTTCTTCTCTGCCCCACATCAGACTCATGCTAGACTCAATTACTTATTCATATTTCAAGAACTATTATTAAATTCAAACATTCAGAAATACCCATGGGTAATGTCTGACCGTAACCCATTAGTTCTGGAGATTTCGGTACAGACAAAAAGATCTTCCATCCCTCATTGGACGTTTAATAGAGCATTGGTATATGAAGACAAATATTGGCAACCTATGAATGAGTGAGTACCACAATTTTTAGAAGAAAATAGAGGAAGCGCGTCGGCTGAGATAATATGGGATACACTGAAAGCCAGGATTAGAGGGGAAACAACTGCACAATCAAAAGAGAAACAACTTTTTCAAGATCAATATCAGAAATTAAGTATAGCCGAAACCCAATTGATTCAAGCTATCTCTAGTAATGAAGGCATTGAACAGGCTCAAAGTAGAGTTGCTGTCTCTAAATCTGTTATTACCGAAGCATCAGCAATTAAAGCTGCAAGGAAGTATACTGCTTGACATTCAAGGCTATATGAATGTGGCGAAAAAGTGGGTCATGTACTGGCAATGCGTACCCGACAACGCACAGTCCAGGAAAACATCTTAGCAATAGAAAGCCCAGGGAAAGGGTTAGTGATCGGACCTAGTGAAATTCATGCTGCTTTTCATGGGTATTATCAGAAACTCTACCATGAAGATAATGATAACTGTGAGGAAGCAATTGGTAAATACTTGGATGGCTTTGTAAGGGAGAAACTCACTCAGGAGGAGCAAACAGCTCTCGAATCTCCTATAACAATGGAAGAAATTCAGGATGCCATTAGTTCACTGGCTAAGGGGAAGGCAACTGGGCCGGATGCAATACCGGGAGAATTCTAAAAAAATATTTGCACCATCGCTATTATAAATGATGAAGCAAGTGTTTTTGAATGCCCAGAATGGGTTGGGGGTTCCGAAATACTGGGAAAGCGCCTATATAGTCATATTCCCTAAAAAGGGAAAACCTCCGGAAGAAATGGGGTCATACCGGCCTATTACCTTGATAAATAGCGATATCAAAATATATGCAAAGATATTGGCAGTTCACTTAGCATCTATAACTAAGCAATTAGTGTCATCTACTCAACATGGGTTTGTACCAGGACGAAGTATGATAGAACATATTCAGCGAGTCATTACTTTCACAGGAAACCCTATCGGACTGATTCTGCTAGATGCGGAGAAGGCGTTCGATGGGGTCTCCTGGCCGTTTTTATGGGCAACGCTAAAGGACAGTGGAATAGGTGAGAAATATATTACAGCGGTAAGATCAATGTATCGCAGCCCCACTGCTCGTATCTCTATCATGGAGGAGATGACGGAACCAATCCTTATTAGCAGAGGGACACGCCAGAGTTGCCCCTGCTCACCCTTATTGTTTGCAGTCTATATAGACCCTCTGATTAGGAAGATAGAAGCCAATAATTTGATTGTGGGATTGCAGAGCATCGGGGGTAACACTAAAATACTGGCTTACGCCGATGACCTAGCCATAGTTATTTCTAATCCTGAGATAGCTGTAAAAGAAATTGAAAAAGAAGCTGATTTCTTTGGGAAACTTTCCGGCTATCACTTGGAGAATCTGAAACTCACTCTGGTGGGTAGATGTAATATAAAAATGATTTTTTTTCCAAAGATATTATATTTTTTAAGGGCCATTTCTTTGTCGATTAGTAGCACCTGGTTTAACTCGATGGATCAACTTTTCACTAGATTTGTTTGGGCAAACTGCCGCCCCCGCAGAGCCTTTAGACTGTTAACTCTACCCAGGGATAGGGGTGGGTGGGCAGGACATAACCTCCAATTATATCACTGGGCAGCGATGTCACAGAATATGGAGATACTGCTTATTGAAAAGAATGACTTAACAAAGGATAGCTCTTCTGTCCCTATTTTTTAAATGATTTTGGGAACTGAAGCTAAGGGATGTTTTCTACGGCATATTGACTACAATTATTATAAACGGGTCAGGTTTAAGACCCTAATTTGTACATTTAAGGTTTGGACCGCAGTCAAGAAGAGGCTAGGACTGGGACGATTTAATTCATACACCCATATATACGGGAATAATCTCCTGCCCTATGTCTTTAATGTAGGATATATGAAGCAATGGTTTGATAAAGGAATACGAACAATTGGAGATATTACAAGTGGGTCTGATATGCTTTTGTTTGATATCATAAGGGATAAATATGGGCTGGATAACCAGCAATTTTTTAAATATCTCCAATTAAGAGACTTTCTAGCTTAAAAACTCAGAGGAACCTCTGGCTTTCTCAAAGTACAGGTAATGGAGATATTAATTAAAGACTCTAGTACGCTGGGTGGGCTATACTAACTACTGGGTGATCTAGTACCCGGTGATCTGACTAAACATGTTGACCGGTGGCAAAATGTATTAGAGATCAATACTGGGGATGCCGAGGATTCATTACATATGGCGCAGACATCATTTATGGCAACAAACTTACAACTTCGATATTACAAAACCTGGTTTAATCTGTATATAACACCTTTTAAGATTGCCAAATGGGGCAGAGATTGCCAAATGGGGAAGGGTCTACTTTATTTTATTTATTTTTATTTTGAAAGTTTTATAAAGCGCGGACAAGATCCTAGCGGATATCAGAGCGCTGTACATACAGTAAATGTTACTTAAACAGAAAATCAAAGCAGATCAGAAACATATGTACAAGGCAAATAGTAAAAACAGCATAGTTAGGTGTAAGATCAAAGGAAAGAAAGTGTCTTGAGGGTGGGGGCACATGAGCGTTTCGTCACAGTATTTCAGTAGGTTCAGTAGCATCATGTGAACTTGGCCATGAGGATAGCTTTAACTTCCTTTTTAAAAAAGGTAGTGGATGGGTTGAGTCTGGTTTCTGGGGGTAGGGCATTCCAAATTCTGGGTGCCATCCCAGAGAAGGATCTGTTATACGTTTTTTTCCTATGGACTTTTTGTGGTTTTAGTAGTAGTTTTGCTGCACTTCTTGAGGATATAGGACCATCCGAGATTGTCAATTTCTGTGCCAAATAGCTGGGTGACTTGTGATGCATGGCTCTGTGTGTCATGCAGGCAATTTCAGCTGGATTCTCGCCTCCAGGGGTAGCCAGTTCAAGGATTGAAGGTCCGGGGAGATGTGGTTTGTACGTTTAGATCCAGTTATGAGTCTTGCTGCGGTGTTGATGGATGCTCTGAGTGGTGCAGTTGATGTTTTGGGTAGGCCACAGAGAGAGACACATCCGTATTCCACTCTGGGTATAACCAGAGCTTGTACTGCCAGTTTGAAGTCATTGTGTGGTAAGTAGGGTTTCATTTTCCTCAAGGCATTTATCTGGAAGTTGGCTCCCTTTGTAGCATTGCTGATATGTTTTTGGATGTTGAGGTTACTGTCCAGAGTGATTCCTAGTGATTTCACTGAGTCTACGATGGTAGGTTTAACGTTAAAAGCCGTAATATGTGTGATCCAATCTTGCATTATGGGGATTTGAGCCGGGGGCGCTATTAGTAGGAATTCAGTCTTTAGGGCGTTCAGTTTAGGATGATTTTCTGCAAGCCAAGTTTGGGTGTTCCTAAGCGCTGTATTAAGTAGTTTGACGTCCTCTAGGGTGTGTATCTTGAGGTAGAGTTGAGTATTATCAGCGTACATGTGGAATTGCACGTTAGAGGCTTGTTGGATTTCAGTGAGCGGTTCTAGGAAGAGATTAAATAGTGTTGGGGATAGTGCGGATCCTTGTGGGACACCTAAAGATACTGGGACGGGTTTGGAGAGAGTGTTATTTACTTTGAATTGTTGTGTCCGATTTTGGAGAATGAGGTGAACCAACTAAGTACTGTCCCAGACAAAGCCATTCTGTGTTTCAAGAGGTCTAACAAGTTCTCATGTTTGACTGTATCAAAGGCCGATGAGAGGTCCAGTAGGATGAGTAGGCAGGAGCTATTTTGGTCGAGTATTTGCAGTGCGTCGTCAATGATGCGTGTCATGGCTGATTCTGTGCTGTGGCCTGCACGGAAGCCTGATTGGTGATTGTTGAGAAGATTGAAGTGATCAATATGTTTCGTTAGCTGTCGGTGCACACATTTTTCCAGCAGCTTTGCTAAGGTGGGGATATTGGAGATAGGGCGATAGTTGAAAAGGTCCGTGGAGTCTGCCGTGGGCTTCTTTAGAATAGGTGAAACCTGACCTACTTTGAGGGTATCTGGAATGCATCCTTGTTTAAGAGAGCTGTTTATGATCTTGGACCAAAGAGGTAAAAGCAGTGGAATGAGGTCTTTAACTGCGTTTGCTGGAAGCGGGTCAGAGAGGTGGTTGGCTGGTTTCAATGCAATGAGAAGTTTGCTTATGGCCTCTTCAGAGTAGGAGGTAAATGATGACCAGGCTGCATTATTTTTTGGGTTGGGCTTTGATAGCAGTTGGCATGGAGTGGTTTGGGGAACAGGGGGGGTTGTGTATTGGGTCTTTCTTTCTTTCTTGATGGTGTCTGATTTCAAGGTAAAGAAGGTGGAGAATTCTTCACAGTTTGGCTGCCGAGATTGTAGCTCTTGTGGACGATGAGGGGCCTCCTTAGTTTGAGTTTTGATCAGTTCAAAGAGTTTTTTGGGACGATTTCTTGCCTGGTCAAGTTGAAGGCTGAAAAAAACAATAGGGATGTCGAAATATTCAATCAATTCTCGTCCCCGCCCGCCATGTGCTTCAAAACTGCATACGTATCTCGTGATTTCAAGGTTCTGCAACCAGTACACAACAAGGAGTTACGAGTCCCATTTATTCCGGCGCCATTTTGGGCGAGGACGGGCAGGTCCAGGATATAGTCAAAATGTCTCTACCAACCATCGACTATGATGATGTTCATATGCTGTATTTATTAGAGTAACACTCATCTGTCCACATGAAATTAATTTGCCACAATCTAAACATGTCATTTTAATCTTTCCAAAGTTCTTCTAAATATTTGGGACCGTTTCCCTTGCCTCTGAAGCTCTCAGTGCCACTTCTTTGATGAATGTACTAGCAGGTCAGGGGTTCTCCTCCAAATCTCTCTTTTATGCAGCACTATAATTAATTGGTGCCACCTCTCCATATGACGATGCATGGTATAGTTACCACAACTATATTTTTTTTCGGTTCCTCTGGAGAGTTCATCGTGGCAGATGAAGCGTGTAACGTACCGGGCATTTACCTTTTTTTGCATGTACAGGAAAGGAAAAGAAAATCGAGCGTCCGAGTTCTAAGGTGTCCCAGGGCCATTTTAGTGGACCAGGCCCAAATCCAAAGAACAGGCCGCCATTTTGAGAGTCCTCTTGCAGCCGCCTGTCGCTGTAGCATCAAGAGCAGCCGAAACTCAGCTGAATGGCAACTGAAACGGTAAAGGGGGGCCCCACTACAGCAGACGAGCCTCCACCTAGGAAGGCCCATTCACGCCGGCTCCCCCCCCCTTCGGGCACCCCACGCCGTTATTCGGAGCAGTATTGTAGGATGGCCACACCAGTGCGGCAACTTGCTAGACATCACCTCGGTGGTAACCGAATCTCAACGCCTTGTGGTGTCTCCTATTCAGAAAACATTGTTATGCTGCCTTCGACCTATTCGCCGCAAGTGCGCACACAACTCAACTGCATAGCTTGCTAGACACCACCTCGGTGCCATCCGGATCTTGGAATGTCAGCACCTTTTGGTGTCTTCTCTTCAGAAAATATTGTTGCGCTGCCTTTGGCCCCATTCGCACATCGGTCCGCTACTGACGCCATCTCACAGGCTAATGGGGCGCCCCACGCCGAGTTTCAGCATTGTAGAATAACCACACCAGTACAGCAACTTGCTAGACATCACCTCGGTGCCATCCGGATCTCGGCGCCCCACTGCAGATGAAGTGCCTCTCAACTATGAAACCACCACGGTGACATCCGGATCTTGGCGCGTTGTGCTGCCTTCGGCCTATTCGCACATCGGTCCGCTACTGACGCCATCTCACAGGCTAATGGGGCGACCCACGCCGAGTTTCAGCATTGTAGGATGACCACACCAGTACAGCAACTTGCTAGACATCACCTCGGTGCCATCCGGATCTCGGCGCCCCACTGCAGATGAAGTGCCTCTCAACTATGAAACCACCACGGTGACATCCGGATCTTGCCGCGTTGTGCTGCCTTCGGCCTATTCGCACATCGGTCCGCTACTGACGCCATCTCACAGGCTAATGGGGCGACCCACGCCGAGTTTCAGCATTGTAGGATGACCACACCAACTTGCTAGACATCACCTCAGTGCCATCCGAATCTTGGCATCTCAACGCCTAGTGGTATCTTCCATACAAAAAATATTGTTACGCTGCCTTTGGCCCCATTCGCACATCAGTCCGCAACTTAGACATCACCTCGGTGCCATCCGGATCTTGGCATCTCAGCGCCTTGTGGTGTCAGTCAGAAAATATTGTTGCGCTGCCTTTGGCCCCATTCGCACATCGGTCCGCTACTGACGCCATCTCACAGGCCAACGGGGCGCCCCACGCCGACTTTCAACATTGTAGGATGGCCACAGAAGTGCGACAACTTACTAGACACCACCTCGGTGCCATCCGGATCTTGGCGCGTTGTGCTGCCTTCGGCCTATTCGCACATCGGTCCGCTACTGACGCAAACTCACAGGCCAACGGGGCGCCCCACGCCGACTTTCAGCATTGTAGGATGGCCACACCAGTGCTGCAACTTGCTGGACACCACCTCGGTGCCATCCGGATCTTGGCGCGTTGTATTGCCTTCGGCCTATTCGCACATCGGTCCGCTACTGACGCCGCCTCACGTGCCAACGTATTTTCTCCGCATTTTATACCCTATGCCGCATAACAGGTCATGTGACTTGTTTATAAAACTTTTCATTGGTTCATTTTACTTTTGGTTTCCGAATGATGGAAGGCTTGATCATATGACCTAAAAACAACACTTTTCATTGGATGAAAACTTTTTTTTTCCCCCAAACGATGAAAGCCCCACCTTGTTTCTGGATGTTTCAGACTAAACTGGCGTCAGCATGAGAGCACCACCATCTCGTAGCTCCGTCGTGGTCATTCCGCGAGCAATCATGGCAGCCGCTCCCCACCAGAAGCCTGCAGGAGTCGGGGCCCCCAAAACTTTTGATGAATTCTCAAGGCGGAGGGGACGCTTTCGAGAATGGGGTCCAAGACCTAGCAGACAAGCGTCCGATTTCCAAGGTGTCCCAGGGCCATTTCAGTGGACCACGCCCAAAAAGGAAAGAGCCTGCCGCCATTTTGAGAGTCCTGTGGCAGCTGCCTATCGCTGCACCGCAAGAGTGGGCGCAACTCAGCTGAATGGCGGATTTTGACACAGTGGACCAAAAGCGGACGGAATGGCAACTGAAACGGTAAAGGGGCGCCCCACTAAAACAGATGAGACTCCACCTGGAGAGGCCCGTTCACGCCGCCTCCCCCGGGGCGCCCCACGCCGTTATTCGGAGCAGCATTGTAGGATACCAAAACCAGTGCGGCAACTTACTGGACATCACCTTGGTGCCATCGTTCTGCTGCCTTGGAACTATTCGCACAACAGTTTGCTACTGATGACCCACCCCCCGCGACGCCCCACGCCGTTATTTGCTGGGTGGCAACTTACTAGACATCACTTTCGTGTCATCTAGATTTCGGCGCGTTCTGCTGCCTTGGAACTATTCGCACAACAGTTTGCTACTGATGACCCACCCCCCGCGACGCCCCACGCCGGAAATCTGGACGTTGTGCTGCGTTGGGACTATTCGCACAGCCGACCGCTACTTCGTTGTTTTTCCCTAAAAATGTTTATATGTTATTACTATTTTTGTTTTCTTGTATATATTTATAAATTATTAAAGTTTTATAATCTTACTACTTTGTCGGAGTGCTATATATTTTTAATGTGACACATAATTGTAAAAACTTTGATGTACAAAGAGTCATCCCTGGAATCTTCCGCTTCACGCTCGGTCCCCTCCCCAATCACAATACAGGATGGTTTTCAGATAATAGCAACGCTTCTGCTGTGACGGATCTCATCGAGTGTGGGCCTTGATCTACTATAACTCCTTTGAAGAGGGGTGATTCTTTACAGCTGTGGCCATAAACTACATCTGCAGGGCTAGCTGATAGCCTAGGACCGGCCTGGACAATCGGACACAGAGGAAAAGGAGTGTCAGAGGGTGCGGTAGTGAATAGGGCGAAAGGGAGGTGTCGGGCGGGCACAGGGTGTGATTCTCAGGGAAGAGCAGCGCAGATGGGGGGAGGTTTATTACCCATGCATAAGACAGAGAGCGGGGGTGACCACTGCCTGGGTGAGATGCTTGCGAGGGTGGGGAGCCATGCTAAGGATCGACAGCGTGCACAGAGTGGGTCTGGTCAAGGCATCTAAAATGGCTGCCGTGCACGACAAAAGTGTGGCATTTGAAAAAAGACAAGATGGCGCACACAATGTTTTTCAACAATTCCTGATTTCCTTCGAATCGAACGTTAACAGACGTTGGGGCATATTACCAAAGTTAAGCGATATTTATCCCTAACGATGCATTGCAAAGATTTTTTTACCGTCAGAAATTATCGCAGATAAACCTTGCTATTATCAAGGTTTATCGCAAATACGATAAAAAACGAGCGCAATGCATTAATATCGCTGAAAACTCCGCGATATTCATGCATTACCGAGCTAATGCTCTTAGCCATGTTATCCACCTCCCATTGGATAACATGGCTAAGAACTGCTCAGGGCAGCTGTTACTTTTTGGAGATATTCGCGCTTATCTCGAATATTTCCAAAAGTTGATAATAGGAGATAGCGATGTTAGCGACTGTTTCCAGTCGCTAACATCTTGGCATGCCCACTTTGCATGTCATTAGTGATAAATATCACTCACATGCAAAGTGGGACCCAAGATGGTCGCTATCTCCTACTAGCCGTCGCTAACTGGTGTTAGCAACAGCTAGGTAATACAGATATAATTTTATCTCCGCGAAGCGGAGCGCTGTTACAGATATATATCTTGTTTTTGAACGTTAATTTCTCAAAATGCACTGAAGCACATATATTGAGACATAGCAAAGGCACATCGGGCTACCAGTCCCTAGGAGATAGCGATGTTAGCGACTGTTTCCAGTCGCTAACATCTTGGCAGGCCCACTTTGCATGTCATTAGTGATAAATATCACTCACATGCAAAGTGGGACCCAAGATGGTCGCTATCTCCTACTAGCCGTCGCTAACTGGTGTTAGCAACAGCTAGGTAATACAGATATAATTTTATCTCCGCGAAGCGGAGCGCTGTTACAGATATATATCTTGTTTTTGAACGTTAATTTCTCAAAATGCACTGAAGCACATATATTGAGACATAGCAAAGGCACATCGGGCTACCAGTCCCTAATATTTTACCAAGTTTCGTGCAAATCCATTCAGCCGTTCGATTATTATTATGATTTTTTTTTTTTGCCCCGCGGGGCCCTTTTAAAACCTCCACATCAAACCTAGGGGGTCAGCGAGGATCTACTATGCCCCCTTATGGTCATTTGCCCCTTCGCTTTGGCCTCCTCTTGTCTCTCGATCCTACCGAGAGACAAGATGGCGGCCGCTACGTACTGTTTGGAATGTTTACAGACACCGGAGAGCCAATCAGCTTCGCTTCGCAAAGCTCCGTAACGCGAAAAGTACGCGAAGCGGTGCGCTGTTACAGATATATATCTTTTTTTGAACGTTAATTTCTCAAAATCCACTGAAGCACATATATTGAGACCTAGCAAAGGCACATCGGGCTACCAGTCCCTACAATTTTGCCAAGTTTCGTGCAAATCCATTCAGCCGTTCGATTATTATTATTATTTTTTTTTTTTGCCCCGCGGGGCCCTTTTAAAACCTCCACATCAAACCTAGGGGGTCAGCGAGGATCTACTATTCCCCCTTATGGTCATTTGCCCCTTCGCTTTGGCCTCCTCTTGTCTCTCGATCCTACCGAGAGACAAGATGGCGGCCGCTACGGACTGTTTGGAATGTTGACAGACGCCAGAGAACCAATCAGCTTCGCTTCACAAAGCTCCGTTGCGCGAAAAGTACGCGTCCTGGGCCGCTGCCCGGTCCGCTGTTACAGATATATATCTTTTTTTAAACGTTAATTTCTCAAAATCCACTGGAGCACATATATTGAGACCTACAAAAGGCACATCGGGCTACCAGTCCCTACAATTTTGCCAAGTTTCGTGCAAATCCATTCAGCCGTTCGGGCTAAAAGTGAGGCCAACCGCCCTATGGAAAACTCAATGTTAAAAACACGTTTTGGGACCCCCCTTTTTTCTCGGCCCCCACTGGACGAACCCCCCCCAAATTTTCAAGGGCTGCTCAGAAACAAAATGTGCCATTTTCCTGAAAATTTCAGCCAATTCCGTCCACAAACGCCAAAGTTATTAGACATAGAATTTTCAAAAAACCCATAGAGAAAAAATCCTAACTATATATACCTACTGGCGACCGCCAGTAGGTAATATATATATATATATGAGGTCAACGTAGTGGGAGGAGCTGCGGTCTGTTGGTGAGAAGGCAGGACATATTTTCCTCACTCACACCCTTTCACACAAGCACATGCACCTGGCGCTGAAGAGGCGAAGAACGCCGAAATGCATCCGCCATAGGAAGAGAACATGCTCTCCGTTGTTTGTGCAGCCCAATAAAGCGCTTCCAAATCGTTCCTCAGCTGTGGCCTTACTCGTTCTTTGAAGGAGTGGAGTATGATTTTTTCCAGCGCAGTTTCCAGTGATGCGCTTTTAAGGCTCCCGCTTTGTCAAGAGACTCTGTTAATACTGGAACACTGCTTTCAGTTTTGGTTTTATCGGGGGTACCGGAACTTGCAGAGTCCACCATGCAGCAAAGAAAGAAGTATGACGGTGAGAATGTCATTGTGCATCACGTCGGGCCGGTCGGATTTCCTTGACTTGCCCCCGCCAGAAAGGATTCCTGAGCTGCAGCGGTTGAAGCGGTATGGGGACTGGAGGAAGCGCAGCTGCGCACATGTACTTTTGGACATTGAATTATAAATACAGACTATGCAGCAAATGTCCCCCTTCCACTCCACTCCTGCGACACCTACCTATGCACTGCTGTGGCATGCTGGATCTTGTAGGCGCCGAACATCAAGCGGACTACAAGAGGTGTATGCATCGTGAGGTCAACGTAGTGGGAGGAGCTGCGGTCTGTTGGTGAGAAGGCAGGACATATTTTCCTCACTCACACCATTTCACACAAGCACATGCACCTGGCGCTGAAGAGGCGAAGAACGCCAAAATGCATCCGCCATAGGAAGAGAACATGCTCTCCGTTGTTTGTGCAGCCCAATAAAGGGCTTCCAAATCGTTCCTCAGCTGTGACCTTACTCGTTCTTTGAAGGAGTGGAGTATGATTTATTCCAGCGCAGTTTCCAGTGATGCGCTTTTAAGGCTCCCGCTTTGTCAAGAGACTCTGTTAATACTGGAACACTGCTTGCAGTTTTGGTTTTCTCCGGGGTACCGGAACTTGCAGAGTCCACCACGCAGCAAAGAAAGAAGTATGACGGTGAGAATGTCATTGTGCATCACGTCGGGCCGGTCGGATTTCCTTGACTTGCCCCCGCCAGAAAGGATTCCTGAGCTGCAGCGGTTGAAGCGGTATGGGGACTGGAGGAAGCGCAGCTGCGCACATGTACTTTTGGACATTGAATTATAAATACAGACTATGCAGCAAATGTCCCCCTTCCACTCCACTCCTGCGACACCTACCTATGCACTGCTGTGGCATGCTGGATCTTGTAGGCGCCGAACATCAAGCGGACTACAAGAGGTGTATGCATCGTGAGGTCAACGTAGTGGGAGGAGCTGCGGTCTGTTGGTGAGAAGGCAGGACATATTTTCCTCACTCACACCCTTTCACACAAGCACATGCACCTGGCGCTGAAGAGGCGAAGAACGCCGAAATGCATCCGCCATAGGAAGAGAACATGCTCCGTTGTTTGTGCAGCCCAATAAAGCGCTTCCAAATCGTTCCTCAGCTGTGGCCTTACTCGTTCTTTGAAGGAGTGGAGTATGATTTATTCCAGCGCAGTTTCCAGTGATGCGCTTTTAAGGCTCCCGCTTTGTCAAGAGACTCTGTTAATACTGGAACACTGCTTGCAGTTTTGGTTTTCTCCGGGGTACCGGAACTTGCAGAGTCCACCACGCAGCAAAGAAAGAAGTATGACGGTGAGAATGTCATTGTGCATCACGTCGGGCCGGTCGGATTTCCTTGACTTGCCCCCGCCAGAAAGGATTCCTGAGCTGCAGCGGTTGAAGCGGTATGGGGACTGGAGGAAGCGCAGCTGCGCACATGTACTTTTCGACATTGAATTATAAATACAGACTATGCAGCAAATGTCCCCCTTCCACTCCATTCCTACGACACCTACCTATGCACTGCTGTGGCATGCTGGATCTTGTAGGCGCCGAACATCAAGCGGACTACAAGAGGTGTATGCATCGTGAGGTGAACGTAGTGGGAGGAGCTGCGGTCTGTTGGTGAGAAGGCAGGACATATTTTCCTCACTCACACCCTTTCACACAAGCACATGCACCTGGCGCTGAAGAGGCGAAGAACGCCGAAATGCATCCGCCATAGGAAGAGAACATGCTCTCCGTTGTTTGTGCAGCCCAATAAAGCGCTTCCAAATCGTTCCTCAGCTGTGGCTTTACTCGTTCTTTGAAGGAGTGGAGTATGATATATATATATATATATATATATATATATATATATATATATTTATATATATATATATATATATATATATATATATATATATATTTATATATATATATATATATATATATATATATTACCTACTGGCGGTCGCCAGTAGGTAGTTATAGTTAGGACCTCGTTTCTATTGAAAGGCATTTTTTGTTTTGCCAATTACTTTCGCACGAATCGTTGCAAAATTCTCCCCCCAAAAAAGTCTATCCGGGTCAGCTCCTATACTGAAAGTTTGGGGGTCATTTGTCAAGTGGGGGCTGAGAAAAAAGGGGGGTCCCAAAAAGTGTTTTCACCATGTTAATTTCCATAGGAAATTTTGCCAAGGCTACAGCCCGAACTACAGAACGGAATTACACAAAATTTGGCAGAAAGGTAGCTCTTGGTTCAGAAAGCTACTTTTTTTTAATGGTGTAAATCCGTTCAGTAGTTGCTGAGAAATTGTTATGTTATGTTATGTTAGGGTGATTTATTGTGCGCACAGATACTCCAGCCAAGGAGCGTCCCGGCGCAGAGACAAGGTAGAACATAACACAACAGGAGAATAAAAACAAAACAGCTAAAACAAGAAGGTTTTTATAGCCCTCCGGAAGGTCAAGAGGTCCTCCATCAGACGGATTTCAACAGGCAGGGAATTCCATGCTGACGCGGCCATTACCCTAAACGAGCGGCCTCCCATGCGACTGAGCCTGAATCTGGGGACCACCGCAAGGGCCAAACCCTGGGAACGGAGGCTACGGGTGGGAAAATAAAAAGAAAGACAGCTCGACAGGATTTCCGGGCCAATACCTCTCAAGATCTTAAAGGCAAGACACAAGACCTTAAAGAGAATGCGCTTCCTAACCGGAAGCCAATGTAGAGAGCGAAGAACACCTGCCACCGAACTAAATCTGGGCAGGCCAACAATCGCTCTCGCCGCAGCATTCTGAACCCGTTGCAAACGGGTTAGTTCGGCCTGGTTAGCCCCAGCCAGGAGAGAGCTGGCATAATCCAGGCGAGAGATGATAGTAGCCTGGATCACCAGCTGCCTGGTTGGGGCATCAAAGAACTTGAGAACAGGTCTCAAGCCCCTTAGGAGTCCAAAACAGCAGGCCGCAGTTTTTTTAGTGTGCCCTACAAAAGAGAGGCCAGCATCCAGCCATACCCCCAGATTTTTCACCTCCGATACCGGGATCGGAGTAGGTCCCAACTCTGAGGGCCACCACTGGTCGCCCCACAGCTCCACTCCCTTACCGACGACCATCACCTCCGTCTTTGTGGCATTAAGCTGAAGGCAATTGCCTGTCAGCCAACTAGCCACCGCCTTCAGTCCAGACTGAAACCTGGGGGCCTCAATTTCCGCATCCCCGCTGAGAGTAACCGCCAGCTGTGTGTCGTCGGCATATGAGACCAAAGTTAGGCCCCACTGCCTAGCGACATCAGCCAGCGGTCTCACGTAGAGGTTGAACAACGTGGGACTCAGCGAGGACCCTTGCGGAACCCCCATGGCCAGCGGTTGGTAATTGGACTTGAAGGGAGGGATGGCAACACAGAAGGAGCGGTCATCTAAAAAGGAGTGGAACCATTGCAGCGCCTGACCGCCAATACCAGTCTCCTCGAGCCGATGCAGGAGGATGCTGTGGTCCACCGTGTCAAAGGCGGCGCTAAGGTCTAACAAAATAAGCGCCGCCGTTTGACCAGCATCCAGCCCTGCCCGGAGATGTTCCACCATCACAAGTAACGCAGTTTCCGTACTGTGCCCAGCACGGAATCCGTTTTGTGTGGGATCGAGGGCATTGGTCCGTACCAAATGCTCAGACAGGGCCAGATTAACATGGGCCTCAGTGATCTTGGCTGGCCAGGGTAGCAACGAGATGGGGCGATAACTTTCAGGCTTAGATGGGTCCAGGGTGGGCTTTTTAATAATTGGGGACACCACGGCTTGTTTCCACTTAGCTGGAACAACTCCCGTTTCCAAGGACAGGTTGACGAGGGAGCATACAGCAGGACGCCCCATAAAAGCCTGATCACGGAAGAGAGCAGGCCTTACTGGATCGGATGGAGATCCAGATTTAACTTGCAACGCAAGTTTGTCAAAGCCGTCCAAGGTGAGGGGGGGGAAGACAAGCAGAGTGGTCTGATGGTGGGCCCCATTAGTGCTTTCCCCACTGTACCCTATGCTAGGGAATGTCCGATAGATAGCTTGCACCTTCCCCAAGAAGTAGGATGCAAGGGATTCACAGTGGGAAAGGGAGCTTACGGTCGTAGAGGTAGTCCGCTTCGTCGTAAGATCTTTTACGGCCTTAAAGATGGCTTTCGACGGATTAGAACTGTTCCGGAATTCAGTGGCGTAAAAAGCCGCACGAGCTCGGCAGATGGCTCGATGGTAGAGCTTGACGGACCTGGCGTATGCAGCTTTTAGATCAGCCCCATAGGTCTTTCTCCAAGCCCTCTCAGCCCGTCTACAGGCCCCCTTTAGGGCCCGAAGTGCGCCATCGTACCAGCGACTCGACTCTCTGGAGTTGATTTTAGTTGATACAATAGGTATCAGAGAGTCCAAGGCCCTGGTGATCCAAGAACAGAAGAGGTCATACCCCTTTTCTACATCCGTCAAAGGGCCCAGCGGCTCCTCTAATAGAAGACGATGGAAGTCTTCTAACCTAAGCTTTTTCCAAGCCCTCTTCTGAACCCGTCTAGCCGAAGAGATGGAAGGAGCGGCAGAGACAGGGCATAGGATGGACACCAAGAAGTGGTCTGTCCATTCCACCGGAGAAACAGAAGTGATTTGAATCCCCGGCAGGTTGGTGAACCAGGGATCCAGAATATGCCCCCCCAAATGGGTAGGCTGGGAAACCATCTGGGGCAGTTGAAAGGCCTCTAGGTCAGAGGAGATGGAACGAACTGTCAAGCCAGAGAGGGTGTCGAAATGCAGGTTTAAATCAGCCATGATAGAAAAGTTGGCACAGTCTGCGACCAGAGGGCCAACAATATCGGGGAAAGCATTTCTGAACGCCACATCACTGCCGGGTGGACGGTAAACGACCATCCCGGACAGGGTAAACTCAGGGCTGACAGAGACCTTGAACAAGGCACTTTCACACCCAGAGATGTTTAAGGCAGTCCAGACACAGGAATAGATGGATTTTACCACTAATGCTACACCCCCACCCCTAAACCGCCTATTCAAGGTGTACATAGAATAGCCGGGTGGGCAGGCTAGATTAGTAATAGCGGTATCGGCATCCTGTAGCCACGTTTCAGTCATGGCAAATATGTCCGGAGCTTCCTCCTCAATAAGGTCATAGATGTTCTGATAGTGTTTAAGCGCAGACCTGACATTCAGATTCAGGATCTTCAGAGTAGAAGGAATGTCTGTAGTACGGCGGGTCTCCGAGGAAAAAATCCCTGGGAGAGAACGCGGAGAGTCAAGCGCCCACCCATTACAAGGGCAATGATAAGGGCCACGCAATGGGTGTACCGGTGGAAGGGTACAACAGCGGCTTACCTGACCGATGGCAAACAGGCAATCCTGAGAGTACGTCAGCATGGTGGACCCAGGATGGAATAATAGTCGTTGACCAGAGTACCGCGACGTCCAGCGCGTCCTTAGCGCGGACGGGCGCAGACGGGCAGGACTCTGGCACGACTCCGGCCACGCGAGGACACGCCCGCTGCGCGATCCCGCTGCGCTAGGGGAGGAGCTTTAAGTAGGTGTTCCCAGGCTGCTCCTGCGCACTGAAGCGCTGGAGGCTAGAGACACCACGATCCACACACCCCAATCCAATATGGCGGCAAAAAACGGACAGGGCACCCACCCCAGAGCCAGACCCGCCTAAACGGCGGTGCGGGGGCCTATTATAGTGCAGGTGAGGGGCCAGTCAAAAACAGGGGGTAAACAGGCAAGAAACGAAAATAAAGTTTTTAAAAACAGCAAAATGAAGAATGCGCGCTAAGCGCTCACGCAGCTTGCATCTACCTTGTCAGGGGCGGTATCATGGAGGGACTCGCCTTAAGTAGGTGTTCCCAGGCTGCTCCTGCGCACTGAAGCGCTGGAGGCTAGAGACACCACGATCCACACACCCCAATCCAATATGGCGGCAAAAAACGGACAGGGCTCCCACCCCAGAGCCAGACCCGCCTAAACGGCGGTGCGGGGGCCTATTATAGTGCAGGTGAGGGGCCAGTTAAAAACAGGGGGTAAACAGGCAAGAAACGAAAATAAAGTTTTTAAAAACAGCAAAATGAAGAATGCGCGCTAAGCGCTCACGCAGCTTGCATCTACCTTGTCAGGGGCGGTATCATGGAGGGACTCGCCTTAAGTAGGTGTTCCCAGGCTGCTCCTGCGCACTGAAGCGCTGGAGGCTAGAGACACCACGATCCACACACCCCAATCCAATATGGCGGCAAAAAACGGACAGGGCACCCACCCCAGAGCCAGACCCGCCTAAACGGCGGTGCGGGGGCCTATTATAGTGCAGGTGAGGGGCCAGTTAAAAACAGGGGGTAAACAGGCAAGAAACGAAAATAAAGTTTTTAAAAACAGCAAAATGAAGAATGCGCGCTAAGCGCTCACGCAGCTTGCATCTACCTTGTCAGGGGCGGTATCATGGAGGGACTCGCCTTAAGTAGGTGTTCCCAGGCTGCTCCTGCGCACTGAAGCGCTGGAGGCTAGAGACACCACGATCCACACACCCCAATCCAATATGGCGGCAAAAAACGGACAGGGCACCCACCCCAGAGCCAGACCCGCCTAAACGGCGGTGCGGGGGCCTATTATAGTGCAGGTGAGGGGCCAGTTAAAAACAGGGGGTAAACAGGCAAGAAACGAAAATAAAGTTTTTAAAAACAGCAAAATGAAGAATGCGCGCTAAGCGCTCACGCAGCTTGCATCTACCTTGTCAGAAAATAAGAGTTCAAAAATCAATTTGCCCACAGGAAACTTTAGCCAAGGCTACAGCCTGAACTGCTGAACAGAATTACAACCAATTTGGCAAAAAATTACTGCTTGGCTCAGAAAGAGGCCTTTTTAAAAATGGTGTAAATCCGTATCTAGGGGCTCAGTGGATCCGCGAACCCTCCCGACCATGAGCTTCATTTTAATTGGCTGCCAACACTCCAAACCAGGAAGTGTTGGCAGCCATCTTGTGACTCAGTAGAACCGAGTCACAAGAAAACAGAAAAACAAAGGTGAAAAAAAGAAAAGAGGGCAGGGTAGAAACATCCTGACCCTCTAGGCCTGCTCATGGGGTCCCATAATGACCCCCAGGGCCACAATTAGCTTTTTTTTAAAAATCTGAATTCACGCAGGGGTCGCGAATCCTGCTGAGAAAATAAAACAAAACAGTGCCAAGAATAGGGGGATGGCTGGGCGGAGGAACATGGCAGCGGTAGGCTGACGGCTGCCGCGGAGCTCCTGCACTCCGAAGCACCTTTGGCAATATTCAGATGGTCTTTTCCTGAATATAAGAGAGGATTGATTCTAAATATGCGGTGAGAATGGGCGAGCACTTCTTTTTTTGGAGTATCTAACTAAATGTAAAAGAATTTCCCTCCTGTTGTTTTCTTCGGAGGTCTGGCGGCTGGTAAAAACGAGCGAGCGCATAGGGGCGCTAGGACCCGGCGGAATGCTAGTGCGATACTACGCAAGCGACGCAGAGACTGGCCAGCTGCATCGGATTTGGTGTCGTAAGCTGAGGGAGGCTACTGCCAAACAGACCGCCGAGTGTAAACGAGACAAACGGGAGTTCCGTGCCAGCCTCAGGAACCTTTGGCTTCGTTCCAGGGAGGCGCTCTTTCGAGGAAAAGGTCCGGTAGGCAGAGGAGTCTATGTAACCTCAAACAGCGGTAAGGTGGATTTTGGAGGGGTGGATTGTATGGAGGCAGTTACCGTTAAACCAAGCCGCCAAAATGAGTTTGACAAATCAGTAAAAGACATTAAAGTTGGTATTACAGAGGAGGGTGCAGAGGGGGTGTCTGTTTATAAACATCGTAAACCTGACAGTACAGTTAAGGGAAGAGTGGGGGAAGTAAGGAATAGATACCAGTTAAGGTCAAAACAAGAGCTAAAGAAACAAGGAGTTTGGGACTGGGACTCTGCTGATACTACCGAAAGAGGAGGACCAACGCCTATTACCCCATATAAACAAAAAAGGAAAGGCGGTGTGAGAAAGGGTGGAACAGTAAAGGTCACGAAGCAGCTACAGCTACAGACACCTAAAAATACTCCCTCACTCAAAAGTTATTTTAAAATAATGGAGCAAGCAGTAAACTCTAAGGAGAGCCAAAAAAATAAAGAAGGAGCTGATTTAAGTACTAAAGTAGCAGACAATGTCCCGCTGAATGAAGTACTTTCTCTCGCATTAACTCAGACTTTACCCCTCTGTAATAAGTACGCAGTGCTGGAGTCAGTTACCAGTGACAGTTACCAGCACAGACCACTCTCACTCCCAAACATGAGCATGAGTCAGGCTTAAGATCAGATGTAGGTTTAGTTGTGGACACAGACTCCCCAGCGGTCTCGACGAGTGAAGCTCCTGCTCTACATACTGCTCCAATAATGAAAGTATTTAGTCCTGCTGCGATTTCCCCATCTCCTGCCCTTCATACTATCCATGCCGAGTCTTTCCCTCAGCCCCAACCAATATCTGACACATATAGTATGACCTCTCAACCTGACGGAGCCAATGGATCAGATGGAGTTGAGACTGAAACTGAGAGTGATAGGCTTGGCTCTCTGTTTAAATCACTTAGAGAGGATTTGTGGGGTAAATTTGAGATCTCTGAGAGAAATCAAAAGGGACTACATGACAGATTTGATATCTTAGAGACTAAGCTAGAGGAGATCACGGCCAGGACCACCACATTGGAGAGCAAATTTATTACACTCTCAGAGACTACAAAATGTAATTCCAAAGATATAGATGCCATCAAAGCTCAAAACCGGACACTCACGATGGATCTGGAGAGACTGGAAACACAGACGCGACGCAATAACCTCAGAATTCTTAAAATTCCAGAAGGGGCTGAGGTGGAAGACATTAAGGGTTTTGTCTGCAGATTACTCCAGGAAGATATATTGAAGGATCGACTGGATATCGATCTAGAAGCCGAAATCCAGCGAGTACATAGAGACCCTTATAGACTTCATCCAGATCGTAAAGCACCAAGGAAGATTTTAGTCTACTTCCAGACTTACAGTGTTAAAGAACTAATTCTTGGTAGGTGTTTGGCACGTACCTCCCTCCACTATCGTGCAAACCCTTACCAAGTCAGATCTGACATTGGGGGAAAGACTGCTCAGAGGCAATGGGAGTTGGGCTCAAGGATGCCAGAGTTACGCTCACTAGGAGCCCAGGTCCAAATGAAATTTCCCGCATTATTTAAAATAATGTGGAACAATAAGATGTTCACCTGCCACTTTCCAGAAGAAGTTGATGATGTATGAGTAATAATGAGAAGTAGTTAATACTTCCTTAGTAGGGGAGATTACTTAATCTCCATTAATCATTTGATTGTTGTCTTGTCTTGAGAAAAAAAAAATGAATATTGAAAATTGAAAGAAAAATCTTCTGGCTTTAATTTTTTTTTTGTGTTTAAAATTGTTTGGGGAAAAGCACTGCTGTTTAATTACACATAGAAGGTGTCTAAGAGTGCGGGGGCCCCTAATGGCGTGTCCACACCAAACAGAAGGGTTGGGTTCCTCGGGGGTGGGTAGGGAGGGGTCTCAGGGGGGAAGGGGAAAGGGAAAAACAAATAAAAATGTCCTCATCTGCCATAAGTTTCTATATTTTTAATCTCAAATTGGACTACAGGCCACTACCACCATTAGGCATAGAATTATGGCTACATGATCTTAAATATGGCATTAAGTAGTAAAATCCTTTCTTGGAACTTAAATGGTATAGGGAGCCAAAAGAAACAGCAAAGAGTCTGTGATTTTTTGAAAAATTCTGAAGCATACGTATATCTCTTAAAAAAAACACATCTGGAAGCAGAAGAGTGTAAGAAAGTATTCATAAAATTTAACTGGGTACAGGAAATTCTCTGCTCTAAGCAAACTGGTTCTACTAGAGGGGTAGCTATAATGGTACGGGCTAACAAGGGGATCAGGATTCATGACTGGGGGACGGATCAGACCGGTCGATGGTTAGCAGCAGTTCTCTCGATTGGTAGTTTTAATTGTTTGTGTCCAGTCTATTATGGTCCCAATGAGGACAATGCCTGTTTCCTTCAAAAGCTGGAGCAATACCTGATACAATATACAGTCCCAGTCATATTGGGAGGTGACTTTAACCTTATATTGGACCTGCAACTAGACCGCACCTCCAAAGCTAAATATAACACTCCGAACAAATCCCTCCTAGCCCTAAAGAACATCATGAAAGACTTTTCATTACAAGATGTCTGGAGAGTTAAGTATGATAATCTTAGAGAGTATTCTTTCTACAGCAAAAAGTATAGTCAGTTCTCCAGAATAGACTTTTTTTTGTTAGATCAATCGCTTTTGTCTTATATAGTCTCAATTTCACATATTCCGGTAGGAATGTCAGACCACTCAGTGATTGAACTAAAAATAACTTTTAAAACTAGTTACCTAGAGTATAGGTGGACATTGGACAGGACCATTCTATTAGACAATGAGATTAAAAATAAAATCAAGGCTAGCTTGTTGGAGTTTCTTTTGTTTAATGAGGGAACGGCCTCAGATCAAACTTTATGGGACACACTTAAGTCATATCTAAGAGGGATTTTTAGCTCTCAAATGGCTCTAAATAGAAAACTTAAGAAAGAAAAAGATACCCAGGAGTTGGACTTAATTAAAACAAACAATTGCAGCAAGCGGCGCTAAATGATAGAAACAGTATACATGGTCTTGAGAAAGAAATATTAGATTTACAGACAAGTTACAAAGCTCGAGCCGACAAGATAATCAAGGACAGATGGGAAGTAAGTAAGCTCCGCAATTTTGAGTACGGAGAGAAGTGTGGCTCAATGTTAGCTTGGATGGCAATCTTAGAGAGTATTCTTTCTACAGCAAAAAGTATAGTCAGTTCTCCAGAATAGACTTTTTTTTGTTAGATCAATCGCTTTTGTCTAATATAGTCTCAATTTCACATATTCCGGTAGGAATGTCAGACCACTTAGTGATTGAACTAAAAATAACTTTTAAAACTAGTTACCTAGAGTATAGGTGGACATTGGACAGGACCATTCTATTAGACAATGAGATTAAAAATAAAATCAAGGCTAGCTTGTTGGAGTTTCTTTTGTTTAATGAGGGAACGGCCTCAGCCCAAACTTTATGGGACACACTTAAGTCATATCTAAGAGGGATTTTTAGCTCTCAAATGGCTCTAAATAGAAAAATTAAGAAAGAAAAAGATACCCAGGAGTTGGACTTAATTAAAACAAACAATTGCAGCAAACGGCGCTAAATGATAGAAACAGTATACAGGGTCTTGAGAAAGAAATATTAGATTTACAGACAAGTTACAAAGCTCGAGCCGACAAGATAATCAAGGACAGATGGGAAGTAAGTAAGCTCCGCAATTTTGAGTACGGAGAGAAGTGTGGCCCAATGTTAGCTTGGATGGCAAGGTCAGAGCGCAGCAGAAATAACATCAGCTTTTTAACACAGCGAAGCACGGGGTGCCTTTAACAGAAGACATAGAGATAAAGGAAGAGGCTTTATGGAGGAACTTTATCAGGAAAAGAATACACAAGGGCTGGAAGAGTTAGAAACCTGGTGGGCTCTGAGAGACCTCTCTCAGTTGAGTCATTCAGATAGAACTTTTTTAGCCACTGAGATTACAGAGGGAGAAGTAAGGTCTCAGTTGAAAAAAATGGCTAGAAATAAGGCCCCCGGCCCTGACGGATTGCCGTCCGAAGTTTATAAAGATAACTTAGAAGAAGTGCTAGTTACACTACTGAGACTCTTTAATAAAATATTCTTGCAGGGGGAATGTATTCCAGCCTTGTGGTCAGAAGCCACAATTTCCCTTATAGCTAAACCAAACAAAGACCCAAGAAAATAAAACAAAATGAAGCGCGGGATCCCGCGCTTCGTTGCATTGAAGCCCCCGGGTGTCCAGATCTCGGGTCACTAAAAAAAATGTGTGGTTGGGCCCAATCCCCCCACACTGACCCAGGAACTGCCACCTCCCTGGGTCAAGATTTATGAGTTAAGGGGGTATGCAGCCCCCCCTCAGCCCCTGGGACTGCCACCACCCGGGCTAATTTTTTAATGTATGGGGGAGCACCAGGGACCGCCACCCCCGGGGCTTTTGAAAATTATTTGCAGGGGGCACACGGTCCCCCGCTGCCCCAGGGACCGGCACCCATGGGGCTTTTAAATAAAAATAAATAAACCTGTGTGGGGGGTCAAGCCCCCCCACCGGCCGCGGGACCGCCACCTCCCCAGGGCACTAAAATGCAAATGCGGGGGTCCGTTATGGACCCCCAAGCCCTGGAGACCACCACCTCCCCGGGGCTTCAATCACATTGGGATGGGGGCCACACGGCCCCCCTCCAGAAGCCCTCCATGGCCTTGGGGACCACCACCCCCAGGGCCAGCTCCTGCAGTGTTCCTGGGTGTTCACCCCTAGGACACCGCTGTTTGCTATGGCAGGATGGGAGCTGTGTGGCTCCCGACTTATCATAGCACACTCCGGTTTGGATTTTTTAAGCGAGTGCAGGCTTGCAGCTCTCGCTTTCAAAATCCAAACCACATTGCTTTTCCACAAGGGTAGCTGCATGTTAGCAGCTCCCATTGTGGAAAAGCAATGTCGGCTCACGCAGAAGGTGGTGAGTTGGCGGGACTGTGGGGGAATTGGGGTCCCCCATGGTCCCCAACGGATAGGGCCGGCCCGAGGGATGGGGTCGCCAGGGCCATGAGTGGCCTAGGAGGGGGCCAAGCAGCCCCCCTCTGTCAATGAGTAAAAAAGAAAATGAGGTACAGCCTTGGGGGTTGGGGTCCCCGAGCCACTTGCGGCCTAAGGAGGTGGGCTACGCAGCCCCCATCCTTTAATAAGAATATTAAAAAATCAAAATGTGACCATGCCCCGGGTAATGGGTTTCCCGGGGCCGAAGTTGGCCATGGGAGGGGGGACGCGCGGCCCCCTTCCCGTTTATTTTTTTAAAAGCATGCCCTTGCGAATGGGGTCCCCAGGGCCCCAAATAATTTTAAGGGGGGCCACACAGCCTCCCTTGAAAAAAAAAAGCTGAAATTGCAGCAGAGGCCTGGCCCCCTAACTGCAGCACTCAGCAAACGTTGTAGCTGGGGGAATTAATTTCCCTTGAATACTGAGGGTCCCTGAGGGCCAACTAGCCCACCAGGTACCTCTAAGTATGGGCAAAATTTGCGAATTCGCGGTACGCGGATTAGCGCGAAAGCAAATTTGCGGTCCGCAAAATCCACGAATTTGCGGATTTTTTATTTTGCGTGTTTGCTGGGTTTTTTTTTCAGCGTGGCTACTGCGAAGTTACCCATGTGGTCGTACATGGGCGTGGCCATCTTGTTTGCGTTGCGTATTTCCTTTTCTGGGCGCTAGTTGCATGCTCGCGTTGTGCACGGGGCGTGATTGCTTGTTCGAGTCCATTTTTGCTTGCTCGCAGGGGAAATATCGCACAAACTTACCCACGTCGTCGCAATGGGCGCGGCCATCTTGTTTTTCATTCATTGCTATGGTTCCGGGCATGCTTTTTCAATCCTCCTTTAATCTTTATATTCCTTTGTTTCTTTGAACTTTTTTTAATCTTTTTTACTCATTATCTATCTCTTTATTTTTGTACATCTATATTTTGTGTTTTTTTCTACTTTTGGTTACTTTAAAACTACTTTTTTTAACTCTCTTTTCTTTTACTTACTTTCCCTATTCTTTACTATTTTATTTACTGTCCAGGACCATGTCAAAGGGAGCCGGAAAAAATCTGAAGGGGAAGGGTCCCGCACCCCGTAGCCGGCTCCCTTGAGGACGCTTAAGGGGGGAAGCAGTAACTGCCTGGGAGATCTTCAGCACAGTGGAGGTGGCCGCACTGGTTTTCTTTGTCCAGCGCCACCTCTCCTAGACCGTCGCAGCAGGCTGCAGGCCCGGTACCGGGTACGGGCTCCGGGAGCGTCGCCAGCTATGGGGGAAGGTGTGCCGGGTCATGTATCGGGAGTCTGGGGTCCGGTGCACCTACAACCAGGCGACGCACCGGTGGTCATACTTCCTGGACAGGGAACAAGACCTGCCCGACCTGCTTGGCGTCGATATCCCTGGGCTTGGTGAGTAGTAGTAGCTGTTTAATAACTACTTTTTTTCTCCTGCTCAATGTTATGATATTGCAAATATTTGTTTTTTCTGAAGAGCAAGAATGCTGCTGATTACATTGCAGGTAAATTATGTTTTAAAAGCTTCTGTGATTGCAGGAGCTCGTCTGCTCACTGGCGGTGCTACTATGCTTACTTGTTTTGAATTTTGTGCTCATTTGCCCTGAGTGATTAGGTATGAGTGTACTTTACAGAACTGCATAATGCTAGACACTAGAGACTCAAGTCCAGTCCTTCCTTTGTACTCCTGCCACTAAGAAGATATAGTGGTGGTGGATTGATAGTTTGAGTATATTATGACTGGTTATTTAGTAGAAAACATTTTGGTGGTCTGCAATCATGACGGACTGTGTCTGTCACTTCGCGTGCTGCGGAGTGCTGCCTGCCAGTCCTAGTAGAACCTTTTTGTAGTTGGTTTAGTGAATTATATAACTTTCCAAGTAGATGGTCCGCAAATCCAGCAATACTAATATCCTAGTGGACCACATCAGATAGGTCAATACATTTAGTGTAATTGTTGTCTATTTCCCCGAAATAATTTGTTATTGTTCTTTTGAAACGTTTGATTTGGTTGACAACAATCATCCATGTTTGTGTCTTTCTTTCATATTGTACATCAGCTTCCCCCAGGGGCAAGAGGACAGTGGAGGAGGTAGCAGCACCGGCGGAGCAGGAACAACAGGAACGAGGGCTCCTCTGCTTGCCCCAGTAAGTTTTCCTATTAATATTATTAATTATACTTCCCTATCTTTTACAGTACCTATTTAATCCAAACGTTCCTCATAATTTTATTTTTTCCTAAATCGTCTTTGATCTTCTTGTAGACTGTTTCTAAATTCTTATCCTGACTCTACTATGACTCTCTGTGCTACTACTAGAGTATTATTAGTCTGTCTGTGTAGCTAGCTAAGCTTGCACAGTTGGCAAAGGGTGTTAAACAAACTCATGACCGAAAACCACAGAGTCTATGTAAGTTTTAAAGATTTATTAAAAGTAAAACATCTAGCTCTGTGTGCACTCTGTAAAAATTTAAATTGTGCATTATATAAAAAAATTATTGAAATCAATGTCATATAAGATAAACGGTGAACGACTGAAAAGTGGCTGATTTCACACATTAATTGTGTGAGAGCCCTCACCTGGTTGGAACTTAAAGTCTTGGTGGGGATGAATTGTTGACGACTCCGACTAACATATGATGATGATCTTGCTCTTGTTAGTATAAGGGAAGCTTCTGTCTGTTATGAGAAAAATGGTGCATGTTTAAAAGCAAGCATTCATCAGTTGTGTCAAAAAGTGTAGCATCACATGTTATGGCTAAGCATAAATACAAAACACCCTTCCCTGAAGAAAGGGACATTTTTAGTTTAGACTTAGGAGTCACAAATTATTAAATTTATTTATGTAGTACTAGTAACTTTTTTTCATTCCTAGACAAAATAGGGAGTGGTGTATATGGCATCTAAAAATATTAAATGTATTTTCTAGGCATAACACCATCGGCACAGCCAACCACCAGTGCAGGGGCCAGCGCGGAACTGCTGTGGGGGGCAGTGGTAAGCTATTATATTCCTTACTTATTGAGATTGCAGAGTGGGCTCTCTGCAGGGGTGTATATGTTGTACAGTACAAGTACACTTTACTGTTAAGAAAACTTACAAATTTAGAACTAAGTTTTTGTCAACCAGGTAGAAGACAGTCACCCTTGACTTCTCATTAGCAATAGCGGCAGGAGTTGGCAAGTAACCAATGGCCTCCTCTAAATTTGACTTCAACTCAACTGTGAAAGTTTGATCGAGAAGCCAAGTCAGACCCTAGATGAACTTGATGGATAGGATGAATGAAAAGGGAAAGAAGGGTGTAAGGAAGGACGAGCGAGTGAAAATTAATGACTGGAAAAGAATGATACTTGTTTTTGAATGCTGCCCGAGGTGGCTGGGAATCTGATGCATAACCGGTTGAAGGCTGAAGCAAGGATGGGTGGAAGAAGAAAGAAAAGAGGACTGCCTGGGTGGGTGAATCAGAACTTGTATGTGTGCGCAATTTATCCTTTGGTTCAAATTCAAATGCAAGTCAAGCACGGATGCATGGCTGGCGGTTTACAAAATAAAATAAAAAGGTTGTTTTTCTGTGAGAAAAAGTAAGGTTTGTCCAGTTGAGAGTCAGACATTAAGAAGAATGATTGACATTTACTTTGAATGGATGGATGCCTGGATGGTATCTTCCTCATAGTTAGCATAGGTGTATGTAGACAGAGTAGACGGTCACTGGATGAAAAGTGCTACTTTGAAGAGCATGTAACACCGCACGTCCGTGCCAGAGTAGCAAAGCCGAGGAAAGTAGAAGTTGTAATTTTTCAGAATACTACCATGACTAGTCCAGTAGTTTGCAAGCACAGCAAATATCCGGTGATTACGGTGACCACTCACTCACTACCTCTGTTAATAATGTTTTTACAACTCTGTCATTCATGTGTGGCCTATCGGTGTTCACTCAATCAAAAACAAAGCACCTAAATGTCATCCCATATGTAAGCAAATATCATGTGAAGGGATAGATGATCATACTATTTATCTTCTTCATTTTCCTTTTGTAGTAGTCAGGGGCAGGGCAGGGTGAAAGTTAAATTAATTAAGCAGTTGCCCTTGAAACAGAGTATGGCCAATGCCACCCGTAATAGAAAAGTAAGAGCTTCACCACCTGCTTGCGTCTGTTTTTCTCAGGTGCAAGTTGACTGCGCTGGCATTATGCCGGCTTCCACAAGTTTACGTACCAATTTCGCTAAACAAGAGAGAAGAAGAAATTTGGTGTACTGTCTGAGTCTAATGTAGTGAGTCCATATAGTGCTAGTAGAATTCCTGAAACTCCCACTAATGTTAGAGCAGGGGCCGACGAAGTGGGAGGTTAGATAGATACGAGCCACAAACGTTATGTACTGTGCTTGCAAGTTGCTAGTGCTACTGTGACACACCTTTCTGCTGAATTATTTTGTGTTAATCTTAAAGAGCATTGGTTACAGTATGTTTTTCTTTCTTCATAGAGATTCTCCTTCCAAACTAACAAGGAAGGAGTTGGCTGGACGGGCCAAGCAACGGAAGCTGGAGGCAATTGCGCCGAATAGCAGCGGCTGGTGGCCCAGGAGGAGGAGGATGACACGCAGTCTAGAGTTCAATACAAACAATGGTTCTGTCGGGTATGCAACCTGATTCCTTCAATACATGAACTAAATTCCTTATTAATACAGTTTAGTCTTCTAGTTACTCAAGACAATGCTCCCACCAGAGAGCTTGCTCACCTTACAAATCCAAACCCAAAGAAATTCGGGGTAAATATCCGTTTTTAATCTATGAATTAATCTTTCCATTCACAAATACCCCTTATACATATCAAATTTCTAATCAGAACTTATTCACAATTCATAAATATTTTACAAAAGCGGCGCAGGACATACAGTGATTATAATGTGACATCGAGTGAAATAGGGACATTCAAACGTGTTTATATACAAGTGAGTGAACATAAGGAGAGGAGGGGGGAAAAAACAAGAAATCTTAAGGCCAGTTTCAGGTTTTGATTAAATTATGCCAGTGATCCACTTCAATTCGTTATCACGAAAACTGGATATTATGTACTGGTCCAATAATATCAATTTCGCCGACGTTTCGACCCTATGGACGCCTTAGTAGTGGGTCTAAAGCGGGTCTTCTTCAGGACATGGGGCTGTGGTAAAGCGCCTGTAAGTTAGATAAGTTAATTGTCAGTCTGGATTATAAGGGTTGTGGTGAGAAATATTGCGACGAGTGACATTAATTAATTAGTACACTCACCGATGGGCCTTCGTGAGTTGGACCCTGTGTTTAGCGTAAGGAAATTACTTCGGCCGCGATGAACTTTTTAATCTGTTGAGTTAGATAAGTGTATGGATAAGTATTAGTCCATCTCCACTGGAATTATGTACCTAAGAGGTTCCAACTCATTCCAAAAAACACAAACAAATGTATAGAAATGAATAAAAACTCACCCCTTAATTGACACTGGTCGTGTCCACAAACATTTTCCAAAGAAAAGTGGGACTTAGAGTAATTATATCGCTCATTTCAATTAGACACGTCGTATTAGTCCGACGATCTGGAAGGAAGAGGGTACATAATAAGTACGACCTTCCACGTGCATTACAAACATTCTACATAATATTGGGTATACACTCACCCAGTAATCACTAATAGTGGTTCCCACACAACAAATGGCTTAAATCTAATTTTCCTTCCTAGGGGTTCTGGTCGCAGTATTAATTGGTCGATCTATAGGAAAAAGGAGTGTATCATAAGTAGGAAGTTCTGCTTATTAAATAAGCCGAACGGGCCAGGTCTTCATACCCAAAATAAAGACATTCGGGTGCTCTCACCTATTATCACACTGCAGTCTTTTACTCCGGGTCAGATAGCGTGATCATTACTCATCTCATCGCTAATGCCGCATTCCACTCGCGACTGAACCCGGAATCAGCCCGTAAACAAATTCATCTCGAGGACGCCAGGGCATGTGAGCGTCATCTCGTCACTGGTCAGCTGATAAGTTTACGCATTACAGCGCGTAAGCGTTGTTGGGTTGCTAAGCAACCCCTCGGTTACCCTCAGAAACGTCAGCAACGGCAAAGCGTGCAAGTGTTGTTAAGAAAATTGAATGGGAATGGGGGTGTTTGGGAAAGTTTTGTGGAGAGAGGAAAAAAACACAGCATGGACAAATAACAAATGAAGAAAAACAAATCTTTGGATACGAAGAAATCCATAAATCTTATAAGGGACTTAAAGGAATTGCACTACTGCATGCATGAAGTTGTTTGCTAAATGGATGGTTAGGTTACTGAAAAGTCTAGTCTAGTCTAGTCTAGTCTGGATACTTGTATTGCGCAACATATCACATCCCGAGGGAGTCTCATGGCTCATGCGGACGATCCTGAGGTGGGAGAATGAGCCAGAAGATGGAACTAGCAGAAGAGCCAGGTTTTCAATTTTTTGCGGAAGCTCATAAGTTCCGTTGTTGTACGTAGGCTTAGAGGAAGTTCGTTCCATAGGGATGGTGCCATGAAAGAAAAGGCACGACCGCCATTTCTGGCAGTTTGAACTCTGAGCGGCGTGAGCTGTGACTTAGCGCTTGATCTCAGCTGTTGACCAGGCAGGTACCAAGTCAATTTCTGAGTCCAGTATTTTGGTCCTCGACCGTACATGTGTTTATGAACCAGACACATGGTCTTGAAAATACTTACTACAACTTACTAACTATGAAGAAACAATTTGACAGTACAGGGCTGCAGTAATTACGTAATTTCACTTGCCTATCTGCCCTCAGAGAGAATAAACACTTATTAGTACATTAAATTAGTTTTAAAAATAGCAAAGAAACTTAAATAGCTGGAGGGACGAATTTGAATTTGAAGCAGAGAGCAAACAAACGTACAGAGTCACACTCATAGAAGTTCACAACAATAACATTATTTAAAAGATAAGGAGAGATGAAGAGGATACTGTAGTTGTCTTGATCAATTTGGGAAGTTGCATGCATCCAGCCATTCCTCTTATAGGCGGTACTCCTCCATTCCATCTGACGCTCCGTCGATCAATCTTTGTGACCAGACACACTGTCCACTGCCTGTTTGGTGGATGCGGAATTGCGGATCGCTAATGGTAAGCCTGAGTTAATCGTTTTGCCCATTGCACAGGGTAAAAGCCGGCCTGTAATTGTTGATGGAAAAACAGGAAGTGATATTAAAACACCACGGAAAAAATATAAGGTACAGTGTGTAGTGCAAAAATAACACTTTCAGTTTCAAAGGCGACAGTATTGCATACAAGCATCATTTCTAAAGTGCGTACTCTGAGTCTCCTTTTCAAGGATATTAATTAGCACACAGCAGGCCAGGGGCATGCAGACGCTCAAGGCAGGCACCACTGAGTGAAGCAACCTGATGTAGCATACCTCTTTGACACAGACAGACAGCATATCTAATTGTATGCAGCAAGCCACATAGCCACAATTTTACATGAACTGCTGTCTGGACTCTGGCATAACAACACTACACTGGCTCGACCACTCCATACCACGACTAGACAGACATGTAGTTCTGCTGTAGTTGTTGTTGACTTGTTTACTGTTTGCCACTCACGAAATGGCCATAGTTCTTCCGTAAACCGACGATGACGATCCATTCATCCCAGTGAGTGACTGTAAAGAAAAAAGATATTATGTAACTTTGATCATCAAGACTCATTATCATCATGGTATATTGGCAAACTCAATGTTGTTCATGCAGTCACAGTCTACACACACAGTGAGTCCAAGGACATTTTGCATATTCAAAAATGCAACGTAGTGGCCCCTGCAGTAGTAGTACAATTTGAATTAAACAAGGTGAAAACAGAGTAGACTTGAGTTACATTTAGTGTGTAAAAGATTAAATAAAAACAGAAGATATGATTCATTTCATGCACAACAAACAAACAGCAATTGCTTTCATCAGAGCCAGACAGCCAGTGTTGTCCACTGCATGCCATCTCATTATTCATTACCTGTTCCACTTTTTGTCAACATCTTGTTCTTAAAGTGAAGGCCCACAGGGCAGCCTCTCGTGTCAATTTCAGAAGTAACTGTCAGCAATCAGCATATAGGCAGTAATTCCAGTCCCACTTCTTTTGAGAGGACTCATCTACGAAGCAACGGTTTCTTGATTCTTCGTACTCCAGCCACCTGCCTTGAGGAAAATTAATAGGGGGAGTCTGGAGGAGGAGGATAGAGGAGCATGACTGAGTTGTGAACTTGTGAACTTCAGGAATGCAGACAGTGGCACCTTCAATAAGGAAATTAGACAAAGACAGTGCTGCTGATGGATTTGTTGTGATTAGAGTTTTGTTGTGGTAAAAGTTGCAAAACAAAGAAAGACACATAGGAATAAAAGTGAATAAGGATGAAAAAAAGGAAGTCAGTTTCAGGCCTAGGTGTCAGGGAAGTAGAGCTCGTCCTCAAACTCTGTGAATTGAGACGGGAGTAGGTCAGCTAACAGAGAAGAACTTCCGTCACCTAAGTCGGTGTCCTCTTCTTCCTGTGTGGATTCACGCATTTTGTAATCTGGTGGTATAAAGTGCTGATTCATCTTCATCATTGTTAACCTCTCCACATTTTTGGGCAAGAGGCGGGTCCTTTTTGAAGTTACAATGGCACCAGCAGCACTGAAAACATGTTCAGAAGACACACTTGCGAGTGGGCAAGACAAATAATTTAGAGCCAGCTTGGTGATCAGTGTCCATTGACCCCTTTTCCCATACCAATACAGCAAGGGGTTGTGATCAATGAAGACCTCTGTTGGGTCATCCAGATAGCCCTGCACCATCTACTCAAGGTCATCCACGGGTGCTCCACCTTGCGTACCATATGTGGCCTTTGCATCAACACTGGAACGAGCAAACCCTTGATGAGATATCCAATCCTCTTCCGACAATATTATGGCTGGGCCTGGTGCAGGTGAGGATGATGATGATAAGGTTGCTGGTATCGGTAACGGCTCTGAGGGAAAGTGACTGCCTCCGGCCACAGAAGTAGACCTTGACGCCGGATGGCCTGCTAATTCAGTAGTACTTTTGCCGGTTCCTTCAATTTCCTGCTGCTCTTTTTCGAACCGAGTGGCTGACAGAGCTAGCCAATGTTTGTACTTTGAAACATCTGCTTCAGTAAAAGGAATGATTGTATTGCTGGCCAGTGCCTTTTTGTACCGTGGATCCAGAATAGTGGCACAAATGTAATGTTGTTCACAATGTATTTCTTTAAGCCTTGCATTGTCAAGTAGGCGGGTTAATAAGCTCTCCGCCAACTGATATGCATCTTGCTTGTCAGTATCATCTTTGAACGTTGAAGACACCGCCTTCAGTTGGTTCTCTAGCATGCGCAACAATGGGATAGCCCAAAGTACAGTCCTCCCTGCTGACTTCACGCGTGAAGACCTCAAATGGATGAAGCATGTCTGTCAGGCTTTTAACTAGGTCCCATTCCGCCACCTCTAGCCTCATGTTTTTCATAGAAGAACCCCGTGCAAAGACTTACTCATCGATTACCAAGCACTGCTCAAACAGACGCTCAAGCATGTAAAAGGTTGAGTTCCAACGTGTTGCCACCTCCTGGATGAGTCCTCTGACTGGCACTCTACGGACACGTTGAATGATCCTCAGCTGCTTCCAGGCCTTAAAAGAATGGATGAAATGTATGCAGATTCTTCGGCAGGTGGTCAGTAACTTGCTGACTTTGTTTTCTTTTTTCAAGAAATCTTGAACAACAATGTTAATACTGTGCGCCAAACACAGCACTCTGAAATAGCCACCATCATTCATGGCCCTAAGTATATTACTGCCATTATCCGTGGGAACATAACCAATCATGCGCTTTCTTGAATGCAGCCATTTAACGACCTTACTGTTAAACTCCTACAAAATGTTTACTGCAGTATGAGATTTCTCCTTGGCAAACATGGCTACTGTTGCATGTTTCCGACTAGCTTGAAAAATGGTGGCACTGTCAACACCTGCAGATATCGTGTCTCTAACCCCTGCAAAAGAGACCCAGTGTGCAGTGATGCACATGTAATCAAGGGCTTGGCAACTGGTCCACAAGTCTGTTGTCAGGTGGATAGTGTGAACAGCACTCTTCTGCAAAGCTGCCCCAATCACCTCCAGCACATCTTTATGTAGTGCTGGAACCGCAACTCTGGCAAAATAGGACCGGCTAGGAACCTTCCATTTAGGACAGACTGTTGCCACAAATTCTAGAAAACCCACCCCTTCCACGAAAGAAAAAGGGAAAAGGTCGAGCGCTAGCATTGCATTATAAAGACGTGCCGTTGGGTGGTTGCGTTTAAATGGCGCCTCCGACCAAAACATGCTTTTACTGGTGGTCTGGACCGTTTTCATATGTGATGAGGAGGATCCAGACCTCTTCAACCCAGTTAGGCTCATTGATGTACTTTTTCACATTGGTGTCTCTACCATACTACTGTGCCTCCTTGATGTTCTTGGGGTAGAGGAGGGTGTGGGCGCTACCACTGCAGTGCTGCTGCCAGGGGTACTGTGTATACCAGAAAAAATGTCTCTCGGTTGTTCACCTCCCCCCTGCATGATCAGCTCCTCCTCGTCATCAGATGCAATATCAATGTCTACATTTGGATTTGTACGTTTGGCTTTCCGGATGTTACTTAGGTGCGCCTCCCACTGGATAATTTGGTGTTTTTTTAGATGACCTCTATGGCCTCCGGTACCATAGTTGGCACCAAGCTTACCCCGACTAACTATTTGTTTACAAATCGAACAAATGACTAGTTTTTCCGTTTTTTTGCTAATACTAAAGAAGTCCCAAACTGGGGACTGGAGATTTCTGATGGTGGTGGAGGTGCTACTTTCAATGCCAGATGAAGTGGAGGCCCTTCTGACTAGAAAATATGGAAGCTGTAGGTCGTGTTAGTGTAGTAGTTACCTGTGTTGGTGGTGGTACCAGTGCCACGCCGCCCACATCCTGCACAGCAGCATTTCGGGATAGGGTAAAAATGTCTGTCTGCTGCATGCCTGCTGGGGCTGGAGTGACGACTGTGATGACTGGGTCGTCATCGTCAGACTGTTCATCAGCAGCAGAATACACCACTTCTACATCTTGTTCATCGTCATCACCCATAAGTGAAAGCCTTGCGGAAACCTTCCTTTTAGCTACCTTTGTCGGCTCATGGCTTGCCTCTCTCTCACAGACTGCATTGGTGGGTTCCAATCAAGATCTAGATCATCAGAAGGAATGGGGATTGAAGAAGATCTTGTACTAGCCCTCCTTGACCTTTTTCTTGTTGGGGACCTGGAAGACAATAGATCATCAGGAGGAGTGGCTTGCTCGGATGATACCTCCACTTGAATCTCGATTTCCTGATGTGCCCCTACTTCTGGAGGAACAAGCATTGTGGGCAGCCTCTCCATGCGTCTCTCCATGCGCCTCTACTTGTGCCTCTCCATGTGCCTCTACTTGCAACTCTACTTGCGCCTCTACGTGAGCCACTCCTTGCGCCACTCCTTGCGCCTCTACTTGCGCCACTCCTTGCGCCACTCCTTGCGCCACTCCTGGCGCCACTCCTTGACCACTCCTTGCGCCTCTTCTTGCGCCTCTCCTCGTGCCTCACCTTGTTGCACCTGTGGTTGTCGTTGCAGTGTGGTTGAACACTCGTCAGATGAGTTACACCCTGCGTTGATTGGATGCTACTTTGCGATGAGTCAATGCCAACATCACTGGTCGATGGTAAAAGAGCATTTAAAAAGGCTGCCTCTGCGGCACTCACGGACTTGGGCCTAACTTGGCTGGTGGCACTGAGACCAATGAAGAGGAGGTCCTGCTACCCACTTGGTCCCCGGCGGACACCGCTGCTGCAGGCGTAGTTTTTCTTTCCCCCAAAAAAAGTGTCTGTCGGCACACCAGTCTCCTTGGTAAGTGGCGCCACTTGCTTCTTCTGCTCCTTCTTACTGGCAGTGGCACTGGCAACTTTCTTGGTAGAGGAGCTACGGCCACGTTTCTTTGGGACCATCTTCTTCCGATGTTAGAACAGCAGGACGTTGTTGCGCGAGTTGCAGAGTTTTCTGTGGGCACCACACGTGACGTCACGTGACGTTGTGCACACACCGCAGCAAGACTTATTCCGGGCGCTACAGCAAGGGATGATGATGAGGATGATTTTGTCAGTCTTTGTGCACCTAAAGCAAAGGAAGCCAGAGGAACATCAGTTAAATAAATGTTGCATATGTTGTGCTTCAATTAAAATTTGCAACTAGGCATTTATTATTATTAACACAACACACCCAATAACGGAAAGACCCAAAATAAAAATTGCAATTCTAATCCAAAATGGATGTTTAAAATAATAGAAGAAAGAGATACCACACAGAGAGAGTTGTTTCATGCACCACTGAGTACCCCTGGGCATAATGGATGAAAGCAAGGAAGACTGGTTGCAGGCCTATGACACAAAGGACACTGCCTGGCTTCAAAATGGCCCCTAGACCCCCACCCACATGGCCAGGCCCTGTACCAGGCCTCAAAATGGCTCCCACACACATGGCCAGGCCCTGGACCAGGCACCAACAACACCCAAAACATCAAAAGACACATGAACAAAACACCCCAATCCAATGGCAGCCATGCCCTAAATGATGTTTAAAAGCAAGAGAACACACAGATAGTGTTGTTTAATGCACCACTGAGTACCCCAAGGCATAATGGATGAAAGCAAGGCAGACTGGTTTCAGGCCTATTGCACAAATCACACTGCCTGGCTTCAAAATGGCCCCTAGACCCCCACCCACATGGCCAGGCCCTGTACCAGGCCTCAAAATGGCCCCCACCCACAAGGCCAGGCCCTGAACCAGGCCCCAACAACACCCAAAAAATCGAAATACACACAAAAAAAAACCCAATCCAATGGCATCCATGCCCTAAATGATGTTTAAAATCAAGAGAACACACAGAAAGATTTGGCCCTTGCACCACTGACTACCCCTGGGCAAAATGGATGAAAGCAAGGCAGACTGGTTGCAGGCCTATGGAACAAAGCACACTGCCTGGCTTCACAAGGGCCCCTATACCCCCACCTACATGGCCAGGCCCTGGACCAGGCCTCAAAAGGGCCCCCACGCACATGGCCAGGCCATTGACCAGGCCCCAACAACACCCAAAAAATCGAAATACTCACAAAAAAACACCCCAATCCAATGGCATCCATGCCCTAAATGATGTTTAAAATCAAGAGAACACACAGAAAGACTTGGCCCATGCACCACTGACTACCCCAGGGCATAATGGATGAAAGCAAGGCAGACTGGTTGCAGGCCTATGGCACAAAGCACACTGCTTGGCTTCAAAATGGCCCCTAGACCCCCACCCACATGGCCAGGCCTTGTACCAGGCCTCAAAATGGCCCCCACCCACATGGCCAGGTCCTGGACTAGACCCCAACAACACCCAAAACAATGAAATACACACAAAAAACACCCCAATACAATAGCATCCATGCCCTAAATGATGTTTAAAATCAAGAGAACACACAGAAAGACTTGGCCCATGCACCACTGACTAGCCCAGGGCATAATGGATGAAAGCAAGGTAGACTGGTTGCAGGCCTACGGCACAAAGCACACTGCCTGGCTTCAAAATGCCCCCTAAACCCCCACCCACATGGCCAGGCCCTGTACCAGGCCTCAAAATGGGCCCCAACCCACATGGCCAGGCCCTGGACCAGGTCCCAACAACACCCAAAAAATTGAAATACACATAAAAAACACCCCAATCCAATGGCATCCATGCCCTAAATGATGTTAAAAATCAAGAGAACACACAGAAAGACTTGGCCCATGCACCACTGACTAGCCCTGGGCAAAATGGATGAACGCAAGCCAGACAGGTTGCAGGCCTATGGCACAAGCACACTGCCTGGCTTCAAAATGGCCCCTAGGCCCCCACCCACATGGCCAGGCCCTAGACCAGGCCTCAAAATGGCCCCCACCCACATGGCCAGGCCCTGGACCAGGCCCCAACAACACCCAAAAAATCGAAATACACACAAAAAACACCCCAATCCAATGGCATCCATGCCCTAAATGATGTTTAAAGTCAAGAGAACACACAGAAAGACTTGGCCCATGCACCACTGACTACCCCCGTTCATAATGGATGAAAGCAAGGCAAACTGGTTGCAGGCCTATGGCACAAAGCAAGTCAAGTCAAGTCAGTCAAGTCAGAGAATTTATATAGCGCACTACATACCCAGAGGGTCCCAAGGCGCTTAGAGAGGGGAGGAAGATTACTTGTCAAATATCCACGTTTTAAGTTGCTTTCTGAATGTTAGGTGGTTCTGGGTAAGGCGAAGGTAAGCGGGGAGTGAGTTCCATCTTTTAGCAGCCAGGTATGAGAAGGATCTGCCGCCCATGGTGGTCTTGTTGATGCGAGGTACAGTGGCGAGGGCTTGGTTGGAAGAGCGTAGTTGGCGGGAGGGGGTGTAGAAGGACAGTCGTGAGTTGAGGCATTCTGGTCCGATGTCGTAGAGTGATTTGTGTGCGTGAGTTAGCAGTCGGAAAGTGATCCTCTTATTGACGGGTAGCCAGTGGAGGTCCTTAAGGTGACCTGAGATGTGTTCGTTGCGTGGGATGTCTAAAGCACACTGCCTTGCTTCAAAATGGCCCCTAGATCCCCACTCACATGGCCAGGCCCTGGATCAGGCATCAAAATGGCCCCTACCCACATGGCCAAACCCTGGACCAGGCCCCAACAACACCCAAACAATCAAAATACACTAAAAAATAACCCCAATCCAATGGTATCCATGCCCTAAATGATGTTTAAAATCAAGAGAACACACAGAAAGACTTGGCCCATGCACCTCTAATTACCCCTGGGCATAATGGATGAAAGCAAGGCAGACTGGTTGCAGGCCTATGGCACAAAGCACACTGTCTGGCTTCAAAATGGCCCCTAGACCCCCACCCACATGGCCAGGCCTGTACCAGGCCTCAAAATGGCCCCCACCCACATGGCCAGGCCCAGAACCAGGCCCTAACAACACCCAAAAAATCGGAATACACACAAAAAACACCTCAATCCAATGGCATCCATGCCCTAAATGATGTTTAAAATTAAGAGAACACACAGAAAGACTTGGCCCATGCACCACTGACTACCCCTGGGCAAAACAGATGAAAGCAAGGCAGACTGGTTTCAGGCCTATGGCACAAAGCACACTGCCTGGCTTCAAAATGGCCCTTAGACCCCACCCACTTGGCCAGGCACTGGACCAGGCCTCAAAATGCCCCCCACCCACATGGCCAGGCCCTGGACCTGGCCCCAACAACACCCCAAAAATCGAAATACACACAAAAACACTCCAATCCAATGGCATCCATGCCCTAAATGATGTTTAAAATCAAGAGAACACACAAAAAGACTTGGCCCATGCACCACTGACTTCCCCTGGGCATAATGGATGAAAGCAAGGCAGACTGGTTGCAGGCCTATGGCACAAAGCACACTGCCTGGCTTCAAAATGGCCTCTAGACCCCCACCCACATGGCCAGGCTCTGGACCAGGCCTCAAAATGGCCCCCACCCACATGGCCAGGCCCTGGACCAGGCCCCAACAACACCCAAAACAATCGAAATACACACAAAAATCACCTCAATCCAATGCAATCCATGACCTAAATGATCTTTAAATTCAAGAGACCCCACAGAAAGACTTGGTCCATGCACCACTGACTACCCCTGGGCCTACTGGCTAGTGTGACTTTAACACTCACCCCAACATTTAAAAAAACTTCCACATATAACAGTGGGTTATTCAATTCCATGCCATCCATGCCGTAAAATGATGTTTAAGTTCAACAAAACCCACAGAAACAGTTGTATCATGCACCCACGACTAACCCTCGGCCTACTGGATACTGTGGCTACCCACAATATATTTTTTTTTAAGTTGTGAAAAAGTTTATAAATTGTAGTTGCAGCAACTGCAATGCGCCAAACAAACAACACCAACTTACTTGTAAAATCTCAAATCCAAAAGTGATCCAAACAAAAAGTCCTCAAATACAAATATCCAGCAGTATCCACAAAGAGTAATCCTTCCAGCTCCAGATCCAAAGAAAACGTGACCAGGACATGGACAAAGCACTGGGAGGAGCCTGCTGGACAGGAACAGGAAGTTGGACACTCTGGGGCACTTCTTTCCTCCCAAACCCCCAAAAATGCACTCTTTGCACAAAAAAGTGCAGCCAAATGTCAATCTGAGGAGTTATTCTGATCCAAATCATCAATTTCAGAAGGTTTATGCTGCCAGTGATAGATTTCTTGTGCAGATTTGCAATTTTTGCTATTTCGGGAAAGTGAGAAGTTCAAATCTCCCGCCGTAAGTCAGCTGCGCGGCGCATCTACGTGTTTACAATTGTTTACTCTCGCGATGCGTGATCGCGGTCCCTTATGACGTATTCGCGTTCTAAGCGTCTTGCAGTGCAATATGACGGGACGTTATGACGTACTCGCGGTCGAAAAGTCTTGCGCGATCCTGCAATGACGTACTCGCGGTCGAAAAGTCCCACAGGATGACGCAGCAAGATCGAAAATGGCGCAGCGCACCCAAACCGGGAGGAAAACAACTCGGCAAACTCAGAATCACGGTAAGTCAACGCCGCGCGCACGAGATTGTATTTTTGAAGCGCGACCAAGCCAAAAAAATCTGCCAACTCGCGAATTCTTTGACAATTTCACGCGATTCACGGACCGCGAAATTGTAAAAAATTCGCAAATTCCGCGAGCGGAACGGATTTGCAGCCCATACTTAGGTATCTCCAGTAGGCGCCGGGGAGCTGCGTTGCAGAGAGATGTTCAGAGGTCACGTCCCTTTTTACATCTCTCTGCAACGCAGCTCTGTGACACTTACTGGAGGTACCTGGCATGCCAGTTGGCCCCCAGGGACCCTCAGGACTCAAGGGGAATAATCCCCCAATATAAAACGCGCCAGGGGCGCATTTGCACAATGGTGCAGGGAGAGGGCGGGCCTGACATACTGTTAGAAACGGGACCCCCGGCCGGCCAAGGCTCACGCCAAAGTCAGTCAGGGATCGCCATTTCTAAGGTCAGGGCAAGGGAGTCACACACCAAGATAACCCCTGCTCACCCTCTAGGTAACGTGGCGCGAGCAGCAAGGCTAATCTCAGAGGCGATGTGTAAAGCGTTTGCGCGCGCACCCCAGCGACAACACCCTAGGCCCACCACAAAGGAAACTCCACACAAGGTTATATCAAAAATAGCCTTTGTATTATAATAATAAAAACACCTTAGATAACACACACACTTTACAATGTGCCAACAGGCACGGGCAAGATTTACAAGGGATTATGTACAGGACAGGGCCACCTGGACCACTGTCAGGGGTATGCACTTTTTAGAAATAATACTTGTAGGTATAACACTTAGCACATCAACATATAATGACTGTAACACAGAAATAGTAAATGTAGCATACAACCAGTAACTACTGGTAAAGGGTAAATACCTCCTACGCCACCCTAAACACTGTAGGGAAATCACGCAGGGAACTAGGACCTTATCATCAGGACCTATGGAAGGAAAACCTATCACCTAAGCAGGTCACTTTTAGCAAAGGGAAGGAAACCTAAAATAATTACCTAGGCAAGTAACATTTAGCAAAGGCAATAAAACATCAACATTCCTCTAAGCAGGTCACTTTTAGGAAAGGGGAACAACACATAAAGAATCACCTAAGCAGGTCACTTTTAGCAAAGGTAATAACAAACAATGGCACATGAAACATTAAAACACATTCAGAGGTGCAGGTAGAACATTTGTGCAGGAATCAAATTCACAAGTAAATCACAAATTGCGCAGGGTGCATGAAGCACAACACTAGAACTGTCCCCCAGGCCAACTGGCCTCGCAAGGGGCTGGAATGCCCTGAGTCCAATGTCAGGGAAGGCTGCGCAGGCAGCCAAGAACAAAGCCTAAACATAGCAACTGTCCACTAAGTGCTGGACAGTTGTAAATAGCAGGTAGGCAAACGTTGGAGCCACGTGGGCTCAAGAACACTGGTGGGGAGGAGACACTGTGTGGGAGCCTCAGGGCTACTGACCACACTCGTGTCCCCAGAGCCTCTCTGGCTCGCAAAACAAATGTGCTGGCACCAAGGAGCTTCTGCGCTCTAAACCAATGATGGGCGCTCAAGAGCCTCTCTCAGGGCTCAATGGGCCAGGGTGCCGGCACTCGAGCCTCTCGGGGCTCAAAGAACAAATGCAGGTCCCTGGAGCCTCGTGGGCTCTTAAAACGAATACTATGCCCCCGAGCCTCTCAAGGCTCATCAACACGATTGTGGCACGTTGGAGTCCCTCCTCGGGGGACTCTGCACAAAAAGGGGGGCTGGGAGCCTCGCAGGCTCACGACCAAAGGACTGGCCTCGAGCCTCTCAGGGCTCCACCAACAAGACTGTCGCCTACTGGGCCCGGGGGTCCCTCTCGGGGGGGGGGCCCACGAGCCTCTCGGGGCTCGGTAGCAACTGCGGGGTCTGGGAGTCCCTCACGGGGGACTCAGGACACAAGAAAATGCCCCCAGAGCCTCTCGGGCTCAAAGAACCAAGAACGTGCTCTTCTCGGTGGAGCGGCCCTCCCTCAATGGGGCCGCTCGCAGGACGACACAGAACCCGCCCCGCACTCACCGGACTTCACTGGAACTGCGGGAGGCGGGAAACACGGCCGGCTTCTCCTCGGCTGGGCAGCGCGGGTCTGCACGAGAGCTCCCGCTCCTCGGGGGCTCTCTCCACACTTCTCCTGGGTTTTCCTGCTCCTCGCTGGGCTCCGGGGCTCTCCCTCGTCCTCGGGAGCCCCGGGGGCGGGACGCAGGCTGCAAGGCGGGACTTCCAGTCGGCCCGCTTCCTGATTGGCCGGCCGGCCAACCACTTCCGGGTCGCCACGGGCAGCGCGGCGGCTCGCTTTTAGGCAGGCAGGCGGGCTCCCATGATCCGAGGAGTGGGCTCCCTCGTGAATCAAATCACAAAAATGGGCAAAACAAAGCGGCAATGAGCGGGGTGGCACCCGCGCCGCCAAATCGCCACACGGGGCGATCAGATGCCGGGTGGGCACCGGCTGTGCACACCAAGCGCTAGCAGCGCTAGAAACGAAGGGTAGGCGCTCCCAAGCGCCACAGGCCAACATACAGCGCTCACAGCGCTACGGCCGAGATAAAGCACTCTCAAGCGCTAGGTAGGAGATTTCAGCGCTCCCCAGCGCTGAATGGCAGAGAGCAGCGCTCTCAGGGCTGCAGGCAAGGGGTCCTCAGTGCTCCCCAGCACTGGAGGACAGGACAAGGCTCCAGCAGGGGCTGGAGGCAGGCAGGGGGGGCAAGGCTGGGCCAGAGCCAGCACACTGGGTCTCCAGGCAGGGAGACAGTCCAAGTGGCGGTCCTCCTGGCCCCAGCAGCAGCAACAGCCCCCTCTGGCAGGATCCAAAAGCAGAACAAATTGTAAGGGGACACAGCCCCTTCTTATACTGTAAATTCCTTTGTCTTCAGGGTGCAGGGTGGGGGGAAACCAGTTGCAGCTGGCTTGGGAGTAACCTTGATGGCCCAACCACCCCTTTCATTCACTGGGGAGGCTTGGGTCGTTAGACAAACCACAGGGGGGGCGGAGCCAGCATTGTGTGGGGAAAACCCCAGCCCATCCAGGACACAGGTATACTCCTCCCACACATCACTCATGCTGATCTCACACTCACCACCGGGCAAACCCATCCAGACTTCCTGGAGCCTGGCATGCCAGCCAGCTCCAGCCAATCACCCTCCAGCACCCTCACTGCACACATACATCAATGTCCAGAAGTAGCACTTCCCTTCTAGACACATACATGCCGCATACACCATCTCGCAGCATTCATTCTCACGAGTTCATACATACTAAACTCGAGCCTGCACTCCCCACACATCAGGATCTAACATGGACACACACATTCCCCATGCATTCCTATGGGAGGGCAGGCCAGCCATACTACACGCACGCACTTTACTCTGGGACACAGGGAAAAAGTGCGCCAAGACCCAAGAATCACTAACACTGGGTCACAAATAAAAGCAAAAAGATTAGGGGTGAACCTGCCCTAAGGGCCAAGTCCAACACGACCCCCTTCCAGCCAAAACGCAGGGCAGACCAATCACCACCGTGATGGACTTCCCTGCTTGGGGCGATAAAACAAGGACGCGGGCCCACAACTGCAGGGACACCCTCCTGTTTTACGCCACGGTGAACCCCTGGGGTTCTTTCTAAAACTACGGTAGGGACTAACTGGGCTACCCCACTGGTACTCTCCAGCTGCCCTCGGCGAGGACCAGGCCCTAGGCCACCCAGGTACCACTGGATCCTGCCTACCCACAAAGTGGGGGGTAGTAACCCCTGGCACATAATAGCCATGCTCCACTCTTCCTGTCTGTAAGACAGGGCTAGACTGCCACTGGTTCTCCAACCTAGGGTCTACAACCTCAGGCGGACCAGGAGTCTCAGGGAAGGCTCTCCTCCCCTTACCTCTTCTCCTAGGGTTCCTCCTCCTCCTGCGAGGGGTCCCCTCTAAACAACATTCTCCCAACCTAGGGTTTAACCCCTCAGGTGGTACCGGGGTCAGAGGTGGGCTCTCCCACCCTCTGCACCCCCTTCCAGAGTCCTGCTCCCTCCCAACCGGGGCGGTACCTCTGGAAAAAGAACTGGTCAGGACACTGATTACAGTAGTCCCACCCTTCAGGTCAGGTGGATCCTGAACCTGGCCTTCCAACCTCTGGTCTAAAACCTTTGGTGGAACCAATGCCTGGCACTCTAGGACTTCTGGGGACTCACATCCTATCCCCCAATCACTCCGTGTACTGGACTCCTGTACCCTCCCTACTGGAGCGGTACTGCCAGACTCTAGAACCATAGAAGCTCTGCTTACAGATGCTCCAGGTCCTCTACCCACTAGGAGATCTCCCTCAAGTGAACTAACAGGCAAGTCTAGGTTCCCTTCCTGGTGTTCCCTAAAGAAACCATCCAGGCTCTGTGACAGGGCTTCGGGCGTCTGGGGACTCTTGGTCACACACTAACTCCCGCTCCACTGAGACAGGCAGTCAGCCCCTACACCCTTCTCACTAACCAGGGACCTAGCTGGGCTACTCTCACCCTCCTCCACCACACTGGGCTGGAAGACACCTGACCCACTATTGTTGGAATCACTCACTAGTGACTCTAAAGAACCTCTCGCACTGTCCCAGCGCTCTGCTTCCTTTGCAAGGTCCCAAGGACAAAAACATTTCAACTTCATCAGGTGCTGGCGCAACTCTGGACAAACAACACTAAGCAACTGCTCTTTGAGGAACATATTCACCACTTCTTCCACCTCATTGTCCGAGTTAGCCCTCAGCCAATCCCACATTGCATCAGAACAGTCATCCACAAAATACCCCCACTCCTGGTGAGGTGGTTTCCTAAGGTTCCTAAACTTCAACCTGTTCTCCTCCTCTTGGGAAACAGGTACCAGACTCGGAAAACTGGGAGTGGGACTGTCTACACAGATATTTAAATAGCTGCCACCACTGGACTCAACCCTCCCTGGGGAATCCAGAAAATCAAAATTGCACTCAGGGGATAACCTACTCTCTAGGGCTACCTTCTCCCTGAACAAGGCCCTTTCAGCCTCTAGCTTGGCGTGCTCCAACCTGAGCTGTTCCATCGCTAGCTGATGCTCCCGCTCTTCCCTCCTATCCAACCACTCCTCTGGGGACAGAACAAGGGATGAGGCGCTGGTACTGACACTGGACCCAGCAAGGGACTCCCTATCTATGGGGTCCTCACTATCTGCTGATATCCATCCACTGTCACCATCATACAACTCACATTCTTCAGGGCTCTCTACAGACTCACCATCCTCATGACGTGCGGCCCGGGCCCTATCTCTCTCACTGTGCTCAAGATCCCACTGACCCTTTTGCCATTGGATCAGGCTGTCCCTAAGCTGGGACTGAGTATCCAACTCACTCACCTCCATGCCTCCCTCTTCACAGAATCTGACCAGCTCTGACCTACTGTACCTAAAAAGACAACAGGGATCAAAAACAGGCTCCATTTTGGCGGACGTTCTCAAGAAGAGTTTGACACAGGGAACCTGGGGGTCTGAGCTAAACAGGAGTATACAATTACACAATTCAGCAAGATTCCTATCTCAGAGAACTTGCACTCCACTGTCCAGTGTAACACACCACTCATTCACACACAACCCTCCCCTCGGACCGGTAAGGCAGTTTCTACCACCCCTGATTTCTCAACCTGACCATAAGCGACACAGGTACCAAACTCTGGAAGCAGGGCGGGGAACAAATGTACTGGACAGAAATTACAAAATGACACCTTTCAGGAGAAGCAATACTGATCTTCCCTAAAAAACAATAATCCCCAAAATGTGGTTATCTAAAATTGTAGAGCTTTGGAGTGTGGCCTGTCGCCACTGTGGTACAGCGCAAACGCAAGTCCAATCCGCACCGCTAGCCACCAATGTTAGAAACGGGACCCCCGGCCGGCCAAGGCTCACGCCAAAGTCAGTCAGGGATCGCCATTTCTAAGGTCAGGGCAAGGGAGTCACACACCAAGATAACCCCTGCTCACCCTCTAGGTAACGTGGCGCGAGCAGCAAGGCTAATCTCAGAGGCGATGTGTAAAGCGTTTGCGCGCGCACCCCAGCGACAACACCCTAGGCCCACCACAAAGGAAACTCCACACAAGGTTATATCAAAAATAGCCTTTGTATTATAATAATAAAAACACATTAGATAACACACACACTTTACAATGTGCCAACAGGCACGGGCAAGATTTACAAGGGATTATGTACAGGACAGGGCCACCTGGACCACTGTCAGGGGTATGCACTTTTTAGAAATAATACTTGTAGGTATAACACTTAGCACATCAACATATAATGACTGTAACACAGAAATAGTAAATGTAGCATTCAACCAGTAACTACTGGTAAAGGGTAAATACCTCCTACGCCACCCTAAAGACTGTAGGGAAATCACGCAGGGAACTAGGACCTTATCATCAGGACCTATGGAAGGAAAACCTATCACCTAAGCAGGTCACTTTTAGCAAAGGGAAGGAAACCTAAAATAATCACCTAGGCAAGTAACATTTAGCAAAGGCAATAAAACATCAACATTCCTCTAAGCAGGTCACTTTTAGCAAAGGGGAACAACACATAAAGATTCACCTAAGCAGGTCACTTTTAGCAAAGGTAATAACAAACAATGGCACATGAAACATTAAAACACATTCAGAGGTGCAGGTAGAACATTTGCGCAGGAATCAAATTCACAAGTAAATCACAAATTGCGCAGGGTGCATGAAGCACAACACTAGAACTGTCCCCCAGGCCAACTGGCCTCGCAAGGGGCTGGAATGCCCTGAGTCCAATGTCAGGGAAGGCTGCGCAGGCAGCCAAGAACAAAGCCTAAACGTAGCAACTGTCCACTAAGTGCTGGACAGTTGTAAATAGCAGGTAGGCAAACATTGGAGCCACGTGGGCTCAAGAACACTGGTGGGGAGGAGACACTGTGTGGGAGCCTCGGGGCTACTGACCACACTCGTGTCCCCAGAGCCTCTCTGGCTCGCAAAACAAATGTGCTGGCACCAAGGAGCTTCTGCGCTCTAAACCAATGATGGGCGCTCAAGAGCCTCTCTCAGGGCTCAATGGGCCAGGGTGCCGGCACTCGAGCCTCTCGGGGCTCAAAGAACAAATGCAGGTCCCTGGAGCCTCGTGGGCTCTTAAAACGAATACTATGCCCCCGAGCCTCTCAAGGCTCATCAACACGATTGTGGCACGTTGGAGTCCCTCCTCGGGGGACTCTGCACAAAAAGGGGGGCTGGGAGCCTCGCAGGCTCATGACCAAAGGACTGGCCTCGAGCCTCTCAGGGCTCCACCAACAAGACTGTCGCCTACTGGGCCGGGGGGTCCCTCTCGGGGGGGGGGGGGGCCACGAGCCTCTCGGGGCTCGGTAGCAACTGCGGGGTCTGGGAGTCCCTCACGGGGGACTCAGGACACAAGAAAATGCCCCCAGAGCCTCTCGGGCTCAAAGAACCAAGAACGTGCTCTTCTCGGTGGAGCGGCCCTCCCTCAATGGGGCCGCTCGCAGGACGACACAGAACCCGCCCCCGCACTCACCGGACTTCACTGGAGCTGCGGGAGGCGGGAAACACGGCCGGCTTCTCCTCGGCTGGGCAGCGCGGGTCTGCACGAGAGCTCCCGCTCCTCGGGGGCTCTCTCCACACTTCTCCTGGGCTTTCCTGCTCCTCGCTGGGCTCCGGGGCTCTCCCTCGTCCTCGGGAGCCCCGGGGGCGAGACGCAGGCTGCAAGGCGGGACTTCCGGTCGGCCCGCTTCCTGATTGGCCGGCCGGCCAACCACTTCCGGGTCGCCGCGGGCAGCGCGCCGGCTCGCTTTTAGGCAGGCAGGCGGGCTCCCATGATCCGAGGAGTGGGCTCCCTCGTGAATCAAATCACAAAAACGGGCAAAACAAAGCGGCAATGAGCGGGGTGGCACCCGCGCCGCCAAATCGCCACACGGGGCGATCAGATGCCGGTTGGGCACCGGCTGTGCACACCAAGCGCTAGCAGTGCTAGAAACGAAGGGTAGGCGCTCCCAAGCGCCACAGGCCAACATACAGCGCTCACAGCGCTACGGCCGAGATAAAGCGCTCTCAAGCGCTAGGTAGGAGATTTAAGCACTCCCCAGCGCTGAATGGCAGAGAGCAGCGCTCTCAGGGCTGCAGGCAAGGGGTCCTCAGTGCTCCCCAGCACTGGAGGACAGGACAAGGCTCCAGCAGGGGCTGGAGGCAGGCAGGGGGGGCAAGGCTGGGCCAGAGCCAGCACACTGGGGCTCCAGGCAGGGAGACAGTCCAAGTGGCGGTCCTCCTGGCCCCAGCAGCAGCAACAGCCCCCTCTGGCAGGATCCAAAAGCAGAACAAATTGTAAGGGGACACAGCCCCTTCTTATACTGTAAATTCCTTTGTCTTCAGGGTGCAGGGTGGGGGGAAACCAGTTGCAGCTGGCTTGGGAGTACCCTTGATGGCCCAACCACCCCTTTCATTCACTGGGGAGGCTTGGGTCGTTAGACAAACCACAGGGGGGCGGAGCCAGCATTGTGTGGGGAAAACCCCAGCCCATCCAGGACACAGGTATACTCCTCCCACACATCACTCATGCTGATCTCACACTCACCACCGGGCAAACCCATCCAGACTTCCTGGAGCCTGGCATGCCAGCCAGCTCCAGCCAATCACCCTCCAGCACCCTCACTGCACACATACATCAATGTCCAGAAGTAGCACTTCCCTTCTAGACACATACATGCCGCATACACCATCTCGCAGCATTCATTCTCACGAGTTCATACATACTAAACTCGAGCCTGCACTCCCCACACATCAGGAACTAACATGGACACACACATTCCCCATGCATTCCTATGGGAGGGCAGGCCAGCCATACTACACGCACGCACTTTACTCTGGGACACAGGGAAAAAGTGCGCCAAGACCCAAGAATCACTAACACTGGGTCACAAATAAAAGCAAAAAGATTAGGGGTGAACCTGCCCTAAGGGCCAAGTCCAACACATACCAAGTGTGTGAATGCCCCCCCTGGCACATTGTAAATTGGGGGATTAAGTCCCCTTCAATCCGGAGGGTCCCTGTGGGCCAACTAGACTACCAACTACCTCCAGTAAGGACCAAAGAGCTGGCCTCTGAACACCTCTCTGCAATGCAGCTCCGTGGCGCATCCTGGAGGTACCTGGTGGGCTAGTTGGCCGCCAGGGACCCTCGGGATTCAAGGGGACTTAATCCCCTAACTTAAAAGGCGCCACAGGGCGCATTTACACACTTGCACATCAGGCCCTGCCCCTTCCCTGCACCACTGTGCAAACACGCCGGTGGCATATTTTAAGTTGGGGGATTAATTCCCCTTGAATCTTGAGGGTCCCTGGGGGTCAGCTAGTCCACCAGGTACCTCTAGTAAGCACCAGGGAGATGCCTTGTGAGAGGTGGTCCAAGGCCGCGCCCCCTTTTTACACCATACTGCAACGCAGCTCTGTGGTGCTTACTGGAGGTATCTGGTGGGCTAGTTGGCCCCCAGGGACCCTTAGGACTTAAGGGGACTTAATCTCTGAATTTATAATGCACCAGGGGAGGCGTTCGCACAGTGGTGCAGGGAGGGGGCGTTGCCTGATGTGACAAGTGTGCAAACGCACCCTGTGGTGTGTTTTAAGTTGGAGAATTTCGTCCCCTTGAATTCTGAGGATCCCTGGGGGCCAACTAGACCACCAGGTACGTCCAGTAAGCACTACAGAGTTGCGTTCCAGAGAGGTGTAATTAGGAGCGTGGCCTCTGACCACCTCTCTGCAACACAGCTCTGTGTGTGGCTTACTGGAGGTACAGGGTGGGCTAGTACCAGGCCTCAAAATGGGCCCTAACCCACATGGCCAAGCCCTGGACCAGGTCCCAACAACACCCAAAAAATTGAAATACACATAAAAAACACCCCAATCCAATGGCATCCATGCCCTAAATGATGTTTAAAATCAAGAGAACACACAGAAAGACTTGGCCCATGCACCACTGACTACCCCTGGGCAAAATGGATGAAAGCAAGGCAGACAGGTTGCAGGCCTATGGCACAAAGCACACTGCCTGGCTTCAAAATGGCCCCTAGACCCCCACCCACATTGCCAGGCCCTAGACCAGGCCTCAAAATGGCCCCCACCCACATGGCCAGGCCCTGGACCAGGCCCCAACAACGCCCAAAAAATCGAAATACACACAAAAAACACCCCAATCCAATGGCATCCATGCCCTAAATGATGTTTAAAGTCAAGAAAACACACAGAAAGACTTGGCCCATGCACCACTGACTACCCCCGTTCATAATGGATGAAAGCAAGGCAAACTGGTTACAGGCCTATGGCACAAAGCACAGTGCCTCACTTCAAAATGGCCCCTAGACCCCCACTCACATGGCCAAGCCCTGGATAAGGCATCAAAATGGCCCCTACCCACATGGCCAAACCCTGGAACAGGCCCCAACAACACCCAAACAATCAAAATACACTACAAAATAACCCCAATCCAATGGTATCCATGCCCTAGATGATGTTTAAAATCAAGAGAACACACAGAACGACTTGGCCCATGCACCACTGATTACCCCTGGGCATAATGGATGAAACCAAGTTAGACTGGCTGCAGGCCTATGGCACAAAGCACACTGCCTGGCTTCAAAATGGCCCCTAGACCCCACCCACTTGGCCAGGCCCTGGACCAGACCTCAAAATGGCCCCCACCCACATGGCCAGGCCCTGGACCTGGCCCCAACAACACCCCAAAAATCGAAATACACACAAAAACCCTCCAATCCAATGGCATCCATGCCCTAAATGATGTTTACAATCAAGAGAACACACAGAAAGACTTGGCCCATGTACCACTGACTTCCCCTGGGCATAATGGATGAAAGCAAAGCAGACTGGTTGCAGGCCTATGGCACAAAGCACACTGCCTGGCTTCACAATGGCCTCTAGACCCCCACCCACATGGCCAGGCTCTGGCCCAGGCCTCAAAATGGTCCCCACCCACATGGCCAGGCCCTGGACCAGGCCCCAACAACACCCAAAAAATCGAAATACACACAAAAAACACCTCAATCCAATGCAATCCATGACCTAAATGATGTTTAAATTCAAGAGACCCCACAGAAAGACTTGGTCCATCCACCACTGACTACCCCTGGGCCTACTTGCTAGTGTGACTTTAACACGCACCCCAAAATGTAAAAAAACTTCCACATATAACAGTGAGCTATTCAATTCTATGCCATCCATGCCGTAAATGATATTTAAGTTCAACAAAACTCACAGAAACAGTTGTATCATGCACCCACGACTAACCCTCGGCCTACTGGATACTGTGCCTACCCACAATATATTTTTTTTAAAGTTGTGAAAATGTTTGTAAAATGTAGTTGCAGCAACTGCAATGCGCCAAACAAACAACACCAACTTACTTGTAAAATTTCAAATCCAAAAGTGATCCAAACAAAAAGTCCTCAAATACAAATATCCAGCAGCATCCACAAAGAGTAATCCTTCCAGCTCCAGATCCAAAGAAAACGTGACCAGGACATCGACAAAACACTAGGAGGAGCCTGCTTGACAGGAACAGGAAGTTGGACACTCTGGGGCACTTCTTTCCTCCCAAACCCCCAAAAATGCACTCCTTGCACAAAAAAATGCAGCCAAATGTCAATCTGAGGAGTTATTCTGATCCAAATCATCAATTTCAGAAGGTTTATGCTGCCAGCGATAGATTTCTTGTGCAGAATTGCAATTTTTGCTATTTCGGGAAAGTGAGAAGTTCAAATCTCCCGCCGGAAGTCAGCTGCGCGGCGCATCTACGTGTTCACAATTGTTTACTCTCGCGATGCGTGATCGCGGGCCCTTATGACGTATTCGCGTTCTGAGCGTCTCGCAGTGCAAGATGACGGGACGTTATGACGTACTCGCGGTCGAAAAGTCTCACGCGATCCCGCAATGACGTACTCGCGGTCGAAAAGTCTCACACGATGACGCAGCAAGATCGAAAATGGCGCAGCGCACCCAAACCGGGAGAAAAACAACTCGGCAAACTCAGAATCACTGTAAGTCAACGCCGCGCGCACGAGATTGTTTTTTTGAAGCGCAACCGAGCCAAAAAAATCCAACAACTCGCGAATTCTTTGACAATTTCGCGCGATTCACGGACCGCGAAATTGTCAAAAATTCACAATTTCCGCGAGCGGAACGGATTTGCAGCCCATACTTAGGTACCTCCAGTATGCGCCGGGGAGCTGCGTTGCAGAGAGATGTTCAGAGGTCACGTCCCTTTTTACATCTCTCTGCAACGCAGCTCTGTGACTCTTACTGGAGGTACCTGGCGTGCCAGTTGGCCCCCAGGGACCCTCAGGACTCAAGGGGAATTAATCCCCCAATTTACAACGCGCCAGGGGGCTCATTTGCACAGTGGTGCAGGGAGAGGGTGGGCCTGACATACCAAGTGTGTGAATGCCCCCCCTGGCACATTGTAAATTGGGGGATTAAGTCCCCTTCAATCCGGAGGGTCCCTGTGGGCCAACTAGACCACCAGGTACCTCCAGTAAGGACCAAAGAGCTGGCATCTGAACACCTCTTTGCAATGCAGCTCCGTGGCGCATCCTGAAGGTACCTGGTGGGCTAGTTGGCCGCCAGGGACCCTCGGGATTGAAGGGGACTTAATCCCCTAACTTAAAATGCGCCACAGGGCGCATTTACACACTTGCACATCAGGCCCCTCCACCTCCCTGCACCACTGTGCAAACACGCCGGTGGCCCATTTTAAGTTGGGGGATTAATTCCCCTTGAATCCTGAGGGTCCCTGGGGGCCAACTAGTCCACCAGGTACCTCTAGTAAGCACCAGGGAGATGCCTTGTGAGAGGTGGTCCAAGGCTGTGCCCCCTTTTTACACCATACTGCAACGCAGCTCTGTGGTGCTTACTGGAGGTATCTGGTGGGCTAGTTGGCCCACAGGGACCCTTAGGACTTAAGGGGACTTAATCTCTCAATTTACAATGCACCAGGGGAGGCGTTTGCACAGTGGTGCAGGGAGGGGGCGTTGCCTGATGTGACAAGTGTGCGAACGCGCCCTGTGGCGTGTTTTAAGTTGGAGAATTTCGTCCCCTTGAATCCTGAGGATCCCTGGGGGCCAACTAGACCACCATGTACGTCCAGTAAGCACTACAGAGTTGCGTTCCAGAGAGGTGTAAAAAGGAGCGTGGCCTCGGACCACCTCTATGCAACGCAGCTCTGTGGCGCTTACTGGAGGTACAGGGTGGGCTAGTTGGTCCCCAGGGGCCATCAGGATTCAAGGACAATTAATCCCCCAAATTAAAACCCACCAGGCGGTGCGTTTGCACAGTGGTGAAGGGAGGGGGTGGGGCCTGATTTGACCTGTGTTTAATTATGCAATCCCTACACTAAAACCCAAGCACCTATAAATTCACCATGCACTCTCGTTGCAGCACTCTAATCATTCAGTCACTACCCATGCACTCATGCAATGACCCATGCACTAAATCATGCACTGCTACAATACCCTGAGCAGTACCCATGCAGCCCAGCCATTGCCCTGTCACTACCTATGCACTCCTCCAATCACCCAGCAAGCACCATGTACTTATCCAATCACTCCACCAAAACCCAGGCACTTATAAATTCACAGTGCACTCTCCTTGCAATAGTATAATCTTCCAGTCAGTACCCATGTACTCATGGAGTGACGCAGGCACTAACACATGCACTGCTACAATCCCCTGTGCACTATCCATGCAGACCTCTAACCACCTACACAGGACTGATTCACTCCTCCAATTACCCAGGTTTTACCCATGCACTCCAGAAATGCCTCTGTCACTACCCATGCACTCCTCAAATCAGTCATCCAGCATCATATACTTATCCAGTCACTCCGCCAAAACCCAAGCAGTTATAAAATCCCCATGCACTGTCCTTGCAGCACTCTAATCATCCAGTCACTACCCATGTACTCATGCAATGACACAGGCACTAACTCATGGCAAATACAGAGGAGGTCATGCTAATTACAGGGGTACCCCAACACATAGTGTTCCCTAGTGTATGTACGTGTTTTCACTGTATTCTAAGTGTCTTTTAGCATAGCACTGGCTCCAGTCCTAGTTAGTCAGAGTCAGTTACCACCAGTACCCTTCACTAAAACATTGGAGACACAGGAGGATTTTCTGCTCCTCTGTAGGTTCTTTCTGCACATCTCTTGCTTTTTCCTGCACTCTTCTTTATTTTTCTGGACTTCTGTTGCCTCTCTCTGCATTTGTTTTGCTTCTTGCTGCGCTTTTCTTCCTCTTTCTTATAGTTAGAAATTAGCATTTAATAAACCATTGAAATTCACTGAAAAAATCATAGGTTTCACGCACGTTATAGTTAGAAATTAGCATTTAAAAAACCCTAGAAATTCACTGAAAAAAACATAGGTTTCAGGGACGTTATAGTCAGTTGGACATATCACTCGTACAAAACCATAGAAATTCCCCTGTTATAGTTAGTTCAACTCACTATAACTTGCGCCCCCGCAATGCACTGCTGATGAGGTCACATACTACATCATTCATGACATGGTTAGTGGCTTCACTGATTACATCTCAAATGACATCACTGATGACATCATCCACGTGAAAATCTGATGCACCTCCTCACACTCTAATATAATCTTTGAAACACCCATTGTAAAATAGACTACCATTTTCGAAACCATCAACACACCAATACCAGTTACTACATACGCACTCAATGATTCCTAGGTCTACACACACATCCACTCATTTACCCATATAATCACTCATACATACAGTCACTCATCAATACAACACTATCATGTGCACTCATACACCTATACAGACACTCACACACTGCCACTCATCCATGGAGTTACCCAAACACCTAGTCAGTCATGCAAAGAATCAATCACACTCCCATTTCCTCACCTATACTAAGCATGGGCCGAAAATTCGTTCCGCTCGCGGAATTTGTGAATTTTTGGCAATTTTGCAATCCGCGAATCACGTGAAATTGCCAAACAATTCGCAATTAGCGAGTTGGCAAATTTTTTTTGCTTTTTCGCGTTTCAAAAATACAATCTCGCGCGCTCGGCGTTGACTTACCGTGATTCTGAGTTTGCCGAGTTGTTTTCCTCCCGGTTTGCATGCGCTGCGCCATTTTGGATCTGGCTGCGTGATCGCGCGAGACTTTTCGACCGCGAGTATGTCATGGAGTTCCGCCATCTTGCACTGCGAGACTTTGAGAATGCGAATACGTCATAAGGGCCCGCGATCACATATCGCGAGAGTAAACAATAGCGAATACGTAGATGTGATGCGCAGCTGACATCCGTGGGAGATTTGAACAGCTCGCTTTCCCGAAGTCGCAAAAATTTAAATTCTGCACAAGAAAGGTATCGCTGGCAGCATAAACCTTCTGAAAATGATGATTTGGATCAGAATAACTCCTCAGATTGACATTTTTTGGGGTGGGAGGAAGAAAGTGCCCAAGAGTCTCCAACATCCTGTTCCTGTCCAGCAGGCTCCTCCCAGTACTTTGTCCATGTCCCGGTCACTGTTTTCATTTGGATCTGGAGCTGGAAGGATTACTCTTTGTGGCTGCTGCTGGATATTTGTATTTGAGGACTTTTTGTTTGGATCACTTTTGGATTTGAGATTTTACAAGTAAGTTGGTGCTGTTTGTTTGGGCCATTGCAGTTGCTGCAACTACAATTTATAAACTTTTTCACAACTTTAAAAAAAATATATTGTGGGTAGCCACAGTATCCAGTAGGCCCAGGGTTAGTCATGGGTGCATGATACAACTGTTTCTGTGAGTTTTGTTGAACTTAAATATCATTTACGGCATGGATGGCATGGAATTGAATAGCTCAATGTTATATGTGGAAGTTTTTTTAAATTTTGGGGTGCGTATTAAAGCCACACTAGCCAGTAGGCCCAGGGGTAGTCAGTGGTGCATGGACCAAGTCTTTCTGTGGGGTCTCTTGAATTTAAACATCATTTAGGGCATGGATGGCATTGGATTGAGGTGATTTTTGTGTGTATTTCGATTTTTTGGGTGTTGTTGGGGCCTGGTCCAGGGCCTTGCCATGTGGGTGGGGGCCATAAAGAGGCCTGGTCCATGGCCTTGACATGTGGGTAGGGGTCTAGGGGCCATTTTGAAGCCAGGCAGTGTGTTTTGTGCCATAGGCCTGAACCCAGTCTGCCTTGCTTTCATCCATTATCCCCAAGGGTAGTCGGTGGTGCATGGACCAAGTCTTTCTGTGGGGTCTCTTGAATTTAAACATCATTTAGGGCATGGATGGCATTGGATTGAGGTGATTTGTGTGTGTATTTCGATTTTTTGGGTGTTGTTGGGGCCTGGTCCAGGGCCTTGCCATGTGGGTGGGGGCCATAAAGAGGCCTGGTCCATGGCCTTGACATGTGGGTAGGGGTCTAGGGGCCATTTTGAAGCCAGGCAGTGTGTTTTGTGCCATAGGCCTGAACCCAGTCTGCCTTGCTTTCATCCATTATCCCCAGGGGTAGTCGGTTGTGCATGGACCAAGTCTTTCTGTGGGGTCTCTTGAATTTAAACATCATTTAGGGCATGGATGGCATTGGATTGAGGTGATTTTTGTGTGTATTTTGATTTTCTGGGTGTTGTTGGGGCTTGGGTCAGGGCCTGGCCATGTGGGAGGGGGTCTAGGTGCCATTTTGAAGCCAGGCAGTGTGCTTTGTGCCATAGACCTGTACCAGTCTGCCTTGCTTTCATCATTATGCCTGCCCAGGGGTAGTCAGTGGTGCATGGACCAAGTCTTTCTGTGGGATCTCTTGAATTTAAACATCATTTAGGGCATGGATGGCATTGGATTGAGGTGATTTTTGTGTGTATTTCGATTTTTCGGGTGTTGTTGGGGCCTGGTCCAGGGCCTGGCCATGTGGGTGGGGGCCATTTTGAGGCCTGGTCCAGGGCCTGGCAATGTGGGTGGGGGTCTAGGGGCCATATTGAAGCCAGGCAGTGCGCTTTGTGCAATAGGCCTGCACCCAGTCTGCCTTGCTTTTATCCATTATGCCCAAGGGTAGTCAGTGGTGCATGGACCAAGTCTTTCTGTGGGGTTTCTTGAATTTAAACATCATTTAGGGCATGGAAGGCATTGGATTGAGGTGATTTTTGTGTGTATTTCAATTGTTTGGGTGTTGTTGGGGCCTGGTCCAGGGCCTGGCCTTGTGGGTGGGGCATATTGAGGCCAGGCAGTTTTTGCCATAGGCCGGAAAGCTTGCAAGCCAGTAGGCATAGGGTTATGAATGGGTGCATGAAACAACTCTCTGTGTGCGGTCTCTCTTCTATTAATTTAAACATCCATTTTTTATTAGAATTGCAATTTTTATTTTGGGTCTTTCCGTTTTTTGGTGTGTTGTGTTAATAATAATAAATGCCTAGTTGCAATAGTATTAATTGAAGCACGACATTTGCAACATTTATTTAACTGATGTTCCTCTGGCTTCTTTGCTTTTAGGTGCACAAAGACTGAGAACCAGGAATCATCCTCATCATCATCATTTGTTGTAGTACCAGGAAGAAGTCCTGCTGCCGTGTGTGCACAACATCACGTGACGTCACGTGTGGCCACAGACAACTCTGCAACTTGTGCAACTGCGTCCTGCTGTTCTGACATCTGAAGAAGATGGCCCCAAAGAAAGGTAGCCGTAGCTCCTCTACCAAGAAAGTTGCCAGTGCCACTGCCAGTAAGAAGGAGCAGAAGAAGAAAGTGGCGCCACTTACCAAGGAGACTGGTGTGCCGACCGCAACTTTTTTGGGGAAAAATAAAACTACGCCTGCAGCAGCGGTGTCCGCCGGGTACCAAGCTGGGAGCAGCACCTCTGCTTCATTGGTCTCAGTGCCACCATGCCAAGTTATGAGTGCCGCTGAGGCAGCCACTTCAATTGCTCTTTCACCATTAACCAGTGATGTTGGCGTTGACTCATGGCAAACTAGCATCCAATCAACGCAGGGTGTAACTCATCTGACGAGTGTTCAACCACAGCCGCAACGGCAACCACAGGTGCAACAAGGAGAGGCGCAAGGAGAGGCGCAAGGAGAGGCGCAAGGAGAGGCACAAGGAGAGGCTCAAGGAGAGGCACAAGGAGAGGCACAACTGCCCACAATACTTGTTCCTCCAGAAGGTATCAGCCGAGCAAGCCATTCCTGATGGTCCATTGTCTTCCAGATCCCCAGCAAGGAAAAGGAGGGCTAGTACAACTTCTTCTTCAAGCCCCCTTCCTTCTGATGATCTAGATCTTGATTGGCACCCACCAATTGAGTCTGAGAGGGAGGCACGCCATGAGCAGACAAAGCTAGGTAAAAGGAAGGTTCCCGCAAGGCTTTCAGTTATGGGTGATGACGAAGAAGAAGTAGAAGTGGTGTATTCTGCTGCTGATGAAGAGTCTGACGATGACGACCCAGTCATCACAGTCGTCACTCCAGCCGCAGCGGGCATGCAGCAGACAGACATTTTTACACTATCTCGCAATGCGTGGCTGGATGTGGGTGGCGTGGCACTGGTACCACCACCAACATAGGTAACTACTACACCAACATGACCTACAGCTTCCATATTTCCTCTTCAGAAGGGCCGGCAGGGACCTCCATCCAGCTTGACCTCTATTATCTCAAGTAGTGGTGCTGTAAGGGCACAATGAGTCAAATTCCGCCACGCCCATCCTCCACTTCATCTGACATTGAATGTGGCACCTCCACCACCACCACCAAAAATCTCAAGTCCCCAGTTTGGGGTTTCTTTAGTATTAGCAAAAAGGCGGAAAACCAAGTTATTTGTTTGATTTGTAAACAAGTAGTTAGTCGGGGTAAGCTTGGTACCAACTATGGTACCGGAGGCCAGAGAGGTCATCTCCAAAAACACCACAGCATCCAATGGAGGGCGCACCTACGTAACATTTGGAAAGCCAATAGTACAAATCCAAATGTAGCCATTGATATTGCATCTGATGACAAGGAGCTGATCGTGCAGGGTGGAGGTGAAGAAGCGACAGAAATTTCTTCTGGTACACACAGTACCCCTGGCAGCAGCACTGCAGTTGTAGCGCCCACACCCTCTACCCCAGAAACATCTAGGTGGCACAGTAAGTCTGGTAGAGACACCAATGAGAAAAAGTACATCAATGAGCCTAACTGGGCTGAAGAAGTCTGGATCATCATCACATATGAAAATGGTCCAGACCACCATTAAAAGCATGTTTTGGTCGGAGGCGCCATTGGAATGCAACCACCCAACAGCACGTCTGTATAATGCAATGCTGGCTAAAATGTTAGCGCTGGACCTTCTCCCTTTTTCTTTCGTGGAAGGGGTGGGTTTTCTAGAATTTGTGGCACAAGTCTGCCCTAAATGGAAGGTTCCTACCCGGTCCTATTTTGCCAGAGTTGCGGTTCCAGCACTACATCAAGATGTGCTGGACGTGATTGGGGCAGCTTTGCTGAAGAGTGCTGTTCACACTATCCACCTGAGCATAGACATGTGGACCAGTTGCCAAGCTGTTGAATACATGTGAATCACTGCACACTGGGTCTCTTTTGCGGGGGTTAGAGAGAAGATAGCTGCAGGTGTTGACAGTGTCACAATTTTTCAAGCTACTCGGAAACATGCAACAGTAGCCATGTTTGCCATGGAGAAATCTCATACTGCAGTAAACATTTTGGAGGAGTTTAACAGTAAGGTCTTAGAATGTCTGCAGCCAAGAAGGCCCATGATTCGTTATGTTTCCACAAATAATGGCAGTAATATAGTTAAGGCCATGGCTGATGGTGGCTATTTTAGAGTGCCGTGTTTGGCACACAGCATTAACATTATTGTTCAAGATTTCTTGAAATAAGAAAACACAGTCAGCAAGTTACTGCCGAAGAATCTGCACACATTTCAGCCATTCTTTTAAAGCCCGGAAGCAGCTGAGGATCATTCAACATGACCGTAGAGTGCCAGTCAGAGGACTCATCCAGGAGGAGGCAACATGTTGGAATTAAACCTTCTACATGCTTGAGCGTCTGTTTGAGCAGTACTTGGTAATCAATGAGTATGTCTTTGAACGGGGTGCTTCTATGAAAGACATGAGGCTAGAGGTGGAGGAATGGGACCTAGTTAAAAGCTTGACAGGCATGCTTCATCCTTTTGAGGTCTTCACGCGTGAAGTCAGCATGGAGGACTGTACTTTGGGCAAAGCTATCCCATTGTTGCGCATGCTAGAGCACCAACTGAAGGCGGTGTCTTCAACGTTCTGAATTGATGCTGAAAAACAAGACACATATCAGTTGGCGGAGAGCTTATTAAGCCGCCTAGTTGACAATGCAAGGCTTAAAGCAATACATTCAGAACAACATTACATTTGTGCCACTATTCTGGATCCACAGTACAAAAAGGCACTGGCCAGCAATACATTCATTCCTTGTTCTGAAGCAGATGTTTCCAAGTACAAACATTGGCTAGCTCTGTCAGCCACTCGGTTCGAAAAAGAGCGACAGGAAATTGAAGGAACCACCACAAATACTACTGAAGCAGCAGGCCTTCCGTTGTCAAGGATCCAAATCATGTGGCAGAATGCAGTCACTTTTCCTCAGAGCCATTACAGACACCAGCAACCGTATCATCACCTGCACCAGGCCCAGCCATAATATTGTCGGAAGCGGATTGGATAACTCATCAAGAATTTGCTCATTCCAGTGTTGATGCAAAGGCAACAGATGGTACACGAAGTGGAGCACCCCTGGAGGACCTTGAGTGGATGGTGCAGGCCTATCTGGATGACCCAACAGAGGTCTTCTTTGATCAGAACCCATTGGTGTATTGGTATGGGAAAAGGCCTCAATGGCCACTGATCACCAAGCTGGACATAACTTATTTGGCTTGCCCACTCGCAAGCGTGTCTTCTGAACGTGTTCTCAGTGCTGCTGGTGCCATTGTAACTTCAAAAAGGACCCGCCTCCCGCCTAAAAATGTGGAGAGGTTAACAATGATCAAGATGAATCAGCACTTCATACCACCAGATTACAAAATATGTGAATCCACGCAGGGAGAAGAGTACACCGACTTAGGTGACGGAATTTCTTCTCTATTAGCTAACCTACTCCCAGTTCAATTCACAGAGTTTGAGGACGAGCTTTAATTTTCTGACACCTAGGCTTGAAATACTTACTTTTTTCCCCATCCTTATTCACTTTTATTTCTGTGTGTCTTTCTTTGTTTTGCAACTTTTAGCACAACAAAACTTTAATCACAACAAATCCATCAGCAGCACTGTCTTTGTCTTATTTCCATATTGAAGATGCTGCTGTCTGCATTCCTGAAGTTCACAACTCAGTCATGCTCTTCTATCGTTCTTCCCCAGACTCCCCCTATCCATTTCCCTCAAGGGAGATGGCCGGATTACGCAGAATCAAGAAACTGTCGCTTCGTAGACGAGTCCCCTCAAAAGAAGTGGGACTGGAATGACTGACTATACTGACTATTACTTCTGAAATTGACACAAGAGGCTGCCCTGTGGGCCTTTACTTAAGAATAAGATGCTGACAAAAAGTGTAACATGTAATGAATGATGAGATGACATGCAGTGGACAGCAATGTCTGTCTGGCTCTGAGGAAAACAATTGCTGTTTGTTTGTTGTGCATGAAATGAATCCTGTGCGCTGTTATTATTAAATCTACTCTGTTTACCTTGTTTAATACAAATTGTACTTCTACTGCAGGGGCCTTTACGTTGCATTTTTTAATATGGAAAATGTACTTGGACTCACTGTGTGTAGACTGTGACTGCATGAACAACATTGAGTTTGCCAACACCATGATGATGATGAGTCATGATCACCAAAGTTACAAAATATCTTCACAGTCACTCACTGGGATGGATAGAAAATCATCGTCGATTTACAGAAGAACTATGGCCATTTTGTGAGTGGCAAACAGGTTCAACAGCCACAAGTCAACAACAGCCACATCAGAACTACATGTCTGTCTACTCGTGGTATGGAGTGGTCGAGCTAGTGTAGTGTTATGCCAGAGTCCATACAGCGGTTGATGTAAAATTTCGGCTATGTGGCTTGCTGTATAAAACTTGATCTGCTTTGTCTGTCTGTGTCAAAGAGGTATGCTACATGGAGGTTGGTTCACTCAGTGGTGCCTGCTTTGACCGTCTGCATGGCCCTGGCCTACTGTGTGCTAATTATTATCCTGGAAACAGAGACTCAGAGTAGGCATTTTAGAAATGATGCATGTATGTAATACTGTCATCTCTGAAAGTGAAAGTGTTATTTTTGCACTACACACCGTACCTTATATTTTTCCTCTGGGGTGTATTAATTTCCCTTTCTGTTTTTCCATCGACAATTACAGGCCGGCACTTACCCTGTGGGATGGGAAAAACATTAACTCAGGCTTACCATAGCAATCCGCAATTCCGCATCCGCCAGGCAGGCAGTGGACACTAGTGTGGTCACCAAGATTGATCAACGGAGCGCCCTTATGGAATTGAGGAGTACTGCAAATAAGAGGAATGGCTGGATGCATGCAACTTCCCAATTTGACCAGGACAACTACAACATACAGTTACATTACCCACTGCACTTGTCCTTATCTTTTAAATAATGTTATTGTTGTGAACTTCTATGAGTGCGACTCTGTGCGTTTGCTCTTTGCTTCAAATTCATCCCTACAGCTATTTGATAAGTTTCTTTGCTAGTTTTAGAACTAATGTAATGTTATGTTGTACTACTAAGTGTTTATTCTCTGTGAGGGGAGATAGGCAAGTAAAATTGTGTAATTACTGCAGCCCTGTATGTCTAATTGTTTAGTACTAGTTAGTAAGTTGTAGTAAGTACTACTTTTCAGTAACCTAACCATCCATTTAGCAAACAACTTCATGCATGCACTTCCTTTATGTCCCTTAAAAGATTTATGGATATCTTCGTATCAAAGATTTGTTTTTCTTCATTTGTTGTTTGTCCATGCTGTGTTTTTTTTCTCTCTCCAAAAAACTTTCCCAAAACCCCCCATTCCCATCCATTTTTCAAACCCTAACCCTCTTCCCCCGGGCTGTGTGGTTTTCATTGAGGTGTGACTAAATGACACCAATAATGCCACATGCTTGCTGGGGGGGATAAGGTCAAAAGCAACAGAAAATTAATTTCAAGGCAGGTCAAGGAATCCGAGGATATATTCTTATTCTGCTTGACACACACCCATGAGTATTGGCAAATCAATTCAGAATTTCATGTCCACCATCGAGTGGATTCATCATCAACAACATCCTCCTACATGTGACTAAAGCTTAAGCTTAAGCTGCCATGTCCTTTAGTAGTCGTTCTTGTAGTAGCCATAATCCACGCAACTAGCAGTTTTGATTGAATACTTTAGCATCGCTTAGGCTACAATTTATGGCACTGTTCTTGTGTACTGTACTATTGTACTGTTCTAATGCTCCTCTCAGGCCACTCAATGTCTCATTTCCTTTTTTTCATATGCTGCTACTGCCAGTATATACCAATACTACTACCACCACAACGATGCCATTTCATCCGTCCAGGATTCCGTAGCCAACTTTAATCAACATTTGCCATGCAGCCAGTCCTGTACCTAGCCCGATTCTCAAACACGAATCACAGGTAAGATAAGCATTTTGGGGGAGGAAGAATAACAGAGTAGGAGGAGAGGGAAGACTGACGGTAGTACTAGTAAAGTAGTAGGACAATTGAATTCACTAACTCTGTCAGTGGCACTTTTGTACAAATTTGGGCGATGACTTAGACAATTTGAATCAACCAGCCAGTTAAGTTTCAGGAAAACAATCGTACAGTTAACTCCCCCTGCCTCCCCCACAAAACAGTAATAACGCGTATGCTATGATTAAGTGGAAAATAAATAATTATTTTGATCCTAACAAAAATAAACTATCCCACAAGACCCGATCCACCGCCCTCCCTAACCCCAACCAATATCCATGAAATAAATGTCCCCAAAAGTTCAACCCCCCCCAAAAGTCTTTACAAAAGGGGCAAGAAACAGTCTCTACTTTGGCCGGTGGTGTCCTGTAGCCAGGTGGTCCAGCAGCTCCCTCCGGAGGGCCTTGAGCAGGACTTTCTGCCTCTCCACCTCCTGCTCAAGGTAGGCAACTCGCAGGGTTAGGTCGGTGCACACGTGCCTTGCAGGTAGTGTGGGGGGCAGCTGTTGGTTGAGCTGCTCAGCGGCGGCGGGTGGCTGCCGGACCATTGCGCCGTACCGCTGGAGGATTGCGCTGGCTGTATGACCCAGGGACAGTGGAGGAGGATGCAGCTGTTGTTGTTGACTGAGACAACTCCTTCTCCTGAGGCACCAGCCGCCGATATTTGGCGACAATTGCCTCCATCTTCCGGCTCCTTGCCCGGATAGCCAACTCTTTCCTCGATGGTTTAGAAGGAGTATCTATATGAAGAAAGAAAAAAATACTGTAACCAATACTCTTTAAGATTAACACAAAATAATTCAATAGAAAGTTGTGTCACAGTAGCACTAGCAACTTGCAAGCACGGTACATAACATTTGTGGCATGTATCTATATAACCTCCCACTTCGTCGGCCTCTGCTCTAACATTAGTGAGAGTTTCAGGAATTCTACTAGCACTATGGACTCACTACGTTAGACTCAGACAGTACACCAGTCTTCTCTCTTGTTTAGCGAAATTAGTACGTAAACTTGTGGAAGCCGGCATAATGCCAGTGCAGTGAGCCTGCACCCAAGAAAAACAGACGCAAGCCATGATGACGAAGACTCACATTACTGTTACCAGTAGATGCAGGTGGGGAAGCTCTTACTTTTCTATTACGGTTGGCACTGGCAATACTCTGTTACAACAAGGGCTGCTGCTCAATTAATTTAACTTTCAATCAATCAATCAATCATAACACTTGTATAGCGCACTACTCACCCGGAAGGGTCTCAAGGCGCTTGGGGGGGGTCCGCTACTACTCGAACAGCCAGGTCTTGAGTTGTCTCCTGAAGGCGAGGTGGTCCTGGGTCAGCCGAAGGTGGATGGGGACGGAGTTCCATGTCTTGGCTGCCAGGTAGGAGAAGGATCTGCCTCTGACGGTGGCTCTTCAGATGCGTGGTACGGCGGCGAGGGCGAGGCTGGTGGACCGTAGCTGGTGGGCGGGCGTGTAGAAGGTCAGGCGGTCGTTGAGGTACTTGGGGCCCAGGTCATGGAGAGACTTGTGTGCGTGGGTGAGGAGTCTGAACGTTATCCTCTTGTTGACGGGGAGCCAGTGCAGGTCCCTCAGGTGGCCGGAGATGTGGCTGCGTCGGGGGACGTCCAGTATGAGTCGGGCGGAGGCGTTCTGGATGCGTTGGAGTCTTTTCTGTAGCTTGGCTGTGGTTCCGGCGTAGAGGGTGTTTCCGTAGTCCAGTCGGCTGGTGATGAGGGCCTGTGTGACCGTCTTCCTGGTTTCGGTTGGGATCCATCGGAAGATCTTGCGAAGCATGCGAAGGGTGTGGAAGCATGTTGAGGAGACGGCGTTGACTTGTCTGGTCATCGAGAGGGAGGAGTCCAGGATGAAGCCTAGGTTGCGTGCGTGGTCTGTTGGCTTGGGAGCGGTGCCCAGGGCTGGGGGCCACCAGGAGTCATCCCAGGCGGAGGGTGATGGTCCTAGGATGAGGACTTCCGTCTTGTCTGAGTTCAGTTTCAGGCGGCTGTTCATCATCCACTCGGCAACGTATTTCATCCCTTCGTGTAGGCTGGTTCTGGCGGTGTCTGGGTCTCTGGTGAGGGAGAGGATCAGCTGGGTGTCATCGGCGTAGGAGATGATGTTGAGGTTGTGTTGGCGTGCGATGGCAGCAAGAGGTCTCATGTAGACATTGAAGAGGGTGGGGCTGAGTGAAGATCCTTGCGGGACGCCGCAGATGACTTTGGTGGCCTCGGATCGAAACGGGGGGAGGCGGACTCTATGTGTTCTTCCGGCGAGGAACGAGATGATCCACTCCAGTGCCTTCTCTTGGATGCCGGTGTTGCTGAGGCGTTGGACTAGGGTGCGGTGGCAGACAGTGTCGAACGCTGCAGAGAGGTCCAGGAGGATGAGTGCCGCTGTTTCCCCGTTGTCGAGCAGGGCTCGGATGTCGTCGGTGGCTGCTATGAGGGCGGTCTCGGTGCTGTGGTTGGCTCTGAATCCGGACTGCGAGGGGTCAAGGGATCCGTTTGTCTCGAGGAAGGCAGCAAGCTGTCTGTTGATGATCTTCTCGATGACTTTGGCAGGAAAAGGGAGGAGCGAGATGGGGCGGAAGTTCTTGAGGTCGGTGGGGTCCGCTGTTGGTTTCTTCAGTAGGGCACTGAGCTCGGCGTGCTTCCAGCTCTCCAGGAAGGTGGCGGTGTTGAAGGAGGTGTTGATGACGTCCCGGAGTTGGGGTGCGATGGTGGAGTCGGCCTTGTTGAAGACGTGGTGGGGGCAGGGGTCGGTAGGGGATCCGGAGTGGATGGTGTTCATCGTGCGGGCTGTGTCTTCGGTGGTTACCGTGGTCCAGGTGCGGAGGGTGGCGGTGGGGTGCGATGGTTCGATGGTTGGGTGTGAGGGCGGTGCGCCGAAGCTGTTGTGGATGTCGGCAATCTTGCGGTGGAAGAACGAGGCGAGAGAGTCGCAGAGATCTTGTGAGGGAGTGATGTCGTTGTTGCCGGTGCTGGGGTTGGAGAACTCCTTGACGATGCTGAAGAGTTCCTTGCTGTCGTGGGCATTGTTGTCTAGTCGTTCCTTTAGTGATTTCTTCTTGGTGGTATGGATGAGCTGGTGGTGCTTGCGGGTGGCGTGTTTGAGGGCGGTCATGTTGTCTGTGGTCTGGTCGCGGAGCCATGCTTTCTCGAGGGTGCGGCAAGTCTTCTTGGAGTCCTTGAGTTCGTCGGTGAACCAGGGGGCCTTCTTGCTTCTGGGTCTGCTGGGAGGGTCCTTCAGTGGTGCGAGGTCATCGGCGCAGGCGGTCAGCCACTGCGTGAAGTTGCGGGCTGCTTCGTTGGGGTCATTTGTGCTGGCAGGTGGGTTCTGGCTGAGGGAGGTGGTGAGCTGGTCGGCGGTGATCTGGCTCCATCTCCTGTGAGGAGCCTGCTGCGGGTGGTGGTGGGTTGTGGTTTTTCTGAAGCTGAAGTAGATGCAGCTGTGGTCGGTCCAGTGGAGAACGGTGGAGTGGCTGAAGGTGATGTGCTTGCTGGATGAGAAGACTGGATCAAGCGTGTGGCCGGCATAGTGGTTGGGGGTGTTGACCAGTTGCTTGAGTCCGAGGTTGGCGAGGTTGTCCAGCAGGGCGGCGGTGTTGCGGTCCTTGTTGTTCTCCAGGTGGAAGTTCAGGTCCCCTAGGAGGATGTAGTCAGCGGAGGGGAGGGCGTGTGGGCTGATGAAGTCCGTGATGTCCTCGCTGAATTGTGTGCGTGGTCCCGGGGGTCTGTAGATAAGGGTGCCTCTGAGGGTCATCTTCGGGTCGGTGTGAATCTGGAAGTGGAGGTGCTCGGCGGCGGCGAAGGTGTCGATGGCGTTGGTCGTGATGCGGTTGGTGTTCTTGTGGATGATGGCGATGTCGGGGGCTGAGGAGGCGTACATCCAGATTTCAGTGAGGAAGGCGACGTCTGGTGATGTTGTGTCGAGGAGGTTCCAGAGTTCCACGGCGTGTCTGTGGACGGAGCGGGTGTTGAGCAGGATGCACTTGAGGTTGCTGCTGGTGTTCGGCTTGGCGGGCGCGGTGCAGGTTCGGAGGCAGGTGAACTTGCATGTTCTGCAGGTGAAGGGTCCGTGGGTGCGTTTCGGGGCGTCCCGGCAGCAGGTGGGGTCCCGGCCGGCATTGAGGGCATTGAGGGCAGCGGCGTTGTAGGTCCGTTGGGTCGTCTTGCATCGGTGGGGGCCAGGGGTCATGGCGCTAGGCGCGGTCCAGGCGCAGACGGGCGCAGACGGGCTTGCCTTTGGCGTGCCTGCCCTGCCCCTCTACTACAAAAGGAAAATGAAGAAGATAATATGATCATCGATCCCTTCACATGATATTTGCTTATGTAAGGGATGACTTTAGGTGCTTTGTTTTTATTGATTGAGTGAACACCGATAGGCCACACATGAATGACAGAGTTGAAAACAAATTATTAACATAGATAGTGAGTGGTCCCGTAATCGCCGGAGGAAGGCACTTGTCACTTGGCTTGATAATGTGAACTATACAATAGATAAACAATATATGCTGTGCTTGCAAACTACTGTTAGTCAAGGGAGTATTCTGAAAAATTACAACTTCTACTTTCCTCGGCTTTGCTACTCTGGCACGGACGTGTGGTGTTACATACTAACACTCTTCATCCTGTGACCGTCTACTCTGTCTACTCTACATACACCTATGCTATCTATGAGGAAGATACCATCCAGGCATCCATACATTCTCACCGACAAACACCCTTTTCATTTTATTTTGTAAACCACCACCCATGCATCAGTGCTTGACTTGCATTTGAATTTGACCCAAACTGCACACATACAGTTTCTGTTTCACCCACCCAGGCAATCCTCTTTTCTTTCTCCTTCCACCCATCCTTGTTTCAACCGGCCATGCATCAGATTCCTACTAGCCACCTCTGCCTGCATTCAAAAACACGTATCATTCTTTGCCAGTCATTAATTAAACTCACCTGTCCTTCCTCCTTCCTTACACCCTTCTTTCCCTTTTCGTTCATCCCATCCATCAAGTTCATCTCTGATCTGACTTGGCTTCTCGATAAAACTTTCACAGCTGAGTTGAAGTCAAATTTAGAGGAGGCCATTGGTTACTCGTCAACTCCCGCCGCTAATGCTATTGCTAATGCGAAGTCAAGGGTGACTGTCTTCTACCAGGTTGACAAAAACTTTGTTATAAATTTGTAAGTCTTCTTTCCAGTAAACTGTACTTGTACTGTACAACATACAACCCTGTAGCGAGCCTACTCTGCAATCTCAATAAGTAAGGAATATAATAGCTTACCACTGCCCGCCACTACCAAGGCATCCCCCACAGCAGTTCCTGCTGGCACTGGTGGCACCGCATCCGCCCCTGGAGTGACCACCTCCGCGCTGGCCCCGGCACTGGTGGGTGTTGTCTGCATTTCATATTTTTAGATGCCATATACACCACTGCCTATTTTGTCTAGGAATGAAAAAGAATGTTACTACATAAACAAATTTAATTATTTGTGACTCTCTAGTCTAAACTAAAAATTCCTCTTTCGGAAGGGGAGGGTGTTTTTATTTATGCTTAGCCATAACATGCTACACTTTTTGGCACAACTGATGAATGCTTGCTTTTTAACACGCACCATTTTTCTCATAACAGACAGAAGATTCCCTTCTACGAACAAGAGCAATATGTTACTCATCATCATCACCTCAGTACTTTAAGTTCCAACTAGGTGAGGGGTCTCCCACAATTAATGTGTAAATCAGCCACTGTTCAGTTTTAATGAGTTCACCGTTTCTGTTCTATGAAGTTGATTTTAATAAATGTTTTTATATAATGCATAATTGCAGTAATATGCAGAGTACACACAGAGCTAGTTGTTTTACTTTTAATAAAGCTTTAAAACTTACATAGACTCTGTGGTTTTTGGTCATGAGTGAATGAGCGATAGGGTTTGCAATTTGAAAGCATGATTCCGTGACTCTGAGAGGTCGGGGCTCTGACTTCGTAGTCTTATGTTCTGGGTTGTATAATCATTGGGGATCATCGCTGCATTCGGGAGCTAAATAATGACTCTAACACACTAGCTAGTCAGTAAGGAGATTGGGGGTTCAACTTCTATTATGACTGAGGTATGTGGAAAGTCTAACATGTGCCTATTATCACCAATGCCCTATTTCTTGTCCATAGTTCTGTATGTGCAGAATAGTCCCTGCAACAGTAGTAGTATGTCCTCCTATGCAATCAAAAAGTAAACTAGTGTCTTATTCTTGGTGGCCATTGACATTTTATTGTTGGGAATTGTCAAAGCATAAACATTAAGAATACTTCAAAAGACATTATGGACAACCCAGAGGACTGCACTCAGTGCCTAGAGCTATTGCTGAATAGGAGTTTTGTTTAACACCTTTTGCCAACTGTGCAAGCTTAGCTAGCTACACAGACAGACTAGTAATAATAAATTCTAGTAGCACAGAGAGTCATAGTAGAGGCAGGATAAGAATTTAGAAACAGTCTACAAGAAGATCTAAGACGATTTAGGAAAAAATAGAAATATGATGAACGTTTGGAATAAATAGGTGCTGTAAAAGTTAGGGAATTAAATTATTAATATTAACAGGAAAACTTACTGGGGCCAGCAGAAGAGCCCTCAGTGGACCGATCCTGGCCTTCCTGCTCCGCCGGCGCCGCCACCTCTGTCCTCTTGCCCCTGGGAGGTGCTGATGTACATGAAAGAAAGACACAAACATGGATGATTGTTGTCAACAAAATCAAACATTTATAAAAAACAATAGCAAATTATTTCGGGGAAATAAACAACAATTGCAATAAATTTATTGACCTATCTGATGTGGTCTACTAGGATATTAGTATTGCTGGATTTTCGGACCGTCTACTTGGAAAGTTATGTAACTCACTAAACCAACTACAAAAAGGTTCAACTAGGACTGGCAGCACTCAGGAGCACGCAAAGTGACAGACACAGTCCGTCATGATTGCAGATCACTAAAAAATGTCCTACTAAAAACCAAGTCATAATATACTCAACCTATCAATCCACCACCAGTATTTCTTCTTAGTGGCAGGAGTACAAAGGAAGGACTGGACTTGAGTCTCTAGTCTCTAGCATTACGGAGTTCTATAAAGTACACTCATACATAATCATTCAGGCCAAATGAGCACAAAACTGAAAACAAGTAAGCATAGTAGCACCGCCACTGTGCAGGCGAGCACCTGCAATCACAGAAGCTTTTGAAACATAATTTACCTGTAATGTAATCGGCAGCATTCTTGCTCTTCGGAAAAAACATATATTTGCAATATAACACAGAGCAGAAGAAAACAAAGTAGTTAATAAATAGCTACTAGTACTCACCAAGCCCAGGTATCTCGACGCCAAGCAGGTCGAGCAGGTCTTGTTCCTGGTCCAGTATGTCGGACCACTGGTGCGTCACCTGGTTATAGGTGCGCCGGACCCCTGACTCCCGATACATGGCCCGGCACACCTTACCCCATAGCTGGCGACGCTCCTGGTACCGGGCCTGCCTCCTGCTGCGATGGTCTTGGGGAGGTGGCGCTGCACAACGAAGACAAGTGCGGCCGCCTCCACCGTGCTGAAGATCTCCCTGGGACTTACAGACGCCCCCCTTAAACGCCTGCAAGGGAGCCAGCTGCAGGGTGAAGAAAAGGGAAAAAGTAAATAAAAGAAAAGCGAGAGTTAAAAAAAAGTAGTTATTAAAGTAACGAAAAGTTGAAAAAAACACAAAATATAGATGTACAAAAATAGAGAGAGAGATAATGAGTAAAAAAGATTAAAAAAAAGTTCAAACAAAGAAAGGATTACAAAAGGCATGCCCAGAATCATAGCAATGAATGAAAAACAAGATGGCTGCGCCCATTGCAACTGCGTGGGTAAGTTTGCGCGATATTTTGCGAGCATGCAAAAACGGATGCGAACACGCAACTGCGACCCGGAACAGGAAGTGCGCAACGCGAGCATGCAACTCGCGGCCGGAAACGGAAATACGCAATGCAAACAGTGAAAAACAAGATGGCCGCGCCCATATACGACCGTATGGGTAACTTCGCGGTGGCCGCGGTGAAAAAAAATCCAGCGAGCTCGCAAAAATAAAAAAATCTGCAATCTCGCGAAAGTTAGCGTATTTTGCGAACCACGAGTACGCTTTGGCGCGAATTCGCGTACTGTGAGTTGGCAAAATCCGCCCACACTTAACCTATACAGTTATACACACATCACCTCACTTATTCAAACATATACTAACACATACTTACTCTCTTATACAATCACTGATAGAAGTACACTCATACAAAAGCATAGGAATTCCACTGTTATAGTTAGTTGAGCTAACTTTAACTCGCACCCCCACAATGCACTGCTGATGACGTCACATATTACATCATTCATGACATGGTCAGTGACATCACTGATGTCATCACTGATGACATCATCCTGAAAATGTGTTTTTCTTTAACATTTAAATATGTATTATATATATATATATATATATATATATATATATATATATATTCACAGAAAAAACCATAGGTTATAGACCATATATAGTTAGGAATTAGCATTTACAAAACCTTGAAAATTCACTGAAAAAACCATAGGTTATAGACCATATATAGTTAGGAATTAGCATTTAGAAAACCTTATTTTACTCACACAAAACCATTGAAATTCCATATATAGTTAGTTGCACTAACTATATATCGCGCACCCGCAATCCACTGCTGATGATGTCACATATTACATAATTCATGACATGGTCAGTGACATCACTGATGACATCACTGATGACATCACTGATGACATCTAATTTGACATCATTCTTGTGCTAATACGATAAACCTCTTCAGACTCTAATATAACCTTAGATACACTCAGTGTATACAGACACTCACACACTGTCACTCATCCATGGAGTTACTCACACACCTAGTCAGTCATGCAAAGAAACAATCTCACCTCCATTTCCTCAACTATACAGTTATACACACCTTACTTATTCAAACATATACTAACACATATTTACTCTCTTATACAATCCCTGATACAAGTTCACAATGATCCATACAGCCACTCACACATTCAGTGGCTCTCATGCACAGTTATTTATATATGCCAACTCTCACATGTACTGTGTTTTACATATGTACTTACTATGACAAGTAGCATTGAGATATCCATTCACTCATCAATACACTCATGCACACAGTCAACCGCCCATGTAGCTTTTTCCACATGCACTCTTGAACTCATACACCTAGTGAATCAACTGCTCACACATCTATGCACAGAGTCACACACCTCCCAGCCACCCCCACACAAACTCAATCTCCCATAGAAATACTTGGGCAACCAATTAATAACACATATAGCCTCTCGTATAGCTAATGATCAACACATGCAGCAGTTTACATCACAACAGACATAATGATGCACAAATTAAGACAGTTTAGTCACTAACCCATGCATTCAGTGAGACACATTTAATCACTCACTCATACAGTCAGTCACGCACCTACTAAATCCTTCATCCAGACACTTATACATCCACTCATTCTTCAATATCTAAGACATATTTTAACTTTACAGAAACATACAGTCACTGGATGTTGTCATCAGTGATGTCATTTGAGATGTCATCAGTGATGTCATCAGTGATGTCACTGACCATGTCATGAATGATGTAATATGTGACATCATCAGCAGTGGATTGCGGGTGCGCGATATATAGTTAGTGCAACTAACTATATATGGAATTTCAATGGTTTTGTGTGAGTAAAATAAGGTTTTCTAAATGCTAATTCCTAACTATATATGGTCTATAACCTATGGTTTTTTCAGTGAATTTTCAAGGTTTTGTAAATGCTAATTCCTAACTATATATGGTCTATAACCTATGGTTTTTTCTGTGAATTTCATTGGTTTTTTAACAGCTAATATCTGTAGCTGTAAAATGTATTCTTCTTTAAATCCAAAAATATATTTTATATGTTTATGAATAATTTTTTTTTTAAATATTTTTTTTTCTTCGTTCCCGCTTCGCGAATCGGGAAGCTTCCCGTTAGCTGACCTTGATGCCGCGAAATAGACCGCGAGCCGGTAAACGTTTCTTTACCGCAAGTGCCGCGTTAGAAAACAACATCGTGACGCCTCCCGTCCGCATGACGTTTCACGTTGTCGCGTGATACGTCATATGACGTGCTACGTTAGCGAACTGGTACGCGAAGCGAGTCGCAAAGCGCAGGTTTCTGGAAGCAAACCGGGAGGCCCTGCAAAGCGCTTAACGTAAACACAGCAAGTCATGTGACTTGGTAATAACACTTTTCATTGGTTCATTTCACTTTTGGTTTCCTAATGATGTAAGACTAGGTCATATAATCTAAAATGAACACTTTTGATTGGTTGAGAACTCTTGTTTTTCCCAAATGATGAAAATCCCTCCTTCTTTCCTCACTCTGACTTTCATCATTGTGAGAGAAAGACCCTTTGTGATCACTGAGCAATGGCTTCTTTAGTAGCTTCAGCTGGTGCTTCCCCACCACCTCCACCACATCCAAGGAAGAGTGGACCACCTGCTCAAGTTGTAATTCAACAAGAAGAAGAAGAAGAGGAACAGGAGGACGAGCACGAAGAGAGGCAGTTTTTGCCTGAGCAGCCCAAGACGTCTCACCGGAAAGAAAACTTCATTTGGCAATTTTTTAAAATTCCCAAAGGTCAGAAAAAAGTAAATGCAAGATACGTAACTTGCCTTATATGTCAAGATAGACTGTCCAGAGGGACCGACAAAAAATACAGTTTCGGAAACTACACAATGCATCGCCATATGACTAGGTGGCATCCTAACAACTACAGTGCTGCACAGTTTCGGAACGACCTAGATAATCTCCCTATTATGGCCAGAAGATCTGTTGTACCGGAAGTAACGGGACCAGAGGGCAGGGAGATGGTGCCAAATATACAAATGAGATTTGGTGAAGTAAAACACACCTGCGTATTTTGCGATGGATTCATTTCCTACGGAGAAAGAAGCATCACTCTGATCAACAGAGCTATTGACTATCATATGCAAGTTTGTCCGAAACGCCCAAAATAATAAATACTTATTTTTTTTGTTTTGTTGCTCCTGTTGAGCCCTTTACAATGAATCGTTTTCATTGCCCCCTCCAAGAAAAACCCAAAAAAATATAAAACTGTTCCGAAAAATTCAAAAACAGTAAAAAAATGTTCAGAAAAATAAAAAAAAAAGTTCTTTTCAGAACTACCTCCCCGTTATTAAAAAATTGGTACAATATTTGGAACTGTGCCAACCTCTATTTCTCTTTGTTCGCTTCCTAGTTCGCTCGCTGGTACGCGAACTGGAAGCGAACCAAAAACAGTAAGTATAAGGGAAGGAAACACACACTTATCTTAAAAGAAAGACAGCTATAGGGGAGTAAACTAGAGATACCATTACCCATAATCCACTGCTGATGATGTCACATATTACATCATTCATGACATGCTCAGTGACATCATCAGCAGAGGATTGCGGGTTTTTTGGCAACATGCCTTATCCACGGTTTAATAACGCTGCCTTTTGCTTTATATAAGTTTTCAAATTGTATGAAATATATACCAATAGGTCGTTATGAACCTTTAGGTAGTGCTTTTGTTCATGAGGTCTGGTCGCTTCCATACACATACAGATGTTTCAAAGATGATCAAGAAGTTTATCTGAATGGAGAGGAATGCACTGAGACGCCAGATCATTCACTAATGTGTAGGCACATACAGTTACACGATTCATGCAACAAACACCGACCAAATATGGCTTGCGTGTTGCAAGGCACGCCAGTTCCTGCTATCATCCCCACGTTCAAGTTGTTGGAAAATGGTAGTTATTTGATGCTCAATAATGAAGATTGTTCTGAGTTAATTAAAAGTATTCCTTTTATCGTAACAGTAAGTGAACGGGTTATTTGCTGCAGAAATGTTCTATTTCCTCCCACACATGAACATAGGGAGTTTTCAATCTGACCACAAATACCAACCTTGGGACACGTTTCAACGGCATGGCAAGAATAAGAGCTCTTTTGTCTCAGAGAGAGGTGGCCTTGAGTTCGGCCCGTGAAACTTTCGTACTTCACATAGCGAACACCCGTACACAGGTTTGCCTTTCAATTTCAGCAACATGTTTCCGACTATCTTTAACGCATCCTCCACAAAATCCCTGGCACACTTTTTTAAAGTTGTTACCAGTGGTCTCGTGACTTCATTTGAGAAAATCTTTGGAGTCATCCCTGCTCCCTTTCATTGTATTTTCTGCACTCTGGTTCGTGGATTGGCATTTTTACTTGCATTACCAGCGGACGCTCTTGTGCTTTTTTACATTTTTAAATATGGATGTCCCTCCTATGCAACCTCCGACCCTGCAGCTGCTGACACTGTTCCGCAATCGCATGCTAGAATATTATGGCACAATGCCGTTGGCGATATTAAGCACGGCATATGGATTATCTTTTCGGTTCTCCTACTTCACCTGTGTCCAGCCTGTATTTCACTGCCTGACCTGTGATTTCGATTGGGCCATTGATTTGTGTCTCTGCGGACCGGTTTCTCCTGACGTCGACTTTAATCAGCTGATGACTCCTATCATTACTCACGAGTTGATTTGTCCTGGCGAAAGGATTATGGCTGTGGCATTGATGCATGGACTACTTGGTCCCTGGAATTTACTGGCGGCAGCACAGTCTTTCTTGGAACAGAGCTTTCTTGAAAACCCACCGAGCTGTCCTCTGATGTTGATAGAGGATCCGGTGCTGGGAGAGCACGTATGTTCTTTTCCGCTTTTAAATTGGATGGCTGAACTGTTTTCGGATGAAGACGGTGACTTCCTATTGGAGGCTGTTGCAGCTTATTTTGCATACACAGTTATGTCATAGACCTTTTTCATGTTTGATATGCTGAGTACTAGCATTTCATTGACAATTCATTGACTTATTTGTCAAGTTTTTATTATTTACCTTGCCTATTGGCTTAAGACTCGATAAAGTACTTGGCTGTTTTATTTTTCTTTAGCATTGAATTTTCCTAGTTTTTAATGCTTTACCTTGCGGACCGTCCACATATAAACTTGCAATCTGCTCTCATGAGATGGCACTTCTATTATCTTATTCAGTTCGTTTCCGGATCATGAGGAGGTGTCATCTAGGTCCTGGATATCTTTACACCGTGTTAAGTTAGCATGGGCTCATTACCGGTTTAAACGCCATTTTTCCTTTTTTGCAACTTCTGCACACGACACTTAGTTGTTGCTTTAGCTTTCCACCTAGTAGTTCATCGTGGTTTACATGAGAATAATATGTTATTGGTCTACTATCTGCTTTACTTGTTAAACTATATCTGTACAGCGAGTGCTAAAGTTTCAAGAACAACACGATACAGAATTGTTATGAGGTCTGATCTCCACGACTTCATACTCATAACATAAGTGCAACTTCTGCCAATTCTGGGCATGAGGCGGGTTTTATATTGCTTTGCCGAACACACATACACAACAGTTGATGCGGTTCACATGAAGAGAGAGCTGGTGTATGCTGATGTGATTCCTTCAAATCTAAGACACTAAAGTATGGGCACGCCCTAAACCAACACAAAGAGACCTTCTTAGCAAATAATATAATATGTGTATTAGGGAGGGTGAGATATAAGCAGCCGCGGGCCGTGGAGGGAGTTACGATGGGGCAGGGAGGCGGGGAGGGGGAGAAGCAGGGTGGAGCCCTCTCTACCTTGCCCCTCCCCCTCCCCGCCTCCCTGCCCCACCGTAACTCCCTCCACGGCCCGCGGCTGCTTATAAGTGTTGCTAACTCTTATTCATTTACAGCATGTTAACATACTGTCACCATTCGCTTTTTATGTACTAGTAACTATGCTGGTAATTTTGCTACTGATAATATGTGTACTTGTATTCTCCACCCTGCTTCTCCCCCTCCCCGCCTCCCTGCCTCACCGTAACTCCCTCCACGGCCCGCGGCTGCTTATAAGTGTTGCTAACTCTTATTCATTTACAGCATGTTAACATACTATCACCATTCACTTTTTATGTACTAGTAACTATGCTGGTAATTTTGCTACTGATAATATGTGTACTTTTATTATCTAAGGTACTACGCCTGAGAAGACGGCATTAGTAAATAAACATTTCAAATACACATCTGTTCTTCTTAACTCCATGTTCTGGTTTCTAAGAAGTCTATAACGACCGACTGTTCATGAGTTCCACGTATCCTGAGGTACTATAAGTTCATATTCTGGATTGTCTAAACATTGAGAGTTTGTTATATCCAATGTGACACTGTACCTAGCTTGCTAAATAGTTTTTGATTACTAACGTGAGTTTTGGGACACCCTAATTCGCCGAGGTTCCAATCCTCTGTCCACAGTTCTGTGTGAGAACAGAAACCCTGCGACAGGGGCACCCCCGACCCTTGCTGGAGCTTCATCACACTTGCGATACAACTCCAGCAATGCATTCGCCGAGGTTCCAATCCTCTGTCCACAGTTCTGTGTGAGAACAGAAACCCTGCGACAGGGGCACCCCCGACCCTTGCTGGAGCTTCATCACACTTGCGATACAACTCCAGCAATGCGCCACCTTTACGGCACAGATACATCACGCATCTGTGCTGTTTTTGCCCCATGATGCGCCGCATTGTAAATGCAGCACACCATAGGTGACGGAACAGCGGCACAGAATGACTAACACATCCCTGGTGATGCGCCAGTCATCATAAATGTATCCCTATGCTTCTTATCTTGTTAGAGATGAACCGCCATATGTATCATCAAAGTTATTTGCATTTCCTAAATAGCGAACTTTAAGGAATAAATAGCGATTCTTTACCATTCCTAGTTTGCGATGAGCTATTTGCTAATTAGCCGAATGTAGCCCAATGAAGCCCAATGTAGCCCAATGTAGCCCAAAGATGGCCGCCAGACACACAAAAAAACAAATGTAGCCCAAATATCAGCCAGATGTAGCCCAACTATAGCCCAGTGACAGAATGACCAATCAGCTTCGCAAACCTCCGTTACGCGAAGCGGAGCGCTGTTACAGATATATATCTTTTTTTGAACGTTAATTTCTCAAAATCCACTGGAGCACATATATTAAGACCTAGCAAAGGCACATCGGGCTACCAGTCCCTAATATTTTGCCAAGTTTCGTGCAAATCCATTCAGCCGTTCAATTATTATTTATTTTTATTTTTTTTGCCCCGCGGGGCCCTTTTAAAACCTCCACATCAAACCTAGGGGGTCAGCGAGGATCTACTATGCCCCCTTATAGTTATTTCCCCCTTTGTTTTGACCTCCTCTTGTCTCTCGATCCTACCGAGAGACAAGATGGCGGCCGCTACGGACTGTTTGGAATGTTGACAGACGCCGGAGAACCAATCAGCTTCGCTTCACAAAGCTCCGTTGCGCGAAAAGTCCGCGAACCAGAGCGCTGCCTGGTCCGCGCTTACAGATATATATCTTTTTTTAAACGTTAATTTCTCAAAATCCACTGGAGCACATATATTGAGACCTACAAAAGGCACATCGGGCTACCAGTCCCTACAATTTTGCCAAGTTTCGTGCAAATCCATTCAGCCGTTCGGGCTAAAAGTGAGGCCAACCGCCCTATGGAAAACTCAATGTTAAAAACACGTTTTGGGACCCCCCTTTTTTCTCGGCCCCCACTGGACGAACCCCCCCCAAATTTTCAAGGGCTGCTCAGAAACAAAATGTGCCATTTTCCTGAAAATTTCAGCCAATTCCGTCCACAAACGCCAAAGTTATTAGACATAGAATTTTCAAAAAACCCATAGAGAAAAAATCCTAACTATATATACCTACTGGCGACCGCCAGTAGGTAATATATATATATATATCAAGCTGTATTGAAGAATGACTGGATGTATGAGTGTCTGGATGGAGGATTTAGTAGGCGTGTGACTCACTGTTTAAGTGAGTGATTAAATGTGTCTTACTGAATGCATGAGTTAGTGACTAAACTGTGAATGTCTGTATCAGTCTGTCCGTTCTTGTATAACCTGCTTCATCAGTTGGTCAGTAGCTCCTCGGGTGTCTATATGGGTTATTGATTAGTTGCCTGAGGAGTTGTATGGGAGACTGGATGTGTGTGTGGTTAGGTGGGAGATGTTTGACTCTGTGCATAGATGTGTGAATGGTTGATTGACTGGGTGTATGACTTTAAGAGTACATGTGGAAACAGTTGTGTGGGTAAGTGAGCGTGTGTATGGATATGTTGGTGAGTGAATGGATGTCTCAGTGGTAGATGTCCAAGTAAGTACAAAAGTAAAAGGCAGTGTATGTGAGAGTTGGGGTATATACATGACTATAAGTGAGAGTCAGTAATTGTGGGAGTGACTGTATGGATGAGTGTATAAATGTATTAGTGATTATATATGAGAGTAAGTATGTGAATAAATGAGGTGGTGTGTGTATAACTGTGTAGGTGAGTAAATGGAACTGTGATTGATTCTTTGCATGACTGATTATGATGAGTGCATGACTGACTAGGATGAATGGTGGTGTGTGAGTGTCCGTATAGGTGTATGAGTGCATATGCTAGTGTTGTATTGATCAGTGACTACATGTATGAATGGTTGTATGGGTGAATGAGTGCATGTGTCTGTAGACCTAGGAATTAGTGAGTGCGTTTGTAGTAACTGGTATTGGTGTCTCGATGGTTTTGAAAATGGTAGTCTGTATTTTACAGGGGCTGTAGCAAAGGTTATATTAGGGTGTGAGGAGGTGCATCAGATTGTCACTTACATGATGTCATCAGTGATGTCACTGACCATGTCATGAATGATGTAATATGTGACGTCATCAGCAGTGCATTGCGGGGGTGCGAGTTATAGTTAGCTAAAATAACTATAACGGCGGAATTTCTATGGTTTTATATGAGTGAAATGTCCAACTAACTATAACTTCCCTGAAACCTAAGGGTTTTTCAGTGAATTTCAATGGTTTTTTAAATGCTAATTTCTAATGATAATCTTCTTTAAACCTATAGTTTTTTCAGTGATTTTAAATTATCACTCCATTCTCAACCTAGTGAAAACAGCTGACATCCCCAGTTTTCCAGAAATAGCTTCCACATGAGAGTAACAACTAACGGTAATATTAAGCAGAGTAGACGGTCTCGTGCACAAATAACACAAAAACACCACTTCCCGATATTTTCAACGAGTAGCCAAATCTGGGGTGCAATCTAAAAACAGGCAATAAGCCACTTTAGCAGTAGGAATCAAACATTTGCCTTTACTGCTGTAAACCAGGATGACTACCTACAATGTGCAAGGGAATCCAAACCCCGAATAACATCTTAAGACCAACATCTTTCATAGAGTCATAGAGTTACTGATCATTCAGCTGAGACACCCATGAAGACACCCATGAAGGCCACAACACCCACTGCCACTAGTCTCAGGCCGCCCCCCACCCCCCCCCAGCGCAGAAAAGTGGCCCTTCCAAAAACGGCATGGTTCTTCAGCCACACAATACTTGAATGTTGGCAGATATGGCAACCAAGTATGTGTAAAGGATGCAACTCACCCATCAATAATAATAATGCACACAAAACCAAGTGTAGCTGTGGTGAGCTGGAGAGACCTCAGTATGCAGAGCACAGCTCTCTCCTTGTGTACATATACTGCTGGTGCTTGTAGACATGGGGACAATAGACACAACCATGTTACCTCAGGCAGTGGGCAAGATCTCGGTCATGTAGCTGTGTTGTCCCCCCCTGGAAGTGAAAGCGATGTGGGCTGGTCCAACGTACGCCACTCCAGCGTAGGAGTATGAATAAATAAGCCGGGGCTCTGGGCATGGTTCACTTGTGTGAAGGCCAACAGATCTGCCATAGCTGCCGGGATTCACCTTGCCACGTGGCCACTGCCTTGAGCGCGGGCCTCCTCGACACAGGCTCCCTGCGAACCCAGCGGCACAGCACCTCAGACTTATATCTGAACAGACTACTGCCTTCTATCTACACTGCGGACAGCAGGCCTCACAATTCAGATGGAGTAGCGATTGCAAATGACACATTGCTCCCAGTGCAGCGCCCCAGACTACGCATCTTCATAGGGTGCACACACGCTGAGTGCTGCAGGTGCCACTAACTCACTGCACCATGAGTCATTGCCATGTGGCCTTATTAAGTCAGAATTCAATAGACAAAATATATTGCTCCAAGTGCGGCTCCCCAGACCACGCATCCTCGCAGGGTACGTACACGCTGAGCTCCAAAGGTACTACTAACTCAGTGCACCATAAGTCATCACCACGGGGCCTTACTGAGGCAGAATTCAATTGACAAAAGACATTGCTTCGAGTGCGGCCCTGCAGACCACACATTATCACAGGGTACGTAAAAGCTGAGCGCCATAGGTACTACTAACTCAGTGCACCATAAATCATCGCCACATGGCCTTATTAAGGCAGAATTCAATAGACACAAGACATTGCCCTGAGTGCGGCCATACGGATGACGCATCATTATAGGGTAGGTACACGCTGAGCACCGAAGTTACTACTATCTCAGTGCACCATAAGTCCTCACCACATGGCCTTATTGAGGCAGAATTCAATACACAAAAGACATTGCTCTGAGTGCAGCCCACCCGGACCACGCTTCATTGCAGTGTACGTACACGGAGAGCGCCAAAGGTACTAGTAACTAAGTGCACCATAATTCATTGCCATGTGGCCTTGTTGAGGCAGAATTCAATAGACAAAAGACATTGCTACCAGTGCAGCCTCCCTGGACCACGCATCATCGTAGGGTACGTACACGCTGAGGGATAAAGGTACTACTAACTCAGCGCACCATAAGTCATCGCCACGTGGGCTTATTGAGGCAGAATTTAATAGACAAAAGACATTGCTGCCAGGGTGCCCATACGCTGGTTACTTCAGGTGCCACTAACTCAGTGCACCACTAATCATCACTGATTGCACACGCACTGAATTGCCATTACTGTGCAGCTCTACTCAACGCCACGTGGCTGTCTACACTGCGATTATCAGGGCTCACAATTAAAATAGAATGTTCTGTCAGTAATTACAGAGTGGAGCAGGGAATTAACTACAATGTCCCTAAACCTATCTAATATCCTTTTAGTATCCTTGCTTCAAGAACATTTTTTATATCAATTATAGCATCATCGCAGGGTGCACACCAACTGAGTGCTTCAGGAGCCACTAACTCAGTGCAGCACACCTCATGGACCCTTTATGATACAATATTTTGTGATTTTCAACAAAATAGATTACTGCATGCAGTTTATACCTGTGGTCGTTCTTATGAAGTGAAACATTTCTCTACAATTGAAAAAGAAACAATAGTTCCTAGAAATGTTGAACATGTAATAGCTGAAGAACTTCAAGGGGGGCGTACCCATGCTCTAGTGTTTACATGGGATTGTAGTAGTATTTGTAGTATACGTCAACAATCTATTGATATTTTACTAAATTTCTTAAGAAATATAGAAAAAAAAATATGAAACAGAAGATTAATATATTACAAGAACTAGATCCTTCCAAAGTGAGAAAAAATTAACCCTGGGCATAGTTCGTGAAGTAGTGCTATGTGAAGCTACGCAAAGTGCACTACGCGAACTGTGTAGTACGCTGTTCGTGATGATTGCACAGTGCCGGATACTCACCAGTACTGTGCAATCATTGAAAACGGCATCTTGCACAGTGCGAGATGTCTTTTACTGCCGCTCTAGTAGATTTTAGTCGAACTGCAGCTTTCTCAACGCGAACTGGTAGTTTCTCATCGCGAGCGGTCGCGAGCATAAGTGACCACTCGCAATGAGAAACCTGACTTCCCCACGTTGGGAAGCTCACGATCAGCAACTTGATGTTGCTAATCGCGAAGGAGGAAAAAGTCTCGCAAAGATGTCATTTTGCTTGTTCGCGGTCGCCAACTTGACGTTGAGGACCGCGAGCAAGCAAAAAAGGACCACTGCACTACCCCATGCATGTTTGCACTGTGCTACATGCAATTCGCGTAGTGCGAAGTAGTGCAAAATTCGCAAACTAGGTGAGCGTAGTGTAGTTTTTTGCCCAGGGTTAGAAAAAATACAGGGTTGCAAGGTCATTCTCTGGCTTGTCTTTCTAGGAAAGTCTGTCAAACTCTTTTTCATCCTTTAACAATATTAGCAGTGCATCATTCTGAAAAGCGAAAGTTAGTTAGAAGATTATGCTACGTGGAAACTCCTGCATTGTGTATAAATGAAATTACTACAGCTCCTTTGCAGTGTTGGATGTAAAACAAGTTTGTGATGCTATAGAGTTACGTTTCTTTGCTAGTCAAGAGGAGAGTACAGAAAATAAGAAATTGATGAGTGTACGTCTTGAAGAAGAGATGGAAGATAGTACTGATATGAAGTTTGAAAAACAAAGAAGAAAGTTTAAAGTAGTTTCTGGTGAAAATCCCAACTGTTTTTGTATTTGTTCTCAACGTACTCATTATAAAATTCAAACTAGGAATGTAGCTGTGTTTTTAAAAAGTGAAAAGGATAACAATGATAAATAGAAAGAATGTGCTGCTTATTTGTTTGTGGAAGGACTTTTTAAGTTACGTACTGTACAATGTATTTGTAAATATTTTTGCAATAAATTAGAAGAAACAAAATGCCAGCTGTAGCTGTCCATAATGACTTAGAATTAGTTGCTATACCTCCTAAACTTACAGATTTAAATACATATGAGGCCATCCTTATAAAATCTGTGCACCCTTTTCAGGCTATCATTCATCTGCAGCCTGAAACAGGTAAGCTGCCTCCAACAGATCTACAAAGAGGTTTAAAAGGAAGAGTTGTGTATTTACCTTTAGATTTTAAGAACATTTTTAAAACTGTTGGTGTAGAAAGAGAGGATACTCAACCTGTAGTTATTCTTGTTAATGGTGTGCCCACAAAGAGTCGGAGAATATGGCAAGAGTTAGTACATGTCAAGAAAGTCCAAAAGGCTACATTATATCTGGTGCAAAATAATATTTACTATCAAATTGTAAATGTAAAAGAAAAAGAAATGACTTTAGAAGATGAAACACATATTTCAAGTGGACAAATAGAAAAAGTGGACAATTGAAGAAAAGAAGAAATTTATGAACATTATACTACACACCATCTACATTCAAAAGAACTGATAGGAGATACTATTGAATTGTTCCAGATGAAAAAGGCAAAAGGAACTCCCATGAGTTTGTGGGAAACAAGTTTGGAAGCTCGTTGTTTTCCCAGCTGTTCCCTACTGGAAAAGGTGGAAATATGATGAACGACCAGTTCAGATTCTAGCTTCAGAATACCGTACTTTACAACTGTACTCAGAAGAATGAAGATTTCGTCAGTGCATTCCATAAATGTTTCATCTTTTGTTCCATACACCTACACTGCGGTCATCAGAGCTCACAATTTAAATTCAAACATGCTTTATTTATTACATAGAGAATTGCACTCTATGTCCTCGAAGTTTGTCAACAGGAAGTGACTAAAAACATTCCTCGATGTCTGTGCTGACTACTGCCTTCGATGTACACTATTGACAGCAAGGCTCACAATTCACATCTAATCACGATTGCAGATAATGCAGTCCAGTAGGCAGGAGGCATTGCTTCCAGTATGGCTCTCCCACACCACACATCCTCACTGTTTGCACAGATGCTAAATGCTTTTGAAACCCCTATCTAGGTGCAGCACAACTCATGAACCCTTTATGATACACTATTTTGTGTATAATTTCACATCTGCTGTCCTACCTCAGTGTACCATAAGTCATGAATCCTTTACACTAGAATCTTTTCTGTATTATTTCACATCTGGTGCCCGTACCTTAGTGCAGCACAACTCATTGACTCTTTATGATTGAATCTCTGTGTCTGATCCAATGATTACTGTTGTACTTGTTGCCAGCACCAACCATTCCCAGAGGGTTGGCTTACAATTAACCCACATGCATTCAGCACAGATGTCATTGGAGATGTGACCCTGGTAATAAAAAGGATTCAAGTGCACATGCCTGTACCAGTTCCCCTATCTATCTGTGTTTGCGTGTTCATTACGTATGCAACATGCTGCCCCAGGGCCCTACCACATTACTTAGTGCTATGGACAGCGTATGCAGCCATCTTACCTTTGAAAGTGGGGGAAAACTTTAGGTATGTAACTTTGTCTTGGTCATTGTACAAGTACGTACGTAGAGACTGGATCATTACAGTACTGCAAGGGGAGTGTATAGTGAATTTATAAGTGCGTGGGGATTGGCGGAGCGATTGTATAAGTACATATGTTGGCACAGCCTAACTCCGACAACGAGCTTGTCTCTAATTGGCTGCCCTCCATGTGCCAAAATTCGTATCCACACAGATGTCTCATGTACATCATCTTTCTTGTGTGTAACTATGGATGAATGTAGGGTCAGTGATTTTCCCTACCTTCCATGTTCGCCATGTTGTGTGACTTGGCTCACAGAGTGACACTTTGGCTTTTCCATCCCGGGTGATGGCACTACTCCAACAGGGGCAACCGCATCCAGTGTTATCAGATTTTTTAAGCTTTCTATAGCCCAAAGCCAACCAAAAAGTAGTCCAAAATTGCTACTTTAAGGAAGGAGGGGCAGGGACAGCGTCAAGCAGGTGGTGAATTCATTGGAATTGATGTTGCAGAAGTAAATATGTGTCTAATAAAGCACTTTAACATACTACTTTGCTGGAGCGCTGTAAATGTATTTATAATCTGGCAACTACCACAAACCAAGATTTTACTGCACAACCAGGAAAAATATAGCCCAATTGTGCATGATCTAGCCCAATCTGGAAACACTGCCCGTATCAGTTGATTCCTCATAGACCTCACAATGGAGCCATGCCCATACTTCCACAGTCATTCTTCACAGCCTCACGCTGGACCCGCATATGCCAGGCCAGCCAACTCAGCTTACGCTTACAAATAAGGACAACATCGCTACATGGCCCACATTTTCATTGTAGTGATCTGCTGGTCACAGGTATAGTTGTTAGTATGCCACACAGTGTTGCCAGATTGTTTCTCTCTCTGTCTTCGTCTCACTTTCTTTCTTTATCTCGTCTCTATACCTCTCACTCCCACTGTTTCTCTCTTTCTCTCTGCCTTCTGCTCACTCTTTCTTTCTCTCTTTCTCTTTCCTTTGATGGATGCATGATGCACAATCTTATCTTGCCTTTTCATCTAACATGCTGTGATTCACGAATATACCTTCCCCTAAACACCACCAGAGCTGAACGTGGGTATAATCTGCGATGATGCATGGCCATCCTCATCGCGTAAACAAAAAAGTTTGTTCGGCACGTTGTGGACCCTTTTACACACACTGGTGGCAGAAGATGAGCAGAGAGACTTCTTTCCGCAGCAGTGGGCAGTCACCTCTGGGCTGTGGGAGTGGATAGTGTACAGCAGCCTGGGAGCACAAGAGCACACAGATACCTCCAAGCAGTGGGAGTGGATGGAGTGTAGCAGCCTGATTGCGCATTGGCGAAAAAGAGAATTACGCGTGTGCAATTGTATGTCCTCTGCAATTACTAATTCTATACTATCTTTCAGATCACTAAACCAGAGAGTTCCACAAGGTCCCAGCATGTGGTTGGAGACACACCGGTGGCACAAAGGTGAGCTGCGAAGATTTTCTCCAGTGTCAACACTCCCTCGCCATCTCTTCCTATCGCTCTCTCACACTTTCTTTCTTTGTCTCTTCCTCTCTCTCTCTCATTCTTTCTTTCTCTCTTCCTCTCTCTCTTTTTCTCTTTCTCTCTCGCCCTCTCTATCACTCTTTCTATCTATCTCTTCCTCTCTCTCACTCTTTATCTCTCTCTCTCTTCCTCTCTCTCACGCTGTTTCTCTCTTTCTCTCTTCCATGTATCTTACTCTTTCTCTCTCACTCTTTCTCTTTGTCTTCCTCTCTCTCACACTCTTTCTCTCTTTGTCTGCCTTCCTCTCTGTCTCTCTTCCTCTCTCACTCTTTCTCTCTCTTCCTCTCTCACACGGTTTCTCTCTTCCTTGTATCTCACTCTTTCTCTCTCACACTTTCTCTGTCTTCCTCTCTCTCTCACTTTTTCTTTCTTTCTCACTCCCCCCCTCTCTCTCTCACTCTTCCATTCTCTTTCTTCTTTGTTGGACGCATGACGCACCATCTTATCTTTCTTTTAGTCTTGCAGGCTGAGATTCACAAATGGGCCAGTGATGACATGCCATGGCTGTACATAGTATTATTTGTTGTTGTTTTGTTTTAATAAAATGTTTTATTTGTAAATCCATACATGACTAAGATTCTTATTTGTCCAACCTCACAAGCATCTTCTTATTAATGGTTCGTAGAGGGACACTTGCGGGACCAAGAAGGTTGTTGGGGGTATGCTGGTGATGTGGGAAGAGGGTGCATTACCTGCTAATGTGGGGAGATGCAGCATGGAAGGGGTATCTCTCACAGACAAAGCTCCTGTATGTTTTCAGAAATGCCATGGGACAGATGCCAGCTGACGGACTGAATCACAAACTGGCTTTTCAATGCTCATATAGTGTGACTTATGAACAGTTCACACCCAGGCTCACAGAGGGGCAACTGCTGCCCGTGGACTTGACTCACAGAGGCAGAACTACGGGCCATCCGCTCCCAAAGGAACAGGAGTGTAGTAGCTTACAGACGTAGAGGCACAGCAGTGTACTAACTCGCAAAGGTAGAGAGCTGCATGCCGACGGACTGGCTTCTAAAGGCATAGCTGCGAAGTGGTGATGTTGGGCAGAGGCAGCGTGAAAGGGTTATCTTCCTACCGGTGTCCTGGAGTGAAAGTTGTGCTGCCTGGAGCTTACCTGTTTCACCTTTATTGTTAATAGATCTTAAACCTTCACTTTGTCCATATCATCATTACACAGTGCTCTGGTATATTAAATTGCCCCCGGGACCATTCTTTTATATTTTCACTTGATGCGAGGCACAAAATAGCTGCTAACAGTTCCTGGTTTGTAGTGATAGCAGCCAATCAGAGGACACTTCCTGCTTTAAAGTGTCGGCACTCAGCAGCCAAACAGAGGCAAGCTTGTGCTCGGGAGTTGGGCACAGACCAGATATATATATATATATATTTCCTTTAATATCTCAAAAACTACTGAATGGATTGACACCATTCCTACAAAACCGAGCTTTCTGGACAAAAACCTTTCTCCCTGCCAAATTTGGCATAATTCCGTTCTGCAGTTTGACCTGTAGCCTTGTCTAATGTTTCCTATAGAAAATGCAAGGAGAAAACATGTTTTGACACCCCACTTTTTCTCAGCCCCCCTTCACCAATCACCCCTAAACCTTCAAGATAGGAGCTAATTAAAAAAAGTGAATCTTTTTGGAAAATTCCGTAAAGATTTGTTAAACGAAACCAAAGCTATTATCACATGGACATGAGTGAAGTCCCGGGACTGTGGAGACCCCAGCGTGCCTCCCCAGCCCAAGCGAACCCCCTTTATTTTTTTTTAATTCCCCTGAGACCTAGCCCAACCCCGGGTCTCATTAAAATAAAATGCGGGAACCCGCGACCCCAGCGCGAATTGCGCTGATTTAAAAAAAATAGAAAAATGCTTTCTTTGGCCCTGGGGGTCCTTCTGAGACCCCCTAAGCATGCCTAGGGGGTGAGGGTGTTTCTACTCTAGCCCCTTCTCTTGTTTTATTCCTTTGTGTCTCTGTTTTCTGGTGACTCGCTTCTACCAAGTCACAATATGGCTGCCAACACTTCTTGGTTTTGAGTGTTGGCAACCAATCACAGTGAAGCTCGTGCACAGGACTTAGGCTCCACCCAGATATCAACACTTTTATTTTTCTAATTTCTCAGCAACTACTGAGCGGTTTTACACCATTTAAAAAAAGTCGCTTTTTGAAGCAAGCTCTACCTTTCTGCCAAATTCGGGGTAATTCCGTTCAGCAGTTCGGGCTGTAGCTCGTTGCAAAATTTTCTATGGAAATTAACATGGGGAAAATGTGTTTTGGGACCCCCATTTTTTCTCAGCCCCCGCTTAACGAATCAACGCCAGGCTTTCAGGATAGGACCTGACCCGGAAAGACATTTTTTTAAAGAATTTCGCACAGATTTGTCAAACAACACCAAAGTTATTAGCAAATCAAAAAATGCTTTTCCTATGGAAACTAAGTTGCAACTATAACTACCTACTGGTGATATATATATATATATCATTAGGAATCACTGGGAAAAAAAAGGTTTTAGGGACGTTACACATAGGAATTAGTATTTAAAAAACCTTAGAAGTTCACTGAAAAAACACAGGTTTCAAGGACATTACAGTTATTCATTGAAAAAAACACATTATTCAGGGATGTTATAATTAGGAATTAGCATTTAAAAAACCTTAGCTATTCAGTGAAAAAATCCAAAGGTTTCAGTGACGTTATAGTTAGGCTGACTTTTCACTCATACCTAACCAGAGAAATTCAGCCGTTATAGCTAGCTGAGTCAACTATCACTCATGCAGAAAGACACAACAGAGGTGCAGGAAGAGGCCTACATTGACTGTATGTTTCCATAGACTTATACAAAGTAACCTAATCAATAATCCTTTCCCCACGCTGTCCTAAACCTCACTTTTCTCTTGAAGGTTCACTATTCATCGACAGCTCAGAATGTTAGGCCTACCAAATGTAAAACAGCAATTCTAACCATATCACTGTTGTAAGTCTCTCCAAGTTTGTGAAGGTATGCATGCATGAATCTGTGCTTTTACCTAGTGACATGTAACATAAAAACAAACATACACCTACATGAATACTTGTGTTTTAAATAGCATACAAACTTGTGTACAAGAAGGTGTATGTATTTCTAATTGCTCATAATACTGGGCACATGGGTATTCAATAGTATATTTGAGGGGCTTTGTAACACCTACATACAGAAGACATGTCGACCTGTGCAAATGAATGACAGAGCAGAACTGAGAAGATTTGAACACCTATAGCAAAGCTACCAGCGTTTTAAGCTACTATCTTCAGGTGTATAACACGTGTGAGAATACATGTACAAGTAGACATATACCTCAGACACAAGAGACACAGACTTTACACTTGACAGCTTGCACTTCCGGTTTGAGTACAGAAAGAGGCAAGAGAAATACAGAAATGGGCAAGAGAAGTGCAGAAAAAAACAAGAGAGGTGCAGAAGGAGGCAGAAAGGTGCAGAAAGTAGCTAAAGAGGTATAGAAAGTAGAGAGTGAGTGGCAGAAAGAGGTAGGAGGTAGGAGAGGTACAGAAAGAAGAGAGTGGGATGCAGAAAGAGGCAGGTGAGGTGCAGAAAGAAGAGAGTGAGGTGCAGAAAGAGGCAAGAGAAGTACAGAAAAAGGCAGGAGAGGTGCCCAAAATGACAAGAGACGTGCAGTAAGAGGCAAGAGAGGTACATAAAGAAGCAAGAAAAGTACCGAAATGAGAAGGAAAAGTTGAGAAAGAGGCAAGTGAGGTGCAGAAAGAGGCAAGAGAAATGCAGTAAGAGGCACGAGAGGTGTAGAAAGAAACAAGAAAAGTGGAGAAAGAGAAGTGCAGAAAAAGGCAAGTGAGGTAGAAAGAAGAGAGTGAGGTACAGAAAGAGGTGCAAAGTCAAGAGAAGTTCAAAAAGGCCAGAGAGGTACAGAAAGAAGCACAGGAAGTGCAGAAAGGAGCAAGAGAAGAACATGCAGAGGCAAGAGAGGTAAAAAAAGAGGTAAGAGAAGTGCAGAAGGAGGCAAGTGAGGTGCAGAAAGAGGCAAGAGAAGTAACGAAAGTGGCAGGTGAAGTGCAGTAAGAGGCAAGACAGGTGCAGAAAGAAACAAGAAAACTACAGAAAGGAGCAGGAGAAGTGCAGTAAAAGACAAGAGAGGTGCAGAAAAAAGCAAGAGAAGTGCAGAAAGTGGCAAGTGAGGTGCAGAAAGAGGCTAGAGAGGTACCGAAAGAGGAAAGAAGAGTGCAGAAAGAAGTGAGTGAGGTGCTTAGAGAGGCAAGTGAGATAAAGAAAGAGGCAAGAGAGGTACAGAAGAGGCAAGATAGGTACAGAAAAAGGAAAAAAGGTGCTGAAAGAAGCAAGAGAATTGCAGAAAGAGGCAAGAGAAGAGTAGAAAGAGGCAAGTGAGGTGCAGAAAGAGACAAGAGAGGTACAGATAGAAACAAACAGTACAGACATAGGCAAGACATGTTCAAAAAGAATAGCGCGAGGTATAGAAAGAGGCAAGAGAAGTGCAGAAAGAGAAAAGTGAGGTACAGAAAGAGACAAGAAAGATACAGAAAGAGGCAAGTGGTACAGAAAGAGGTGAGGGAGGCACAAAAAGATGGGAGTGAGTTGGAGAAAGAGGCAAGAGAAGTGCAGAAAGAAGATAGTGAGATGCAGAAAGAGGCAAGAGAAGTGTAGAAAGAGGCAAGAGAGGTGCAGAAAGAGGCAAGAGAGAGGCAGAAAGAGGCAACATATGTACAGAATTAAATGAGTATGGTGCAGAAAGAGGCAAGAGTGTGCAGAAAGAGGCAAGAGAGATGCACAAATAGACAAGAGAGGTACAGAAGAAGGCAAGAGAGGTACTGAAAAAGAGAGTCAGGTGCGGAAAGAGGCAAGAGATGTACAGAAATTGGTAAGTGATATGTAGAAAGAGGCAATAGAGGTACAGAAAGAGGCAATAGAAGTGCAGAAAGAGGCAAGAGTAGTGCAGAAAGAGGCAATGGAGGTAAAGAAAGAAGAGAGAGAGGTGCTAATGGCAGCAAGAGTACAGAAAGAGGCAAGTGAGGTTCAGAAATAGCAATAGAGGTACATAAAGAGGCAAGAAAGGTGCAGAAACAGACAAGAGAGATGCAGAAAGAGGCAAGAGAGGTACTGAAAGAAGAGTATCAGGTACAGAAAGAGACAAGAGAAGTGCAGAAAGGGGTAAGAGAAGTGTGGCTCAATGGTTAGAGCGGCAGACCCTGATGCAGTAGTCTGGTCGGGACCAGGGTTCAATTCCTGCCTCGGCGGGTCTCGGGCTCAATTTCCTCAGACCTGATAATTCTCGCCTCTGTGCCTATTCTAATCATGAGTCCCACTCTGCACCTCTGGGCAATAGCTTGCTTAATCTCTACAACTGACCCAACAATGCTGAGGATGCCTGACTTCACCTTGGGGGTGCCCAGGAGTGGGCTCCTCACAGGGAAAGGCCAGGAAGGGTTCCTCAGCGGTATTTGTAGAAGCGCCGAGATGCCTACGGGTAGTCGTGCGCTGTACAAGTGCGTAATCATTTAATTTCATTTCATTTCATAAGTGAGGTACAGAAAGAGGCACTAGATGTACAGAAGGAGCCAATAGAAATGCAGAAAGAGGTAAGAGAGGTGCAGAAAGAATAGAGTGAGGAGCAGAAAGAGGCAATTGAAGTACAGAAAGAGGCAAGAGAAGTGCAGAAAAAGGCAAGAGACGTGAAGAAAGGGCAGTTGAGCTACCAAAAGAGGCAAGAGAGGTGCAGAAAGGGGTCAGTGATGTACAGAAAGAGGCAATACAAGTATAAAGAGGCAAGAGAAGTGCAGAAAGAAGAAAGAGGAGTGCAGAAAGGGGCATGTGAGGTGCAGAAAGAGGCAAGAGAGGTATGGAAAGAGACAAGAGATGTGCAGAAAGAGGCAAGAGATGTGTAGAAAGAGGCAAATGAGGTGCAGAAAGCGGCAGGAGAAGTACAGAAAGAGGCAAGAGAGGTACAGAAAGAGACAAGCGATGTGCAGAAAGAGGCAAGAGAAGTGTAGAAAGAGGTATGTGAGGTGCAGAGAGAGACAAGAGCGGTACAGAAAGAGGCAAGAGAAGTGGCAAAAGAGACAAGAGAGGTACATAATGATGTAAGTGTGGTTCAGAACGAGGCTAGAAAAGTGCAAAAAGGGGCCAGTGAAGTGCAGAAATAGCCAATAAAAGTATAAAGACGCAAGAGAAGTGCAGAAAGAAGAAAGAGGAGTGCAGAAAGGGGCATGTGAGGTACAGAAAGAGGCAAGAGAGATACAGAAAGAGACAAGAGAAGTGCAGAAAGAGGCAAGAAAAGTATAGAAAGAGGCAAATGAGGTGCAGAAAGAGGCAAGAGCGGTACAGAAAGAGGCAAGAGAAGTGAGAAAAGAGTCAAGAGAAGTGCAGAAAGAGGCAAGTGAGGTGCATAAAAAGGCAAGAGAGGTACAGAAAGAAACAAGAGAGGTTCAGAAGTAAGATAGTGAAATACATATAGAGGCAAGAGAGGTGCAGAAAGAACAGAGTGAGGTGCAGAATGAGGCAAGAGAAGTGTAGATATAGGCTAGAGACATGCAGAAAGAGGCAATAGGAGTGCAGAAAGAGTCAATATAGGTACATAAAGAACAGCGTGAGGTGCAGAAAGAGGCAAGAGAAATGCAGAAGAGGCACGTTAGGTGCAGAAAGAGGCAAGAGAGGTGTAGAAAGAAGCAAGAAAAGTGCAGATAGGGACAAGTAAGGTGCAGAAAGAGGCATGAGAAGTACAGAAAGAGGCAAGAGCAGTAAAGAAAGAGGCACGTGAGGTGAAGAAAGAGGCAATAGTGGTACAGAAAGAGGCAAGAGAAGTGCAGAAAGAGACAAGAGAGGTGCAGAATGATGTAAGTGAGGTGCAGAAAGAGGCAAGTGAGGTGCAGAAAGGTACAGGTAGGCAAGAGAGGTACAGAAAAAGGCAAGAGAAGTGATGAGGGAGCCAAGAGAAGTATAGAAAAAGGCAAGTGAGGTGCAGAAAAAGGCAGGAGTGGTACAGAAAGATGCAAGAGAAGTGCAGAAAAGGTAAGAGAAGTACAGAAAGAGGGAAGAGAGGTACAGAAAGAAGAGAGTGGGGTACAGAAAGAGAGTGGGGTACTGCAAGAGTCTTGAAGCGCAGAAAGAGGCAAGAGAAGTGTAGAAAGAGGCAAGTGAGGTGCAGAAAGAGGCACAAGTGGTACAGAAAGAAGCAAGAGAAGTGCAGAAAGAGACAAGAGAGGTGCAAAATGATGTAAGTGGGGTGCTGAAAGAGGCAAGTGAGGTGCAGAAAGAGGCAAGAGAGGAACAGAAAGAGGCAAGAGAAGTGATGAAAGAGTCAAGAGAAGTGCAGAAAGAGGCAAGTGAGGCACAGAAAAAAGACAGAAGAGGAACAGAAAGAGGCAAGAGAAGTGCAGCAAAGGCAAGAGAGGTACAGAAAGAGGGAATAGAGATACAGAAATAAGCATGAAAAGTGCAGAAAGGAGCAAGAGAAGTGCAGAAAGAGGCAAGAGAGGTGACGAAAGAAGAAAATGAGGTACATAAAAAGGCAAGTGAGGTGCAGAAAGAGGCAGGAGAAGTACAGAAAGAGGCAAGAGAGGTACAGAAAGAGACAAGAGATGTGCAGAAAGAGACAAGAGAAGTGTAGAAATAGGTATGTGAGGTGCAGAGAGAGGCAAGAACGGTACAGAAAGAGACAAGAGAAGTGGCGAAAGAGACAAGAGAGGTGCATAATGATGTAAGTGTGGTACAGAACGAGGCAAGAAAAGTGCAGAAAGGGGCCAGTGAAGTGCAGAAAGAGGCAATAAAAGTATAAAGAGGCAAGAGAAGTGCATAAAGAAGAAAGAGTAGTGCAGAAAGGGGCATGTGAGCTGCAGAAAGAGGCAAGAGAGGTACAGAAAGAGACAAGAGAAGTGCAGAAAGAGGCAAGAGAGGTGACAAAAGAAGAAAATGAGGTATATAAAAAGGCAAGTGAGGTGCAGAAAGAGGCAGGAGAAGTACAGAAAGAGGCAAGAGAGGTACAGAAAGAGACAAGAGATGTGCAGAAAGAGGCAAGAGAAGTGTAGAAAGAGGTATGTGAGGTGCAGAGAGAGGCAAGAGCGGTACAGAAAGAGGCAAGAGAAGTGGTGAAAGAGACAAGAGAGGTGCATAATGATGTAAGTGTGGTACAGAACGAGGCAAGAAAAGTGCAGAAAGGGGCCAGTGAAGTGCAGAAAGAGGCAATAAAATAAAAAAGAGGCAAGAAAAGTGCAGAAAGAAGAAAGAGTAGTGCAGAAAGGGGCATGTGAGGTGCAGAAATGGCAAGAGAGGTACAGAAAGAGACAAGAGAAGTGCAGAAAGAGGCAAGAGAAGTGTGGAAAGAGGCAAATGAGGTACAGGAAAGAGGCAAGAGAGGTACAGAAAGAGGCAAGCGAAGTGAGGAAAGAGTCAAGAGAAGTGCAGAAAGAGGCAAGTGAGGTGCATAAAAAGGCAAGAGAGGTACAGAAAGAAGCAAGAGAGGTTCAGAAGTAAGATAGTGAGATACATATAGAGGCAAGAGAGGTGCAGAAAGAACAGAGTGAGGTGCAGAATGAGGCAAGAGAAGTGTAGATATAGGCTAGAGACATGCAGAAAGAGGCAATAGGAGTGCAGAAAAAGCCAATATAGGTACATAAAGAACAGCGTGAGGTGCAGAAAGAGGCAAGAGAAATGCAGAAGAGGCACGTTAGGTGCAGAAAGAGGCAAGAGAGGTGTAGAAAGAAGCAAGAAAAGTGAAGATAGGGACAAGTAAGGTGCAGAAAGAGGCAAGAGAAGTACAGAAAGAGGCAAGAGAAGTAAAGTAAGAGGCACGTGAGGTGAAGAAAGAGGCAAGAGTGGTACAGAAAGAGGCAAGAGAAGTGCAGAAAGAGACAAGAGAGGTGCAGAATGATGTAAGGGAGGTGCAGAAAGAGGCAAGTGAGGTGCAGAAAGGTACAGGTAGGCAAGAGAGGCACAGAAAAAGGCAAGAGAAGTGATGAGGGAGCCAAGAGAAGTACAGAAAAAGGCAAGTGAGGTGCAGAAAAAGGCAGGAGTGGTACAGAAAGATGCAAGAGAAGTGCAGAAAAGGTAAGGAACAGTACAGAAAGAGGGAAGAGAGGTACAGAAAGAAGAGAGTGGGGTACAGAAAGAGAGTGAGGTACTGCAAGTCTTGAAGTGCAGAAAGAGTCAAGAGAAGTGTAGAAAGAGGCAAGTGAGGTGCAGAAAGAGGCACAAGTGGTACATAAAGAGGCAAGAGAAGTGCAGAAAGAGACAAGAGAGGTGCAGAATGATGTAAGTGGGGTGCAGAAAGAGGCAAGTGAGGTGCAGAAAGATGCAAGAGAGGTACAGAAAGAGGCAAGATAAGTGATGAAAGAGTCAAGGGAAGTGCAGAAAGAGGCAAGTGAGGCACAGAAAAAAGACAGGAGAGGAACAGAAAGAGGCAAGAGAAGTGCAGAAAAGGCGAGAGGTACAGAAAGAGGGAATAGAGATACAGAAATAAGCATTAAAAGTGCAGAAAGGAGCAAGAGAAGTGAAGAAAGAGGCAAGAGAGGTGACGAAAGAAGAAAATGTGGTACATAAAAAGGCAAGTGAGGTGCAGAAAGAGGAAGGAGAAGTACAGAAAGAGGCAAGAGAGGTACAGAAAGATGAGAGTGAGGTACAGAAAGAGAGTGAGGTACTGCAAGAGTCAAGTGAGGTACAGAAAGGAGCAAGAGAAGTCCAGAAAGAAGAGAGTGAGTTGCAGAAAGAATCAAGAGAGGTGCAGAAAGAGGCCGTAGAGGTACAGAAAGAGACAAGAGGTCTGCAGAAAGAGGCAAGAGAAGTGCAGAAAGAGGCATGAGAGGTACGGAATGAAGCAAGCAAAGTGGAGAAAGGAGGAAGAGAAGTGTAGAAAGAGGCAAGAAGGGTGCAGAAAGAAGAGAGTGAGGTGCAGAAAGCGGCAAGAGAAGTGCAGAAAGAGGCAGGTGAGGTGCAGAAAGAAAAAAATGAGGTACATAAAAAGCAAGTGAGGTGCAGAAAGAGGCAGGAGAGGTACAGAAAGAGACAAGAGAGATGCAGAAAGAAGGGAGCAAGGTGCAGAAAGAGAGAGAGGTATTGCAAGAGTCAAGTGAGAAACAAAAAGAGGCTAGAGAAGTCCAGAAAGAAGAGAGGGAGTTGCAGAAAGAAGCAAGTGAGATGCAGAAAGAGGCAGTAGAGGTACAGAAAGAGGCAGGAGGTATGTAGAAAGAGGGACGAGAAGTGCAGAAAGAGGCATGAGAGGTGCAGAATGAAGCAAGAAAAGTGGAGAAAGGAGGAAGAGAAGTGTACAAAGAGGCAAGAAGGGTGCAGAAAGAAGAGACTGAGGTGCAGAAAGAGGCAAGAGAAGTACAGAAAGAGGCAAGTGAGGTGCAGAATGAGGCCAGAGAGGTACAGAAAGAGGCAAGTAAGGCGCAGAAAGAGGCAAGTGAAGGTCAGGAAGAGGCAAGAGAAGTACCGAAAGAGGCAGGTGAGGTGCAGAAAAAAGACAGGAGAGGAACAGAAAGAGGCAAGAGAAGTGCAGAAAAGGCAAGAGAGGTACAGAAAGAGGGAATAGAGATACAGAAATAAGCATTAAAAGTGCAGAAAGGAGCAAGAGAAGTGCAGAAAGAGGCAAGAGAGGTGACGAAAGAAGAAAATGTGGTACATAAAAAGGCAAGTGAGGTGCAGAAAGAGGAAGGAGAAGTACAGAAAGAGGCAAGAGAGGTACAGAAAGAAGAGAGTGAGGTACAGAAAGAGAGTGAGGTACTGCAAGAGTCAAGTGAGGTACAGAAAGGAGCAAGAGAAGTCCAGAAAGAAGAGAGTGAGTTGCAGAAAGAAGCAAGAGAGGTGCAGAAAGAGGCCGTAGAGGTACAGAAAGAGACAAGAGGTCTGCAGAAAGAGGCAAGAGAAGTGCAGAAAGAGGCATGAGAGGTACGGAATGAAGCAAGAAAAGTGGAGAAAGGAGGAAGAGAAGTGTAGAAAGAGGCAAGAAGGGTGCAGAAAGAAGAGAGTGAGGTGCAGAAAGAGGCAAGAGAAGTGCAGAAAGAGGCAAGTGAGGTGCATAAAGAGGCAAGAAAGGTACATAAAGAGGCAAGAGAAGTGATTAAAGAGTCAAGAGAAGTGCAGAAAGAGGCAGGTGAGGTGCAGAAAGAAAAAAATGAGGTACATAAAAAGCAAGTGAGGTGCAGAAAGAGGCAGGAGAGGTACAGAAAGAGACAAGAGAGGTGCAGAAAGAAGAGAGCGAGGTGCAGAAAGAGAGTGAGGTATTGCAAGAGTCAAGTGAGAAACAGAAAGAGGCTAGAGAAGTCCAGAAAGAAGAGAGGGAGTTGCAGAAAGAAGCAAGTGAGATGCAGAAAGAGGCAGTAGAGGTACAGGAAGAGGCAGGAGGTATGTAGAAAGATCGAAGAGAAGTGCAGAATGAAGCAAGAAAAGTGGAGAAAGGAGGAAGAGAAGTGTACAAAGAGGCAAGAAGGGTGCAGAAAGAAGAGACTGAGGTGCAGAAAGAGGCAAGAGAAGTACAGAAAGAGGCAAGTGAGGTGCAGAATGAGGCCAGAGAGGTACAGAAAGAGGCAAGTAAGGCGCAGAAAGAGGCAAGTGAAGGTCAGGAAGAGGCAAGAGAAGTACCGAAAGAGGCAGGTGAGGTGCAGAAAGAGGCAAGCGAGCTACAGAAAGAGGCAAGGGAGGTGCAGAAGGAAGATAGTGAAGTGCATAAAGAGGCAAAAAAGATACAGAACGAAGAGAGTGTGGTACAAAAAGAGGCAAGGAGGTGCAGAAAAAGGCAAGAGTATTGCAGAAAGATGAGAGTGAGGTGCAGAAAGAGGCAAGTGAGATGCAGAAAGAGGCAAGTGAGGTGCAGAAAGAGGCAAGTGAGGTGCAGAAAGAGGCAACAGAAGTAAGTTCAGAAAGTGGCCAGTGAGGTGCAGAAAGAAGAAAATGAGGTGCAGAAAGAGGTAGAAAGCAAGAGAAATGCAGAATGAGGCAAGAGAGGCGTAGAAAGAAGCAAGAGAGGTGTACACATCGTTAGAACCAATTTAACACTCACATTTAGCAATAAGTAACTCGTGACCATTCTAGCTTTACAAAGGGCCTTCCACCACGCATTTCTGGTAACATTTGAGCAGTTTGAGAAAGAAACAAGTTATTTTTTTGTTCAAGTCTGCAGATTATGCGGCAGATGATGGATAATCGATCACGTGGCAAATGTGGGAAATGTTCAATTATGCGAAAATAGACGCGGCCAAACAGTTGCATAATTCCAGTGGCCCACCTCATACCTCTGACTTGGTTGCTTCTTTTTTTGTGCCTCCTTGAGTTTATACTTTAGCTTCTATGGAAAGGAGGAAGAATAAACCGGAGGTTACCACTCAACAACACAGACTACCAAACCTCATAATTACTCTCCATAACACATAACCCCCCACTACATCATTCCTGTATACTAAGTACCATATACTTTCAATCCACATAATTTCACTGCACAACATAATTCCACTACATGCAACGTACATCCATTCCACTCCAAAAATCATTTCCATTTACAACGCCAATAGCTCTTACTATCGCAAATGCAAGACCTATTGCATTGCAAATCCTTGGTTAACTAGTAGTCGCGTTTGCAAAGTGGTGGAGAAAGGTGGCAGGTCCTCCAACCAGCGCTCAGGAATTCCAAGGAGATTCACAGGAGATACCAAGAGGGCTTCTTGGCCCCCAAAGTCCCTCAGGAGTAAAGTGGACTTCATCCCCAACCAGTAGTGTGCCAGGAGGTGCCTTTGTAGAGTGGTGGAGAAAAGGGGGCATGGTCTCCAAAGATCGCCTAGTAGTCACACTGTGTGGGACTTTCTTGATATAACAGCAGGGGTAGTTGGTCCCCAAGGACGTCCTTGGGGGCCAACTACCCCTCCTATTACCTTCAGTAAGTCCCACACAGCAGGATTATCGACCTGCGATACCAGGCCATGCCCCCTCTGTCCACCACTCTGCAAACACACCTCCTGGTGCGCTCTTAGTTGGAGGATGAGGTCCCGTTACCTCTTGAGGATACTGAGTGGCCAACTAGCCCTCCTGTTACCTCCGGTCGAACACAGGAAAGCAGGAGAGAAGACGTGGTACCGGGCACCAGCAGAAATTGTTTTTTTTTGGAAAGCAGCCCTTGCCCCCCTCCCAACGCCTGTCTTCCCACCTGCAAGCTGTGCCTGCCGCCGCTGGTTAAAGACAGGCAAGACGAACATTCACACACACAGAAACAGAAAGTTAACCTGTCAAGTAGATTTAAATGAAGGCAGGTCATCAAAATAAAGAGAGGCTAATTATTTGGTTACAGACTCACATAAGGGCTTTCGGAGCTGAAGGTGACGGAAATTTAAAAATACATTAGTTTTAAATTAGACTCATGAGGATATATTGACTTCATTATTAGATGTATTTACTCTTCTGTCACATTGTAGTTGAGGGATAAGTGATATCCAATTCATGTTTTAAGTTAATAATTTGTCAGTTCACTACACACATAGTATATCATACCCACTAACATACTCATCCCATTCATATTAACCATGTGCCTACGGTCTAATTTATAAACTGCTTGCACACACTTGTAAGTTTAGCTGATTTTGAAAAAAAATGGATTCTCAACTCTGAAAGCCCATATTCTGATTCACAAAATAAGGGTCTATTGAAGTTTCCATGAACAAACTCTACGAAGGAGCGTGGTACACATGCAAGATGTGTGAATAGGGACATGAATTTTCTCATGGCAGAATCAGGGACTAAGAAAATATGTTGAATATTCACAGAATCAGATCTGCAAACATTTGCTACAATTACTTACCTTCCAATCTTGCACCTAAATGAGGTAGCTGCTGACACTGTAAACAGTGCTTTAAGTAAGATGAAACAGTTTGTGAGGGGGGACTCTAAAGGGGGCATTGCCTATGTAATTAAGGGTGTGGCTTAAACATGTCAACTACATTTCTATGATATCCATTGCATGTCACCCGACCACTATTTTGATTCCTCTCCGAGCTTTCTGTTATTCCACCAGGAATATAGAACAACTGACATAGACCTAAACCAGCCAGGAGTTTTGAGTTTGCTGGTGGTTCTTATCTGTTTAAGATTAAAGACTATCAACAATGCTAGCACAGCAAAAGTGAAAAATAATTTTGTAATAAAATTACTTTATTACCATTTTATTTCCTCATGTGCCAGTCCGAGCTGAGTGTGAGGGTGGACCCACTGTTGCAGATTGGAAGCAGGGAGGAGTGCTGGCTGGCTACAACAGTTTAAAATACACATGTCCCTTTGCCCAGCTGTCTTGCAATGGCCAGCCTGACATGACATCTCTCCTACTCACGCTGTCTTGGACAGCCAGGTGAAGAGAAGGCACATTGGTGGAAGACACTGAGCCACTCAACTCCAACCAATCCTGCTACTTCTCTCAGGCTGGGTAACAACATAAAAGCAGCATCTGGATTGGGTAGAGGAGCTAGCTCTAGGGAACAGGATAACTGTAGAATGATACCAGGGCTAGAGGATGTGCAGGCAGTGTGTAAGTAAATAATGCATTTCATCGCATATTTAAACAATATAAACAGTATCTACATCGCTGAAATCCATTACAGTCACATTTTAAAGTTAAACATTTTAACTTTCAAACAATTCATGCATGTTAGCAATTTAGTTACTGTTTATTGCATGTGTTTTATTTCATTTTGCTTGGGTTGGCACCTGTTTGAAGAAGGGGGCACACATAGGTGGATGCTGTGCATCCACACATGGATTTGAAGCAATTCTAGATTTGCACGGGTCGGTAAATCTGGGATTGCTTTAAATTGGTACACCTCCCAGAGGATAGTCTAACAAGGAGAAAAATCTCTCTTTTTTCTCGTTATTTGCTCTTTCTATGTGGGATATATTCTGCTTCACACATGGAAAGAGGAAAATGCCTTTTTGGAATATTTTTCGCGCAAGTTGTCTCCTCCTGCACAAAAACAAAGCTGCCCATAAGACAGGCACACGTGAGCCAGGCAGCACACTGCACAAGGAGAGAATAAAATTGCTCCAAATCTTTTTTAATTTGGAGCATTTCTGCTTTCTTCCTTTAATGCCATGCAGTGCATCAATGTCCCTTCTTGCTCTGTGTGACATAATAGAAAATATATGCCCTCTTCACTTTAATAAATATAATACAATTAAATCTGAAGGCTCCAACCCCCTTGGCCCTGGACCACACAGGAGTTGGGAATTTTAATGAAAAAGGGCACGCTAACCTCTTAAAAAATTATTACTTTTCCCAAAGGAGTACCACAGAACTGCAAACTGATTAACAAAAAATTGGGTTGGGGGAGGGATCCCTCCATAAAGAGCTATGTGGGGCTGGGGTATTTCTTTCTTTTCATCTGATATCCTTTTTTCAAAAACATTTTCTGGACAGCAGAGCAAGTCCCAGAGATCTGTAATGACTGCTGCAAAATTTCAGTTCATGATAAGGCCAGCCAATTAGAGCTCCTTCATCAAAAAATCCCCCTCAGCCTATCAGAAAGCATGAATATTTAAATTTCAGCCCAACTGTCAATATATCCCAAAAATCTTTACTTTAATTTCTTCCAAACTACTGCACAGATTTACAGCAGATCAGAAAATGAATACTTTTTGTGTGAAGATTTAGCTGCCTACCAAATTTGATTTAATTCCATTCCGCCGTTTTGGCTGTAGCAATGTGTAAATTTCCCTATGGAAGTTTTATGGGGAAAAAGAGTTTTGGGTGCCCCCTTTTTTTCTTGGCCTCTGCTTGACAGAAACTTTCTAAGAAAGTGCTTAAGTAACCAAACTTTTTTGGGGAAAAATGTGTCAAACAGTGCGAAAGTTATTAGTGTGACAAAAAACACTCTTCCTATGGAAACTCTGATCATACTATAACTACATAGTGGCAACCACGTATCTTCTAGCTAGAACTTTAGGACCAAGAAACCGGAGGTTCATGAAAATGCCCAGTTTAGACTGCAGCGATACCAAAGGGGATGATGGATGGAGCGCTTTAGCAAACTCTACCGGACCTGGAGAGGTAGAGACAGCACAAGGTGCGCAACTTCCACACAATAGCAGGAACCAACCTCCCAGTTCGCCCGATGAAGCACTAACTTCAATCCTATAAGGTACTACTAGACCTTACAAGATTCGGGTCAATACACCTTGACTCTTTTAAAAACCCTTACAACACAGGGCACCCTTCACTTTTCATGTAGGTCCTGAAGGAAGCCTAACTGATCCTCTTGGGCAAACACAAGGCTGAAACATGTCGACCTTTTTTATGGACATTGAATAGTGCGGAAGATACCTAACTCCTCTTCCTACGCACGCATAATTTTTTAACCAGCTTGAATCCAGACCCAATAAAATTCTCCTTCTGTCTAGATATACAAGCTTTTTGATCATTAAAACCTTTTTTCACTCACACTGTTAATCACTATCACTGATCACTACTGTACCAACCAGTCGTTTACCTCCGGGTGGAGGAAGCATGAGAACTAACCCAATGATAATGCTGTCACATTACTAAGAGAGAGGCGGAGAATCAAGATATACCGCCACCCGAGCCTGAGTACGTGAATGAGGGGTTTTTATTTATACACCGAACGAAAACGTACAAACCTTGGTTACTCAGGACAAGTGATCCGTTCCCCGATTAGATTTTTTGTGAATAGAGTAACCTCCACTTATCTCTCTTCTCTGCAAATACTATTTGTCCCAAATGAGCCAATCTTCATTTGTCTGATGAGCTCAGCTCTACAGTTCACTAGTTCTATTGCCCTGCTGAGATCTAGGGTTCAGAGGCTCCCCACAGTCCCTTGTTTCCCAGCCCTCTACTCTCTTGGTTCACACATGCCAACACCACATGCAGAGAGCCCTGAGGAGGAAGCCGGGAGCCAGCGAACCACGAAGCTGCTGAGACAAGCCAAATAGAGCTGAATAGTGCATGCAGTGCATAACATAGTCCTAATGTTGTAGCGTTGCCATACACTTGTGTTTTATGTTTGTACAAGGAGATTACCTAATGCACACTTTGACATTTGACACAACATTACCTTCTGTATGCCTGTTTTGATATATTTTTCTGTAATTGTTTACTCCTGCAAAGTTTACTTTAATTTCGTGGAACCAGTTGAATGGTTATATCATTATGAGCTGCAGATACTTTGATCACTGTCATACCTCTTCCATTGTCCAGACAAATGTGTTCTTTACACCTAGATATCTATCACTATAAACGTTGAGCTAATTCACCAACTGCATTTTGTGGTGTGTAAAGTAGCACCATGGTGGTACTACTTACTTACTACAAAGTGCAATTCATGAACCCACAACAGTAACTCTCCACCTCCCCCTCTCCTATATTTTCTATGTGTAGATTCTCATTTATGTAACTTTACAACTTGACAGAATATGTGGAAGGGACAAAGGGAGTGGCTGGACGTTGAAGGGTTTTAGGGAGGAGTAAAGAAGTGTTAAATGAGGGTTAGAGAAGGGTTTAAGGAGGGACATACACCCACCCACAAATGAGTAAGCAACTTGCTATTCACAGACTGCACTTCTCAAGTTACTACAGTAAAACAAAACAGTAGTAGATGTACTCTAGCTCACAGTTGGAGTAACCTAGCAGATTACACGGCCAACAACTGATACTACAACAAACACCTATAGAAAATAATGCAGATGGAGAGTTAAAATAAAACCTTATACATAAAATGTTAAATTAAATAACATTATTTCAACTAGTTACAAAATATATATGAATATAATGTAATAAAAAATATATCTAGAAATAAAACATAAACAATTTATTTTAAAATATTTCAAATGTACATTTTTATATTAACTTATAATAAAATTAATTACAAATAATTCTATACATCAGCACCTTGAGACCCTCATGGGTGGGTAGCCACATTTCATGATACTGATTGATTGATTTGTAATCATTTTCAATACATTATAACACATATTTTTTTATTTTAGGCATTTTTTTTAATTAAACATCAGAACAATAATTTATTTTAATGTAATATAATCAAAATGATTACATTGTAAATTGAAATTAAGTTAATAGTACTGTAGCCTTTTTCATGTGGTTCTATATTTAAAATAACTGTCAAAATATATCAAATAATAGTTTTAGCATGTAACTTTAATATGTGACATATAAATACCTTTATTAATTTAGCCACAGAGAGATTATGCCATGGGACTGGAAACTTCCTATAGTAAATGAATGGAAACATTTTAAATATTTATTAAACATGAGAAAGTAGCAAAACTGTTCTTATGTTAAATATTTCTACAAATTATATTTAGTATACCTATTTTAAATTTTAAAAAGCTACATTCCTATTAACATAATTGGTTATTATTTGTAAAATATTAAATTAAATTAACATTATTTTTCTGAAGTTTAATTTAAAGAATCCACTAAAAAAATACAAAAACAATAATGTTTTTTTAGATATTTTTTCAACATTAAATACAATTATTTACACTTTGAACTAGTTTAAATAATTTAATTTACAGCATATTCTACGGGGTGCATTTTTAACCTCTGACTCATTGTCAGTGAAATTGCTCTCCCACCCTCGCAGCTCCACCATTAAGTGAGGTGCCCCTGCCCCTGCACTCTTGAGTGTTGGTGATCGAGGCCCTCCTCCACCCGCAGGTTTCCCTGCGCCTCATCCCTGGTGGTCCAGTGGACCTCTGTCTCCTTTCTTTCTTTCTGCTCCTTCACTCGTTTTTCTCCCCTTTCTATCTTTCACCTTTCTGCACCTCTGCTCTTTTGCGCCTTATTTCTGCCCATTTCCCTTTCTCTCCCTCTGCTCCTTCACTCGTTTTCACTCGTTTTTTTCCCCTTTCTATCTTTCACCTTTCTGCACCTCTGCTCTTTTGTGCCTTATTTCTGCCCATTTTCCCTTTCTCTCCCTCTGCTCCTTCACTCGTTTTCACTCGTTTTTTTACCCTTTCTATCTTTCACCTTTCTGCTCTTTTCTGCATCTCTGCTCTTCTGTGCCTTATTTCTGCTTATTTTCCCTTTTTTCTTTATCCCTTCTTTCCTCCCTTTACCTTTCCCCGCCGCTGCTGCCACCGCGGCCCCTCCCCCCCCAGCACGACCGGCCCAATCCAGCTCCCCTCCCCGCTCCCGCCTCCCAGCTGTCCAGCCCTCCCCGACCCCTACGTAATGGCGGCCACTGCGGGGACAGGCGAGCAAGACCACTGACTCATTGTCAGTGAAATTGCTCTCCCACCCTCGCAGCTCCACCATTAAGTGAGGTGCCCCTGCCCCTGCACTCTTGAGTGTTGGTGATCGAGGCCCTCCTCCACCCGCAGGTTTCCCTGCGCCTCATCCCTGGTGGTCCAGTGGACCTCTGTCTCCTTTCTTTCTTTCTGCTCCTTCACTCGTTTTTCTCCCCTTTCTATCTTTCACCTTTCTGCACCTCTGCTCTTTTGCGCCTTATTTCTGCCCATTTCCCTTTCTCTCCCTCTGCTTCTTCACTCGTTTTCACTCGTTTTTTTACCCTTTCTATATTTCACCTTTCTGCTCTTTTCTGCATCTCTGCTCTTCTGTGCCTTATTTCTGCTTATTTTCCCTTTTTTCTTTATCCCTTCTTTCCTCCCTTTACCTTTCCCCGCCGCTGCTGCCACCGCGGCCCCTCCCCCCCCTGCACGACCGGCCCAATCCAGCTCCCCTCCCCGCTCCCGCCTCCCAGCTGTCCAGCCCTCCCCGACCCCTACTTAATGGCGGCCACTGCGGGGACAGGCGAGCAAGACCACTGACTCATTGTCAGTGAAATTGCTCTCCCACCCTCGCAGCTCCACCATTAAGTGAGGTGCCCCTGCCCCTGCACTCTTGAGTGTTGGTGATCGAGGCCCTCCTCCACCCGCAGGTTTCCCTGCGCCTCATCCCTGGTGGTCCAGTGGACCTCTGTCTCCTTTCTTTCTTTCTGCTCCTTCACTCGTTTTTCTCCCCTTTCTATCTTTCAACTTTCTGCACCTCTGCTCTTTTGCGCCTTATTTCTGCCCATTTCCCTTTCTCTCCCTCTGCTTCTTCACTCGTTTTCACTCGTTTTTTTACCCTTTCTATCTTTCACCTTTCTGCTCTTTTCTGCATCTCTGCTCTTCTGTGCCTTATTTCTGCTTATTTTCCCTTTTTTCTTTATCCCTTCTTTCCTCCCTTTACCTTTCCCCGCCGCTGCTGCCACCGCGGCCCCTCCCCCCCCAGCACGACCGGCCCAATCCAGCTCCCCTCCCCGCTCCCGCCTCCCAGCTGTCCAGCCCTCCCCGACCCCTACTTAATGGCAGCCACTGCGGGGACAGGCGAGCAAGACCACTGACTCATTGTCAGTGAAATTGCTCTCCCACCCTCGCAGCTCCACCATTAAGTGAGGTGCCCCTGCCCCTGCACTCTTGAGTGTTGGTGATCGAGGCCCTCCTCCACCCGCAGGTTTCCCTGCGCCTCATCCCTGGTGGTCCAGTGGACCTCTGTCTCCTTTCTTTCTTTCTGCTACTTCACTCGTTTTTCTCCCCTTTCTATCTTTCACCTTTCTGCACCTCTGCTCTTTTGCGCCTTATTTCTGCCCATTTCCCTTTCTCTCCCTCTGCTTCTTCACTCGTTTTCACTCGTTTTTTTACCCGTTCTATCTTTCACCTTTCTGCTCTTTTCTGCATCTCTGCTCTTCTGTGCCTTATTTCTGCTTATTTTCCCTTTTTTCTTTATCCCTTCTTTCCTCCCTTTACCTTTCCCCGCCGCTGCTACCACCGCGGCCCCTCCCCCCCCAGCACGACCGGCCCAATCCAGCTTCCCTCCCCGCTCCCGCCTCCCAGCTGTCCAGCCCTCCCCGACCCCTACTTAATGGCGGCCACTGCGGGGACAGGCGAGCAAGACCACTGACTCATTGTCAGTGAAATTGCTCTCCCACCCTCGCAGCTCCACCATTAAGTGAGGTGCCCCTGCCCCTGCACTCTTGAGTGTTGGTGATCGAGGCCCTCCTCCACCCGCAGGTTTCCCTGCGCCTCATCCCTGGTGGTCCAGTGGACCTCTGTCTCCTTTCTTTCTTTCTGCTCCTTCACTCGTTTTTCTCCCCTTTCTATCTTTCACCTTTCTGCACCTCTGCTCTTTTGCGCCTTATTTCTGCCCATTTCCCTTTCTCTCCCTCTGCTTCTTCACTCGTTTTCACTCGTTTTTTTACCCTTTCTATCTTTCACCTTTCTGCTGTTTTCTGCATCTCTGCTCTTCTGTGCCTTATTTCTGCTTATTTTCCCTTTTTTCTTTATCCCTTCTTTCCTCCCTTTACCTTTCCCCGCCGCTGCTGCCACCGCGGCCCCTCCCCCCCCAGCACGACCGGCCCAATCCAGCTCCCCTCCCCGCTCCCGCCTCCCAGCTGTCCAGCCCTCCCCGACCCCTACTTAATGGCGGCCACTGCGGGGACAGGCGAGCAAGACCACTGACTCATTGTCAGTGAAATTGCTCTCCCACCCTCGCAGCTCCACCATTAAGTGAGGTGCCCCTGCCCCTGCACTCTTGAGTGTTGGTGATCGAGGCCCTCCTCCACCCGCAGGTTTCCCTGCGCCTCATCCCTGGTGGTCCAGTGGACCTCTGTCTCCTTTCTTTCTTTCTGCTCCTTCACTCGTTTTTCTCCCCTTTCTATCTTTCACCTTTCTGCACCTCTGCTCTTTTGCGCCTTATTTCTGCCCATTTCCCTTTCTCTCCCTCTGCTTCTTCACTCGTTTTCACTCGTTTTTTTACCCTTTCTATCTTTCACCTTTCTGCTCTTTTCTGCATCTCTGCTCTTCTGTGCCTTATTTCTGCTTATTTTCCCTTTTTTCTTTATCCCTTATTTCCTCCCTTTACCTTTCCCCGCCGCTGCTGCCACCGCGGCCCCTCCCCCCCAGCACGACCGGTCCAATTCAGCTCCCCTCCCCGCTCCCGCCTCCCAGCTGTCCAGCCCTCCCCGACCCCTACTTAATGGCGGCCACTGCGGGGACAGGCGAGCAAGACCACTGACTCATTGTCAGTGAAATTGCTCTCCCACCCTCGCAGCTCCACCATTAAGTGAGGTGCCCCTGCCCCTGCACTCTTGAGTGTTGGTGATCGAGGCCCTCCTCCACCCGCAGGTTTCCCTGCGCCTCATCCCTGGTGGTCCAGTGGACCTCTGTCTCCTTTCTTTCTTTCTGCTCCTTCACTCGTTTTTCTCCCCTTTCTATCTTTCACCTTTCTGCACCTCTGCTCTTTTGCGCCTTATTTCTGCCCATTTCCCTTTCTCTCCCTCTGCTTCTTCACTCGTTTTCACTCGTTTTTTTACCCTTTCTATCTTTCACCTTTCTGCTCTTTTCTGCATCTCTGCTCTTCTGTGCCTTATTTCTGCTTATTTTCCCTTTTTTCTTTATCCCTTCTTTCCTCCCTTTACCTTTCCCCGCCGCTGCTGCCACCGCGGCCCCTCCCCCCCCAGCACGACCGGCCCAATCCAGCTCCCCTCCCCGCTTCCGCCTCCCAGCTGTCCAGCCCTCCCCGACCCCTACTTAATGGCGGCCACTGCGGGGACAGGCGAGCAAGACCACTGACTCATTGTCAGTGAAATTGCTCTCCCACCCTCGCAGCTCCACCATTAAGTGAGGTGCCCCTGCCCCTGCACTCTTGAGTGTTGGTGATCGAGGCCCTCCTCCACCCGCAGGTTTCCCTGCGCCTCATCCCTGGTGGTCCAGTGGACCTCTGTCTCCTTTCTTTCTTTCTGCTCCTTCACTCGTTTTTCTCCCCTTTCTATCTTTCACCTTTCTGCACCTCTGCTCTTTTGCGCCTTATTTCTGCCCATTTCCCTTTCTCTCCCTCTGCTTCTTCACTCGTTTTCACTCGTTTTTTTACCCTTTCTATCTTTCACCTTTCTGCTCTTTTCTGCATCTCTGCTCTTCTGTGCCTTATTTCTGCTTATTTTCCCTTTTTTCTTTATCCCTTCTTTCCTCCCTTTACCTTTCCCCGCCGCTGCTGCCACCGCGGCCCCTCCCCCCCAGCACGACCGGCCCAATCCAGCTCCCCTCCCCGCTTCCGCCTCCCAGCTGTCCAGCCCTCCCCGACCCCTACTTAATGGCGGCCACTGCGGGGACAGGCGAGCAAGACCACTGACTCATTGTCAGTGAAATTGCTCTCCCACCCTCGCAGCTCCACCATTAAGTGAGGTGCCCCTGCCCCTGCACTCTTGAGTGTTGGTGATCGAGGCCCTCCTCCACCCGCAGGTTTCCCTGCGCCTCATCCCTGGTGGTCCAGTGGACCTCTGTCTCCTTTCTTTCTTTCTGCTCCTTCACTCGTTTTTCTCCCCTTTCTATCTTTCTCCTTTCACCGAAGGCGCGTCAAAGGCAAGCACGTCTGCGCCCGTCTGCGACCCGTCCGCGACCAGCACCAGGAACCCTGGTCCTCCGCCCCGCCAATGCTACGACCCAGCAGCACTCCACGCACTCAACCCAGGCTGCAACAACAACTGCAAGCTAGCATCACCAGCCGACACCCATGGACCCTTCAGCTGTCACCGCTGCCGGCACACCTGCAGCACCGCCAAGAACACGGATCCAGCACAACCCGCCCACAAGAACACAACCGAACCGAAGACCCTGCAATGCATCCTCCTCAACGTCCGATCCCTCCACAAACACGCCACAGAAATCTGGGACCTCCTCGACAGCACAACCCCAGACGTAGCATTCTTCACCGAAACCTGGACCAACACCACCTCGGGATCGGACATCGCCATCGCCATCCCCCAAGGATACAAGATCTCCAGGAAGGACCGCCCCATCCACCCAGGAGGAGGAATCGCCATCGTTCACAAATCCAGCCTCCGCCTGAGCACACTCCCTGACGAGTCCACAGAACTGATGGAACACCTTCACTTCAAGATACTGGCCAGCCCCACCGCAGCCCTCCGAGGAACCCTCCTCTACCGACCCCCTGGACCCCGCGGACCCTTCGCCAACTCCATCACGGACATTATCTCCCCGCAGGCCATCGCATCCACCAACTACACCCTGCTGGGAGACCTCAACTTCCACCTCGACAATCAACTGGACCCCAACACCACATCCCTCCTGGATAACCTCCACAACATTGGACTCCGCCAGATCGTGACCGAGCCCACGCACTCAGCAGGACACACCCTCGACCCCCTCTTCACTACAGGAAACTCTATCACCTTCAGCCACACCACCGAACTCCCATGGACCGACCATCGTTGCGTCCACTTCACCTTCAGAACACCCACCATCCACAGACACCAGCACCTGCTTCCACAAAGAAACTGGACCAAAATCACCGATGACCAGCTCACCTCCTCACTCAACAACTCCACCCCAACCATCGCGGAAAAAGACGACCCCAACACCGCAGCCCGAACCCTGCATAGATGGATCTCGGACAGCACCAACACCATAGCCCCCCTCAGGAAAAACAACAATACCCGTGCCAAGAAAGCCAGATGGTTTACCACCGAACTTCGAGAGTCCAGGCGCACATGCCGCCGCCTCGAAAAGGCCTGGAGAAACACCAAATCCACAGAAGCCCACAACAACTTCAGAGCCGCCACCAACACCCACCATCAACTCATCAGAGAAACGAGGAAAAAAGCGATTGAAGACAGAATCTCCACCCACGCACACAACAGCAAGGAACTCTTCAGCATCATCAAGGAGTTCGCCCAACCCACCAGCGAGTCTACCGACATCCCTCCCTCACAAGACCTCTGCGACAAACTCAGCATCTTTTTCCACCACAAAATCAAGAGCATCTACGAAAACTTTGACGAAGACAACCAACACACTGAACCCTCACCAACCACCCCCGACACCCGGAAACCAGCGATTGATGACTGGACAGCCCTCACCACCGAAGACACACTGAAGACAATGAAGTCAATCCACTCAGGGGCCCCCACGGACCCCTGCCCCAACCACATCTTCAACAGAGCTGCCAACACCATCGCACCCATGCTCCGCCAAACCATCAACCGCTCCCTGGCGACCGCCTCATTCCCCGATGACTGGAAACACGCCGAGGTCAACCCCCTCCTAAAGAAACCCTCAGCAGACCCCACCGACCTCAAAAACTACAGACCCATCTCCCTGCTCCCGTTCCCAGCGAAAGTCATCGAGAAAGCCATCAACAGCCAACTCGCCACATTCATTGAAGAACACAACATCCTCGACTCCTCCCAATCCGGCTTCAGAAAAAACCACAGTACGGAAACCGCCCTCCTCGCCGCAACAGACGACATCCGCACCTTACTGGACAAAGGAGAAACAGTAGCCCTCATCCTCCTCGACCTATCAGCGGCGTTCGACACAGTCTCCCACCGCACCCTAATACGCAGACTCTACGATGCAGGAATCCAGGACAAGGCCCTCGACTGGATCTGCTCCTTCCTCTCCAGCAGGACGCAGCGGGTCAGACTCCCCCCTTTCCTCTCGGACCCCACACCTATCACCTACGGAGTCCCCCAGGGCTCCTCCCTCAGCCCGACGCTCTTCAACGTCTACATGGCTCCACTTGCCCCCATCGTCAGAACCCACGGACTCAACATCGTGTCATATGCAGACGACACCCAGCTCATCCTCTCCCTATCCAACGAGCCCAACACCGCCAGACGCAACTTTCGAGAAGGCATGGAAGCCGTCGCCAACTGGATGAAAAACAGCTGCCTACAACTAAACACCAACAAAACAGAAGTACTCATCATGGGCCCAAACCCCGACGCCTGGAGTGACACCTGGTGGCCCACCGCCCTCAGTAACCCGCCAAACCCCACAGACCACGCACGCAACCTGGGAATCATCCTGGACTCCGAGCTCAAAATGGACCGCCAGATCAACTCTGTCTCATCTTCCTGCTTCCACACCCTGCGCCTCCTTCGTAAGACCTTCAAATGGATCCCCCTCGAACACCGAAAGACAGTCACTCACGCCCTGGTCACCAGCAGACTCGACTACGGCAACGCACTCTACGCCGGAGTAAACAAAAACATCATCCGCAAGCTACAGAACATCCAGAACGCCGCCGCAAGACTGGTCCTCAACCTGCCAAAACACTGCCACATCTCCCAGCCCCTGCGCACACTCCACTGGCTCCCCGTCGAGGCGAGAATCACCTTTAAGATGCTCACCCACGCACACAAGGCCCTCCACGGCACCGGACCAGCATACCTGAACAGCCGACTCAAATTCCAAGCACCCCAAAGGACCCTACGATCAGCCCAGCTTTCCTACGCTGTGGTCCCCCGCACCAGAAAGACCAGATTGGGAGGCCGCTCCTTCTCCTTCCTCGCGGCCAAAGCATGGAACGCCCTTCCGCTCCACCTCAGACAGACAACATCGCTCCCCATCTTCGCAAGAAACCTCAAAACCTGGCTCTTCGACAGACCCCCTCCTTGATGGAATGGAACCTGCACCCCCCCAACTCCCCCCCCACCCCTAGCGCCTTGAGACCCTTACGGGTGAGTAGTCGCGCTTTAACAAACTCCTGATTGATTGATTGATCTCTGTTAGTTTTTATGGGAAGTTGAAAATTGTGTTGCAGTAAATGTGGATGCCCATGTGTGGTGCTAGACTTAACAACTGCTCTTTTTTGGCAATAGTAACTTTACACTCATAAATTTGTCTCAACCTCATGTTTCAGCGGGTCACAGCATGTAATTTGTCACTGTTTTTAGTAACTTTACACTAGGATTGTGTGAACAGCCCAAAGTAGTTCAGTTACTCAAAAGTGTAGTAGTAAATTTACTAGTAGTACGTCTACACATGTAGATTTACCTTTGTGAATAGGCCCCATGATAGCTTTAGTCTTTTGATAATGTAGAGTATCATATTCCAAACATTTAACTAGCATTGATTAGGAATTCAAATGTGAGAAATTAACCTTAAATCTCAGAAGAGCAGCAAGTTGTTTTACAAACAAGATAATTGGATTAGTTACATCTGAGTCTCTGCTATCTTAGCAGTTCCCCATTCCTTTTTATGGTTGTATTATACAGCATAAACAACTTATTTGCACTTGGAGTTCATATATTCCTTCAAACATTACTGTAAATGGAAGTGTCTGATTACACATTATGGGGACATAGTCACAAACTGCATTTTATAGTACGTTTTGTAGAACTACAATAGTACTAAAAATCTACTAAGAAAGTGTTGGACGTGGCCCTTCCTACAGGTTCATCCCCAAACCTTTTGCATTCACCCCAATTTTGCTGCTTTCATTTTTATTGGCTTTAGGACTTTGAGCACTTTGTCACTGCTAACCAGTGCTAAAGTGCTTGTGGTCTCTACTTTAAACACAGTAGAATGGCATATTTATCATACTATTCATTATACGTTTAAGTTCCTATTAAGTGGTAGCACATCTACCCAGGGCCTGTAAATGACATGCTATTAATAGGCCTGCAGCCCTGATTTTGCCACCCACTCATGCAGCCCTTTAAACAGGTCTCAGGCCTTCTATTGCAGCCTGTGTGTGTGGTTTTAAACTGCCATTTGAGTTTGTAAAAGAAACCTTTTGCCATGCCTAAGCTTTTATTTTTGTACACATAAGTCACCACTAGCATAGGCCCTAGACAGGGAATGTTGGACATGTACTTATGTGTCGTGGTAGAGAAAACCTCTTAAATTCATTTTTCACTACTGTGAAGCCTATCTCTCCCTAAGGATAACATTGGAGTTACCTTTTTACATTTAATAAACTGTAACTTCCAAATAGCGACAGGTAAGTAGTCAATGTTTGCTGTCTTTGGAATTGTAATGAGAATTCTTGTCTTATGGTAAAGTCGTATTTTAAATTATGATTTTGAAAATTCTACTTTTAGAAAATTCACCTTTTTCTGACTTATAGATTAGTGCCTGATGTCTTTCTTAGTGTCACAGGACTGGGTGTAGTTGACAGTTTGGCTTTGTGTATTCCTGCTAGACACCCACATACAGTAGAGGGCTTAATTTCGGTGGACTTGAATTCTCTGCAATATGTGTTAAGTAACAATTAAAGCTACTGATTGATGTATCCCCTGTATGAAAGATGCAAAATCAAATAAAAAGCTTTAAAGAAAAATACAATAGAGGACTTAAGCATGCCTGGATGGGCTGTTCCAGGCAGGATGGGAGGGCAGAGCTAGGCCCAGCCGTGCTTACACTTAAATAGGCTGTGTTCTGCCTTCATACAAAGGGCTGCATACCCCCTGTAGTCAGTTTGGAGCCTATGCAGGGGAGACAAGAAACCTGTGCACTTCAAAGGGAAACCTCTAGAAGTGTCTCCCACTTCAATAAGGTGCCTTGGACCTCAGAATCCAATTCTTCAATACACTTTTTGACCAGTGGAGTCTCTCACAAGAAGAAAGACGGTTCTGCTGCTAAAGTGACTGGTACACTGCTGTACTGCTGCCCTGCTGCACTACTCTCTTACTAGATTGCTGCACTGCTGCTCTCGTACCTGAATCAGAAGGTTTGGAGCCACAGGGAAATAGCAGGCTCTCCACCACCAGAGCGAGCACCCAGAACAAGCTGGAGCAAGCCCCTGACCCCCAAGTGGTGCCCCTCCGTTCCTGGACACTTAGTAAGGCTTCAATCGATCTGAATTGAAGTTTTTGGGCTCTCTGTGACCGGGAATGGATCTGTTGGTTGCCAAAATCTTGTTGTTCATAAATCTTGTAATCACAAAGTTCCATCAACATGACCCTTCACGCTACGACATCAACTGCTTACACGAACACCACAGTGAATCTCCAGGCCGATCGTTTGCAACAACTGCATCTTTGTGCTACAGTAACAAACGTTTACAAAGCTAGGCCTGCTCTTCTTGCTACATCGATGACTGTCCATGGCACTTCCCTGCTCCTCACCACCACTTCAACCACAAACGGGACTCTTTGCACTGGACTGAAAAGTTAACTTTTCAACAAGACTAACCTGGTCCTTGTATATGACTCTTGCTCCATCACAGTCGACCTGAACTTGTGACTTTCTCTCGGTCTTGATTGACCAGATAGCTGTGAGTTGTGCTATGGGCATTATGGTGCTATTTTCACCAAAATCTTTAAAATTGCATATCTCCGGTTCTAATGTTTGAGTTTTTGTCTTTCAGGACGTGATTTATTTATTACATTTCACTCTTTGTGTCTAAAGTAGTGTGGAATTTTTTGTGTGCTGTCTTTTCATGATATTGCTGTTCCCCCCCTGATCTTCTGCAGCTTTCTGCTTCCCCCTTGTACCCTTAGGCGCCATGTCTTCACCGTTAAAGGCAATTGAATACTTCAATGCTTATATTATATTAGCAGTTAGCAGTTAGAAGCAGAAACAAAATAGTCCCAATGGTCTCACACAGCCGGTAAATTTAATTATTTATTTATTGCCTTTGCCTTTACCTTGCCATGGCACGGCCGCACAATCCTCCGTACGCTGTATTTGACACTTCACGACTCTCCTGCCAATATTGTAACACCTGAGCAAACCCTCACTCGGTTTTCAGCGTCTTCGAGGTTGCCTCTCCAATAGTCCTCGCTCCTAGCACCGTCCGAGGAATCAAGAGACCAAAGTGGGACACCGCAGCTCAGCCATCACCACACTATTGCCAATTGATTTTTCCCCGGAGACTCCGCTGCTCCTATCCACCGTCAACACGGGAGCACACCAAGCTTCAAAACGGGGACAGTCAGCCTTCAAAACGCTGCCAAATATAAGCGTTTCGGTGTCTTCGGCTTTTTTCCCCCGCTACTCCTCACTCCTTGCTCCGCCTCAGCCTCTGCTCCGGACTCCCTGCTCCACAGGTGTGAAAGATCAGGAGCCAAGGGTGGAGCGCCGTGACTCTGCCACCCCCCTACTACTGGCTTTTTCCGCCGACTCCACCATCCATCATCGGCATTCAACCAGATGCCGAAAAGTTATTCTTCAAGCGGACACAATCCGCCGCTTTCGTGAAACACTGCACTGCAATCCTGGTATACCGCCAAGAACTCTCCCGGTCCGGTCCGGTCCTCCCAAACAGCTTGCAGGAGCGCGAGGAGTGGTCAGCCTACACGTCCACTCGCGCGGACGCCATCTTGCTTCCACATAATTTCACTGCACAACATAATTCCACTACATGCAACGTACATCCATTCCACTCGAAAAAATATTTCCATTTACAACGCCAATAGCTCTTACTATCGCAAATGCAAGACCTATTGCATTGCAAATCCTTGGTTAACTAGTAGTCGTGTTTGCAGAGTGGTGGAGAAAGGTGGCAGGTCCTCCAACCAGCGCTCAGGAATTACTCTACTTAGGACTCACAGGAGATACCATGAGGGCTTCTTGGCCTCCAAAGTCCCTCAGGAGTAAAGTGGACTTCATCCCCAACCAGTAGTGTGCCAGGAGGTGCCTTTGTAGAGTGGTGGAGAAAAGGGGGCATGGTCTCCAAAGATCGCCTAGTAATCACACTGTGTGGGACTTTCTTGATATAACAGCAGGGGTAGTTGGTCCCCAAGGACGTCCTTGGGGGCCAACTACCCCTCCTATTACCTTCAGTAAGTCCCACACAGCAGGATTATCGACCTGCGATACCAGGCCATGCCCCCTCTGTCCACCACTCTGCAAACACACCTCCTGGTGCGCTCTTAGTTGGAGGATGAGGTCCCGTTACCTCTTGAGGATACTGAGTGGCCAACTAGCCCTCCTGTTACCTCCGGTCGAACACAGGAAAGCAGGAGAGAAGACGTGGTACCGGGCACCAGCAGAAATTGTTTTTTTTGGGAAAGCAGCCCGTGCCCCCCTCCCAACGCCTGTCTTCCCACCTGCAAGCTGTGCCTGCCGCCGCTGGTTAAAGACAGGCAAGACGAACATTCACACACACAGAAACAGAAAGTTAACCTGTCAAGTAGATTTAAATGAAGGCAGGTCATCAAAATAAAGAGAGGCTAATTATTTGGTTACAGACTCACATAAGGGCTTTCGGAGCTGAAGGTGACGGAAATTTAAAAATACATTAGTTTTAAATTAGACTCATGAGGATATATTGACTTCATTATTAGATGTATTTACTCTTCTGTCACATTGTAGTTGAGGGATAAGTGATATCCAATTCATGTTTTAAGTTAATAATTTGTCAGTTCACTACACACATAGTATATCATACCCACTAACATACTCATCCCATTCATATTAACCATGTGCCTACGGTCTAATTTATAACCTGCTTGCACACACTTGTAAGTTTAGCTGATTTTGAAAAAAAATGGATTCTCAACTCTGAAAGCCCATATTCTGATTCACAAAATAAGGGTCTATTGAAGTTTCCATGAACAAACTCTACGAAGGAGCGTGGTACACATGCAAGATGTGTGAATAGGGACATGAATTTTCTCATGGCAGAATCAGGGACTAAGAAAATATGTTGAATATTCACAGAATCAGATCTGCAAACATTTGCTACAATTACTTACCTTCCAATCTTGCACCTAAATAAGGTAGCTGCTGACCCTGTAAACAGTGCTTTAAGTAAGATGAAACAGTTTGTGAGGGGGGACTCTAAAGGGGGCATTGCCTATGTAATTAAGGGTGTGGCTTAAACATGTCAACTACATTTCTATGATATCCATTGCATGTCACCCGACCACTATTTTGATTCCTCTCCGAGCTTTCTGTTATTCCACCAGGAAAATAGAACAACTGACATAGACCTAAACCAGCCAGGAGTTTTGAGTTTGCTGGTGGTTCTTATCTGTTTAAGATTAAAGACTATCAACAATGCTAGCACAGCAAAAGTGAAAAATAATTTTGTAATAAAATTACTTTATTACCATTTTATTTCCTCATGTGCCAGTCCGAGCTGAGTGTGAGGGTGGACCCACTGTTGCAGATTGGAAGCAGGGAGGAGTGCTGGCTGGCTACAACAGTTTAAAATACACATGTCCCTTTGCCCAGCTGTCTTGCAATGGCCAGCCTGACATGACATCTCTCCTACTCACGCTGTCTTGGACAGCCAGGTGAAGAGAAGGCACATTGGTGGAAGACACTGAGCCGGTCAACTCCAACCAATCCTGCTACTTCTCTCAGGCTGGGTAACAACATAAAAGCAGCATCTGGATTGGGTAGAGGAGCTAGCTCTAGGGAACAGGATAACTGTAGAATGATACCAGGGCTAGAGGATGTGCAGGCAGTCTGTAAGTAAATAATGCATTTCATCACATATTTAAACAATATAAACAGTATCTACATCGCTGAAATCCATTACAGTCACATTTTAAAGTTAAACATTTCATGCATGTTAGCAATTTAGTTACTGTTTATTGCATGTGTTTTATTTCATTTTGCTTGGGTTGGCACCTGTTTGAAGAAGGGGGCACACATAGGTGGATGCTGTGCATCCACACATGGATTTGAAGCAATTCTAGATTTGCACTGGTCGGTAAATCTGGGATTGCTTTAAATTGGTACACCTCCCAGAGGATAGTCTAACAAGGAGAAAAATCTCTCTTTTTTCTCGTTATTTGCTCTTTCTATGTGGGATATATTCTGCTTCACACATGGAAAGAGGAAAATGCCTTTTTGGAATATTTTTCGCGCAAGTTGTCTCCTCCTGCACAAAAACAAAGCTGCCCATAAGACAGGCACACGTGAGCCAGGCAGCACACTGCACAAGGAGAGAATACAATTGCTCCAAATCTTTTTTAATTTGGAGCATTTCTGCTTTCTTCCTTTAATGCCATGCAGTGCATCAATGTCCCTTCTTGCTCTGTGTGACATAATAGAAAATATATGCCCTCTTCACTTTAATAAATATAATACAATTAAATCTGAAGGCTCCAACCCCCTTGGCCCTGGACCACACAGGAGTTGGGAATTTTAATGAAAAAGGGCACGCTAACCTCTTAAAAAATTATTACTTTTCCCAAAGGAGTACCACAGAACTGCAAACTGATTAACAAAAAATTGGGTTGGGGGAGGGATCCCTCCATAAAGAGCTATGTGGGGCTGGGGTATTCCTTTCTTTTCATCTGATATCCTTTTTCAAAAACATTTTCTGGACAGCAGAGCAAGTCCCAGAGATCTGTAATGACTGCTGCAAAAATTCAGTTCATGATAAGGCCAGCCAATTAGAGCTCCTTCATCAAAAAATCCCCCTCAGCCTATCAGAAAGCATGAATATTTAAATTTCAGCCCAACTGTCAATATATCCCAAAAATCTTTACTTTAATTTCTTCCAAACTACTGCACAGATTTACAGCAGATCAGAAAATGAATACTTTTTGTGTGAAGATTTAGCTGCCTACCAAATTTGATTTAATTCCATTCCGCCGTTTTGGCTGTAGCAATGTGTAAATTTCCCTATGGAAGTTTTATGGGGAAAAGAGTTTTGGGTGCCCCCTTTTTTTCTTGGCCTCTGCTTGACAGAAACTTTCTAAGAAAGTGCTTAAGTAAACAAACTTTTTTGGGGAAAAATTTGTCAAACAGTGCGAAAGTTATTAGTGTGACAAAAACACTCTTCCTATGGAAACTCTGATCATACTATAACTACATAGTGGCAACCACGTATCTCCTAGCTAGAACTTTAGGACCAAGAAACCAGAGGTTCATGAAAATGCCCAGTTTAGACTGCAGCGATACCAAAGGGGATGATGGATGGAGCGCTTGAGCAAACTCTACCGGACCTGGAGAGGTAGAGATAGCACAAGGTGCGCAACTTCCGCACAATAGCAGGAACCAACCTCCCAGTTCGCCCGATGAAGCACTAACTTCAATCCTATAAGGTACTACTAGACCTTACAAGATTCGGGTCAATACACCTTGACTCTTTTAAAAACCCTTACAACACAGGGCACCTTTCACTTTTCATGTAGGTCCTGAAGGAAGCCTAACTGATCCTCTTGGGCAAACACAAGGCTGAAACATGTTGACCTTTTTTATGGACATTGAATAGTGCGGAAGATACCTAACTCCTCTTCCTACGCACGCATAATTTTTTAACAAGCTTGAACCCAGACCCATTAAAATTCTCCTTCTGTCTAAATATACAAGCTTTTTGATCATTAAAACCTTTTTTCACTCACACTGTTAATCACTATCACTGATCACTACTGTACCAACCAGTGGTTTACCTCCGGGTGGAGGAAGCATGAGAACTAACCCAATGATAATGCTGTCACATTACTAAGAGAGAGGCGGAGAATCAAGATATACCGCCACCCGAGCCTGAGTACGTGAATGAGGGGTTTTTATTCATACACCGAACGAAAACTTACAAACCTTGGTTACTCAGGACAAGTGATCCGTTCCCCCATTTGATTTTTTGTGAATAGAGTAACCTCCACTTATCTCTCTTCTCTGCAAATACTATGTGTCCCAAATGAGCCAATCTTCATTTGTCTGATGAGCTCAGCTCTACAGTTCACTAGTTCTATTGCCCTGCTGAGATCTAGGGTTCAGAGGCTCCCCACAGTCCCTTGTTTCCCAGCCCTCTACTCTCTTGGTTCACGCATGCTAACACCACATGCAGAGAGCCCTGAGGAGAAAGCCGGGTGCCAGCGAACCACGAAGCTGCTGAGACAAGCCAAATAGAGTTGAATAGTGCATGCAGTGCATAACATAGTCCTAATGTTGTAGCGTTGCCATACACTTGTGTTTTATGTTTGTACAAGGAGATTACCTAATGCACACTTTGACATTTGACACAACATTACCTTCTGTATGCCTGTGTTGATATATTTTTCTGTAATTGTTTACTCCTGCAAAGTTTACTTTAATTTCGTGGAACCAGTTGAATGGTTATATCATTATGAGCTGCAAATACTTTGATCACTGTCATACCTCTTCCATTGTCCAGACAAATGTGTTTTTTACACCTAGATATCTATCACTATAAACGTTGAGCTAATTCGCCAACTGCATTTTGTGGTGTGTAAAGTAGCACCATGGTGGTACTACTTACTAACTACAAAGTGCAATTCATGAACCCACAACAGTAACTCTCCACCTCCCCCTCTCCTATATTTTCTATGTGGAGATTCTCATTTATGTAACTTTACAACTTGACAGAATATGTGGAAGGGACAAAGGGAGTGGCTGGACGTTGAAGGGGTATAGGGAGGAGTGAAGAAGTGTTAAATGAGGGTTAGAGAAGGGTTTAAGGAGAGACATACACCCACCCACAAATGAGTAAGCAACTTGCTATTCACAGACTGCACTTCTCAAGTTACTACAGTAAAACAAAACAGTAGTAGATGTACTCTAGCTCACAGTTGGAGTAACCTAGCAGATTACGCGGCCAACAACTGATACTACAACAAACACCTATAGAAAATAATGCAGATAGAGAGTAAAAATAAAACCTTATACATAAAATGTTAAATTAAATAACATTATTTCAACTAGTTACAAAATATATATGAATATAATGTAATAAAAAATATATCTAGAAATAAAACATAAACAATTTATTTTAAAATATTTCAAATGTACATTTTTATATTAACTTATAATAAAATTAATTACAAATAATTCTATACATCAGCACCTTGAGACCCTCATGGGTGGGTAGCCACATTTCATGAGACTGATTGATTGATTTGTAATCATTTTCAATACATTATAACAAATATTCTTTTATTTTAGGCATTTTTTTTAATTAAACATCAGAACAATAATTTATTTTAATGTAATATAATCAAAATGATTACATTGTAAATTGAAATTAAGTTAATAGTACTGTAGCCTTTTTCATGTGGTTCTATAATTAAAATAACTGTCAAAATATATCAAATAATAGTTTTAGCATGTAACTTTAATATGTGACATAGAAATACCTTTATTAATTTAGCCACAGAGAGATTATGCCATGGGACTGGAAACTTCCTATAGTAAATGAATGGAAACATTTTAAATATTTATTAAACATGAAAATGTAGCAAAACTGTTCTTATGTTAAATATTTCTACAAATTATATTTAGTATACCTATTTTAAATTTTAAAAAGCTACATTCCTATTAACATAATTGGTTATTATTTGTAAAATATTAAATTAAATTAACATTATTTTTCTGAAGTTTAATTTAAAGAATCCACTAAAAAAATACAAAAACAATAATGTTTTTTGTAGATATTTTTTCAACATTAAATACAATTATTTACACTTTGAACTAGTTTAAATAATTTATTTTACAGCATATTCTACGGGGTGCATTTTTAACCTCTATCTCTGTTAGTTTTAATGGGAAGTTGAAAATTGTGTTGCAGTTAATGTGGATGCCCATGTGTGGTGCTAGACTTACAACTGCTCTTTTTTGGCAATAGTAACTTTACACTCATAAATTTGTCTCAACCTCATGTTTCAGCGGGTCACAGCATGTAATTTGTCACTGTTTTTAGTAACTTTACACTAGGATTGTGTGAACAGCCCAAAGTAGTTCAGTTACTCAAAAGTGTAGTAGTAAATTTACTAGTAGTACGTCTACACATGTAGATTTACCTTTGTGAATAGGCCCCATGATAGCTTTAGTCTTTTGATAATGTAGAGTATCATATTCCAAACATTTAACTAGCATTGATTAGGAATTCAAATGTGAGAAATTATCCTTAAATCTCAGAAGAGCAGCAAGTTGTTTTACAAACAAGATAATTGAATTAGTTACATCTGAGTCTCTGCTATCTTAGCAGTTCCCCATTCCTTTTTATGGTTGTATTATACAGCATAAACAACTTATTTGCACTTGGAGTTCATATATTCCTTCAAACATTACTGTAAATGGAAGTGTCTGATTACACATTATGGGGACATAGTCACAAACTGCATTTTATAGTACGTTTTGTAGAACTACAATAGTACTAAAAATCTACTAAGAAAGTGTTGGACGTGGCCCTTCCTACAGGTTCATCCCCAAACCTTTTGCATTCACCCCAATTTTGCTGCTTTCATTTTATTGGCTTTAGAACTTTGAGCACTTTGTCACTGCTAACCAGTGCTAAAGTGCTTGTGGTCTCTCCTTTAAACACAGTAGAATGGCATATTTATCATACTATTCATTATACGTTTAAGTTCCTATTAAGTGGTAGCACATCTACCCAGGGCCTGTAAATGGCATGCTATTAATAGGCCTGCAGCCCTGATTTTGCCACCCACTCATGCAGCCCTTTAAACAGGTCTCAGGCCTTCTATTGCAGCCTGTGTGTGTGGTTTTAAACTGCCATTTGAGTTTGTAAAAGAAACCTTTTGCCATGCCTAAGCTTTTATTTTTGTACACATAAGTCACCACTAGCATAGGCCCTAGACAGGGAATGTTGGACATGTACTTTTAAGTTTTATATGTCCTGGTAGTGAAAACCTCTTAAATTCATTTTTCACTACTGTGAAGCCTATCTCTCCCTAAGGATAACATTGGAGTTACCTTTTTACATTTAATAAACTGTAACTTCCAAATAGCGATAGGTAAGTAGTCAATGTTTGCTGTCTTTGGAATTGTAATGAGAATTCTTGTCTTATGGTAAAGTCGTATTTTAAATTATGATTTTGAAAATTCTACTTTTAGAAAATTCACCTTTTTCTGACTTATAGATTAGTGCCTGATGTCTTTCTTAGTGTCACAGGACTGGGTGTAGTTGACAGTTTGGCTTTGTGTATTCCTGCTAGACACCCACATACAGTAGAGGGCTTAATTTCGGTGGACTTGAATTCTCTGCAATATGTGTTAAGTAACAATTAAAGCTACTGATTGATGTATCCCCTCTATGAAAGATGCAAAATCAAATAAAAAGCTTTAAAGAAAAATACAATAGAGGACTTAAGCATGCCTGGGTGGGCTGTCCCAGGCAGGATGGGAGGGCAGAGCTAGGCCCAGCCCTGCTTACACTTAAATAGGCTGTGTTCTGCCTTCATACAAAGGGCTGCATACCCCCTGTAGTCAGTTTGGAGCCTATGCAGGGGAGACAAGAAACCTGTGCACTTCAAAGGGAAAACTCTAGAAGTGTCTCCCACTTCAAATAAGGTGCCTTGGACCTCAGACTCCAATTCTTCAATACACTTCTTGACCAGTGGAGTCTCTCACAAGAAGAAAGACGGCTCTGCTGCTAAAGTGACTGGTACTCTGCTGTACTGCTGCCCTGCTGCACTACTCTCTTACTAGATTGCTGAACTGCTGCTCTCGTACCTGAATCAGAAGGCTTGGAGCCACAGGGAAATAGCAGGCTCTCCACCACCAGAGTGATCACCCAGAACAAGCTGGAGCAAGCCCCTGACCCCCAAGTAGTGCCCCTCCGTTCCTGGACACTTAGTAAGGCTTCAATCGATCTGAATTGAAGTTTTTGGGCTCTCTGTGACCGGGAATGGATCTGTTGGTTGCCAAAATCTTGTTGTTCATAAATCTCGTAATCACAAAGTTCCATCAACATGACCCTTCACGCTACGACATCAACTGCTTACACGAACACCACAGTGAATCTCCAGGCCGATCGTTTGCAACAACTGCATCTTTGTGCTACAGTAACAAACGTTTACAAAGCTAGGCCTGCCCTCCTTGCTACATTGATGACTGTCCATGGCACTTCCCTGCTCCTCACCACCACTTCACCCACGAACGGGACTCTTTGCACTGGACTGAAAAGTTAACTTTTCAACAAGACTAACCTGGTCCTTGTATATGACTCTTGCTCCATCACAGTCGACCTGAACTTGTGACTTTCTCCCGGTCTTGATTGACCAGATAGCTGTGAGTTGTGCTATGGGCATTATGGTGCTATTTTCACCAAAATCTTTAAAATTGCATATCTCCGGTTCTAATGTTTGAGTTTTTGTCTTTCAGGACGTGATTTATTTATTACATTTCACTCTTTGTGTCTAAAGTAGTGTGGAATTTTTTGTGTGCTGTCTTTTCATGATATTGCTGTTGAAGTGCTGCATAAATACTTGAAACATTGCCTCCAAGTTAAACCTCATTGCTCTGTTCTAAGCTACCAGAGGGCAGCCGCGGCCTTTGAAGGTAAGAGGGGTGGTGCGGTGGGGCTGGATTGGCGGAGTATTCAACAGATTACCACAAGGGAAAAGTAAGTAAATAATAATATTTCCCTGATCGTCGTCTGTCGAAATCCCCCCCCCTCGGGCCCACCTCTCTTACTTGCACGGGCCACGGCTGCCAGAGGGATGAGCACAGGTTAATTTTGGGATTGCTTGTGCCTCAGAAATGCTGTTCACAAACTTACAAGTAGACTATCTGCCTCTGCCTCCACCTCTCCTATATTTTTATGCGGGGAGATCTCCGCCCTGACTGCAGTGTCTCTGCACACGCAGTTATACATTTTATTAGTAAATCTGTAATGGAGAGAGGAAAATGGGGAATATTTATGATGAACGTGGAGGGAATTAGAAGTAAGAGGTGCTTAAGGACTGTCAAGGAAGGTCAGGGAGGGATTTACAGATGTCCATTCACCAGCAAAAGAATAAGCCCATTGTTATTAGTAAACTGAACTTTTAACCCCTTCCATGCCGATGACGAACCCCAGCCGTCATGCACTACGGTGCTCGTGTGCTGATGACGGCTGGGGTTCGTCACGGCCCCGCCCTGTTCGTGTGTTTACCGCACAGCAGGGTGTGTCAATGCTCAACTGTGTTATGTGTGTGACTACATCTCCCATAATGCATTGCTGGGTGGGCAGGAAAATGTGGAATGGAGTTGCATCCTAACTTTGGTATTGGGGCTTTGCTGAGTAGGTTCTTAAGTGGGTAATGTGTCAGGGCTGAATTAGCATGCATCTTACCTTGTCTGGTGTTGGGCGTGGCAGAGCTGCTGATACCTGCGACCCCGCTGATGCTTTCAGGCTGTAGGGTGGACTCCACCAACTCCTCAAAGGGTTGGATGCAGGCTCTGTGGATAGACCCCACCAGTTTTCTTCACCTCCGCAAGCCTGGTGGCAACCTTGTCCTTAGACCTTGAGCGCATGTCATACCAGCGCTTGCATAGGTCACCAATGGAGCACTGTGTCAAACCTATGGCATTCACCTTAGCCTGTATGTCCAGCCAAACTTTGCACTTTTCATACTGTCGGATGTGCAGGGATTTCTTGCCAAGGAGCACTTCATGGCTCTTAACCATCTCCTCAATGAGGACCTCCTGTTCCTTCTCACTAAATTTCTGTTTTCGCTTCCTTCCAGCTGCCTCCCTTTCCTTCTCCTGTGTGTCCATTGTTGTTTTGGATGGTGTTGCAGTTCAGAGCGGTGTGCAACTGCTCCCAGCCTCTGACACAGCCTCAGGCAATCAGGAACAGGAACTTCCTGGTTGTGATGTCATCATTCTGTTCCGCAAAATTGCGATTTCTTAATTGCCAATTTGCAATTAAGAATTTGCAATCTTGGTAATCAGTAATAGCGATTCAGAGTATTACTGAATCGCTAAATGTTTGTGAATATATATTTACATCGCGTTTTGAGATTCTTAAATTGCGATTCCTCAAAAATTGCTATTTGAGACGCGCAAAATGTTTTTTTTATACATATGCCCCATAGAGTTTCATTTAGAGATTGCTAGTGGGTCGCAAATTGACCTACCTCATGAAACCTAATAGGTAGGTCGCAATTTGAGATCCAATAGGATTCGCTAAAATCACTGGAATGGTGGAATAGTGCGTTCAGCAGGCCTCCATTGCCTGTGATTGCTTTTAAATGAAGCAATCATTTTTTTTCAATGCATCTCGTTTTCCTGAAAGGAAAACAGGCTGCGTTTAAAAAAGAAAAATTACGTTTTCTTTTAGCTTTTTAAGAGTAGGCTGTGGTCCAGGGGACCAGCTTGCTCTTAAAAAACATCTTTTTTCCAACATTCACAGGACCCCTTCCTGTTTTCGAATGGGTTACCATCTACATGAGATAGGTGATAAAATGTGAATGTTAAGCAACCACATTTCGGTCGCTAAACATTCTTACATACCACTACAATTCGGTATTAGGAAGGGACGCCCTAAACACGCCCATTCTCTACTCTGAAGGGGTATGTATTCGCAATTCCAAACTGCGGTTCTGTAACATGTCCCGCATCACAATTTGGGAATGATGCATGCAAAGATGCCTTTTTCCTGTCCCAAACTACCCAATTCTTTAAATCGGGCCTGTTTGCGAGCAGAAAACTGCTTGATAAATCTCGCCCTAAGCTTCTTAATATAATGGGAGGATGCACACACTCGCTTGTGTACCTCTGACATTTTGGTATGACTATGCTCATTCTAACGTGGTTTGCTTCACCAGCGGCAATGTGTTTTTTCCGAGTGCTGTAGCAGCCTGGGTGGTTGTACCAAGTCAGAACTGATTAAGATGGTCTTTATCCGTCAGTTAACAGGATGTTTATAAGGACAGCCTTTCCTCCCTTCGTCCCTAAAGCCTCTTTTCTTAATATAACCTTCAAAGATGGCACTCCATCGAGTTGTTTCGCCAAAAGACTAATGGCCTGCAGAACTTTGAGCTAACTGCTCTTGTCAATGAAATGTCCATCAACTCTGGACTAGCCGCGGCCGGTAGTGGGAGTACCGGGCGGGCGGTGACGTGGGGAGGGGGAGGGGCAGGGTGAGGGGTAGTAATGTATGGATTCTGGCAGCCATGGCCGGTAGTGGGAGTACCGGCCGGGCGGTGATGTGGGGAGGGGGAGGGGCAGGGTGGAGGGTAGTAATGTATGGATTCCGGACCTTAACAGGTAAGTAAACATATTAATAAATAAAACGAATTTCTTTTACTTACCTGTAAAGTCTGGAATCCATACATTACTACCCCCCCCCCTCCCCCTCCCCACGTCACCGCCCGGCCAGTACTCCCACTACCGGCCGCGGCTGGATTCCGAACCTTGGTGCACAGACATAATATCGACTCCAAAATATCGACTGGAAAGAATATCGAGTTTTAAATATCGTTTGGAGAAAATATCGACTAGACAGAATATCGACAGTCAAAATATCGTTTTTAAGGTAAGTGAAGTAATATCGACTGTAAATAATATAGACAGTGAAAATATCCAAGTATATAATCTAGATAGTAAAAAATATAGTTTTTTCAATAATATTTAATTATTTATAGTGTTTTTATGTTATAATATATGTGAAAAGTGTCATTTTTTTTAATAATTATTTTTAATTAATAATTTTTTTTAATTATTGTGTAATTTTATTCTGTAGCGGGTTGTGGGTTTATAGGGGAATAGGGTGGGAAGTAATTTAATTATAATAAATTAAATATGTAAATTTATTAATTGGTAGTAATAGTTAATTAATTGGTAATTAAATAACATATGTTAATTATTTACAATTTAATTGGTAATTAATTTAATTTAATTGATTAATTGCTAATTATGTTAAATTAAAGGGGTATTTTTAGGGTTCAGGGTCAGTTTTCAGTTTTTGGGCAAAGGGGTATTTTTAGGGTTCAGGGTCAGTTTTCAGTTTTTGGGTAAAGGGGTATTTTTAGAGTTCAGGGTCAGTTTTCAGTTTTTGGGCAAAGGGGTATTTTTAGGGTTCAGGGTCAGTTTTCAGTTTTTGGGTAAAGGGGTATTTTTAGGGTTCAGGGTCAGTTTTCAGTTTTTGGGTAAAGGGGTATTTTTAGGGTTCAGGGTCAGTTTTCAGTTTTTGGGTAAAGGGGTATTTTTAGGGTTCAGGGTCAGTTTTCAGTTTTTGGGTAAAGGGGTATTTTTAGGGTTCAGGGTCAGTTTTTGGGTAAAGGGGTATTTTTAGGGTTCAGGGTCAGTTTTCAGTTTTTGGGCAAAGGGGTATTTTTAGGGTTCAGGGTCAGTTTTCAGTTTTTGGGTAAAGGGGTATTTTTAGGGTTCAGGGTCAGTTTTCAGTTTTTGGGTAAAGGGGTATTTTTAGGGTTCAGGGTCAGTTTTCAGTTTTTGGGTAAAGGGGTATTTTTAGGGTTCAGGATCAGTTTGGGGTTTTTGGGGTACATATACAATATTGCCTATTATTTAATTAAATTTTGTTACTATATATATATGTTTTAAGAAATATGATGAAAAAAAATATTTTTTTACTTTCATTAATTATTTAATTATTAAAAGTTATTTTAAGTATTGTTAATTATATTTTAGTAATTAATTTTTTATATTAATGTAATTAAACATTGTTTTTAGTAAAGTCGATATTTTTAACAACGATATTTTTGTAAACGATATTTTGTACTCGATATTTTTGTACTTACCTGTTTGTAGATAGAAACTCGATATTTTGTACTCGATATTTTCTCAACGATATTTTGGGTAGTCGATATTCTTTCAGTCGATATTCTTTCAGTGATCCCCGAACCTTACAGGTAAGTAAACATATAAATAAATAAAACGAATTTCGTTTCGTTTTATTTATTAATATGTTCACTTACCTGTTAGGGTCCGGAATCCATACATTACTACCCCCCACCATGCCCCTCCCCCTCCCCACGTCACCGCCCGGCCGGTACTCCCACTACCGGCTGCGGCTGCGGCTGCTCTGGACATGAACTGGCACTGGAGGTCACTACACAAGAAGGAACGTTTCGATTATTTATGTGATTTGCATATCATGAGAACTTGGCGGACACTAGTACTAGTACCCTTGTCTAGCTGGTAGTTTACATGTGAACCAAAGACTCACCCAAGAAGCGAAATATAAAGAAATGTAATATAAAGAAATGTAATATTTCCTTGTGTGTGCTTCTTGTTAATCGGCAAAGGAATGTCATGCTCATGGCTAACAAAAAGAAAATACAACTAGTATGCCACTTCAAACTCTCAACACTCCTAATTGGACTGTTGGAATTTACAGTGAAACAGTCCAGGAAACCTGCATTTCACCTAATTCATTTATAGTTGTCTGCATCTATTCTGAAATATGAATTATTTTGCCTAATCCGCTGCATAGTTTTGTGACTTGAAACCTTTGCTTAGCCCATAAACCCCGCGCATATCAAATCTAATATGCTAAACGTATTTTCAATTCAAACAGTGTATTAAATGATGGAATTTTCATTATATTCTGGCAATATTTCACAAATGTACTCGACAGATATAATAGCATTGTAGTTAGTAGTAGTTGGCAGTTCTACTGCTGTTGAATCAACAGATGGGCAAACTGGTGCCACGTTGTCTGTCAGAACGATAGAAACGTTATTGTCTCCAGAGGTTTCTTTGGCAGCGATGTGATGAGAGGAAAATTAATAAAAGCAGCCTGTTCTTTTTACAGGTCTGCAGCAAAACTAAGGTATCTACATGTTATTTATGCGTTGGTCCTATTTTTGCCACTCCTACTCCCCTTTACGTTGATCGCTTGGATACAAATGTACCTAAAGGCGTCTGCGAGGTGGAAACTGTTGGTGGATGCTGCTCTCATTGTTTACCTGTACTGCCATTTTTCCAGCCACCTACACTATCGTTCTCGTTATAAGAAATGAAAACCAGGGTTGTTGTTTTTTTTCTCCCTTTGACACTTTGATCTCACCTTCTATTGGGATATTAATGGAGGCACATTATGGTTTTCGGTACCATTTCTTGGACAACTACATTGCATTTGATTGTCTGAACAAAATCAGACTATGGTCTCATTGGGATGTCTGACATACATCCAGCAGAGAGGTCCGACTGCCGCATTAAAATGTGGTCGGTCGGACTGTATTCCCTACAATAGAGGCGGTGACTTCCCGGGCACTGCCGTATGGATTGCGATGTCCTTTTCCATAAGCCATTCCGCCATGGAAAGGCTGACGGAAAGGAACTTTGGGGCCCTAGCAAGGCCCCTGTCCCCTGTGGGTCTCTGCTATGAGGCTGGGAGGGACCTGTGGTGCCCCCCTTAAACACCCATACCCCTTGTGCCATGGCACCACATGGTGCCTGGCACACGGTGCATGGATATTTACAAACATCCATTTTTCCATTGTGGCTTGTGCTGTGACTCCTTTCAGGCCATAGCACTACCGCAATGGAAAAAGCCATGATTCTGACCACCTACATGGCGGTATTATCATAATTTGGCGTGTGGGACCGTTGACTACATGTCGGTCAGTCCCAATCATGCTGCAATGGCGGTGGGATGCTCGTCTGTCCACTATTATAATCGGGCCTTATATTTGCTTCAAAAAGAACTCTCTCCTTTAGTACTTGTTTAAATTTGCTTTAATAGATAAATGACTTTAAGTAGTTTATCATTAATTGGGTGATTAGTACTCATGTGGAAACATGAATATGAGAACACTTTAACTGAATTAATTTTACTGCAGATTTTAGGGAAGAGCCAAAAATAGAACATGAGGAAGATGTGACGTGATGTTTGCTGGCAGGACACAGCTGCAGTACTGCATAGAGTTACTGAGCACTACTCAATATGCTGACCGCAGTATCAATATTTTAGGCCTCAAATCATTTAAAACACTGAATTGGGTCACTGAATTCATGTGATGGCATATATCGTTGAAAAATGATGTTATTATTCCAGTCGTATTATATGTTCATGACAATTCTTTAGCGTTGCTGTCCAGGGTGGGAGCCATCGAGATCTGAAAAGGTTTCTGCATAATTGTTCCATCGCATTCACATAGAGGTTGCATTCAACACTTCTCAGTTACCTGTCAACATCTTCCTACACCATCCGTGACCTTACGCCATTACACTTCCAAAGGGCTGATTACTTGCTGTGTACTGCCACCAAGCTGTGAAGTCTTACTAGAAAGAAGTGAGAACATGTATTTTCACCCAAGATGTCTTGACATGTTCAAATTCATTTCAGATCTATTCTTACATCTTAAGTGCTAAAAGCAACCTTGCAGAAATAAAACTTGTTCTCTGGCTACTTTACAGCTTAATTGTTCATCTGACTAAAGCTTTTTTTGTAGGACACCCATTACACCAGACACTGTTCAGTTAATTAGTCACATCGATTCTGGTAGACACAAGGGGCCATCAATTATCTCGGTGTAACAACAAGGTTAGGGTTAATGTGACCCATTTTGTCAAGTTAAAGTTTCTATTATCCATTCATTATTTGTATTGATAGGTTAATTGAACCTACAGCTTTTTAAATCAATCCTGTTCACAATAAAAAACTACCGTATTCACACAAAAATAATAGTCCGGGGTTAAAAAAAAATATGAATTTACATTCTTTCTGGGATTTGCATTATTAAAGGACTAATCCGAAACATCGGTCATGAGGAGAAAACTATCCCCAATGCAAACATTGATCATGTCTTTATGCTAATTTCACTCCAGTTACAAAAAGAGATGGTGGCAAATACATGGGTCGTCTAAAATGTCAACAACATGTAATTCCTCAACCACTGGGTGAGTGTTTTGCTTGCCGCAGTTCTTTCTTTCCATTATGGTGAATTTATTTGTTTCCACGTTTTACAAGCTGGGCCCACTTCAAATGCTTGCACAAATGTTTCTCTTGATTAAGATTTAGAGGCCAGATTTAAAGATTTTTACAGAACGCAGCACAGCAACCAAATTTTCTGCACTGCGTTGCATGGGAAAATAAAGTGAAGAATGATAGTTACTAAAATTGGTCTGCTGCAGCTGTGATCCCCCAGCTGATACTCTGAAAAGGCTGCCTTGCACAATCCATAGCTCTGAGTCGTGGTGCAGGGTTGATTGTGCACTATATAGCATACAATGTGTGGTTGAAGTACAAATTATTATGCCTAAACAAATTCCCAGCAATGGTGCCACACTTTGGACATGTGCTGTGTGTGGTGAGCCACTCGGCACATATCTGCAAGTATAACAAGCATGCATACACCATGAAGACAAACATGGCATCAGGGAGGTAAATAAAGGTTGTTAGACCTCTCAGTCTTAGATCAGTCTTCCACTAAACATTTTGCCTGCTGCCCTCCTATTTTTCTGAATTTGTTTTTGTTGGAAACTAGTGCAAACCAGTGTTATAGTACTTATTCTCACTCCCTAACACATGGTTAAATTGACTTACACCTGATCGTCATATTTATTTTCCTTATAAGTCCCTTGTAACGTGGTATACCATATATCCGAGGTCAGTAAAATAAGCACAACAAGTGATCCTACAGCACTTATTGTGCCCCCCAAGAAAGTAGCCTTGCACACAAGTCTCAGGCATGCCATTTTCAGCCTGTAATGCAGTTTCAAACTGCCAAATTGACTTGGCAAAATAATCCCTTAGCCAACACTAAAACTACCTTTTTAGTACATGTTAGAAGCGGCTGTCTCTAGTTGGCAGAGGTATACACTTCTGACAAATAGGGACACACCTTTTCTAGTCAGGGCAAGGGGATCACACACTTAGATAACCCCTGCTCACCCCCTTGGTAGCTTGGCAAAGCAGACAGGCTTATCACAGAGGCAGTGCGTTAAGCATTTATGACCACATACAGTAATAAAGTGAATACACTACAAATGGACACGACACAGTAGTATTATAAAAATAAGGATGTTTATATAAGGCTTAGCATAAGACCAAATAACGACAAAAATATACCACCACCTTAATAAATACTCTTGGAAGGAAAAATAACAGTTCAAGTGTAGTTTCTTCTTAGCACAAAGTCTTTAGTAACAAAAGCAACTCTTCTTCTTTAAATCATAGTTCTTGGCAACAATGTAACCCACACAGGAGTCACACGACGTCGAGGCAAAGTTAATCCAAAGGTTCGGAGTCGACCGCGAGGAGCGCTACGTCGAGCCCGGAGTCGCACAGACCCCCACAACACAGTACCTTGGAAAAGTGAAGCACACGATGATCAGCGGCGTCGAGATGTCCGGCGTCGCGTCTTCGGCGTCGATCGAGCCTCGGAGTCGGGGCGATCTGCAGCGGCGTCGACAGATGTCAGGCAGGAGCAACGCTCACGAGGCGAAGCAGGATACGGCGTCGTCGTCGATGTCGATGATGATGTTGCAAGAGTGAGCAGCGCTCACGGCGTCGAGAGGGCTCGGTGTCGATGCGATCAGCGGCGGAGTCGACACGGGGTCACTTGGAGCTGGAGCCGAACTCGCTACTCACTGGCGTCGCTACTGGCGTCGATCGGGCCCGGCGGCCGGCATCGAAGGTACGGGACACGGGAGCTGCACTCACGATGTCGAGCTGGATTCGGCGGCGTCCGTCGGCGTCGGGATTGCTGGATTCTTCAGAGGTGCTGGATTTTCAGGTTCCAGCAACAAGCACTTTCAGCAAATAAATGAAGTCCTTTGACCCTGTGACTTCAACAGGAGACTGGCACTCTTCCAGTCCTTGGAGATTTTCCTTGGCAAAGCTTGAGAGTACACACTCAGTTCCTCTCTCCTGGTTCCTTGGCAAAAATAAAGAAGTAACTGCAGGATTCCCCCAACAAACAGCACACTGGCAGAAGGGGTAGGCAAGTCCTTGGATCAGCAGGCTTCTTGTCCTTGGTTCAGGTTTCCTTGTCAGAAGTGATCTAAATTCTCAGTTCAGTGGTACTTCTCTTATACCCCTTTTTGGCTTTGATCCCTTTGTCCATGCAGGGGAATTCCCCCCCATCCTGGGTTTGTTGTGGGTGTTGCCAGGCTGAGGCACCTGGCCTATTCACTGTGCAGGGCAGAGTCTTCAGCCGCCCAGCAGGAGTGGAGCCAGAATTGTCACTGGCAGCGGCAGGGCTATCAGTCGCTCGGTAGGAGGTGGGGCCAGGATCGTCCCTGGCAGGCACAGAGGCATCAGTCGCCTGGCAGGAGGTGGGACCAGCATTGTGTCACGCAGGGCAGGCTATCAAGAGCTACTCTTCCCCTACTCTCAATGCAAATGCCCCGCTCACCCCACACTGACTCATTCAGACCTCTGGAGCCACCCAGCTCCTGTCACACGCACACCAAACCAGCAGAGACCAGTAGACAGTCAGACAAGAAAATAGCCACTTTCTAAAAGTGCTATTTTCAAACACAGAGTCTAAAAACCATCCACCCAAACGGATGCGTTATTAAACCCTGAGTTCAGGGATACCAAACTCGACATTGCACCATGCTCCCCGAGCCCGCTAGGATTATAGCATTAATAATCCTGGCAGCCCATTCTAACTCATGGAGAGCAGGTTACCTTACAATAGGGAAAAACGAATATGGCTGTAATTCACTATTAGAACATGCCAACCTTGTCAGGCTTGTCCTACCTTATGCTTACAATGCACCCTGCCCTTGGGCCTACCATAGGGGTGACTAACATGAAGTTAAGGGAAGGTTTAGGGACTGGCAAGTAGGTGTACTTGCGCACATAGGTCTAGCAATGGCAGACCTTTAGACACATTTTACTAGGCCGCTCTTGTGGGTGGCACAACACGAGCTGCAAGCCCACTAGCAGAATTTGTATTTACAAGCCCTGGCACTCCTGGTGCGCTCTACTAGGGACTGACAGTAAACCAAATAAGCCAAACATGGAATCCAATTAATACATCAATTTCACATAGGGAGCACTTGCACTGTGGCACTGATCAGCAGTGGCACTGTGCCCAAAGCACTATACCAGCAAAAACATCGTAAACAGAGGAGGCAAACAGAAAAAATGGAGGAGAGACTCATGCCAATAATGCCAGGTCTAACACGTGTCCCCTCCAGCTGAAATGTGGGGAGACCTACCCTTACCCTAGGGAGTCCTCATCACTAAGGTGGAAAAATCTGGACAGACCATCAGCATTGGCGTGATCTGTACCAGGGCGGTGTTCCACCGTGAAGTCCATCCCCTGTAGGGAAATGGACCACCTCAACAGCTTTGGATTCTCACCCCTCATCTGCATCAACCATCTGAGGGGCCTGTTGTCTGTCTGAACCCGGAAGTGAGTCCTAAACAGGTAGGGTCTTAGCTTCTTCAGCGCCCAGACCACAGCAAATGCTTCTCGCTCTATCGCACTCCACCTCCGTTCCCTGGGAAGTAACCTCCTACTGATGAAGGCTACAGGTAAGTCTCGGCCCTCTTCATTCACCTGAGGTAGAACAGCCCCCACGCCATGCTCTGAAGTGTCCGTCTGGACAACAAATTCTTTAGAAAAGTTGGGTGCCTGGAGTATAGGTGCTGTGCACATTGCAGTTTTCAGGGTGTCAAAGGCCGTCTGACAGGCGTCAGTCCAAATCACAAGTCTTGGCTGCTTCCTGGAAGTCAGCGAAGTCAAGGGGTGCACAATGTTACCATAAATCCTTGACAAACCTCCTGTAGTAACCCGTGAGACCTAAGAAGGCTCTCACCTGAGTCTGGGTTTTGGGCGGTGCCCAAGCCAGGATGGTATCATTCTTGGGTTGTAGGGGGGCCACCTTGCCGCTCCCTACTTGGTGCCCCAAGTACACCACTGAACTCTGCCCAATCTGGCACTTACTGGCTTTGATTGTGAGGCTTGCTCTGCGCAGGGCCAACAACACTTCCCGGAGGTGGCGCAAGTGTTCCTCCCAGCTGGCGCTGAACACTGCTATGTCATCCAGGTAGGCGGCACTGAAATCCTCCAGTCCAGCCAATACCTGGTTGACCAACCTCTGGAAGGTGGCAGGGGCATTCTTCAGCCCAAAGGGCATAACCCGGAACTAGTAGTGCCGATCTGGTGTGGAGAATGCTGACCTCTCCTTTGCCCCATCAGTCAAGGCGATCTGCCAGTACCCAGACGTTAGATCAAACGTACTAAGGTACCGGGCAGCCCCTAACCGATCTATGAGCTCATCAGCTCTGGGGATGGGGTGCGCGTCAGTCTTGGTGACTGAATTGAGTCCTCGGTAATCCACACAGAACCGAAGTTCTGGTGAAGCACCAGGCGCTGCAGCCTTTGGGACCAAGACCACAGGGCTGGCCCAAGGACTGCTAGAGGACTCAACCACCCCTAAGGCAAACATTTTGGAGACCTCCTCCTTAATGTATGCTCTGACCTTGTCAGTCACCCTGTAGGCCTTGTGCTTCACAGGAGTGCTGTCCCCGGTGTCCACATCATGGACACACCACTGAGTGACACCAGGAATCAATGAGAACAGATCAGGGAATTGTCCCAACAGTTGGCGACAATCTTGCTGCTGCTCAGGGGTCAGTGTGTCAGAGAGGACAACACCATCCACTGACCCATCTTGCTCTTTTGCATACAGGAGGTCAGGAAGAGGCTCACTCTCCTCCTCCATTCCAGCATCTGTAGCTAGGAGCATGCCCACTTCGGACCTTTCTAAGTGGGGCTTTAAACGGTTGACATGCAGGACCCGCAAGGGGTTCCTGGGAGACTTCAAGTCCACCATGTAGGTGACATCGCTCTTTTTCTCCACAACCTCAAATGGTCCAGTCCACCTGTCCTTGAGCGCACAAGGTTCCACAGGGGACATGACCCAAACTTTCTGACCAGGCTGAAGCTCCACCAGAGTGGCCTTCTGGTCGTACCACCGCTTCATCTCTTCCTGGCTGGCCTCCAGATTTGCCTGAGCAAGATCTCTGAAGCGCCTAGTCTGGTTCCTAAAGGCCAGCATGTAACTGTATACACCCTGGGGAGGTTTCCTGGGAGATTGCTCCCAGCCTTCTTTGACCAGACTCAAAGGTCCTCTTACCGGGTGTCCATACAAAAGCTCAAAGGGGCTGAACCCTAGAGACTTTTGTGGCACCTCACGGTAAGCAAACAGCATGCATGGCAAGAGGACGTCCCATTTACGCCTCATTGGTTCTTCAAGACCCATAATCATGCCTTTAAGGGTACGGTTGAATCTCTCAACCAACCCATTACCTTGAGGGTGGTAAGGAGTGGTGAACTTGTAGGTTACCCCACACTCCTTCCACAGAGATTTCATATAATTGGAAGTTAAGTTGGTGCCCCGGTCTGACACCACCTCTCTGGGGAACCCCATTCGGGAGACAACACCCATCAGTGCCCGTCCCACCACGGGGGCCGTCACTGTCCTGAGAGGGATGGCTTCCGGGTACCATGTGGCATGGTCCACCAAGACCAGGATGAACCTGTTGCCCAGGGCTGTCTTGGGGTCCAGGGGCCCAACAATGTCAATCCCCACCCGGTCAAAGGGGGTACTGACCACGGGAAAAGGTTGGAGGGGAGCCTTCTGCTTCCGCCCGCTTTTCCCACTTGCCTGGCAAGTTTGACAGGTTTTGCAATGGATATCTGTATCCCTTCTCATCTGAGGCCAAACAAAATGGGTGACAAGCCCGTCATAGGTCTTGTCCTGCCCCAGATGTCCAGCTAAAGGAACGTCATGAGCCAACCCCAGTAGGAAGGCTCTGAAGCGCTGGGGTACCACCAGCACACGGGCTGACCCAGGCTCAGCAGCCTTAGGCTCGCTATACAGGAGGTCGTTCTCCCAGTAGACCAAATGTGACCCTGACTGATCACCTGTTGTCTGGGCTGAGGCCTGCTGCCTCATACCCACAAGAGAAGGGCACACTTTCTGTTCAGCACAAAATTCTTCCCTGGAGGGACCACCATCCTGCTGCCAGTGGGTCAGCTCGGGCAGGTCTCCCAGTTCAGCTACTTGTTCACCTGTGGGTTCCAGGGCATCCCCCTCAAGGTCTGTCTCCTCCTGGACCACGGGAACTATGGGGGACAGTTTCCCGCGCCCCCTGCCTCTTCTCTTCACAGCTGGGTCCTGGGCCATACTTTCAGGCTCCGGGACCCCATCAACACCCTTACTTGCTGTCATTGATCGAGTGGTTGCACACACCCACTCTGGCACACCCAACATTTTCAAATGTGTTTCCCTCTCCACCCTAGTCCAGGGGGAGTTCTCCAAATCATTGCCCAGGAGACAATCAACAGGCATGGCGGGCCTTACAGCAACCTGAAGAGTACCTGAAACTCCCCCCCATTCAAAGGGAACCTGAGCTACCTCACACTCTCTCTGGGAGTTGTCAGCAGCTATCACAGGGTAGAATGCGTGGGGAACCACCTGCTCTCTGGACACCAAGTGACACTTGACAGCTGTCACACTCGCTCTGGTGTCTCTGAGAGCTTCCACTCTATGGCCATTAATGGTCACCCACTTCCTATATTTCTTAGTGTTACTAGGCAGAGGGGGTGGAGGGACCATTTCCATGTCTCCTAAAGAGACCAGGGACATCTCTGCGGGACCCTCCCCACCAGGGGCAACCATCTCCTCCCCTCCCAGGGCTACACTCGCCAACTCACGGGGGGGGTGCATGAGGTGGTGCATTAGAGTTCTTCAGGGGACACTGTGGATCATATTAACGGTGTCCCACCTGCTTACAAACATAGCAGGTCATTGGGCCCCTATGAACAGGCTTACCTGTCGGGGCCTCTGGCTTCTTCACAGGGGGAGGCTGGGAATCCTTCCCTTGGTTCCCTTGGGGATTACTTTGGGGCCCTTTCCGGAACTCCCTCTGTTTACCCTTGCCACCCCCACTCTTCTGCTGGGGACCCTGCCCACCTTTGGCTGAGTCTCCCACTGGACCCTTGTGGACCCTGGTACTGACCCAGCGGTCCGCCTCCTCAGCAAGCTTTCTAGGGTTAGATACCTTGCTTTCAATAAGGTGCTGGCGCAGCTCTGGAAAACAGTTATTAGACAAGTGCTCCCAAACAAATAAATCATAAAGAGCATCATAACTTTCCACTTTGCTGCCCTTTACCCAGCCATCCATGGCTCTGCAAAAAAATGACACATATTCAACCCACGTAGTACCAGGCAACTTCTTACATTCGCTAAAGGTTTGTATGTACTTTTCTGGGGTTAGGCCATACCTTAACATTAAAGCATCTTTCATATGAGTATAAGACATCCTATCCTCCACAGGAATGTCCAACAGGGTATCTCTTCCCTCATTCACAAAGCGACCCCACAACCCCGCTCCCCAATCCTTTTCAGGGACCCGGTGGGCCAACAATGCTAACTCATATGCTTTAAACCATTGACCAATATCCTCATGCTTCTGAAAATCTTTGATCACATCTTTGGGAAAATAAAACCTACTTTCTGCAGGCACAGATGGGATGCTGCCACCAGAAGGATTCAATTCTAAATTCTTAGCTTTGAGCTCCATGTCCCTCACCATTTTCTCACGCTCAAAAGCTAACTTTTCTCTTTCAAACTCCAACCTTTTGATCTCCATATCAGCTTCTCTCCTGCCTCTTGCATTCTCTAACTCCAACTGCCCATCAATTTTAAGTTTTGCCATTTCCATGTTGTATGCTCGCTCCTTCGCCCTTTCTTCTCTTTCTTCAGGAGAAAGACCCTTGAAGGAAACACTGCTGCCGGGAGGGGATCCAGGCCCATTCACTGGCACCTCCTCCTCCCCTTCCTCTAGCGGTACCACCACCGCATTAGAGGGATCTCTGGCCTCTAACCAGGCTTTCAAAGCTTTAAGAACTTCCTCTTTGTTTTTGCAGCCTGTGGTAGGAACTTTAAATTGCTTGCAAAAGTGTTTCAGCATTTTTAACGGGTAGACGTTGATCTTTTCCCTATCAAACTCCTCCACAACAACAGGGATAGTGACTCCAGCATCACTCATGGTCAAAACTGGCAGTTTCAAAAATCAAGCTCCAGGAAAGCGGAGAACAAAAATAGAATATCCAACCAAAACAGATTGTGGCTGCGCTATGGTCTGCTTTCTCTATGTAGCGCACACTAATCACTGCACATGGGTCATAAATGCAAAGTTCAAATCCCACCGCTGACCCACCAATGTTAGAAGCGGCTGTCTCTAGTTGGCAGAGGTATACACTTCTGACAAATAGGGACACACCTTTTCTAGTTAGGGCAAGGGGATCACACACTTAGATAACCCCTGCTCACCCCCTTGGTAGCTTGGCAAAGCAGACAGGCTTATCTCAGAGGCAGTGCGTTAAGCATTTATGACCACATACAGTAATAAAGTGAATACACTACAAATGGACACGACACAGTAGTATTATAAAAATAAGGATGTTTATATAAGGCTTAGCACAAGACCAAATACCGACAAAAATATACCACCACCTTAATAAATACTCTTGGAAGGAAAAATAACAGTTCAGGTGTAGTTTCTTCTTAGCACAAAGTCTTTAGTAACAAAAGCAACTCTTCTTCTTTAAATCACAGTTCTTGGCAACAATGTAACCCACACGGGAGTCACACGACGTCGAGGCAAAGTTAATCCAAAGGTTCGGCGTCGACCACGAGGAGCGCTACGTCGAGCCCGGAGTCGCACAGACCCCCACAACACAGTACCTTGGAAAAGTGAAGCACACGATGATCAGCGGCGTCGAGATGTCCGGCGTCGCGTCTTCGGCGTCGATCGAGCCTCGGAGTCGGGGCGATCTGCAGCGGCGTCGACAGATGTCAGGCAGGAGCAGCGCTCACGAGGCGAAGCAGGATACGGCGTTGTCGTCGATGTCGATGATGATGTTGCAAGAGTGAGCAGCGCTCACGGCGTCGAGAGGGCTCGGTGTCGATGCGATCAGCGGCGACGTCGACACAGGGTCACTTGGATCTGGAGCCGAACTCGCTACTCACTGGCGTCGCTACTGGCGTCGATCGGCCTGGCGGCCGGCGTCGAAGGTGCGGGACACGGGAGCTGCACTCACGATATCGAGCTGGATTCGGCGGCGTCCGTCGGCGTCGGGATTGCTGGATTCTTCAGAGGTGCTGGATTTTCAGGTTCCAGCAACAAGCACTTCCAGCAAATAAATGAAGTCCTTTGACCCTGTGACTTCAACAGGAGACTGGCACTCTTCCAGTCCTTGGAGATTTGCCTTGGCAAAGCTTGAGAGTACACACTCAGTTCCTCTCTCCTGGTTCCTTGGCAAAAATAAAGAAGTAACTGCAGGATTCCCCCAACAAACAGCACACTGGCAGAAGGGGTAGGCAAGTCCTTGGATCAGCAGGCTTCTTGTCCTTGGTTCAGGTTTCCTTGTCAGAAGTGATCTAAATTCTCAGTTTAGTGGTCCTTCTCTTATACCCCTTTTTGGCTTGGATCCCTTTGTCCATGCAGGGGAATTTCCCCCCATCCTGGGTTTGTTGTGGGTGTTGCCAGGCTGAGGCACCTGGCCTATTCACTGTGCAGGGCAGAGTCTTCAGCCGCCCAGCAGGAATGGAGCCAGCATTGTCACTGGCAGGGGCAGGGCCATCAGTCGCCCGGTAGGAGGTGGGGCCAGGATCGTCCCTGGCAGGCACAGAGCCATCAGTCGCCTGGCAGGAGGTGAGACCAGCATTGTGTCAGGCAGGGCAGGCTATCAAGAGCTACTCTTCCCCTACTCTCAATGCAAATACCCCACTCACCCCACACTGACTCATTCAGACCTCTGGAGCCACCCAGCTCCTGTCACACGCACACCAAACCAGCAGAGACCAGTAGACAGTCAGACAAGAAAATAGCCACTTTCTAAAAGTGCTATTTTCAAACACAGAGTCTAAAAACCATCCACCCAAATGGATGCGTTATTAAACCCTGAGTTCAGGGATACCAAACTCGACATTGCACCATGCTCCCCGAGCCCGCTAGGATTATAGCATTAATAATCCTGGCAGCCCATTCTAACTCATGGAGAGCAGGTTACCTTACAATAGGGAAAAACGAATATGGCTGTAATTCACTATTAGAACATGCCAACCTTGTCAGGCTTGTCCTACCTTATGCTTACAATGCACCCTGCCCTTGGGCCTACCATAGGGGTGACTAACATGAAGTTAAGGGAAGGTTTAGGGACTGGCAAGTAGGTGTACTTGCGCACGTAGGTCTAGCAATGGCAGACCTTTAGACACATTTTACTAGGCCGCTCTTGTGGGTGGCACAACACGTGCTGCAAGCCCACTAGCAGCATTTGTATTTACAAGCCCTGGCACTTCTGGTGCGCTCTACTAGGGACTGACAGTAAACCAAATAAGCCAAACATGGAATCCAATTAATACATCAATTTTACATAGGGAGCACTTGCACTGTGGCACTGATCAGCAGTGGCACAGTGCCCAAAGCACTATACCAGCAAAAACATCGTAAACAGAGGAGGCAAACAGAAAAAATGGAGGAGAGACTCATGCCAATGATGCCAGGTCTAACAGTACATATGACGCCCCTGGAGTAGGACCTTAACAGTCCATAGCACAGGGTGCATTGTCTTTAAAAAGCTTGCAATGCTTTTAAGTTTTACGTGTCCTGGTAGTGAAAAGCTCCCAAATTAGTTTTTTCACTACTCTGGGATAATATTGGGTGACCCTAAAACATTTAGTAACTTGTAAGTTTTGTTTGAGAACAAGGAAAAATGTCATGTTTAGTGTCTAAAGAATTGTAATTTAAATCCTCTGTAATGGTTCCTCTTTTGGTCACAATTCTGAAAATGACTCTTTTACAAAGTTGACATATTCTTGCCTGCAGCTGGTTCTTGGGTCACATGACTAAGTTGAATTGAAAGTTGACCTTTGTTTATTCCTCCCATATAGCCACACAATAGGTAGACTGGGTGGTGGTAGGATGGGCCACTCTGGCACGATAGTGGGGTGGACCTGTGCACAGCCCCACTTGCACTGCAAAGACATTGAATCAGAACACACACACAAACAAAAAATTACATACTAGCCTATTGTGACCCCAGACATCCTCGGACCAAGGCCGAACGTCATGTGTGTAAACTGTAAGTTTCTGTGGGGGGTGGACTCCAGACATTTCTTCCACTTCAAACCTGCAACAAGGTATACAAATACAACCCTCAGACCCACTCTTCAGTACATTCCCGGACTAATTAACATTACAGGAGAAGTAATGCCCTGCTGCCAGAAGACTTTCCTGCTGCCTGAGGTCTACCCTGCTGTCTGAGAGGGAAGACCTGCTCCCTTCATCCAATGCTTCCTGAAGTGACTTCAAGGGTTAACTGACCTCATGTTCAGAGCTACAGGGGCTTAACAAGCTTCAGAATCCTCCCTGCAACTGTCCAGCTGACCTACTGCATTGCACCTGCCTGTATCATGCAGGCCTCTGCGAGAGGGAGACCCTGCTCTCCAAGAGGTACCTCCTTAGGTCCAGTAACCTTGGTTGGCAGTAGAGTGCACTCCTTTGACACAGAAGGATAAATGCTTAAGTTTTGGGCTGTTTGCATCTGTGAACAGGCCAGTTTGCGCCAAGATCTTGCTGCCTGAGCTGAGCTGACCTCCAACAGGTAGCTCCAGCGAACCTGAATCTTTGTGCTACAGCAACCATCAGCGTTGACCAGCAGGCCGAGATCTGTACTTTGCCCTATAGCATTGACAGCCTGTGACTAACCACTAATACAAAACTCCAAAAACAACTCCCTGCACCACCCACTAGGATCTTTGCACTACAGTGAAGACTGTCCACGATTCCTGGGCCGCCCTTCGTGCTATAGCGACAACCATCCGTGATGCTCTTCCTGCTCTTACAGCCCACTCCACCTTGAACAGAACACATGTCACTGGACTTTAGAATGCAACTTTTTCAGTGGGACTATCCTGGTCCCTCTATCCAGCCCTCGATCTATTATTGCCAGCCTGAGAATGTGACTTTCCCCTGGTCTAGCACATCCAGATGACTACTAGTGTCGCTTTGTACTTTTAGATGCTATACTTACCTAAATCATTAAAATTCCATATCTTCGGTTATACTGATTGGATTTTTGTTGTTTTGGTGTCAAATAATTGATTAAAAATTACACTAGGTTTACGAGTTAGAGTGTGATTTTTCTTGTCTGGTGCTTTTACTTTATTGCTGTTTAATACATTTTTTACACATTGCCCCTAAGTTGAGCATGACTGTTTTTGTGTCAAGCTACCAGAGGTTTAAGCACAGGTTAAGTGACTTTTGTGGTTCTCCCTGACAAGGATTGTGGCCTGTGCTTGAGAAAGTCTCGCACCCCCTCAATCAACAACCCAGTTTCTCACAAAGTTTGAGTATATGGGCTCAGATGATATGAGACAAAGGGACTGGTGCCAGGGTGTCATTTGCAAACCAACTTGATGATAAGGAGGCCCACAATAACATGCCTATCCGCCTTCCACTCTAATGTGTTCTAAAGAGAGAGACACATCCTTAGGGCAATGCCACCAGGTGCGCTCATCATGCATCTTTAACCACCAGATACTTCTTTTGATGAATACTGACAACTTTGTGCACCTTTCTTCATGCTCCTGATTGGGTGCATGCAGTTGATGGTGGCAGACATGTTGATAGAGCTTACATGCCTAGGCTCTTGAAAGAAACAGAAGCTTGTCCACAGATGTGCATTCAGTGCCATGTTATCTAGACCTGTCAGAGGGACCAACATACTGAAGCTCCAGTGGTAATGGCCGCAAGACCCCTGCTATGCCACTCACATGAATGCCCCAGCAAAAGCACATATAATGGGTCCCATTACTTGTATCTACCCACAATCAGTGTGGATGTGAGCACTGGTGGATGCAAGCACCAAAAAGACAAGGTTTAACTGTGAGACAAAAGGAATGAGCAGAAACTATGGTTAATTCAAATTATATGTGTGAAGAAAAATGTTATGTAGCAACTCAAAGAAAGACTACACTGTCTCTGACCAGAGAAGAAACAATGCCACTGGCAATACTAAGTAGCACACCACGCCCAGCCATACTCTGATCAGTCTTAAGTAAGCACAACATACCATTCGCAAGTTGAGAGACACTACAAGGGGTGAGATGGGTGATGATGATGCTGAAGCAAGCAATCCACCCAGTGTTACCTCAAGACCAGGCTTAATCCCCACGTACAACCCTCTGCACCACAACCAGGTAACAGGACCAAAGAGTACAATTCAGACCAATAGACCACATGGGTGCCTATTCTAACCCAGTATCACTAGTTTAGAGAACTGATTGAACTAGCTGAAGCAGCATCAAGATAAAACAACTTTTTTAAGGGCCACTAAAGTGACATATGGGAAGTTTAATCAGTCCTTGTTTCTCCATTATGCAGGGGGAAAAACCTTTTAAATTCTTCTGCAATCTTCCAAACAAAGGGGTGAACATCAATACATCAAAGTAATAGCTAACTTGAACGCACACTTCAACCCTGAGATGAACCCAGACTTTTAGAAGTGCACATTGAGACAAGCTTGGCAAAGGGAGGGTGAATCTATAGACATTCACTGAGTCAGAGAACTTACACAAATGCTTTAACGGATGATGATACACACAGGTAGGTAAGAGAACAGATAAGAGGAGGGTGTCACTCCTTGTGTTGCATAATCTCATCATAAGTGAGCCCGCTATCTCACTGGATAAAATATCCACTCTGCCATGGTCACACTAACTGTTGAATGCCTGACCTGTTTCAAGGTCAACCTGTTTGCAAGATTGTTTTGATGAGGCCACACCCTGAGAAAAAGAGAAAATGACACAGTGCTAGAAAGATCTTCTGATGGTCAACTATAGATATAACGATGTGCAGTTGCACCAGATTAGCCATAGAAGCTGCAACTACACTTGCAAGAAAAACATCCACAGACTGGTTGACAAAGGAACATCCATGACATGCCAAGATCAACTCGGCCAACATAAGATACGACCAAAGCTGACATCCATGAGGACTCAAATATTCACATACAATAACCTTTAGCCATTGCTCCTAGCTGGCACCTTAAATGTGAACGTTTGCCGCTGCACAATCACATATCCAGAATGGGCCTGGGAGGAGTTTGCCGAGTTCTGCTCTGCAGCACTCCGCAAAGTGTTAAAAAAACTTTGCTGTGCTCCTCGGAGTTCCGTGGGATGCAGAGTATGGTAAGTCATGCAGATTGCACTGATTTGTAGCGCTGGAACTGTGTCCAGAGCTGTGAAATCGCTGCAAACTGCACTGCACATCACGCCAGAGGATTCTGCTTTTTCTACTGCTCATCTAGATATTCTACTTAAACGGCAGCTTCCTCAACTCGAGCGGTATATTTCTCAAAGTGAGTCATTGCGACCTGCTTCATCCGCCTGTATTCAGAAATCTTGCTGGGAGGAGGTCTAGCGTGCAGTTTTTCTCACTCGTCAACTTAACTTTTGCGAGCCGCGCAAGAGAAAAAACTCTGCTCCGCGTCATTTTGCAATGTTTTGTGGAACTCCACCCTTTGCACGGAGTGGGCTAAACTCCATAAACTTCGCCAGCCCAAGAATTAGAGCTGATTCATTTTGCCTGTCACACTAACTCATGAGAGATTGGGTTGATGCACAGGGGCCTCCAACAGATGTTTGAGGGGCAGAGCTGTATGAATCCACCCCCTGTATAATTGTCCATTAATCCTATGGGACCGTCCACTGCCCTCAACCATAGACAAGTGCTTATCGCCTGCAAACCCTCATCAAGGCAGATAAGTGAATTTGGAGAAGATAGGGGTGTTTGAAAAATTGTCTGGGCCAACGAGTGGGTTTTCCCAATAGTGGTCCACAGCAAACGCAAACAACCAGATGCCTTCAGACTGTGTATTGACAGGAGGCTCCCATACAATGCAATTAAACAGAGAGGCACACTGCATCACCTATAGATGATCTTATCAGTGATCTGAATGAGGTTCACTTGTTTTCCAAGCAGGATTTGAATGCTAACGATGACCAGCTAATGCTAGATGCGTACTGCAGGTACAATGCAACTTTCTAGGGTTGCATTGTTTCGCAACCATACAAGAGAGTAAAAGTGTGCATTTCATCAGTGGCAGTTGGTTTGCAAAATGCTAAGAAGGGGATTTTGCAGGCCTGGGAGGCAACATGGATGTTAGTGATGATAAATTGATAATTGTTTGAAACATCCATGAGCATAACAAATTCCTGAGGGTAGCACTACACTGACTGGCGGACTGTTGCCTGTAATTACATGAATGAAAATGTGACTTCCTGAAGACAGAGGTTCAGTTTTATGGACATGAGTTCTTTAGAGCAGGGGTTTGAGTAAACTTCCAGATAATCTCTGACATCAGGGATGCTGCAACACCCCAGTCAGCTTCTGAAGTGCATAGTTTCCTTGAGATGACAATATATTGTGGACGGTTCAGCCTGGCTACACTTTCAGAGCTGTTGAGAATTCCGATGAAGACAAACTTCTCTTGCAAGAGAGCTGGAACAACAGGTGATTCAAGCTATAAAGGATTTGTTGTTCTTGATGTGACCATGTTTTACCTGACAGAGACTCAGAGCTGCTTGTAGAATGTAGCTCAGAGGGAATACAAGCCGTCCTGATGCAAGGCCAAGGATGAGGCCCAATTTGCAAGTAGGGTTCTTGAATAAACTAATTAAAGTTACTCTCAAATCAAAAAAGTAGTGCACCCATTTTCTCTATACCTGCATGTGTGGCAGTACAAAGTTGACCACAAGTGCCGAATTCTGCTTTTTTCTCACACTGCCACCCACCTTCCACCATACATCAAGAAGTGCCTTCCATGACACATAAACAACCTAAAGAAATCATTAAGAAAACATGAGGTACAGAAATTTGGACTAGAAAGGTTCTGCGGACATTACAGTAACTACAAAAAAGGATTTCTTATATAATATAAAAAAATATTGTAATAACTTAAAAAATGCAAAACGATACAAATATATGTAAATAGAGAAATAACAAAAAAAAATCATATGAGTAAGTATCAATTCAAAATTTTAAAATGAAAGTAAGATAATTATTAAACACATATGGGGTGCCAGAAGGCTGAGCTGTAAGATGACAGTCTACCACTCTACCATTTCCAGGAATGTAGCAGCCGGACAGTCTACCACTCTACCATTCCCAGGAATGAAGCAGCCGGTAAACCGGCTGCAAAAATAATTGCAAAGTCAGCTTTATGCATTTGGAATGCAGAGTATGACATTTGTGTGCTCCTGAGGATGAAACTCTCCTGAAGCTACACTGTGCTTGTGCCACACAGAAGCCCAGACGTCCCGCATCAGACGTGTCATCCCGCATTGGAAGGAGCTGTTGGTTGGAGTTGATGTTGTGTTCTTCAGGGTATATCCGCAACAGCCTCGCAGCAATGCACGCTGTATTGAAGGCTTGCAGCCGAATCTCGCTGAGCGAAGTTTCCCTGGCGGTCCTTCGGTGCGTAGCTTTTGTTGCTGTTGCAGCCACTGTTGATCTTGCTGTTGCAGCCTTGTCTTGCCTTTGACTCTGCGCCGCCTAGCGTCCGGCTTGCTCGTGGAGAAGTACGGGCGTGCGGCAGATCGTTGAGGTGGAGTTTGGTTCAGAACCATATGTGGCGCAGCTGCTGGGGGCCTTACCTTTGCTTTCCCTTTGCATGTTCGGTGTTTCACATGTCCTCAGGATTTATACATGTGACTTTTGATTCTTGAGACGCCTCCATCATTGCAGCATATCACCTGGATGGATTTGACTGGCTCACCGGTATTTGTGCTTTTGTGTTGGATTCTGGATTATGTATGCTGTCAATGGCCTCAATTAACGAATCAAGCAAACTGTCATTCCTGTCTCATTGTAATAAGAGTTCCATGCAGCTTCCAGGTATATTTGCAATTATACTGAAAACACAGCTTCTCGCATCTGGATGGTGGTGGCAGCACATCAAAACCTAGGGGCCTATTAGGATGGCGGATGGACTTGCGTCCGTCCGCCACCCCCGAGGTGGAGGGACCGTCCGCAAGGGCAGCGGCGTTCCCTCCATGCCAATTAGGATGTGACCGCCACCCTGGCGGTCACATCCTGTATCTTTAACATTGCGGCGGGTGCTGCTTCAAGCGGCACCCGCCGCAAAGTGAAAAATGCATGCATTGCATTTGCATGCACAAAGCGGCAGGCACCGCGCGGTACCTGCCGCTTTGTGCATGCAAATGCAGGAGGGCACCTTAGGTACCCCGCATGTGCACCCCCACCCCCCTTCATCCTGGGGGCCCACAAGGGCCCCCCAGAAGCAAAGGACCACATGCTTTTCCACAGCGGTAAAACCGCCACGGAAAAGCATGTTTACACATGCTTCCTAATTTGGCTGGCGGTGTCTTGCAGACACCGCCACCAAATAGCAGGCTACACCCCGCGGATCAGCGGCGGACGGACCTGCCATCCGCCGCTGATCCTACCGCCATCCTGATCTGGCGGGTGGTGTTGACAGGGAACGCGGCGGTGAATCCGCATCCTTCGGGCCGGTGGTGGCTGCAGTGCCGTTTGATCTAACACATTACTGGCATTGTTCAAAAAATTGCCATCAATTTGACTATTACCCTGACCTATACCCTCACCCTCTCCCTGTTGCTTGGAGTGCCTGCTTTGTGTCTATGGATTGCCGTCATTTGGGTTGGTCCTACAGAGATAGTGGAAATCGATCCCCTCATATACAGGGAGCGAAGTGAGTCAAGTGAACTGCAGTAACTCAGAGAACTACTAGGGCTGAGTGACCTTCCAGAGTGGACTTGTAAGGGGGAAGTCAATGTACTAGGAACACGACTGAGTTCCGAAGCTGTCATCCTGAACAGAGAGACTATCAGCAGTGCAATGAGATGCTAGAGAGTGATCACCACAGCTTGGTGGATGAGTCCAAATTTGTTGTATCCCATCTGGGTGGAGGCTGTGAAAATTGAAAGCGATGAAGCGGACAGGGAAACGACTGCTAACTGACTTGATCCATGTGATGAAAACATCCAGTGACAGGTAAACCACTGGAGTTGAGGCTATAAAATTAGACTACATAGTTGCCTGTCTCCCCCTGGGGCCCTAGGGAAAACCATAACCAATCTGCTGCTTTGAACACTGATAATGGTCCTAGAGATAATTCCCAGAACTGGGTAATGTAGATTTGTCACAACCGCCACTCGCAGCTTAAAGAGACAAATAGGCTACATTACCTGATTTAGCATATAACAAATAGCAGCAACTATCTCACTGTCTGGCCCCACTTGTTGCCTCTGGGGGACCTTTGGTGTTGAGCTACTGACTAGATTAGCATATTTGTACTGTAAGAATTACCTTAAGAAGCTGCCCTTTGAATACTTAACTGCTGATTGCTGAACTTATGTTCATTCTCATTATGGGGAAAACCAATACAACCCGTTCGGGCCATCGGCAACGCTACATTTAGGTAGTCGACGGGGAGTCGCCTGTGTACAATGTAAACACGGCGTGAAGGTTACCCAAGCCGCTTGAGCACAGGAAGAGGGTACTCGCTTCTGATAAAGTATCTGGCTCCAGCAAAGTCTGGCGAGCCTCTACGGATAATGTCCGTGAGTAAATCACAGAATGAATTTTTCACATTAAAATCCCCACGGGAGGGTGCACCTTAGCGAGTGCATACCACCGGAGGATACGTTTTTTAGTTCCTGACGAATGCTGAGCGAAATTGCTAATTTACAGCAGAAACATGTTGACCAATTTTGACTAAGGACACGGGTTTCATAATACAGAACCCTGTATAGTCCATTTTACACTGTTTTAACCTAATGCTAGTTGACCTTTATTAAAATTTATCTAGGTTACAACCTTGCATTTTTTAACGTCACCCACAGTTTAAAATCTCTCATTAGTTTTTTGCACTGTTTCCACACACCACGAACCAGCTCCGCTGTAACCAGGCGTAGTAGCACGCTGGGGTGGACATTCGGTCACCCCAGCGGGAACCCAATGAAGAAGCATGTCACCAATTAGTGGTGAGTGAGGGTTCTTTTAAAAAGAAAAAAGTTTTTCTTATTCTTTTTTCTAATCACAAGGGCATGGTATGCCCTTAATGGGAGTGTTTTGCCTTATTTTGGGTGTATAATCTTTATTTGTGACAGTAAAGGATAGCTTACCTTTGGTGGTCTGTCCAAATCTGTCTAAAAAAACTTACAAATCTTATTTTATTCACTAAGTCACTCTTTGGTTGTTTAATATATGAAAACCAATACAAAACACATAAAAAACACATTCGACAAGCGAGGAGCCACTCATATCTCAAACTAATTACAAATACCCTCCAGTAGCAGATTCAAAAACTGTGCTAGTTGAAATAAAAACAAGTTTGATCACTGTTTGATTTTGTTGAATTTGAGAAACAATGAATAAGTTGTGACACCTTGCACTTTCTCCTATTGATTTCTTCAAATTGACAAATTTATAATGACAAAGATTGATGTCTGTATTGTTGTCTCTCTCACTTGTGATGTTTTGTCATTAGCTAGTAATATGTTCTTTAAGAAAATGTTTTTAACTATATGAATTGTATCTGCCGTACCATGGTCTTTGCAATTTATATATTATTAAACAGATTTTATTCAATTGTCTTGTGGGTCCTTCTAAGAAGTTGATATAGTGGAGTGTGATTGATGCAACGGGTGATTTCTCCAAGATAATTTTTTCGTTTATCACATTACTGGTGCAAGGAACCCTGGGCCAGATGTACAACCATTTTTTGCATGCGCAAACGGATTTGCGCATGCAAAAACAGCATCGGAAATGTACAAATCCTATTTTGTGAGTCACAATTTTTTGAGACTCACAAAATAGAGTTTTGCGACTCACTATTAGGAAGGGGTGTTCCCTTTCTATTAGCTAGCGCAACCCTATGTAAGAATGTTTTGCGTCCGCCATTGCAGGCACAAAACATTTGCAAATTACCACCCTCTTCAAGAGGGTGGTAATGCATTTGCAAAAGGGAAGGGGTCTCCAGGGGACCACTTCGCCTTTGCAAATGCAGGGGAAAATATTTTTTAAGGGCAGGCAGTGGTCACAGGTACCACAGCCTGCCCTTAAAAAATTAAACAAAAACGTTTCAATTTTTTGTCTAAAGTGCATCCCGTTTTCCTTTAAAGAAAACGGGTTGCATGAAAAAAAATGCTTTATTTAAAAGCAGTCAAAGACATGGTGGTCTGCTGAGCCCAGCAGGCTACCATACCTGGGAGGGCCTGCCATTCCTAATGGGGTTGCAAATTGCGAGAGGCTCATTAATATTCATGAGCCTCTGAATATGCAACCTCATTGAGAATCGCTAACAGTGTTAAATACACTGTTGTACATTGGAAACAGCTCCTCACAATTTGTGAGACGCTATTTCCAGGGTCGTACAGCTGGCCTCCTGTCTCTAACCCCCACATGCATCATTGAGACATTTTGCACTTCTTAATTTGCGAAAAATAAGGAATCGCAAATTAAGAAGTGCAAAATGGTATGCATCATTATTTTCGGTATTCATTTGTGATTCGGTAAAAATCGCAATTTTTACCGAATCCCAAATAAATACCGAATTCTTAAGTTAATTTTCGCAATTCCCATTGATTCCTATGGGCCAAAAGGCCCATAGGAGTCAATGGGAAGGCATTAGCAAATTGCGAGTGGCACTTTGAAAATTTCATGGGTGCAGGGGGGGGTCCAAAGGACCCCCCCATGCACCCCTGAAATGTATTTTTCGCATCATGTTTCACACACACATGTCCTAAGGACATGTGTGTGTGAAACATGAATGTTGAAAAAAAAACATTTTCAGCATTTGAAACACTTTTTCCAAATTTACCGAGTGGTTCAACCACTCGGTAAATTTGGCACCCTAATTGCGAATTTACACTTTGAAAAGTAATGATGCATTGCTTTTAAGAAATCGCACATCTGCGACTTCTTAAAAGCACCCGCAATTTTAGAACTCGCAAAAATGTTACGAATTCTAAAATTGCTTCATGCATCCCAAAAAGCACTTTTGCATTCGCAAACGGCCGATTTTAAGGAATCGCACCGTTTGCGACTACAAAAATGCTTGATGCATGTGGGGGTTAGAGTAGTTGGGCCACTCTCCTTTGTTATAGACAGAGCATACAGCCTAAATTAAAGAAAATGGTTAAAGTACTTGGGATTATTAGAAAGCCTACTTTTTCAGAATACTCCAAGGCATCTTAGTGTAGTGGTGTGAACACGGGGCCAGTGTACAGCTAGTATATGTATCGTAGCCACTCCACTTTACCTAGCAAATAAAAGGCATGCACTCTCCGGTGTACACAAATCAATGTGCAGTTTATTTGGCGGCAGTACTAATCAATGTGTGTCAGCGAGGCATTGTCTTGCTCACACATCAACTGCATGAAAAGCAATTCTTAACTGAGTTGCAAAACGCTGATGCTTTGGTACTTAGCAAGCGCTTACTGTACGTTACATACCCCATTATAATAACAATTGTGAATGTAAAGCTTTTAAGTTTTTTAAATGAAGACATTTTATTGCTGACTTTTATTTATGTGATAAATTGTTAAGGTTTTAACTAACTACGTATTAACCAGCGTGTTTCGGCAGGGCATTGCCTTGCTCACAAATCAAAGGTAGCAGCACAACCAATCAGTTATAAAGTATGAAAATGCAAAAACATAAACAAGGGACTAACAATGCAATAGTATATTGGGTGCTGATATTCATGGGCTATATTTGAATCGTTTTCTGACCCTGCAAAGCTCATTGATCCCTATAGAGTATTGTTACTCAGCTCTCATTATATTAATATCCAATAATGTTGCCATACAGAATTAACTTTTACAATATAATTAAATCTATCAAATACATTTTAGTAATGTTGGATGCTATAAAAAAAATAGGTGTCCTCACTTCCTGGTTATACACTTGAAAATAAGAATGATTATATTAATGACAATAATAATGATAATGATAATAACACAAATATTAATAATAGTACTTTCCAAATGGGCACATTAAACCTCTCGGTTATAAATCATGCAAAGTCAATGATATGCCTGTCAAAATGCATAAGAACAGTGAGAGTATGAATTCATTTTGTAAACAATTTATTTATTTTATTTTTATTTATTTATTTATAAAGTTTTATATAGGGCGAACTAGATCCCTTAGGATATCAGAGCGCTTTACATTAGGAAGGAAAGGAAGGACAATAATGCAAGTACATCAACAGGTAGGGATAAAACCAGCATGATCACAGATTACACGACAAATGCCACAAGGGGCATAACATGTCATAAAGAAACATAGTAGTAAATGACAGTACAATGGGAGTAGGAACAAAATCATCGGGGAGGAGAGCCTAGCCCACTTACGGAAAGAACTATTAGTTGCATTGAAAATATCACCCAAGTGGGCACAACAGAAGGGTTACAAGAAAGTTTTTTGCACAATACATCAATATTGGACATTTTTGCAGAAAAATGCAGACACAGCATAGAAACCCACTAAACTACTTTGTAATAACTCATGCAAATTAAATATTATGTCTATCACATTGCATAACAAACGCCAGTGAATAACTTCATTGTGCAAATTAATAATTATATATTGAAATGTCACATGAACATGCAAAGCAAAGAGGTCTAATAAGAAAGTCCATTGTATAATGCATCAATATTGAAATCCAAACTTGAAATACTGCTCCTTCGTAAGGTAACAGTCAAGTGAGCCTTTGTGAAAAAACACAAGGTCAAATCAATTACACTGAAGTAGCTGCCACTTTCTGAACCTCCAAGAGAAAACAAAACAATGTGTGATTTCAAATGGATGCATCAGATCTCTTTTCATGTGACGACCAATAAGGAAATCTACCATGTGCAGATTACCCTTAATGGACTAATAATTCCTCATCCAAGTCCAAACCTGTCAGGCTCACCTTGTTGAAATGTATAATATAACGTGATTCTATTCTTCGTAACTCCAGAAGTATATTGACTGCTCTAATATTAGGTGCTACTCTATCAATAACAATAAACTATAATTTGTTCTTATCACCTGAGTGAGATTATTTGACATATCCCGCCACTGTATACCAATGATCCTGATGTAAAATTGCATGTATGTTTTCTTAGAATTGTTTGCCTTGTGATTGTGCTACCTAAGTAAAGCTTGTTACAGGTAACTTTGAAACCATGCACACAAAAATTTGAACTGCAGGAAAGATGTTTTTGATTAACAAATTCACAATTGCTTCCTATAATAGGAAATGTTGTAACGCTAATGTTAGTGCTGAATTTGCATGCTTTACATATAGCAAGTTTAGTACAGTTATGAAAAATTGGGATCTATGTTTTACTTATAACATCAACATCATTCATAATCAGGATTTTACAAAAGGATTCATTCAGCAATTTACCCTTCCTAAATATCATTCTAGGATGATTATCAAGATGTTTAGAAAGTATTTCATCTGTTAGAAGAAAGTGTCAATGTTTGTGGAAAATGTATCTGGTTTTGCTTGCTTTGTTACTATAGATAGTAATGAATCTGAGCTACTGGTTCAATTTCCTTCATCTCTTTTCTATTCAGTAGATCCCACCTTCTACTACTATCTACCCTTTCTACTGCCTGGTACAACACTCTGTTCTGGTATACCCTGTCCTGAAATCTCTTGAGTATGGTTTCGTTTTCTGCTTTAAAAACATCCTCAATACAATACATTTTTCTGGCCAGAGAAGCTCCCCATAGGGAATACGGCAAATCAGTTTCCTCGGATGGTTACTAGATGCATGCAAGAGAAAGTTACCTATAGTTTTCTTATGGAACACTGGAGTCTCTAATTAGCAATTCTTGACTTCAAGTATAAAATCTAAGAGTTCAATACAGTATTTGTCCATGTTGCCTGTGAAAGTGAGATTTGAGGTATTCTCACTGAGTATTTTATAAACGCCTATGGTAAAATGTTTTTATTCATTCTAAATGATGGGACTATTGTCAATATATCATACCCAAAGCACAACATGGTCATTATAAAAGTTAGTGTTGCTGATGACTTGTTCTTCCCATCAGCCTGTGTACTGGCTAGTGTAAGTGGAGGCAAAACAAGTCCACATAGCTATGCCTTGTGTCTGCCTGTAAGTAAGTTTGTCAAAAATGAAATAAAAAATGAGATATTTATGGGTAACACCGTACCATAGCATGCCTATCAGAACCTTAATGTGGTAGACAAATGATATTGATTTCACACTTAGAAAATTGCGGCAGGCCTGTTTACCTAAATTATGAGGAATACATATGTAGAGACTGTTGACATCCAAACTTAATAGGAGGTAATCACCTTCCCAACTTATTCCTTATATGATTCTTAAACAGCCCCTGCTATCTTTTACAGATGAGGGTAGGTTCTAAACATAGATAAAATCTACATACTGTGAAGTGTTTTCTAGTAGGCATCCTATTGATGAAACTAGCATCATACCAGGAGGTTAGTTAGGATTGTTCTGCAATTTAGATAAAAGCGAGAGGACAGGAATCCTCAGGTGACTGCATTGGAGGTATTGGTATTCCAAATCATAGCACAAAAAAGCCACTATAATTAAAAAAAATAAAGACTAATTTAATGAACAAAATGACAAAAAAAGCATAAAACCAAAAATGGGAACAAGAATTATTCATTTTTAAAGCTTTTATTGAAAATACCACCAACAAGTTTATTTGTGGTCAATCGTGCCAATTGTAGTTGCAGTTTACTGAGACCTCAACACGATTTGAGGCCGACCATAATGGAACATGAATCAAGTAAACCAATCAGGCTCGACCAGGTTGGAGGTTTTATCTTGTAACTCAGTCATTTTCTGGAAGTCAAAGTCCTTCAGTGGGGTAATGCAGCAGACTGTATCCAAGATGGATGGCATGACATCATATAGGTGTTGGACGAGATCCCTGCAATGCTGTTGGTTTAGAAGGGAAATGCTCCCAGCTGGAAAATACAAACTTCGTGCCCAATGATTCTCTCTTCAGCCAGATACTTTTGGAGCCTTCACCTGATCAGGTTTTCTACATTTTGATGTAGTTCCTTTTTTGGAGCTGGGATTCCTTCAGAGGGGCAAGGCTGCAGGCTGCAGCCGAAGAGCACTCCACAAGGCAAGGGAGCGAGATGATGGTTGGTATTGGTCCTGTTCTGCACAACACAGCGGAAGAGTCTCAACACACTGGTCACACTCTGCAGTCCGTGATGCTTACAGTGTGTGCTAACTTCCCACTCCCTAGATATTTAGCATCTACCGCTAAATACCTGCAATGATCCACTTTACCATTTTTGGTGATCTTTCTTCCATCAATAAAAAAAGTCCTTAGACATAATAGTGTGAACTAAAAGAAATGGGGTATTGGTGGTATTTAAACAGTATTCCCTTTATCATCCCTAACAAAGAGTCACACCTAACAGTGTTATTGTGATTAGTCAGTATGTTTGTGTTACGCCTCTTCTGGGTACAACCAGATCTGACCTGTTACTCCGTGAGGCTTAAGATACATGCATCACTCACAGTGTTAAATAAAAACACAATTAGAATCAGGTTATGATAAATAAACGTAAGTAGCATGTATAACAAATTCCAGGATGGTCATCTCAATATTCATATCACATTACAGTTTACACATTAGGATTGGATTGTTTAGACCAAAGCATCTCTCTTGCCCATATATAATGAGAGGAACAATAAAATAGCAATTGTTAATAAATGCTCTCCTCGTATTTTGGTAATGGACATTGCCCGATTTTGTCTTCCCCGGGGCCCAGCCTCTTGGTGCTAGGTGCCCTGGAGCCCACACACAGCACCCAGTGTGCAGTGTTGGGGACTAGATGGGGAGCCCCTATGGCCCCACAGTCACTTCCCGCTACCCATGTGTGGTAGCAATTTTTTCATCTGTTTCCATGCCCTCTTGACAATAGACAGGAAAATAGATTAAAAGTCCGCTTCCCCCAAGCAGGAGCAGTTTTCATTCTCTCACCCACTGGGAGTGGACTTACTATTTGCTCTGGCTTGACATGTGCTTTCAAAGCTCTTCCTGGAAGTGCTGGCAGCCAATCAGATCGCTGCACAAGATCCGATGGATTCGCGAACTGTCTGCGCCTCTAGATATTACATTTCAAGAACTAGCAATTGAATGTACACCAATTTGCTAAAAGCACGCTTTCTGGACCAAGATCTAACTATCTGCCTAATTTTGTGTAATTCTATCCAGCAGTTCAGTCTGTAGTTGTCTCTCAAATCTCCATGGGAATTAACATGTGAAATGCACTTTTTTTTACCCCAATTTTTCTTGGCTCCCAATTGACAGATGACCTCGAAACCTACCATGCACATCTAGAATTAAAAGGTCACTTGTTTATGGAAAATGTTGTGAAGATTTGTCAAGCAGCACCAAAATTAGAGGCAAGTCAAAAACGCTTTTCCTATGGATCCTAGGTCCTACCAATAGAAGCCAGTAGATGATATGCGGCCCCTGCTTGAAGGATCATCCTGATAGATATATGTATCAGGATAATCCTTCAAGCAGGGGCTGGAAAAAAGGGGGGCCCAAAATGCATTTGTCCCATTAATTTTTCTATATGAAAATTAGACACAGCTACAGCCCTAACGTGTGTACAGAATTACACCAAATTAGAGAGAAAAAAAGATATTGTCCCAGAAAGTGTGTTTCTTGTGACTTTGTCTAACACCATTCAGTTGTTTCACAGAAATGAACATTTAAAAAAAATATATTTCAGTCATCCAAAGATCCACAGAGGTGACAAATCTCAAGATGAAATCTGATTGACTTCCACCAAAGCAACAAAGACGTGATGCCAGCTCTTTTAGGACTGGGGAGTAGTTTTTTTTGCGAAAAAGTAAAAACAACGATGTGAAGCAGGGCAGGAATACACTATCCCCATTAGGCCTGGTGGGGGCATCCCAAAGGGTCAACTCCCTGGCAAAAAAATAAGAAATGTAAGCAGTGCAGCAGTTCTGCAGAGGATATGTAGATGCTGGCAATTATTAAAAGAAAAAACGTGTCAGACGACTGTCTTTTTTAATACCCCCCTGGGATGGGCCTGGGCCTGTGGGAGACTGCACATTTTTTTGCGTGGTGATGGGGCCTTGCACCCCCTTTCCCCAAGCCTTAATGATGCCCCATTGATTGCATCCCCCCAACACTAGTATCTTATAAATGTAAAACATTGTGCAAATTGTTAATTGGAGAGAGGATCCAACTGTGGCAAAGAAATGATGTCAGACTTTGCCCCATTGGGGGATAGATTTATGTTTGTATGTTATGACAAGCACCTAGAAGATCACTACTTATGAACAATATTTGACAGGGTATTCACAATGCAAATCCCTAATACATATTTCTTTGTGGAGTTATGTGAAACACACTTGATAATATGGCTGCCAGTCTGCTGGCCAGGGCGGGTAATGTGACAGGGAGGGAAATTCCCTGCACTTGTTATTTAATATATTTTTTGAATTCTTTTGTCACAATAATTATTAATTATGAGTTGCCGAGGATTTTAGGTATAATAGTATGACATTATATTAATGTTTTATTAGAAGTTGCATTTATGCAGGAATAATGTAATAATGCATATCCAAATGCTGATCACATGTTGTTTTCTCAGCTCTGCTCTTAAGACATTACTTATATAAGACATTATTCAAAAAGCGACTTGAGTAAATGATGGTATGAATATGTTACAAGATGGCCACCATAATAGGAGAGAAATGCAATGAATTGTTTGCACTCTTTTTTGTCTATGTCTGACTGCCCTGATAAAGTGTGTACACAAATTATGAGCCAGCGTCCTGAAAAAGGATTCGCGCCAAAAAGATCTGAGGCTCTTTTATCGATTGTTGTGAGCTTTGTTGGAATGCATCCTTAAGCATATTTCACCTTCAAGGAGTACTGTTCATTCCTTTTGGACTGTGGGTTGGAAGTACAGTATTTCTACACGCCCGGGTGTTCTTTCAGCACCCCGAAGCTTAGGATGCACACATTGTATATACATGAAACTAGCACTGGCACACTGTCGGTGGCAGTCTATCCGCAATCTGGACCACCTTCACTGCCCGCCACATTAGGATGGCGGGCAGTATGATGGCGGTGAGAAATACCAACCACCATCCATCCAACGGGCTCCTTGACCCAGCGGATGCGGCAGAGGGCCTCACAATCCCTGCAATGGTGGTGGTGTCTACCAGGAACCACCGTAGGGATTACCATGTCCATCCCCACCTTTTCATGGTGGTTTGCCCGCCATGTAAAACATGTAAAGGCTGGTGGAAACAGATATTGGGGGACCCCTTGACCCAGGCCCTCTGATGTGGGCACAGGAGGGCACCTATGGTGCCCTCCTACATGTGCCTGCACCATGCAGGGATATGTCAAGTGACTCTTTTTTGTTTTGCAGCGTGTGCTGCAGCCAACAGCACCCGCAACATTACAAAAAAAAGGCATTGCGATCTCCGTGGTGGCGTTTGCATTTCAGGACCACCAACAGTCTGTCAGGCAGTCTAGATCTCCAATAGGGTGATGGATGGACGTAAGTCCTAGTCAGCCCCTTGGTTACAATAGTTTTTTATAGGAAAAGCACTTTTTGTTTTGCAAATAACTTTGGTGCTGTTTAAGGCAACTTGACAAAATGTTCAAAACTATAAGGCACCTGAGTTCAGCTGCTGTGTGGAAAGTTTCGGGGTGATTCATCAAGTGGGGGTTGAGAAAAAGGGGGTTCCCAAAATGTGTTTTCTCGTGCAATTTCCCATACAGATTTGGAATATAACTGCGGCAGACAGGTAGCTATTGGTCCAGAAAGAGCCCTTTTTGTAATTTTGTGTAAATCTGTTCAGTAGTTGCTGAGATATTAAAGAAAAAATAAATATGTACATGTAGGGATGCAAACCCTCCATAGATTCCCCATGGTGGATCTGCGAAGTCATGTGGCAGCAACAATACCATGATTAGCTGACCACAAACTGACAGGGAGGTTGTGGCCTCTATTTTAAGTATTGGGGAATGGTCTCGGGCCTTAACATCTATCTGCAAAATGATTGACAGGTGGGTCTCTGAATGGGTGTGTGAGTACCTGCAAGGGTCTATGAGTGGGTTTATGAGTGCATAGATCTGTGGGTGGGTGTGTGAGGGCCTGCATGGGTATGTGAGTGGGTTAGTTAGAGACTGTGTGGGTCTGTAAAGGGTATGAGTGGGCCTGTGTGGGTATCTGAGTTGGTCTGTAAGTGGGTGTTTTTTTCAAAGTGTGCCAATATCTGCAAATTCATTGCGAATTTACATGGGTACCCTAAGTGCAAAAAAAGACCACTCTAGCACACCCATATGCTCAGAGTACCTCTACCTTACTATTGTATCTTCCGTTATTGTTGTGGAAAGAACAAAAATTGCTTGTTTTCCATTCCTTCTCTGTGGAGAAATGAAAGACAAATAATTGATTTGTGGTGTGTTTTTTTAACATAGGTGAGATCCTAATGTATTCAATAAGAAGCTACGGTGTGTCATCGAGTGACTTCATGGATCTAGTCCATAGATTTGCAACTCAGCAATTCTAGTAAAATCAGTAACTATCTTATAGGGTGTCATATATATATATATATATATATATATATATATATATATATCCTAAACAATCTTCTGAACCTCCTCGGCGGCGAAATGAAGAAATGGACCCCACAGTTTCCAGGTTAGGCAAATGATTTTATTTCCAACCTCTCAGCGATGACGCGTTTCAAGCATCAAGTGCTCTTGATCACACAAGGAGCACCGCGACAGCTTTACCTTTTAAAGTTTTTTTTCCTCCTTTTGCAAACACCCTCCTCCTGTGGGTCACATGATCACCACCATAGACATTGAGGAAATACTCATATAGATTTCTCTTTAAAGCATTCAAACATTTCATATATGTGTTATAAATAGAACTGAAATTAAATGTCATAATTATTTTTAAACTGTATAAATAAATTGTTATCACATGACCACATTATCCAATAATCCATGTAAAAATATGTGCAAATAGCAAACACTCAAAAAACATATGTCTTAAAGATTTTGATTGCATATAATAACGGTGCATAGCTTAAATACCACGACCAATGTACAACAATTTGTACAAAGTGCTGGGTGCCATACATATCTATAATCAATCATAAATATCTATTTACATTATACACACCTAAAAAAAATATATAATAAAATACTATTAAATTCAACTCTCAGTTAGCACCTTTTCTTTAATTGATCATCTTATATAATAGAACCACTTTTGCAACATGTTTGCTAATAATCATTATATTTCAGTTGTTATATATCTTGTTCTATCAATGCTTGTTTAATTTAATTAAATCCTCTTACTCATGTTTTTGGTTATTAGTGACACATGCTATATTAATGTGTAAAAAACACCCTATGTTATCCCCATAATGTATATAGATATATATATATCCGCCAAAGATGCCCCTGCATGAATACACACTCCTCCAGCTGGTAAGTAACAACTTTATTTATCCAAAGAACAAGGTCACAGCTCCGCTTAATTTGTCTATTTGCCTGACGCATTTCAGTGCATTCACGCACTTTCTTCAGAGGCAACTTTGCATAGTACCTCAGTTCCAGGCTTTCACAAGTCCCCTGCATGCTTCGTTCTTTTAATTGGCCTCAGGTGTGCTGTTTGCTGTGTTTGCTGTGTGCTGTAACCTTGTTCTTTGGATAACAAAAGATGTTACTTACCAGCTGGAGGAGTGCGTCTTCACGAAGGGGCATCTTTGGTGTATTATATATATATATATATATATATATATTACCTACTGGCGGTCGCCAGTAGGTATATATAGTTAGGATTTTTTTCCTATGGGATTTTTGAAAATTCTATGTTGAATAACTTTGGCGTTTGAGGACGGAATTGGCTGAAATTTTCTGGAAAATGGAACATTTTGTTTCTGAGCAGCCCCTGAAAATTTGGGGGGGTTTCGTCAAGCGGGGGCCGAGAAAAAAGGGGGGTCCCAAAACGTGTTTTTAACATTGAGTTTTCCATAGGGCGGTTGGACTCACTTTTAGCTCGAACGGCTGAATGGATTTCCACGAAACTTGGCAAAATTGTAGGGACTGGTAGCCCGATGTGCCTTTGCTATGTCTCAAGATATATGCTCCAGTGGTTTTTACGAAAATTAACTTTGAAAAATATATATTGGGCTACATTGGGCTATATATATGTTGGAGCCCAAATGTAGCCCAATGTAGCCCAATGAAGCCCAATGAAGCCCAATGTAGCCCAAAGATGGCCGCCAGAGACAAAAAAAAACAAATGTAGCCCAAATATCAGCCAGATGTAGCCCAACTATAGCCCAGTGACAGAATGTCCCAGAGTGTTTTAAAGAACAACTAGAACGCTAACAGTCTTACTTATGACAAAAGTATGGCACACCTGAAGTCATCTTGATTGGAATAAAGTGGTAACACTTAATACATTTAATTTGAAAAGGAACAAAATAAGGGGTTTCATTTTGCCATAGAAATATTATATATATATATATATATAATATATATATATATATATATATATATATATATATATATATATATATTCACTGAAAAAACCATAGGTTATAGACCATATGTAGTTAGGAATTAGCATTTACAAAACCTTGAAAATTCACTGAAAAAACCATAGGTTATAAACCATATATAGTTAGGAATTAGCATTTAAAAAACCTTACTTTACTCACACAAAACCATTGAAATTCCATATATAGTTAGTTGTACTAACTATATATCGCGCACCCGCAATCCACTGCTGATCATGTCACATATTACATCATTCATGACATGGTCAGTGACATCACTGATGACATCACTGATGACATCTCAAATGACATCACTGATGACATCACTGATGACAACATCCAGTGACTGTATGTTTCTGTAAAGTTAAAATATGTCTTACATATTGAAGAATGAGTGGATGTAGAAGTGTCTGAACAAAGGATTTAGTAGATGCATGACTGACTGTATGAGTGAGTGATTAAATGTGTCTCACTGAGTGCATGGGTTAGTGACTAAACTGTCTTAATTTGTGCATCATTATGTCTGTTGTTCTGTAAACTGCTGCATGTGTTGATCAGTAGCTATATGATTAACTATATGGGTTATTGATTGGTTGCCCAAGTATTTGTATGGGAGACTGAGAGTGTGTATGGGTGGCTGGGAGGTGTATGACTCTCTGCATAGATGTATGGGTTCAAAAGTGCATGTGGAAACAGCTGTATGGGCGGTTGACTGTGTGCATGACTGTATTGGTGAGTGAATAGATATCTCAGTGCTACATGTCAAAGTAAGTACATATGTAAAATACAGTACATGTGAGAGTTGACATATATAAATAACTGTGCATAAGAGCCAGTGAATGTGTGAGTGGCTGTATGGATCATTGTGAACTTGTATCCAGGATTGTATAAGTGAGTAAATATGTTTTAGCATATGTTTGAATAAGTAAGGTGTGTTTAACTGTATAGTTAAGGAAATGGAGGTGTGATTGATTGTTTGCATGACTGACTAGGTGTGTGTGTAACTTCATGGATGAGTGACAATCTGTGAGTCTGTGTTTACACTGAGTGTATCTAAGGTTATATTAGAGTCTGAAGAGGTTCATCGTATTATCACATGAATGATGTCATCAGTGATGTGATCAGTAATGTCAAATGAGATGTCATCAGTGATGTCATCAGTGATGTCATTTGAGATGTCATCAGTGATGTCATCAGTGATGTCATTTGAGATGTCATCAGTGATGTCATCAGTGATGTCACTGACCATGTCATGAATGATGTAATATGTGACATGATCAGCAGTGGATTGCGGGTGCGCGATATATAGTTAGTACAACTGACTATATATGGAATTTCAATGGTTTTGTGTGAGTAAAGTAAGGTTTTTTAAATGCTAATTCCTAACTATATATGGTTTATAACCTATGGTTTTTTCAGTGAATATATATATATATATATATATATCAAATCATTGCAGGAGAGCCCCACGGAGACAAGCCACAAGAAGTTTGAAGTTTACTCGTTTTATTAAAATTCACCGCTTGCCAGCAGACGGTAAGGTGGGTACAGGTCTCAAAAGTTCTAATAGTAGCCAGACGCGTTTCAGGATGTATTCAGTCCTTTCTTCAGTGGCTTCGAGCAAAAGGGATGAGAGCACTCTTACAACTTGCACCTTTTCAATGTTAATTACCGACCTCAGTGGGTGGGGCTTCTGTGCAAAGCCTCATGGTCATTATATTGCTGAGTCTTATTCCCCAAGTGGGGGAGGCTTTCAAATCCACTTTGTCTTCTGCTAAAACGTATTATCCAAGTGGAGTAGAGCAAATGTCCCTCCTGCCATCTGCCCCGCTTTGTAGAGGTGAAAATCGAGTAGAAACAGCGCCGCCCTGCCGTGGCGCTATTCGTCTTCTTTCCAAAGTGCGAGCAAGGTTCTTTGCCTGCACGGACCCGCTTGGAGGCGGTGAGTTTGTCTGTGCAGGTTTGGTTCACAGTTCCCTCTTTTTGTTAAATGGTATAAATCCGTGCAGTAGTTCCTGAGAAAATCAAAAGTAAAATCATAGATATATCTATGGACGAAGTAGGGTAAGCGTATCTTCCGAGGATCATGCGCGTAGCCTTATGAGCATGAGCTGCATGCTAATTGGCTGTCAACTGTCTGTCAACACTCCAAACCAGGAAGTGTTGGCAGCCATTTGTGTCTCGGTAGAAACGAGGCACAAGAAAACTGAAAAACAAGTGCGCAAAAGACGCAAAGGGGGCAGGGTAGAAACACCCTGACCCCCTAGGCCTGCTCCGGGGGTCCCACAAGGACCCCCAAGACACAAAAATGTTTATTTTTTTTTTATTGCAGGATGCGCGTAGGATATGCATATCGCGTGAAAAAAAAACGAAGCCTGTTTTATTTGAAATTAGCCCCCGGGGGGGCCAAATTCTGGGGGCAATGTATTTTATTATAATGGGGGCCCAGAGGGGCCCTGGGGACTGCCACTCCCGGGGCTTTAATGTTACGTATGTGGGGGGCACACGGCCCCCCCGCAGCCCCGGGGACCGCCACTCCCCGGGGCTTCTTTTTTTTTAATAATGATGGAGGGCCCTGAGGGGCCCGCCAACCCCAGGGACTGCCACCCCCAGAGCTTTAACATTATGTATGTGGGGGGGGGGCTCACGGCCCCCCACAGACCAGGGGGCCACCACCCCCTGGGACTTCATTTTTTTCCTAATAATGCCCAGAGGGGCCCTCCAGCCCAAGAGGCCGCTACCCCCGGGGGCTTCTTTTTAAAAAAAAATTAAATAAAAAAGCCACACGTCCCGGGCAGTGCCACCTCCCCGGGGCACTACATTTTTAAATTGGGGGTCACGGACCCCCCAGCCCCGGGGCTTTTAAATGTTGGGACGGAGGCCACGCGGCCCCCCTCTTGGCGCCTTTTAGGTGGCCCTGGGGACCACCACCCCCCAGGGCCGGCTCCTGTAGTGTCCTGGGGTGCCCACCCCCGGGACACTGTAGTTTGCTATGGTTTTTGGAAGAGAGAGCAAGAAACCTGCTCTCTCTTCTAAAAACCAAAGACTATTGCTTTTCTACATGGGGAACAGCATGTTAGGTGCTCCCCATGTAGAAAAGCAATGCCGGCTCCCGCAGGATGCGGGGAGCCGGCAGGGACCTTGGGGGGATCGGGCACCCCCCACGGTCCCCAATGAAAGGCCAGGCCCCGGGGAATGGGGTCCCAGGGGCCAGAGGTGGCCTGGGAGGGGCGCTCCCCACCTCAACTAAGGTTAAAAAAACGAGGCATAGCCCCGAGGGATGGGGTCTCTGGAGCTAAAAGAAGCCTCAGGAGGGGGGCCACGCAGCCCCCCTCCCCATTTTTTTATATTAAAAAAATTAGGAGGGAAGCCCTGGGGCACTAAATATTTAAATTAAGGGCAGATTATTATATTTTTTTACGGCAAAATTAAGATACACATACTAAGCGCGGCGCTCAGTGCGGCTTCTGGTGTGCACGCATTGGGTTTCGCGTATCGTACCACATATGCTGCACGTATCTAAGCCAGAAAAACAAAAATATTTTTCAGATATCTATCAGGCTTATGTGTTTAGATGTTGGGTGGCCCTAAAAAGAGCCCTTGTGTTGATTGACAGAAGTTAGTACCTACAAGTAAGTACCTATGCAGAGTCTAAAGTTCAAGAGGAAGACTCTGTTCCCTTCATCTGTAAAATGTACACCATCTCTCCTATAGATGCCACGCATATTGAAACGCAGATTGTTGTGGTATATGGACCCCATTCTATAGTCTTGGAGAAAAGCAGAAACAGATTTATTCACGTGTTTCCTAGCTTTCTCAATCTGTGGACAAAATAGTGACATTAATTCTCCAAAGGTATCCTTCATAAGCATTTCCATACCTACCACAGTCAAAGTGCCTAGGTCATTGCCACCACAGTGCACAATTATGAGGTCAGGGTGTTGGAGATACAAAAAGGATTTCATCAATGGCATCAATTGGTGCCACTTTAACCCTCTCTGTCCAATCCATTTAATGTCTACATTTGGTAATCATAGGTCGTTGTGAATTCCTTTCTATTCTGCATACCTTTGGATCCAGAAAATATAGCTGTGTCCCACAATCCTCACTCTAAGCATCTTGAAGGGAGGTCTGGATGCACTCAGATGGTCTCTGTAAATGAAGTGGCAGTTTGAAAACTAAGATTTTCTAAAATGGTGGATAAGATGCAGTTTAAAAAAAGAATGGAAATGATTGGCTGTTTGAGAACATTATAGACTAAAAACTAGGGTGCATGTTTCTGTTTTTTAAAAGCCTGATTCTTATTGATTAACAAAAAGTGATAGAAAGGAATGTTACACAAGATAAGCTGGTATATTGCAAAGTCAAGCACACTTGCTGTTTTGATTAGCAACATTGTGTGATGAACTTTTTACCTGTGTGCTCAGTTGAGTGTTCCATGAACTGTTTCTATGGTAACAGGCAGAAGGCAGAATGGGGGTAGGGTTGAAAGGTATGTCAGTTGGAAAGGGTTCAAATGTTCAAGCAATAGAAATGTGTGTTTGTTTTTAAATTAATGTGGGAAGAAATGTGTATACATTTATATGTATATGTGTGTAGATTGAGTGTGTTGGTTAAGAGGGAAAGTTTGCTATTTGCCATAGGACCTCCTGACCCCCTAGGCCTGCTCATGGTGTCCTACAAGGACCCCTAAGGTAAAAACAAAATATTTTTTTTAAAAAAGAAATTGCGGGATGCTCGTACGATACGCGTATCTCGTGGAAAAAAAAACCCGAAGCTCGCTTTAGTTGTAATTAGCTCCCCGGGGGCCAAGTCCCCGTTGCAAAGTGTTTATTGTAGTGGGGGGCCAGAAGGGCCCCCCCAGCCCCGGGGACCACCGCCCCTGGGGTTTCTTTTTTTTTATAAAATAAAAAACCTGTGTGGGGGGTTTTGAGCCCCCCCCGACACGCCCCGGGGACCGCCACCTCCCCGGGGCACTACATTTTTAAATTGGGGGGTCCGTGACTGACCCCCCAGCCCCGGTGATCACCACCTACCCGGGGCTTTTTTTATAGTAAAATTAGGGTGCGCGTACCCAGCGCGGCACTCAGCACGACCTCTGGTGTGCACGCATTGAGTACACGTATCGTACCACGTAAACTGCCCGATTTCTAAGGCATCTGGTATGCGTATCCAAGCAAGAAAATTAAAAAAATATATATGTTTATTTTTCAGATATCTATCACGCCTATGTGTTTGGATGTTGGTTGGTTGTAAAAAGAGCCTTTGTGTTTATTGGTACCTATAAGTAAGTACCTATGCAGAGTCTAAAGTTGTTGAGGAGGAGTGTTTTACAGTGTGCTGAACTTTTGACCTCTGTGGTCAGTTGAGTCTTGCATGATCTGTTACTATGGTATCAGCAGAAAGCCGATTGGGGGTAGGGTTCAATTTTATGTCAGTTGGAAAAGGTTCAAATTGTCAACCAATAGAAATGTGTGTTTGCTTTTGAATTAATGTGGGAAGCAATTTGATTTGTTATTTAGATGTATATATGTGTAGATTGAGAGGGAAAGTTTGCCATTTTTTGTTTTGCTAAGAACAGTGAAGTACAGACATTCTGTATAAGAAAATCTGGTGTGTGATTGACATTCTTCTTAATCTACAAATCAATTTGAAAGGTGAGTTGTTAACTTGTAAGGGGATATATGTGGTGCATTTTGATTTTAATAAGAGTAATGTGTTTATCCTGCTAAAGTGCAAGGAGTAGTTTAGTTGTGTAGAATCACATTCTGAGTTTGTCTGCATTTGGATAACCATTGTGATAAAAGCATTTGGTAAGTTAATGTGTGTGGTGAGTCAGCTTTGTACAGTAAAGTGCAGTACTAAAAAATGTAGAATGTGTGCAGTCACTTTTCCAGTTCTTGAGTAGTTAATAGTGTTGCTTGTTTATAATTAAAAAAATGTAAAGAAGTCCCTAAGAAATCCCTAAGAAAGCCCTGTTTTTCCGGACAATACCAATCTCACAATTATTATAACCTACACCGTTTCACGGAACCTTAAAGGTTTCAAGTAGATATAGCACAAAGTCACACTTAATATAATACTTGGAGTCACACATTAGCAGTATACACAATACCTGTTATAGAGCAAAATTAATAAAAAGAGAAAGAAATTGTTTATGCAAAATTGTACAAGTGTATATTTATTCAGCAATGTTATCGTTTTTTGACAAACTGGCAAAATCAATACTTATTATGAAAAGTTCATTTAATAACAACAGTATTATAAAAAAACACATACAAAGCGATAATTAAAATGTTCATCAGAACAAGGGTCAACACAGCGTTTCGGTAGGAAATGTCAATTAAAAACCTTCTTCAGGACCAGTTCTATGAAGAAACAAACAATTACTATTTTGTATATACATTATACTTTTCTGCACAATTTTTCACAAAAACAATCTCTGTTAATATCGCTACAGTATGTATCATTGTTGGTGACTTAATCGATGTAACTTTAAACACATTCTAGCTCTTACAACAAATCCAACTGCATAATATCAGTAGGTTACGGTATTGGTATTGTCAAAAAAAACAAATAGAAGAAATATTCAAGGGCACACTGAGTAATGATCAAGGTTTTATAACTCTAACGTTATGTTACACTATTTGTGCGGGCCCTCCCTATACATTATATCGAGGCCCCCATGGCTGATTACCTGAGGTATGTTTAATTCCTCGGACTTGAATGAATAAAGAAGCCCATTCGATGATCGGGGAAGTGGATTCAGACTTTTTTGGAACGGCGCCAACAAAACTTCGGACCCCCGAGAGGAAAAAGGGAGGGGTCGCGGGAATTACAATGCTACCCCCCAATTCCTTCGACGTCCTCACACAAGGAGTCAAAAACATTGGGACTAAATAGCCCTAAGAAAGCACCGATAATTAATCTCTCTAAACATACACTCACTAGTCATGAAATCACACTCTTGAAAAAGGTTTAGGGTTCGCAATTTCTTCTAACATAGATAGATACTCACTAGAAAGAGACCTTCAACGTGTTTTTAGGAAGATTCGATTAGCTCGCTTTTTTGAAGGCAAAGAGAGGCAGGAGCGACAGAATAAGTCTGGTCTCAAGAAAAAATCCTCTTGGACCCCCAAAATTAATACCGTGTCTAAAGATATAGAAGCATTTGAACGCAGCGTGGATAAGAGTGTGGACGATTTATTAAAACACAAACATTGGATTAACCACAACTTGAGTAAAGATGAGGCGACAGCGCTACAGATATTACAAAATAATGCCGAGTTGACAATCAAACCCGCTGACAAAGGGGGTGGGATTGTCGTTATGGACACCCTTGATTGAGGAAAATGAAATTTTGCCTGACCAAGATGCTCCCTACGTGTACCCTATGTTACATGTATGTGCATGTCACCCATGCATATTTCTCTTAGTGGCTTGAATCACAAGGCCTCTGCAATCACGTCCTGCATTAAGGTGCCTGTCATCAAGTTTCACAAACGTTAAGCTAACATGAAGGCCCATGTATTTGCATTGTGCACTTTTAAATAAATATCGTAATAAACCCTTTTTGTGGTTCAGTCTGAGCCACTTTCTGAATTAGGGTTTTCATGACTCCTGACACACTGCAAGCTGCAGTTACGTATCTCTGACCTTGCATACTTCTAGCTCAGCCGAAAGAGACCCAGCAAGGGTTGCCAAGATAGTATTATGAATAACAGTTATCTGCCTGCTGTACAGAGTCACATTCCTGCCCAGTGAGGAAGGTAAACAGAACCCGTCCGCGGAAGATAGGGCCTAGCCTCTCTGTCTCCATTGAAGTAAATCACAGTGCTTGCATCCATAGAAAGCTCACAGCCCCCACGCAATGCACGAAGAAATATATGCTTTTTCTGATTCTTAGCGATGAGCAACCTTTGCTTCAGATAATACATCCCCTGACTTAAGATATCAGTTAGTACCAGACGTGCTGGTCGCCTTGACACTAAAGATCTCTCTACTAGACTGAAAGTCAGCTCTCCTCCCAGTTACACGTCAATTGCACGTCATGCTCAAATTGCGTGCACAAGTAGGGCAAAGTTCCAGCCTGCCATGTAACTCCTCCTCTATGTAGCCACCCACCTATCACCCACCTGTGACTCATCAAGTGTACACCCTCATGCATGCCCACATGCTCTTATCTCTTTCTTTCATGCTCTGCCTTGAGCGCTCCTCCCTATGTACAAGGAAAAATGTATATATGTGTTGTTCTCTGTAAATAATATTAGAAGACCCTTCCTGAACCTCAGTGGTGATAGAACAGATTCTCCCTTAACTCGAGTTATTGGAATAAAGCCCTTTTAACTTGGACACCACGGACTCTCTGCCTCTCATTTGATACATGCTAATTGTTAATGCCTAGAAATTATGCTAGGGTAATATTTTATTTACCACATTAATTTGGCGCCCTTACAGGGACATATCCTTTTCCCCACGCGCCGGAGTTGTAGGTCCAGCTTTGCCCCCTTCTACAGCCGTGACGGACTTTAAAGTGTACACGCCATCGGGATTTCCCGCTACTCCCTCAGGCCCAGGAGGAGGACGGACTGTGACCAGGCATCCATACGAGGCGTCTCAACCAGAGCCCGACTTGTGAGAGAGCAAGGTCCGAGGTTTCCAGAGGTCCACCCGTTCCGAGGCGCATGCGTAGACGTAGACGTAGATGCGTAGAAGTCCGAGGCCTTCAAGTTTCAAGTTTTGCTTCCCGGTGAGTACCATTGTGGGGAATGCATAAAGTTTCAAGACGGGTTCATTTTATATGAATACTGTCAAGACGGGTCCACGTTATTCGTGGAAACGGTAAAGACGGGTTCACGTTATTCGTGAAAACGGTAAAGACGGGTTCGTTCACACGAGCACGGTCAAGACGTGTCTAATTTTTGAGACCGGTATGGTTGTACTGTATTCCAGTGCATATAGTTTTTCAAGTACATGTTTAGTTCTCTGTATTGGTTTAGATCATGTTTGTTTTAATGTTATGATGTTTTAGTATGAATGATTGTTGATTGTTTCAGTCTATTTTTTGTGTATTATATTTCCATTGTGTTGGTTTCAACATGCCACTGTTTTTCAAAATTGCGTCAGATAGGGACCAGAAAAGGTATACTAGAAGAGTCAGTTAACATCCCGCCTAGAGACACACCTGGTCATTATATGTATAATAAGCATGGATTAGACGCCATCTTGTTTTTAGATTTATGGGTAGACTATACAAAGGACCTGGAGGAAAAGTATAGATGGCCTATCTCAGGAACATGGGATTCAGAATACATTATGAGAGTAGAGGAAGCGCTATGGAAAAAGAAATCAAGACCCTCTCAGAAAGATGCCATCGAGTTATGGCGCAAAGAGTCACACAGGAGAACAGAGAAAGAATTCAATAAAGCAGAGAGAACTAAACAAGCAGAGGAAAAAGCCAAAGAAAAAGAACTACGGGAGGAGGGGGAACGGGTCAAAACAGAACAGACTGATAGAGAAAGAAACGCCGTCGTTACTGGTATTTATCCCGTCCTGGCTGAAGAACTAGCTAGAGTGACCACCTCAGAGAGACCCAGTAGGTCGTGAACGCCACCACCTGTACCATATAGAGAATGAAGAGTAAAGCCGACAGCATCAGAGGCGTTCATTTCCTCGTATCTAGATGATTCCCTTCCGGACTACGTTAATGCAGGTTTCCCTCCACCCCCACCAGCAGATCAGCTCCAGCAACTTCAGCAGCAGCTAGTAAAAGATGACGTAGGTCCCGGGGCAGTGGGAGGGGTGCCTACTGTAGATGTAGCCATTCCATTTTGTGTATATGATCCAGAACCAGGAAAAGGTTCAATGATCGTGATTTCACTTAGGCTAAGACAAGCCGTTGCATATCTAGAGACATTACCAGACATGAAAGAACACCTAGATAAAATGTACCGTTTTATTAGAACGGGGGAGGGACCAGATAGTATAGCACAAGCCATGGCACAAAGAAAGGTAGGGGTTAAGAACCATATCCTACGTTTTATTATTAATTGCCTGATCAGGGAACAAGACGAAGGAGACGGAGATGTAAAACAAGGTTTGATAGAATGGAGCGAGCACAAAGATGCCGGTAGACATGATAAACAGGGACAGATAGATGCCATGTACAAGAAAATACGAAAGGAAATAATAGAAAGACACAGAAAAGAGTCTGACGAGAAGGGCGAGTCATCAGCGGAAGAGGTAGAGGATCATCAGGATCCGAAAGGCAAGATTAATTATGTAGGAAAAGCGCGACAGTTTGACAGACCCAAATGTCTTGACTACCGTAAACAAGGGCCAGCTATAAAAGAAAGATATTCCCTCAAAAATCTGTTCCAAGCTACTGAACAAGCCCTGAAAAAGCGGATAGGGAGTGAGAGACCTCCCACCTCACACGAAATTGAATTGGCCCGGTCAGCCACCCAGTGGGTGTCTAATTCTAATATATATAGCAGTGATATAGTGGCTCAGACTTTCTTAAGCCTTCCACCGAACGAACAGCGTTTGGCTGGTATTTACATGGTCCAACACTTAATAACGTTGTATGAGAGTCAATATTCCGATCCCGGTAAATTGTATAAATTATTAGACGACTTGCTTCTAGACAGATGGACAGGTCTAGGTACTGAATTAATTAATGTTATTCTGGATCAACGACATAAGTACATAGATTCTCTGACTACATGCATGCCCCCAGTCTCACACCACGGTAGACATAACGTACACATAGACAGACAGAACCCCCTACGAGAGGTTCATCCCGCCAGGAATGCGGCCAATGAGTTACAACGGGTGTATGTTTACACCCCCTTAACGAAATTAGAAATCCTAGAAATGAAAAAGATGTTGCCCTGCCATGATAAAGACCCGGGGGGGTTTCACCGAGAATTAAAAGACATCCTCCGCATACGAGATTATACGTACGATGACATTCTGAAGTTACTGAAAGTACTGTTGCCTGCTGGTATTTATGAAAAGCTTAAGGAAAAAGACTGGGAGGTAGGCGAGAAAAAGTTAAGCTGGGATGCACTGGAAACGGAAGAAAAAGGTAGGCTCCCAGGGGTTCGTCTTGGGGAAAAAGCTAGAGAACTGCCTGAACTCCTGATACAAGTTTTACCGAGATTATTGATTACTAAAAAGGAAGACTGGGATGCTATTTCAGCATGTAAACAAAAGCAAGAAGAGGACACAAGTGATTTCTATTCTAGGTTTGAGAAATGCTTTACTATTAATAGTGGCCTTAAGCCAGGTAGCGAGTCATTTCCACATCTTTTTGTGAGCAAATTAGTTGAGAATTCCTTTTCCCCAGATCAAGAATAGAGTACTGAAGGTTGAGAGTACTTGGCAAGCAAACAGCCCTTCACAAATGTTACAGATGTTACAGTATCACCAGAACAGGATTAGAGAAGAGCAGGACCATGAAAAGAGACGCATGAAAGAGACAAAAATGAAAGTGCTGGTTGCCCAGACGGTACCGGCAAATTCAAACAAACATAGCACGACACCTGTCAAGGGGAACTGTAATTATTGCAAACAACCAGGTCACTTTGTAAAGGACTGCACTATCCTGAAACACAATATAGCTACAGGCAAGACAAAAGAACGACAGTACACTCCTAGACAGAATAGCACGCAACAGAACACACAACAAACAGTAGCGAATTTTCCTCCACCACCGCCTGTACAGGGCACACCACAAATGTATCAGTACACACAGTCTGACTATCCTGAGTATCAACAGTTCTCATGAAACAGCCTCGAGAGGGAAGTAGGCTTGCCCCTTATTGAGGTTCCTGTAGATCAAGAGGGTCCGTATGTACATAGTTGTGTATTAGGTCAGGATCGAAAGTTTCTGATTGACACAGGGGCGAGCAGGACTACCATCAGTCATGACGAGGTTCCAGGGGTACCTCTCTCAGGCTCACAGAATGTTTCCCTGGGATTTTCAGGAAAGCCTATTGTTAATGAAGTATCGAAACCAGTTTCCCTCGGGGTTGGTCCACTGTCACGGACTACAGACTTGCTACTTACTAAGTCATGTCCAGAAAACTTACTTGGTATGAAGACATTAAAAGACCTAGGAGCAGTTATCTGCTGCTCTCCAGAAGGAGTACGCCTGTTCTTACGTGATTTTAAGGGACATTATGTACTGACTGATTTTGACCACAGACTCAAGAATGTGCCACAGACTCTATGGGCACAAGGACCGACTGACGTAGGTTACATGGACATAACGCCACACCATGTCACACTCAAAGCAGGAGTAGTACTTCCACGTATTAGACAATACAAGTTACCACCTGACGCCGAAACAGCCTTATTGAAATTAGTTGACAAACTTATTGCACGAGCAGTAGTGGTAGAGACTGACTCGAATGTATGTAACTCGCCTGTCATCCCTATCCTTAAACGATCTGACCCTAGTGTACTGCCAGTGTACCGACTAATTATTGACCTACAAGAATTGAACAAATGTGTAGTACCATAATATCCAGTGGTGCCAGACATTTCTTCATTATTGACTGCTATTGATTCTGAGGCCACAGTCTTCACTGTCATAGACTTGAAGAACGCTTTCTTTAGTGTACCCATTCATCCAGATAGCCAATACCTTTTTGGATTTAGTTTAAAAGGGCGTAGCTTTGTCTTTACAAGAGCTCCTCAAGGTTTTACAGAAAGCCCTAGCATTTACAGTCAAGCATTAAAAAGACAGCTAGACAGTGTTCACATGCCTCCCAACACTGCTCTACTACAGTACGTGGATGACATCCTAATTACAGCACGTTCAGAACTAGAATGCGAAAATGCATCGCTGACAGTTTTACATTTTCTGGCTGACAAGGGGCACAAGGTGTCACCTTCCAAGTTGCAATTCTGTGAAAAGCAAGTGGTGTACCTTGGACACTCACTTTCCAAGGAGGGTAGACAACTAACACGAGAACGCATACAGCTCATTTATAACATTTCACAGCCCAAGACACAGAAAGAAGTACGTGCATTTATTGGCCTCACCTCATACTGTAGGCAATGGATTCCCCAGTATGCCTATCTAGCCAAACCACTCATACAATTGACAACACAGGAGGCAGCCACTCCGACTGTCCTCCCTTGGACACAAGAACATACCTTGGCATTTGAGGAATTAAAAAGGGCATTATGTCAAGCATCGGTTTTAGCGACTCCAAGTTACAGTAAACCTTTTATGCTTTTCGTAACTGAACGAGATGGAACAGCGTTATCTGTCCTCACACAAGATCAAGCAGGAAAACACAAGCCTTGCGCTTATTTTTCTAGTACACTAGATCCAGTGGCCCAGGCTCTGCCTGCGTGCCTGAAATCAGTTGCAGCAACAGCCCTAGCCATCAGACAAAGTGACTCAATAGTGTTGGGTCACCCTCTGACAGTACAGGTTCCACACGCAGTGGAGGTTCTCTTAAACAGGACACAGACACAACATTTGACTGTAGCAAGACTGACAGGATATGAACTGACATTATTTCAACCACACATAGCGATCAGACGTTGTAATATTCTGAATCCTGCAACACTTTTGCCCTCAAGTACAGTAAATGCACCGCCACACGACTGTGTGGAAGTAATGAATATAGTGACGAAACCAAGACAAGACCTGACAGATATTGCACTTCCAGACCCAGACTTAACGCTCTATGTAGATGGATCATGCATGAGAACGAGTGCAGGAGCATTAGTAGCAGCATATGCTGTGACCACTGCTACTAATGTCATAGAGACACAGAAAATAGACACACTATCAGCACAAGCAGCAGAGCTCATCGCCCTGACACAAGCCTGCATAAGAGCTAAGCACTTAAGAGTGAACATTTATACAGACTCACAATATGCTTTTGGCGTTGTTCATGATTTCGGGGTCTTATGGAGGGAGAGAGGTTTCTTGACCTCCCATGGGACCAAGATCCAGCACGGCCAGCTCATTCAAGCCCTGTTGGAAGCAATACATTTACCTACAGCCATTTCTATCCTGAAGTGCAAAGCTCACACCAAAGTTACAGACACCATTTCCCAGGGTAATGACCTGGCAGACCGAACAGCTAAACTTACAGCCCAGACAGCCCAGACACCAACAGACACGACAAGGACAGAGGTACCATTACTGATAACATGTATGACAGTCAGGGACCCCACTCAAGATGTACTCGACATACAGACACATGCCACTGCAGATGAGATAAAGAAATGGACTGAACAAGGAGGGGTCCAGACTGAACAAGGTTGGATGACTAAGGGAAAAGGTACATGGTTTCTTCCAGATTCTATGGTACAAGTAATCATAAACACAGCACATAGTCCAGCACACTTGAGAGAAAAGGCAATGATAGACAGCTTACAGAATATCTGGTTTAACAAGCACATGCGTGCAGCAGCGAAGCAGAAAGTACGAACATGTATGATCTGTTGCCAGTTCAATCCAGGTAAAGGCATTCCGGTGGAACAAGGCGGATTTCATCCTCCTGACCACCCTTTTGAGGTCCTCCAGATGGATTATATCCAAATGAACAGATGTAGAGGTTACAAGTATGTCTTGGTAGTTGTGTGTGCACTATCTAGATGGACAGAAGCATATCCAGTTCCAGATTATACTGCTGTGACAACAGCCAGGCAATTAGTGCGCGAGTACTTCCCCAGGTATGGATTGCCTCGGGTCGTATATTCCGATAACGGTCAGCCATTCTCCTCTGAATTAATGAAACAAGTGTCTCTTCTGTTAGGATATACTTGGAAATTCCATTGTGTAAGACACCCTGAAGCAGCAGGCCTTGTAGAAAGACATAATCAGACAATCAAAACAAAACTTGCTAAGATATGTGCAGAAAAAGGCGTGGATTGGATGGTAGCTTTACCGGTTGCCCTCTTTTACATGCGTATGGTAGCTCATTCCAGAACAGGCCTATCCCCGTATGAAGTAGTCTTCGGTAGACCGCCAAATATGTGGGGTAGACCTATGCCTAAAAGAATAACTGATGTTGACAGTAACATGCTGACAGATTACCTGGCTTCCTTGATGTCTGCACTACTTTCTTGTCGTTCACAGGTTGCTGCCGCCTTCCCTGACAACACCCAGGTCAAGGAACACGCCATAGTCCCTGGGGACTTCGTTTTTGTGCGGAACTTTGATCGATCAAGCCCCCTTGAGCCACGTTGGAAGACGCCGAAGTTGGTGCTACTGACCACGAGGACCGCAATAAAAGTCGAGGGACGCAAAGGATGGATCCACGCTCAGCATTGTAAAAGACACTTTGGAAAATCTGGTACTTCAGTAAAAGACAATACAGACTTTGCGCCGCTTGCGCCGCTTGCGCCGCCTGCGCCGCCTTTACTAGAAAAGACTCCACAGCAGGAGTATAAATCTAAGTTAAGATCTAGTAAGTCAGACGTAGTTTAATTGTCTAAGTCCACTCGGTGGTGAATCGGTTAGACTAGATTTCTGACATGTATAAGATCACATACGAGAATAGTAAGAAAAAAAACATGAAAGAAAAGTACTGCAAGTTATTACGCAGTAGATGTATAGTTACTTTGATCATTCTTTTTATTCTGTGCATTGTTATAATCTGTGTCAGTTTATTACTACATGTTTTCTTTCCTCACATATACACTCTTCCAGTAACAGCACCATAGAGCATACATTTCGTGAACTGCCACCTCATGAATTGTCATATCGACTTGCATTGCGTAACAATACTTTTATTCGAATGTTACACCATTCTCATCAGACCAGCAATGCGACTGATTGCTGGGTATGTGGCCAACTGCCGCCTTATCAAAAGGCGAAGGGAGTTCTGCCCTACTATCCTCCGCCGTTCTCACACAATGGTTCATGTGGAGCATGGTTTGCCTTAATGACCTCAATAGATAGAAAGTACATAGCTTATCCAGGTGGCTGGATATATGGAAACCTGAATAAAGTAATGAATGAAGCATGTTTTCCAGACAAAGACGGATTTCCTCAAAGGAAGGGAACTGATCTAGAGAATGAAGAGTAAGAGCAGGGAAATGCATCCGTTAATTTTATAATGTTAAATGTTCAGCCCAAGCAAAATACAGGTCCACCGTTTATTTCAGTTCTACCAGCAAAAGGTAATTTATGTGTTAATAAGAAAGGCTCAGTACATATGGGACACAGCGAGTGTAAAGTTGTAGTAGAGTTTAATGATTAAGGACTTTCTTCTTTCAAAACATCACGCCAAACCTATTTCATTTGCGGTCAGACAGCCTATGTACATCTGCCCTTAGACTGGGGTGGGACTTATTATATAGCATTCTTATTGCCACCTGTATTCTTGGCCCCATCCCATTATCATAGAGATTCACGACTAGAACATGTTAGAGTAAAGAGAGAGACAGATGCCTCAGGGATTGATCAGACTGAAACAGCTTGGGAGCAATATACAGATTTCAACAAAGGATTCTTCTTCTTCATAGGTCCCGTCCAAAACAGTAAACTGATACGCAAGTTAACAAGGACTCTTGAGGCAGTAGTGAATGTGACTGCATCTGCCCTGGCGAACTTGACCCAGGAACAGTCTGCTATGAGACTTGTTGTTCTTCAACATCGCCTCGTTCTAGACGTCATCTTGGCGGATAGGGGCGGAGCTTGTAGTGTGATCCGATCTAGTTGTTGCGTTTTCATCCCAAATAACGCGCCATCTGTGTATGCAGCGAAAACAAGGCTCCACAAGATTGCTCATGGCATACATCAAGACCCAGGCACATGGACTTGGTCCAGTTGGCTCTGGGGTGTGATATCTGCTTGGGGATGGAAAGTGTTGTCCTTCCTAGGAATGGTCCTACTTATGATATTTGGTTGCTGTCTCTGTCTGCAGTGTGGCCCGGCCATTTGCGGCCTGTGTGCAACTGCATGTGTTCCACAACCAAGTATACAAAGGGTTAAGGACGAACAAATGATGCTGTATGATCAACTATACGGTCTCATGAATATAGATGTATCCTGAAGGGTTACGTAGGTGACAAGGAGGGAATGAGGAAAATGAAATTTTGCCTGACCAAGATGCCCCCTACGTGTACCCTATGTTACATGTATGTGCATGTCACCCATGCATATTTCTCTTAGTGGCTTGAATCACAAGGCCTCTGCAATCACGTCCTGCATTAAGGTGCCTGTCATCAAGTTTCCCAAACGTTAAGCTAACATGAAGGCCCATGTATTTGCATTGTGCACTTTTAAATAAATATCGTAATAAACCCTTTTTGTGGTTCAGTCTGAGCCACTTTCTGAATTAGGGTTTTCATGACTCCTGACACACTGCAAGCTGCAGTTACGTATCTCTGACCTCGCTTACTTCTAGCTCAGCCGAAAGAGACCCAGCAAGGGTTGCCAAGATAGTATTATGAATAACAGTTATCTGCCTGCTGTACAGAGTCACATTCCTGCCCAGTGAGGAAGGTAAACAGAACCCGTCCGCGGAAGATAGGGCCTAGCCTCTCTTTCTCCATTGAAGTAAATCACAGTGCTTGCATCCATAGAAAGCTCACAGCCCCCACGCAATGCACGAAGAAATATATGCTTTTTCTGATTCTTAGCGATGAGCAACCTTTGCTTCAGATAATACATCCCCTGACTTAAGATATCAGTTAGTACCAGACGTGCTGGTCGCCTTGACACTAAAGATCTCTCTACTAGACTGAAAGTCAGCTCTCCTCCCAGTTACACGTCAATTGCACGTCATGCTCAAATTGCGTGCACAAGTAGGGCAAAGTTCCAGCCTGCCATGTAACTCCTCCTCTATGTAGCCACCCACCTATCACCCACCTGTGACTCATCAAGTGTACACCCTCATGCACGCCCACATGCTCTTATCTCTTTCTTTCATGCTCTGCCTGGAGCGCTCCTCCCTATGTACAAGGAAAAATGTATATATGTGTTGTTCTCTGTAAATAATATTAGAAGACCCTTCCTGAACCTCAGTGGTGATGGAACAGATTCTCCCTTAACTCGAGTTATTGGAATAAAGCCCTTTTAACTTGGACACCACGGACTCTCTGCCTCTCATTTGATACATGCTAATTGTTAATGCCTAGAAATTATGCCAGGGTAATATTTTATTTACCACATGATTACAACAACAGGATGCAATGTCTGCTACAAAACCAAGACCACTATAAACTAGCGCATGCAAATGAGTGGGCGTCTCTTAAAATCTATAAAGACACCCTTTTGAAACATGCCAAGGATGATGATGTCATCTGTGAAGAGGAATATCTATTCCTCAGCAACCAGAACCCTACCATCCCTGCTCTCTATGGACTTCCAAAAGTCCACAAGGACATTACTAATCCCCCCATGAGGCCTATTGTGTCAAGCATATGCTCATTGACGGAACCACTAAGTAAATATGCCGATGTCTTCTTGCAACCCTTAGTGGTTACCCAAAAGGATACAGCAGCAATCATCCACAAATTAGAAGGCCTTGAATTCAACCCAGATACCCAGATACTAGTCACATTAGATATTGAGGCGTTATATACGAATATCCCGCAAAATGCCACAATAGAAATGATTAAATCCATTATCAATACTGAAGATAGAGATCACACTGCTCATGAATTATTCATAATAGATTGTGTTACAGTGGTACTCAAGAAGAATTTGTTCCTTTTCAATAAAGAGCTATATAGACAGACCAAAGGCACCAGCATGGGGGCCACCTGTGCTCCAAGCCTGGCATGTCTTTATGTAGCACAATTTGAAGAACAACACATATACAATTCTATATCGCCCTTTTATGAGAATATCTCGATGTGGTCCCGTTACATCGACGATGTTTTTTTCATTTGGAACAGCCCCAGAGACACACTCAGGGAGTTCATCGCCTGGTTGAATCTCGGCGATGAGAATTTAAAAGTCACCTCCCATATAGAAACACTATGCTGCGAGTTCCTTGATCTAATTATCAAACATACAGATGGCCACCTCAGTGTAGAGCTCTATACAAAACCTACCGACAGGAACACGATGCTCCGTTATGAGAGCAATCATCCCCCCAGCCAGGTCAATAATATTCCTTTTGGCCAGTTTCTGAGATTGAAAAGAAACTGCACAACACTGCAGGACTTTGAGAAACATGCGGTGGTTTTAAAAACAAAACTCATCGAGCGAGGTTACCCCAAGCGATTAGTGCAGCATGCATACCAACGTGCAAAATATTATGATAGAGAAAGTTTGCTTACCTCCATAGAGAAAAAGGACAGTACATCCCAACCCATCATTTTTGTGACTAATTACAATCCAGTAAGTAATAAACTAAAAAATATAATAAATAGGAACTGGCACCTGATAAATGATAAGCAACAAAACAGACTACCCAAACCCATTTTCTCTTTTCGGAGAAATCGCACTATTCACAATAGCCTCGTACATACTTACAGGGAAGTGCAAACCAACAACCAGCCATGTATAGATAATGCCCCGCTACCTACTGGGACTTTTCCCTGTTCGGCATGCGGTAACTGTAATGATATCATTCGTGGCAACACTATCAAAATAAAAGATGCAGTCGTCAGACCTAGTAAATTCATGAATTACCGGACCAAAAATGTAATTTACCTTATAAAGTGTCCGTGCAATCTGATCTATATTGGCGAAACATCGAGAGAGATCCGCATACGGATTAATGAACATAAATCTGCTTTACGCACTGAAAAAAGAGGCGCGCCATTGACGGATCACTGGAAGACGGCAAAACATGACGTCAAAGATCTGCGATGGTGCTGCCTAGAAACAGTCACCATCAATGCCAGAGGTGATGATCTGACCCAAAAAAGGAAAAGACGTGAACAATACTACATGTCTAGATTCAACAGTGTCCGGTCAGGCCTTAACACTAGAGAAGACTGGGAACGTATCGTCTAAAAACAGAGCTAGAAAGATAACATTATGAAATATGACACTTTCGCTATGCAGTCCCACTGTTTATTAATTTTAGTACGATTCATAAACTCTATTGGTCAGCACAAAACATGAGAGGATTTGAACTCTATTAAGCCCTGAAATGCTAAATTTAGATACACCGTCGTTCTCCGACATCGGACCGCGTTGTGCGGTTCCCATTTGATACTGTCGTGAACATTGGTAACTTTCACTCACGACCGCAGAAATAAACCTACATAACCTTTCATCATTTTCTGAGTCTGACCAGTTAAGATAAATATCATGCAAGTCAGATCGTTACTAATACCAACAGCGCATTGTCCGTCGTGGTAGACAATAAAGTTTCTTAGCCAGAAGTATTAGATCATGTGACCTGGCCTGGTCCTATCGACATGCAGCTTGCAACATCCAATGACACTGCGGATTGTTTATATAAGACGTATCAGTACGTGTACGAACATTTGATGACAACAGAATTCCAGGAACGCTGTCGTAATAGGAGCAGGGAGGCCGACCCGGTATGATAAGGTAAGGTAACTCTCTAGAACAGTTCTCGATCTGCTCTAGTTGATAATAAAGCCGTGTAGATTTCAATAGTAGTAACTTAAATCTCGAGTCGGCCATATGTAATTGAGAAATGCAATAACTCAGCAGCATCCACTGATTGGGACAAATACTAACGATTGATATGTCAGTGTTTTTTAGACGCAAACGGCCGCGAAAGAGCACAAGAGTGTTTGACTCATATTATTTATATTAGCGATAGACCTACTAGTCTTATATGCGTACATAAAATACATTGTACTGATGCCTTACCACCAGTTGCAGATATAGAGAGACTGCGACTTAACTTAAAGTTCTTATTCTATCCCTTAGAGTGGGAGGTCAACCCCCATAACAACGCTGTCGACAAGATTAGCCAATTAAGAAGGCCACAGCTACAGCCTCATCGATCTGCCACTGATTAAAAGTGGGTAAGTGAAAGAATTAGTTAGCCACCAAAACAGTAGAAATCACAACCCTTATAAAGATCGAGTAAAAATTCCATTTGTTTGACTCTTTCTACAGCAAAACTATAGTACGCATACGAATGGATATTGGTGGCTCCTATTACACAAGCGTGAACATGAGTATAACCATGTGAAGGTACTTTATTAAATGTACTTTGTTTATAAATTTTGAAGACCTTTAGGTGTGAATGCTAAACATCCATTAATATAAGGCACCTTCTATTCCAGATTAATCTACATATAAATTTTACAGTCTGAATCCACTTCCCCGATCATCGAATGGGCTTCTTTATTCATTCAAGTCCGAGGAATTAAACATACCTCAGGTAATCAGCCATGGGGGCCTCGATATAATGTATAGGGAGGACCCGCACAAATAGTGTAACATAACGTTAGAGTTATAAAACCTTGATCATTACTCAGTGTGCCCTTGAATATTTCTTCTATTTGTTTTTTTTGACAATACCAATACCGTAACCTACTGATATTATGCAGTTGGATTTGTTGTAAGAGCTAGAATGTGTTTAAAGTTACATCGATTAAGTCACCAACAATGATACATACTGTAGCGATATTAACAGAGATTGTTTTTGTGAAAAATTGTGCAGAAAAGTATAATGTATATACAAAATAGTAATTGTTTGTTTCTTCATAGAACTGGTCCTGAAGAAGGTTTTTAATTGACATTTCCTACCGAAACGCTGCGTCGACCCTTGTTCTGATGAACATTTTAATTATCGTTTTTTCTGTGTTTTTTTATAATATTGTTGTTATTAAATTAACTTTTCATAATAAGTATTGATTTTGCCAGTTTGTCAAAAAACAATAACATTGCTGAATAAATATACACTTGTACAATTTTGCATAAACAATTTCTTTCTCTTTTTATTAATTTTGCTCTATAACAGGTATTGTGTATACTGCTAATGTGTGACTCCAAGTATTATATTAAGTGTGACTTTGTGCTATATCTACTTGAAACCTTTAAGGTTCTGTGAAACGGTGTAGGTTATAATAATTGTGAGATTGGTATTGTCCGGAAAAACAGGGCTTTCTTGTGTAATAGCGATCACTCCGTGACTCCCTTAGGGACTTCTTTACATTTCTTTCAAGTATTCCCCCTGGTCCCAGACCTGTAAGAGTAGGGGGCATCCTTTATTTTTGTTTGCTTGTTTATAATTAGACTGGTGTTTCAAATGTACAATTTTCCAGTCCGTATACATACACTACTGCAAACTCTCTGGGGCAGGTTTACAAGCCCCTTGCGCCTCTTTGAGCTGCCAGTGCGTCACTTTTTTGACGCAATGTTGGCGCAAATAATGCAGCAAATTGCTTATGTATTTGCAAAATGAGTCAGGGTTGTGGACTGAAATGTAGTAGTTATATACATGGAATGTGTGCAGTCACTTTACCGTTTCTAGACTAGTAAAAGTATTTTGGTAAAATGCAAGATCTAATATTTTTTGTCTAGAATCACACTGTGAGTCTGTGTGTATTTAGGAACCATTCTGAGAGAAGCATTTTTGTACGTTTTGTGTTTGCGGACACATAATTGCTTAAAAGCCTATCCTTTTTTCAAGTTTTGATAGAATTAGAAACCAGTCATTGTTTTTGTATTTGCAAAATTACTCAAGGTTGTACACTAAAATGCAGTATTTATATTCTGGAATGTGTGCAGGCATATTAGCCCTTCAAGAGTAATTAATAGTGTTGCTTGTCTAGAATCAGATTTGTGTTTCAAATCTACAATTTCCCAGTCAGTATATATACATTGCTGCATACACTCTGGGGCAGATTTACAAGCCCCTTGTGCTTCTTTGTTGTTCTATTTCGTCACTTTTTTGATGTAATGTTGACACCAATAATGCAGCAAATTGCTTATGTATTTGCAAAATGAGTCAGGATTGTGTAGTAAAATGCAGCAGTCATATATATATAGAATGTGTTTAGTCACCTTACCGTTTCTAGACTAGTAAATGTGTTTTTGTAAAATGCAAGGTTTAATATGTTTTGTCTAGAATCACACTGTGAGTCAGTGTGCATTTAGGAATCATTCTGAGAGAAGCATTTTTACACTATGCAAGTAGTAGTGTGACCAAATTCACACTTGTGTTTCAGGCCTACATATCCCCAGTCAGTATCTATGCACTCCATTTATAAGAAATACTGTATTTTGCCTAGAATCACACTGTGAGTCAGTGTCCATTTGAAAAAACTGAGAGAGAATGATTTGGTTGGTTGATGTGTTTGCAGATATATAAGTACATGTACTGTTGCAGTGAGCCAGTCTTTAGGGCATGCAGTGCTTGAAACTCTTATGCACTATGCAAGTAGTAGTGTAACCATCTTCACACTTGTGTTTCAGGCCTACATTTCCCCAGTCAGTATCTATACACTCCATCTATAAGAAATACTGTTATTTGTCTAGAATCTCACTGTGTGTCAGTTTCCATTTGAGAACATTGAGAGAGAATGATTTGGTTGGTTGATGTGTTTGCAGACATATAGTACATGTACTGTTACACTGAGAAAGTCTTTAGGGCATGCAGTGCTTGAAACTCCTATGAAGTATGCAAGCAGTAGTGTAACCATCTTCACATTTGTTTTTCAGGCCTACATTTCTCCAGTCAGTATCTATACACTCCATTTATAAGAAATACTGTTATTTGTCTAGAATCACACTCTGAGTCAGTGTCCATTTGGGAACATTGAGAGAGAATGATTTGGTTGGTTGATGTGTTTGCAGACATATAAATATATGCACTGTTGCAGTGAGGGCAGGCAGTGCTTGAAACTCCTATGTAGTATGCAAGTAGTAGTGTAACGAAATTCACACTTGTGTTTCAGGCCTCCATTTCACCAGTCAGTATCTATATACTCCATTTATAGGAAATACTGTTATTTGTCTAGAATCAAACTGTGAGTCAGTTTCCATTTGAGAAAATTGAGAGAGAATGATTTGGTTGTCTTTCACATCTTCAATTCTCCAGTCTGTATCCTTACACTTCCACCAAACGCTCTGTCACTGCTGTTTCACTGTTGTACGAACCAATTCCACAATTTGTACTAATCCATTCACTATGCTAAAACTGAAGCACTTATAAATTCAGTCCTCTCCTTGCAGAAATGTAATCATTCAGTCAGTACCCAAGTACTCATGCAGCAAAGTAGGCCTCAGGACATGGACTGCTTCAAACCCCTATGCACTATCCATGCAGTCTTGTATCCACCGACTCACTTGTCATTCACACCTTCAATTCCCCAGTCTGTATCCTTACAGTTCCACCAAATACTCTATCATTGCCCTTGCACTGTTGTAGTGACCCATTCAGCTGTATGTATGAATCCATTCACTGCGTTAAAACACAAACACTTTTAAATTCACCGAGGCAGTTTCACCAGCAGTGCAAAGGGAAGCATAGACTTGTAACATATTTATGCACATATGTTACATTCATGTGCTTCGGAAGTACTACAGTACACTGCAAGTAAACACCTTATAGAGTTATGCTGTAGCACCTCCTTATAGTTCTGCACTTTCACATTCACTACACTACCAATGTATTCTTTCATTCAATTATGCACTACACATTCATTAAAAAAACTTTTACACACTATCATACTAATATAGCTCTTTTTTGACCAATGAAGTTAAGTCTTAAAATAACTTTTTATGTCTTTTTTGTAGTTCTGTATTTTTTTGGGATTTTTTGAACAATTTTATTTTTTAAAAGAAAAAAAGGGAACTGCACAAACAAAATAGTCTAGAACAAATAAAAAAAAAAAATTAAGGGTGGGAGCAACGGTGCTCTTGTTTGTGCCTGCAAATTAAAACTCTGGATTGTTCTCCTTGCAAAATTTGCATAAAATAATTAAATCAGCAAAATCTGGACAGATGTTCGGATGAGGACATGATGGTCCTGCGGATGTGCTGGGTACAGCTGGTGGACTGTCTTCTCGAAGCCTGTTGCATGCAGCTCTAGCATAATTGAAGGGATGTTGTGTTTTGACATGCTTCATCATGCTGACAGTTCCAAAAGAATAGTGCTTATTAGATTGCCTCTGGACAGCACTGTCGAACACACCTTACAGGTCACCTTTGCTGCATTTACTTTTTTTTCTCAATCAGGAAACGAAAAAAACTTCCATATAAGTGCTTCGTTCCTTTTGGGGATTGGGTCTTCTGCAACAAATTCTTCTTCAGAAGAGTGTTCTGAGAAATCTTCATCTTGCTGTGCAGCCATATTGAAGATCTCTTGAAAAAACAACAGCTTCACAAAGAGATGTTTCTTCAGTGAAGGTCAAAGAAGAAAGATTAAAATGGGTGGGGTCCTTCAACAGTTAGAATAGTAAGTATTATGAACCAATCAAATCTGCTATTTTGAAGCCACATGGGGTGCGCGTAGGCTGCTCTCATGGTGTGCGTACCTACGACGTACCCCGTGATTTGCATAATTGCTTTTAAAAGTAATATATACTTATTAAAACTAAATGAATACTATTTTCATGATTACCTCAGATAATGTCTTGCCTTAATATTGATATTAAATACATAGATATATCTTTTTAAACATTAAAAAATTTAGCGGGGTACGCGTACTGTTGGCTTTACAAACGTATATGACGTCACTCGAAAGCGCCGATGCGATGCGTAACGTCAAAATGTATTTGTGATGCATGCGCGGATACGCGTACAGTACGATTACAGATGCACAGGAGTGTGCGAGGACGGTACGCGTACCCTACGTTTACCACAAAAAAATGACAAAAAATATATAGAAATTAATTTTAATATTTTGAAAAAAAATATCAAATTCAAAAAAACGTTTAGATTTTTTAAAATTATTTTACATTAAAAGTATGTAATGTAATTTAAAAAATAAAATAGCTCAAAATAATTATTATAAAAAATGTAGTAAATTAGTATCAAAAAAATAAATACATTTAAAAATTGGCATTTACAAAACCATTCTCTGAAAAAACCATAGGTTTTAGGCATGTTATAGTTAGGAATTAGCATTTAAAAAACCTTGCACATTCACTGAAAAAACATAGGTTTCAGCCACGTTATAGTTAGGAATTAGCATTTAAAAAGCCTTAGAAATTCACTGAAAAAAAACATGTTATAGTTAGCTGGACATTTCACTCATACAAAACCATTGAACTCCCCCCATTACAATTAGTTCAGTTAACTATAACTCGCGTGCCCACAATCCACTGATGATGATGTCACATATTACATCATTCATGACATGGTCAGTGACATCTCAAATGACTCATTTGAATGCTTGTTCATTCCGCCATGAACAAGCAGGCGGAAAGAGACATTGGGGGCCTGTTGCAGAGTGCAGCACCCGCCACAAAGCAAAACATAGGCAATGCAACCGCCTCGGAGGGGGTCCGTTGCAATTCATACTGCCGCCTTATAGGAGGGAGGTCCCAAGTACAAAACAATGGTAGACAGACTTCATCGTAATCAGCCCCTTTGTTGTGGGACCTAAGGAAGATCAACAGGACCCAAAAACAATTACAAAAATAAATAAAACTTGTTTTATTATATTTATTGTGATTTTTAACTTTTAAAATGTATGAAAAGTATAGTTATTAAAAAAGAAAACAGAGTTTTAAAAGAAATCTGAGGAAAATTAAATTGTGGTACACTTTGTACTAAAACAAAGGCTGGTCATTTAAAAAAAAGAACATTACAAGGACGTTATAGTATAGGAAATATAACTAAAAAATATGTAGAAATTCACTGAAAAAGCAAAGGTTACAGAGACATTGTAGTTAGGCTCAGATTTCACACATACAAAACAATAAAAATTCAGCAGTTTAGTTACCTGAGCTAACTATAACTTAAGTCCCTGCAATGCACTACTTATGACCTCACATATGAGGGATATGATATGTGAAGTCATAAGCAGTACATTGCAGAGGACATACATTATAATTAGCTCAGTTATGGGAATAGTAAATGTAACCCCTATAGTGCCCAACACTTTTGTTAAAAGGGTTTTGTATTTAGTGGGAGTAGTTTTTATTTTTATCTTTTCTCTTATTCATTTAATGTATTTATTTAAATTTTGTAACTTATATAATATGTAATGGTTATTATATAAGAACATATTATATTGATATATAAACAATATTTCAATACAATTTCAAACCATTGTAAATTATATTTAAACAGTTTTGTGCTTTGGACATTTTTCTATAAGTGTTCCTTTTTTTTAAATTGTATACATTAATACCGTTTTTTAAAGTACTTTATTAAACATATTTTTACATCATTTATGCACTGTATATTAAATAATTGTATATTTGTTATGTTAATATTTAATTTATACTTTTTTTTTTGTATATTGTCACAAAACATTTTTTATCATTTACCATTTTTTAAACATTCTTACATACCTTTATAAATATTTTCTTGTATTTTCTTTCCTATATATCTAATATTTTCTGAGGGGAGACAGACTTTTTTATTTGATTTAGTGGCCATTTTTTACCACCTATTTTTATAATCTATTTCTCTAATTTTTGTATCTGTTTTCCAGGAAGGTGGGCACAGGAAGGTTCTGCTTTTCATCAGAACAGGTTGGACCTTTTTAAAGGTTTTTTAGGGTTTTGAGAATAGGGATATAAGGGGAGGTATAAACCTTAGCTATAGTGTTGTTTTGGGGTTTTGCATAGACTTAGTCATATTTGTTGTAGTGTCATTCACCTGTGTGTTGTCCTCGGTGTAGGCAGAGTTTGTTAGTAATATACTGATGTATAGTACGTTATGTTATGTGTTTTGATGATTAAGTGTGATGTATATATGCCATTTTATTAAGCTACTGTATTTTGTGGGTTTGTAATGTGTTTTCATTTGCCAATGTCTTTTATGGACATTTGAAGTTAGCATTTTTTTTAAAGAAATAATTTTTGGTTTGTAATAAAAAAATATTTTTTATTGTCTTACCTTTCTTTTTTTGGTTTTCCAGGAGTGTTTCTTTTTTTAAACACTTTTTTGCGTTTATTTGGTTCATCAAGATTTTGGACTGCTTCAATGGATCTCTATTGGAATAGTTTATTTTTTATTTTGGGGACTACTTGAATCTTCTTTTTTGATTTTTGGAGTATAATACTTTTTGGTTACATGGATATGGAGGAGGATTTGCAATTACAGAACAGTAAGTACTGTTTAAGTATTTTTTCTGGGGGGAGTTATGTTTCATGAATTGTGACAGTTTTATGTGATTGATATCTGTTAAAATATATTTTATGTGCTGTAATTAATTTTTATGATACATGTTTTTTTTAGGTTTTTGGAAAGTCAGGTTCATATTTATAGCATAAATGGAATGCATAATATGTTTATTCATCAGTATTATTTTAAATTATAGTTCTTTTGGTGATGTTAAAAATAATAAGTATATTATTTATATTAAAATAATCTTGTTATGGTGGTTTGGATTACGTTTTTCGTGCTTGGGTTTTTTGGAGGTGGGTATTTATTCTATAATACATTTTGGTTATTGATTCTTTTTTTGTTTTGTTTTGACTGCTCTCATGTACTACCCATGTACGTATGCAATGATGCAGATACTACTCTTTCACTCATCCAGCCCCCTCGGCATTGCCCATGAATTCATGCAAGGATTCAAGCACTATCCTTGCCCTCAACCATTCACTCTGGCACTATGCATGGTCTTATTCTATCACCAAGGTACTACCCATGCACTTTTTCCATTATCTCTGGTAAAACCAATACACTGAAGCTGTCATGCAAGGAAGGATTACCCATGTACTCATACAATCACTAAACCACTACCCATGCACACATACATTTACTCAGGTACCTTTCACCTCTTTCTGCATGTTTCGTTCTCTTTCTGGACTTCTCTTGCTTCTTTCTGTACTTGTCTTGCCTCTGTCAGGCACCCCTGTTGTTTTTTTCTGTACCCCTCCTGCTTTTGTCTGTACCCCTATTGCTTCTTTCTGCATCCATCTTCCATCTTTCTGGACCTCTCTTGCCTCTTTCAATACCTCTCTTGCCTCTTTCTGCACTTGTCTTGCAACTTTCTGCACCTCTCTTGCTTATTTCCGTACTTCTCTAGCCTCTTTCTGTACTTTTCGTGCCTCTTTCAATACTCAAATGGGAAGTGAAGCTTTCCAGTTTAAAGGTCTGTGTGTACCTTTCTTCCTCTTTCTGCATCTTTCTTTCTCTTTCTGGAGTTCTCTTGCCTCCTTCTGTACCCCTCTTGCCTCTTTCTGCACCCCTCTCCCTCGTTCTGCACTTCTGTTGTATCTTTCTGCACCTGTATTGCATCTTTCTGTACTTCTCTTGCCGCTTTCTGCACCTCTCTTGCCTCTTTCTGTACATCTCTCATTCTTTTCTGTACTTCTCCTGCCTTTTCTGTACTTTCTTGCCTTTTTCTATTCTCAAATGGGAAGTGAGGCTGTTCTTAAAAAGCTGGTAGCTTCTCCTATAGGTGGTCAAATCTTTTCAGTTCTGCTCTGTCATTCGGTTGCACAGGCACACATGTTTTACATATGTAGGTGTTATAAACCCCTCAAATATATTACTGAATACCTATGTGCACTGTATTATGAGCAGCAAGAAACACACAAAGCTTCTTGTACAGAAATTTACAAAGTATGCTATGTGGAATACACGTATTTACATTTAAGTATGCGTATGTTTATTTTTATGTAATGTCCCACAAGGTAAAAGCACAGTCTCATGCATGCATACCTTCACAATCTTGGTGAGAGTTACAACAGTGATATGGTTAGGATTGTTGTTTATATCAAAAAAGGAACCTCATCTGGTCCCAATTCAAGCTGCACAGCCACGTCCATAAATTAATGAATCAAATAAATAAACTCTTTTTCTTTATCTATATTTTACTCCATTTCTTTCGCACCTTTATTCCACAATTCTTCAACTCGTTTTACCCATTCCACTACCCTGCAAGGGTTTTCGTAAAAGCACAGGAGAGCTTGACGTTTCCACATATCACAACTCTATTTAAAAATTACCCAGTGTATTTTGGAATTGTTCTCTTCATCAGGGATATCTAAAATACAAAAATTCATAAACAAAACCGTCAGCATGATTGTTCCACTCATAACTCTGTTAACGGACTAAGGGGTCCATTAGGATTACGGGCGGACTTTGTCCGCCCGTCATCCTCCCGGTGTATGGGACCACCCGCCATAAGGGCGGGGGTCCCGTGCCACATATTACGATGCGCCCGCCACAGTGGCGGGCGCTTCCCGCATTTGTAGCATTGCGGCGGGCGGTGCTGAAAGCACCGCCCACCGTAATGCTAAAAATACACGCAGTGCATTTCAATGCACAACATGACAGGCACCGCGAGGTGCCTGTCATGTTGTGCATTGAAATGCAGGGGGGTACCATAGGTACCCCCCATGTGCACCCCCCACCCCATGGAGTCCCTGGGTGCCCGCAACGGGCCCCAGCAGGGGGACTCCGCTTGCCTTTCCGTGGCGGCATTGCCGCCACGGAAAGGCGTGCCAGAATGCGCATTGTAATATGGCTGGCGGTGTCTAACAGACACCGCCACCATATTAAACATATGCCGCCCCGGCCGCAAGGCCACCGGGGCGGAAAACAGGCGGGCGGTAATTTTCACCACTGCGTTCCCCCCGCCATCCTAATATGGCGGGGGGGAATTTGGCAATGGATGTCGGGCGGATTGCCTCCGCCAGGCCGGCGGTGGCTACCGCCAGCCTGGCGGAGGCAATCCGCCCGACATCATAATGGACCCCTTAGTGCTTCTGCATTACTTTATGTATATTCAACTTGTAAATGCTCCATTTCAAACGACATGTATTAATGCCCAACTCAAATTCTATTCCATTGGTGAATCCTCAACTCAAACTGAAACCTTTTTAAACACCCAAACACCTGGTCCTTCAGAAACACTGTGTATCTCTAAAACTAAATGCTAGACTTCAATTACTGAAAGGCACCTTTTGACCCTATATTAACCACTCAAGCCCCTTTTTTTAATCCCTGTCAAAGAAATGATCAAAGAATGTGCTTACTGTGACATGAGTTTAGCTGTGTTCATGTTGCGGACCCAGATTGTGCTATTTTCAAGCATTTTAAAAAAAGGTTCTTTAATTCCAAATCATCGCGTTAACCCATCCATAGAGTGCCGAGGCAAACAATTTCGTTCTCGATAGTGAACTGTGTCAACTGATTTAAACCAGCTCGGTTGTTTATCACCCCTCCAAACTTCTCACAAGTGATCTACCATATGTGTTTATGAGAAAGAAACAACGGACTTCGTGTTTCCCACATAAGCCCTCTTTCCCACTGACTCTCCATTGGTACTACATTTCCCAGTATTTTAAATTTAGGAGGCCTAATATTCTGAACAGTTGACGAATAGTGAACCCTCAAGAGAAAAGTCAGGTTTAAGACATCTTGGGAAAAGAATTAGTGATTCGGTTAGTTTGTATAAGTCTGCAGAAAGCAGTCAAAGTAGGCCTCTTTCTTTACCTCTATTGTTTCTTTTTCTACTTCTCTTCATTCTTTCTGTACCTCTCTTGCCTTTTTCATCACTTCTCTCTTGCTTCTCTGTGTACTTCTCTTGCCTCTCTCTGCTGCTCTGTTGCTTTTGTCTGCTTCCTCTTGGTGTACCTCTCTTGCTTTTTTGTGCACCTCTATTGCTTCTTTCTGTACTTTTCTTGCTTCCTTCTTTACCTCTCTTGTTCCTTTCTTCAGTTCTCTTACCTCTTTCTTCATGCCTCTCTGTCTTCATCTGCACCTCTCTTGCTTCTTTCTGCACCCCTCTTCCCTCTTTCTGAACCTGTATAACCTCTTTCTGCAGCTCCCTTGGCTCTTTCTGACCCTCTCTTGTTTCTTTGTGTATCTTTCTTCCCACTTCTCATGCATGTTTCTGCACCTCTCTTGCTTCTTTCTGCACCCCTATTGCTTCTTTCTGTACCCCTATTTCCTTCTTCTACGCATCTGTTGTTTTTTCAGTACCACTCTTGCCTCTTTCTGCATCCCCTTGCCTCTTTCTGTACTTCTCTTGTCTGTTTCTGCACCTCCTTGCCTCTTTATGGACCTCTCTTTTTTCTTTCTGCAACTCTCTTGTCTCTTTCATCACTCCTCTTGCTTTTTTCTTAACCCCTCTTGTTTCTTTCTGCAGTTCTCTTGGTTCTTTCTGTATTTGTCTTGCTTCTTTCTGCACCTCTCTTGCTTCTTTCAGCACTTCTCTTGCTTTTCTGTGTACTTCTCTTGTCTCTTTCTGCACTTCTCTTGTGTCTTTCTGTACCTATTTGCCTCTTTCTACATCTCCCGTGCATTTTTCTGCACCTCTGTTGCTTCTTTTGTGCACACCTCTTGCCTCTTTCTGAATTCTACTTCCCTCTTTTTGCACCTCTTTTGCCTGTTTCTGTACCTCTCTTGCCTCTTTCTGCATCCCCCTTACCTCTTTCTGCACATATCTTGCCTCTTTTTAAAACTCTCTTGGCTCCTTCTGCACCTCTCATTTCTTTCTGCACCTCTGTTGCCATTTTCTCCACTATTGAAACTGTTCTTCATTTTTTTTAAATGTATTTTATTTGGATCACAAATTGAAGATGGCAAGAAAACATGAAAAGAGAAGAAAGTATGAAGAAAACAGTACTACTTAAAGAAAAGTAAAAAAGAGTACATTAGAAAAAGAGCAAAATCTCTTCCGGTAAGAGCACTATACAGTTGTAGAGAGATTTGAAAAAGTCAATAATAATGAAAGGAAAAAGAAAAGTTTTACAACAAACCAAAAGGAAAAGAAGAATTGTAATGGTAAACATACATTTGTTTATGGAAAAACAACACATATTATAAGAAAGCAAAAAACTCATAAGGAGATATGTATAAGAATATCTAAAAGTAAAGTAATATTTTTTTTTTTATAAGATTGTAAGAAATATAAAAGAAGACCCACAGCATATAAGAAAAAGCAACACATTGAAAGGGTAGTAGATAGCTTTTGAATTGAAATGAAAAATATTCATATTAATATTGAAGAGAATGAGAGCATTGAATAAAACAATGGTGTTTATGAAAGAGAAAAGCAGAAGAAAAAGACCTGTTAATAGAAATACTTCTGTAAAACCTTTACTGGGTAATGGAAGCATAATTCCAGTACTGAGCTTTTGTTTAATGAAGATAGCTATTTTCAAGAGAACACAGTATATGCAGTTGATACTAGTGGTCAATGCTATGAGATGAAAGATGTATCTCCCATGCCAAAAGAAAAAAAGGGTTATTAGGAATGTAGAAGAAGTAATAGCTGAAGAAGTTCAAGGGAGGCATACTGTGGGGATTTGGACGGGTTGTGGCGCAGAAGTCAGGGGCAAGAGACGTACTCTCGGTAATTGTGGTTTTATTAAGGCAAAAAGCTGATCAGTACAACTAGTCCGGGTAGGGTGCCGTCGGGGAGACCTACTCCGGCTTCTCCGACGACGCGGTGTCTTCTCTTTCTTCCGGCTTGCTTCCGGTCCTCGGGGTGGAGCGTCGTCCTCCTCGGAGTCCGTCCCGGCCGTCGGAGTGGCTCTCCAGCAATCCCCAGGGAGAGAAGAGAGGGAAAAAAAAACCAGGTCAGGCGTTTGTTCAACTCGTAATGATTACCGGGGCGGGGAGTGAAGGGATCACCGGTGTTCAGTACTATCCGTGCTACAACGTGCAGATCCTAATGTGTGGCGGGGGGGGTGAGTTAGGTACCAGCTAGGGACAATGGCAAGCTACACATCCCGGGGAGGCGTCTCTAGCGTACGAGGTCTTCCCGCCCAGCCCCTGAACCGGTCACGCACCTGGGTGAGCCACGCACCTCCCCTGGGTGAGTGGCTGGGCGGATCGCGGGATCGGTGGCCTCCTGGCTCTGCTCCGTCGGTTGTGGGGGTGAAGGCAGATTCCTCCTCCAGTAGGTGCTCCGGAGTCCCGCGTCGCGTCTCTTCTCCCGGGCTCTGTGGTCGGGTCCTGATGGTACCGCTGTCAAGTCCGGCTCGTTTTTCCAGGCTTACACTCCTCCCGTGGTCTGCTTCCTCCTTGCTCCGAACCGCTCTCCAATCTTCCCACCTCCAGGTGAACAAGCACACCTGAGAGTCGGCGTCGGCACCTTTTGAAGGACAGGCCTCATAGGACGGCTCCTCCCACTCTGTATCTTCACCTGAGTTAAAGGGCCAGTCCAGTGTGCCCGTTTCATCCACGCCGGCACCAAAGTCCTGTGATACAGGGAGAGAGAGGGGGGGGGTTGGTACAAGGGTTAAGTCATGTCTCCCTGCGGGAGGGGCCCCACGGCCCATTGTCGATGTCCGAGTCGGGGTGCCGGTCGAGGCCCTCCGGTACACCCCGCTACACACCTCCCCCCTAGGACGCTCCCGATCGGGGAGGGGATGACGGGACAGAAAGTCAGCATTGACATTCTCAACACCCCTCCTATGGTGGACCGTAAAAGAGTACGGCTGGAGCGCCAGGAACCAGCGCATCACCCTGGCGTTGTTCGACTTGTTCCTTGACATCCAGAGGAGGGGAGCATGGTCGGTGTACAGGTGGAACGGGCGTCCCTCCAGATAGTATGCTAGCTTGTCAATAGCCCACCTGACCGCCAGACACTCTTTTTCTATGGTGGCATACTTGAGTTCCCTGGGAAACAGTTTGCGACTGACGTATACCACAGGGTGTTCCAGCCCGTCCCCGCCCACTTGGGACAAAACAGCGCCAATACCATACTCAGAGGCGTCTGTATGGAGCAGGAAAGGCACCGAGAAGTCAGGGGAATTCAGGACCGGTGCAGTGGTAACAGTGCGCTTCAGGTGATTGAAGGCGTTGAGCATGCCCTCGGTGGGTTTGATGGGAGAGTTCGACTTCCCCGGCCTGCGAAGGGCATCCGTAAGGGGGGCCGCAACATCAGCGAAGAGGGGGATGAACCTTCTGTAATATCCCACCAGCCCAAGGAAGGCCCTCATTTCCTTTCTGGTAGTGGGGAAAGGGGTGTCGGCTATGGCCCGTACCTTTTCTATCTGGGGCTCGATCATGCCATGACCCAGAACGTAGCCGAGGTACTTCACCTTTTGGTAGGCCATCCTTGACTTCTTGGCGTTCACACGTAGTCCGGCCTTTTCCAGTACATGCAACACCTGGTGGATGTGCTGCAGGTGTTCTTCCCACGTCTTACTGTGAATGACTATGTCGTCCAGATAAGCTGAGGCGATCGAGGACACAGGGGCCAGTATGGAGTTCATGAGTCTTTGGAAAGTGGCAAGGGCCCCATGGAGCCCGAACGGCAGGACGGTGAACTCATAATGTCCCTCATGGGTACTGAACGCGGTCTTCTTTTTGTCTTCCTCCCGGAGGGGCACCTGCCAGTACCCTTTTGTCAGGTCGAGGGTGGTGATATATCTGGCTTCCCCAAGGCGCTCGATGAGTTCGTCCACGCGGGGTATGGGATATGCGTCAAAGGCCGAAATATCGTTGAGGGCTCTGAAGTCCATACAGAACCGCCTGCTCCCGTCGGGTTTGGGTATCAGGACTATGGGGCTAGACCATTGGCTGGTGGATGGTCTTACCACACCCAGCTCCAGCATGTCCTGGACCTCCTTCTGGATGGTTTTCCTCCTGGCTTCAGGCACTCTGTAAGGCTTAATCTGGACGACTTTATCCGGAGGGGTGTTTATGCAGTGTTCTGCTAGTGTGGTTCTCCCTGGTATGTCTGAAAAGGTACCCTCGTGGCGGCGTAGGAGGTTCCTCACATCCTCTAGCTGTTCTCGTGTCAACTCCTCATTGATGTTCAGCTGCTCGGTAGTCAAATGTAGTCGGTTGGCTCTGGTGACGACCTGCACGTTCGACGGGGGAGGTCCTAACCACTTCTTCAGCAGGTTTATATGGTAGGTCTGAGTCTTTCGAGGGCCTATCTGTAGACTATAGGAGGTCTTTCCTATGGTTTTGATTACTCTGTAGGGTCCAGACCAACTGGCACGGAATTTCTGGGTGGAAGAGGGTAACAACACAAGCGCCCACTCTCCTTCCTTCAAGTGCCTCCATCTCTTTCCCTTATCATAGGTGTGTTTTTGTCTCTGTTGACTAACCCCCATGTTTGCGTAGGCCAGATCCCGCAGTTTTCCCAGTTTGGTCTTGAGGGTGTGGGCATAGTCCAGGGCGGCTGCCGTTTCTTCGGGTATCTCATTCTCCCATGCCTCCTTTGTCATCTCCAACAGTGAGCGGGGCTGTCGACCATAGAGTAGTTCGAAGGACGACATACCCAAGCTGCTTTGTCTCTGTCCTCGGATGACATACAGCGCCAGCGGAAGGATTTGGTCCCATTCCTTCTCATTGACCTCCATCATCTTCCTCAGTGTAGCCTTCAGGGAGCGATTATAGCGCTCTACCAAGCCGTCCGTCTGCGGGTGGTAAACGGAGGTTCGTATCTGGTGCACATCCAGACACTTACAAACCTCCTTCATCAGACGGGAAACGAAGGGTGTTCCTTGATCCGTTAACAGTTCTCGTGGGAATCCCACTCGGCTGAACAGCTCGATCATTCTGTCGGCGACCTGCTTCGTTGTGGTGGCGGTGAGAGGAAAGGCCTCAGGGAATCTCGTGGCGTAGTCTACTATCACCAATACATATTGATAGCCTTTTCGGGTTTTGGGTAAAGGCCCGATAATGTCCATCCCGACCCTCTCGAAGGGTTTGCCGATAATGGGCAGTGGTTGAAGGGGCACTGCAGGAGGCCTACACATGTTTTTCGTTTGGCAGATTCCACATTCTTGACAGTAACGCTGGGCATCCTTGTATATCCCGGGCCAGTAGAAGTACCGGAGAAGGTTCTGAGTGGTCTTTTCGGCCCCGGAGTGCCCGGCTACCAGGTGAGAGTGGGCAAAGAACAGGATCTGGTCTCGGTATGAAGCGGGAACCAACAACTCTTCTGGCTCTTCCGCTTTCGCCTGTCGGTACAGCAGGTCTTTGGTGATAAGAAATCGGGGGTATCGGGGCTGCGAGGTGTCTCCGTCCAGTTGAGCCTGTTCCCAGGCGTTCAGCAAAGACGGGTCGTTGACTTGGGCGAACCGAAAGCTCCGGTCCATTATCCACGGATCAGGGGCGAGAAGGGCTGGTTTGGGCGTTAGGGGGCAGTGTTCGCCTTTCCCTGTGCTTTGATTAAACCACTGTAAAAACTTGGGGTTATCGGTTCCTATGATCAAGGGTTCTGGTAGTGTTTGTAGGACCCCTACCCGTACCTCCTGCGGGGGCCCTCCCTTAGGTATTATGGGTATTTGGGCCAGGGGGTAGGTCCGTACGTCCCCATGAACGCAGCGGATAGCCACTGATTGGGGGGAGAGGTATTGGGAACTAAGGACATGTTGGGACTGTATGACGGACTGCCTACACCCAGAGTCCAATAAGGCTTGTATAGGGGACCCGTTCACCTGTACACTCACCCGGTAGGTGCTCCCCATCTCTGCTGAGTACAATACAGTACGGGGCAGGTAGCCAACCTCCATGGGCTCTTCCTGGTTCTTCTTGGCGGGACAGTACCGGGCAATGTGGCCCCAATTCCCACAGTCGAAGCATTGAGGGCCCGACGAGGGGGGTGCCTCCGGTTTCCATGGACGATGTTTGGGGGGTTCAAGGGGACGCTGTACAGGGCGTCTCTCCTGCTTCATCGGAGGTTTTGGATGACGCTCTGGTTCCCATCCCGTTATGCGTGGTTGGGCTCTGGAGTAGGTGGTGGCCATGTCCACGGCCTCAGCGATGGTCAAGTGGTGATGTTGTCTCAGCCACTTCTGGGTGGCAAATGGGAGCGCTTCGAGGAACTGTTCAAGATAAATGCGGTCCATAATCTCCGCTTTGGAGCTGGTGGACGGGGATAGCCATTTATCGGCAGCCATCTTCAGGCGGACAAATAGGGTCTTGGGGCTTTCCCCCGGAGTACCTCTTTCCTTCCTGAAGCGCTGCCTGTATGCCTCTAGATCCAGACCTAGGTGATCCAGGATAATCCTCTTCACCTCTGGGAAGGCGGTGTCGCCATTGGGATTGGCGATCTGGTAGGCTGCTTGGGCCTCTCCTGACAGGAGGGGTGCCAAAAAGAACGGCCATTTGCTCATGGGCCACCCGCAGGCCCTGGCAGCTCTTTCAAAATTGAGCATGAAAGCATCGGGGTCTTCCCCCGCCTGGTATTTCTGCAGAGCCACTGCTGAGGAGCCATGAGGGATACTGCCATCCCCTCTATTTCCGCTTGTAAGCACGGGATCAACCCATCCCGGCTGCGCCTCCTCTCTGGCGGCTAGGGCTTTTTTCAGGATCTCGCGATCCGCTTGGGCGGCTGATAACTGTTGCTCGGCGACCCAGCCGAGTTTCTCCTGTCCCTTGATTAGTTCTTGAAGTAGGGTCTCCATCCCTGTGTCGGGTTTTAGATTGCCCGCATTCTCCACCACTGTGGGGATTTGGACGGGTTGTGGCGCAGAAGTCAGGGGCAAGAGACGTACTCTCGGTAATTGTGGTTTTATTAAGGCAAAAAGCTGATCAGTACAACTAGTCCGGGTAGGGTGCCGTCGGGGAGACCTACTCCGGCTTCTCCGACGACGCGGTGTCTTCTCTTTCTTCCGGCTTGCTTCCGGTCCTCGGGGTGGAGCGTCGTCCTCCTCGGAGTCCGTCCCGGCCGTCGGAGTGGCTCTCCAGCAATCCCCAGGGAGAGAAGAGAGGGAAAAAAAAACCAGGTCAGGCGTTTGTTCAACTCGTAATGATTACCGGGGCGGGGAGTGAAGGGATCACCGGTGTTCAGTACTATCCGTGCTACAACGTGCAGATCCTAATGTGTGGCGGGGGGGGTGAGTTAGGTACCAGCTAGGGACAATGGCAAGCTACACATCCCGGGGAGGCGTCTCTAGCGTACGAGGTCTTCCCGCCCAGCCCCTGAACCGGTCACGCACCTGGGTGAGCCACCCACCTCCCCTGGGTGAGTGGCTGGGCGGATCGCGGGATCGGTGGCCTCCTGGCTCTGCTCCGTCGGTTGTGGGGGTGAAGGCAGATTCCTCCTCCAGTAGGTGCTCCGGAGTCCCGCGTCGCGTCTCTTCTCCCGGGCTCTGTGGTCGGGTCCTGATGGTACCGCTGTCAAGTCCGGCTCGTTTTTCCAGGCTTACACTCCTCCCGTGGTCTGCTTCCTCCTTGCTCCGAACCGCTCTCCAATCTTCCCACCTCCAGGTGAACAAGCACACCTGAGAGTCGGCGTCGGCACCTTTTGAAGGACAGGCCTCATAGGACGGCTCCTCCCACTCCGTATCTTCACCTGAGTTAAAGGGCCAGTCCAGTGTGCCCGTTTCATCCACGCCGGCACCAAAGTCCTGTGATACAGGGAGAGAGAGGGGGGGGGTTGGTACAAGGGTTAAGTCATGTCTCCCTGCGGGAGGGGCCCCACGGCCCATTGTCGATGTCCGAGTCGGGGTGCCGGTCGAGGCCCTCCGGTACACCCCGCTACACATACACAAGCTCCTGTATATAAGTAGAATTGTAGCAGTTTTTGCAGTATACAACATATCATGATTTATTTTACGACAATATGCAAAACAAAGTGTTAAACAGAAGATTGATATATTACAAGGACTAGATCCATGTAAAATATGAAAATATACTAAGTTGAAAGGTCATTCTCTGGTTTGTCTTTCAAGAAATGTATACCAAAATCTGTTTTATCCTTTAAGAATGTTAGCTGTACACCACTCTGAAATGTGGAAGTTAGTATGTTATATGTTATAAAGAACTTGTAGTGCGCACTAATACTCTGGAGTGACCTGCTGCGGGAGTGAACTGGGGTAGACAGTATGAAGACTCTACGATGTAAAAACTCCGGCATTATCTTTAAGTGAAATTAACACAGCTCTTTTTCATGGTTCAGTCTCAGATGTACAAAAAGTTTGTGATGATATACAGTTTTGTATTTTTGTTCAGAAGAGGAGTGTAGCGAAAGTGAGAGTTTGATAAGGTTAGGTGTTGAAGGACATGGGAAAGAGATTAGTATTCATGAGTTTGCAGAGGAAATTACAAAGTTTAGGACAGTTTAATCTGAAAAAAACAAACTATATTTGAATTTGTTGTTGTGCTGACTATAGAAGTCAAATTTGAAATGTTGATTTATATTTAAAATAAATTGGTAGGTCAGTTTGAGTTGGCTACTGTTCAAGTTATTCATAAATACTGTTACAACAAATTAGAAGAAAACAAAATGCCAGCTAAAACAGTATGTACCAACTTAGAGTAAGTACCTATTCCTCAGGAACTGGCAGATTTAAATGCATATGAGTTTATTCGTATTCACTCTGTACACCCATTTTAGGTCATAGTTCGTATCAATCAATCAATCAGTAGAATTTGTATAGCGCGCTACTCACCCGTTAGGGTCTCAAGGCGCTGAGGAGGGGGGGGTCGCTACTGCTCGAACAGCCAGGTCTTGAGTTGGTTCCTGAAGGAGAGATGGTCCAGGGTCAGCCGTGGGTGGGGAGGGAGTTCCATGTCTTGGCTGCCAGGTAGGAGAAGGATCTTCCTCCGACGGTGGATTTGCGGATTCGTGGGACGGAGGCGAGGCTGGCGGAACGGAGCTGGCGGGTGGGTGTGTAGAATGTGAGTTGGCTGTTGAGGTACTTCGGGCCCGTGTCATGGAGAGCCTTGTGTGCGTGGGTGAGGAGTCTGAACGTGATCCTCTTGTTGACGGGGAGCCAGTGCAGGTCTTTCAGGTGGGCAGAGATGTGGCAGTGGCGAGGGATGTCCAGGATGAGTCGTGCTGAGGCATTCTGAATGCGCTGGAGTCTTTTCTGGAGTTTGCCTGTGGTTCCAGCGTAGAGGGTGTTCCCGTAGTCCAGACGGCTGGTGACGAGGGCCTGGGTGACCGTCTTCCTGGTTTCGGAGGGGATCCATTGGGAGATCTTTCCGAGCATGCGCAGGGTGTTGAAGCAGGATGAAGAGACGGCGTTGACTTGCTTGGTCATCTTGAGGGAGGATTCCAGGATGAAGCCCAGGTTGCGTGCGTGGTCCGTTGGCTTGGGGGCGGTGCCCAGGGCAGGGGGCCACCAGGAGTCGTCCCAGGCGTAGGGAGATGGTCCGAGGATGAGGACTTCGTCTTGTCTGAGTTCAGTTTCAGACGGCTGATCTTCATCCATTCCGCGACGTCTTGCATTCCTTCTTGTAGGTTGGCTTTGGCGGTGGTGGGGTCGTTGGTGAGGGAGAGGATCAGCTGGGTGTCGTCGGCATAGGAGATGATGCTGAGGTTGTTTTGGCATGGGATGGCTGTGAGGGGGCTCATGTAGACATTGAAGAGGGTAGGGCTGAGTGAGGATCCTTGCGGAATGGCGCAGATGACTTCGGTGGCCGAGGATCGGAATGGGGAGGCGGACTCTCTGGGTTCTTCCATCAAGAAATGAGATGATCCACTCCAGGGCCGCTCCCTGGATTCCGGTGTTGCTGAGACGCTGTATCAGGGTGCGGTGGCATTCGGTGTCGAAGGCTGCTGAGAGGTCCAGGAGGATGAGGGCAGCAGTGTCTCTGTTGTCTACCAGGGACCTGATGTCGTCGGTGGTTGCGATGAGGGTGGTCTTGGTGCTGTGGTTTGCTCAGAACCCGGACTGTGAGTGGTCGAGGAATACATTGGTCTCGAGGAAGTTGGAGAGTTGTCTGTGACGGTCTTCTCAATGACTTTGACTGGAAAGGGGAGGAGCGAGATGGGGCGGAAGTTCTTGAGTTCTGTGGGGTCCGCGGTGGGTTTCTTCAGGAGGGCGCTCAGCTTGGCATGTTTCCAGCTCTCCGGGAAGGTGGTGGATGCGAAGGAGCTGTTGATGATGTTCCGGAGTTGGGGTGCGATGATGGAGTCGGCTTTGTTGAAGATGTGGTGTGGGCAAGGGTCGGTAGGAGATCCGGAGTGGATGGTGTTCATCAGGCGGGTGGTGTTTTCAGTGCTGACTGGGGTCCAGGTGCTGAGGGTGGTGGTGGGGGGCGTTGGTTCGGTGGTTGGGTCCATGGTCAGTGCGCTGAAGCTGTTGTGTATGTCGGCGATCTTGTGGTGGAAGAACGAGGCGAGTGAGTTGCAGAGGTCTTGCGAGGGAGTGATGTCGTTGTTGCAGGCGCTGGGGTTGGAGAGCTCTTTGACGATGCTGAAGAGTTCCTTGCTATTGTGGGTGTTGTTGCCCAGTCGTTCTTTGAATGTTGTTTTCTTGGTGGTGCGGATCAGCAGGTGGAGTTTGCCGGTGGCGTTCTTGAGGCGGTCATGTGTTCTGCTGTCTGGTCGTGGCGCCAGGCTTTCTCAAGGGTGCGGCAGGTTTTCTTGGAGTTCTTGAGGTCATTGGTAAACCACGAGGCTTTCCTGCTGCCGGGTCTGCTGGGAGGATTCTTCAGTGGTGCGAGTTCGTCGGCGCAGTTTGCGAGCTACTGTGTGAGGTTGCGGGCTGCTTCGTTGGGGTCCGTCGTGTTGGCGGGGGGGTTCTGGCTAAGGGTGGTGGTGAGCTGGTCGGTGGTGATCTTGCTCCAGCGTATGAAGCACAAAAAAGGTTAGCTGCCACCAACAGATTTACAAAGAGATCTGAAACTAAGCGGTGTGTACTTACCTTTAGATTTAAAAAAAAAACATTGAAACTGTTGGTGTAGACAGGGAGGAAAATGAGCCAGTAGTTGTTCTAGTAAATGGTGTACCAACAAAAATCTGGCAAGAGTTTGTAGATGTTACTAAACGTCAGAAGGCTATATTGTACCTGTACAGAATAATATTGTTTACAAGAAAGTAAATGTTGATGAAGAAGTAATATGCTTAGAAGATGAACCACTAATGTCAAGTGGCCAAATAGAAAAAGTAAACAAGTCCAGGAGTGAAGAGATTTATGAACATTATACCATACTTCCCCTGCACTCGAAAGAAATCATAGGAAACAGCATTGAATTATTTCAAATGAAGGAAGCAAAGGGAACTGCCATGAGTGTATGAGAAAAAGTTTAGAAGCTTGATGTTTTCCACAGATAATCTCCACTGAAGAAGGTGGATGATTTAATGAGCGAGCTTTACAGATTCAAGCTTCAGAATACCACTCAACAAGATCGTACTCTGAAGAGCCAATATTTTGACAGTGGATTCAATATATATATCATCTTTTGTTTATAAGCGATGTGTCTGCACTTTCATATGCAGTGAACCACATATTAAAAACAGGAGTTCATCTTCAACATCTTTCCGCAAAAGAGTTCATGGACAAAGTTCAACCAAAAGATTAAAATTTAGAATCTCAGTTAATTAATTTGAAGGCATGTCAACGTGGTACCAATGAATATTAGTATCTTCGTCATCGTGAACTTAAATGCATTTTAAGAAACGTGGGTACAGCTACATGGTTTGTAACACCTAACTGTGCTGAAAATGCATGGGAAGATTTACTTGAATTTCTACGAGAAGCATATTCAAATGTTAAGAACATTGAGTTGAAGACACCTGGAGAACTCTTTTCCTTGAATCCTGTAAATGTGTGCAGGTATTTTAACCACAGCTTTCAAAGAATGATGTCATTTATCTGCAATAAAAACATTCCACCTCTGATTTCTTTTGGTGAAAAGTGTACCAAGCCAGAGGTGCTCCGTATGTACACATGTTATTATGAATAAAGAATGCACCAAAATGTAGAACAGACACTGATGAAACTTTTTTGCCTTTCATCGAATTATGTTACATGTGCCATTCGAAGAGATGGAGGAGAAAAGAGGTTGTGACAACAAGTTTTATGGTTTAATAGTCATCGATGTGGGAAATACTGCAGACAATAGTACAAGTGTGAAGGGAAATTTTATAAAAAATGTCATTTTGGATTCCCACGACCTATATTTTCTAAAGGAAGACTAAATAGAGTTTGTCAGAAATAAGAGATACAATAACTCGGAAATCTTAAAAGAATACATACAACTTAAAAAGAACAGAAGCTTCAAAGTACATTAATGAGTACAATCAAGGTATTGTGAAAATGTACACATGGATATTCAGTATGTAGCAGATAATTCAATTGCTCGCTATGTTACATCATATATTACAAAATATGAAAAGATAGAGATGAAAGAAATTTCAGCAGAGAAGAGTCTTAGCAAGAAATTGTACAGCTTCAGCTTGAAAATGCTTTCCCATAGACAGATCGGATCCTATGAATGTTCGGATCGTGTACACTCAGCCAGTCTATATTCAAAAGTGCAGAGGAATCATTTGAGTAAGTCCAGGTCTTAGCTCTACACAAAATAGAATTTTGAAATCTTTACGAGAAATTGAGAGCTATATGTATGAAACTTTGATTTTGTGATTCTCAAATAGCAATTTTTAGAGAATCGCTATTTAAGAATGGCAAAATGTTTTGTACGTAGGATTTGCAAATAATTTTGCGAATCCTACATATTCCTTAATTGCAAAACTTAAATTGCAATTCGCAATTAAGGAATACCTCTCCATTCCTTCCTATGGGCCTAGAGAAACTACAGGCTTAATTAGATTCTTTGGAAAAGTCTGTATCTAAAACTTCAGGATTAGAAAAAACTTTACATGTGTGTAAAAAAGTGTAGAGTCATTTTGCGGCGTAATTTTCATCAGCACTAACCCTTTTCTTATCAAAATCTATCAAATACAAACCAGATAATGTTTTTACTCGAGACAATGCAATGTATGCCATTCCCTTTTTGAAAACTGTACTTCCAATATTTACAAAAGCTCTGTCTATACTTAAACATTGAGATTTATGACTAGTTACTGCATATGCTCGAGACAGAGGAAACTGTTGTCGGCGAACATGTAAGTCTTTTACAAGCAGAAAACTTACAACACAATGTCCAATCTGTCTTACCTCATGAATCAGATCAAATTTTATAATAAAAAATTATATTCCATGTCTATTTTGAAAATTTACAAAATCAACAACTTTTCCCATTTTTTCATTTACTAATCTTACTACTACATTCAAATTGTACAAGAAGACTTTATGCTCCTGATTTAGGTGAATATCCCATATATGAGAAATGTGCGGTGTGTCCAAAATGGAATTATGTCAAAAATTCAACTGAGGATCAAAAAAGGAAAACAATTGAAGAGAAACTTAAAGGTGTATAGAAAAAAATGGAAAGTGTTGATGATATTGTAGGATACCAGTTGGAAAATAGTTCAGGTATCAACTGTTATGCTAATGTGATTTGGAATATTGTCTTTCATCTACAAAATCTTCATCATGAAATCATGGGAAATCATGAAAACAGATTCTGTTCTGCACTACTTCATGTATTTCAACAGTTGGTAAGTGACAGAAGTAAAATGCATACTGCTTCTGGCATTCTGCATCTTTTAGATATATGTACTAGTTTATTGACATTTACACTCAGCGTACAACAAGATGCACAAGAACTTCTAATGCTTATCATTCTGCACAAACCTATACTGGTACCCAGATAATTGTTCGGGTTGGCTTGCTACACTATTTCGAGTCCCACCCTGTAAATCATGGGGTGGCTGAGCCAAAGAGACCGTACCAGTATCTACAGAAACTTCCCCATCCATAAATTCCCCCAGCCCCCCAACTCTGGGGTCAACACCTGAAAATGGTTTGGGCTCAAATGCTCTGTCCAATCTACTAAGTTCGGACTTTCGTATGGTGGGATTTCATATCTGCCATATTAGGGTTCCCCCTTAACACTAAGTTTTTAGTATTGATTTAAAGTAAGACCTTAAAGAGGGGTTCACTTTGATCTTATACTCCGTACTATCTTCTTTTAAAAAATATTTCGATCTCTAACCTTTTTACTCAGTAGTCCTCCCCTCAGTTTTACTTCTTTTACTTCTCTCTTGTACGCCCTCCGCTCTTTAACATATTTAACAGAGTTCTTCTGTGACTCGGGCACTACCAATGTACTACTTTTTTCCCCACCCCCTTTTCTCAGCACATATCTAGAGATAGCAGTAGGTTTTAGAACAGTCACATTACCACTTTCTCCACTTTCTGTGCTTACTTTATTAAATGCCTGCTGTTTCCCCTTAACCTTTATTTTCACCACTGGAGCCTCTGCAGATTCATACAGTTGCACCTCCGTTGTGCCAAAAAAAGTGGGCTCCTTGTCTTCTACCCTATCTTGCCTCTCTGTACCTTTACAGACCCCACCTCCACTCCCCTGAAAGAAGACCCTTGCCGCTGCCCTCTACAGAGCTCCAGAGCCGATCTCTGCCACGGCTGCTCTGCCGTGATTGCTTTAACTCCTGCCCTGCCGTGGAGACCAAACACACTTCCGCCACAGTCCCCTGCCAAGCCGCCTTAAATAGCTGCCAAATTCCTGCTTTACAACATACTCCCTTGAGTACGGCAAAGGCTCACCCAAAGACGAAGTTTCAAATCACTGCCGCATTGACAGCAATCTCGCTCCGGACAATATAAATTCCAACTCCCGCTCTTCTCTCAAGCGGTATTAATTCAGCAATCAACTGTTCTCCAACAGCTTGGCTTTCTGCTTAAAGCACGTCAGCATCGACAATGGTAACACTTCCTCCCCGACCGCAGCCTAGTCTTCGCCTCACGCTTCCAGCTACCACTGCCAATCCCTATCTCCTCTCCAGACACGAAAACTTTTTTTTAAGAGCAATCCAAAACTGAGTTACTCACGAACTTCATTAGCCTTCATTTATGCCCGCAACCGCGACCGCAATTCCCGTTCTACACTGCTCTCCTCTTCCAATGCCCGCAGCACACCTCTCAGTTCACCCGCGACCAGCCGCTAGCCAGCAGCCATGCTTTCCTGCCTCTGTTTTGCCTATTCTTATAAAGGAAGACATGGATCTTGGTACACTTAAGAACTTTAGGCCCATCTCGCTCCTGCCCTCTCCTGCAAAAATTCTGGAGAAGGAAGTTCAGAGACAGTCATCTGACTTTCTGGAGTCAAATCACCTTCTTCATGACCCCCAGTCGGGTTTTAGGATGGGCTACAGTACTGAGACTGCTCTGCTGGAAGTGGCGGAAACCATCTGAGAATCCCTTGATCATAGTGGCTGTGCCATGCTTGTGCTGATGGACTGTCCGCAGCCTTTGATGCAGTCAACAATTTGATCCTTTTCGACCACCTGGGCGCAGCTGGGCATCTCGGGAACTATTTTAAACTGGTTCAGCTAATTTCTCGATGCACGTCTCAGCAGGTCTGCGCCCTCATGTCTCCTCTTCCTGCACCATGGTATGTGGAGTACCTCAGGGACCGGCGTTGAGCCTCACCCTGTTTAATGTTTATCTTGCCCCTTTGGCAACTTTAGGGGATCACTGTGGAGGTGAGAATGATCTCATACGCTGATGATACGCAGCTCGTGTTCTCATTCAAAGACGCTGCAAAGGCCGCGTTTGATAGCTTGAGGCATTGCCTCACCATGATTGCTTCCTGGATGACAGACAATTGCCTGAAATTAAATGCTAACTAAACAGAGGTGATGTTTTTTAACCAACCTTCACGGCCACGGGCAGATTTCTGGTGGCCGGCGCAGCTGAACCCGCCCCCCATTCCTGTCACCTCTGTCAGAAACTTAGGCTTTAAATTTGATTTTAAACTATCGGGCAAGGCTCAGAATGGTCAAGTCTCCAGAGCTTGTTTTTGGAAACTTAAAACCTTGTGAAGATTCCTCCACCTGTTGCCGATGGACTGTCAGACTACAATAGTACATGCCCTTATTACATCTCAGCTGGACTATGCTAACAGCTTGTACCTGGGCCTTCATGCTTATCTTACCCAGAAACAGCAGACAGACCAGAACGCCTCAGGGAGGTTCATCAGAAATGTGCCCCTCTGACACCACATTTCTCCTCATTTGCGCAGCCTTCATTAGCTTCCAGTGAAAAGGAGAATCAAATTGAAGGCACTGTCCCTTGCCTATAGAGCCACAAGAGATAGAGGTCAAGGATAGCTGAAACAGAGACTTCAGAAATACCAACAGATCAGTAACCTGCGGTCCAACTCTCAGATGCTTCCCCACACTCCTCGCTTTGCCAAAGCTAGGATTGGTGGGCGAGCCTTTGCAGTTAGAACAGCCATTCTTTGGAATTCTATACCTGATCACCTGTGCAAAACAGAATCGGAATCTATTTTCAGGAAGGCATTGAAAACATGGCTGTTTGATTTGCCCTAGCTAGTCCCTTTCCCCTGTCTGATCATGCTGCTACTTCTAGCACCGGGACTCCGTCATTGGTGGTAGCCGGGCGCTTTATAAGTGTTTATGGTATGGTATGATTGAATGAATGCATGGGTAGTGCCTGAGTGAATGGATGAATGCATGGACAGTGCTTGAGTGGATGCATGAGCGCATTGGTAGTTGCTGGATGAATGGGTGAGTGCAATAGCAGTGGCTACGTATTTGTGTCAGTGCATGGATAGTACCTGGGTGAATCAATGAGTGTATGGGTAGTACCAGGGTGATTGGATGAGTGTATGCATAGTACCTGGAAGATTGGATGAGTGCTAGAGCACTATCTGGGTTAATGCATGAGAACATGGATAGTACCTGAGTGCCTGGGTGAATGGATGAGTGCATGGGTAGTGCCTGGGAGATTGGATGAGTGCAAAAGTACTGCCTATGTGAAAGTAAGAGTGCATGGGTAATGCATGCATGAATGGTTCAGTTGAACAATAGTACCTGAGTGAATGGATGCGTGCATGCATAGTTGTTGGATGAATTGCAGTGCCTGGCTGATTCTATGAGTGCATGGCTAGTACCTGTATGAATGAATGAGAGTATGGGTAGTGGCTAGGTGAATGGATGAGTGCATGGGTAGTGCCTGTGTGATTGGATGAGTGCTTGAGTACTGTCTGAGCGAACACATGAGTGCATGGGTACTGTGTAAGTGAATGGTTGAGTTGAAAGATATTGTCTAATTGATTCAATGAGTGTGTAGGTAGTGTCTGAGTGATTTTATGAGTGCATGGGTAGTGCTTGAGTGAATGAATAAGTGGAAGGGTAGTTCCTGACTCATTGAGTGAGTGCATGGGTAGTGTCTGTGTGATTGGATGAATGCATGGGTACTGCCTCAATGATTGCATGAGTATATGGACGGTGCCTGAGTGTATAGATGAGTTCATGGGTAGTTGCTGGATGAATGGGTGAGTACCATAGCACATGGCTACTGTCTTGATGACTGTATTAGTCCATGTGCAGTGCATGAGTAAATGTATATGTGTATGGTAGTCCCTGGGTGATTGGATCAGTCCATGCATAGTGTCTGTTTGGTTGTATGAGTGCATGGGTAGTCCCTGGGTACCCCCTTATTTTAAATCTTTCCATCATGATAACCACTTCTTCCTTGAAGGCTGCTTCTGTGCTGCAATTGTGTTTTGCCCTCAGCAGTTCCCCAAATGATATATTCCATTTGAGAGGATCTGGGTGACTGCTGAGGGCATGAAGCAAGGTGTTCTCTACCGTGTTTTTGTGGAAGAGTTTGGTTTGTAAGGTATCGCCCATGACCTCCACCACCTTGTCAAGAAATTCTACAGAGGTTCTACTCATGGTGCTTGTGAGTGTGATGTTGTACTCATTGGCATTGAGTTTGTTGATGAATTCATTCGCAGCCGATTCATTGCCCTTCCACACCATAAAGATGGTATGAATATAGCGGAGCCAAGTACAACCTGTTTTACCTCTGGAAAGTTAGAATTGTCGATGCGGATCTCCTTCTCCCACTTGCCCAAGAACAGGTTAGTGAAACCGGGGACAAAACATGTCTCTATCACGGTCCCGGCGATCTGTTTGTACAGGTTACCATCGAACATGAAGATGTTGTTCTTGAGGCAAAAATCCATCATCTCCAGAACCATGAAGGTATTCGATTTGAACCTAATATGTCTTCTTGTCTGGAGAAACTGTTTGCAAGCCTCTACACCATGATCATGATTGATTATGGTGTAAAGTGAGCTCACATCTGGTGTAACCAGACCTTCTACCTTACCCAAAAAGCCCTTCATATCTTTGACATGGGAAGGGAGATTGCTGACATACTCTCTTAAAAAGAAATCTACGTGTTTAGAGATGTTCTCTGTAGCGCTCCCCTTGGAAGACACTATAGGTCTGCCTGGGGGATTGTTCAGGTCTTTATGTACCTTGGATAAGAGGTAAAGAACGGGGAGGAAGGGATAATCCCATTTGAGATAGCAAAATTCCTTCCACTCCAGTTTCTACACTATGGGAATATGTCTCCCTGTCAATAATTGTGTATAAGTTGGAGTCAGACAGTTGGCGTAGAGCTTCTGCCAAATATTTTCTCTATCTAGGTTCACCACATTACCTCCCTTGTCCACCGGCGGATCACAATACTTTGGTCCTCTGCTAAGGATGTAAGTGCTTGTTTTTGGAGGAAAGTGAGGTTGTGTGATTGCTGTATTCCAAACCATTTTTAATTTCTGAATTTAATCAGACTGGAGTTAATGACATCATGAAAATATCTATGTTATCATGCCCCACTGTTGTATATATAACACGTTAAGGCATAGGTGCATCATGAAAATATCTATGTTATCATGCCCCACTGTTGTGCTTGTTTCATATATATATATATTCACTGAAAAAACCATAGGTTATAGACCATATATAGTTAGGAATTAGCATTTACAAAACCTTGAAAATTCACTGAAAAAAACATAGGTTATAGACCATATATAGTTAGGAATTAGCATTTAAAAAACCTTATTTTACTCACACAAAACCATTGAAATTCCATATATAGTTAGTTGCACTAACTATATATCGCGCACCTGCAATCCACTGCTGATGATGTCACATATTACATCATTCATGACATGGTCAGTGACATCACTGATGACATCACTGATGACATCTCAAATGACATCACTGATGACATCACTGATGACAACATCCAGTGACTGTATGTTTCTGTAAAGTTAAAATATATCTTACATATTGAAGAATGAGTGGATGTATAAGTGTCTGGATGAAGGATTTAGTAGGTGCGTGACTGACTGTATGAGTGAGTGATTAAATGTGTCTCACTGAATGCATGGGTTAGTGACTAAACTGTCTTAATTTGTGCATCATTATGTCTGTTGTTCTGTAAACTGCTGCATGTGTTGATCATTAGCTATACGAGAGGCTATATGTGTTATTAATTGCTTGCCCAAGTATTTCTATGGGAGATTGAGTTTGTGTGGGGGTGGCTGAAAGGTGTGTGACTCTATGCATAGATGTGTGAACAGTTTATTCACTAGGTGTATGAGTTCAAGAGTGCATGTGGAAACAGCTACATGGGCAGTTGACTGTGTGCATGAGTGTATTGATGAGTAAATGGATATCTCAATGCTACATGTCATAGTAAGTACATATGTAAAACACAGTACATGTGAGAGTTGGCATATATAAATAACTGTGCATGAGAGCCACCGAATGAGTGAGTGGTTGTATCGATCATTGTGAACTTGTATCAGGGATTGTATAAGAGAGTAAATATGTGTTAGTATATGTTTCAATAAGTAAGGTGTGTTTAACTGTATAGTTGAAGAAATGGAGATGAGATTGTTTCTTTGCATGACTGACTGGGTGTGTGAGTAACTCCATGGATGAGTGGAAGTGTGTGAGTGTCTGTATACACTGAGTGTATCTAAGATTATATTAGAGTCTGAAGAGGTTTATCGTATTAGCACAAGAATGATGTCAAATGAGATGTCATTAGTGATATCATCAGTGATGTCATTTGAGATGTCATCAGTGATGTCATCAGTGATGTCACTGACCATGTCATGAATGATGTAATATGTGACATCATCAGTAGTGGATTGCAGGTGCGCGATATATAGTTAGTGCAACTAACTATATATGGAATTTCAATGGTTTTGTGTGAGTAAAATAAGGTTTTTTAAATGCTAATTCCTAACTATATATGGTCTATAACCTATGGTTTTTTCAGTGAATTTTCAAGGTTTTGTAAATGCTAATTCCTAACTATATATGGTCTATAACCTATGGTTTTTTCAGTGAATTTCAATGGTTTTTTAATAGCAAATATCATAAGCTGTCGAATGTCAAGTACGTGGTAAGTGAAAACATTTTCGTGTTTATGCACACTGATCTGCTTTGAATGGTGCCCCCCCCCTCATTTCTATTAGGAGTACTCTCTCTTTGCAGATAGTGAAAGGTAGTTAACGCAGGTCTTTGCCCCCATTGTAATCCGTCGTGCCTGCTTCTCTCTCCATTTGATTCATTGTTATCCAAGTATTTACTGTTTTAGAATTAGTTCTCTTTGGTTCATTCTCTATTTACAAACAAACACAGAGTCGCAATACTCTGTTTAGTCTTTGCAGATAACGAAAAATCGTGTAAAAAAAAAGAAAAGGAATCGAGCAAAATCAGTAGGCCACTAATGGGATCTCTTTTTGACCTCGCTAAAATAGAAACATTAGGAACAACCCCTCATGACAAATACAAAACTAGTGAGATGAACTGAACTCCACACAATGATGGCTGCAAAACAGCTCGGCTCCGCCACCCACCCCGCCCAAAATAACGATAAAGAACGGCTGCCATGATTGGTTGCGGAATGACCACGACGGAGCTACGAAATGGTGCTGCTCTCATGCTAACCCCAGCTTCAGTCTGAAACATCCAGAAACACTGTAGACTACCAATTCGATCAGTTCCGGTAGCGCCCCAATGTAACCCGGTAGAGAAGAACTAGCCCTCCCCTCTTTGACTGATGGTTCTTGTTGCCTGTCCCTTCTGTTGTCATTTAACAGAACTATTTAGCCTGCTGAAAGGGGTTGTGTTCCGACCGCTGGTTGGTGGAGACATTTTGACTATATTCTGTACCTGCGTTGTCGCGTAATGCGTCATATGACGCGCCGCGTTAGCGCATCCGGAAGTCATCCGGGGCGCGCAGCGCGTAACGTAAGCATAACAAGTCATGTGACTTGTTAATAAAACTTTTCATTGGTTCATTTTACTTTTCTTATTGTAATGATGAAAGGCTTGGTCATATGACCTAAAAATTACGCTTTTCATTACTTCCGAACATTATTTTTTCTTAAATATATGTTATAATGTTCCAGGCTAATGTACTTTCCCGGAAATTTTACAACTGTCCTGCAAGTAAAATATATTCTTTTTTCGAGAAAAAGAGCGTTTCTTCGTCCCATGACGGAGCCGTTGAGCAAAAGAGGGTCGACCTGCTGTCTTAGTCGCCGATACGCCTGAATATGAGATTCTTATCGATCACTTTATGTTGCAGGAATAGAAAACACAACAGCCCTTGACCATTTATCTTTACTGCGTTCCTTCGTATTATACCTTTTACCCTTCATGTAATTGGTCTGCTTTATTTCACTTGCCTTTTAATGATTCTAAAACAGTGACTATTATTAAAAACTTTACCAATGTATATACTACTACCATGTTTTCTTTTAAAAACCTTTATTGTGAAAATTTCATTATACAAATACGAGCCTATAACCACGTGGGCCGGCCACGGAGCAAACTGTAATCGTATATGATGAATAGACATTTACACTGTAGAGGAACGTAACGGGCGGGCCATTAGGTTGCAAGAACTAAGGTGTCTAACAGTTACGGAATCGGTGGACGTACATTTTATAATTAAAATACGACAGGGCCAGTTACAATAAAATTATCTAGATATACATTTGCGGGCAAGTACCATGGGTGACGTTAATTCGAACTTTCAACAGTACAGTAATCAATAACACATCAGAACTTAATATCAATAGGGATGTCGAAATATTCAATCAATTCTCGTCCCCGCCCGCCATGTGCTTCAAAACTGCATACGTATCTCGTGATTTCAAGGTTCTGCAACCAGTACACAACAAGGAGTTACGAGTCCCATTTATTCTGGCGCCATTTTGGGCGAGGACGGGCAGGTCCAGGATATAGTCAAAATGTCTCTACCAACCATCGACTATGATGATGTTCATATGCTGTATTTATTAGAGTAACACTCATCTGTCCACATGAAATTAATTTGCCACAATCTAAACATGTCATTTTAATCTTTCCAAAGTTCTTCTAAATATTTGGGACCGTTTCCCTTGCCTCTGAAGCTCTCAGTGCCACTTCTTTGATGAATGTACTAGCAGGTCAGGGGTTCTCCTCCAAATCTCTCTTTTATGCAGCACTATAATTAATTGGTGCCACCTCTCCATATGACGATGCATGGTATAGTTACCACAACTATATTTTTTTTCGGTTCCTCTGGAGAGTTCATCGTGGCAGATGAAGCGTGTAACGTACCGGGCATTTACCTTTTTTTGCATGTACAGGAAAGGAAAAAAAAATCGAGCGTCCGAGTTCTAAGGTGTCCCAGGGCCATTTTGGTGGACCAGGCCCAAATCCAAAGAACAGCTATCTCACAGGCTAATGGGGCGACCCACGCCGAGTTTCAGCATTGTAGGATGACCACACAAGTACAGCAACTTGCTAGACATCACCTCGGTGCCATCCGGATCTCGGCGCCCCACTGCAGATGAAGTGCCTCTCAACTATGAAACCACCACGGTGACATCCGGATCTTGGCGCGTTGTGCTGCCTTCGGCCTATTCGCACATCGGTCCGCTACTGACGCCATCTCACAGGCTAATGGGGCGACCCACGCCGAGTTTCAGCATTGTAGGATGACCACACCAGTACAGCAACTTGCTAGACATCACCTCGGTGCCATCCGGATCTCGGCGCCCCACTGCAGATGAAGTGCCTCTCAACTATGAAACCACCACGGTGACATCCGGATCTTGGCGCGTTGTGCTGCCTTCGGCCTATTCGCACATCGGTCCGCTACTGACGCCATCTCACAGGCTAATGGGGCGACCCACGCCGAGTTTCAGCATTGTAGGATGACCACACCAACTTGCTAGACATCACCTCAGTGCCATCCGAATCTTGGCATCTCAACGCCTAGTGGTATCTTCCATACAAAAAATATTGTTACGCTGCCTTTGGCCCCATTCGCACATCAGTCCGCAACTTAGACATCACCTCGGTGCCATCCGGATCTTGGCATCTCAGCGCCTTGTGGTGTCAGTCAGAAAATATTGTTGTGCTGCCTTCGGCCTATTCGCACATCGGTCCGCTACTGACGCCATCTCACAGGCCAACGGGGCGCCCCACGCCGACTTTCAGCATTGTAGGATGGCCACACCAGTGCGGCAACTTGCTACACACCACCTCGGTGCCATCCGGATCTTGGCATCTCAGCGCCTTGTGGTGTCTTCTACTCCGGAAATATAGTAGAAAATATTGTTGCGCTGCCTTTGGCCCCATTCACACATCAGTCCGCTACTGACACCATCTCACAGGCCAACGGGGCGCCCCACGCCGACTTTCAACATTGTAGGATGGCCACAGAAGTGCGACAACTTACTAGACACCACCTCGGTGCCATCCGGATCTTGGCGCGTTGTGCTGCCTTCGGCCTATTCGCACATCGGTCCGCTACTGACGCAAACTCACAGGCCAACGGGGCGCCCCACGCCGACTTTCAGCATTGTAGGATGGCCACACCAGTGCGGCAACTTCCTACACACCACCTCGGTGCCATCCGGATCTTGGCGCGTAGTGAAGCTGCAGCAGCTGCAAATAAGCTTCAGACAGTGTTACAACCGCTGCTCAGAACTCTCAACTATGACACCACCTCGGTGCCATCCGGATCTTAGCGCGTTGTATTGCCTTCGGCCTATTCGCACATCGGTCCGCTACTGACGCCGCCTCACGTGCCAACGTATTTTCTCCGCATTTTATACCCTATGCCGCATAACAGGTCATGTGACTTGTTTATAAAACTTTTCATTGGTTCATTTTACTTTTGGTTTCCTAATGATGGAAGGCTTGATCATATGACCTAAAAACAACACTTTTCATTGGATGAAAACTTTTTTTTTCCCCCAAACGATGAAAGCCCCACCTTGTTTCTGGATGTTTCAGACTAAACTGGCGTCACCATGAGAGCACCACCATCTCGTAGCTCCGTCGTGGTCATTCCGCGAGCAATCATGGCAGCCGCTCCCCACCAGAAGCCTGCAGGACTCGGGGCCCCCAAAACTTTTGATGAATTCTCAAGGCGGAGGGGACGCTTTCGAGAATGGGGTCCAAGACCTAGCAGACAAGCGTCCGATTTCCAAGGTGTCCCAGGGCCATTTCAGTGGACCAGGCCCAAAAAGGAAACAGCCTGCCGCCATTTTGAGAGTCCTGTGACAGCCGCCTATCGCTGCACCGCAAGAGTGGGCGCAACTCAGCTGAATGGCGGATTTTGACACAGTGGACCAAAAGCGGACGGAATGGCAACTGAAACGGTAAAGGGGCGCCCCACTAAAACAGATGAGACTCCACCTGGAGAGGCCCGTTCACGCCGCCTCCCCCGGGGCGCTCCACGCCGTTATTCGGAGCAGCATTGTAGGATACCAAAACCAGTGCGGCAACTTACTGGACATCACCTTGGTGCCATCGTTCTGCTGCCTTGGAACTATTCGCACAACAGTTTGCTACTGATGACCCACCCCCCGCGACGCCCCACGCCGTTATTTGCTGGGTGGCAACTTACTAGACATCACTTTCGTGTCATCTAGATTTCGGCGCGTTCTGCTGCCTTGGAACTATTCGCACAACAGTTTGCTACTGATGACCCACCCCCCGCGACGCCCCACGCCGGAAATCTGGACGTTGTGCTGCGTTGGGACTATTCGCACAGCCGACCGCTACTTCGTTGTTTTTCTCTAAAAATGTTTATATGTTATTACTATTTTTGTTTTCTTGTATATATTTATAAATTATTAAAGTTTTATAATCTTACTACTTTGTCGGAGTGCTATATATTTTTAATGTGACACATAATTGTAAAAACTTTGATGTACAAAGAGTCATCCCTGGAATCTTCCGCTTCACGCTCGGTCCCCTCCCCAATCACAATACAGGATGGTTTTCAGATAATAGCAACGCTTCTGCTGTGACGGATCTCATCGAGTGTGGGCCTTGATCTACTATAACTCCTTTGAAGACGGGTGATTCTTTACAGCTGTGGCCATAAACTACATCTGCAGGGCTAGCTGATAGCCTAGGACCGGCCTGGACAATCGGACACAGAGGAAAAGGAGTGTCAGAGGGTGCGGTAGTGAATAGGGCGAAAGGGAGGTGTCGGGCGGGCACAGGGTGTGATTCTCAGGGAAGAACAGCGCAGATGGGGGGAGGTTTATTACCCATGCATAAAACAGAGAGCGGGGGTGACCACTGCCTGGGGGAGATGCTTGCGAGGGTGGGGAGCCATGCTAAGGATCGACAGCGTGCACAGAGTGGATCTGGTCAAGGCATCTAAAATGGCTGCCGTGCACGACAAAAGTGTGGCATTTGAAAAAAGACAAGATGGCGCACACAATGTTTTTCAACAATTCCTGATTTCCTTCGAATCGAACGTTAACAGACGTTGGGGCATATTACCAAAGTTAAGCGATATTTATCCCTAACGATGCATTGCAAAGATTTTTTTACCGTCAGAAATTATCGCAGATAAACCTTGCTATTATCAAGGTTTATCGCAAATACGATAAAAAACGAGCGCAATGCATTAATATCGCTGAAAACTCCGCGATATTCATGCATTACCGAGCTAATGCTCTTAGCCATGTTATCCACCTCCCATTGGATAACATGGCTAAGAACTGCTCAGGGCAGCTGTTACTTTTTGGAGATATTCGCGCTTATCTCGAATATTTCCAAAAGTTGATAATAGGAGATAGCGATGTTAGCGACTGTTTCCAGTCGCTAACATCTTGGCATGCCCACTTTGCATGTCATTAGTGATAAATATCACTCACATGCAAAGTGGGACCCAAGATGGTCGCTATCTCCTACTAGCCGTCGCTAACTGGTGTTAGCAACAGCTAGGTAATACAGATATAATTTTATCTCCGCGAAGCGGAGCGCTGTTACAGATATATATCTTGTTTTTGAACGTTAATTTCTCAAAATGCACTGAAGCACATATATTGAGACATAGCAAAGGCACATCGGGCTACCAGTCCCTAATATTTTACCAAGTTTCGTGCAAATCCATTCAGCCGTTCGATTATTATTATTATTATTTTTTTTTGCCCCGCGGGGCCCTTTTAAAACCTCCACATCAAACCTAGGGGGTCAGCGAGGATCTACTATGCCCCCTTATGGTCATCAGCCGTTCGATTATTATTATTATTTTTTTTTTTTGCCCCGCGGGGCCCTTTTAAAACCTCCACATCAAACCTAGGGGGTCAGCGAGGATCTACTATGCCCCCTTATGGTCATTTGCCCCTTCGCTTTGGCCTCCTCTTGTCTCTCGATCCTACCGAGAGACAAGATGGCGGCCGCTACGTACTGTTTGGAATGTTTACAGACACCGGAGAGCCAATCAGCTTCGCTTCGCAAAGCTCCGTAACGCGAAAAGTACGCGAAGCGGTGCGCTGTTACAGATATATATCTTTTTTTGAACGTTAATTTCTCAAAATCCACTGAAGCACATATATTGAGACCTAGCAAAGGCACATCGGGCTACCAGTCCCTACAATTTTGCCAAGTTTCGTGCAAATCCATTCAGCCGTTCGATTATTATTATTATTATTTTTTTTTGCCCCGCGGGGCCCTTTTAAAACCTCCACATCAAACCTAGGGGGTCAGCGAGGATCTACTATGCCCCCTTATAGTTATTTCCCCCTTTGTTTTGACCTCCTCTTGTCTCTCGATCCTACCGAGAGACAAGATGGCGGCCGCTACGGACTGTTTGGAATGTTGACAGACGCCGGAGAACCAATCAGCTTCGCTTCACAAAGCTCCGTTGCGCGAAAAGTCCGCGAACCAGAGCGCTGCCTGGTCCGCGCTTACAGATATATATCTTTTTTTAAACGTTAATTTCTCAAAATCCACTGGAGCACATATATTGAGACCTACAAAAGGCACATCGGGCTACCAGTCCCTACAATTTTGCCAAGTTTCGTGCAAATCCATTCAGCCGTTCGGGCTAAAAGTGAGGCCAACCGCCCTATGGAAAACTCAATGTTAAAAACATGTTTTGGGACCCCCCTTTTTTCTCGGCCCCCACTGGACGAACCCCCCCCAAATTTTCAAGGGCTGCTCAGAAACAAAATGTGCCATTTTCCTGAAAATTTCAGCCAATTCCGTCCACAAACGCCAAAGTTATTAGACATAGAATTTTCAAAAAACCCATAGAGAAAAAATCCTAACTATATATACCTACTGGCGACCGCCAGTAGGTAATATATATATATATATATATATATATATATATATATGAGGGCTGAAACACGTTAAGGCATAGGTGCAGGGCACTAAATTAAAGCATTTGCACCAAATTTCGGATTAGCATCATCCGTTGCTGAACAGAGTTTTCGTGAAACGGTTTACAAAATATATATATTTATATATATATATATTAAGTTCCACAAGTTGCCTCTCTGAAACGCGTCAGGCGAGGCATGCGAGAAGATTCCATTTGTCTTTCATTTAAAGGTGTCCCTGCGCTTTGAAAACTCTTGCTGTGAGTGCTTTCCTAAGAAAGGCAACTTGTGGAACTTAATGTGCACGGCCCAGCCAGGTCGGGGATTGCACCTTTGCAGGATTCATGGCAAGTCCTGTGGCGCGAGATGATTTTGCGCTACCTTGGAACAGCAAGATGTGCTTTACTTATGGGGGCACTTTTAATGGATGAACATTTGACTGAATAAAGAAGGTATGCTGCTTATAAATATACAAGTGCCCTTTGTTTCTGACCCACATGGGTTTAATTTGCACTCCAACTCCCGTGATGCAACATTTTAAATGCCCAGATGGGCGTGATACTTAAAGAGGGGATAATCAGTTGGTGAAGTTTTGAAACAATCACTGCAGAGCATGCGGCCTCTGAGGAAAGAGTTTATCTCTGAAATGCGTCAGGCGAGGCATGCGAGAAGATTGCATTTGTCTTTCATTTAAAGGTGTCCCTGCGCTTTGAAAACTCTTGCTGTGAGTGCTTTTCTAAGAAAGGCAACTTGTGGAACTTAATATATATATATATATATATATATACCAAAACAACAAGGTGCCTGCTTATAAATAATGTATTAAATACTAACTGTTCATGATGTTGTTATTCTGAATGTACCTTTTCAAACATTGTTCTTCTTAATGTACCTTTTCAAACAGTAGTAACACAGATGTCCTTAATGGAGGTGTATAAGCTCCTTAAGCCAAAACCGTGTTTTTGGCCTGCAATTATAACAAGAGCAGAGGCAGTTATTCAGACTAATTCATGTCTCTGGGGTTCTGACTGCAAAATCTGTTCCATTGCTCTTTTTTGAGTGTTCTTTCTTAGGGATTTTACAATATTCCCCGCTGAGGTATTGCGGTGTAAATTGTATTCCGATCATCAGTGTTAGCTCATTTGGATCACTGCCATGGATTGCCTGGAATTCTAGTGCTACTATATGTTAGGGTAAGTGTCATTGAATGCTGTTACTTGATCAAAAAGTCTTGGTTTTTTATAGTGTTACTCATAGAAACCAGACTCGATGGCCATTCAAACATTAGAGTAACATGCATTAAAGCCTAGGTTTTGTAAGCTGGCATTTCCATTTTCCTTTGGGCCACCATGCTGTGGCCAATATTCTGATATGTCCGTGTGAGGAAGTTTCATTCCAAAGTTTATTACGCTTTATTTTTTTCTGCAAATGTTATCAAGTTGACACCAAAATGTTTTTATTCCCTATTTTTAGAACGCTGAGTATTCATTGCTGCCGGGTAGCTTTGGAGTTCCTCCAAAAACGGGAGACCCCTATGATTTGTATAAATGTATGTTCTCTTTTAAGAGTAGCCATTAAAAGAAGGAATTCATTGCTATTTTAAACCATTCTTACCTGTGTTTATCTCCATCTAGAAAAGTTTTTAAACACTGACAGTTGTGCCATGATATTACTTATTTATCTTGCAACAAATTAGCATTTGCACTTTACATGTCCACTCAGGCAAGTGTCTATTGGGCAGGGTGATGCCCCCTTTTTTTCTCTTTAGTATATTGGTTTGTTGCTAATATCTTAAGAATTGCATGATTCTGATAGGAAGTTTTAAATTGTACACATTTTAAAATCAGTGTGACCATTGATATGTGATGAACTCCCTTAATGTAATGTGATGCATCCTGGCTGTACTTTTATGGGCATAGCTGTGGTTGAAATAAAAGTTTAATCTAAATCTTACAGCAAATGTGGCCTGAGAACGGACTCACAGTGTACACGTTGCAGTGCCGAGGGGGCAGAGTTCCTGCATCTGGCCTGGTCATTTCGTGCTGTCCATTCTTATTGGAGGAAGGTCGCACCAGTTATATTGACCATGACAGACAACATTCTGCAGCTAGATCCTAGTACAGCCTTACTAGGTTGGGTAGGGGAAGTCCCTGAAACCCACAGATGGTTTAATGGCATAGATATCATTATTGATGGCCAAGAGACAGTTACGCTAGGGCAGGGTAAGTGCCCATAAAACGTTAGACTGGATGACAGCCCTTGTATACTGTACAATAAACTGGAACTGTATTTAGAGCTTCTATCACCTTCCTCTAGACCCAGAGATATATGGGACCCACTTAAATAATTTCTTTAGTTTGAGTAGCCGTAGGTGTCTGCATCCATGCCACACCTGGAAATGATATAATATACATTTATTGATCACTCTATATATCATGCTTCATGAGCGGGGCATAATGAGACAGTGCTATCACTTGTGGGGAGGCTTACCTAAACCAAAACTGAAGGTTGCTTGAGGCATCTGGAGTGTGACATTGTTTTAGATGGTGACTTGACTTAATGAGTTATTGATGTGTACATTAAACCACACAAACAACTGATGTATGGGCTTGACTAAGGATGATTTACTTTATTCATCTTCTGTATTCTTCTGTGAACTCTAATATGTGTGTCTATATTACCTACAGGGGGTCGCCAGTAGGTAGTTATAGTTACAACCTAGTTTTCACAGGAAAAGCATTTTTTGATTTGCTAATAACTTTGGCGTTGTTTGATGAATCTTTGTGAAATTCTCCCAAAAAAAAGTCTATCCAGGTCAGCTCCTATCTTGAAACTTTGGGGGTGATTCGTAAAGTGGGGGCTGAGAAAAAGGGGGGTCTTAAAACGCGTTTGCCCCATGTTAATTTCCATAGGAAATTTTGCGACAAGCTACAGCCCGAACAGAATTACCCTAAATTTGGCAAAAAGGTAGAGTTGGTTCGGAAAGCGACCTTTTTTAAAATGGTGTAAATCCGTTCAGTAGTTTTTGAGAAATTTAAAAAATAAGAGTCAAAACATCAATTTCCCATAGGAAACTTTGGGCAAGGCTACAGCCGAAACTACTGAACGGAATTACCCCAAATTTGGCAAAAAGGAAGTGCTCGGATCAGAAAGTGACCTTTCTTTTAAATGGTGTAAATCCGTTCAGCAGTTGCTCAGAAATTAGTAAAATACAAGTTTCGATATCTGGGCAAAGCCTAAGTCTCAAGCATGAGCTTCATTGTGATTGTCTGCTAACACTCCAAACCAGGAAGTGTTTGCAGCCATCTTGTGACTTGGTAGAAGCGAGTCACCAGAAAACAGAGAAACAAAGGTATAAAACAAGAGAAGGGGGCAGGGTTGAAATACACGGAACCCCTAGGCCTGCTCAGAGGGTCCCAGAAGGACACCCAGGGCCCAAAAAAGTATTTAAATAAGAAAACAAATCTGCGCAATTCACACTGGTTTTGCGGGTTCCCGTGTTTTATTTTAATGAGGCATCTGGGTGGGCTAGGTTCCTGGGGCATTTCTTAAAAAATAATAGCGGTGGCTCGCTGGGGCTGCCGGGGCCTGCTGCGTTCCACGCAGCCCCAGTGGTTCACTCATGTTGGGAGGGGGGTTGCCGGTCCCCTCCTGGAGCCCTCAATGTGCTTATAACTTTGGCATCGTTTGACAAATCTTTACGAAATTTTCCAAAAAGTTTAACTTTTCTGATCAGCTCCTATCTTAGAAGTTTGGGGGTGATTGGTCAATGGGGCCTGAGAAAAAGGGGGGTCCCAAAACGTGTTTTCTCAATGCATTTTCCATAGGAAACTTTAGACAAGGCTACAGGTCAAACTGGTGAACAGAATTATGCCAAGTTTGGCAGGGAGAAAGGTCTTGGTCCAGAAAGCGTGCTTTTGTTGAAATGGTGTAAATAAGGTCAGCAGTTTTTGAGAAATTAAAGGAAAAACATGTATATATATATATATATGGGAGGAGCCTAACTCCTGAGCACGAGCTTGCCTCTGATTGGCTGCTAACACTTCAAACCAGGAAGTGTCCTCTGATTGGCTGCTAACACTTCAAACCATGAAGTGTTAGCAGCCATCTTGTGTCTCGCATCGAGTGAAAATATAAAAGAAAAGTCCCAGCGGAAATTTAATATACCAGAGCTTTTTATGTGCGAGATAACCCTTTCACGCTCTCTCTGCCCAACATCACCACTTTGCAGCTATGCCTTGAGAAGTCAGTCCATCGGCTAGCAGCTCTCTACCTTTGCGAGCTGGTACGCTGCTGTGCCTCTACATCTGCGAGCTACTACGCTGCTGTTCCTTTGGGAGCGGACGGCCCGTAGTGCTCCCTATGCGAGTCAAGCACATGGGCCGCAGTTGTCCCTCTGTGAGTCTGGGTACAAACTGTTCATTAGTTACACTATATGAGCATTGAAAAGCCATTTCGTGATTCAGTCCGTCAGCTGGCATCTGTCTAAGGCATCTCTGAAAACATATCGGAGCTCTTTCTATGCAAGATACCCCTTTCACGCTGCGTCTCCCCACATCAGCAGGTAATGCATCCTCTTCCCACATCACCAGCATACCCCCAACAACCTTCTTGGGCCCGCAAGTCTCCCTCTGCAAACCACTTGTCGGCTCGCAGCTCTTCGGGTGTGACTTCTCGAGCCCGCAGTTGTATCTGTGAAGCCAAGACTGGAAATATACCGCAGGTCTCTCTCTGTGAGATACCTCCTTCACGGTCCCTCTCCCCACATCACTGTTGCGCAGCTATCCCTTTGGAAGCCCACAGCCTGCACCTTTCCCTATACCAGTTAGCACGCAGGTATTCCTCGGTGAGCTGGGCCACAGCTCTCCCTCTGTGAACTGACAGGCAGCGGTTCTCCCTCTATGAGCCAGCCAGTCGGCTCGCAGCTCTTCATCAATGAGCCAGCTTGCCGGCTGGTAAGTCCCTTAGAACAGATGCAATGGAGGCAACGATCATGCAGTTCGGACACCCAATACTGCTCCGACATCCCCCAGCAGGAGCTCCTTGTCCGCCATTCCCCCTCACCCCCACCCTCCACAAACAAATGTGACAGTCACATTAGGGAATCTTGAACGTACAAAATTGGGTAATGTCATACAATTATTAATAAGAAGATGCTTGTGAGGTTGGACAAATAAGAATCTTAGTCATGTGTGGATTTACATATAAAACATTTTATTAAAACAGAACAACAACAAATAAAACTATGTACAGCCATGGCATGTCATCGGTGGACCATTTGTGAATCACAGCCTGCAAGATGAAAAGAAAGATAAGATGGTGCGTCACGCGTCCAGCTAAGGAGAGAGGGAAAGAGAGAAAGTGTGGGAAAGAGGAAGAGAGAGAGAAAGAAAGAAAGAAAGAGTGAGAGAGGAAGACAGAGAAAGAGAAAGAGAGAAAGAGAAAGAGAGAGAAAGTGAGATACAAGGAAGAGAGAAAGAGAGAAACAGTGTGAGAGAGAGGAAGCGAGAGAGAGAAATAGTGAGAGAGAGGAAGAGAGAGAAAGAGAGCAAGCGTGAGAGAGAAAGAGTGAGATACAAGGAATAGAGAAACAGTGTGAGAGAGAGGAAGAGAGAGAGGGGAAGAGAGAGAGGAAGAGTGAGAGAGAGGAAGAGAGAGAGAGAAAGAGTGAGAGTGAGAGAGAGGAAGAGGGAGAGAAAGTGTGAGAGAGAAGAAGAGAGAGAGAGAAAGAGTGAGAGAGAGGATGACAGAGAAAGAGAGAAAGGGTGAGAGAGAGGAAGACAGAGAAAGAGACAAACAGTAAGACAGAGAAAGAGAGACAGAGTGTGAGAGAAAAAGATAGAAAGAGTGAGATACAAGGAAGAGAGAAAAAGAGAAACAGTGTGAGAGAGAGAGAGAGAGAGAGAGAAAGAGTAGGAGAGAAAAAGAGAGAAAGTGAGATACAATGATGAGAGAAACAGTGTGAGAGAGAGGAAGAGAGAGAGAGAGAGAAAGAGTGAGAGAGAGGAAGAAAGAGAGAAATAGTGATAGAGAGGAAGAGAGAGAGAAAGAGGAAGAAAGAGGAAGACAGAGAAAGAAAGAAAGAAAGAAAGAGTGAGAGCAAGGAAGACAGAGAAAGAATGAGAGAGAGAATGCGTGAGATATGAAGTACTGTGTTTTTCAGAACCAGTACTGAACCGGTAACCCAGCGGTGCCAGGGACAACACCCTATGACTTCGGGTCCTTCCTGTTTCAGACTACAGAAACACAGAGTCTTCTAGGTGAAGTCAAAGATCGAATTTATTGGCTGCAACAAAGTAACAGGTATAGAAGTACAACACGGTGTATATTCTCAGGAGACTGATCAATCTTACAAAGCCAGCCTTCTCTTTTTATACAAAATATTATGCTTCAGGCAAACATTCCTATTTTTACAGTTGACCATTCACATATTTTCACTACAAAGAAAAAGCAGAGTCATGATGACAATCCCACATTTCAGTTTGTTCAGCCCACAATCAATTACCCGGCAAGGCCCAGTATTTTCATCAGATATCGACGGACCCCTAATAAAAACGGGCACCTCCTCCTCGTAAAGCAAGTCATAAAGAAAGAAACAGAGGCAGGTGTGTGTAAGATTAGGAAAGGTTTGTGTGCGATGAAAGGTTTATGGCATGTTGTGCCTTGATGCTATCTCGACCGGCCACTGGGAGAGGAACTGCCCAAACAGGTTCTGCCTTGGGCAGTGGAATCAGCTTGCCCAGGTCGCAGAGAAGTCAGCAAAGGTGTATGTGTCCTTCAGAATCATGTTTGGCCTTAATCATTGGCCTATGTGAGGGCAACTCACAAAATGGCTGCCGTACACAAAATGGAACCCAAGGGTTCAGGACGAAAATGACGATTTCAGGGTGAAATCGTCACTCGAATATGACGAAAATGCTTGTACATAGTATACTGGCCATTTTCGGTCTGCTGATATCAAAATCGTCATGATATGACGATGTTTATAACATAGGTCCAAAATTTTCAGTACCACAGACCCTCCTTTTTCCCTTACATAGGCAATAACCTATACTCATGCTAATCTGAGTCCAGGTCTATATTCATAAAGTCATTGAGATGTTGCTGTAGCATCATCCCATTACTTAGCTCATCCCTTGATACAGGTTTCCTTACACATGATGTAGCACAGAGGCCACATAGTGCAGGAGCACACTGTACACACAGACAGAACAGGAAAAGAATGCCTAAGATCATCCCAATGACCATCAGAATTTTCCATCCCCAGGCGGATATCAGTTCCCAGAACCATCCCATGAACGACCAATCTCCTTTATCCACATGAAAAGATTCGGAAATCTTATGCAGTTTGGAAATGGCCTGGTACACTGTTGGAGCGTTATCTGGAATGAAAACACAGCAACTCGATTGGATCACTCTACATACCCCACCTCGGTCTGCAAGTATGACGTCTAACGCGACCCTGTTCTGAAGGGTCATAAGACGATCCGACTGGAGCTCAGCAGTCAAGTTACTAAGGGTACCGGCAGTTTCAACCACGGTGGATTCAACCACTCTTGTCAATTGCCTTATGTTCCTGCTGTTAACCATGGGTCCCCAGAACAGCAGAAAACCCCTCACGAAGTCTCCAAATTCTTGTTCTGCAGTGTCCTCCTCACTGAAGACACCTCTAACTATCCTTGTCTTATGGTAATCTGCCGCCGCTGTGTAGGTGGGAGGCAACAGGAATGAAACAAAGCATGTGCCCGAAAAGTCAGGAGGCAATCATGTATAGGCTCTATCATGGCAGATGAAATAGGTACTCTTAGCTGCTAAGAACGGAGGGGAAGTCTGAGACGCAAAAGCATATGTCTCAGTGCAGATACTCTTCCCTAACTGAGCTCTGGGATTCTTGCCAATACCTTGCAGACATAAGTGACCCTGATGGGGTATTATCCAAATCGGGGAAGATCTCTTAGCTTGCTGTTTCTCACTCAGAGTAACTCCATATCCGGTCACGTTCCATCCTATATATACTAGTGTCTCATCTCTCGGGATAGTCTCATAGGAGATATCTTCCTTAACCATGTCTACTATACCCTTAACTAGAGCACTATTCTTAGGATTATCTTCCACAGAACGTAGGGGGTAGGTTTCATGTGTGTAAATGAACATTGTTCTGTATGCCCACACAGAACCATTGTGGCTGAATGGCAGGACAAGATAAGGGATACCTTTATCCGTTGTGTGAGGCATAAGACCACACACCCAACAGTTGGTCATGTTCATTACTAGTTGGTGTTGGTGCAAAAGCTGAACGAAAGAGTTATTAATAAACTCTAATCTCCTAGCGGATTCATGTTCAGGAAGAGGTTGAAAGGAATGTGAGGAAATAGTAGTAGGAGGAGGTATGGGCGATGAAGTGGGTGCAAATGTCACTCGAAAAGAGAACAGAACATATCCTATGAAAAACATCATTACACTGAACAATATGAAAATACATAATATCAAAAAGCTTTTCTTGGTCATCATTCTGCAAATTGTAGTCTTAAAGTTCATTTGTTTGGCAGGTCTCTCCATCTCGAAAAACTCCATCCTCTCTAAAATGCTGCTCGCGATGGTAGGGTGTTCTAGGCTAAGGAATGCTTCTGTCAGTCCAGGGCAACTCCCTTAGACCAACCAGAACCGTCGACCTAACGTCTTCGGCTGCACCCCAAAGACTTGGGCAACCGCGACACTACAGCGGAACCCGGATGGTGGTTCGAAAAACAAAAATAAAAAAGTTTCTCAGATGAGAGAGCTGCACTTTCAAAAATTTTAGTAAAGAAAAGGAAGTTTTTTTTTATTTGTCCATAGTTCTCGGCCTCAGGTTATAGCGTTGTTTCCCAGATACTGTCTGGTCTTGAAACAGGAGTTCAGGCTCTGTAGTGTCCAATCGATTTGTCGGCGGCACAGCTTCTTGTAAAAGATTGTCACTTTCTTGTTCAGAAATCGTTCCTTTTATGCGTGCATCACTGAAAGCCAGAAAACGAGGCACAGTCTCAGTCTCAGAGTCAGCAACACCCTCCTGGACCCACCGGTCGTACGGCAGAGGCAAAGGGACCCTCTTGCAATGTACGCCGGGGATCCAGTTTTTCTTCCCCTCCACTCGAACAGCTGATCTTGTTGAGAGAAGAACTAGATGAGGGCCGGTCCACCGGGGCTGGTCATTCTTTGTTCGTTGAAAATTCTTGACCAGCACCCAGGATCCAGGGTCGATATGGTGTCCTGGAGCTTCAGAGACCTGAGGCAGAGTGTCCTGAGCCTGTTGGTGTAAAACACGCAATTTAGCCGTCAATTCGTACAAATAGTCAAGCAGTACAGGGTGTTCGATTTCACTAAATTTGGTCGGCCTTGGCACTCCCCATGTGTTAGCCGGGCGGCCGAACACGATTTCGTATGGGCTAAGCCCCACTCGCGAATGCACAGTCATTCTGGTTGATAGGAGTGCTAAAGGCAGAGCGTCAGGCCATTTAAGACCAGAGCTAGCTTGGATTTTGGCCAATTTCAGTTTTAATGTGCCATTGTAGCATTCTACTAGTCCAGCTGATTGGGGGTGATTTGCAGCGTGGAATTTCTGTTGGATGCCTAGCCCTTCACATACTTTCTTCATCACTCGACCCACAAATTCACTCCCATTGTCACTCCAGACCATTCTCGGCATTCCGAACCTAGGGAAGAACTCTTTGGCAAGGGCTTTAACTGTGGACAAGGCAGTGTTGTCCTTTAAGGGATATGCTTCTATCCATCTTGAAAAGGCACAAACCACAACGAGTACGTATTTCAGATTGTTGCTCCTTTCCATGTGGACGAAATCTAGCTGCAAAACTTCGAACGGATACGTTGGAGGCGCAAAATGACCAGCTGGAGTTGGGGTTCCCCTACCAGGATTGTATTTCAGACACACCATACAATTTTTGACCACGTTCTCTGCACACTTGGGAATTCCAGCATTTTGCCATACTGGAGCCAACAACTTACAAATCCCTTTCACACTGATATGAGCCATTCCATGAGCCATTGTAACAACTGCAAGCACATACGCATCGGGTAACAACCATCTCTGATGCTCTGACAATTCAACCCAACAACCATTCACATCCAATTTACCCGTACTTTCTCTCCACACACTCAACTCTTTCTCTGTAGCTTCAGCTTGAATAGACTTCACACTTTCTATCGTGTCTTCACACATTCCCACGTCACCAATCCATCTTGCAGGGCCGCAACATACATTCGACTCATCACATCCCTCGCTGTTTCTTTTGCGACTTCGTCAGCAAATGCATTTCCACGACCAACATCATCAGTCACTTTCTTGTGTGCACTGCATTTTACAATCGCAACTTGCAATGGCAAGGTAAGTGACTCGAGGAGTTCATTCTCCAATTGGCCATGCTGAATCTTAGTTCCATGCGAAGTCAGGAACCCACGTTCTTTCCAAAATCGTCCAAAACTGTGAGCCACACCAAATGCATACTGGCTGTCGGTATATATGGTCACTTTCATTCCTTTCGACAACACACACGCTCTCGTGAGTGCAATCAATTCTGCTGCTTGAGCTGAATTATGTGGGATACGTGCAGCTTCAACAATCGTATGCAAATTTGTAACAGCATAGGCCGCAGTCGTATCACCATTCGGAAGCTTGAAGCATGAACCCTCCACCCATAAGGTACCATCACACTTTGAAAGAGGAGTGTCCTGAAGGTCTATTCTCCCTTTCGTTTCTTCTTCTGTTCTGAGAAAACAATCATGCTGTTCAGAAGTATCTAACTCTGTCTCAATCGGCAACAACGTAGCTGGGTTAAGCGTGTTGCATCTTTTTATGTGCACATGACTCGCTAACAGTGTTAACTCATAACCTGACAACCGAGCACTAGTTAAGTGCTGTGTCTTGGTCCGGTTTAACAACGTGTCCACTGCATGTGGAACCATCACAATCAATGTATTATTCATAACTAAACCAGCAGACTGCCGAATAGAAACAGCTGCTGCCGCTGTCGCTCTCAAGCAACTCGGCAATGCTTTAGCTACCGGGTCCAAAGTCGATGAAAAATACGCACATGGACGCTGCCTGTTTCCGAACAACTGTGTCAACACAGATAATGCACATCCTTCTTTCTCATGGACATACAATGTAAAAGGCTTACTGTAGTCGGGGGTACCCAACACAGGAGCCGAACATAATGCATTGCGCAATTCGGAAAAACTTTTCTGACACTCTTCAGACCATGGGAGGGGATTCGGTGTATTTTTACAAGTTAATGCCACCAAAGGTTTGGCCAACAACGAAAAATTTGGTATACATTGTCTACAATATGATGTAATACCCAAGAAAGCACGCACTTCTCTCTGTGTCTTTGGCACACTCAATTTCGCTATTGCCTGAATTCTCTCTGGGGTCAGTTTCCTTCCCTCCTTCGATAAGAGATGACCTAGGTAGGTCACTTCTTGTCGACAATATTGCAACTTTGAAAGAGACACTTTGTGGTGTAACTCAGACAAACGACGCAACAATGACAACGTTGCTTCTTTACAGATTTCCTCAGTATCTGCAGCAACAAGCAAATCATCGACGCACTGAATAAGGGTAGCGCCATCAGGTAAAACAATCGTATCAAGTTGTGTTTTCAAAGCTTGACTATATATTGATGGGCTTTCACAGTAGCCCTGGGGAGCGCGTTTGAAGCGGAAGCTTCGACCTCCTAAACTGAAGCCGAAAATATCCCTACTTTCCTCAGCAATAGGGATGCTGAAGAAAGCATTCTTTAAGTCAATGACAGAGAACCAAGTCGCAGAAGCTGGAATCATAGTCAATAGGGCAGTGATATCAGGAACAACTGGAAATTGTGGCACAACGATTTTATTCACCTCTCTAAGATCAATCACAAATCTGTAAACAGGTGGCTGGGAAGGATCAGTACGCTTCAAACCAGGCAGAACAGGACTATTGCAAACGTTGCCTCTTGTCTCTTCAATTACATCTTTTTCAATCAAATCATAAATGATCGCTAGCAACGCTTTCTCACCTTCACTAGAAATCTTATATTGGGGAATTCGAGGCATTTTAACATTGGCTTTCAATGTCACAACATATGGCGGTATTTCCAGAAGACCCACATCATTAGGACCAGTAGCCCAAAGAACTTCAGGAAGAGACGACAACTCTGTCGGAAGTTTATCCTTTGACAAATACATTGGAGAAATCACTTTCTTACCCAGTGTAAGTTGTACTCCTGAAGGAGAACAATACAAGGTTGCATACAATCTTTTCAACAGATCTAATCCTAACAAGTTTTCACCACAACCTGTCGTCAGAATAAGGGGTGCTTCTAATTCACAAGGTCCAACAGAAAGGGACATAGGACTAGAAATCGGGTTCCTAACCGGGGCGCCAGAAAAACCTACTGAGACATTCATTTCGCCAGACAAAGGTGCGCCAGGGAGTTTAGAGTGCATAATAGAACTCTTTGTAGCACCAGTATCCAACAGAAAAGGTTCTGACACACCTGATGTAATCACCTCAACATAAGGTCCACTCTGATCTACTGGAACTGAAACAACTCCCTCTCTTTGTCTATGGCTGTCCTAGCAATCATTACCTTCCATATTCTCATCTTCTGCATAGTAGTCATCAGTATAGTACTGAGCTGTCCTACTAGACGCGTTATTCTGCTGATCAAACCTATTCATTGAATTTTGAGGCGGAAATGAACACGCGTTCTGGGGGAAATTTCCACGTCCTCTACCTCTAGGCGCTTGTGAAGTACCTCGACCTCGTGCGCTGGAAACACCATTCATACACTGTAGCAGAGCAGGGCAGCTACTTTTAAAATGGCCCTCTTCTTTACAATATGCACACTGATTAGGGCCTACAGGAAAACGATGTTGAGGATATTCGGTCCTTTGCATGTTTCTCTGAAACTGCTGAGGCTGCTGATCGTTACTTTGGCCACCACGAGGCGGTTATGCCTGTTGTAAGAGGACCTTTCTTTTTAACTCTTTCGTTTTCTTGTCTGCTCTATCTTTCTCATCTTTATCTCTATTCTCATAATACTGTGAAGTAGCCAATATCTGTGCTGAAGAGGAAACGGCCCACGAACTTTCTGAATCTTTTAATTTTTTACACAACTCGGGAAGCAAATTGTGCACAAACTTGTCAACGAACAACCGTTGACCACCTTCTGTACTCATATCTTGACCGCTGTGGTCGACAAACGTCTCCTCAAACCTAGTGAAGAAATCAGACACTGTTTCATCTTTCTTCTGCTTACACGCGGACAACTTGTCCCAATTCACTCGCATCGCAGGCATTAAAGTCTTCATGTAAGTAATTATCCTACCAGGAAGTTCTGCTACTAAAGGCTCAGGTTTAGCGCCACCAACTTGTCGGTCATTTGCAGCACTAATATTAGCCCATGAGTCACCTAACTCCTGATCATGAGCCGCATGACGAATCTTTCCCCATAAAGGCTGTGGAACAACATTTCCAAACAACATGTCTATATCCGCTAAATTCATAATGCAAGAGCCTACAGTCTGTGACAATTCCTTGTAATACCCTGCAGGATTTTTACGGGGATCAGGTAATGTCTGCTTAAGGGCCAATACTTCAGCGCGCTTCCATGGAACATGTACCCAAACACGCTGAAAGTGTGGCTGAATAGGTGGATTAGCGTTTGGGTCCCCTTCTCTCCATTGTGGGGGAACTTCTCTCATGGGATATTGTCTCACCTTCTTTTTAACAGAGGAATCAGACTCAAACAATGACCGAGAAACAGTTCCACTCCTAAACGACAACAATGTCGCAACTGCTTTCTTAACATCTGAACTCACAATTGTGCCTTTCCCAAACTCGTACCGTACATGACATAACTCAGGCGGATTGGGTTCTAAATCATTCTCTTCTAAATCCTCACTCAGGAAAGTACACATTTTCTCAAAAACGTATCTCTGTTTTGGTGCTTCCCACTGATGGAAGACATCCATAACAGACTCTAGCTCATACCTCGTCGGTTCGGTAACCCATTTATGTGCCAAGTAATTCAATGTTTCCTTCTCCCTAGAATCAGGCAGTTGGCTACGTAACTGTTTACGCTCTGAGACAGGAGATACACCTGTTGCTCCAAAGAGAGGATAAAGAAGGCTAGCAACAGTGCGAGTCATTCTCTGTCGAACAGAAGGAGAAGTCGATGAAAGGACAGGCGGAAGAGCAGAGTGAGGCAAATCAGACGCAGAGGCAGTATCAGGAGGAATACCAGGAGTGGTAGTTGATATAGTGGTCAAAGTTGTAGGAAGTAAAGGCAGAGCAGATGTCAAAGTCGGTGGCCCTTGAGGAGGCTGCACCGGAAGAGTAGGAGCCAACTGAAGAGCAGCTGGTGACTGTGGAAGAACTTGAGGCACAACAATCGGGGGTTGCACGACTAGAGGTTGCGGAGGTGCGGTAGCATTCTGCGCATAAGGGGGTGGCAAACTCAATAAATGCGACATTAGAGGGTCTTTTTCAATGTCTTTTGCTGCATCTTGCTGAAGAGGCGGCAAAACTAGATAGCATTTATCGATCGCCATTTTACATTGCCTGTGCAACTGTTCACTCGCTTGTTCTTCCTCATCATCTTTATATTGCATAGCCGCTTGCATTATCGAGATACCCTTTTGTCTTCTATTTTTCTTTGCTAATTTAATTTCCTTCTGTTTGGCTTCTTTTCGCCATAGGCGGAAAGAGTCAAACATCGCCGGCCGGGCTTTCTTCTTGAAAAGTTTAATTTCTAGATTATCTAGGATTTCAGTGTCAAAGCTACCATATTGGGGCCATTTTAAAACACCATCCTTTCTGGTGTATTTGATCCATACTTAATTATATGTGATGGGGCCTACTCCATGTTTCACATAAAGTTCATAAATTGGAGTTCCAATCGGAGGAACCGGACACGAGTCCTCCAATCGGGAATCCCTATTACAACCAAGACAAAACAAATTTCCAAGTCTGCTAAGACCAGGCATCTTCGCTCACTAGTCTAGCTTCAAACTTCAAGGGATTATCGAATACGATATTCTCGTGAATACACGAGTCCCTCGGCTTTGGTACTTGCAAGTTCCAAATCAAAGATCCCAAGGGGATACCCAAACTAAGAACCAACTAAGGACTGGGAGACGCTCCACTTATACTTAACTGAGGTATCGATGACTGCACCAGAAGACTCGTCTATCGTTTCGCTCTACCAAACATCAAGGGTCCAAAACAGGGCGATAGTCAGGGCAGCAGTCCTTCGTAGCCGTCGGGAAGCGGGGAACCTCGCAGCAAAGACTTTCGGACCACGTCGACATGCAGGGGTCGATGAAGTGGCGGCCTTCCTCCAGAATTTTCACACGAAGCTCCTCACGAACCTCTGGCTTGGACCGGTACCGCTGAAATCGCCCCACGTTGGGCGCCAACTGAAGTACTGGGTTTTTCAGAACCGGTACTGAACCGGTAACCCAGCGGTGCCAGGGACAACACCCTATGACTTCGGGTCCTTCCTGTTTCAGACTACAGAAACACAGAGTCTTCTAGGTGAAGTCAAAGATCGAATTTATTGGCTGCAACCAAGTAACAGGTATCCTAGAAGTACAACACGGTGTATATTCTCAGGAGACTGCTCAATCTTACAAAGCCAGCCTTCTCTTTTTATACAAAATATTATGCTTCAGGCAAACATTCCTATTTTTACAGTTGACCATTCACATATTTTCACTACAAAGAAAAAGCAGAGTCATGATGACAAACCCACATTTCAGTTTGTTCAGCCCACAATCAATTACCCGGCAAGGCCCAGTATTTTTATCAGATATCGACGGACCCCTAATAAAAACGGGCACCTCCTCCTCGTAAAGCAAGTCATAAAGAAAGAAACAGAGGCAGGTGTGTGTAAGATTAGGAAAGGTTTGTGTGCGATGAAAGGTTTATGGCATGTTGTGCCTTGATGCTATCTCGACCGGCCACTGGGAGAGGAACTGCCCAAACAGGTTCTGCCTTGGGCAGTGGAATCAGCTTGCCCAGGTCGCAGAGAAGTCACCAAAGGTGTAAGTGTCCTTCAGAATCATGTTTGGTCTTAATCATTGGCCTATGTGAGGGCAACTCACAAAATGGCTGCCGTACACAAAATGGAACCCAAGGGTTCAGGACGAAAATGACGATTTCAGGGTGAAATCGTCACTCGAATATGACGAAAATGCTTGTACATAGTATACTGGCCATTTTCGGTCTGCTGATATCAAAATCGTCATGATATGACGATGTTTATAACATAGGTCCAAAATTTTCAGTACCACAGATACAAGGAAGAAAGAAAGAGAGAAAGAGTGTGAGAGAGGAAGAGAGAGAGAGAAAGCGTGAGAGAGAGGAAGAAAGAGAGAGAAAGAGTGAGAGAGGGGAAGACAGAGAAAGATAGAAAGAGAGAGAGAGAAAGAGTGAGATACACGGAAGAGAGAAAGAGAGAAACAGTGTGAGAGAGAGGAAGAGAGAGAGAAACAGTTTGAGAGAGAGGAAGAGAGAGAGAAAGACTGAGCTATAGGAAGAGAGAGAAAGAAAGAATGAGAGAGGAAGAGACAGAGAAAGAAAGAAAGTGTGAGAGAGAGAAAGGAAGAGATGGAGAGGGAGTGTTGACACTGGAGTAAATCTTCGCAGCTCACTTTTCTACCACTGGTGTGTCTCCAACCACATGCTGGGACATAGTGCACCCTCAAGTTTAGTCATCTGAAAGATTGTATAGAATTAGTAATTGCAGAGTGCATACAACTGCGCACTCAGGCTGCTGCACCGCATCCACTGCCACTAATTGGAGGTGTCTTTGTGCTCTTGTACACCCAGGCTGCTGCACACTATCCACTCCCACCGCCCAGAGGTGACTGTCCGCTGCGACGGAAAGAAGCCTTTCTGCTCCCTTCCGCCACCGGCATGTGTGTAAGAGGGTCCACCACATGCTGAAGCAACCTTCTCAGGCGTTGCGTACTCACGGTAAAGCAGAGTGCATAATTCAGATTGGGTGTTGATTGTCAGGATGGCAACGCATCATCGCAGGTTCCACACGCGTTCAGCTCTGGTGGCAATGAGTGGCGGGAGTTCCGTGTTGGGAGTGTATGTCAATTCGTGAATCACAGCCTGTTAGATAAAAAGCAAGATAAGATTGTGCGTCATGCGTCCATCAAAGGGGCGAGGAAGAGAGAGAAAGAAAGAGTGAGAGGAAGACAGAGAGAAAAAGAAAGAAAGAGTGAGATAAAGACAGAGGGAAAGAGTGAGAGGAAGAGAGAGAGAAAAAGAAAGAGAGACTGAGATGAAGACAGAGAAAGAGAGAAAGAGTGAGAAAGACAAAGAGAGAGAGAAACTGTGAGAGAGAGGAAGAGAGAGAGAAAGAGAGGAAGAGTGTAAGAAAGAGAGAAACAGAGGAAGTGAGAGAGAGAGAAAGAGTGAGAGAGAGAGAAAGAGAGAGAGAAAGAGAGAAACAGTGTGAGAGAGAGAGAGAGAAAAAAAAAAGAAAGAGTGAGAAAGACAAAGAGAGATAGAAATAGTGAGAGAGGAAGAGAGAGAAAGAGAGAAAGAGCGAAAGAGTATGAGAAAGAGGAAGAGAGAAACAGAGGAAGAGTGAGAGAGAGAGAGAAAGAGAGAAACAGTGTGGGAGCAAAAGAGAGAGAAAGAATGTGAGGGAGAGAAAGGAAGATATGAGGGACAGTGAGTGCCCACGCTGTGGACAAAACCCTCACAGCTCACCTTTATGCCACCCCTGTGTCTCCAACCATGTCCCGGGACCTAGTGGAGCCCTCAAGCTCCCACATCTGAAACATTGTACAGAATTAGTAATGGCAGAGTATATATGACTGCATATGCCTAAATCGCTGTGCCGCCTTTGTGCATCCAGGCTACTGTACCCCATCCACTCCCGCTGCCCAGAGGTATCTGCCCACTGCTGTGCACCCAGGCCTCACTGCTCACCTTTTCTCAGACAGGCAACTTCCACATCATGCAGCCCCGCTCTGCAAGCCAACAAGTCTTACATTTGGTGCTGAGTCTAGTGTACCCATCATCATCGTAGGCTGCACATCCGCTCAGTCCTTGCGGGGCCACTAACTCAGTGACCAGTGAGGCCACGCAGGTGGCGGTAGGCCCCCGCAGTTCCATGGATCAGGCCTACACTGCGGTCCAGCAGGGCATACAAAACATGAGGTGTCCGGACCACCGGGACGGGCCATCACCGTGTCGGAGTGTGCCTGTGCCGGCCACAGTGCATCTGGTGCGAGCAACTCTAAAATGGTGTAGAGCATGTGCGCCCGGTCTTTTTTATGGGTAGGGTCACGTGTCCTGTGACGCTTGTGCTGGATGGGTGTGGTGTGGGTGTATACCAGCCATGAGGGTGTGGTTGTGGCATACTGGCAACTAGACCTGTGACCAGCAGATCACTACAATGAAAATCTGGGCCATGTAGCATTGTTGTCCTTCCCTGTAAGCGTAAGTGGAGTGGGCTGGCCTGGCTAATGCCAGTCCTGCGTGAGGCTGTGAAGAATGACTCCAGATGTGGCTCCGTCGTGAGCAGTATGAGGAATCAGCTGATGCGGGTGTCTGTGTTGTAGTTCTGCCGTCACCCGGGTCGCAAGCGCCAATATGCTACTCTGTGAGCCAAGTCCCACAACATGGCCAACACGGAAGGTATGGGGAATCACTGACCCTACATTCATCCATAGTTCCACACAAGAAAGATGGTGGATTTGACACATCTGTGTGGATATGAATGTTTATTGCACATTCAGTGGAGTGTTGCAGCTGTAGAAATACAGGGCCATGGAAAGTTCAAGTTTCAGTTTTTGGCACATGGAGGGCAGCCAATTAGAGCCAAGCTCATTGTAGGGGTTAGGTTGCGCCAACATATGTACTTATACAATCACTCCGCCAATCCCCACGCACTTATAAATTCACTATACACTCTCCTTGCAGCACTCTAATGATCCCGTCTCTATGTACGTACTTCTACAAAGACCGAGACAAAGTTACATAACCAAAGTTTTCCCCACTGTCAAAGGTAAGATGGTTGCGTACGCTGTCCAGAGCACAATGTAATGTGGTAGGGCCCAGGGGCAGCATGTTGTATACATAATGAACACACAGACACAGATAGATAGTGGAACTGGGTATGGGCACGTGCGCTCGACTCCTTTTTATGACCAGGGTCACATGTCCAGTTATGTCTGTGCTAGAAGTGTGTGGGGTGAGTGTAAGCCAGCCCTCCGGGAATGGTTGGTGCTGGCAACAAGTACAACAGTAATCATTGGATCAGACACAGAGATTAAATCATAAATGGTCAATGATTTGTGCGCCACTAAGGTAGGGGCACCAGATGTGAAATAATACACAAAAGATTACATCAAAAAGGGTCCATGACTTGTGGTACACTGAGGTAGGGGAAGCAGATGTGATATTATACACAAAATAGTGTACCATAAAGGGTTCATCAGTTGTGCTGCATTGAGATAGGGGCATCAGAAGCATTTAGCGTCTTCGCAGCCAGAGATGATGCGTGGTGCGGGAGACCGGCACTGGGAGCAATGTCTGTTGCCTATACTGGACTGCGTCATATGCAATCGCGACTCGATGTGAATTGTGAGCCCTGCTATCCGCAGTGTAGATCGAAGGCAGTAGTCAGCACAGACATAGAGTAATGCTTTTAGTCATTTCCTCTTGACAAAATTTGAGGACATAGAGTACAATTCTCTCTGCAATAAATAAATCATGTCTCAATTTGAATTGAGAAAAGAATGGTGATGGATTAAACCCAGATCAGTTGACTGGGGGTGAGTGATTGATTTGCTCAAACGCTCCGTCCATCATCCCCTTTTGTATCGCTTTGTTCGCCCTAAGTGTGGCAGGGTATGCTCAGACGTGAGTCCCTTGCTCACTTGGCCAATGGATTCAAGATAGCCTGGCTGATGAGGATTATGAATCCGAAACCAGTCCCAGGATGCTTGTTTCCGGTCCATGGAAGACATGGCTTGGCAGTTCGGGCTGGACTGTTCCCATGAGGCACAGGGTCATACTGATTTGCATATAGCCATGTCTGAAATGGGGTGGCTGAGTGGGCTAAAGAATGGTGATGGATTAAACCCAGATCAGTTGACTGGGCGTGAGTGTTTGATTTGCTCAAAGCTCCGTCCATCATCCCCTTTTGTATCGCTTTGTTCGCCCTAAGTGTGGCAGGGTATGCTCAGACGTGAGTCCCTTGCTCATTTGGCCACTGGATTCAAGATAGCCTGGCTGATGAGGATTATGAATCAGAAACCGGTCCCAGGATGCTTGTTTCCGGTCCATGGAAGACATGGCTTGGCAGTTCGGGCTGGACTGTTCCCATGAGGCACAGGGTCAGACTGATTTGCATATAGCCATGTCTGAAATGGGGTGGCTGAGCGGGCTAAAGAATGTTGATAGATTAAACCCAGATCAGTTGACTGGGGGAGAGTGTTTGATTTGCTCAAACGATCCGTCCATCATCCCCTTTTGTATAGCTTTGTTCGCCCCAAGTGTGGCAAGGTATGCTCAGACGTGAGTCCCTTGCTCACTTGGCCACTGGATTCAAGATAGCCTGGCTGATGAGGATTATGAATCCGAAACCGGTCCCAGGATGCTTGTTTCCGGTCCATGGAAGACATGGCTTGGCAGTTCGGGCTGGACTGTTCCCATGAGGCACAGGGTCAGATTGATTTGCATATAGCCATGTCTGAAATGGGGTGGCTGAGTGGGCTAAAGAATGGTGATGGATTAAACCCAGATCAGTTGACTGGGGGTGAGTGTTTGATTTGCTCAAAGCTCCGTCCATCATCCCCTTTTGTATCGCTTTGTTCGCCCTAAGTGTGGCAGGGTATGCTCAGACGTGAGTCCCTTGCTCATTTGGCCACTGGATTCAAGATAGCCTGGCTGATGAGGATTATGAATCCGAAACCGGTCCCAGGATGCTTGTTTCCGGTCCATGGAAGACATGGCTTGGCAGTTCGGGCTGGACTGTTCCCATGAGGCACAGGGTCAGACTGATTTGCATATAGCCATGTCTGAAATGGGGTGGCTGACCTGGCTAAAGAATCTTGATAGATTAAACCCAGATCAGTTGACTGGGGGAGAGTGTTTGATTTGCTCAAACGCTCCGTCCATCATCCCCTTTTGTATAGCTTTGTTCGCCCCAAGTGTGGCAAGGTATGCTCAGACGTGAGTCCCTTGCTCACTTGGCCACTGGATTCAAGATAGCCTGGCTGATGAGGATTATGAATCCGAAACCGGTCCCAGGATGCTTGTTTCCGGTCCATGGAAGACATGGCTTGGCAGTTCGGGCTGGACTGTTCCCATGAGGCACAGGGTCAGACTGATTTGCATATAGCCATGTCTGAAATGGGGTGGCTGAGTGGGCTAAAGAATGGTGATGGATTAAACCCAGATCAGTTGACTGGGGGTGAGTGTTTGATTTGCTCAAACGCTCCGTCCATCATCCTCTTTTGTATCGCTTTGTTCGCCCTAAGTGTGGCAGGGTATGCTCAGACGTGAGTCCCTTGCTCACTTGGCCACTGGATTCAAGATAGCCTGGCTGATGAGGATTATGAATCCGAAACCGGTCCCAGTATGCTTGTTTCCGGTCCATGGAAGACATGGCTTGGCAGTTCGGGCAGGACTGTTCCCATGAGGCACAGGGTCAGACTTATTTGCATATAGCCATGTCTGAAATGGAGTGGCTGAGTGGGCTAAAGAATGGTGATGGATTAAACCCAGATCAGTTGACTGGGGGTGAGTGTTTGATTTGCTCAAACGCTCCGTCCATCATCCCCTTTTGTAACGCTTTGTTCGCCCTAAGTGTGGCAGGGTATGCTCAGACGTGAGTCCCTTGCTCACTTGGCCACTGGATTCAAGATAGCCTGGCTGATGAGGATTATGAATCCGAAACCGGTCCCAGGATGCTTGTTTCCGGTCCATGGAAGACATGGCTTGGCAGTTCGGGCTGGACTGTTCCCATGAGGCACAGGGTCAGACTGTTTTGCATATAGCCATGTCTGAAATGGGGTGGCTGAGTGGGCTAAAGAATGGTGATGGATTAAACCCAGATCAGTTGACTGGGGGTGAGTGTTTGATTTGATCAAACGCTCCGTCCATCATCCCCTTTTGTATCGCTTTGTTCGCCCTAAGTATGGCAGGGTATGCTCAGACGTGAGTCCCTTGCTCACTTGGCCACTGGATTCAAGATAGCCTGGCTGATGAGGATTATGAATCAGAAACCGGTCCCAGGATGCTTGTTTCCGGTCCATGGAAGACATGGCTTGGCAGTTCGGGCTGGACTGTTCCCATGAGGCACAGGGTCAGACTGATTTGCATATAGCCATGTCTGAAATGGGGTGGCTGAGTGGGCTAAAGAATGGTGATGGATTAAACCCAGATCAGTTGACTGGGGGTGAGTGTTTGATTTGCTCAAACGCTCCGTCCATCATCCCCTTTTGTATCGCTTTGTTCGCCCTAAGTGTGGCAGGGTATGCTCAGACGTGAGTCCCTTGATCACTTGGCCACTGGATTCAAGATAGCCTGGCTGATGAGGATTATGAATCCGAAACCGGTCCTAGGATGCTTGTTTCCGGTCCATGGATGACATGGCTTGGCAGTTCGGGCTGGACTGTTCCCATGAGGCACAGGGTCAGACTGATTTGCATATACCCATGTCTGAAATGGGGTGGCTGAGTAGGCTAAACAATGGTGATGGATTAAACCCAGATCAGTTGACTGAGGGTGAGTGTTTGATTTGCTCAAACGCTCCGTCCATCATCCCCTTTTGTATCGCTTTGTTCGCCCTAAGTGTGGCAGGGTATGCTCAGACGTGAGTCCCTTGCTCACTTGGCCACTGGATTCAAGATAGCCTGGCTGATGAGGATTATGAATCCAAAACCGGTCCCAGGATGCTTGTTTCCGGTCCATGGAAGACATGGCTTGGCAGTTCGGGCTGGACTGTTCCCATGAGGCACAGGGTCAGACTGATTTGCATATAGCCATGTCTGAAATGGGGTGGCTGAGTGGGCTAAAGAATGGTGATGGATTAAACCCAGATCAGTTGACTGGGGGTGAGTGTTTGAATTGCTCAAACGCTCCGTCCATCATCCCCTTTTGTATCGCTTTGTTCGCCCTAAGTGTGGCAGGGTATGCTCAGACGTGAGTCCCTTGCTCACTTGGCCACTGGATTCAAGATAGCCTGGCTGATGAGGATTATGAATCTGATACCGGTCCCAGGATGCTTGTTTCCGGTCCAATGAAGACATGGCTTGGCAGTTAGGGCTGGACTGTTCCCATGAGGCACAGGGTCAGACTGATTTGCATATAGCCATGTCTGAAATGGGGTGGCTGAGTGGGCTAAAGAATGGTGATGGATTAAACACAGATCAGTTGACTGGGGGTGAGTGTTTGATTTGCTCAAACGCTCCGTCCATCATCCCTTTTGTATCACTCAATTTGAATTGTGAGCTCTGCTGACCGCAGCGTAGGTGTTTGGAACTAAAGATGAAACATTTATGTAATACACTGTCGAAATATGTAGGTTTCAGGGACGTTATAGTTAGTTGCCTACTGGACTCTGAAATCAATGAATGAAGACTGAATTTGAATTGTGAGCCCTGCTGAGCACAGTGTAGGCTGGAGGCAGCAGTCAGGAATGGCCCACAGCCACGTGACATTGACTTGAGCTGCATAGAGTTTGTTAGTTATAGGTGTGGCACTCAGCTTATGCGCAGCCAGCGATGATGCAATGTCTCTTGCCTACTGGACTGCGTCATCTGCAATTGCAACTCAATCTGAATTGTGAGCCCTGCTGTCCACGGTGTAGACTGCCATTCAGTGTTCATTTCGGCTTGCAAGATGAATTTGGTCATTGTAGTAAAGCTATAACTGATATAAAACAAGTTCATGAAGCAAGGATACTAAAAGGATATTGTGTAGGTTTGAGGGACGTTATACTTAGTTGCCTACTACACTCTGTAACGAATGAATGAAGACTCAATTTTAATTGTGAGCCCTAATGACCACCGTGTAGGCAGGAGGCAGCGGTCAGCAAGGGCCCAGAGCCACGTGGGATTGAGTTGAGCTGCACAGGTATTGGCAATTCAGCATGTGTGCAGCCAGCTATGATAAGTGGTGCACTGAGTTAGTGACACCAGAAGCAACCAGCGTGTGTGCAACCTGCGATGATGTGTGGTCCGGGCGGGCTGCACTGGAAGCAATGTCTTTTGCCTACTGAATTCTGCCTTAATAAGTCCATGTGGCGATGACTTATGGTGCAATGAGTTAGTGGCACCTGAAGCACTCAGCGGGTGCGCACCCTGCGATGATGCTTGGCCCGGGTGGGCCGCACTGGCAGCAATGTCTTTTGTCTAATGAATTCTGCCTTAATATGGCCACGTGGCGATGACTTATGGTGCAGTGAGTTAGTGGCACCTGAAGCACTCAGCGTGTGCACACCCTGCGATGATACATGGTCTGGGCAGGCCGCACTGGAAACAATGTCTTTTGTCTAATGAATTCTGCCTTAATAAGGGCACGTGCCAATGATCCTTGTTGCAGTGAGTTAGTGGCACCTGAAGCACTCAGCGTGTGCGTACCCTGCGATGATGTGTGGTCCGGGCGGGCCACACCGGGAGCAATGTCTTTTGTCTAATGAAGTCTGCCTTCATAAGGACATGTGGCGTTGAGTTCTGGTGCAGTGAGTTAGTGGTACCTTTGGCGCTCAGCGTGTGCAGTGTCTGCGATGATGCTTGGTCCGGGGGGCTGCGATGAGAGCATTGTGTCTTGCCTACTGGACTGCTTCATCTGCAATCACCACTGAATTGTGAGCCCTACTGTCTGCATTGTAGATAGAAGGTAGTAGTCTGTACAGACATAAGTCTGCGGTGCTGTGCCGCTGGGTTTTGCAGGGGGCCTGTGTCAAGGAGGCCCACGGTCATGGCAGCAGCCATGTGGCAGGGTGAGGGCCGCCTCTCTAGCAGACGTTTTGGCCTTTCCACAAGTGAACCACGCCCAGAGCCCCAGCCTATTTATTCATACTCCTATGCTGGAGTGGCATACGTTGGACCAGCCGACTCCACTTCCACTTCTATGGGGAGCAACACAGCTACATGACCGAGATCTTCCCCACTGCCTGAGGTAACATGGTTGCATCTATTGTCCACAACACTACAAGCACCAGCAGTATATGTACACATGGAGAGGTTTGTGCTCTGCATAGTGAGGTCTGTCCAGCACATCACCGCCACACTTGGTATTGTCTGCATTATTATTGATGGGTGACTTGCGTCCTTCACAGATACTTGGTTGCCACATCTGCCAACATTCAAGTATTGTGTCGCTGAGGGACCATGCCATTTTTGGAAGGTCTGCTGTCCTGTTCTGCGCTGCCTCTGTGGTAGTAGGGAGGCGGGTGGTCCGTGGGGACGTCCTAAGGCTGGTTGCAGTGGGTGTTGTAGCTTTTCTTGGGTATCAGAGCTGCATTATCAGAAACTTTATGACCTGTATTGGTCTTCAGATGTGATTCTGGGCTAGACTCCCTTTCACACTGTAGGTAGTCATCCTGGTTTATACCAGTAAAAGGCAAATGTTAGATTCCCACTGCTAACGCAGCTCATCGTTTTTGGATCGCACACTAGATTTGGCTGGTCATTGAAAATATCAGGAAGTGGTATTTTGTGTTATTTTTGCACTGGAACGCCTACTGTGCATATTATTACAGTTAGTTGTTGCTCTCACTTGTGGCAATTTTTTATGCGAAAGCTATTGCTGGAAAACGGGGATATCATCTGTTTTCACTAGGTTGAGAATGTAATAATAATTTAAAATCAGTGAAAATAACATAGATTTATTGAACATTATAATTAGAAATTAGTATTTAAAAAACCTTTTAAATTCACTGAAAAAACATAGGTTTGAAAGACGTTATAGTTACAAATTAGCATTTAAAAAACCTTTTAAATTCACTGAAAAAACCATAGGTTTCAGGGACATTATAGTTAGTTGAACATTTCACTCGTACAAAACCATATAAATTCTGCTGTTATAGTTAGTTGAACTAACTATAACTCGTGCCCCCGCAATGCACTGCTGATGACGTCACATATTATATCATTCATGACATGGTCAGTGACATCACTGATGAAATCTCAAATGACATCATTGATGTCACTGATGCCCTTTCCTTTACCTGGTCACCACCACTGCCATCGCTGCTGACAATGCTGCAACTGCAGCCACCGGGTACCACTGTTACAGCCACTCGCTACCGCCCCAGACCACAACTCCCAGGGGGCCTTCAAATCTCGCGGCAGGAGCCACGCATCACCTGGGCACCGACGCTTAAAGCTTCTGCTGGGCTCCCGCGGCGCGGGACGCCCTTTCCATTACCTGGTCGCTGCCAATGCCATCGCTGCTGACAATTAGGGGTGGGCGGAATTTGTGTAATCGCATTACTCAAATCTCCGCGAAACGGTAAAAAAATCTCTGCGAACACGCAGAAATACCACCAACACGCGGAATTGCTTGTTCGCAATGCTTTTTTCCTGTTCGCAATCACTGTTTGTGTGCCTGGGGGGAAATATCTCGCGAACACGCATTTTGAGATCACGAACAAGCAAAACGCGGCACGGGACGCCCTTTCCTTTACCTGGTCACCGCCACTGCCATCGCTGCTGTTAACGCTGCAACCGCAGCCACCGGATTCCCGCTGTTACAGCCACCCGCTACCGCCCCGGACCACAACTCCCAAGGGGCCTTGCAAATCTTGTGGCAGGAGCCACGCAGCACCTGGGCACAGGTGCTTAAAGCTTCGGCTGGGCTCCCGCAGCGCAGGACGCGTGCGGGCTCGCCTAGGCCAAGGGCGGGCCCGTCCGAGCCCATCAGAGACTGGAAGAGGCTGGGCCACCCCTCTTTCTTCAGTCCCATCAAAGACCGGTCAGCGTTTATATTATTGTGACTGTAAACGTATTATTGCAGTGTTCTGTGTCCACGTATCTTGCTACCTTGACAGTATGAGTAAGTTCAAGCATAAGGGGGGTGGGCAGGTGTTGCAGGGACTCTCATTAGACCCTCATAAAGTCCCCCCCTCTGAAGCTATCGTACCACCATCTCTGCGCTCAGTAGAACTGGGTATAGTAACGGATAGTACATTTCCAGTGAGTTCACATAACCAAGAGCTCCAGACAAATGGGTCTTCTGTTGCAGCCAGCTCACCATCTTTACCACCCATGCCTCCTGTAAAAGTACTCACCCATCAACAGAGGTCTTTGCTACCAAAAAAAGAAAAGCGCTGGAATGCCAAAAACCACGCATCAGGCATGTAAAATGGTGAAATGTAAAGCGGCAGCCCAGGGTAGCGAGGGTGGTTCTAGGGTTGTTTTAGCCCCAGGTATTACGGAGGATGGTGATGCTAGAACTGAGGCTTCTGGCACTCAGAGGCCACGTATGTCCGAGGCTGCCCTCTTAATTAAGTTTGAAGAAACACTCAAGGTCATTCTTGATCCACTATTATTAAAGCTGTCTGGTATAGACACGAGACTGGCTAAAATTGAGCAGCATTTTCTTTCCTCGTCCCATGTAGCGAGTGTGAGTGCACCCGTGAGTTCCAATGTTCAGAGCCAAGGAAGTATGACCGAAACTATAAAATCTTTTACAGTGGGTGATTGTCCCCTTACCAATAAGGAGAGTGCTACTATGTCAAATTGTCAGAACACACAATTCACAGTTGATAGCGAATCAAGGCGAGGGGAACCATCAGGCCGCCAAGCTTTGGCACTGCTGCAGGTAGGGACTGTGAGTAGTAGTATGTCCCTTCATCTCCCTCCCAAAGCCACACCATATACAGTCATCCTATCTAATGTGCCAGTGCTCCATCTAGGTGGGGACAAACAATGGTCATCACTTAAGAACAAAGCAATTCACCTGCTGAACGCTAGAACTGGGTTGGGCAGGGCTGTATTTAGTGTATTTAAAATGATACGCAGAATTCCATGGGTTGGGCAATCTGCAAAAGCTTTTAGAGGAGACTGCGTGGTTGTAGGTTTTGGGTCCCCATGCCTAGTCCAAACCATTTTGCATAGGGCAGGGTTTGGGCACCTAAACAAGGACAGTATTAACATCTTGCTGCTAGGCTTCTTCTATCGTAATTTTCCAGCCCGTGCTAGAGGGAGGGTGGGTTCAAGGGATGTAGACCAGGTTCAAGGCCCCTATGATTATGTGGTCCCCACCATAACAGATTTGAAATATTTTTTAATCTGAAGGACGTAGATTGACTCGAATTAAACAATATAACCTCTCACCCACACAATGTGTTGGGTGAGGGCGGATGTGCAACAGGTTCCAATACCTTAGGAGGCCCCATACTTATTAGTTTACCCAGCCCTACATGTGATTATGTACAGTCTATAATCAGGCCGGGTGAAGGGGAAGGTGGCTCAATATCTCCTGGTAGTCCCCCGTATAAAGGGACCACTGGCCCAGTTGAAATAACTAGTGTATTTCACCCTCCGTGTTTTAGCCATAATTCAGGCCCCGCTGCAGAACTCAAATTAGCTTCCTGGAACATAGCAAGGCTCTTGTCAAAAACTGTATCAGCAGACTAGTCCCTCTTTATTGCGGGCCATGATATACTGTTTTCCCAAGAAACCTGGGCTATGGACCATGTACATCGTCAGGGCTACTTAAACTTTTCAAAGAGAGTGGAGGGGGGTCAAAGAGGAAGACCAAGGGGGGGCTCACTACTTGGGTTAGACTGTCTAGCTATTATAGGGTGGAAGAGTTGCACATTGCTAGCAGGGACATTCTAATAATTAGGATCCAGCAGGCAAAAATACCAGATTTGTTACTCATTAATATTTATGCAAGGGGCGTGCAAGGAGGGAAAGCATCTCCCTCTGTTGATATTTTAGATGTATTTTTTATCAGAATATAGAGGAACTAATAACTTGATAATAGCTGGTGATTTAAATTGTACTTCTGAACCCCTGGACCTCAATGATGTAAACCTCTGCACAGAGGAGGATGCTGAATGGTCTATTCCATTCTTGGATCTTCTTCCAATTAAAAAATGGTCAGGGGAAGCCCTTCAAATTAAAGGTGTTTTGCATGGGCCGCCAACGGGAGAACAGTTTCAGATAAACAAGGTACGCATACCTTTGGCAATGGTGTGCGTAGCAGTCATATCGATTTTATTCTGCTACACAAGGAAAATGGTGGTCCGTGAACGTATTGAGAGTGACCACAGTCCTTTGCTGTTATCCTTGCACCCTGCATGTACTCCCCTTGGTGTCAGTCCGGCACCACAAATAGATATAAGAGACTTATAACGCGTACAACTACTCTGAAGTATCCTTGCGCGATACGGACTCAGGCGTGTTGAAGGAGAAGATTAAAAGAATGCTTGATTAAAAAGGTGTGTTTTGAGAAGTCTCTTAAAGGCCCCCAAGATCATGCGCATGACGTAAGGCGACTGGAAGACTATTCCAGAGCAAAGCTGCCTTGACCGAGAGTGACTGACCCCCCAATCTAGAGCGTCGAAAGCGGGGGGTGGCCATCAGACGGTGAGAGGCAGAGCGCAGAGAGCGTTGAGGAGTATAAAAGGCCACGTGTTTCTTAATATAAGAGGGACCAGAGTCATGCAGGGCTCTATGTGCTAAGGTGAGGGCCTTGAACTGCACTCTCTGGGACACCAGCAGCCAGTGAAGGTCACGGAGGTGTGACCTTATGTTGGTTCTTTTAGAGATGTTAAATAAGAGTCTTGCCACCGTGTTTTGGATTTCTTGGAGTTTGTTCACTAAGTATCCCAGAATGCCGATGAAAAGCGCATTTGCATAGTCTAAACGGGACAATATAAGTGCCCGAGCCACCATTTCCTTGGCAGGCTGAGGAAGCAAAGGGAAAAATCTACTAAGATTTCTGAAATGGGGTGGCTGAGTGGGCTAAAGAATGGTGATGGATTAAACCCAGATCAGTTGACTGGGGGTGAGTGTTTGATTTGCTCAAAGCTCCGTCCATCATCCCCTTTTGTATCGCTTTGTTCGCCCTAAGTGTGGCAGGGTATGCTCAGACGTGAGTCCCTTGCTCATTTGGCCACTGGATTCAAGATAGCCTGGCTGATGAGGATTATGAATCCGAAACCGGTCCCAGGATGCTTGTTTCCGGTCCATGGAAGACATGGCTTGGCAGTTCGGGCTGGACTGTTCCCATGAGGCACAGGGTCAGACTGATTTGCATATAGCCATGTCTGAAATGGGGTGGCTGACCTGGCTAAAGAATCTTGATAGATTAAACCCAGATCAGTTGACTGGGGGAGAGTGTTTGATTTGCTCAAACGCTCCGTCCATCATCCCCTTTTGTATAGCTTTGTTCGCCCCAAGTGTGGCAAGGTATGCTCAGACGTGAGTCCCTTGCTCACTTGGCCACTGGATTCAAGATAGCCTGGCTGATGAGGATTATGAATCCGAAACCGGTCCCAGGATGCTTGTTTCCGGTCCATGGAAGACATGGCTTGGCAGTTTGGGCTGGACTGTTCCCATGAGGCACAGGGTCAGACTGATTTGCATATAGCCATGTCTGAAATGGGGTGGCTGAGTGGGCTAAAGAATGGTGATGGATTAAACCCAGATCAGTTGACTGGGGGTGAGTGTTTGATTTGCTCAAACGCTCCATCCATCATCCCCTTTTGTATCGCTTTGTTCGCCCTACGTGTGGCAGGGTATGCTCAGACGTGAGTCCCTTGCTCACTTGGCCACTGGATTCAAGATAGCTTGGCTGATGAGGATTATGAATCCGAAACCGGTCCCATGATGCTTGTTTCCGGTCCATGGAAGACATGGCTTGGCAGTTCGGGCTGGACTGTTCCCATGAGGCACAGGGTCAGACTGATTTGCATATAGCCATATCTGAAATGGGGTGGCTGAGTGGGCTAAAGAATGGTGATGGATTAAACCCAGATCAGTTGACTGGGGGTGAGTGTTTGATTTGCTCAAACGCTCCGTCCATCATCCTCTTTTGTATCGCTTTGTTCGCCCTAAGTGTGGCAGGGTATGCTCAGACGTGAGTCCCTTGCTCACTTGGCCACTGGATTCAAGATAGCCTGGCTGATGAGGATTATGAATCCGAAACCGGTCCCAGTATGCTTGTTTCCGGTCCATGGAAGACATGGCTTGGCAGTTCGGGCAGGACTGTTCCCATGAGGCACAGGGTCAGACTTATTTGCATATAGCCATGTCTGAAATGGAGTGGCTGAGTGGGCTAAAGAATGGTGATGGATTAAACCCAGATCAGTTGACTGGGGGTGAGTGTTTGATTTGCTCAAACGCTCCGTCCATCATCCCCTTTTGTAACGCTTTGTTCGCCCTAAGTGTGGCAGGGTATGCTCAGACGTGAGTCCCTTGCTCACTTGGCCACTGGATTCAAGATAGCCTGGCTGATGAGGATTATGAATCCGAAACCGGTCCCAGGATGCTTGTTTCCGGTCCATGGAAGACATGGCTTGGCAGTTCGGGCTGGACTGTTCCCATGAGGCACAGGGTCAGACTGTTTTGCATATAGCCATGTCTGAAATGGGGTGGCTGAGTGGGCTAAAGAATGGTGATGGATTAAACCCAGATCAGTTGACTGGGGGTGAGTGTTTGATTTGATCAAACGCTCCGTCCATCATCCCCTTTTGTATCGCTTTGTTCGCCCTAAGTATGGCAGGGTATGCTCAGACGTGAGTCCCTTGCTCACTTGGCCACTGGATTCAAGATAGCCTGGCTGATGAGGATTATGAATCAGAAACCGGTCCCAGGATGCTTGTTTCCGGTCCATGGAAGACATGGCTTGGCAGTTCGGGCTGGACTGTTCCCATGAGGCACAGGGTCAGACTGATTTGCATATAGCCATGTCTGAAATGGGGTGGCTGAGTGGGCTAAAGAATGGTGATGGATTAAACCCAGATCAGTTGACTGGGGGTGAGTGTTTGATGTGCTCAAAAGCTCCGTCCATCATCCCCTTTTGTATCGCTTTGTTCGCCCTAAGTGTGGCAGGGTATGCTCAGACGTGAGTCCCTTGATCACTTGGCCACTGGATTCAAGATAGCCTGGCTGATGAGGATTATGAATCCGAAACCGGTCCTAGGATGCTTGTTTCCGGTCCATGGATGACATGGCTTGGCAGTTCGGGCTGGACTGTTCCCATGAGGCACAGGGTCAGACTGATTTGCATATACCCATGTCTGAAATGGGGTGGCTGAGTAGGCTAAACAATGGTGATGGATTAAACCCAGATCAGTTGACTGAGGGTGAGTGTTTGATTTGCTCAAACGCTCCATCCATCATCCCCTTTTGTATCGCTTTGTTCGCCCTAAGTGTGGCAGGGTATGCTCAGACGTGAGTCCCTTGCTCACTTGGCCACTGGATTCAAGATAGCCTGGCTGATGAGGATTATGAATCCAAAACCGGTCCCAGGATGCTTGTTTCCGGTCCGTGGAAGACATGGCTTGGCAGTTCGGGCTGGACTGTTCCCATGAGGCACAGGGTCAGACTGATTTGCATATAGCCATGTCTGAAATGGGGTGGCTGAGTGGGCTAAAGAATGGTGATGGATTAAACCCAGATCAGTTGACTGGGGGTGAGTGTTTGAATTGCTCGACCGCTCCGTCCATCATCCCCTTTTGTATCGCTTTGTTCGCCCTAAGTGTGGCAGGGTATGCTCAGACGTGAGTCCCTTGCTCACTTGGCCACTGGATTCAAGATAGCCTGGCTGATGAGGATTATGAATCTGAAACCGGTCCCAGGATGCTTGTTTCCGGTCCAATGAAGACATGGCTTGGCAGTTAGGGCTGGACTGTTCCCATGAGGCACAGGGTCAGACTGATTTGCATATAGCCATGTCTGAAATGGGGTGGCTGAGTGGGCTAAAGAATGGTGATGGATTAAACACAGATCAGTTGACTGGGGGTGAGTGTTTGATTTGCTCAAACGCTCCGTCCATCATCCCTTTTGTATCGCTCAATTTGAATTGTGAGCTCTGCTGACCGCAGCGTAGGTGTATGGAACTAAAGATGAAACATTTATGTAATACACTGTCGAAATATGTAGGTTTCAGGGACGTTATAGTTAGTTGCCTACTGGACTCTGAAATCAATGAATGAAGACTGAATTTGAATTGTGAGCCCTGCTGAGCACAGTGTAGGCTGGAGGCAGCAGTCAGGAATGGCCCACAGCCACGTGACATTGACTTGAGCTGCATAGAGTTTGTTAGTTATAGGTGTGGCACTCAGCTTATGCGCAGCCAGCGATGATGCAATGTCTCTTGCCTACTGGACTGCGTCATCTGCAATTGCAACTCAATCTGAATTGTGAGCCCTGCTGTCCACGGTGTAGACTGCCATTCAGTGTTCATTTCGGCTTGCAAGATGAATTTGGTCATTGTAGTAAAGCTATAACTGATATAAAACAAGTTCATGAAGCAAGGATACTAAAAGGATATTGTGTAGGTTTGAGGGACGTTATACTTAGTTGCCTACTACACTCTGTAACGAATGAATGAAGACTCAATTTTAATTGTGAGCCCTAATGACCACCGTGTAGGCAGGAGGCAGCGGTCAGCAAGGGCCCAGAGCCACGTGGGATTGAGTTGAGCTGCACAGGTATTGGCAATTCAGCATGTGTGCAGCCAGCTATGATAAGTGGTGCACTGAGTTAGTGACACCAGAAGCAACCAGCGTGTGTGCAACCTGCGATGATGTGTGGTCCGGGCGGGCTGCACTGGAAGCAATGTCTTTTGCCTACTGAATTCTGCCTTAATAAGTCCATGTGGCGATGACTTATGGTGCAATGAGTTAGTGGCACCTGAAGCACTCAGCGGGTGCGCACCCTGCGATGATGCTTGGCCCGGGTGGGCCGCACTGGCAGCAATGTCTTTTGTCTAATGAATTCTGCCTTAATATGGCCACGTGGCAATGACTTATGGTGCAGTGAGTTAGTGGCACCTGAAGCACTCAGCGTGTGCACACCCTGCGATGATACATGGTCCGGGCAGGCCGCACTGGAAACAATGTCTTTTGTCTAATGAATTCTGCCTTAATAAGGGCACGTGCCAATGATCCTTGTTGCAGTGAGTTAGTGGCACCTGAAGCACTCAGCGTGTGCGTACCCTGCGATGATGTGTGGTCCGGGCGGGCCACACCGGGAGCAATGTCTTTTGTCTAATGAAGTCTGCCTTCATAAGGACATGTGGCGTTGAGTTCTGGTGCAGTGAGTTAGTGGTACCTTTGGCGCTCAGCGTGTGCAGTGTCTGCGATGATGCTTGGTCCGGGGGGCTGCGATGAGAGCATTGTGTCTTGCCTACTGGACTGCTTCATCTGCAATCACCACTGAATTGTGAGCCCTACTGTCTGCATTGTAGATAGAAGGTAGTAGTCTGTACAGACATAAGTCTGCGGTGCTGTGCCGCTGGGTTTTGCAGGGGGCCTGTGTCAAGGAGGCCCACGGTCATGGCAGCAGCCATGTGGCAGGGTGAGGGCCGCCTCTCTAGCAGACGTTTTGGCCTTTCCACAAGTGAACCACGCCCAGAGCCCCAGCCTATTTATTTATACTCCTATGCTGGAGTGGCATACGTTGGACCAGCCGACTCCACTTCCACTTCTATGGGGAACAACACAGCTACATGACCGAGATCTTCCCCACTGCCTGAGGTAACATGGTTGCATCTATTGTCCACAACACTACAAGCACCAGCAGTATATGTACACATGGAGAGGTTTGTGCTCTGCATAGTGAGGTCTGTCCAGCACATCACCGCCACACTTGGTATTGTCTGCATTATTATTGATGGGTGACTTGCGTCCTTCACAGATACTTGGTTGCCACATCTGCCAACATTCAAGTATTGTGTCGCTGAGGGACCATGCCATTTTTGGAAGGTCTGCTGTCCTGTTCTGCGCTGCCTCTGTGGTAGTAGGGAGGCGGGTGGTCCGTGGGGACGTCCTAAGGCTGGTTGCAGTGGGTGTTGTAGCTTTTCTTGGGTATCAGAGCTGCATTATCAGAAACTTTATGACCTGTATTGGTCTTCAGATGTGATTCTGGGCTAGACTCCCTTTCACACTGTAGGTAGTCATCCTGGTTTATACCAGTAAAAGGCAAATGTTAGATTCCCACTGCTAACGCAGCTCATCGTTTTTGGATCGCACACTAGATTTGGCTGGTCATTGAAAATATCAGGAAGTGGTATTTTGTGTTATTTTTGCACTGGAACGCCTACTGTGCATATTATTACAGTTAGTTGTTGCTCTCACTTGTGGCAATTTTTTATGCGAAAGCTATTGCTGGAAAACGGGGATATCATCTGTTTTCACTAGGTTGAGAATGTAATAATAATTTAAAATCAGTGAAAATAACATAGATTTATTGAACATTATAATTAGAAATTAGTATTTAAAAAACCTTTTAAATTCACTGAAAAAACATAGGTTTGAAAGACGTTATAGTTACAAATTAGCATTTAAAAAACCTTTTAAATTCACTGAAAAAACCATAGGTTTCAGGGACATTATAGTTAGTTGAACATTTCACTCGTACAAAACCATATAAATTCTGCTGTTATAGTTAGTTGAACTAACTATAACTCGTGCCCCCGCAATGCACTGCTGATGACGTCACATATTATATCATTCATGACATGGTCAGTGACATCACTGATGAAATCTCAAATGACATCATTGATGTCACTGATGCCCTTTCCTTTACCTGGTCACCACCACTGCCATCGCTGCTGACAATGCTGCAACTGCAGCCACCGGGTACCACTGTTACAGCCACTCGCTACCGCCCCAGACCACAACTCCCAGGGGGCCTTCAAATCTCGCGGCAGGAGCCACGCATCACCTGGGCACCGACGCTTAAAGCTTCTGCTGGGCTCCCGCGGCGCGGGACGCCCTTTCCATTACCTGGTCGCTGCCAATGCCATCGCTGCTGACAATTAGGGGTGGGCGGAATTTGTGTAATCGCATTACTCAAATCTCCGCGAAACGGTAAAAAAATCTCTGCGAACTCGCAGAAATACCACCAACACGCGGAATTGCTTGTTCGCAATGCTTTTTTCCTGTTCGCAATCACTGTTTGTGTGCCTGGGGGGAAATATCTCGCGAACACGCATTTTGAGATCACGAACAAGCAAAACGCGGCACGGGACGCCCTTTCCTTTACCTGGTCACCGCCACTGCCATCGCTGCTGTTAACGCTGCAACCGCAGCCACCGGATACCCGCTGTTACAGCCACCCGCTACCGCCCCGGACCACAACTCCCAAGGGGCCTTGCAAATCTTGTGGCAGGAGCCACGCAGCACCTGGGCACAGGTGCTTAAAGCTTCGGCTGGGCTCCCGCAGCGCAGGACGCGTGCGGGCTCGCCTAGGCCAAGGGCGGGCCCGTCCGAGCCCATCAGAGACTGGAAGAGGCTGGGCCACCCCTCTTTCTTCAGTCCCATCAAAGACCGGTCAGCGTTTATATTATTGTGACTGTAAACGTATTATTGCAGTGTTCTGTGTCCACGTATCTTGCTACCTTGACAGTATGAGTAAGTTCAAGCATAAGGGGGGTGGGCAGGTGTTGCAGGGACTCTCATTAGACCCTCATAAAGTCCCCCCCTCTGAAGCTATCGTACCACCATCTCTGCGCTCAGTAGAACTGGGTATAGTAACGGATAGTACATTTCCAGTGAGTTCACATAACCAAGAGCTCCAGACAAATGGGTCTTCTGTTGCAGCCAGCTCACCATCTTTACCACCCATGCCTCCTGTAAAAGTACTCACCCATCAACAGAGGTCTTTGCTACCAAAAAAAGAAAAGCGCTGGAATGCCAAAAACCACGCATCAGGCATGTAAAATGGTGAAATGTAAAGCGGCAGCCCAGGGTAGCGAGGGTGGTTCTAGGGTTGTTTTAGCCCCAGGTATTACGGAGGATGGTGATGCTAGAACTGAGGCTTCTGGCACTCAGAGGCCACGTATGTCCGAGGCTGCCCTCTTAATTAAGTTTGAAGAAACACTCAAGGTCATTCTTGATCCACTATTATTAAAGCTGTCTGGTATAGACACGAGACTGGCTAAAATTGAGCAGCATTTTCTTTCCTCGTCCCATGTAGCGAGTGTGAGTGCACCCGTGAGTTCCAATGTTCAGAGCCAAGGAAGTATGACCGAAACTATAAAATCTTTTACAGTGGGTGATTGTCCCCTTACCAATAAGGAGAGTGCTACTATGTCAAATTGTCAGAACACACAATTCACAGTTGATAGCGAATCAAGGCGAGGGGAACCATCAGGCCGCCAAGCTTTGGCACTGCTGCAGGTAGGGACTGTGAGTAGTAGTATGTCCCTTCATCTCCCTCCCAAAGCCACACCATATACAGTCATCCTATCTAATGTGCCAGTGCTCCATCTAGGTGGGGACAAACAATGGTCATCACTTAAGAACAAAGCAATTCACCTGCTGAACGCTAGAACTGGGTTGGGCAGGGCTGTATTTAGTGTATTTAAAATGATACGCAGAATTCCATGGGTTGGGCAATCTGCAAAAGCTTTTAGAGGAGACTGCGTGGTTGTAGGTTTTGGGTCCCCATGCCTAGTCCAAACCATTTTGCATAGGGCAGGGTTTGGGCACCTAAACAAGGACAGTATTAACATCTTGCTGCTAGGCTTCTTCTATCGTAATTTTCCAGCCCGTGCTAGAGGGAGGGTGGGTTCAAGGGATGTAGACCAGGTTCAAGGCCCCTATGATTATGTGGTCCCCACCATAACAGATTTGAAATATTTTTTAATCTGAAGGACGTAGATTGACTCGAATTAAACAATATAACCTCTCACCCACACAATGTGTTGGGTGAGGGCGGATGTGCAACAGGTTCCAATACCTTAGGAGGCCCCATACTTATTAGTTTACCCAGCCCTACATGTGATTATGTACAGTCTATAATCAGGCCGGGTGAAGGGGAAGGTGGCTCAATATCTCCTGGTAGTCCCCCGTATAAAGGGACCACTGGCCCAGTTGAAATAACTAGTGTATGTCACCCTCCGTGTTTTAGCCATAATTCAGGCCCCGCTGCAGAACTCAAATTAGCTTCCTGGAACATAGCAAGGCTCTTGTCAAAAACTGTATCAGCAGACTAGTCCCTCTTTATTGCGGGCCATGATATACTGTTTTCCCAAGAAACCTGGGCTATGGACCATGTACATCGTCAGGGCTACTTAAACTTTTCAAAGAGAGTGGAGGGGGGTCAAAGAGGAAGACCAAGGGGGGGCTCACTACTTGGGTTAGACTGTCTAGCTATTATAGGGTGGAAGAGTTGCACATTGCTAGCAGGGACATTCTAATATTTAGGATCCAGCAGGCAAAAATACCAGATTTGTTACTCATTAATATTTATGCAAGGGGCGTGCAAGGAGGGAAAGCATCTCCCTCTGTTGATATTTTAGATGTATTTTTTATCAGAATATAGAGGAACTAATAACTTGATAATAGCTGGTGATTTAAATTGTACTTCTGAACCCCTGGACCTCAATGATGTAAACCTCTGCACAGAGGAGGATGCTGAATGGTCTATTCCATTCTTGGATCTTCTTCCAATTAAAAAATGGTCAGGGGAAGCCCTTCAAATTAAAGGTGTTTTGCATGGGCCGCCAACGGGAGAACAGTTTCAGATAAACAAGGTACGCATACCTTTGGCAATGGTGTGCGTAGCAGTCATATCGATTTTATTCTGCTACACAAGGAAAATGGTGGTCCGTGAACGTATTGAGAGTGACCACAGTCCTTTGCTGTTATCCTTGCACCCTGCATGTACTCCCCTTGGTGTCAGTCCGGCACCACAAATAGATATAAGAGACTTATAACGCGTACAACTACTCTGAAGTATCCTTGCGCGATACGGACTCAGGCGTGTTGAAGGAGCAGATTAAAAGAATGCTTGATTAAAAAGGTGTGTTTTGAGAAGTCTCTTAAAGGCCCCCAAGATCATGCGCATGACGTAAGGCGACTGGAAGACTATTCCAGAGCAAAGCTGCCTTGACCGAGAGTGACTGACCCCCCAATCTAGAGCGTCGAAAGCGGGGGGTGGCCATCAGACGGTGAGAGGCAGAGCGCAGAGAGCGTTGAGGAGTATAAAAGGCCACGTGTTTCTTAATATAAGAGGGACCAGAGTCATGCAGGGCTCTATGTGCTAAGGTGAGGGCCTTGAACTGCACTCTCTGGGACACCAGCAGCCAGTGAAGGTCACGGAGGTGTGACCTTATGTTGGTTCTTTTAGAGATGTTAAATAAGAGTCTTGCCACCGTGTTTTGGATTTCTTGGAGTTTGTTCACTAAGTATCCCAGAATGCCGATGAAAAGCGCATTTGCATAGTCTAAACGGGACAATATAAGTGCCCGAGCCACCATTTCCTTGGCAGGCTGAGGAAGCAAAGGGAAAAATCTACTAAGTGACTTGAGTGTACCGAAACAGACACCCGTTAGTCTCTTGATGTGATCGGAGAATCTAAGATCCTTCCCGAACCAAACCCCCAATTTTTTTGCCGGACCTCCCTCCGAAAGTGGGCGGGGAAAATCGGAGGGCCACAAAGCCTCCACAAAGTGAGGCGGAAATTGGCCATACAGAAGAACTTCCGATTTCCCCTCATTGCACTTTAGCTTAGCCTGTGCTAGCCATGTGAACACTGCAGTAAGGCAGCTCTGAGCAGCCCCAGTGCACAGGTCGGGGCCATTCCAAGTAAATAAAAGCTGAGTGTCCTCGGCATAGGCCATAATTGTGGCCCCCAGCTCTTCAGCCAGGGTGATCAAAGGAGTCAGATAGATGTTGAAAAGCAGAGGGCTCGGAGTCGACTCCAGTAGCGACCTCCCTGGCCGAGGATGAGAAAGGAGATATCCAGACTTGTTGGGAACGATCATTCAAAAAGGACTCCAGCCAGGTCCACACTGACCCAGAAATGCCAATGGCGGAAAGGCGGGAAAGGAGAAGTTGATGGGGGACCGTATCGAAGGCGGCAGAGAGGTCCAATAAAATCAGAGCCGCTCTGCCGCCTCCATCCAAGCACTCCCTAATTGCCTGTGCCATTTCCACCAGAGCTGTCTCTGTACCGTACGATGTTCTGAAACCTGACTGGGCTGGATATAAAGCCCCCGAGGATTCCGCAAAGGCATCTAGTTGGTGAAAGGTCACTTTCTCGCAGACCTTCGCCAGTGCAGGTAATAGAGAAATACGGAGATAGTTGGCAGGAACAGCGGGTCCGCCGTCGGCTTCTTAAGGAGAGGAAGAAGCTTGGCTTGTTTCCACTGTCCCGGTACAATCGCCGCCTGGAGTGACCAGTTGACAATGGTAGTTACTTCAGTGCAAACAACATCAGCCACTCCTGCTAAGACTCTAGCCGAACATGGGTCAGAAGGTGAGCCTGACTTGAGAGATTTCAGAATAGAGAGAATGTCAGTCTCCTCAGCCCGAGTAAACTGCTAGAGAGATGTGATAGGAGGGATAACAGGGGGAAATATTAGGAGGGGGTTCAAAGGTGGCACTGATAGAGCTAAGCCTTCTTGGATTATTTGTATCTTATGAATAAAGAAAGCTGATAGCTCCTCGCACCATCCTGGGGAGGCAGGAATGGCCTGGTGTTCCGCACAGGGTGACATGAAGCTTTTAACAATAGAGAAAATCTCTTTCCCATTGTTATTGGCTTTCATTATTCTATCAGCGTAGAAAACGCTTTTAGCTTCCCTGACCGCTGTATAGTAGAGTCTCTGTGCTGTACGCAACTTGGACTTAGCTGCGGGACAGTAGGCAGCCCTCCACTGACATTCCAACTTCTTGCAGCCCAGTTTCATCTCCTTTAAGGCAAGGGAGTACCAGGGCTGAGAAGAAGAAGGCCGGTGAGACTTAGTGGATAGAGGTTTGCCTGAGGATTCAACCCCCTAACTGACCCAGATGTTAAACCGGTCGACCGCCTCCTTCAGGTTGGCAGCAGGGTAGACTTGGGACTGCCTAAGGGTCTCCATTAGTCCCAAAATATCAACCTTATGGGTGAGGGGGGGGTGCAGATGGAGCAAGTGGCCTGCGAGAAAGTTTCCCCATGTCCCAAGAGAAGGTGATCAGGGAATGATCAGACCAGGAGACAGGGAGTGGATCTTCCGTATGCAATTCAAAATTAGACAATACCAGGTCAATCAGGTGACCCCTCGAGTGGGTGGGCTTTTGACCAATGATACCAGAAGAGTTAAATTGTCAAATGTGATAAAAAAAGAAGAGCACTTAAAGCAAATGACTAATCTGGTGGTTAGTGCTCTGGGTACACTCCAGTCATGTGCTACCCAATCAGAGATCAATTCTATCATTGTACAGGTTCATGGGGAATTGTTTAGCCAGCTTAAAGGTTTTTTTATCACAAAAATTAAAACATTTAAGGAACACTCTGGTATCAAGGCAGTGGACTGGTATGACCAATTATGCTGAATGGCCTATAGAAACCTGGTTAGGGCAATCAGGTCAAATAATAGGGATGATTTATTTAGGACAAGGGCAGCATATAAGGCGACCCAATATCGAGCCAAAAGGAACCGGGATGAGCAGCATTGGGCTGAGTTGCTCAAGGCATGCTCGTGGAGAAGTATGACTACCTTCTGGCACCTGGTGAAATGGGGCAATGGTGCACCTAGTAGAGTGCTAGTAAACCAAGTAGCCCCAGACCAGTGGGTATCGCACTTCAGAGCCCAGTTTGCACTCCCCAAGGAGGCTCAAGTTTTATATGACGTGCCAACTCCTACTTCGATCCTGCATTTCACCAAGAAAGAGGTTGAATCCGCACTACTTTTGGTCCTAAGAGGTAGGGCGCCAGGGCTGGATTGTATTCCTGCGGACCTGTTCCTTCAGGACATACCAAACTGGGCAATCTATATTCAGAAGATACTTGTGAATTCTATAGCAAGTGGAGCACCAATGCCAGGTACATGGGCAGGTGCAGAAATACTCTTTAAGAAAGGAGACCGTTCTCTACCAGGCAACTATAAGCCGATAAGCCTTATTGATTGCATTCAGAAGGTTTCTGCTAGGCTGGGTTTGAGCAGAATCCAGGCATAGATTGAGGAGCATGATGTTCTATCTCCACTCCAGGTGGGTTTCCGCTCGTGCACCAGTACCATTGACCAGGTGTTCAGGTTTATTTTGTTTTACTGGCATACCATAGTGTTAGGGGGGTACTATATATGCAGCCTTTGTCAACCTTAAGTCGGCTTTTGATCTTGTACCCCGCCCCAAAATGTGGAAGAAGTTTTTGAGATTAGGTATGCCATTAGAAACTCTGGCCTTCCTGGTCACGCTACGTGATGCCAACTACTCGCAGGTGCACTGGGATGCCCTGGGGAGTACTACCCAAAGGTTTCCTGTTGAGAAGGGGGTTCGACAGGGGTGCATTTTAGCACCAACCCTCTTCTCTCTGTACATCAATGGGGTGATCCAGTACTTCCAGATTTACCCCACGGATGCACCCACTCTTGCAGGGATGAGGATCCCGCTGCTTATGTTTGCAGATAACACCCTTGTACTCTCCAAGACTCGGAAGTGGCTTCAGCCCGCCCTCAAGAGATTTGAGGAGTTTTGTCAGGACCACGATCTTGTAGTGAATGTAGATAAAACTAAATATATGGTCCTACACAAACAAAGGTGCATCGGGGTAGAGTGGAAATGAAGGAAGGTACTCTGAAACAGACACAGAATTGTACCTATTTGGGAGTGACTATTGGCATCAAACTTAGTTGGAAACCACAGCTAGATGTGCTCACTGTCAAGCAGCCCAACTTTTGGGTGCCCTGTTAAAGGAGCAGAGATCATGACACACTAAACTTATCGCTCCCGCTCTGAAAATATATTCTTTAAAAACTAGAGCCTTGATATTGTACGGGGCTGAACTGTGGGGCTTTGCCAATTTAGATCCTTCAGTGAAAGCTGAAAATAAATTTTTGAGGTCCTTAATTGGCCTCCACCAGTCCACCCCATTATTACCCTTATTCTTAGATCTGGGCTGTTATTCAATCAAGGACGTGGCACATTTCAGGCCAGTGGCATACTGGAGAAGGCTCTGGGTCACCCCGGAGCTTTCCCACTATGCTCAGGCCCTGTTAGAAGTTAGGGAGGCTGACGGAATGGGCAAAATCATGTGGCTAAGGCAAGTAAAAGCCACTCTTTGTGAGATGGGGTTGAGCAGCTTATGGGCATCCCCTGCTGATGGTGTATTTCCAGCAAAGAGTGATTTTAAAGCAGTATACTGGAACTCGCTTGTTAGGAAGCGGTTTGCTGCCTTAACTGGTCCCTCATTATCCATAGACTTCCTTGAGAAAAACCACAAAGTGGAACTTGAAGTGTACTGAGATTTAATCACCTCCCCCAATGATAGGAAACTGTACCATCAGTTTAGGGTGGGCTCTCTCCCTACTAATGTATTTACTAGTAAATGGTACACAGCAAATAGTAGCAAATGTTAATCTTGCCCTAATTACAATGAATCACTGGCCCACATTTTGTTTGTTTGCCCAGCCTATAGAAATCCGCGGACCAGATGGTTGAAACCTTTATGTTTAAATCTGGGTACTAGGTCCAGCAGCGAGGCACTTAGGATCTTAAAAACGTCTACTAATGAGCCTGTAGTGATCGCTGTTGCAAAGTATCTAGGTTGGTTGTGGGTGATTCGCTCTAAAGAGAGGAGCTCTAGTCAATCGTTTTCTGCTTCCTAGTAGGGCAATGGTACATTGCACCTTGCACATCATTGTACTAATACTGAATGTAATTAAATTGGTCCTAGGTAGAATCATGGAACTTTGGGTGTGTTAGGAGGCTGTTCTTGTGGGAGTGTATTTTATTAGTTTTAAGCTATTTATTATATATTTTGAACTACTGAGGAGTATAAACTATGCATTGTATAATGTACTCTCATGTGTAAAAATGTCTAATTTTTATCCATTTTACTTCTATGTGTCTGTACTGTCTTTTGTGATTTTTTAAATTGAAATAAAGACTTATTGATTGATATATATAGTCACTGAAAAAAACAAAGGTTTCAGGGATGTTATAGTTAGAAATTAGCATTTAAAAAACCTTACAAATTCACAGAAAAAACACAGGTTTCAGGAACGTTATAGTTAGTTGGACATTTCACCCATACAAAACAAGAAAAATTTGGCCGTTATAGTGAGTTGAGCTAACTATAACTCCTGCCCCCACAATGTACTGCTGATGAAATCACATATTACATCATTCATGACATGGTCAGGGACATCACTGATGACATCTCAAATATGAGTGTTGTATGAGTGAAATGTCCAACTAACTATAACATCCTAGAAACCTGTTTTTTTAAGTGAATTTGTAAGGTTTTAAATGCTAATTTCTAACTATAACGTCCCTGAAACCTAAGGTTTTTCAATGAACTTCATAGGTTTTTTAAATGCTAAATTCTAACTATGAAGTCCCTGAAACCTATGGTTTTTTCAGTGAATTTCAAAGGTTTTTTAAATGCTAATTTCTAACTATGCCTACATAGGTACGATATGTGCAGAAAGAGGAAGAATGGTACAGAAAGAAACAAGAGATATGCAGAAAGAACCAACAGAGGGGCAGAAAGAGGCCTTGTTGCAAAGTCATCCTGTGCCCATAACTTTTTGCTGACTGGTACTGGTGGTAACTGACTCTGACTAACCAGACTCGGAGCCAGTACTATGCTGAAAGACACTTAGAATACAGTAAAAACACTTATATACACTAGGGTACACTATGGGTTAGAGTACCCCTGTGATTGGCATGACCTTCCTGTAAGGCCCTAGTACATAATAGGGCGGGAGGATGAAAACTACCTCTAAGTCAGAGGTGCAAACATAGGCAAGAGAAATGCAGAAACAAGCAACAGGGGTGCCGAAAAAGGCAAGTTAGGTGCAGAAAGAAGCAAGTGAAGTTTAGAATGACGCAACAGAGGTGAAGAAAGAGGCAACAAAGGTGCAGAAACAAGCAAGAGAAATACAGAAAGAGGCAACAGAGGTGCTAAAAGAGGCACAAAGGGTGCAGAAAGAAGCAAGAGAATTGTAGAAGGAAGCAACAGAGATATAGTAAAAGGCAAGAGAGTTGGAGAAACAGGCACTAAAGGTACAGAAAGAGGGAACATGGGTGCAGAAAGAGGCAAGAGGGGTGCACAAAGAGGGGCGAGATGGTGCAAAAAGAGGAGACAGGGGTGCAGAAAGAAGCAAGTGAGGTACAGAAAGAGGCAAGAGAGATGCAGAAAGATGCAAGAGAGGTGCAGAAACAAGCAAGAGAAATACAGAAAGAGGCAAGAGAATTGCAGAAAGAAGCAACAGAGGTGTAGCAAGAAGCAAGAGAAGTGCAGAAAGAAGCAAGTAGGTACAGAAAGAAGCAAGAGCAGTGCAGAAAGAACCAATAGATGAGGCAGGAGGGAAGCAGAAGGAAGGCAGAGTAGTACAGAAAGTATCAAGAGAATTGCTGAAAGAAGCAACAGAGGTATAGAAAGAAACAATAGAAGTATAGAAAGAGGAAATTGAGGTACAGAAAGAAGCAAGAGTTGTGCAGAATGAACCAACAGAGGTGCAAAAAGAGGCAAGAGGGGTGGAGAAAAAAGTAGGCGAGGCGGACAAACAGGCAAGAGAGGTACAGAAAGAGGCAGGAGGGGTGCAGAAAGAAAGAAGGGGAGTGCAGAAAGAAGCAACCGAGGTGCTGGAAGAGGTGCAAAGGGTGCAGAAATAGAAAGAGAAGTGCAGAAAAAAGCAACAGAGGTACAAGAGGAGACAAGAGACGTGCCAATAAAGGCAGGAAAGGTTCAGGAAGAGGGAACAAGGGTGCAGAAAGAGGCAATAGAGATGCAGAAAGAGGGAGATGGGTGTAGAAAGATCAGGAGGGATGCAGAAAGAAACAAAGGGGTGCAGAAAGAGGCAACATAGGTGCAGAAAATGCAACAGATGTACAAAAACAAGCAAGAGAAGTACGCAAAGAGGCAAGAGAATTGCTGAAAGAAGCAACAGAGGTATAGAAAGAAACTAGAAAAGTGCAGAAAGAGGCAAGTGAGGTGCAGAAACAAGCAAGAGCAGTGCAGACAGAGGTAGGAGAGATACACAAAGAGGCAAGATAGCTACAGATGAGGCAGGAGTGGTACAGAAAGAAGGCAGAGAAGTGCAGAAAGAGTTCGAGAATTGCTAAAAAAACAACAAAGTTGTAAAAAGAAGCAATAGAAGGACAGAACAATACAGGTGAGTTGCAGAAAGAGGTAATAGGGATGCAGAAAGAGGCAAGAGAGATACAGAAAGAGGGTAGAGGGGTGCAGAAAGAGGCAAGAGGGTTGCAGAAAGAAGCAAGTGAGGTGCAGAGAGAGGCAGTAGAGGGGCAAAAAGAGGCAAGAGGGGTGTAGAAAGTGGTAGAAGAGGTGCACAAAGAAGCAAGAGGGGTACAGAAAGAGGCAAGAGGGGTGAAGAAATAGGGAAGAGAAGTGCAGAAAAAGGCAACAGAATTACTGAAAGATGAACGTAGGGTGCAGAAAGAGCAAGAGCAGTACAGAAAAACAACAGAGGTACTGAAAGAGGCAAGAGAGGTGCAGAAACAGACAGGAAAGGTGCAGACAGAGGGAACAGGGGTGCCTAAAGAGGTAAGAGAAGTACAGAAAGAAGGGAGTGGGATACAGAAACAGGCAAGAGGGGTGCAGAAAGAAGCAAGTGAGGTACAGAAAGAGGCAACAGAGGTGCAGAAAGATGCAAGAGAGGTGCAGAAACAAGAAAGAGAAGTGTAGAAAGAGTACAGAGAATAGCCGAAAGAAGCAACAGAGGTGTAGAAAGCAGCAAGAGAAGTGCAGAAAGGCAAATGAGATGCAGAAAGAAGCAAGAGCAGTGCAGAAAGAATCAACCGAGGTGCGAAAAGAAGCAAGAGAGGTGCAGGAAGAGGTAGGAGAGATGTACAGAGAGGCAAGAGAGGTACAGAAGGAGGCAGGAGGGGTGCAGAAAGAATGAAAGGAAGGGCAGAAAGAGGCAAGAGATTTTCTGAAAGAAACAACAGAGGTGTAGAAATAAGCAATAGAAGTACAGAAACAGGCAGGTGAGGTGCAGAATGAAGAAATAGCAGTGCAGAAAAAAACAACAGCAGTGCAAAAAGAGACGAGAGAGTTCAGAAAAAGGTAGGAGAGGTTCACAGAGAGGCAAGAGAGATGCAAAAAATACATGAGGGGAGCAGAAAGAAAGAAGAGAAGTGCTGAAAAAAGCAACAGGGGTACGAAAGAGGCAAGAGAGGTGCAGAAACTGGCACAAAAGGTGCAGAAAGAGGGAACAGGAATGCGGAAAGAGGCAAGAGAGGTACAGAAAGAGAAAAGAGGTGTGCAGAAAGAAGCAAGTGAGGTGCAGAAAGAGGCAACCGGGGTGCAGAAAGAGACAAGAGAGGTGTGGAAACAAGCAAGAGAATTGAAGAAAGAGGCAAGAGATTTGCTGAAAGAGGCAAGAGATTTGCTGAAAGAAGCAACATAGGTGTGGAAAGAAGCAAGAGAAGTGCTGAAAGAGGCAAGTGAGGTGCAGAAATGAGATGCAGAAAGAAGCAAGAGCAGTGCAGAAAGAATCAACAGAGGTGCGAAAAGAAGCAAGAGAGGTGCAGGAAGAGGTAGGAGAGGTGCACAGAGAGGCAAGAGAGGTACAGAAGGAGGCAGGAGGGGTGCAGAAAGAATGAAAGGAAGGGCAGAAAGAGGCAAGAGATTTGCTGAAAGAAACAACAGAGGTGTAGAAATAAGCAATAGAAGTACAGAAAGAGGCAGGTGAGGTGCAGAATGAAGAAATAGCAGTGCAGAAAAAACCTACAGCAGTGCAAAAAGAGACGAGAGAGTTCAGAAAAAGGTAGGAGAGGTTCACAGAGGCAAGAGAGATGCAACAAAATATATGAGGGGAACAGAAAGAAAGAAGAGAAGTGCTGAAAAAAGCAACAGGGGTACAGAAAGAGGCAAGAGAGGTGCAGAAACTGGCACAAAAGGTGCAGAAAGAGGGAACAGGAATGCGGAAAGAGGCAAGAGAGGTACAGAAAGAGAAAAGAGGTGTGCAGAAAGAAGCAAGTGAGGTGCAGAAAGAGGCAACCGAGGTGCAGAAAGGCACAAGAGAGGTGTGGAAACAAGAAAGAGAATTGCAGAAAGAGGCAAGAGATTTGCTGAAAGAAGCAACACAGGTGTGGAAAGAAGCAAGAGACGTGCTGAAAGAGGCAAGTGAGGTACAGAAATAGGCAACAGAGGTGCAGAATATGGCAAGAGAACAGCAGAAAGAAGCAAAAGGGATGCAAAAAAGTGAAGCAGGATACGGAAAGATGCAACAGAAGTGCAGAAAGAAGCAACAGCGGTGTAGAAAGAGGCAAGAGGGGTACAGAAAAAAACGAGATAAGTCCAGAAAGAAGCAACAGAGGTGCTTAAAGATGCAAGAGGGTGTAGAAAGAGGCAAGAGAGGTGAAGAAACAGGCAAGAAAGGTACAGAAAGAGGAAACAGGGGTACAGAAAGAGGTAAGGGCGATATAGAATTTCAAGAGAGGTACAGAAAGAAACAAGAGCAGTACATAAAGAAGCAAGAAAGAGACAACAGGGATGCAAACAAGCAAGAGAGGTGCAGAAAGAAGCAAGAAAGAGAAAACAGCGGTGCAGAAAGAGTTAACAGGGATGCAAAAAAAGCATGAGGTGCAGAAAGATGCAATAGAAGTGCAAAAAGAAGCAAAAGAGGTGTAGAAAGAGACAAGAGGGGTGCAGAAAGAAGCAAGAGAAGTCCAGAAAGAAGCAACAGAGGTGCTTAAAGAGGCAAGAGGGATGTAGAAAGAGGCACGAGAAGTGCAGAAAGAAGCAACAGATGTGCCGATAGAGGCAAGAGAAGCACAGAAATAGGTAAGAAAGGTACATAAAGAGGTAAGGGGATAGAGACATTTGCAAGAGAGGTACAGAAAGAAGCAAGAGAAGTGCATAAAGAGGCAAGAGAGGTAGAGAAATAGGGAAGATGGGTACAGAAAGAGGCATGAGTAATGCATAAAGTTGCACAATATGTACAGAAAGAAGCAAGAGCAGTGCAGAAAGAACTAACAGAGGTGCAAAAAGAAGCAATAACAGTGCAGAAATAGGTAGGAGAGGTGCACTAAGAGGCAAGAGGGGTACAGAAAGAAGCAGGAGGGTTGCAGAAAGAAGGAACAGATGTGCATAAAGAAGCATTAGAGGTGCTGAAAGAGGCGCAAAAGGGTGCAGAAAGAGACAGTAAAGGTGCCGAAAGAGAGAACACGGGTACAGAAATGGGCAGAAGAGTGGTAGAAAGAGGGGAGAGGGGTGCAGAAAGAGGCAAGAGAAGTGCAGAAAGAGGCAAGTGATATGCAGAAAGAAGCAAGAGCAGTGCCAAAAGAATCAACAAAGGTGCATAAAGAAGCAAGAGGGGTGCAGGAAGAGGTAGGAGAGGTACACAGAGAGGCAAGAGAGGTACAGAAGGAGGCAGGAAGAGTGCAGGAAGAAGGAAAGGAAGGGCAGAAAGAGGCAATAGATTTCCTCAAAGAAACAACAGAGGTGTAGAAATAAGCAATAGAAGTACAGAAAGAGTCATGTGAGGTGCAGAATGAAGAAAGAGCAGTGCAGAAAATACCAACAGCGGTACCAACAGCAGTGCAAAAAGAGACGAGAGGAGTTCAGAAAAAGGTAGGAGAGGTTCACAGAGAGGCAAGAGAGATACAGAAAAATACATGAGGGGGCAGAAAGAAAGAAGAGAAGTGCAGAAAGAAGCAACAGAGGTGTTGAAAGAGAGGTGCAGAAACAGGCAAGAAATGTACTGAAATAGGTAAGGGGGATACAGACATTTGCAGGAGAGGTACAGAAAGAAGCAACACATTGCAAAAAGAAGCAAGAGAAGTGCAGAAAGAAGCAAGAGAGGAAGAGAAATAGGGAAGATGGGTACAGAAAGAGGCATGAGCAATGCAGAAATGTGCACAATAGGTACAAAAAGAAGCAAGAGCAGTGCAGAAAGAACCAACAGATGTGCAAAAAGAAGCAATAGCAGTACAGAAATAGGTAGGAGAGGTGCACAAAGAGGCAAGAGGGGTACAGAAAGAAGCAGGAGGGTTGCAGAAAGAAGGAACAGATGTGCATAAAGAAGAATTAGAGGTGCTGATAGAGGCACAAAAGGATGCAGAAAGAGGCAGGAGAAGTGTAGAAAGAAGCAACAGAGGTACAGAATGAGGCAAGAGAGGTGCAGAAACAGCCAGGAAAGGTGCCAAAAGAGAGAACAGGGGTACAGAAAGGGGCAGAAGAGTGGTAGAAAGAGGCGAGAGGGGTACAGAAAGACACAAGAGAGGTACAGAAACAAGCAAGAGAATTGCTGAAATAAGCAACAGAGTTGTAGAAAGAAGCAAGTGAGGTGCAGAAAGAGGCAAGTGTGGTGCAGACAATGGCAAGAGAATGGCAGAAAGAGACAAGAGGGATACACAAAAGGGAAGAAGTGTACATAAAGAAGCAAGAGTGGTACAGAATGAAGCAAGAGAAGTGTAGAAAGAAGCAAGAGAGGTGCAGAAACAGGGAAGATGAGTGCAGAAAGAGACAAAAGGTATGAATAAAGAAGTAAGTGAGGTGCATAAAGAGGCAATTGAAGTGCAGAAAGACGCAAGAGTGGTGCAGAAGGAAGAGAGTGAAGTGCAGAAAGAGGCAAGTCAGGTGCAGAAAGAAGCAATATGGTGGCAAAAAGAGGGAGGAGGGGTATGAAAAGAGGCAAGAAGGAGTGTAGAAAGAAGGAAGAGAGGTATAGAAAGAGGGAAGAAGGTGCAAAAAGAGGCAACGTGGGTGAAGAATTAAGCAAGAGAGGTACAGAAAGAATCAAGAGAAGGATACATAAATTTGCATAAGGGGTGCAGATAGAAGCAAGAGCAGTGCAGAAAAAAACAACAGAGGTGCATAAGGAGGCAAGAGGTGTGCAGAAAGAGGAAGGAGGAGTACAGAAAGAGGCAAGAAGGGTACAGAAAGAGGCAAGAGAGGTACAGAAAGAAGGAAGAGAGGTGCAGAAAGAAGCAACAGAGGTGCTGACAGAGGCAATATATGTGCAGAAAGAGGCAAGAGAGATGCAGAAACAAGTAATTGAGGAGCAGAATGAGGCAAGAGAGGTGCAGAAAGAAGAGGGTGCGGTTCAGAAAGAGACAAGAGAAGAACAAAAACTGGCAAGTGAGGTGCTGAAAGAGGCAAGAGGGATGCATACATCCCTGGCTCACTGGTTAGAGGAGGCAGACCTGGAAGCAGAGGTTAGCCCGGGACCAGGGTTCAATTCACGGCTCGGCGGGGTCTTGAGTCCTAAAATGTCCATGGACTCGACAATTCTCGCTCCATTGCCTACTCGATTCACGGGTTCACACTCTGCGACTCTGGCAATAGCTTGCTTAATCTCCACAACGGCCCCTCGTGGAGGGATGCCTGGCTTTCACCTTGCGGATACCCTGCCGGGGTTATCTCACAGGGGAATACCAGGACGGGTTCCCTAAGCAAGCGCTTAGAAACCGCTCAGTGATTTGCGCTATATAAATTCCTGTACATTTACATTTACATGTAACAGAGGTGCAGAAAGGAGCAAGAGCAATGTAGAATGAACCAACAAAGGTGCAGAAAGAGGCAAGAGTGGTACTGAAAGAGGCAAGAGAAGTGAAGAAAGAAGCAAAGGAGGTGCAGAAAGAGGCAAGAAAAGAGCAGAAAAAGGCAGGAGTGGTGCAGAAAGAGAAAGGAGAGGTGCACAAAGAGGGAAGAGGGATACAGAAATAGACAAGAGGGCACAGCAAGAAGAAAGAGAAGTGCAGAAAGAAGCAACAGAGGTGCTGAAAGAGGCAAGAGAGGTGTGGAAAGAGGTAAGAGAAGTACAGAAAGAAGCAACAGAGAGAGCTAAGAGAGGTACAGGAAGAGGCAGGAAAGTTGCAGAAAGAGGCAGGAAAGGTGCAAAAAAAATTGAACAGTGGTACAGAAAGAGGCAAGAGTGATACATACATTTGCAAAAGAGGTGCAGATAGAAGCAAGAGCAGACCAGAAAGAACCATCAGAGGTGTAGAAGGAGTCAAGAGGGGTACAGAAAGAGGTAGGAGAGATGCACAAAGAGGCAAGAAGGGTACGGAAATAGGCAAGAGGAGTGCAGAAAAAAGAAAGAGAAGTGCAGAAAGAAGCAACAGATGTGCTGAAAGAGACAAGAAGGGAGAATAAAGAAGAGAGTGATGTTCAGAAAGAGGCAAGAAAAGAGCAGAAAGTGGCAAGTGAGGTACAGAAGGAAGCAGGAGGGGTGCAGAAAGAATGAAAGGAAGGGCAGAAAGAGGCAGGAGATTTGCTGAAAGAAACAACAGAGGTGTAGAAATAAGCAATAGAAGTACAGAAAGAGGCAGGTGAGGTGTGGTGCAGAATGAAGAAATAGCAGTGCAGAAAAAACCAACAGCGGTGCAAAAAGAGACAAGAGAGTTCAGAAAAAGGTAGGAGAGGTTCACAGAGGCAAGAGAGATGCAAAAAAATATATGAGGGGAACAGAAAGAAAGAAGAGAAGTGCTGAAAAAAGCAACAGGGGTACAGAAAGAGGCAAGAGAGGTGCAGAAACTGGCACAAAAGGTGCAGAAAGAGGGAACAGGAATGTGGAAAGAGGCAAGAGAGGTACAGAAAGAGAAAAGAGGTGTACAGAAAGAAGCAAGTGAGGTGCAGAAAGAGGCAACCGAGGTGCAGAAAGGCACAAGAGAGGTGTGGAAACAAGCAAGCGAATTGTAGAAAGAGGCAAGAGATTTGCTGAAAGAAGCAACAGAGGTGTGGAAAGAAGCAAGAGAAGTGCTGAAAGAGGCAAGTGAGGTGCAGAAATAGGCAACAGAGGTGCAGAATATGGCAAGAGAACAGCAGAAAGAAGCAAGAGGGATGCAACAAAGTGAAGCAGGATGCGGAAAGATGCAATAGAAGTGCAGAAAGAAGCAACAGAGGTGTAGAAAGAGGCAAGAGGGGTACAGAAAAAACCAAGATAAGTCCAGAAAGAAGCAACAGAGGTGCTTAAAGATGCAAGAGGGTGTAGAAAGAGGCAAGAGAGGTGCAGAAACAGGCAAGAAAGGTACAGAAAGAGGAAACAGGGGTACAGAAAGAGGTAAGGGCGATACAGAATTTCAAGAGAGGTACAGAAAGAAACAAGAGCAGTACATAAATAAGCAAGAAAGAGACAACAGGGATGCAAACAAGCAAAAGAGGTGCAGAAAGAAGCAAGAAAGAGACAACAGCGGTGCAGAAAGAGATAACAGGGATGCAAAAAAAGCATGAGGTGCAGAAAGAGATAACAGGGATGCAAAAAAAGCATGAGGTGCAGAAAGATGCAATAGAAGTGCAAAAAGAAGCAAAAGAGGTGTAGAAAGAGACAAGAGGGGTGCAGAAAGAAGCAAGAGAAGTCCAGAAAGAAGCAACAGAGGTGCCGAAAGAGGCAAGAGAAGCACAGAAACAGGCAAGAAAGGTACAGAAAGAGATAAGGGGATAGAGACATTTGCAAGAGAGGTACAGAAAGAGGCAAGAGAAGTGTATAAAGAAGCAAGAGAGGTAGAGAAATAGGGAAGATGGGTACAGAAAGAGGCATGAGTAATGCATAAAGTTGCACAATAGGTACAGATAGAAGCAAGAGCAGAGCAGAAAGAACCAACAGAGGTGCAAAAAGAAGCAATAACAGTGCAGAAATAGGTAGGAGAGGTGCACTAAGAGGCAAGAGGGGTACAGAAAGAAGCAGGAGGGTTGCAGAAAGTAGGAACAGATGTGCATAAAGAAGCATTAGAGGTGCTGAAAGAGGCGCAAAAGGGTGCAGAAAGAGACAGTAAAGGTGCCGAAAGAGAGAACACGGGTACTGAAATGGGCAGAAGAGTGGTAGAAAGAGGGGAGAGGGGTGCAGAAAGAGGCAAGTGATATGCAGAAAGAAGCAAGAGCAGTGCCGAAAGAATCAACAGAGGTGCATAAAGAAGCAAGAGGGGTGCAGGAAGAGGTAGGAGAGGTACACAGAGAGGCAAGAGAGGTACAGAAGGAGGCAGGAGGAGTGCAGAAAGAGGGAAAGGAAGGGCAGAAAGAGGCAATAGATTTCCTGAAAGAAACAACAGAGGTGTAGAAATAAGCAATAGAAGTACAGAAAGAGGCATGTAAGGTGCAGAATGAAGAAAGAGCAGTGCAGAAAATACCAACAGCGGTACCAACAGCAGTGCAAAAAGAGACGAGAGGAGTTCAGAAAAAGGTAGGAGAGGTTCACAGAGAGGCAAGAGAGATACAGAAAAATACATGAGGGGGCAGAAAGAAAGAAGAGAAGTGCAGAAAGAAGCAACAGAGGTGTTGAAAGAGGTGCAGAAACAGGCAAGAAATGTACAGAAAGAGGTAAGGGGGATACAGACATTTGCAGGAGAGGTACAGAAAGAAGCAACACATTGCAGAAAGAAGCAAGAGAAGTGCAGAAAGAAGCAAGAGAGGAAGAGAAATAGGGAAGATGGGTACAGAAAGAGGCATGAGCAATGCAGAAATGTGCACAATAGGTACAAAAAGAAGCAAGAGCAGTGCAGAAAGAACCAACAGATGTGCAAAAAGAAGCAACAGCAGTGCAGAAATAGGTAGGAGAGGTGCACAAAGAGAAAAGAGGGGTACAGAAAGAAGCAGGAGGGTTGCAGAAAGAAGGAACAGATGTGCATAAAGACGAATTAGAGGTGCTGAAAGAGGCACAAAAGGATGCAGAAAGAGGCAGGAGAAGTGTAGAAATAAGCAACAGAGGTACAGAAAGAGGCAAGAGAGGTGCAGAAACAGGCAGGAAAGGTGCCAAAAGAGAGAACAGGGGTACAGAAAGGGGCAGAAGAGTGGTAGAAAGAAGCGAGAGGGGTACAGAAAGACACAAGAGAGGTACAGAAACAAGCAAGAGAATTGCTGAAAGAAGCAACAGAAGTGTAGAAAGAAGCAAGAGAGGTGCAGAAAGAGGCAAGTGTGGTGCAGACAATGGCAAGAGAATGGCAGAAAGAGACAAGAGGGATACACAAAAGGGAAGAAGTGTACATAAAGAAGCAAGAGTGGTACAGAAAGAAGCAAGAGAAGTGTAGAAAGAAGCAAGAGAGGTGCAGAAACAGGGAAGATGAGTGCAGAAAGAGACAACAGGTGTGAATAAAGAAGTAAGAGAGGTGCAGAAAGAGGCAATTGAAGTGCAGAAAGACGCAAGAGTGGTGCAGAAGGAAGAGAGTGAAGTGCAGAAAGAGGCAAGTCAGGTGCAGAAAGAAGCAACATGGTGGCAAAAAGAGGGAGGCGGGGTATGAAAAGAGGCAAGAAGGTTATAGAAAGAAGGAAGAGAGGTATAGAAAGAGGGAAGAAGGTGCAAAAAGAGGCAACGTGGGTGAAGAATGAAGCAAGAGATGTACGAAAGAATCAAGAGAAGTGCAGAAAGAGGCAACAGTGGTACAGAGAGATGAAAGACAAGTGCAGAAAGAAGTAATACATGTGCAGTAGGAGGTAAAAGAACTGCAGAAAGAGGCAAACAGTTGCAAAAACAGGCAAAACGGGTGCAGAAAGAGGGAACAGGTGTGCAGACAGTCAAGAGAGGTGCAGAAAGACAGAAAAGGGGTGCTGAAAGAGGCAAGAGGGATGCATACATTTGCAAAAGAGGTGCAGAAATTAGAAAGAGGGATACAGAAAGAATCAACAGAGGTGCAAAAATATGCAAGAGCAGTGCAGAAATCAGCAGGAGAGGTGCACAAAGAGGCAAGAGGAGTACAGAAAGAAGCAGGAGGGGTGCAGAACGAAGGAATAGATGTGCTGAAAGAGGCAAGAGAGGTGCAGAAACAGGCAGGAAAGGTGCAGAAAGAGGGAACAGGGGTGCAGAAAGAAGCAGGCGGGATACATAAATTTGCATAAGAGGTGCAGATAGAAGCAAGAGCAGTGCAGAAAAAAACAACAGAGGTGCAGAAGGAGGCAAGAGGTGTGCAGAAAGAGGAAGGAGGAGTACAGAAAGAGGCAAGAAGGGTACAGAAAGATGCAAGAGAGGTACAGAAAGAAGGAAGAGAGGTGCAGAAAGAAGCAACAGAGGTGCTGACAGAGGCAATAGATGTGCAGAAAGAGGCAAGAGAGATGCAGAAAGAAGTAATTGAGGAGCAGAATGAGGCAAGAGAGGTGCAGAAAGAAGAGGGTGCGGTTCAGAAAGAGACAAGAGAAGAACAAAAACTGGCAAGTGAGGTGCTGAAAGAGGCAAGAGGGATGCATACATTTGTAACAGAGGTGCAGAAAGGAGCAAGAGCAATGCAGAATGAACCAACAAAGGTGCAGAAAGAGGCAAGAGTGGTACTGAAAGAGGCAAGAGAAGTGAAGAAATAAGCAAAGGAGGTGCAGAAAGAGTCAAGAAAAGAGCAGAAAGAGAAAGGAGAGGTGCACAAAGAGGGAAGAGGGATACAGACATAGACAAGAGGGCACAGAAAGAAGCAAGAGAAGTGCAGAAAGAAGCAACAGAGGTGCTGAAAGAGGCAAGAGAGGTGTGGAAAGAGGTAAGAGAAGTACAGAAAGAAGCAACAGAGAGAGCTAAGAGAGGTACAGGAAGAGGCAGGAAAGTTGCAGAAAGAGGCAGGAAAGGTGCAAAAAAATTGAAGAGTGGTAAAGAAAGAGGCAAGAGTGATACATACATTTGCAAAAGAGGTGCAGATAGAAGCAAGAGCAGTCCAGAAAGAACCATCAGAGGTGTAGAAGGAGTCAAGAGGGGTACAGAAAGAAGTAGGAGAGATGCACAAAGAGGAGTGCAGAAAAAAGAAAGAGAAGTGCAGAAAGAAGCAACAGCGGTGCTGAAAGAGACAAGAAGGGAGCATAAAGAAGAGAGTGATGTTCAGAAAGAGGCAAGAAAAGAGCAGAAAGTGGCAAGTGAGGTGCAGAAAGAGGCAAGAGAGGTACAGAAAGAGGCAAGAGAAGTACAGAAAGAGGCAAGGGTGGTGCTGAAGGAAGAGTGTGTAGTGCAGAAAGAAGCAAGTGAGGTACAGAAAGAGACAAGAGAGGTACAGAAAGAGGCAAGGTAACTGCAGAAACATGCAAGAGAAATGCACAAAGAGGTAAGAAAGTGGTAGAAAGAAGCAAGAGAAATGCAGAAAGAGGCACATGAGGTACAGAAAGAGGGAAGAGGGGTGCAGAAAAGGCAAGTGAAGGGCTGAAAGAAGACAGTGTGATGCCGAAGGAGGAAGAAAAGTGCCGAAAGAAGCAAGGGAAATGCAGAAAGAGGCAAGAGAGACACAGAAAGAAGAGAGGCTTGTGCACCATTAGTACCAGTTTAACACCAACATTTTGCAATAAGTAACACATGGCCATTTCAGCTTTGCAAAGGGCCTTCCACCACTCTGTAACACACGACGCTGCATTTTTGGGAACATTTGAGCCGTTTGAGCTAGAAACAAGGCTTTTTTTGTTCAAATCTGCAGATTAGGCAGCAGATGATGGAATATCTGGCAAATGCAGAAAATGTTTAATTATGTCAAAATTTGTGAAACCGAACAGTCATATAATTCCAGTGGCCCTGCTCATACCTCTGACTAGGTCCAGAAGTGCCCCTCAGGGGTTCCTTCTTTTATTGTGACTCATTAAGTTTATAGTGTAGCTTCTATTAAAATGAAGAAGACTAAACGTGAGGTTACCACTCCACAACACAGACTACAATGGATGTATTACATTACAACGCATGCTTTTACCACGCATGCCTTTACAACGCGGTTTTTACAATGCAAACCTTTACAACGCATAGCGCTTTGGGGTGCTGGATAGTGAATAGTTTAATTTACTATTCCAACTCCAGTCAACGTGGACACTAGGGAAGGTGTTGGATAGTAAATTAAACTTATTCCCTATCCTAGAGCGCCCCCCAGCGCAATGCGTTGTAATGGTTTGCGTTGTAAAAGTTGCGTCGTAAAGGCACTGCGTGGTAAAAGTTGCGTTGTAAAGGATGTTTCCCGACTACAATACCACATAATTACACTCCAAGGCAGATAATCCAACTCCACATGATACACTAAATTCTACATACTTTCTATTCACATCATTTCACTGCACGACATCCTACATAATACCACTACACATAACGTACATCCACTCTACACCAAAAACATTCGTAAAAATCTTTTACATTAACAGCGCCAACAGCTCTAACTCTTGCAAATGTGTGACCTATTACATTACAAATGCTTCTTCAACTGGTAGTCGTGGTTGAAGAGTGGTGCAGAAAGGGGGCTGGGCCTCTGAATAGCGCTCAGGAATACCGCTGCATAGGATTACAGGAGGTACCGGGAGGGCTTCTTTGCCCCCAAAGTCTCTCAGGAGTAAAGTGAACTTCATCCCCCAACCAGTACTGTGCCAGGAGGCGTGTTTGCAGAGTGGTGGAGAAAGGGGGGTGCGGCCTCCAAAGACCTCTTAGCAATCCAACTGTGTGGGACTTAGTGGAGGTAATAGGAGAGGTAGTTGGCCCCAAGGACAACCTTGGGGGCCAACTACCCCTCCTATTACCTTCAGTGAGTTCCACACAGCGGGATTGCCTAGTTGTCATAGCAGGCCATGCTCCCTTTCCCCACCACTCATAAAAACGCACTCCCTGGCGCGCTCTTGGATGGGGATTAAAGTCCCCTTCGCTGCTGGGGGTTATAGGAGTCAACTAGCCTACCTGGTACCTCCAGTATGCCCCAGATAGTGGGATTGCTGATAGGTGGACACAAGCCAAGCCCCCTTTGTCCACCACTCTGCAAAGCGCCACCTGGTGTGCGCATGGTGAGGGAACAAAGTCCCCTTTCCTCCTCAGGGTTCCTAGGGGCCAACAAGCCCTCCTGTTACCTCCAGTAAGCCCCATATAGCTGGTTTGCTAAGAGTGGTCCGGGGCCACACACCCTTTTTACACCACTATGAAAATGCACCTCCTGGCACACTGCTGCTCAGGGGATGAAGTCCACTTGTGTCCTGAGGTCCTCAGGACACAAGAGTACCTCATCGCCCCACCAGCTGTGCGCCAAGAGGCCTGACTGCAGAGTGGTGTCAAAATGGGCTTGGCCTCGGACCACCTCCCAGCTATCCCACTGTGTGGGGCTTACTGGAGGTACCTGGTGTGCTAGTTGGCCCCAGGGACCCTCAGGAATGAAGGGGACTTAATCCCCCAATTTAGAATGCACCAGAGGGCGTGTTCACAGAGTGGTGCAGGGAGGGGGCGGGGCCTCAGGCGAGTAACCAGCTTTTCTTTTTTTAAATATTTTTAGAAGGGGGCTGTATGGCCCACTTCTTTTAGTATTTTTCGGGCCCTGGGGACTCCATACCCTAGGGCCTGAGCATTTAAAAAAAAAAAAAAAACAGGAAGGGGGCTGCGTTGCCTACCTTCCCTGGGCCACTATTGGCCCCAGGGACTCCATCCCCCAGACCCTGGCCAGCATGGATTTCTTTTGGGTAGCGGGGCCGCATGGCCACACTCCTAAGGCCAAATATGGCCCAGATACCCCATCCCCCGGGGCCGGCCTTCTTTTAAAAAAAAAAAAAAATAGTAAAATAAAGTGGAGGGGGGACATGTTAACTTTGATACCATATTTCTCCCACCTCTGAAACTGCATGAATATTGCTGATCTTTTTTTCTAGCAACATCTTAAAATGGGTGCTTAAGTAATGATTTCACATTGATAATAATAATAATCTTTATTGTGTGGTTAATTATAAACCATTACAATTTTGATTTACAAATCCACAGTGAGTTCAAAACACAAAGCAAGTGAGAGGTCGATGTTTAGCAACATGGCAGGGAGGCTAATGTCCAAAAGAAGTAAGCCTGACAACCCAAATGCAAGAACATAAACATAAATTTGCAATAATCGAGTCAAACACCAGGGTAAAATTCAGCGAGGGTGATTTCAAAGTGAAAACCTTGCAAACTACGTTCATCTCTTTAATTTGCCATTTTACTACAATATCTTAATCTATAATAAGTAGGAAAGAATTTGTGTGTAATAAACCAAATGTACAATTATACCTATGGTAACATTACTGCCCAAGTCTGAGTTTTTGAAGTCAGAATCAAGTATAACATGCAGGATTTAATTTCCAGGTCCAAGTTTATGGTAATTTTCTGGGCATTTTCCTCTTTCTGACACCGGTCATTCGAATTGAAGAGGGCAATCATGGGTGTTGGTATTTCTGTAAAACTAATATTTCATTTTAAAAACATAAGGCCTTAATCACAAAGGTAAACTTCACTTTTGTGTCAGTTTACGATGTTTAGCAATACTGAAGTGTAGTTCTCTGCTTGCATAATCTTCCATGCTTCATTATACATTACATAGATACCGGCGTATATAAAACATTTATGACGCGTTTTTGTAGGTCCTTGTAAGAAGTGCCTCAGGTCAGTGACATCTTTAAATACAGATAAGTGGTGTTTTACTTCCTTCAGTGTAGACTTGTGTAGCCACCCAAGGCACAGTTTCCCTACACTAAATGATGTTACTATCCCTGGATGCTGTCTTTGAACATATCTTGGATCTGGCCTAGTGTATGTGAACTCTTGTGTCTTATTCAGGAATCTATCTTGACAGTTTTTTGTGTCTGTGGGCCAGATTAACCATTTTTTCCAATCAGGATCTGTTCTGTTGTGAAGCAAAATAGTATGTACGTCGACCACCTGAGGTACTGGGTTTTTAAGAACCGGCACAGAACCGGTAACCCAGCGGTGCCAGGGGATCAACACCCAGAGACCTCGGGTTCTCCTGAGTCAGACCTACAGAAACTCGGAGTCTTCTAGGTGAAGTCAAAGATTAGTTTATTGGCTGCAACCAAGGTGACAGGGTCCTCGAAGTACAATTCGAGTATATTCAGGAGACTGCACACTTTCACGAAGTTAGGCTTCTCTTCTTATACACAATATTCAGCCTTGGGCAAAACATTCCTTGGATTCGTGGTATTTCATTTATGGTTACTGATTACAAAAAGAAAAGCAGAGTCATGATGACATGTACATATTTCACGTCGTGCGGCCCATAACAAATCATCCGGCAAGGCCCAACATTTCATCAGATATCGCTGGACCCCTAATAAAAACGGTCACCTCCCCATCATAAAGCAAGTGAAGAAAAGGAGTGGAGAAAGATGTGAGCGAGATATGGCAGGTGTGCGTGCTGAAATGGTTTTATGGCTGGTTGGGCCTAGATGCTATCTTGCTCGGCCACTGGGAGGGAACTGACCTAACGAGTCCGGCCTGGGGCAATGGTTCTAACTTGTACTGGGGTCAGGAAGAAGTCGATTAAGGAGTATGTGTCCTTGTGGAATCAAATTCAACTGGATTAAGGCCTATGTAAGGGGCAACATGCAGCTAAGGGTTTAGAAGGTAAATGACGATTTCGAGGTGAAATCGTCACTCGAATATGCCGAAAATACATGTACTTGATGTACTCGTCATTCTCGGTCTTTTGATACCAAATTCGTCCTATTTCGACGAAGTTTTTATTCTCGGGTCCAGAACTATTAAGAATCTAGATTTTTCAGAACCACAGACCCTCCTTTTGCCCTAACATAGGCAATTAATCTATCCTTATGTTAATCTGAGTCCAGATCTATATTCCTAAAGTCATTGAGATGTTGCTGCAACATCATTCTAGTGCTGAGCTCATGTCTTGACACAGGCTTCCTTACACATGATGTAACACAGAGGCCACATATTGCAGGAGCACACTGTATGCATAGACAGAACAGGAAAAGAATGGCTAAGACCATCCCAATGACCATCAGAATTTTCCATCCCCAGGCAGATATTAGTTCCCAGAACCATCCCATTAACGACCAATCTCCTTTATCCACATGAATAGATTCGGAAATCTTATGTAGTTTGGAGATGGCCCTGTACACTGTCGGAGCATTATCTGGAAAAAATGCAACAACTGGACTGGATCAATTTGCATACTCCACCTCGGTCCGCAAGTATTACATCCAAAGCGACCCGGTTCTGAAGGGTCATCAGTCGATCCGACTGGAGCTCAGCAGTCAGGTTACTAAGGGCACCAGCAGTTTCAATCATGGTGGATTCAACTACCCTTGTCAATTGCCTTATGTTTCTGCTGTTAGCCATGGCTCCCCAGAACGGCAGAACACCCATTGCAAAGTCACCAAATTCTTGACCTGCAGTGTCTTCTTTACTCAAAACACCTCTAACTACCCTTGTCCGATGGTAATCCGCCGCTGCTGTGTAGGTGGGAGGTAACAGGAATGAAACAAAACATGAGCCCGAGAAGTCAGGGGGCAACCATGTATAGGCTCTATCATGGCAGATGAAATAAGTACCCTTAGCGGCTAAAAAGGCAGGGGAAGTCTGAGATCCAAAAACATACGTTTCTGTACAGACACTCTTCCCTAGCTGAGCTCTGGGATTCCTGCCAATACCTTGCAGACACAGGTGACCTTGATGGGGTACGATCCAGATAGGGGACGATCTTTTGGCTTGCTGTTTCTCACTTAATGTAGTGCCATATCCGGTCACATTCCAACCTACATATGCAAGTATCTCATCGTCCGGGGTATCTTCGTAAGAAGTTACTTCCTTGATCATGTCAACTATACCCTTGACTAGGGCGCTAGTCTTGAGGTTGTCTTTTACAGAACGTAGGGGTTGGATTTCTCGTGCATATATGAACATTGTCCTATATGCCCATACTGACCCATTGCGACTAAATGGCAGGACCAAATAGGGGATACCTCTATCCGCGGTGTGGGGCATGAGACCACACACCCAACAGTTGGTTGTGTTCATTACAAGTTGGTGTTGGTGTAATAACTGAACGAAGGAGTTATTAATGAACTCTAATCTCCTATTTGATTCGTGGTCAGGCAAAGGGTGGAAAGAATGAGAGGAAACAGTAGGGGGAGGTATGGGTGATGTAGTGGGCGCAAATGTCACGTGAAAAGAGAATAAAACATAGCTTATCAAAAAGACCATTACGCTAAATAGCATAAAAATACACATTATTACAAAAATTCTCTTCCTTATTGTTTTCAAAAGTCTCTGCTTAAAGTTCATTTGTTTGGCAGTTCTCTCCACATCAGGAAACTCCATCCTCTCTAAGGTGCTGCCCGTGGCGGTAGGTTGTTTCTGCTAAAGGATGCTTCCGTCAGTCTAGGGTGGCTCCCTTGGACCAACTGGAACCAGCGACCTATCGTCGTCAGCTGCACCCAAAAGTCTTTAATCAACCGCAACCCTAGCAGCGGAACCCGGATGGCGGTTCAAGAAAAACAAAAATAAGCAAGTTACCTAGATGGGAGAATCTGCACTTTCAAAAATAGTATTTGGGGAAAAACACATAACTTTTTATTAGTCCACAGGTTTTTCTCTCGGATCATAAAATAAATCACTTTTACTTTAGTCTGTTTTTCTTGGTCGCAAATTGTAGCGTCTTTTCCCGGGTACTGTCTGGTCCAGAAATAGTAGTTCAGGTTCCACAGAGTTCAATTGTTCTGGTGGTGGCACAGTTTCTTGGAAAATGTTCTCACTCTTACAATCACGTTTAGCTTCTTTTACACGTTCATCAGTTGTGCGCTCTGAGTCAGTGCCTCCTTTCCGGACCCATTGGTCATGTGGCAGAGGGAAGGGTATCTTCTTACAATGGATCCCGTGGACCCAATTGGTCTTCCCCTCCACCCTAACGGTCGACCTTGTAGACAGGAGGACGAGATGAGGCCCGGTCCATCTGGGCTGGTCGTTTCTTGTCCTCTGGAAGTTTCGGACAAGCACCCAGGAACCGGGGTCAATGGAGTGACCCGGTGTCTCAGAGACCGGAGGCAAGGTGTTGTGAACCTGTTGATATAAAACACGCAATTTAGCCGTCAATTCATACAAATAGTCAAGCAAAATGGGGTGTTGCAGCTCGCTAAACTTCGTGGGCCTAGGCACTCCCCATATGTTGGCTGGCCGACCAAAGATTACTTCATAGGGGCTGAGTTTCATTCGCGAATGCACAGTCATTCTGGTGGATAGGAGTGCCAAGGGTAGAGCGTCAGGCCATTTAAGACCTGTGCTCGCTTGGATTTTGGCCAATTTAAGTTTAAGCGTGCCATTGTAACATTCCACTAATCCAGCTGATTGGGGGTGATTTGCAGCGTGGAACTTCTGCCTAATGCCTAGCCCTTCACACACTCTTTTCATCACACAACCCACAAATTCACTTCCGTTGTCGGACCAAACCATTCTAGGCATTCCGAACCTGGGGAAGAACTCTTTCACAAGGGCTTTCGCTGTGGACAAGGCAGTATTGTCCCTTAGGGGATAGGCTTCTACCCATCTTGAGAAGGCACAAACAACCACGAGCACGTATTTTAAGTTGTTGCACCTCTCCGTATGTATGAAATCTAGCTGCAAAACCTCGAACGGATACGTAGGAGGTGCAAAATGACCAGCTGGAGTTGGGGTTCCCCTACCAGGATTGTGCTTCAGACATACCATGCAATTCTTGACAACATTCTCTGCACACTTGGGAATCCCTGAATTCTTCCACACTGGGGCCAACAACTCGCAAATCCCTTTCGCGCTGATATGGGCCATCCCATGAGCCATTGTAACCACTGCAAGCACGTACGCATCGGGTAACAACCATCTCTGTTGTTCTGTCGATTCAATCCAACACCCATTTGCATCCATTCTCCCTGTACTTTCTCTCCACATGCTTAACTCTTTCTCCGTGGCCTCAGTTTGGATGGACTTCACACTTTCTATCGTGTCTTCACATATTCCAACATTACCAGTCCATCTTTCTGGGCTCGCAACATACATTCGGCTCATCATATTCTTTGCAGTGTCCTTAGCAGTTTCATCAGCGAATGCATTTCCACGACCAACATCATCAGTTACTTTCTTGTGTGCACTACATTTCACAATCGCTACTTTCAGGGGCAACGTTAGTGATTCGAGAAGCTCATTCACCAACTGACCATGCTGAATCTTGGCTCCATGCGAAGTCAGGAACCCACGTTCTCTCCACAATCGTCCAAAACTGTGAGCCACTCCAAAAGCATACTGGCTGTCGGTATAGACAGTCACTTTCATTCCTTTAGATAACACACATGCTCTCGTCAGTGCCACGAGTTCAGCGGCTTGAGCTGAACCATGTGGTATTCGCGCAGTTTCAATGATTGTGTGCAAAGTTGTGACAGCATATGCTGTAGTCACGTTACCATTTGGGAGTTTAAAGCAGGAACCATCCACCCACAATGTACCATCACATTCAGCAAGAGGAGTGTCGAATAAATCAACTCTCCCTTTCGTCTCTTCCTCTGTTCTGAGGAAACAATCGTGCTGTTCTGAAGCATCCGATTCCTCTGTAATTGGTAACAATGTGGCTATGTTCAAGGTACTGCACCTTTTTATGTGCACGTAGCTTGCTAGTAGCGTCAATTCATAACTGGACAGTCGAGCACTAGTTAAGTGCTGTGTCTTGGTCCTATTTAACAATGTGTCTACTGCATGCGGGACCATCACGATTAGTGTATTATTCATTACTAGACCTGCAGACTGTCGAATAGAAACAGCTGCTGCTGCTGTGGCTCTTAAACAACTTGGCAATGCTCGTGCTACCGGATCCAAAGTTGACGAAAAATAGGCGCATGGCCGCTGTCTATCTCCGTATAACTGAGTCAGCACAGACAATGCACAGCCCTCCTTCTCGTGGACATATAATGTGAAAGGCTTACTGTAGTTGGGGTTGCCTAACACAGGGGCCGAACATAATGCTGTGCGTAATTCGAGAAAACTTTTCTGACACTCATCAGACCAAGGAATGGGATTGGGTGTATTTGTACACGTTAGTGCCAATAAGGGTTTGGCTAATAACGAAAAATTTGGAATCCACTGTCTACAGTACGATGTAATGCCCAAGAAAGCGCGTACTTCCCTCTGCGTTCTTGGCACATTCAATTTCGCTATTGCCTGAATTCTTTCATGGGTCAGTTTCCTTCCCTCCTTCGATAAGAGATGACCTAAGTAGGTCACTTCTTGTCGGCAATATTGAAGCTTGGAAAGTGACACCTTGTGATGCAGATCACATAGATGACGCAGTAATGTCAACGTGGCCATTTTACATATTTTCTCAGTATCCGCAGCGATGAGCAAATCGTCCACGTACTGTACGAGAGTGGCACCTTTGGGCAAAACCATTGTGTCAAGCTGACTTTTCAGAGCTTGACTGTATATTGAGGGGCTTTCACAGTAGCCTTGAGGAGCGCGTTTAAAGCGGAAGCTGCGACCTCCTAAACTAAAGGAAAAAATATCCCTGCTTTCCTCAGCAATCGGGATACTGAAGAAAGCATTCTTCAGATCAATCACCGAAAACCAGGATGCAGATGCTGGAATCATAGTCAATAATGTTGTAATGTCGGGGACAACTGGGAATTGTGGCACCACTATCTTATTTACTTCCCTAAGATCAATCACGAATCTATACACAGGTGGCTGAGAAGGGTCCATTCGTTTTAAAACAGGCAGAACAGGACTATTGCAAACATTGCCTCGTGTTTCTTCAATTACGTCTTTTTCAATCAACTCGTAAACAATCGCTAGCAAAGCTTTTTCGCCCTCATTGGATATCCTGTATTGGGGAATTCGTGGCATTTTGACATTCGGCTTCAATGTTACAACATACGGTGGAATTTCTAAAAGACCTACATCATTCGGACCAGTAGCCCAAAGAATATCTGGTAGAAGTGCCAATTCTGCTGGAAGTGTATTTCTCGACAAATACATGGGAGAAACCACTTTCTTACCTAAAGTAAGTTGTACTCCTGAGGGAGAACAGTACAAAGTCGCATACAATCTTTTTAGCAAATCTAATCCTAGCAAATTTTCACCACAACCTGTTGTCAAAATAAGGGGTGCTTCGAATTCACAAGGACCAACAGAAAGAGATAAAGGGTCAGAAATTGGATTTCTAACCGGGGCGCCAGAAAAACCTACGGAAACGTTCATTTCGCCAGACAAAGGTGCGCCAGGGAGTTTGGAGTGCATAATAGAACTCTTTGTAGCACCAGTATCCAACAGAAAAGGTTCTGACACACCCGATGTGATCACCTCAACGTAAGGTCCACTCTGATCTACTGGAACTGAAACAACTCCCTCTCCTTGTCTTAGGCTGTCCTAGCAATCATTACTCTCCCACTGCTCATTTTCTGTGTAATACTCGTCAACGTAGTATTGAGCTGTCCTGTCAGATACGTTATTTTGCTGGTCAAACCTGTTCATAGAGTTTTGTGGTGGGAGGGGACGTGTGTCCTGAGGGGCGTTTCCACGCCCTCTACCTCTAGGCGCTTGCTGACTACCACGACCTCTTACGCCAGAAATTCCATTTGCACGTTGTGGTAGGGCAGGACAGTCATATTTGTAATGACCCTCTTGTTTGCAGTATAAACACTGATTGGGACCTACGCGGTTTTGATTGTAATCGAATCTTTGCAAGTTTCTCTGAGGCTGCTGAAAAGTGTTCTGGTAGTGATTCGGACCATTATTATTTTTATTACCACCACCACGTGGCGGATAGGCTTGCTGTAGCAAAACCTTCGTTTTGAGTTCTCTAGTTTTCTTCTCTACTTTATCTTTCTCATCTTTGTCTCTATTCTCGTAGTACTGGGCGGTAGCTAATATCTGGGCTGAAGATGAGACTGCCCAAGAACTTTCCGAATCTTTTAATTTCCTACACAAATCTGGAAGTAGATTGTGCACAAATTTATCGACAAACAATCTCTGCCCACCTTCTGTGGTCATATCTTGACCGCTGTGGTCAATGAATGTTTCTTCAAATCTGGTGAAGAAATCTGAAACAGTTTCTTCTTTCTTTTGCTTGCATGCAGATAACTTATCCCAATTTACGCGTATTGCAGGCATTATCGTTTTCATGTAATCTACTATTCTACCAGGTAGTTCCGCTATCAAAGGCTCAGGCTTGGCACCACCAACTTGTCGTGCGTCTGCAGTAGTAATATTAGCCCACGTGTCACCTAATTCCTGGTCATGATCTACATGACGAATTTTTCCCCATAACGGCTGTGGAACAACGTTCCCGAATAACATATCGATATCGGCCAAATTCATTATACATGACCCAGCAGTTTGCGACAATTCTTTATAGTACCCTGCAGGATTTTTACGCGGATCTGGTAGTGTTTGTTTGAGTGCTAAAACTTCAGCTCGCTTCCATGGGACATGTACCCATACGCGGTGAAAGTGCGGCAGGACAGGTGGGACAGCTGTCGCGTCACCCTCTCTCCATTGTGGGGGAACTTCTCTCATAGGGTATTGTCGTGCCTTTTTCCTACTAGATGCACTAGATTCCGGTGGTGACCCAGAACTGCTTCCCTTACTTCGATATGAAAATAGCATCTCAACTGCTTTTTCCACATCGGGACCTACAATCATACCCTCTCCAAATTTAAATCGTACACGACACATCTCTTGTGGGATGCATTCTTGATCATTGTCTTCTAAATCTTCGCCAAGAAAGACGCACATCTGTTCGAACACATATCTCTGTGTCGCTGCTTCCCATTGGTGGAAGACTTCCATGACAGACTGTACATCATATTTTGCAGTGTCCAGGACCCATTTCCGAGCTAAACTATTCAGGGAATCTCTCTCTTGATAATCAGGCAGTTGACTTCGCAACTGTCTTCTTCCTATGTTAGGGGTCGTAGCAGGCGACCCGAAAGGAGGTAAAAGAAGATTAGTAACAGTGCTGGCCATTTTCTGCCGAAGGGAAGGTGAAACTGAAGGACAAGCAGATGAAAAAACGGGGTGAGGTAAGGCGGGGGTAGAGATGGCAGAAGAGGTATCAGGAATAAAGGATGTGGTACTAGGCAAAATCATAGAGGGGGCATTAGGAGATGTAGAAAACACTGTAGGCAAAATCGTAGAAAACACAGGTGAAACAGAAGTGGTCGGTGGGCCTGGAGGAGGCTGCACCGAAGAAGTAGGAGCCGGCTGAAGAGCAGCTGGTGGGTGCTGTGGAAGAGCCGGAGGCGCAGCTTGTGCAACTAAAGGTTGCGGGGGTGCTGTGGCATTCTGCGCATAGGGGGGTGGCGAAGTTAATAATTGCGACATTAATTGGTCTTTTTCACGCTCTTTTGCTGTCCCTTGCTGAAGAGACGGCAAAACTGGATAACATTTATCTATTGCCATTTTACGTTGCCTGTGCAACTGCTCATTTATCTGCTCTTCCTCATTATCTTTAAACTGCACGGCAGCTTGCATTACTGAAAGTCCCCCTTCTTTCTTATTTTTCTTAGCTAATTTGATTTCTTTTTGTTTGGCTTCTTTGCGCCATAAGCGGAAAGAGTCAAACATCGCCGGCCGGGCTTTCTTTTTGAAGAGTTTAACTTCAAGGTTGTCTAAGATTTCAGAATCAAAGCTACCATATTGGGGCCATTTTAAAACACCATCTTTCCTAGTGTATTTAATCCATACCTCGTTGTAAACGATGGGGCCTACCCCATGTTTAGCGTATAGTTCGTAAGTCGGAGTTCCAACTGGAGGAACCGGACATGAGTCCTCCAATCGGGAGTCCCTATTGTTACTACCAAGACAAAACCAATTCCCGAGTCTAAGACTAGGCATCCTCGCTCTCTAGTCTAGTTCCAAAACTTCAAAGGATTTATCGATTACGATATTTCTCGTGAAAACACGAGTCCTTCGGTTATGGTGCTTGCAAGAACCAATAAAAACCTTATGTATCTCCAAGATACCACAAAGTAAGTCCAACTAAGGACTGGGAGACGCTCCACTTATACTTAACTGAAAATATCGATGGCTTCACCAGAAGACTCGTCTCAGCGTTTCGCTCTACCGAAAATTTCAAGGGTCCAACATCAGGGCGATAGCCAGGGCAGCAGTCCTTGTAGCCGTCGGGAAGCGGGGAACCTCGCAGTAAAGACCTTCGGACCACGTCGACATGCAGGGGTCGATGAGGTGGTGGGCCCTCCTCCGGAATTTTCACACGAAGCTCCTCACGATCTTCAGGCTGATTGGTACCACTGGAATCGCCCCAAACGCTGGGCGCCAACTGAGGTACTGGGTTTTTAAGAACCGGCACAGAACCGGTAACCCAGCGGTGCCAGGGGATCAACACCCAGAGACCTCGGGTTCTCCTGAGTCAGACCTACAGAAACTCGGAGTCTTCTAGGTGAAGTCAAAGATTAGTTTATTGGCTGCAACCAAGGTGACAGGGTCCTCGAAGTACAATTCGAGTATATTCAGGAGACTGCACACTTTCACGAAGTTAGGCTTCTCTTCTTATACACAATATTCAGCCTTGGGCAAAACATTCCTTGGATTCGTGGTATTTCATTTATGGTTACTGATTACAAAAAGAAAAGCAGAGTCATGATGACATGTACATATTTCACGTCGTGCGGCCCATAACAAATCATCCGGCAAGGCCCAACATTTCATCAGATATCGCTGGACCCCTAATAAAAACGGTCACCACCTCCCCATCATAAAGCAAGTGAAGAAAAGGAGTGGAGAAAGATGTGAGCGAGATATGGCAGGTGTGCGTGCTGAAATGGTTTTATGGCTGGTTGGGCCTAGATGCTATCTTGCTCGGCCACTGGGAGGGAACTGACCTAACGAGTTCGGCCTGGGGCAATGGTTCTAACTTGTACTGGGGTCAGGAAGAAGTTGATTAAGGAGTATGTGTCCTTGTGGAATCAAATTCAACTGGATTAAGGCCTATGTAAGGGGCAACATGCAGCTAAGGGTTTAGAAGGTAAATGACGATTTCAAGGTTAAATCGTCACTCGAATATGCCGAAAATACATGTACTTGATGTACTCGTCATTCTCGGTCTTTTGATACCAAATTCGTCCTATTTCGACAAAGTTTTTATTCTCGGGTCCAGAACTATTAAGAATCTAGATTTTTCAGAACCACACACCCCCTCTGAAGTGTTATTACTATCAGGTGTAGGTATAGGTATGGACGGTTTGCTTAAATCCTTTATCTTGGCTAAGCCAAACAATATGTCTGCTGGACAGTGTCATTCAAAAACATTATTTGCTCTGGGATGATGCAGGCTCTAAATAAAGGTTCTAATCCCTGCACCTGCCAGTCATTTGTGCCCCAGACAGTTTTTGTCTCAATGGTGTCTCTCCAAAAGTCAAAACCTAATGTGGACAACTGAGCATAAAAGGCCGCAAAATAAATGTGCTTTGTATTTGTCAACATACTTTTCATTCCAGTACTATTAACATTTTTTAAGTAAAATGATTCTGGATTTGAAACATTATACCCTGAAAAGTATGGAAATTAGCCATAAAATGTTTTTGCGCTACCCTTTAGTGGCATAGGACAATGTTCCCATTGGTTATAAGTTAATACATTTCTAGGATTAGCAGATTTATGCAAGAAATGATGACCATAGTGATTAAAACAATACATTTGTTCATAATCTGATGAACCTTCTAAGTATTCATGATCTGTAAACTTTGCAGACATTTCTAAGTCTGACATCATATTATTAACAGTCTTGGAGTTCCAATCATTAAAAAAGGTACTAGATGAAACAAAGTCACTCAAGGAAATCTTGAATTGGTGTAGAATCTTCAACAGCTCTGCCGGACCAAGAATATCATATTCAGTTCTGTCCCAAGCTATACCACCTGGTATAGGAACGGCTGTGATGTTCACTGATGAGAAGTCTCTTTGTTCACGATGAGATGATTTTGTGGCTTGAAGAGTAGGTTGATGTTCTTACTTGCTGTGTCCTTTTTAACATATCTTCCATTTATCAGTATACCCAAAGTAAATACAAGAGTCAACCAAAGTAGAAGAAAAAGTACAACCAACACAATCCAAAGTTCAATCCATGGTGAAACCAGATAAGTCTTTTCCAGTTGATGAAAAAGTTCTGTTGCTTGTTCTTTGAAAGTTCTTTTTATTGGCGTTGTTTCAGGTTCGCTGGGATCCTCAGAAAATGTATCAAAGTTAATTAAATAGCCAGAGGCAGTTCTGTCAATTGTAGCGATTGCATCAGGATTTTTGGGTCTCAAGAGGTACAAGTTCCATGGCTTTATTGCATAGTCCTTCTTTTCGCACTGCAGATTCTACAAAGGTGATGAGTCTCTCAGTTTGAACCATTAGGATAGTTGCCAGATTCGGGCGTCTGATACATCTTTGGAGTCCACTTGGCCTACTACTTATGATCGGCCACATGATGTGGTTTGACCAGGTCGATGGACACAAACCTGTTCTCTTTTTTACCAGCAAGGGGCAGCAGTAATACTGTTCTTGATCCGTGGATGGCTAGGACAGGTACTGGTTGTCTGTAAGAAGGCACAAATTCCTTCTTATCCGCGATCTTTTCTCTGACTAGATCCCCAATCTTTGGAATTCAGACAGGCCCTGCTGGGATGGATGGTTTCTCTTCAGTGGTTGTTGGCTTCAGGAGTACGTTAGTTTGTCTGGATCTTATTTCATTTAAGTCCTGCAAAACAGCCAAACGATCTTTGATATCAAAGGTTTTTTTTTCCACCACTGAAGTGAAACAATCGAGGTCCTGCACAATCTTTCTAGTTCCAAAAAGGATTTCATATGGAGTGATACCGCATAGAGAACTTCTTGGCAGGTTGTTAAGACTACGTTGGACACTTATTAGATGTTTGACCCACCCGTCACCCAAGCCTAGTACCCTAGCTGTTATAAATTGCTTTATGTCACGCTTTTTTCTCTCCACTGCTGAATTTCCCTCAGGACGGAATGAAATAGAATACCGCAAGACAACGCCCATGTTGGCCATGGCCCCTTTGTAAGCTCGAGAGCTAAACGCAGGACCCTGGTCAGAATGTAGTGTGCCGACAGCATATGTGTCTATAAAGACTCGCAAATCTTTCATAACAGTTTGAGCGTCAGCCGAGCGCTGAGGCCACATCCAAATGAATCTTGAGCATGAATCCACTGCGACCATGATATATTTATAGTTACCATCGCTCTTTAAGGGACCGCAGGGATCCAGGTAAACACCAGCTAATGGTTTGTCTGAAATCAATAGGGGCGTCTGAGCAGGATGTTTCACTGTAGACACTTTCATCTTTTGGCAGATTTCACATTCCAAACCATGGTTTCTGGTTTGCTTTCTCATGCGCGGCCACCAGTATCCCTGTTTTTATAACGATACTGAAGCGGAAACACCTGCATGTGCAGATGCGAGCCCTTCATGCACTGCTAAGATCAGTCCTAATCTATGTTCGATGTTTGGAATTACTCTATCCCCCACTCCAGGGATTCGAGCAAACGTAACATTATTTGCATCAGTTATGTATGAGTATTTGAGTGGAAAGTATCTTGGTAATGTTTTACCACTGCCTTTGCTTGAAGCATTGACAGCTTGCATTATTTCGCAATCTATTTTAATTTTTGAATGAGTGATTGCAGCTACGGAAGCCGTTTTCACAGTTGCCTTCGGGGCTTCATCAGTCAATGAATTCCCTGCAACTTGAACGCCATCACGTTGATGACTCAGTGTATGTATCATGTGAGCCTTTTGTAGTTCTTGTCGTAACTGAACTACTCGTTCCCAAAGCAACTGATGCTTGATTGTGCCACCTTTTGCATCTTTGTAACCGTTTTTAATCCAGTTCTGCAAGTATTCATTGTAAAATTGAATGTAATAATATGAACCTCACACTATTAGTGTGGGGAATTCGCGATCAGTATTTTCAAGCGCCATCTTGAATGCTTGTAGTTCAGCTCGCTGAGCTGTACAATCTCCTAAAGCAGTGTTTCCCAAACTGGGGTCCGACCCCCAGGGGTCCCTGACACATTCCCAGGGGGTCCTCAGGCAGTCCTCAGGCAGCAGTTTGATGTAAAGTGCTCTGACATCCTACAATAGTATGAGAGATGCTAACTCGTAACTGTCGTAACTGAACTACTTGTTCCCAAAGCAACTGATGCTTTGCTTGATTGTGCCACCTTTTGCATCTTTGTAACCATTTTCAATCCAGTTCTGCAAGTATTCATTGTAAGATTGAACGCAATACTATGAATCACACACTATTAGTGTGGGGAATTCGCGATCAGTATTTTCAAGCACCATCTTGAATGCTTGTAGTTCAGCTCGCTGAGCTTTACAATCTCCTAGAGCAGTGTTTCCTAAACTGGGGTCTGACCCTCAGGGGTCCCTGACACATTCCCAGGGGGTCCTCAGGCAGCAGTTTTAAAAGCACTCCAAAATTCGTTGTCGAATTAGCTGTTTTTGAGTAACAATAAAAGTGTCAAGTTAACACTAGTGATTAGTGTACCTGCTGGAGAGAGATGAGAGTTTTGTCCAGTGGCAGGTTTGACTTATCTAATGTAGCACAGAGGGTTAATATGCCTGCTCCAAAGAACGTGTACCATGCATTCTAAAAAACTGTATTTTATGTGCATAGGTCAGTGCATTACTTCTTTTGTCACCTAGATTCTTTTGTTACTCTTCAGCTCATAAGAGACAATCATAATCTAGCACAGTGACCTATAAACTGCCATCAAAGAGCTACTTACACACTGCATGATACAACTTAGTAACCTATGTTTTTCCCAGTCTTTCTTTATCCTGATGCAGCTAAAGGGGTTTATTTGGGTGGAAATACATTTTTATTGTTAAAGTCAATGCTAACCACTGTGTTAGGTTTCGAATCCTGAGTTTGTGGTCTTCCAGACCCAGCACTCTTGCCTACCAGTATGAATCACATGTGAATCCTACACCTTGAAGTCCCCTTTGCCTTATGTAAAATTTTCGCTACATTGATTTACAAGTAAGATTCATTGTCTCTATATGTGTTTGATGTAAAGTGCTCTGACATCCTACAATTGTATGAGAGATGCTATAAAACAAATGAAATACATGTGACAGATGTGCTATGGACAAATGAGAGGCACTGTTGAAGGGTGATAACAAGGGAATCATTGAAAAACCCCAACAAAGATTGTTGTATCCTGGTGCATAGTAAGGTCATCATTTACTATTCTTTAACCGATTGGCCGCGGCGGTAATTCCGCCACGGCGCTGGGGGGAGGGGGGCAGCGCAGCGCCGACATTCTGGTGATGGAACGACTCCGGAGTGGTTCCGTCACGTCATAAGCACAGCCCACCCGTGGCTGGTGACGTAGTGGTTCCGTCACCAGCATAGAAGGGGTTAAAAGCTAACACAATTCAATATATAATGATAAATGTGTTGGAGAATGCACCATTGTATCCTAATTTGTCTTGGCGGGAGATCCTCCCAAAGCCCCCTTTGTAGTGGTCAGCCTCACTCACTACACTTGGTGTGCACTGTATGGAGACTGGTCTGAAAACATTTACCAGGGCTGCTTTGGGTTTCCACTCTGGCCCTGGCAGTAGTAGGAGCCTTGGAAAGCGAAATAAAAGTAACCATTTAAAAGGTATTCACAGAGCTGCAGCACCAACCTTCCCATTAAAAATTTCAGTTTTTTGCTAACTCTTTCAATATAAAATACTAAAATCCCTAGTAATTTGTTTTGTGTGCACGTGTGTTTAGTTTTTTCAAATTACTCTTTTAATGTTTGAAATTTAAATCATACAAATTGCTGGGGGGTCCCCGGCTTCCACTGGTGAGTCAATGGGGGTCCTCAGGAGTCAAAAGTTTGGGAACCACTGTCCTAGAGATTGAGTTTTAGTGACCATTGGTCGTAATTTGCCATCTCTCCAGCGACTTTTAACAATAGCGCACGCAGCACTATAAGTTTGTTTACCCCCAATAGCGGGCTGTGCTTATCCATCAGTTTAAATGATAGATTCATACTGTTCTAGAGCAGAATTTCAGTAGGCAGCGAACATTTTTGTTCATATTGTAAAAATTCTTGTGTTTTCAAATAAGGGTCAATAACGTATTCAACATCTGTTGCAGCAAGAGAATTAACCCATTGTATCCATCTCGAATATAAAGCTTTTGTATTTGGAATGCTCGCTTTCGTCACTGCCTCTAAAGCAGGAACAGGATTAACGACCATTATGTGCTTACCCTGTGCGAGGGCTCTCTCTTTTGCTACTGCAGTTTGAACTGCTGTCAGAATTTTTGCTGTAGAAGTGAATTTCATTTCTGCTTCTGTGTACAAGTGTGATTTGTAAGCTATTGGTACTTTTTTTTTCTCCTTCATTAAAGGTTAAGTACGTGAATCAGCATCTTTCTGGGATGATTCAGATCACTAAGTTGCGCACGTTTAAGCGTGTTTGCAATTGTTGTGTTGCCAACATGTCCGTTTGGCCTGAATGCAAAATTTCTGTGTGTTTTTGAGTCCAATTAACTGGTTTGAAATCTGGTTTGATTATTTCATAGAGAGGTTTAACCCTTTCTGCGTAATTTAGAATGTAAGTTCTTCTGAAATTTAGGAAACCTAGAATCACTGTAAGTTTTTCAGCGTTTTTGGAGGTTGGAGCAGCGCACATTTCTCTAGAAAGTTTGCTGCCAGGCTTTTGCCTTCACTTGATAACTCATATCCTAAGAAAAGGACGTTTAAATGGGCAATTCTCATTTTCTTGAAATTGAATTTATACCCTTCAGAGGCGAACCCCAATACAATGGTGTTCACTCTGTTCAAGTGCCTATTCAAGTCATCGTCTGTTAGATAGATGTCATCGACATATGATAATGCCCCATCATCATATGTTTGTACTAACTCTGTTACTGTCGCTGAAAATAACCCTGGACTATTCTTGAATCCCTGGGGGAGACAACAGAATTGACGCTGTGTCCCCATGATTGAGAAAGCGGTCAAATACCTACTTTCATGTGCAATGTTTTGGCAGAAGAAACCGTTAGAAATATCTAATGTTGTTTTATATTTTTTACGCACAATGTTATTCATTAGTGCTGCACCGTGTGCATTTTGTACTGCAAAGGTTTTGCAGCAAGAGTTTAAATGTCTGTAATCTGAAACTAGACGATTTGTATTGTCTGGTTTGGAGACAGGAAACAAAGGATTGTTCATGGATGAGGTGCATGTTTCAATCACCCCTTGATATTCAAGTTGATCTAATATCTCCCTGACTTGTTTTTTAGCTTCTTGCTTAACTGGGTACTGCCTTTGCGAAGTTGGTTGAGTTTTTAACTGGATTTTATGTTGAGGAGAATTCTCATCCCATCCTACATGATTTTTATATAATGCAGGAGCCTGGGCTACTGCCTATTCCCTGGCATAGGTATTTTTTTTATGAATTGGAATATGATTGGAGAAAGCTGGCATACTTATATTTTCACCATGTGGGCACTCCCTGACAATTTCAGGTGGCCAGTCTTGTTCAGCTAAAAGAATGTCATAACCCTGAGAGAGCTTCTCCCGAAAGAGTGCTCTTATTTTTCTAGTTATGTCCCCCTCCATCCGGAGTTTTACTTCATATAATTTATGTAGGACACTAACCCTGGTATCTGCAGTTTCAACTTGGATGTACTCATTCAAGTCCACTGTCTCCAGATGATCCTTCAAGTTCTTGCGAGCTATGGTGACTTCTGCTGCGCTGTCCAACATCGTTTGAGCCCATTCCCCGTTCTTGAGTTGTGTCCTCAAGATCCTCGGCATGTCTGATTTTTAGACCTGCTACCTTCTTTTTGGTGAATTGAGTTTTCTTATTTTTTGGATCGTGTTGATCGTCTTTGGACTTTAGGCGTTCTTCTTTTTGTTCTGATCGTCCTCTTCTTTCCAATTTCTGTGAGGAAGTCTGAAAGGTACAAGAGGAACGTGTATCTGTATCTTGATATCTATCAGGTTTTCTCAAATTATCCCTATTCCTCAGGTTGTACCTCCTTTCAGAGGGTTCCTTTTGAGGAGACCTACCTCGTGATTGAGAACGCTTCTCTTTAGAAGTTTGTTTAGTGTTCTCCCACTTCTTTTTGGGAGGATTAGGAGTGTTTTTAATAAAGACCTTTTCAGGACTTTCAGTCAGGTGGGGTTTCACTGGTTTACCACCCAAACTGTCTCTTCCTAGTTCTTCATAGGACTTTTCAATTATTCTGGCCAGTTCATATGGTTTCTCAGTTACCTCAAATTCTCTTAAATTTTGGCGGATCACTATGGATGCTACTTCACCTTTAATATTAGCTAATATTATTGGTGATACCTGTTTGAAATCTTTCAGTAATTTCATATCTAATTCTAAAACAGGCTCTGTCCCGTATTCATTTTGAATCTGTTTCAGGACGTCTGGTATTACCGCCATAGACGGAACACCATCTGTTTTAGTGTAGATTGCAGCAAAGACTGTACCTCAAGTGTCGCAGTCCTCCAGGTGTGGTGCGATTCCCATTGGTAAACAGATTGTTAGAATCCTGTGTTTCTCATGAGGGGTAGTATCAGGAAATACTGCCTCCATTTGAGTCATTTTTAAGCTATCCAGAATGGAATGTGTTCCCGTTTTGCAGGTAATTTACTAATGATTGATTATATAGTCTGTGGTGTAATTTTATTTGTGTTCCCCTGGTAAGGGGTGTGTTGTGGAATCCGTATTGCTGTTTGGACAGTAAAGGTCCGCATAACATATTGAACCAATTTTCTGTGGATTTTAATTAGCTCTTTTATTTGAACTAATAGTTCTGCATCTGTCATATTTTCATATAAGATTACATACATAAAGAACATTGACTAAAAATACTCAACTGGTGCTTCTAAATACGCCTTCCCCAATGTACCTAACCTAAGTCTAGTACACGGGAAGAAGTAAGTATTGTGTAGCATAGGTTTAGTTGTTTTTTGCCAAGAATCTACAAAAGGTTTCTCTACGTTCTATTCAGCTCTATACATTTGTTTAGAATGAAGGAGGTCAGGTATCTCTGTCTCAGGACTCGATTTCCCAACACCCGGCAAGGGGAGCTTGGAAACACTGGAGCTGGTTTCTCGGCGAGGGAGAGGCAGTCTCTTGATCAGTGCGTCAGCTGGAGGGTCGGCTTCCTTCGGCACTTGCTGTAGCGAACTGTGTCGGGCAAGTAGATAGTCGAACTGCTCCGAACCGCCGTAGTTTGCCATAGCAAGTAAAGGTATATTTATACCTTGAAGGTGTTTAGGAATGTCATCGTTTGACGTAAAGTCGGGCATAATGACGTCAGGAAAGAACTCCTAGGGAATAGTTGTTCTTTTCAAAGTACATGAGTTCTTGGACAAATCAATATTCAAGCATGGGGAAATTCCTTAATTGCTTAAGCCGATTTTCCAAGAAATCGTTGTGAAGTTTGGTACGGGTGGAAGTAGCCATGCCTGTATTTGGTCTGCATGGGCTATGTCTAAATAAGGGATTGATTTTTGTGCCTATATAAGGGCATGAATCGGGAAAATTCACTCGGAGCTCTAAACGCCACACAACAATACACAAGGCAATTTTTTCAAGTAGTACCTTTACAACTGCCTATCTTTTTAAATGCAGAATCTCCACCCCAAGCGCGATGACTCCACAGTCGTAAAGATACTATTCATAAAATTGCTTTGTGAATTGAAAAACAATATATTTTCTCGTATCTGTAAGGTCTAGTTTTGTCCCTTGTGAGACTGGTTGTTTCTGTTTAGAGTTTGAATTGAACAAGTTATGTCTCTGAAGTGAAATACGCAGAAAGGTCTGCCAGAGCAGATTATGGAGCTAAAAAATGTTGCACCATCAAGGCAAAATATGGGGAGCGGGGGACAAAGTCTCATGCCAAGCTTTAATGCCAGGAAAAAATAGATTCACTTTGTTCCTAAAGATGCCTCCGTTAGAGGGTGCTCCCGCGACCCACTGCTCGCCGGCCGCCGTGTTTTCCTAAATTATTATCCAATACTGTGAGAAAAAGTTCTTTTCGCATCATGTATTACCCCTGAATGTAACATGGTGCCATAGAAATGAGTCTTTCTGCATCCCATACTCTGATTCTTGTGGCTCAAAATGCCACCATAATTTTCACGCATCTGAATGCAAAGTGTGGTGTTACTGACATACATGTTTGTGTTTTTAGGTTGGTTCGTGTTGTCATAACATTTGTGCAGCAGACTACACTGGTGAATGAAATCACTTCCTCGCATAAATCATTATTAAACAGAATCTTTAGTGTATTACAGCAGTTTGTTTGTTTTTCCAGGGTTCAAGCATAAATTATAAAAAATCCTAAACGCGTTAAACATTATTATGTGTGAATACTGGGGCATATTATTAAATAACGGCGTTAACATTATCGCCGCTTTAGCGGAAGAAAAACTGCTGCTAAACCGTTGATGGGCTTGATAATATGCCCTTGTGAATTCCCATAGAAGCCCATGTTCTGGTGTGAACATGGGCTTCTATGGGAATTCTCTGCGGCGTATTATCAAGTCCATTATCGCCACTTTAGTGGCAGTTTTCTGATGCTAAAGCAGCAATAATGTTAATGCTGTTTCTCGATAATATGCCCCATTGTCTTTTCATATCTATAACAGAATAAATATAAACACTCAAAGGAAGGGCCAAAAGGTTGTCTGGGCAAGCTATTATGGAAGTTACATTTGTGAGTTTTTTTGGCTACACGTGCCTCAAAAATATAATAAATAAAATATGCCATCACCTAAACTTGACAGCCATATGATTGCCAAACAATGATTAAATTCAGATACATATCCATCGCCCATACCTTCAATAGAACTGTTTACACACGTTCTAGAAGGCAGGTGCACTTACAAAATAAATAGAAACTCTTTTTGATGCACATTAAAGGAAAATATAATTATTATTACTATTATTACTTTTGTCCTGTGTATATGGGACTGTATTTCCACTCGGGACACCCTGCATTTTTCTTTTATTTTATTTTCCTTTGCTGGCTAGCAAACATTTTAAACAAGCATGATCTGCTGTTTTATTTACAGTCACTGTCTGATGTGAACATCTGTTTTTATCTGGCTTGTGTTTTTTTTATATATATAAGAATTATGTTGGTTTTTTTTACCACATGATTTTTGCGAGACAGTCAAATCTGCCTATAAGCCAGACCTATAATTGTCAACATATTTCATACTAGAGACAAAACATGATGATTTGATGTGATTGGTAGCGGCTTTCATCAGAATAATACTGTGTTATATGATAGTACGCCATATTTTTCTCTTGCTTTCCAAAGAAGACATTTCACAAAAATACCTGGAAATTGATGCAGCCATTCTTTTCAGGATGCAAGGCCATCACGGTGTACTGGATAAAATGTGCCACTGAGGACACGCGAAAGGTGAGTCTCAGCGTCATGGATGAGTTAGAAGTCTGATTACAGGTTGTCCCTTTGAAGGTCGGAAAGCGAACCGTACAAGATATGTTTTCTAAAATGAAGTTAATCTTTTTCTTATCCCGGATAAAGAACAAAACAGCGAGTCTTTGACCTTGCAATGCTCACATTCTTTGTTTTAAAGGGCGAGCTTCAATTCATCAATCTGAGCCAAATGTATAATAATTTGGTTATTATTGTAAACATATTAAATCAGCCAAAACTCTGTTTTGAATACAAACGCATCTGTTCCAGCTGAAAGTACATATGAAACTGAAGCTTACACACAGATTATGGCAAAATGATGCACTGGATTAATGTTCCTTTATTGGCATGTTTTTATTGTCAACAATTGCAAAACAAGCCGTCAAACAGGTCAGATTGTGCAATGGAATCTTGTTGACGTTTAGTCATGACATGTGTAAAGACTCATACGTTTATACTGTATTACTTGCCATATTTCACTCTAAGTTTTCTCTAAGAGGTAGGAGCCGATACTGCATTGTGCAACGTGGCAGGCAAGACGCAATTATAGCAATACTTGCCTGCGCGTTTATCTCAAACCGTCCAAGGCAAAATAGTTTGTTTGAAATATTATCTACTTGAATGTACGTGATATTCTGAGTTCGAGGTTTTTCAATGCACTCTTTAAGGACCTGGTTACTAAGGCTGGTTCGTTAAGTTGTAAACGGTCCATTCTTTCGCATCTTCTAGCAGCCTAGGGGACGTTTACAGAGAAGCAGGAGGGAACATGCTTTTGGTGATTCTGATTATATTGAGGCCAGAAGCCACCATAGCAGCTTTAAGGCAGATTTTAGAACACTTTTTCTTAAAAGAACAGTGTATTTTATTATTTATCGAGAGGCTGAAAACATACTAAAACCGATCTATCTGGGGATCGGCTTATCCCCTGGATCTCTCCCACCGAGGGTGTCAGTCACAGAGATTCGAGGTGAGGGCTAACATATCCATCCCCTGCAAGTGACAGCCAGCTGCTTCAGGGATCAGTGCATGTGTAGTGGTCCAAGCTGCCAACCAGAGATTTACTAGTTCAGATTGATGGGGCCAGAACTAGGAATCACTTAGTAGGCCTCATCTGCCTGTGCTGTTCACTTTTACCCCTGCCCATCACACTTCTTTTGCATACCCCAAGGTCACGCCCAACACACATGCAAATACAGTGCGGCTGGCAGTGAAAGGCCTACATTATTTCACCAACCGCCATGTGGCTTATCTTCAAAGCATTATACTGCATGGCTCTAGTTTATAAGCACGGGGAATGAAAAGGAGATGTCAGAATGCAACACGCTCTTGATACCTGTGAACACGCCAACTCATGGTGCCCACTGGGAATGTGGTACTCAGATTGAGATATGGTCATGCTGCTAGCAGGCTTGTCTCTGTTCTGGGGGTGAGTGAATATGAATATGTGCGTATGTTAGTATGCGCAGGTGTCTGTGTATGTGAGTGTCTGTACCTGCACAAGTGTGCGTTGAATATGAGCTTCTGTGTGTGCCTGTGCCTGGGAATATGTGCGTCTGTTTGTGTGTGTTTGTGTGTGTGTGCGCGCACAGGTGTGTGTGTGTGTGTGCTTAGAACAGTTTTGTTTAATGCCAAGGTCAAAAAGGGGTCAACTAGTGTTTTCTAACAAATAACTGGCCGTACTTCACAAAGAAAATTCTCACTTAGTGTCAGTGTCAAGAGGTTGTATCTACTTTAAATATATTTGAAACACTCCCAAGCTAGAATCTTTGTCTAACAGTTGGGAAAGTATTGGACTTCAGAAGGGTAAAATGTTCCATTCCCACTCAAGTTTATGCAACAGTAGGAAAAGTGTTGGACTTCAAAGGGGTAAAATATACTATTCCCATTCCAGTCTGTGCAACTGTAGGAAAACTGTTGGACTTTTGAGGGGTAAAATTTACTATTCCCACCCTAATCTATGCTACAGTAGGGAAAGTGTTGGCCTCTAGAGAGGTAAGCTTTTCTATTCCCACTCCAATTTCTGCAACAGTTTGCAGAGCGTTGGACTTCAGAGGGATTCATTTTACTAATCCCCCTCTAATCTGTGCAATAGTAGGGAAAGTGATGGACTTCAGGGGAGTAAATTTACTATTCCCACTCCAGTCTGTGCAACAGTAGGGAAAAGGTTGGACTTTGGAGAGGTAACATTTAGTTTTCCCACTTCAGCGTAAGCAACAGTAGGGACAGTACTTCATTTCAAACACATAATATATATGTAGCACAGCCCTATTAATTTATAATAAATAAAGGTCACTTAATAATTATCAAAAAAAGATATATATAAAAATAAAAACCAATTACAATTATTATAATAATTAACTATCAATTAAACAAATTGCCCATTATTTATTACTTAATTAACTTACCACACTATACCCCCACACACCTCACAAACCACATTTAAAATATATTTAAAATGAATAAATGTAACAGAATTAACACCATTAATTACATATTAATTATTGCATTTATAATAACATATTAACAGCTACTTAATAATTAGTTAATATATAACACAAACAATATAATTATTATGCATTTTACATAATTAATAATCAATTAAATAATTATTAAAACATAGGTAATTAATTGTTAATTATGTCAATCAATACAAACTTTATTGAGTAGATTACTTAAAACCAAGACAATATAACACATTAAAAAGGCATATTAGGCTTAGAAAAAAGAAGAATTATGGGTCCGTGCAGTGGCTATCACTTAGTGCCCAAATGTAACATTCAAGGTGTGAGACAGTTTAAATTTAAGATGTTTGAATATTTAAAAACTGTTATAAGAAATCTAGTTTCAATTTTTTAAACAAGAAGTAAAAAAGATTTTTTTTTGTTAAATCAACCGCAAAGTAAAGTAAATGCATGACAGATGTTAAAACTCAAAGGAAAGGAGGTCAAACATTACTATGCTTAATGTCCAAAATGCAAAAACTAAAATGTGTCAATTCACAAGCATCTCTTTGCTTAGTTGTGTGTTTTTAAGAAGGTCCTGCACGGCTTTAAAAAATGTGCCTATTCTTGCCAATTCCAGGGGAACCATGGTACTAAAAATCCAGTTCATCGCGTTTTTGCATGTTCTTATACCATGGGTTAAAAAGAGTGGCTTTAATAATGTTCGCCGGGGATCGAGCAACATCGGACAACTGCAGAGTAGGCTGTAAAAAGGTTTCAGATTTGTAGCCACAAAGTCTGCACTTCACTATCTTGGAAAGCATAGGCCAGTTGGGGTTGAAGTCTTTAATGTGTAAAAAAAAGTCCAATTGGTCGCACACTGCTTGTCCTATCAGCGTGTTGCCCCAAAGCATTGTGGTCCATGAAGTAAGCATCAGCGGGTGTGCCTCTGCCAGGGTCTTGAGCACAAAATCACTGTCACGTTGGCCATCCCTGGACACGTGTTTCGAGGTTGTTACCTCTCGTCAGCTGGGAATAGGCATATATGTAGGGGTGCTGCGTAGGCTGCCAAAAAATATCCTCAGGTCCGGTACCACTCGTGGCACGCAGGTGCGAAACCCGGGCTCGTCAGCCCAACCAGCTCAAGGGAACTTGAATACAAAAAAAGTCCAATTGGTCGCACACTGCTTGTCCTATCAGCGTGTTGCCTCAAAGCATTGTGGTCCATGAAGTAAGCATCAGCGGGTGCGCCTCTGCCAGGGTCTTGAGCAAAAAATCACTATCGCGTTGGCCATCCCTGGACACGTGTTTCGAGGTTGTTACCTCTCGTCAGCAGGGAATAGGCATATATGTAGGGGTGCTGCGTAGGCTGCCAAAAAATATCCTCAGGTCCGGTACCACTCGTGGCACGCAGGTGCGTAACCCGGGCTCGTCAGCCCCACCAGCTAAAGGGAGCTTGAATACAAAAAAATAGTCCAATTGGTCACACACTGCTTGTCCTATCAGTGTGTTGCCCCAAAGCATTGTGGTCCATGAAGTAAGCCTCAGCGGGTGCGCCTCTGCCAAGGTCTTGAGCAAAAAATCACTGTTGCGTTGGCCATCCCTGGACACGTGTTTCGAGGTTGTTACCTCTCGTCAGCAGGGAATAGGCATATATGTAGGGGTGCTGCTTAGGCTGCCAAAAACTATCCTCAGGTCCGGTACCACTCGTGGCACGCAGGTGCATAACCCGGGCTCGTCAGCCCCACTAGCTCAAGGGAGCTTGAATACAAAAATAAATAGTCTAATTGGTCGCACACTGCTTATCCTATCAGCGTGTTGCCCCAAAGCATTGTGGTCCATGAAGTAAGCATCAGCGGGTGCCCCTCTCCCAGGGTCTTGAGCAAAAAATCACTGTCGCGTTGGCCATCCCTGGACACGTGTTTCGAGGTTGTTACCTCTCGTCAGCAGGGAATAGGCATATATGTAGGGGTGCTCCGTAGGCTGCCAAAAAATATCCTCATGCCGGGTACCACTCGTGGCACGCAGGTGCGTAACCCGGGCTCGTCAGCCCCACTAGCTCAAGGGAGCTTGAATACAAAAAAAAAGTCCAATTGGTCGCACACTGCTTGACCTATCAGCGTGTTGCCCCAAAGCATTGTGGTCCATGAAGTAAGCATCAGCGGGTGCGCCTCTGCCAGGGTCTTGAGCAAAAAATCACTGTCGCGTTGGCCATCCCTGGACATGTGTTTCGAGGTTGTTACCTCTCGCCAGCTGGGAATAGGCATATATGTAGGGGTGCTGCGTAGGCTGCCAAAAAATATCCTCAGGTCCGGTACCACTCGTGGCACGCAGGAGCATAACCCGGGCTCGTCAGCCCCACCAGCTCAAGGGAGCTTGAATACAAAAAAAAGTCCAATTGGTCGCACACTGCTTGTCCTATCAACTTGTTGCCCCAAAGCATTGTGATCCATGAGATAAGCATCAGCGGGTGCGCCTCTGCCAGGGTCTTGAGCAAAAAATCACTGTCGCGTTGGCCATCCCTGGACACGTGTTTCGAGGTTGTTACCTCTCGTCAGCAGGGAATAGGCATATATGTAGGGGTGCTGCGTAGGCTGCCAAAAAACTATCCTCAGGTCCGGTACCACTCGTGGCACGCAGGTGCGTAACCCGGCTCGTCAGCCCCACCTGCTCAAGGGAGCTTGAAGACAAAAAAAAGTCCAATTGGTCGCACACTGCTTGTCCTATCAGCGTGTTGCCCCAAAGCATTGTGGTCCATGAAGTAAGCATCAGCGGGTGCGCCTCTGCCAGGGTCTTGAGCAAAAAATCACTGTCGCGTTGGCCATCCCTGGACACGTGTTTCGAGGTTTTTACCTCTCGTCAGCAGGGAATAGGCATATATGTAGGGGTGCTGCATAGGCTGCCAAAAAATATCCTCAGGTCCGGTACCACTCATGGCACGCAGGTGCGTAACCCGGGCTCGTCAGCCCCACCAGCTCAAGGGAGCTTGAATACAAAAAAAAGTCCAATTGGACGCACACTGCTTGTCCTATCAGCGTGTTGCCCCAAAGCATTGTGGTCCATGAAGTATGCATCAGTGGGCGCGCCTCTGCCAGGGTCTTGAGCAAAAAATCACTGTCGCGTTGGCCATCCCTGGACACGTGTTTCGAGGTTTTTACCTCTCGTCAGCAGGGAATAGGCATATATGTAGGGGTGCTGCGTAGGCTGCCAAAAAATATCCTCAGGTCCGGTACCACTCGTGGCACGCAGGTGCGTAACCCAGGCTCGTCAGCCCGACCAGCTCAAGGGAGCTTGAATACTAAAAAAAAAAGTCCAATTGGTCGCACACTGCTTGTCCTATCAGCGTGTTGCCCCAAAGCATTGTGGTCCATGAAGTAAGCATCAGCGGGTGCGCCTCTGCCAGGGTATTGAGCAAAAAATCACTGTCGCGTTGGCCATCCCTGGACACGTGTTTCTAGGTTGTTACCTCTCGTCAGCAGGGAATAGGCATATATGTAGGTGTGCTACGTAGGCTGCCAAAAAATATCCTCAGATCCGGTACCACTGGTGGCACGCAGGTGCGTAACCCGGGCTTGTCAGCCTCACCAGCTCAAGGGAGCTTGAATACAAAAAAAAGTCCAATTGGTCGCACACTGCTTATCCTATCAGCGTGTTGCCCCAAAGCATTGTGGTCCATGAAGTAAGCATCAGCGGGTGCGCCTCTGCCAGGGTCTTGAGCAAAAAATCACTGTCGCGTTGGCCATCCCTGGACACGTGTTTCTAGGTTGTTACCTCTCGTCAGCAGGGAATAGGCATATATGTAGGTGTGCTGCGTAGGCTGCCAAAAAATATCCTCAGGTCCAGTACCACTCGTGGCACGTAGGTGCGTAACCCGGGCTCGTCAGCCCCACTTGCTCAAGAGAGCTTAAATACAAAAAAAAAAGTCCAATTGGTCGCACACTGCTTGTCCTATCAGCGTGTTGCCCCAAAGCATTGTGGTCCATGATGTAAGCATCATCGGGTGCTCCTCTGCCAGGGTCTTGAGCAAAAAATCACTGTCAAGCTCCCTTGAACTGGTGGGGCTGACGAGCCCGGGTTACGCACCTGCGTGCCACGAGTGGTACCGGACATGAGGATATTGTTTGGCAGCCTACGCAGGACCCCAACATATATTTTACCTCTTTTTTATTTTTATATTTTATTCCCTGCTGATGAGAGGTAACAACCTCGAAACACGTGTCCAGGGATGGCCAACGCGACAGTGATTTTTTTGCTCAAGACCCTGGCAGAGGCGCACCCGCTGATGCTTACTTCGTGGACCACAATGCTTTGGGGCAACACGCTGATAGGACAAGCAGTGTGCGCCCAATTGGATTTTCTTTTATATTCAAGCTCCCTTGAGCTGGTGGGGCTGACGAGCCCGGGTTACGCACCTGCGTGCCACAAGTAGTACTGGACCTGGGGATATTTTTTGGCAGCCTACACAGCACCCCTACATATATGCCTATTCCCTGCTGACGAGAGGTAACAACCTCGAAACACGTGTCCAGGGATGGCCAACGCGACAGTGATTTTTTGCTCAAGAACCTGGCAGAGGCGCACCCGCTGATGCTTACTTCATGGACCACAATGCTTTGGGGCAACACGCTGATAGCACAAGCAGTGTGCGACCAATTGGATTTTCTTTTATATTCAAGCTCCCTTGAGCTGGTGGGGCTGATGAGCCCGGGTTACGCACCTGCGTGCCACGAGTGGTACCGGACCTGAGGATATTTTTTGGCAGCCTACGGAGCACCCCTACATATATGCCTATTCCCTGCTGACGAGAGGTAAAAACCTCAAAACACATGTCCAGGGATGGCCAACGCGACAGTGATTTTTTGCTCAAGACCCTGGCAGAGGCGCACCCGCTGATGCTTCATTCATGGACCACAATGCTTTGGGGCAACACGCTGATAGGACAAGCAGTGTGGGACCAATTGGATTTTCTTTTATATTCAAGCTCCCTTGAGCTGGTGGGGCTGACGAGCCCGGGTTACGCACCTGCGTGCCACGAGTGGTACCGGACCTGAGGATATTTTTGTGCAGCCTACGCAGCACCCCTACATATATGCCTATTCCCTGCTGATGAGAGGTAACAACCTCGAAACACGTGTCCAGGGATGGCCAATGTGACAGTGATTTTTTGCTCAAGACCCTGGCAGAGGCGCACCCGCTGATGCTTACTTCATGACCACAATACTTTGGGGCAACACGCTGATAGGACAACCAGTGTGTGACCAATTGGATTTTCTTTAATGTGTAACGCCAACATCCTTACTGCCAGAATTTTGGTCAGGCAAGCTTTTCCAATTGTGCAATTGAGATATGATTGGGCCTGAAGGCCAACTTGATGTCGTTATTGTATGAAAGTGCCAGTGCCCTTTGTGTCGAGGTGGACCTAATGTTTTTTAAGTCCGCAGACTTCGAGAAGAATTTGATCTGTTTTTTCCATATGCTTTTGACTGCAGTATGCGTAAGTAGTGGGGTGTTCAAGACGGTCTAGTCGATGAGAAGAGTGTCTGCCGCCGTTGTTAGGTAAGTGGACCACGGGTTAATATTGATCTTGAACATGTTTTGCAGAGTAAATTTCAGAGTGCCTGGCATCGCCCTGATTCATCTGTGGAAGTACTTTAGAAAAGACCCCATACTGGACAATGCGATACCCTCCAGGCCAAATTCAAGTCTCACCAAGGATCCTCTAATATAATACTGCAATTTGAACACTCTTTTATAGACTTTTAGGTGTAGTTTTTAGATGGTTTTAGTGAGTTGGCCTGGGAAGGCCACACTGCCATAGGTAAGTGCAGATGGTAATACGGCCCTAAGCACTTTTCTTATTGGGGCTGAGGTGGGACTTTCAAGGGCTGTATGTAATTGGCAGAGTCTAGTTGTTATCAGTGCCGCCTTATCCTTTAGGTGGCACTTGTATGCTGCAGGTGCGCAGCTTGCTGAGGCCAATGTACCCAAGTAGTTGTAAGATTTGGCTCCTGAGATTTTTAGATGGCTCAAAGACCAGTTGCTACTTGAGTGTTTTTTCTTCCTTCCAAAGGATAACCCCTTTGTTTTGGAGGTGTTTACTATCATGTTGTTTGCTTTGTTATATTGGTGCAGAGAAGTTAATGCTCTCACCTATTTTTGAATTGTCTAATGCAACTATGTCGTCCGCATACTGCAATATTGTGTTCTTAGTTTTGCCAATTTTTGGAGGGATTAGGTTTGCATTGTTGAGAGCCCTGGAAATGTCCGCCGTGTATAGATTAAACAACATGGGTGCAAGGACACTCCCTTGCTTTAGCCCTTGGTTGGTGGGGATCTTCCTGGTCAACACAGTATCTTATAGCTTGACTCTCACCCAATTTGATGAATATAATGAAATAATGGCGTTAAGCAGACTGCTTGGAATTCCCCACACCTGGAGTTTTCTCCATAAGTTACCTCTGTCCACCTGGTCAAATGCTGACGAATAGTCCACACAGCATGCATAAAGGACTGAGGATTTCTATCTGATTGCCTGGTGGGCAAGATAAGATAGGGTAATTATGTTGTCCAGTGTGGAGGAGTTGGGTCGAAAGCCTGTATGGCAGAAAGGAATCATTTCATTTGTTCTTGCCCAAGTCTCCAACTCATTTAGAAGTGTTGCTGCGTAGATATTGACCTTAATATCCAATAGGGCTATTAGATGGTAGTTAATAGGATTCTGTCTCTCCCCCTTTTTAAGTATTGGGTGCAATATTGAACCTCTCCAACTGTCGGACACTTGATGAAACTTGGCATGGGTGGTGAACAATGGGGAGAGTTTTGCAGGCCATAGAGCTAAATCTTCTTGAAATAGTTGAGCCGGGAGACCATTTGGGCCAGGTGCACCTGATGCTCTTATTTTACGTAGTGCTTTTTGAATGCTGTTGTTTGTATATATGGAGACACAGTGTTTTGTGTCATCAGTGGAGTCTGGACGTTCAAACGGGAAGATTATAGGATGATCGACTACGTATAGTTTTTTTACGTGCGAGGACCACATGGCTTCATTGATGGGGTTGCTCCTTGCAACTTCCTGTTGTGTTTTTACTTTGATATGTCTCCATAAATCGATGTGGTTATGCTTGCTAATTGTTCATTATTTATTACTCAAATGACTTCCTGCCCTTAACCTTACAAAACCAGCAGCCCACACATAATAGACACCACAAAAATATAATTGTTACACAATTCACATAATTAATAATCAAGTACATATTTAATAATAAAGTAATCATTAATTAATAAATATTATACTTAATCAACTTCCCACCCCACACCCCTACAAACACAGAACCCTGCTACTACAATATAAATTACTATTAGCAATTAATAAAAATGTATATATCACTTAAAATTGCAAACTACATTTAATAATATTAATAACAATTATGCATACAATAATAACACATGCAATTAATGTACAAACTGACACACATAAAGGTGATTAAAAGACGATAATGATATTAACAAGAATGACATTCGCGAAAATGATACTACTAACCCCAAAAATTGATATTCTTGACAACAATATTTCTTGATCACGATATTGTGTTATAAAAATAATTTTTTCCGATATTTCTGCAACTCGATATTTCAAACTCAATATTTTGTCCAAATACCAGGGTTTCTGTCATATATAAGCTAGACTAGAAAGCAGATCATTCTCTAATGATTTCATGTGGAAATCTAAGTAGGATATTATGCTCTTAGTGGATTACCAGTGTTATTGATTTAGATTTGCTTTGTTTCAGTTGATTGGAAGACAAAAAGTCAGCTGGCATTTTCTCTCTGCTCACATTGTTGCATTTTTCAATGAAGGGCTTTTTCAGCCTGGTGTGTGAGTATGGTATTTAGGAAAAAAACGATTTGCAGGTAACATTTTCAAGTTTGAAGCCATGAAGATAGAGCCTACGGAAGCAAGAAGTTTCTGATTCTAGTGACATCCTCCTCTCCAGTAACTTTTTTTACGTGCAAAGGCAGCATCTCCCATGAGTAGGCCCCACTAGCTCCCTAGAGGGTTTCTGAATAGGGTACTGATTCCACGCTGAAATCCAGGTAATCTCTAAGGTTACTTAATATTTGATTTATTCCAGTAGCTTATATTTGAAAGTATCCATCCTCCAAGTTCTGTTCCTCAGACCAGGAGTCACAACTCCAGCTACAGATTAATCAGGGTATGATCTAATATACACATCTAATCCCAATCATACAGCTATGGATTGTAGCCAGTCAAAAACAGAACTTTAGCTTTATATTTTGTAAGACACAGGTATATCAAAACATCATTTAACACTGGTACCAAAAATTAGCTATCTGACTAGTTGACTGAGCGGACATGATGTGCTTGATACCCAACTTCACCCAAATTCAGCATTGCAACCGGGATGTGAAACACTTATAAAATGTTGAGCTTCGTTAGGTATGGCTTTAGCCAAGTCCTTTTGATTTCTAAAAAATCTATGTACAATATACTTTTTTAAAGAGGCTTTCAGCCAGCTTTCTTCATCTATTGGTCTGTTGGTGTGTTATTCACTGTTTGCTTCCACCATCTACAGCGTACAGCATTGGGCAAGGGATCAGCTCACTCCAGCCACTTTCCTTCAGAAAGGTTTTAAAAACGCACTTGTATGCAAAAACGTGCTGATCTACCCGGTGCCCGCCATAAAAAAATCAGTCTAAAGCGCTGCGAGGCCTCCGGGTAGTTACGCGCTATATAAGTGCAATTTTCATTTCATTTCATTCCATAGCTTCATTTTGAGTGACTGCATTTTGCTCTTTTCACAAGGAGCACATGTGCACACAAGCTAGCAAAACAAACAATTCCAGCTGGCAAAGAGAGAGAGACTCGGCAGCACGATATCAGGCTGCTTTCATTTCATAGCCTGCCGCCTTTTTAACGTTGAAGCCAAACAGCAGCACGTTTTCGCCCCAAATGGCTGTGCACCTCGAGCCAAACAAAAAATAAAACAAAAGGAGAGCCAGCAGGAAAGGCAGCGAAATCTCCGGCTGCTGTGAAAATTACTAGGGAAGGAACGCGTTCTTCATCCAGAAGCGCGACCTCTCTCTGAGTTCAGAAAGGGTTACGTTTCAGGCAGCGGCCTTCATGGTATACCTAGGGTATATGTTTTTTGATCATTAGGAGGCAACTACGGCTGATGGTTCCTGCTTTACCTGACTACCTGACTCAAGGTGTGCGTAAATATATTGATTTACATACAAAAAAGGTATAAGTACAATTAAAATAGCCCTATGCTTTCAGTATGTATTTGATTTGCCACTGTTATTGTGGTCTGCACTGCACCTTCTCCCCCTCCAATGACGATACTGGTAGCACAGCATCAGGAAGCCCTTGTTTGTGCTGCCACTGAGAAGGAGGGAGCGGGACCAGGACTGTGAGTCCCAGGCTCCCTTTCGTCATCACCACCAACGCCAGCATCCCATGCCTGGAGGTGCTACAAGATCTCCGGTGGGCTCCCACAGCGCGGGAAGCCCTTGTTTGTGCCGCAACTGCCGCAACTGAGAAGGAGGGAGCAGAGACCAGGATTGCAGATCCCAGTATCCCTTGTGCTATCACTGATTCCAGCATTACTCACCTGGAGGCGCTACAATATCTCCAGTGGGCTCCTGCAGCGCGGGAAGCCCTTGTTTGTGCCTCCACTGCCACCACTGAGAAGGATGGAGCGGGACCAGGACTGCGAGTCTCAGGCTCCCTCGTGCCATCACCAACGCCAGCATCCCACTCCTGGAGGCACTGCAAGATATCCGGTGGACTCCTGCAGCGCAGAATGTGCACGGGCATGCCCGTCTGCGCCCGTCTGAGACCGGATGAGGCTGGGCTGAGCTACCCCTCTTTAAAGTGGCTTCGGAAACTGGTGACAATACTGGTGAGTGATTTATCTACCCCCTGATAAAACCTACAGGTATCCCCTGCAATTGACATTATTTCAGTCCATTCCTGAGTTGCCATTATGGGAAAACGCACCATGGTACCACCAGCATGCTCAATAACTGTGAGCATTAACAGCATACTTGAGAGGGCTGTTAAGATTATCTGGTGCAAAATTGAACTCACAGAATTGTTTTGTCCCTGGGCATTGAGAGGCAGGCGGACATTTCAAAATTTTGAGGCACACTAACTGATCATACCCAAGATCACCCTCGCCTCATCCCCAGGGAACTGGAACTTATAAATCCCCAATTGCAAGCAGGAGCACAAGCGGGCCAGACATAATTGAGCTGAGTCACAACCTGAAATTGATACTGCTATACCTGTGGCAACCCCTGTTGCTAAACGGAAGAGGAAGATCGGGAAATCTATTTGTACCAAAAGGAAGCAGCCCACCCGTACCGCCCCCGCCTCCACCCGAACCTGCCTCACCGCTTGGATTCAACCATTGTTAAGTACTGGCACTCCCAAAATCCCTGACTTTCCAGTTATAACACAGAACACGAAACTGAGTTTCTCAATCAGCACACAGACTGAGGTAACACTATATCTAGAGAATCTTGGGGACATTGTTGCCAATATTGCTGCTACGTTGGTGACTAAACAAATTAACAAACTCCTAGACAAAAAGTTTGCTTCATTACAGGACTGTATAGATAATTTGGCTTTACTCATAGGGGGTTGGTCAACCAGCGGGGAATGCACAAATGTCAGTCACTGAAGGGGGAGGAGTTAGTGAAAGTGCAACAACGAGCATACCAAACCATGAAACCCAACCCCCAACTGTCAGAGCCATTGCCCCTGTAAGTAATATACGCATGACACACAGTCAAACTAGGTGTTATTCCCAATTGCCTTCTAACAGGTATGGCATTGCACCCATTGCTGAATCTGTCACTACTTCACACACTCATTCCATTTGGGTATAGTGCTAATGGATCAAACAGATCCAATGGAGCAGACCAGAACTTATTGCCAGGCAGTGTGAGAAGTAATGCCTTAGCTGGAACCCCCGATAGCAAATCAAGATGTCTTGAGCTTGTCACCTGCTGCCTGCCCTTATGTGCTGGTGCTGGCAGGGTTAACAACCCTAAAGTGGGATCAGCATGAGTCATGGGTCCATTTAGGCAATAAATGTGCATATTGGCAATCGAGGCATAGGAGGTTTCATGTATCTGAAATGAAGGACATTATCATGGCACGTAGAGTTGGGTGGGTTGGCGCATCTACAAAGAACATTGAAGGGGACTGTATTGTAATCAATTTTCGTAGACCATCTTTGGTGAGACATCTATTAAGGGCATGCAAGCCCACAACATCTAATAGCACTAATATATGTGCACTACTTTTTGGTTACTTTTACAAACCAAACCACGGGCCTGCTTCAATGAGACCCTCCTAACCCCCCACCTCTAATGGGTTCCAGGCCTTGTCTGGATTGGATATTCAAGACTGACTATTGCCCCTTGTGGAAGCCCCTGACCTCCCTGATGGAGTACCCCACCCCACCCCTGCAACTAAGGTCACTAGCCCTCACACACCAATGAAGGGTTTAGCCAGCCCAGATCTAAGCGTCCTAAGCAGGAATATAGTGGGGTTGCAATCTAAGATTCATCAACCCGACTGGTTACAATTTATCAGAGAGCAGGATATTCTTCTATTTCAAGAAACATGGGCTACCCAAGACTTATTTATCGAGGGGTTTGAATGTCATAATATCCTAGCAATATCCCCCAAGTATGGTCAACCATTTGGGGGATTATCAATTTGGGTTAACATCACTGCAGGTGGCAGCATCAAAACCATATGTACAAACAATAACAATAAGCTATATTGTTTAACAGGGGGGTTTCCTTTTTCCTAATTAATTTCTATAATAATGATTTTCATTCCTTACCAAATAGGAACTGTATAAATGTACTCAATTTTATTGCGTCCATCCAAAAACCCAAAGACTGTTTTAAGTTAACTGGACTCTGCCTAGGGGGTGATTTTAACGCCAAGCTACCCCAACCAAGGCCAAGTAAACAGCTACATAGCAGGGGACAAATATGCAACAGGGGTACAGAGTTAATGGATCATTTGAACAAAAAAAAATTTTAAAAATATATTTTATTGAGTTTTTTATACATATAAACATACATTTTCGTACTTGCCGTACATTGTAAAAGTGATGCATTGACATTACAATGAGCATAATTTTAGATGTTTCCATCATTGAAACTAAGCATTGCGTACAGTAATGGCATGTACACCCTGATATAAATACAGGCAATTGCATTCTTGGTCTCTGTGTGTTTACCGTCACCTCTGTATGCAAATAACAATCATATCCGATATATGCTTACAGTTATCAACTATTGTGGTTGTTCAAGTGTATCGACTGTCTTGTATGTGCTCTTTATTTGAATGTTCTGTGTCGGAGCATTACGTGGTGTAGTCTCCCACTTGTTATCTATAAGTAGCTTTGATACTAGAAGATATTATATAATTTTTCGTTAAAAACCATTAACTAGAAAGAGAAAAGGAAAAAATAATAATAAAAAGAACACAAAGTAAAAATGGAGATGTTGCGGAGAGTGCCATTTATGACTAGCCTCTGCTAAGCTATATTTCACACACTTTGTTTTGCTGCGTTCTATGGTATGTATTTGCCAGGGTGGGAGTTGGAGTGAATGTTGTTGAGGCCTGTGTTGCAGAGTAGTTCATAGATGAGTAGTTGCTGTTGATATACTAATGGGTGAGCTGCTTTATGTTGACATGTATGGGAGAGAGGGTTGCACTATGTAAGAACGTCAGCAGTATCACCCGTTGGCTGTGAGGGCATTGTATGTGTTGCCTCAGCAGGGTGTGTGAGTATGGTGAGAATTGCGTCCCAAGATTGCGCTATTGGGTATTTGCGGAGCCCCACTGCCTCCTCCCTGTGTAAATTGGTGCTCTCTGCTTGTGCCCATATTGCTAAGGATTTTGTCCAGCTGGTTACCGTTGAGGGATCACTGTGTTTCCACCTTCTTGTAATTAGTCGTTTTGCTGTTATTACGCCTAAGTCTCTAAACCGAGAGACCACTTTATTGTTCTTGCTATGCTGATATACCCATAGGATACAGATCTCCCAGGTGCAGGGTGTTTGGGTTTTAGTGCATCTTGTGAGTGTCTCCACAACTGTACCCCAGTATGGTTGAAGAAGGGCACAGGACCACAGCATGTGTAGGAGGTCAGTGTTGTGTAATTTACACCACCGGCGTGTGGAAGTGTTAATATTGAAGTATTTATTTATTTATTTTATCCGGTGCGAGATATGCTCTGTGTACTATGTACGTTTGTATGAGTTTGAATTTGGAACTCTGTGGTATATACGTGGAGCTAGCAAGTATGTAATCCCATTCCTTGTCCATCCAGGGTTTCCCCTGTCTTCCGTCCATCACGCTCGAAGGCTCGACAGTGGCTTCAATGTATATAGAAGCATGGCTTCTACCAGCCAGTGTATCACATGTGAGCCTTCCCCCATTACATGCAAATATTAGATTAATAGGTGCATTGGTGGTTCGGTTGCTATATCTCCCCATGCTAATGTCAAATTCCATGTTATGGCTGTATGTAGGAGGAATTGACCTGCTGGGATGCCACTGTCTGCTGTCAAAGTATCAAAAGTTAGGAGAATGCATCACTTGAACAATCATAACCTAACTAATGTCATAGAAATTGCTGCTATTATAAAAGATAATGCTCCCCCAGAACCGACATTTAGAGGGAGGGGCTGTTCATCCACAATTGATTATGTTTATATCTCTCCTGTTTAAGAAATCAGCCTGCTGAAAGCTGAAACTATGGCCACAACTGTTGGGGACCACAATCCAATTCAATTAGTATTAGGATTATCCCCAGCCCCAATATGTAACATAGAATGTGGTGCCAGGAATTTATCAGCATCAACAGATAGCCTTAGATTGGTATGGCGGGGCATTAATAATACTGACCTATTTATCACAGTGGTCAGGGAAGACCTGAGCCTCATTAATCTCTGTTTGGAGGCCCAGGATCCACACCCGAGGCAATTATTGACTTCATTAAACTTCGTGGAGCTATTAAATCCCTGTTGTCCCAACCTATTGGCAAAGTACAACGAGAACCTAGATGGTTAAATTTTTCGTGCTCAGCTGCCAACAGGCAGCTACATAAGGCCTTGTTATACAGCCCAAGGAGCAACTCATTTGTCAAGTCTTCAAGGCTGACGTACATGTGGACCATCGCTAATAGGAAGGAAGAATTATTAAGTGAGCACTGGGATGCGCTTGTTAATGCTGCCAGCTTAAAAAATCTGAATATATTCTGGACTGCTGTTAAAGATCTAAGAACAATGGGGCAGTCATTAAACTCCATGAGCTGCAACATAACGAGTGCAACCTGGGAAAGTCAGGTTTCCGTAAATGTACTCAGTGCCTGCAGCAGAACGTGACCCTTTTAACCATAGGGCACCATCTGGGGTTCCAATATCGATACCAGAGGTCGAGGAGGCCATACGTCAGAGTGTGGGCAATAAAGTCCCTGGCCCTGATGGGCTGCCATTGACCAAATATTGATCAAACATAAACCCGACTTTTGGGCTTCACTGCTGCTAAATGTTTTCAACAATTTAAATAACGCCCCACTGCCAAATTTCATGGACCACCAGCATCATTGTCCTAACTTTTAAAAAGGGTGATTGCTCGTAACGTAGCTGTTATGGGTCGATCTCCTTAATAGAAAACTCCCATTACATTTTAGGCAGAGTTTTACATAATACAATTTACATTTTGACAGAGGATATTCACATTTTAGAACAATGCCAACTAGCTTTTAGGAGTAAAATTGGCACAAATGAGCAGTGCTCAAACCTTAATCTGATTATTGGGAAGTATACTATTGCACAGCACTCGCCACTTTATCTAGCTTTTATGGACCTGACTTCAGCCTTTGACTTTGTTAACAGGTCTCGCCTATGGTCCATTCTCCTAGCTTACGGCTTGGATGAGGCCCTTGTTCACTTTCTGGCGTACCTGAAAGCGTGGGTCAGAATCGGTGGTGGGGGTGAGGTGTCCAATGATATCAGTGTTGGTAGAGGGGTTAGGCAAGGTTCCTAGCTCCCCTCCTTTTCATAATTTATAGAGATAACTTGCATAAATCACTGATCACACTCACCAATGACGTCCCCAGAATTAAAGGTAAAATCCTCCCGGTGTTTTTATACGCAGATGATGCTGTTTTAATTGCTCATACACCAAATGCTTTCTCACTGCTCCATCAGGATTCAAGCAAGCCGGGCCGAAGAGGCTGAAATGCCAGAAACCGGTCCCCGGTAGCTTGTCTCCTTTCTGGTGAAGAATTGGCTTGGTAGTTTGGTCTGCCCTGTTCCCATGATGCACTGGGCCAGGGACAGACTAATTTGCATATAGCCAGGTTCTGAGCTGGGATGGGGCAGTGAGATAAATAACGGTGATGGATCAAGCCCTGATCTTTGGACTGGGTAAGAGTGGTCTGCTTAATTCAGACACTCTGTTCATCACCACCCCCTTTTCTGTATCGTTTTTGGCCACTATAGGTGTGGCAGGGTATACTCAGACATGAGTCCCTTTCTCACTGCTCCATCAGGATTCAAGCAAGCCGGGCCGAAGAGGCTGAAATGCCAGAAACCGGTCCACGGTAGCTTGTCTCCTTTCTGGTGAATAATTGGCTCTGTAGTTTGGTCTGCCCTGTTCCCATGATGCACTGGGCCAGGGACAGACTAATTTGCATATAGCCAGGTTCTGAGCTGGGATGGGGCAGTGAGATAAATAACGGTGATGGATCAAGCCCTGATCTTTGGACTGGGTAAGAGTGGTCTGCTTAATTCAGACACTCTGTTCATCACCACCCCCTTTTCTGTATCGTTTTTGGCCACTATAGGTGTGGCAGGGTATACTCAGACATGAGTCCCTTTCTCACTGCTCCATCAGGATTCAAGCAAGCCGGGCCGAAGAGGCTGAAATGCCAGAAACCGGTCCCCCGGTAGCTTGTCTCCTTTCTGGTGAAGAATTGGCTTGGTAGTTTGGTCTGCCCTGTTCCCATGATGCACTGGGCCAGGGACAGACTAATTTGCATATAGCCAGGTTCTGAGTTGGGATGGGGCAGTGAGATAAATAACGGTGATGGATCAAGCCCTGATCTTTGGACTGGGTAAGAGTGGTCTGCTTAATTCAGACACTCTGTTCATCACCACCCCCTTTTCTGTATCGTTTTTGGCCACTATAGGTGTGGCAGGGTATACTCAGACATGAGTCCCTTTCTCACTGCTCCATCAGGATTCAAGCAAGCCGGGCCGAAGAGGCTGAAATGCCAGAAACCGGTCCCCGGTAGCTTGTCTCCTTTCTGGTGAAGAATTGGCTTGGTAGTTTGGTCTGCCCTGTTCCCATGATGCACTGGGCCAGGGACAGACTAATTTGCATATAGCCAGGTTCTGAGCTGGGATGGGGCAGTGAGATAAATAACGGTGATGGATCAAGCCCTGATCTTTGGACTGGGTAAGAGTGGTCTGCTTAATTCAGACACTCTGTTCATCACCACCCCCTTTTCTGTATCGTTTTTGGCCACTATAGGTGTGGCAGGGTATACTCAGACATAAGTCCCTTTCTCACTGCTCCATCAGGATTCAAGCAAGCCGGGCCGAAGAGGCTGAAATGCCAGAAACCGGTCCCCGGTAGCTTGTCTCCTTTCTGGTGAAGAATTGGCTTGGTAGTTTGGTCTGCCCTGTTCCCATGATGCACTGGGCCAGGGACAGACTAATTTGCATATAGCCAGGTTCTGAGCTGGGATGGGGCAGTGAGATAAATAACGGTGATGGATCAAGCCCTGATCTTTGGACTGGGTAAGAGTGGTCTGCTTAATTCAGACAATCTGTTCATCACCACCCCCTTTTCTCTATCGTTTTTGGCCACTATAGGTGTGGCAGGGTATACTCAGACATGAGTCCCTTTCTCACTGCTCCATCAGGATTCAAGCAAGCCGGGCCGAAGAGGCTGAAATGCCAGAAACCGGTCCCCGGTAGCTTGTCTCCTTTCTGGTGAAGAATTGGCTTGGTAGTTTGGTCTGCCCTGTTCCCATGATGCACTGGGCCAGGGACAGACTAATTTGCATATAGCCAGGTTCTGAGCTGGGATGGGGCAGTGAGATAAATAACGGTGATGGATCAAGCCCTGATCTTTGGACTGGGTAAGAGTGGTCTGCTTAATTCAGACACTCTGTTCATCACCACCCCCTTTTCTGTATCGTTTTTGGCCACTATAGGTGTGGCAGGGTATAATCAGACATGAGTCCCTTTCTCACTGCTCCATCAGGATTCAAGCAAGCCGGGCCGAAGAGGCTGAAATGCCAGAAACCGGTCCCCGGTAGCTTGTCTCCTTTCTGGTGAAGAATTGGCTTGGTAGTTTGGTCTGCCCTGTTCCCATGATGCACTGGGCCAGGGACAGACTAATTTGCATATAGCCAGGTTCTGAGCTGGGATGGGGCAGTGAGATAAATAACGGTGATGGATCAAGCCCTGATCTTTGGACTGGGTAAGAGTGGTCTGCTTAATTCAGACACTCTGTTCATCACCACCCCCTTTTCTGAATCGTTTTTGGACACTATAGGTGTGGCAGGGTATACTCAGACATGAGTCCCTTTCTCACTGCTCCATCAGGATTCAAGCAAGCCGGGCCGAAGAGGCTGAAATGCCAGAAACCGGTCCCCGGTAGCTTGTCTCCTTTCTGGTGAAGAATTGGCTTGGTAGTTTGGTCTGCCCTGTTCCCATGATGCACTGGGCCAGGGACAGACTAATTTGCATATAGCCAGGTTCTGAGCTGGGATGGGGCAGTGAGATAAATAACGGTGATGGATCAAGCCCTGATCTTTGGACTGGGTAAGAGTGGTCTGCTTAATTCAGACACTCTGTTCATCACCACCCCCTTTTCTGAATCGTTTTTGGCCACTATAGGTGTGGCAGGGTATACTCAGACATGAGTCCCTTGCTCACTGCTCCATCAGGATTCAAGCAAGCCGGGCCGAAGAGGCTGAAATGCCAGAAACCGGTCCCCGGTAGCTTGTATCCTTTCTGGTGAAGAATTGGCTTGGTAGTTTGGTCTGCCCTGTTCCCATGATGCACTGGGCCAGGGACAGACTAATTTGCATATAGCCAGGTTCTGAGCTGGGATGGGGCAGTGAGCTAAATAACGGTGATGGATCAAGCCCTGATCTTTGGACTGGGTAAGAGTGGTCTGCTTAATTCAGACACTCTGTCCATCACCACCCCCTTTTCTGAATCGTTTTTGGCCACTATATGTGTGGCAGGGTATACTCAGACATGAGTCCCTTGCTCACTGCTCCATCAGGATTCAAGCAAGCCGGGCCGAAGAGGCTGAAATGCCAGAAACCGGTCCCCGGTAGCTTGTCTCCTTTCTGGTGAAGAATTGGCTTGGTAGTTTGGTCTGCCCTGTTCCCATGATGCACTGGGCCAGGGACAGACTAATTTGCATATAGCCAGGTTCTGAGCTGGGATGGGGCAGTGAGATAAATAACGGTGATGGATCAAGCCCTGATCTTTGGACTGGGTAAGAGTGGTCTGCTTAATTCAGACACTCTGTTCATCACCACCCCCTTTTCTGTGACGTACATGTGGACCATCGCTAATAGGAAGGAAGAATTATTAAGTGAGCACTGGGATGCGCTTGTTAATGCTGCCAGCTTAAAAAATCTGAATATATTCTGGACTGCTGTTAAAGATCTAAGAACAATGGGGCAGTCATTAAACTCCATGAGCTGCAACATAACGAGTGCAACCTGGGAAAGTCAGGTTTCCGTAAATGTACTCAGTGCCTGCAGCAGAACGTGACCCTTTTAACCATAGGGCACCATCTGGGGTTCCAATATCGATACCAGAGGTCGAGGAGGCCATACGTCAGAGTGTGGGCAATAAAGTCCCTGGCCCTGATGGGCTGCCATTGACCAAATATTGATCAAACATAAACCCGACTTTTGGGCTTCACTGCTGCTAAATGTTTTCAACAATTTAAATAACGCCCCACTGCCAAATTTCATGGACCACCAGCATCATTGTCCTAACTTTTAAAAAGGGTGATTGCTCGTAACGTAGCTGTTATGGGTCGATCTCCTTAATAGAAAACTCCCATTACATTTTAGGCAGAGTTTTACATAATACAATTTACATTTTGACAGAGGATATTCACATTTTAGAACAATGCCAACTAGCTTTTAGGAGTAAAATTGGCACAAATGATCAGTACTCAAACCTTAATCTGATTATTGGGAAGTATACTATTGCACAGCACTCGCCACTTTATCTAGCTTTTATGGACCTGACTTCAGCCTTTGACTTTGTTAACAGGTCTCGCCTATGGTCCATTCTCCTAGCTTACGGCTTGGATGAGGCCCTTGTTCACTTTCTGGCGTACCTGAAAGCGTGGGTCAGAATCGGTGGTGGGGGTGAGGTGTCCAATGATATCAGTGTTGGTAGAGGGGTTAGGCAAGGTTCCTAGCTCCCCTCCTTTTCATAATTTATAGAGATAACTTGCATAAATCACTGATCACACTCACCAATGACGTCCCCAGAATTAAAGGTAAAATCCTCCCGGTGTTTTTATACGCAGATGATGCTGTTTTAATTGCTCATACACCAAATGCACTACGCACTTTAGTACGAGGAGTCACAGATTTATGACTGGTTTAGACTGATGCACTAATTATGGTAAATCATTTATAATGTCTTGTGGGCCAAGGAAATAGCCCCTAAACTCTATTTCTGTGGGAGACCAAAAATGAACTTGCACTGCCACTTTTCCCTACCTAGGGATGGTCTTCTCTGTGAATTGTACCTGGTCTGAACACATTGTCTATTGTAAATACAAGTTCTCGAAAGCCTCTAACTCAGTCCTTAGCCTCCCCTGTCCTAAAATATATGGGGCACTTCCAGCAATTTTAAAGATTTTTCGGTCACAGTGCATACCAGTAGCCACTTATGGTGCAGAGGTTTGAGGTATTGCTAAAAGTTTTAGTGTCCAATTAGAGGAAAATAGATTTTGTAGAAAACTCTTCACTCTTCAGTACATATGTCACAGTGAACTAAAATTATGATATATTGAAGATTTTATAAGGTACTCCCAGCATTGTTTTGGCTAGCCATAATGAAAAACCCTGAAGCATCCCTCAGGAGGAACATAATAGATGATTGTATTTGCGAAGAGAAAGGGATGGACATTCTATGGCTTGCTGGGGTCATTATGAGTTTGGAAAGTGTTAATTTTAGAGGATTGTTTTCTAACCCAAACACAGTTGCATCAGTCGATAAAAAAGCCCTATGGTCAGCACTGTACTCGCTTTATAGTGTGGAAAAGTTAGAGAGGGAATCAAAGAAACAAACTGTTTCTAAATGTATACCCATTTAGTAAAACAAATTTTTTTTACCTAGCTACATCGTATTACCAATGTTGCATTGGGAGAGAGCTCTTCTCTTTCATCTAAGAGCTGGGAATATAAAATATTAGCTCTGTTTCCCCCTTGTATATAACGCAAAACTTGATTCCGTCCCATGTCCATGTGATGGACATAGCGGACAAACACTTTTACATTTTCTATTCTTCTGTAAATAATACATGAAATATGCACAATGGCTGCTAATACCATTTAAAAAAAATTGTCACCTATCAAGTTAACTGATGCCCTCAGCTGCATACTCAAATTGGAAAATTATTAATTGATCCTGCGCGTTGGTACTTTCATAGGTCCCCTCAAATCTATGTGTGACCCGTGAAGTATACTTGTATTTTGCTATTTATAATATGTATTTTGATCACATCACTGTAATTGTTTTTATTACATAGCTCATCTGTTTACTGCTTGCTATATTATGAATTTAATATGTTATTTAACCGTTCTATTGTGATCTTATTCCTTGTATATACCCTACTTTTATAGATACGTTGTTATCCGAATAAAGGGGTCGATTAGGATGGCGGACGGAAATGGGTACTGTCCGCCATGGTGGGGGAAATTTTACTCCCGCCTGCGCCGCGGAGATTCCGCGGTTGGGATTAGGATAATCATGTCACGAAACTCCGACCGCGGCGGACGGATCATAACCAACACCGTCCGCGGTGGACGGAACACATCCAACTCCGTCCGCGGCGGACGGAGTCCAATGAACAACCACTGCCGCGGACGGAAATGACCGCGGAAAATAACACATGTACCGCCATACCTGTGAATACTCCGTGGCCGCAATTAGGATAAATCCGCCCGTACCACGGAAGGCACAGCCATCCACGTCCGCGGCGGAAAGAATGCAATGATAACCACAGCATCACTGCGGAAGGCCAACACGCACAACATCCCTAGCGGCAAACAAATGTTAGAAAGTGTACCGCAAGTCCAAAGCAAACATACGAACATTGTCAACGCCCCCCCCAACACCAAGCACAAGCCACCATGACACGTCCCAATTATCTAATAATGCACACTAGTCAACACGCCCACCTACCACCTGACTGCCAACAACCATTGAGACACGACTATAAAATGACACCCACACGCTATCACAATCCTTTGCATCACAGCATTGCTGCCAGCAAGAGGCCCAATTAGAGATACTGCAAACTCACATAGAAGACACACAACCACCACCCTACCACACCCACCACACAAACACCCACCACACAAATCCTACACATCACACACCACACACCTGCACCCCCCAACTCACTCAACTCACACACTGAGCACCACACACCATGGCACCCAAAAAAAAAAACAAATTCACGGAGACAGAGTTGAGGGTAATGGTAGATGAAATAATCCGTGTTGAGCCCCACATCTTCGGGGCCCAAGTCCAGCAGACGTCCGTGGCGCAAAAGAACCACATGTGGGACAGGATCGTCACTCGGGTGAATGCGTCGGGGACTGTGCCGAGGATGAAGCATGACATTCAGAGGCGGTGGCATGACCTGAAGACCAGGGTCAAGGGCATCCAAGCTAAAAACTTTGCTAGAGCCAATCATACTGGCGGTGGCACACCCCCGGAGCCCATACCCTACACCAATTGGGAGGAGAAGGTGCTGGTGATACTACACCCAGAGAGCCTAGACGGACTTGACGAAGGAGAAGAGACTGGTGAGTACAAACCAAGCACCACGATCAGCACGACATGGTCAGGCTCACACAACTGAGAAGAAACATCTCCTACGCCCCAACCCATGCACGTTTGACACCAACTCACTAACATGTCCATGGCTCCCAACAGGCCCCCATGTTCACGGGGAGGGTCGTGGTGGTGGAGGGTGTGTGGGGCATGTGAGAGGCCCAAACTACAACTCCCAACAGGCCCCCATGTTCACGGGGAGGGTGGTGGTGGTGGAGGGTGTGTGGGGCGTGTGAGAGGCCCAAACTACAACTCCCAACAGGCCCCCATGTTCACGGGGAGGGTGGTGGTGGTGGAGGGTGTGTGGGGCGTGTGAGAGGCCCAAACTACAACTCCCAACAGGCCCCCATGTTCACGGGGAGGGTGGTGGTGGTGGTGGTGGAGGGTGTGTGGGGCGTGTGAGAGGCCCAAACTACAACTCCCAACAGGCCCCCAGGTTCACGGGGAGGGTGGTGGTGGTGGAGGGTGTGTGGGGCGTGTGAGAGGCCCAAACTACAACTCCCAACAGGCCCCCATGTTCACGGGGAGGGTGGTGGTGGTGGAGGGTGTGTGGGGCGTGTGAGAGGCCCAAACTACAACTCCCAACAGGCCCCCATGTTCACGGGGAGGGTGGTGGTGGTGGTGGTGGAGGGTGTGTGGGGCGTGTGAGAGGCCCAAACTACAACTCCCAACAGGCCCCCATGTTCACGGGGAGGGTGGTGGTGGTGGTGGTGGAGGGTGTGTGGGGCGTGTGAGAGGCCCAAACTACAACTCCCAACAGGCCCCCATGTTCACGGGGAGGGTGGTGGTGGTGGTGGTGGAGGGTGTGTGGGGCGTGTGAGAGGCCCAAACTACAACTCCCAACAGGCCCCCATGTTCACGGGGAGGGTGGTGGTGGTGGTGGTGGAGGGTGTGTGGGGCGTGTGAGAGGCCCAAACTACAACTCCCAACAGGCCCCCATGTTCACGGGGAGGGTGGTGGTGGTGGTGGTGGAGGGTGTGTGGGGCGTGTGAGAGGCCCAAACTACAACTCCCAACAGGCCCCCATGTTCACAGGGAGGGTGGTGGAGGGTGGGGTGTGTGCGACAGGAAACAGAAATGTCTACAAATCTATATAACCATGTAATGTCCACATTACTGACCAGCTCCATCTTGTCCCTCAGGTGATCGTCAACTGACTGGGGAAACCAGTACCCGGCCGCCAGCCTCGCCTCCCACACCTACAGGACTCTCTGGTGACGAGGACACAGGCAGCTCCGGTGCGGAGGATGGAGCGGGACCAAGCACGCAGCCAGGGCCATCTGGCTCACAGGGACTCCCGGGACTGACCAACGTCGCATGTGTGACTCCAGCGACACCTGTCTCTGTGATCTGCACAGTCCCCACCACCACCAGTACCACCAGTACCACCAGTACCACCAGTACCACCACTACCACCAGCACCACGACTCCTGCCGGTGCCACCAAGCATAACCCAGCGCACGACGCTGGTCCATCGGCCTCACACACAGGCAGGGTGAGTGGGCCACAAACACAGGCAACGGGACATCAGCCAATCAGGCGAGCCACACAACGCCGTGCAGAGGAAGGACAGCTACCCCATCCAGTGGCACAGTCCCTACAAGCCCTTGCCAGGTGCCAGGCGTCATACGACCTGTCCCAGGCAAACGCAGATCGTGCACACCAGGACTCAGTGGACAACACCAACGTCCAGCGCGAAATCTGTGGCATCCTTGGCCAGATGTTGCAGATCATGGGCCAGCAGGCAACGATGTGGAGGGAATGGGTTGGCCGGAACAACCCCCCCCCCTCCACCAAGTGTCGTAGCGCCACCGCCACCGTCGCCTCCACCGCCACCTCCTCCTCCCCCGCCACCGTCACCTCCGCCTCCACCGCCGCCACCACCACCTGTGCCCCTGGCGACGGATGTGGCCCATCAACAACCTGCCCTCCCAGCTGACTCTGTTCCACCTCAGAGACGGAGGGGCCGGCCGAGGCAGGAAGTGGCTGAGAGCAGTGTTGGAGCGCCATCCACACGCTCCAAGAGGGGACGACCATGACAATGTCACTGCCTGTGCCAGACATTCACCCAGCTAAGTATCCTGTCCCACAGACAATCATTCCCACTGGTCTGCTGGGCTACCCTGACACCCCCCAATGTGGTGTCAGCACGGACATTTCATCTGCCATTACCTTCAACTCCAACTCCCTCCACCCCACTTACTTGTAAATATTCACCAGCACAGAAGCACAACCTGTAAATAAATTGCTCTTACTCACACAATGATGTTTTGCCTCCATGTTTATTCACATGATTGCCTTCAGAAACAGACGTAAACAGGTTCAGGGATCACAGTCGTACATGATCATGGCGCTGCGGGAGTGACCTAGAGAAAATCAGAGACAGCAAACACACGTCAGGAAACAGATTCACACACATCACAACACAATGCACAGCAACATTACACAAACGACAACCATCACAAAAGCATGGGATGAGAGCACACACATCATGGAGACTTGTATGTCCAAAGACATGAAGACACACATATGCAACCATCACAAACAACACACAGCTGATTAACCCCACATCCACACAACACCAGCAAACATACATGAGGCATTGTCAACCGCCACTAGAGGTAGTTACTCACATTCAAGGGAAGTAGCGATCTATGAGCTGGCGCCTCTGGTCCACACCTTCCTCCTCACCACTATCCTCATCAGTCGACATGGGTGGGATGGGAGGCCGAGGAACTCCTTCGTCTTCAGGGTCCAACAGCAGTTCAATGTCATTGCGTACTGCCAGGTTGTGGAGCATGCAGCAGGCAATCACGATCCTGCATACTTTTCCTGGTGAGTAAGGGAGGGCCCCTCCGGTCTTATCGAGGCACCTAAACCTAGACTTTAGCAGTCCAAAAGTACGTTCGATGACTCTCCGTGTCCTTCCATGTGCTTCATTGTACCGCATTTCACCCGCTGTTCTCGGATTACGTAGGGGACTGAGGAGCCAGGGCCGGTTTGGGTAAGCCGAGTCGCCTATGTAGGGGGATGACAGAGACAAACATCACAACAAGATATGGTGGGTACCCCATGCAACACAGAGATCACAAGAGTCCCCACTGCACACTCACCAACAAGCCACGCTTGACCGGGTCGCAGATTAGCCATGAGTCGTGGGACATTGCTGCTCCGCATGATGTGGGCGTCATGTGCGGATCCAGGAAATCTTGCACACACATGGGAGATGATGTTGTTTGCCAGGCACACCACCTGCACGTTCAGCGAATGGAAGTGTTTGCGATTCCTGAACACTTGTTCCCGTGCCCGTGGTGGAATGATAGCGATGTGTGTGCCATCAATTGAGCCCACAACGTGAGGTATGTGGCCCAGTGCATAGAAATCAGCTTTGACAGCTGCCAACTCTTTCGGCCGTGGGAAATGTATGTAGTCATTCTTGTACAGCATCATAGCTGTCAAGACATCCCGAAGAACCGTGCTGAACATGGCCTGTGACATCCCCCCGGCATGTCCAACTGTGTACTGAAATGTGCCAGTAGCGAAGAAATGTAGTACCGCCATGACCTTTGCAGTGGGTGTAATCGACCCAGGATACGTCCTACGTGGCTGCAGATGAGGAGACAATTGAGCCACAAGCTCCAGCAACCGACGTCGATCCAGCCGGAATTTCCGAATCACCTCCTCGTCAACCATATCCTCCAGCACAGTGTATGGCCGATGCACATTTGGAGCCCTCCTGTGTGGGAGAGAGATGTAACTTAGGTCAACTTACAAACGACGCATACGTGTACAACTCCATCACATGTGAACCTTACTGACACAACTTCAGTCTTCACCCTAATGTTTAGTAGCCACATCACAGACACACATGCAACTGCATGCACACAAACGTATATTATACACACGCCATGTCATCAAGCACAAATGCCAACACCAATAATGATGTGCATACGGTAATTACATGCATGGTGACACAACGTACAAAACACATACACAGAATGCATGTGTACCACCACCACTGTAGTCACCTCGCCAGAACAAGACACTGACAACAGATGCATAATTTGGCCACACAGCCGTGATGTACTGTGTAGTTGTGAAGATGTAAGAACGTCTGTAGGGTCACACCCGACGTCAACACGTACAAATGCACATCTGTTGCCCATTGTGTGCCGACCGATGGGCATTGTATGGACACACATGCTATATTGTATGACATAGGACCTTTCCCCATCACTCTCACATCCCTCATGACGCAACTGCACACAACACATCACGGTGCAGCGTCTGACAAGATAACATAATTGGCGCCGCCATGGCGGTGCTCAACTTCCGCTACTTCCCAAGGGCCATACGCGGCCAGTGCCCCTCTTCCCATTGGCTGCATGTGCAGGGACCGTCACGGGCACACATCGGCAACCGCACGTGCAAGCCTCAGGCACGGATGCTTCAGTTGCAACAATGTTCTATCACTGGCGCCTCCATGGCGGTGCACGTACTCAGCGGGGGAGGTGCAGGCCTATACACCCCGTAGATGTACTCAATGGACATGCCAGTTCATGACCCCCCTTACAGTCACCTTGCATCATCCACCGTACACCGGCAGGAGCGGCCGGGACTAGGACGGCCGTGCCCGGCCATGAACACAACCGCCGTGCCCGGCCATGAACACAACCGCCGTGCCCGGCCATGAACACAGCCGCCGTGCCCGGCCATGAACACAACCGCCGTGCCAGGCCATGAACACAACCGCCGTGCCCGGCCATGAACACAACCGCCGTGCCAGGCCATGAACACAACCGCCGTGCCCGGCCATGAACACAACCGCCGTGCCAGGCCATGAACACAACCGCCGTGCCCGGCCATGAACACAGCCACCGTGCCCGGCCATGAACACAACCGCCGTGCCAGGCCATGAACACAACCGCCGTGCCCGGCCATGAACACAGCCGCCGTGCCCGGCCATGAACACAGCCGCCGTGCCCGGCCATGAGCACAACCGCCGTGCCAGGCCATGAACACAACCGCCGTGCCCGGCCATGAACACAACCGCCGTGCCAGGCCATGAACACAACCGCCGTGCCCGGCCATGAGGCTGTGTTCATGGCCTGGCACCATCGTCCTCCTCGTCGGACACTCTTGGTGAGCCTGCACTGTTGTCACAGACTGGGAGTGGGCACTCATCACCTTCTGTCGGAAGACAGCACACAGGGCCCACACTTCCGCCAACTGCACCATGTACTGTTCGTGGCCGGAGGAGTAGGGGGAGCAGAGTGGCGTTCGGTGCAGGCACCGCTGCCCCTGCCACGGTGAGCCAAAATGCACTGTGTGCTGAGGCCGTTGATCTGCTGCGACAGCTGTGTGTGGGGCAGACCAATATGACAAATGCTTTCCAGGACCATGATAGGAAGTTGGGGCAGGTGGTGGCATTCATGGAAGGGATGCATGGCGATCTTGCAGGTCTACACAGGACAGTGCAGTCATTGGCAAGCAGTGTGTCGTCTGCAATAGTACAGTCGCATGAACAGGGTGCTACTTCTGTTTCCCCATCTACACCACTGGATGTCTCAGGAGGTAGTGATTATTCTGCGCAGGACTCAAATACAGGTTATTGCACTAGAAGCAGCGTCAGACAGCAAGTCAGGGCACGCAGGGCACAGACCCCATCCCCTAGATCAGCTAAATCTGTTCACGTACACGACGTCAGATACACTGGAGTACACACACAGGATCCACAAGTGTTGTTGGGGGACATGCCTTCAGGAGCTACACTGGCATTCAACACAAAAGGTACTCCCAAGGCAAGGGATACTCACATGTCCATGGACTGTACCTTGGACAAGGCCAGTGAGAAGACAAAGGCACCTAATAAGAGCAGGGAGACTCCCAAGGGCAGGCCCACAGCAGAGGAAGGGGACACTCCCAAGGACAGGGACAAGACAAAGGCACCTACTAAGAGCAGGGAGACTCCCAAGGGCAGGCCCACAGCAGAGGAAGGGGACACTCCCAAGGACAGGGACAAGACAAAGGCACCTACTAAGAGCAGGGAGACTCCCAAGGGCAGGCCCACAGCAGAGGAAGGGGACACTCCCAAGGACAGGGACAAGACAAAGGCACCTACTAAGAGCAGGGAGACTCCCAAGGGCAGGCCCACAGCAGAGGAAGGGGACACTCCCAAGGACAGGGACAAGACAAAGGCACCCACTAAGAGCAGGGAGACGCCCAAGGGCAGGCCCACAGCAGAGGAAGGGGACACTCCCAAGGACAGGGACAAGACAAAGGCACCTACTAAGAGCAGGGAGACTCCCAAGGGCAGGCCCACAGCAGAGGAAAGGGACACTCCCAAGGGCAGGGACAAGACAAAGGCACCTACTAAGAGCTGGGAGACTCCCAAGGGCAGGCCCACAGCAGAGCAAGGTCCATCTCCCAAGGGCAGGGACACACACAGAGAGCAGGTGTCTACTGGAGACAGGTGCACCACAGACGACAAGTCTGCTGGCAGGAACAGGGCGGCGACCAGGGCACAGGCTACATCCAGAGACAACACTCCACCTAAGGATAAGGCACATCCTACGGACAAGGCATCTAGCATGGACAATGGCGCTATCAAGGACAGGCATACTTCACCCCTGGCTGCACTGAGGCTGATGTTTTCTACTAAACGCCAAACTGATGTCTCCGCGGCGGAGTTCCCCCATACCTCCACTCCCATCCAGGCCAGTCAGAAGCAGAGGAGGGTGTCCCCTGTAGTTGCATCCCCCATTACACATGATTCCGAGTCCAGGCGGCAGGCACAGAGCAAACGACAAGCAGGCTCCAGCACGTCCCCAGAAACCAGATCCCCGCCAGCAGATGCTCCACCTATGGTGGGTGGTGATTCTTTGGAGTCCACACCACTTGGCAGTCCTGTCCTGTCCAGGGTGCACTCACACATCCCTAAGAAACGCAGACAGACACCATTGACACCTGCCAACCCCGATTTGGCTCAAGGTCAGCTATCCCCAGCTCCCAGGCCCACCCTGCCTCCTGGCCCATACAGCCCTGTGGCTCATCATTTCAGTTGTCCCAGTGGCGCTGGTGCAGTTGACTCTCATGTATCAGATGGTGGCACAGTGTCAGTTGTGCCCTCTCCTGTTGCAGGTCCTGGCAGTGTATCTGGGTCTATGGCTCACGTGTCAGTTAGAAGATCTGTGGCTGTGCTGCACACTCCTGTTTCTGGTGCTGGCAGTCTGTCTGGGTCAGTGGCTCACGTGTCAGTGACTACATCTGTGGCTGTGTCTCACACTCCTGTTGCTGGTGCTGCCAGTGTGTCTGGGTCCGTGGCCCATGTGTGTGTCACTCGGGCTGTGGCTGTGTCTCACACTCCTGTAGCTGGTGCTGCCAGTGTGTCTGGGTCCGTGGCCCATGTGTGTGTCACTCGGGCTGTGGCTGTGTCTCACACTCCTGTTGCTGGTGCTGCCAGTGTGTCTGGGTCCGTGGCCCATGTGTGTGTCACTCGGGCTGTGGCTGTGTCTCACACTCCTGTTGCTGGTGCTGCCAGTGTGTCTGGGTCCGTGGCCCATGTGTGTGTCACTCGGGCTGTGGCTGTCTCACACTCCTGTTGCTGGTGCTGCCAGTGTGTCTGAGGCAGGTAGTTCACGCAGTCCCCCTGATTCTGTGATGTGAGGTGCTGAACACTTCACTAAAATGTTATTTCACATGGTGTGTCCATTGAGAACTGCGTGGCACTCTTGTGGTTCCTGTGACGGGTTGGTAGGGACACGTACTTGTGCAACCTATGATGTACCTGCTCTGTACTGCACAATGCCCTGTTGAAGCTCTGATACTGCATTCTGCCCTCTCGTTACCTGCCTATGATGTACCTGCTCTGTACTGCACAATGCCCTGTTGATGCTCTGATACTGCATTCTGCCCTCTCATGTGCTGCCAATGATGTACCTGCTCTGTACTGCACAATGCCCTGTTGATGCTCTGATACTGCATTCTGCACTCTCATGTGCTGCCTCTGATCAACCTGTTTTGTGCAATGGACTGTTGATGCACTTAGCCCCTCTCACGTGCTGCCCCTGATGGACCTGTTCTGTGCAATGGACTGTTGATGCACTTAGCCCCTCTCACGTGCTGCCCCTGATGGACCTGTTCTGTGCAATGGACTGTTGATGCACTTAGCCCCTCTCACATGCTGCCTCTGATGGACCTGCTCTGTACTGCACAATGCCCTGTTGATGCTCTGATACTGCATTCTGCCCTCTCGTTACCTGCCTATGATGTACCTGCTCTGTACTGCACAATGCCCTGTTGATGCTCTGATACTGCATTCTGCCCTCTCATGTGCTGCCAATGATGTACCTGCTCTGTACTGCACAATGCCCTGTTGAAGCTCTGATACTGCATTCTGCCCTCTCGTTACCTGCCTATGATGTACCTGCTCTGTACTCTACAATGCCCTGTTGATGCTCTGATACTGCATTCTGCCCTCTCGTTACCTGCCTATGATGTACCTGCTCTGTACTGCACAATGCCCTGTTGAAGCTCTGATACTGCATTCTGCCCTCTCGTTACCTGCCTATGATGTACCTGCTCTGTACTGCATAATGCCCTGTTGATGCTCTGATACTGCATTCTGCCCTCTCATGTGCTGCCAATGATGTACCTGCTCTGTACTGCACAATGCCCTGTTGATGCTCTGATACTGCATTCTGCACTCTCATGTGCTGCCTCTGATCAACCTGTTTTGTGCAATGGACTGTTGATGCACTTAGCCCCTCTCACGTGCTGCCCCTGATGGACCTGTTCTGTGCAATGGACTGTTGATGCACTTAGCCCCTCTCACGTACTGCCCCTGATGGACCTGTTCTGTGCAATGGACTGTTGATGCACTTAGCCCCTCTCACGTGCTGCCTCTGATGGACCTGCTCTGTACTGCACAATGCCCTGTTGATGCTCTGATACTGCATTCTGCCCTCTCGTTACCTGCCTATGATGTACCTGCTCTGTACTGCACAATGCCCTGTTGATGCTCTGATACTGCATTCTGCCCTCTCGTTCACTGCCAATGATGTGGCTGCTCTGGTGCCCACTTTGCCCATGCTCACGCATACACTGTGATTATACCCCTATTTTGTACAATAAAGGTAGTCTATCAAGTCTCGTGGTCTGTCGTTGTCATTCCTGCTTGCGTACTACAAATGTGTATTCGTATATGCTTCTCATCAGTGGTTTAGGTAACATGACACTCCCCCTCCCTACGTCACGTCCCTTGCTGGTATTCCTCTCCAGACAGCCAATGGTTTGTGCCTTAACTTGGTCGTCGTCCATAGTGGGCCATGACTGGGACGTGGTGGATCGCGAAGAGCATCGGGAAAGCGTGTAGCGCTGGGTCCATGGTGGTGGTCAGCTTGCGGTGGGTATCTCTGCTATGTCACCTATGTTCGCTGTGGGGATTCCGCCGTGTTCAGACAGGTTGTTTTTCCGCTGCGGTTTTATGTGTGTTTTCCGCCATCTTGATTTGGGGGACGGTCTTAGACGTCAGTACGTACGGCGGGGCCTCCGGATGTGTTCCGTCCGCCACGTGGTCGTGTGTAGTTGGGCGGCGGTGCGTGCTTTTCCGTCACGGAGGGAAATTGGACACGTTTTCCTATCCTGATATGGCGGACGGAGTATCCGCGGCAGACGGACTCGGAAAAGGGTTTTTCCGCCTACTCCAGGGCCGCGGTGGCTCTTCCGTCCGCCATCCTAATGAGCCCCAAAGTCTTTTGAATTGGATTGGATTGGATTGGATTGGATACTGGCAGCACAGCATCGGTGTTTCGCTGTCCTGAAATTGGGTTCACTTTTGCTTGTCGCAGTACTATTGCTCTGATTGAAGACTTGCAGAAATTATAGTTATGCGCAGTTCTCAGTGCCTACACACTAGAATAATTTCTATTTGTCTGACACTTTCATGACAACAAAATTGCTTTGATCGTTCAAGCTTGCTTTTAATGGGAAAATACTGTTTTAGCAGTACAATACATCTAATTTTTTTCTTTTCATAGTTAGTGGCAGCAACTCTTAACTCAGTAGATATTCTTTGCCTTATGGAAATGAAACTGTTTATTTGCCCCAGTATCCAAAACACATTTAGCCTGTGTATCAATCATCACTCATATGTTGGATCAACTTTTATGATTCCATAGTGACACTTGATTTTCCCTGCATCTCTTCCCTGAACATGCAACTTTCCTGATTGGACAGCGGCCAGGTGTAGCATGCAACCTGACAGGAGTTGCAGCCAATCACTCAGGGGTAGCAGTTGTTACCAATGAAGTGCTTGCAGGAGGGACTGAAAGAGTCCTTGTCCTTTTACATAAATGCCAGTGGGATCTACTGACACCAACCAGCACAAATTAACTACTGAGTTGACTCCTAGCAGAAACGTCTCATGACACTGAATGGGGTAGTCTGAATAGGGTAGTCTGTATCCTTAGGTTTCTTCTTTGATGATATACTGCATGGTAATATGATACATAATATCAGCTAAAGATGATTTATGTCATTTTTAATTTCATCTATCATGCTAGGTATGAGGTCGTGAAAACTGCATTTTGGTGTATTAAGAATCTTCACAGACGTAAGAGGTGCAGCCTATAACTACTACAGTGAGAAGGAAACCAGGTGTAGCAGAGATAGACCAAAGGCAATGCTTAGTGGGGCTTGTGGATGGTTAGTGACAGGTTATAGTTATTATGGTTTGCATGGCTCTTGTGCAAGTTAGGAATTGCACAGCTAACAATAGCCTGAACATTTCTTTGGTATTTCAACATTAATTCATAACCAAAACAGTACTTTGGCTTTGTATTTTTAAGTGTGTTTCATTGTTTGTTTTAATTTGATAGTCCTGAAGCTAATCATACCTTAACTTCAACCTTGCTTTTGTCAGTGACACTTTTTTATCATATACCACATCCATCAATAAAGTTTGAAGCCTGTCCTTTAGCTGTGTGCGATGTTTGATAAGACCAGACACTGAAACCTGTAATGCTTGGCCTACTCTTGCTGCTCCCGGCCTTTGTCAATGTGCAGTGGGCCGGGCCACAGGGCCTGGACACATGCCCAATTAGCTATGGAACTCTACTTCAGCTGCACATGGCATTTGACTAACCGAGCGGCACCTGCCCATTTTCTTTTTATTTTGCATTATTTTTTTAATCCATTTCAATGATTTGTGACTTTGCGAGAGGATTTGAAAACTCTTGCAGACTTCTAGGCCTTTTTTCGAACTTTTGTGTGATTCCTGGATCTGGTACTGGGACTGTGAATACCGCAAGAGGTACAGCATGGGTCCATGAAACCTCGGGGTGACTTGCTGAGATCGACAAATCCTACCCTGTGGTTGACAAACTTTTTTTTTTTTGAAAGACCTTTATTGTGCACAATATCGTTATCATACAGTGTACATTTCGTGGCGTTAAAGGGCGAGTCGAGCTATAAATAGTCAAGCAGATCCTTAATTGTATGACACAGCCATTTAGTCGGTAACCCGGGGGTCCGGCGGCGAAACCCATAAACATGTATGTACAATAATCTGGTGTATAGTTGTATAAATGTTAGGTCTACATTTTATCTTTTATTATCAACTTGAACAGTGCAGGTTTAGTCAAGCATTAGTGCTGTTGTGATCAGCGCTTAAGTCCCCACTGAGGATCTGGGAATCCGTTGTGGTTAAGCAATAGTGGGTGAGCTGTCGATAGGTGGTATATCAGATGTGTGTATATAATGCTGACGCGGGTGTGGCAAAACGTGTAGTGGTATAGCTCACTGAGGCATAGAAGCAAACAGTTAAGTTCGGCGTAGCTTGTCTGCAGCCATTGTGTGTGGAGACCAGGATATCCGGTGGTGTGGTGCATATGCATTTCTCCAGTGTTGTGATTAGGAGGTGATGGTAGGTGTGCGGCATATCCTGGCTGTGGCTAATGTGGGTGGGGTTTCGGTGCGAGCCCACATCCTGCTGCAGTCCTTGAGCGCTGTCGCAGCTCAGCGGTTGACAAGCGTTGTGTGTTTAGTAAGGGGATCGTTGCTTGCTAGGTATTTAATGCGTCTGTCGTCTTCGTCTGCAATAAGGGAGGGGGTCTGGTCGGGAAACATGACCAGTGAACTAACTGTTCCCTATGCCTATGCAACAGTGGGAAAAGGCCCCGTGAGTGGGGAGGCAAGTGAGGTCAGGGGAGGGGGGGGTGGAGATCAGCGTGGGTTCCTGTGGGGGGTCAGCTGGTGCGAGGCGAGGTGCAGCAGGGTGTACCGTATTGCAAGAAAAGTGGGGGGGAGCGGGGGGGAGAGGGCTGTCAGCGTGTGCTTGGGTAGGCCGAGGTGAGGGTAATGGTGGGTGCGCTGCGTGGAGTAAGCGTCAGGCGTATGGCGGAGAGGTGTATTGATCAGTAACCGTGAGGGTGGGGCTTAAGGCCTAGGGAGGCAAGGGAGATGGGGGGAAGGGAAACAGAGCCGTGGTCACTGTGGTCATTGGTTGACGTTGTAGTGGCGGCGGAGCCTGTTGCTTTAAGTTATCCCTTGCTCCTGGCAGGTTCGCTGAAATGTCTTAAGGAGGTCATCCCAGAGCTGTGCAATGGGGAATTTTCAAAGTCCTGCGGTTTCCTCCCGGAGGAGGACCGTGCTTTCCGCCCGCGCCCAGTTGGTAAAGGAGGTGTACTAGTGTTGAATGTCTGCGGGGGTTGTGGCTTTCCAGTGTTTAGTAAGTAGGCACTTTGCCGTTATGAGACCCATGTCCCAGAAGCGCGCCTGTACTTTATTGAGTTTTGTGCGCTTGTACAGTCCCAAGATGCACGCCTCCCACGTGTGGGGCATCTGTTTGTCAGCGTTGCGTGTGAGTAGCGCTGTGACATCGTCCCAGTATGTTCGTATGTCAGGGCAGTGCCATAGCATGTGCAAGAGGTCTGCCCCATGTAGGGTTCAAAAGGGGGTGGTGATGGACAGAGTATCTGAATTAAGCAGAACACTCCTACCCAGTCAAAAGATCGGGGCTTGATCCATCACCGTTTTTTTAGCTCACTGCACCATCCCAGTTCAGAACCTGGCTACATGCAAATTAGTCTGACCCTGGCCCAGTGCATCATGGGAACAGGGCAGACCAAACTACCAAGCCAATTCTTTACTGGAAAGGAAACAAGCTTCCGGGGACCGGTTTCTGGCATTACAGCCGTCTTCGGCCCGGCTTGCTTGAATCCTGATGGTGCAGTGAGCAAGGGACTCACATCTGAGCATACCCTTCCACACTTGTGGTGGCCAAAACGATTCAAAAGGGGGTGGTGATGGACAGAGTATCTGAATTAAGCAGAACACTCCTACCCAGTCAAAAGATCGGGGCTTGATCCATCACCGTTTTTTAGCTCACTGCACCATCCCAGTTCAGAACCTGGCTACATGCAAATTAGTCTGACCCTGGGCCAGTGCATCATGGGAACAGGGCAGACCAAACTACCAAGCCAATTCTTTACTGGAAAGGAAACAAGCTTCCGGGGACCGGTTTCTGGCATTACAGCCGTCTTCGGCCCGGCTTGCTTGAATCCTGATGGTGCAGTGAGCAAGGGACTCACATCTGAGCATACCCTTCCACACTTGTGGTGGCCAAAACGATTCAAAAGGGGGTGGTGATGGACAGAGTATCTGAATTAAGCAGAACACTCCTACCCAGTCAAAAGATCGGGGCTTGATCCATCACCGTTTTTTAGCTCACTGCACCATCCCAGTTCAGAACCTGGCTACATGCAAATTAGTCTGACTCTGTTCATCACCACCCCCTTTTCTGAATCGTTTTTGGCCTTTCTGGTGAAGAATTGGCTTGGTAGTTTGGTCTGCCCTGTTCCCATGATGCACTGGGCCAGGGACAGACTAATTTGCATATAGCCAGGTTCTGAGCTGGGACGGGGCAGTGAGCTAAATAACGGTGATGGATCAAGCCCTGATCTTTGGACTGGGTAAGAGTGGTCTGCTTAATTCAGACACTCTGTTCATCACCACCCCCTTTTCTGAATCGTTTTTGGCCACTATAGGTGTGGCAGGGTATACTCAGACATGAGTCCCTTGCTCACTGCTCCATCAGGATTCAAGCAAGCCGGGCCGAAGAGGCTGAAATGCCAGAAACCGGTCCCCGGTAGCTTGTATCCTTTCTGGTGAAGAATTGGCTTGGTAGTTTGGTCTGCCCTGTTCCCATGATGCACTGGGCCAGGGACAGACTAATTTGCATATAGCCAGGTTCTGAGCTGGGATGGGGCAGTGAGCTAAATAACGGTGATGGATCAAGCCCTGATCTTTGGACTGGGTAAGAGTGGTCTGCTTAATTCAGACACTCTGTCCATCACCACCCCCTTTTCTGAATCGTTTTTGGCCACTATATGTGTGGCAGGGTATACTCAGACATGAGTCCCTTGCTCACTGCTCCATCAGGATTCAAGCAAGCCGGGCCGAAGAGGCTGAAATGCCAGAAACCGGTCCCCGGTAGCTTGTATCCTTTCTGGTGAAGAATTGGCTTGGTAGTTTGGTCTGCCCTCTTCCCATGATGCACTGGGCCAGGGACAGACTAATTTGCATATAGCCAGGTTCTGAGCTGGGATGGGGCAGTGAGCTAAATAACGGTGATGGATCAAGCCCTGATCTTTGGACTGGGTAAGAGTGGTCTGCTTAATTCAGACACTCTGTTCATCACCACCCCCTTTTCTGAATCGTTTTTGGCCACTATAGGTGTGGCAGGGTATACTCAGACATGAGTCCCTTGCTCACTGCTCCATCAGGATTCAAGCAAGCCGGGCCGAAGAGGCTGAAATGCCAGAAACCGGTCCCCGGTAGCTTGTATCCTTTCTGGTGAAGAATTGGCTTGGTAGTTTGGTCTGCCCTGTTCCCATGATGCACTGGGCCAGGGACAGACTAATTTGCATATAGCCAGGTTCTGAGCTGGGATGGGGCAGTGAGGTAAATAACGGTAATGGATCAAGCCCTGATCTTTGGACTGGGTAAGAGTGGTCTGCTTAATTCAGACACTCTGTTCATCACCACCCCCTTTTCTGAATCGTTTTTGGCCACTATAGGTGTGGCAGGGTATACTCAGACATGAGTCCCTTGCTCACTGCTCCATCAGGATTCAAGCAAGCCGGGCCGAAGAGGCTGAAATGCCAGAAACCGGTCCCCGGTAGCTTGTATCCTTTCTGGTGAAGAATTGGCTTGGTAGTTTGGTCTGCCCTGTTCCCATGATGCACTGGGCCAGGGACAGACTAATTTGCATATAGCCAGGTTCTGAGCTGGGATGGGGCAGTGAGCTAAATAACGGTGATGGATCAAGCCCTGATCTTTAGACTGGGTAAGAGTGGTCTGCTTAATTCAGACACTCTGTTCATCACCACCCCCTTTTCTGAATCGTTGCCCCATGTAGGGAGCAGCGTTGACAAGCGGTATTTGTAGTTGCAAAGTATCTGTTAATTTTGTCGGGCGTGAGATAAGCTCGGTGTAAAATGTAGAATTGAATAATTTTAAAGCGGGGGTTGCGTGGAATGTTCGTCGGTCCGGCCAAGATCATCTCCCATTCCTTTTCAGTCCAGTCCCGTCCCCTGTCTGCTGCCCACTTTTCCCGCAGCGGCATCGTGGACGGTTGCGAGTGTGTCTGTAGTGCTTGCGCTAGCCAGTGTATGATGTGTGAGCCATTGCCCATAACGTGCAGATATTGCATAAAGGTGTGCATCGGTGGTTCCTCTGTCATGTCGCCCCAGGAGGCAGTAAGCGTACGCAAGAGGGACGCATGTAACAGGAACTGGCCAGCTGGAAGGTCTGTGCCAGCCGCTAGATCCGCAAAAGTAAGCAGCTCTCCATCTGCATACAGATCACTCAGCGTGTCCACGCCTGCTTGCGTCCAGCTGGTCAAGCGAGTCTCAGTTAGCACTCCTGTCAGGCCGGGAGTACCCAGTAGGGGTAATATCGGGGCGTATGGCGTCGTTGCCCGGGTGAGTCGCAGACATCTCAGAAAGCACTTGCGCGCTACTGCGAGGTGCAATTGGGAGGGGCAGGGGGCCCGGGTTAGCGGGTGGAATAGCGTGCAAATTTGGGTTTGCGTCCAGGCAGCAGTGTCCGAGGTAGTGTCCTCCAGATGGTTGCCGCTCAGCCACCCCGTCACCCATTGCAGTTGTGCCGAAAGGTACTACAACTCCATGTTGGGAACCGCTAGGCCTCCCGAATCAGTGGGAATGTACAGCTTGGTCAGTGCCACTCGGGGCGGTCCGCGTTCCAGATGAGGCTGCGCAGTAGGACCTCCAGGTCGCAAAATATTTTATTGGGCACATACGTGGGAATATTGGTGAAATAGTACAGCAATCTAGGCAGCACGATCATTTTGGTCAGTGCTATTCGGCTAGGTACATTGAGGGGTAAGGTGTTCCAGAAGCTGATTTGTGCTCGAATTGAGGCGATCGTCCGCAGGAGATTCCCCTCCAGGACGTCTATTGGGTCCCGATAGATTCGTATCCCTAGATATCGAAATGTGGTGGGGTGCCATTGTAATCTCCCTCCGCCCAGATGGATGTCGCATTCAGGCATGTCCGGGCTGAAGGGATAAGGCCCTGATTTAGCCCAGTTAACTCGCAGACCCGACATCTCCTCAAATGTCCGGAAGACGCCAGTTAGGGAGGCGGGGACATCAGTTATGTCTCTACCGTACAGTAACAAGTCATCTGCGTAGAGTGACACTGCGTGTAGGCTGTCCGCCAGCAGTATCCCCCATTCAGGTCCCTGGGTCCTGAGAATTGTGGCTAGGGGTTCCATGGCCAATGAAAACAGTATGGGTGATAGAGGGCAACCTTGTCTAGTGCCTCTTCGCACTCGGATAACGTCCGAGAGCAGTGAGCCCGTGCGGACTCAAACCATTGGTTTGTCATATAGAAGGCCCACCATAGCTTCGTAGCCCCCCCCTAGCTGGTACTTCTCAGTAACTGCTCTCAGGTACGGCCACACAACCGAGTCAAAGGCCTTTTCCAGGTCTAATATCAGGCATCCTGCTCTGGGCCATTGCTGGACAGCATACTTCTGTATCCGGTAGAGGCGGCGGATATTGTTGGAGGTGTGTCGCGTCGGGACAAAACCGTTCTGGTCCTGGTGTACCAGTCGGGGTATATAAGGGGCCAGTCTACGGGCCAACATGGAGGCCAGTATTTTGTAGTCCGTGTTTAGTAGCTCTAAGGGACGGTAAGAGCCCATCTGTGTGCCGTCTTTGTCAGGTTTAAGGATAGAGATCAGAGTGGCCTCATTTAACGTTGGGGGTAAGGCCGCATCTTCCGCAGCTGTGGCGTACATTTTCAGAAGTTCTGGAACGAGGATATCAGAACTAGCCTTGTAGAATTCGGCAGGGAGCCCGTCTGGTCCCGGGGATTTGCCGTTGGACAAGTTAAATATAGCTTCGCGGATTTCATCTGGTTCGAGCGTGGCTCCCAGTTCGTCCTGCTGGGCAGTGGTGAGCTGTGGCATCTGTAGAGGGAAAAGGTAGTCAGTAATGTCAGGGCAGGGGCTAGGTAGCCGGGAGCGATATAGTGTTTCATAGTGGGTGGTGAATGCTTCGTGTATATGGCGCTGCGTGTATAGTAAGCCCCTCCCTTCCACATGTATCGCCGTTACTGGGGTCGAGCGATTCTCTTGCGATATCAGCCAGGCCAGGAGTTTGCCAGGCCTGTCACTCAGGTGGTGCGTCCTCGCCGAGTGCGCTGTGTAGTTGATGTTGCGTAGTCGTTCCTGTAGGCGCGCATGTTCTGCTTGCGCTCCCTGTAACGAGTCAGCACCACCCCCAATAGCTTCCTCCTCTCTGTCGAGCAAGTCAGATTCTAGTCTTGTCAGATCGCCCTCCAATTGGTGCCTCATGTGTCCCTGCGTCCTCAAGCAGTGGCCTCGGATCACTACCTTGAAAGCGTCCCATTCTACCTGAGGGGAGGACGCCGTGTCTGTGTTGTCCTCGAAGTATTGGGCAGTGTGTGTGAGGAGGGAGTCGCGGAAGGCCGCATCGAGCAGTAGTGTGGGCTGTAGCCGCCAGGTGGGTCACGGGGGGAGTGGGTGTTCCCAAGCTATGGATAGGAAGTGTGGGTTATGGTCCGAGCGCGTGCGGCCCATGTATCGCGCATCTGTTACTAGAGGTAGGAGTTCAGTGGATGCCATGAACCTGTCAAGGCGAACATGTAGATTCAGAAAAGGGGGTGGTGATGAACAGAGTGCCTGAATTAAGCAGACCACTCTTACCCAGTCCAAAGATCAGGGCTTGATCCATCACCGTTTTTTAGCTCACTGCACCATCCCAGCTCAGAACTTGGCTATATGCAAATTAGTCTGTTCCTGTCCCAGTGCATGATGGGAACAGGGCAAACCAAACTACCAAGCCAATTCTTGTACTGGGAAGGAAACAAGCTTCCGGGGACCGGTTTCTGCCATTTCAGGCGTCGTCGGCCCGGCTTGCTTGAATCCTGATGGTGCAATGAGCAAGGGACTCACATCTGAGTATACCCTTCCACGCTTATGGTGGACAAAATGATTCAGAAAAGGGGATGGTGATGAACAGAGTGCCTGAATTAATCAGACCACTCTTACCCAGTCCAAAGATCAGGGCTTGATCCATCACCGTTTTTTAGCTCACTGCACCATCCCAGCTCAGAACTTGGCTATATGCAAATTAGTCTGTTCCTGTCCCGGTGCATGATGGGAACAGGGCAAACCAAACTACCAAGCCAATTCTTGTACTGGGAAGGAAACAAGCTTCCGGGGACCGGTTTCTGCCATTTCAGGCGTCGTCGGCCCGGCTTGCTTGAATCCTGATGGTGCAATGAGCAAGGGACTCACATCTGAGTATACCCTTCCACGCTTATGGTGGACAAAATGATTCAGAAAAGGGGGTGGTGATGAACAGAGTGCCTGAATTAAGCAGACCACTGTTACCCAGTCCAAAGATCAGGGCTTGATCCATCACCGTTTTTTAGCTCACTGCACCATCCCAGCGCAGAACTTGGCTATATGCAAATTAGTCTGTTCCTGTCCCGGTGCATGATGGGAACAGGGCAAACCAAACTACCAAGCCAATTCTTGTACTGGGAAGGTAACAAGCTTCCGGGGACCGGTTTCTGCCATTTCAGGCGTCGTCGGCCCGGCTTGCTTGAATCCTGATGGTGCAATGAGCAAGGGACTCACATCTGAGTATACCCTTCCACGCTTATGGTGGACAAAATGATTTAGAAAAGGGGGTGGTGATGAACAGAGTGCCTGAATTAAGCAGACCACTCTTACCCAGTCCAAAGATCAGGGCTTGATCCATCACCGTTTTTTAGCTCACTGCACCATCCCAGCTCAGAACTTGGCTATATGCAAATTAGTCTGTTCCTGTCCCAGTGCATGATGGGAACAGGGAAAACCAATTTACCAAGCCAATTCTTGTACTGGGAAGGAAACAAGCTTCCGGGGACCGGTTTCTGCCATTTCAGGCGTCGTCGGCCCGGCTTGCTTGAATCCTGATGGTGCAATGAGCAAGGGACTCACATCTGAGTATACCCTTCCACGCTTATGGTGGACAAAATGATTCAGAAAAAGGGGTGGTGATGAACAGAGTGCCTGAATTAAGCAGACCACTCTTACCCAGTCCAAAGATCAGGGCTTGATCCATCACCGTTTTTTAGCTCACTGCACCATCCCAGCTCAGAACTTGGCTATATGCAAATTAATCTGTTCCTGTCCCAGTGCATGATGGGAACAGGGCAAACCAATTTACCAAGCCAATTCTTGTACTGGGAAGGAAACAAGCTTCCGGGGACCGGTTTCTGCCATTTCAGGCGTCGTCGGCCCGGCTTGCTTGAATCCTGATGGTGCAATGAGCAAGGGACTCACATCTGAGTATACCCTTCCACGCTTATGGTGGACAAAATGATTCAGAAAAGGGGGTGGTGATGAACAGAGTGCCTGAATTAAGCAGACCACTCTTACCCAGTCCAAAGATCAGGGCTTGATCCATCACCGTTTTTTAGCTCACTGCACCATCCCAGCTCAGAACTTGGCTATATGCAAATTAGTCTGTTCCTGTCCCAGTGCATGATGGGAACAGGGCAAACCAAACTACCAAGCCAATTCTTGTACTGGGAAGGAAACAAGCTTCCGGGGACCGGTTTCTGCCATTTCAGGCATCGTCGGCCCGGCTTGCTTGAATCCTGATGGTGCAATGAGCAAGGGACTCACATCTGAGTATACCCTTCCATGCTTATGGTGGACAAAATGATTCAGAAAAGGGGGTGGTGATGAACAGAGTGCATGAATTAAGCAGACCACTCTTACCCAGTCCAAAGATCAGGGCTTGATCCATCACCGTTTTTTAGCTCACTGCACCATCCCAGCTCAGTACTTGGCTATATGCAAATTAGTCTGTTCCTGTCCCAGTGCATGATGGGAACAGGGCAAACCAAACTACCAAGCCAATTCTTGTACTGGGAAGGAAACAAGCTTCCGGGGACCGGTTTCTGCCATTTCAGGTGTCGTCGGCCCGGCTTGCTTGAATCCTGATGGTGCAATGAGCAAGGGACTCACATCTGAGTATACCCTTCCACGCTTATGGTGGACAAAATGATTCAGAAAAGGGGGTGGTGATGAACAGAGTGCCTGAATTAAGCAGACCACTCTTACCCAGTCCAAAGATCAGGGCTTGATCCATCACCGTTTTTTAGCTCACTGCACCATCCCAGCTCAGAACTTGGCTATATGCAAATTAGTCTGTTCCTGTCCCAGTGCATGATGGGAACAGGGCAAACCAAACTACCAAGCCAATTCTTGTACTGGGAAGGAAACAAGCTTCCGGGGACCGGTTTCTGCCATTTCAGGCGTCGTCGGCCCGGCTTGCTTGAATCCTGATGGTGCAATGAGCAAGGGACTCACATCTGAGTATACCCTTCCACGCTTATGGTGGACAAAATGATTCAGAAAAGGGGGTGGTGATGAACAGAGTGCCTGAATTAAGCAGACCACTCTTACCCAGTCCAAAGATCAGGGCTTGATCCATCACCGTTTTTTAGCTCACTGCACCATCCCAGCTCAGAACTTGGCTATATGCAAATTAGTCCTGTCCCAGTGCATGATGGGAACAGGGCAAACCAAACTACCAAGCCAATTCTTGTACTGGGAAGGATTTGCCGTTGGACAAGTTAAATATAGCTTCGCGGATTTCATCTGGTTCGAGCATGGCTCCCAGTTCGTCCTGCTGGGCAGTGGTGAGCTGTGGCATCTGTAGAGGGGAAAGGTAGTCAGTAATGTCAGGGCAGGGGCTAGGTAGCCGGGAGCGATATAGTGTTTCATAGTGGGTGGTGAATGCTTCGTGTATATGGCGCTGCGTGTATAGTAAGCCCCTCCCTTCCACATGTATCGCCGTTACTGGGGTCGAGCGATTCTCTTGCGATATCAGCCAGGTCAGGAGTTTGCCAGGCCTGTCACTCAGGTGGTGCGTCCTCGCCGAGTGCGCTGCGTAGTTGATGTTGCGTAGTCGTTCCAGTAGGCGCTAGAGGTAGGAGTTCAGTGGATGCCATGAACCTGTCAAGGCGAACATGTAGGTCGTGAGCGCCAGAGTAATAGGAGTAGACCCGTGTTCCAGGATTGCGCGATCTCCAGACATCATGGAGGTCCCACTGCGCAGCCCACACAAGCAATGCTTTTGTGGCGCCCCGCGTGGGTGCATTAAGTGCGGGTGGGGAAGAGCGGTCTAGTGTTGTGTCAAGTGTGCAGTTGTAGTCCCCGCCCAGTATCCATGGATCTGCGTGCCAGGTCGCCAATATTGTGGGGAGGCGCGTCAGGAAGCCTCCCTGATCGATGTTTGGGGAGTATAGGGACACTAGAACCACCTGTTGCCCATCTAGTCTGCCTTGCACAACAACGAATCTGCCCTCCTAGTCTATGGTGGTATCAGTGGCTGTCCAGGGGGTTCCAGGACGGATCCATATAAGTGTGCCGCGAGCAAATGAGGAGTAGCCTGTGGCATAGAGTTGGCCACGCCATCTGCGGTGTAATGCGAGTACCTCTGTCTTATTCAGGTGTGATTCTTGGAACAGTGCTATGTTTATCTTGTGCCTTTTTAGGTATGAATAGATCTGGTAGCGCCTAGCCGGTGTGCGCATTCCCCTGACGTTCCAGGTGCATATTCGTATTTCAGCCATATCTACCATTTGTGTAACATCCTCCAGTCCCCTCGCATGTCAAAGCCCCGCTCGCAATTCCCCACCAAGTCCAGTGTACCATCCGCAACGCAAAAAGGCTGCCAGTCTTAAACACAATGTGGAATGATCTCCAGTGGTGTAGAGGAGTAAGGAAGAGAGGGAAAACATGTAGCCTCAACATGGCAACATAATCGAAAATACCAAAAGGTCGGCTGCACAACATGTCGCCGTCCAAACGCTCGAATGAGCTCGTAAACTATACAGTTCTAGGGGGTATCATGTGACTTATTCGTGTGAGAGTAGTAATTACAGTGTAGTTCGTGGGGAGTGCAGCATCCCTCCCGGGTGGGTAAAGAGGCCGTTGATGTCTGGCGGGTGCCCAGGCCCCGCTGCTCGGTATAGCGTCAGTGGCTACCCCAAGTGTCAGTGGTGGGGGTAGGGCCCCCAGGGGAGTACACCCTCTTCGAACGGCCAAGGCAGTGGCGGCAAGTATGTGCAACGCTTCAGTCTTGTCGCTCGTTCCTTGTCAGTGGGTGGTTGAGTCGAGTATATAAAGCAAATGGTTACTCACAGTGTCTGGTTCGTTCCTGATCCCCTGGCTGGGGAGTCTGCGTCCATTAATAGGCGCATAGGTTGCCTGTGAGGAGGCGAGTCAGGTAGGCGGTTGCCCAGCTGAGTCTGCGCTGTATTTCGGAGGTGTAGTGAGTTCCGGCCCTGGTTAGCCGAAAAGTTCCGCTGTCTGCGGCGTGACTTCCGGAAGTTCCTCAGAGCGTTGGGTGTCCGGTAGGCCGTAAACCGCTTCATCATCCGTTAGGGATGCGGTCGGGCTAGCGTTTGGGTGTGGCGATTGGGATGGAGAGCTGCTAATTTCCACCACCCTGCGTAGGGCATCTCGTTGGTCCTGCAGGATTTGATCCATGGACGGAGAGTGTGTTGCCGCTTCTCGATTCTGTGGGTATGAGGGCGTCCTGCGGCGGCGTTGTCTTCTCGGTCCCCGAGGTCGTTCCGTGGTGGTGGTTCCTCGTGCTTTCCTAGGTGCGTCTGGCATCCCTTCATCTAGCCAAGCCTCCGCTTACTCTGGGCTGGTGAAGAAGTGCGTCTTGTCTTGCGCAACCACTCTTAGCTTGGCTGGGAAGAGCAGTGAGTACTTGAGAGCTGCTTGGCGCAGTCGCCTCTTCACTGCCAGGAATGAGTGTCTCTGCCTTTGTACTTGCACGGTGTAGTCAGGGAAGAACATCACTGTGGCATTGTCTATGTTGACTTCCCCTAGCTTCCTGGACTCGCGTAGTATTGTATCGCGGTACCTGTAGTTCAGGACCCGGAGGAGAAATGGCCTGGGGTTCGAGCCAGGGGGTAGAGGTCTCGTGGGCACTCGATGGGCCCGTTCCACCACGAAATGGGGTGAGAGCGCGCCTTCTGGCAGCAGGTCACGTAGCCAGTCCTCTACGCGGCTAGCAGGGTCCGTCCCTTCCCATTTCTCCGGAATGCCCACTAAGCGGATGTTATTTCTTCGCGCCGGTCCTTCCACATCTTCAGCACGGTCTTCTAGAAACTCCACTCTGTTTAGGAGGTCTTGTATGTGTTTGTCTGCCTGGGTCACCTTCGGCTCGACGGCTGTCACCGCGCTCTCCAGCGTCGTGGTGCGCTCTTGGAGTTTTTTGTGGTCGGCTCTAAGGTGGGTCAGGTCTATTGCCACACCATCTATCCTGGTCTCTGGGGAAGTGCGCGTCTGTTGGAGGGATTCTTCCATCCTCTCCATGGCCGCCAGCACACTGTCTAGTTTCGACGCCACTTGCTCCGCGTCCATCTTGGGCGCCACTTTCGTATGCTTCCCCTTCGTTGACGCGGTTCCTGATCCAGTACGTGTCATCACCCCGCCAGACATGGGCCAGGCAGGGCGTGCAAGCGGTACCTGCTATCAAGTGGAGGGGAGGCTGCGGTGTGCTGTGCGCAGTTGTCGAGGGAGGGGTATCTCTGCAGGCCTCAAGCTCCCTCCGTGATGAGGGGTGCGTTCTGTGCAAGTGTCCGTGGGTCGTGGACGCGGGCCTCCGGGCGGTGTGCGGCGAGCGCAGCCCGTCGCAGCGTCAGCAGCTCCAGGCCCCAGGGGGCGAGTGTCGAGCAAGCGGGTTGTGGGCTTGCACGCAGCTCCGCAAGGGCGCCTGGTCCGTGCGTGTCGGTTCTGTGCAGTCCGTGGCGCCCAGGTGCGCAGGCCCAGCTCGGTGGCGGGCAGCAGGAATGGATCGGCGGTTCGCCTCAGGAGGGGCGAGAGGGCTCCCCAGTCCGTCCCCGGTGCTTCCTAGGTTTCACGCCGTCTGGCACCAGCGCGGGGGGGAGCGCGGGCATCCCCAGCAGCCGCAGCGCTCCTCCAGCGTCTCCTCCCGTGTCCGGGTGTCGCCCCCTGCAGTTCGCGGCCCCCGACAAGTGGTGCTCTTCAGGGGGGGGGAGGGGGAGCTCCCAGATCCGGCTGTCCCCCAGGTCCAGGGGGGGGAGGGGGGTATGCAGTCAACCTCAGGTGTCCCCCGGCCTTAGCGTCTCCAAGTGCAGGTCCCTCCTCCTGGGTGTGCATGGTGGGGGCAGCGTGCAGCGGGGGCGGCGAAGGGTGTTGTCCTCCCCCCGGCGCCGCACCCCTGGTTCCAGGCCCCAGCTCACCTTCGTGTCTGCGGAGCTCCCCAGGCCCGTCACCGGGCAGAGGCACGGCCGTCCACGGTTCCCCGCCGCCCCCGGAGGCCTCAGGCGTCACCGCCGAAGGTTGGGTAGGGCGTAGGGTTGAGTCCGGCACCGACAGGGGCCGCCCAGCTATCCCCGCGGGCCCGCGCCAGTTCCAGCGGCGCCCGCCACAGGCCGCACTTCAGGGCCCAGCAGCCCGCTAAAAGCCTCGGACTCGCGCTGTGAGGCATCCCAGCCGGGTCGCGGTCAAGTCGGCTTCAGCGCCACTGATGTCCTCGGAGCGGGGTCTCACCACCGATGCCCTCCAAAGTCAGTCAGCAGACGGGGAGCGGGTGCGGGCAGGTCCGCCAGCAGTTTCCGGCCGAAAGGATGATTATAGTCGGAGAAATGACCCGGGGTAGGGGAGCTTAGGCTGGAGCTCTACCCGGGTGCGTCCATCTCCATTGCGTGTTAAGCCACGCCCCTCCTGTGGTCGACAAACATGCCGCACATTCTAAATATTTTTTTACATTTTAATTACAGAGTTGTGCCTTTTTGGCCTTCCTACCTGTGTCAGGGGATGCTCTACATGCCACTTATAGCTTCAAATGACTCTTTACAGTCCCAAATTTTTAAAATGCAAACATTTTCTTTTCAATGGAAAATGGGACCTACAGATGCACTATCAACACCTCTGTAACTTATATACAATGTAACCAATATACGTACTGTAGGGAATCTGCCTTTACTGATTAGTCACCCTTGATTTTTTGCATTTGCTGGACCTTATGTTTGTTGCTGACTTTAGAAATCTCTGCACTTTACCCTTGCTAACCTGCAGTAAAGTGCCTGTGTTCCCCTTTAAACATGGCTGGATTGGCATACTCATAATTGGTATTCAACTTGCCTTTCAGTCCCAAGTATGTGGAACAATGGTACCCAGGACCTGATAGTATCTATCACTGTTTGGACTGCATCACCTGTTGTGCCACGCACTTCAGTGGTGGAGCAAACATGTATACCTTTAATGTTAACATTTCCTGAGAGTGACTATCACCCAAAAATATTTTCACTATATGAATAATGGCTGACCCATCAAGAAACAGTGGGAAGCAATATGAAATATTGATTTTCCTATCACTTGGGAGCAGCTAGAAAAATGGTTCAACAACTCTTTTATGTATTTATCAAAAGCTCAATGCAATAGTGAAGTAATTTTTTTAATAAATATTAAGGAAAAGTACTGTTTAGAAATTTAAATTTTTACTGCCTGAATCCTCGCAAACTGCCAAAATAGGCCTTCAAACTGTCATTCGGCAGGTGAATGTCCCTCAGTGAAGTGTGAAAACTGCTCCCTGAGCAGAGACAAAGGCCTGGATGTGGGTAACTATTTTGGTTCCTCTGGCAGGATGACCATGTGTGCTGCACCCAGGAAATTATTGTACTTGAAAGGGGCCTCCCCTCTCACAAGCAGTGGTCAGATAATACCTGGACAAGCTCTTTCTTTTGTTTTCCCAGTTAGGCAGACAGCAAACCTAGTGGATGAAGCATACACTCCATAAATGGATTGCAGTGACCACAGAGGAGGGGCTTCTCACTACTCTTGCCACATTTCAGGTTGGGCACACAGGCTTTGCAGAAAGGGAGAAGGGTTGTACCATTTTGCATTTTACGAGTGTCAGGAACTGAGGCAAGAATTTGCAGGATTATACGTGGAAACCTTTACCCAGTGGTAAGGTAGGTGTGAGGGAACACTCCACCCACAAGCTACTCCAATGCAAAATATGTGGTATACCCTGGCACACTCCTCAGTTCATCTTCTGGACCTCAGGGAGATTACAAGAGGACTGAGCATGTTGTCTTTGACCTGAGAGGAGCCCTCTAGAACTGGACATGCTCCCTCCTATATCCAGGGCAAAGAAGCGGACTCCAACGGTCATAAAGCTGACCTCTTGTGCAAGCTGCTGGGACACAAAAAGTGACAAGAGACCTTGTTCTGCAACTGCCCAGCTGAACAGTTTCAACCTGACCTGCCCTGGACCCTGCTGTTTCCCTCTGCTGGAGTGAGTCCTGACCCCCAACTGCTGTTCCTGAGGTCCTGAAAGTGTCGGCTGTGACTAGTGGGACTTCTCCTACCTCTAAGTGTGAATGTAGAAATCATGACTGGGCTAGCCCACCAAACATTTCTGTATAGTGAGAGGACTTCCATGGTTGTGAAATGGGAATTTTTCCCACTTACAGCCTTTCATGCTAAAACCAGCAGATTCACCAGGTTTGCATTGAAAGCTCTCTGACGTCATGGAGCCCTCTTAGGCTACGGCCTCCTGCCTTGTCCCACTTAAGATTTTTGACTTCAATTTTTAGGCTACGTCCCAAGATAAAACCTATGAACAGGTCAAACCCGTCTTCTGTTTTCAACCCATGCTCCATCAGGGTTGGCCTCAAATCATGCTTAGATCCTGGCCTACCATGACCAGTTAACTGTGGATGGCCCTATTTGTATTTAAACTTAGGAATTCATATTTCTGGTTCCCATTATTGCATTTTTGTTATTTTTGTGTCATTTATTTATTAAAATGTTATCTATTCATCTAATTTGTTTTGTGATTTTGTTTGTGATTTTTTTTACTTTATTTTTCTACTGCATAATTGGTTTACACACTGCCCTATGTTAAGCCTAATTGCTCTGTGCCGCAGCAACCAGTTGGCTGAGATCAGGTTAATTTAGTGATTGTTAGGGATCACCTAGACAAGGATTGTGATTGTTACTCAAAAGATGGGTAGTCACCACCTTGACTAATAACTCAATTTTTTACATACCCATTCACACATATATAACTACAATTAATACAATTTACAATTATATTTATGATACAGTGCAGTGACATAAGAAAAACACAACTGCCTCACATATTGCATGTTACAATGACGTTAGACAGGAAAAGACCTCTGCTGATTGTCACAAGGGCTCTTTTAGGTAATATGCATGTGCGTGCATGTAACATTACAGTTATGAGTTGTAATAATATGAAAACTTTAAAACCAAAAAAATGAAATTCATCAGTGATACTTTCCTGAGCTAACAAAACTTATACCTATGCCATGCACCGCTTATGGTCTCACATATTACGATACCCATGACATGTTAAGTGACTTGATTTTGTTTTCCTCGTTAGCCACTATATATGATGGGATGCAACCTGTATGGAGCCCATTAGCCAAATGAGGAGGTTACTATCACATTGAGGAGCACAGGGAGCCCTTGATGCTCAAATTGTGTCGGCCATCTCGACTTGATCATCAGATTAGGAACCTGGATTTCGTTCTAGCCATGCAATGTAGTTAGACCACATTGCTTCTGGATCCCTACCATTATTACTATCCACCTTAAGTTTACACACTCTATCTGCAGCCTTTGTCCAGCTACTCAGTATGGGAGAAGTTGACAACAGAATCAGGAAGAAAAGGAGCATTTTCTGCTTATGAGGCAGGTCCAAATTAGGGGTGGGTGAGAAATTATGTTCTGCTGGTGAAGGTTGAGGAGTTTTGCCAACTCTGTGCTCTGCTTGGAGTATGAAGATCTGGAAAAACTCTGCCAACCATCACATGGTAGAGTTTTTCCTTGGGCATGGCTTGCCAAAATTAGGTTGGTGGGCAAGAATTGTCATCCCCTAGCACGATATTGAGTGCTAAATGCCTCCCGTGAGAGTTCTCATCACGGGAGGCATTTAGGGAGGCAACTATTCACATTCATGTTGAGAAAGCTGCGGCTCAAGACAAAATTCTACTTGAGTGACAGAAAGAAGCAGCACCCTCATTTACGCCGAATGGTGCCGTTCACACTGATTTTTCGGCGCGGAACAACCTCTGACACTAGAAATCAGCACAAGCAACATAACATAACAAATTCCACCCGCTCACAGAATCTCGCTGAGTTTTTAGGTAACTCTGCGGAATTCCTCAGAGTGAAACTCCATGAGTTCCACACACCCCTAGTCTCAATCTGGCTGGGAGTGTGTCCCAAGCAGGATCAAAAGGAGGCCTATCGTAATTTTACAGCCAAAAATTCCAGATATTACCCTGCTTACGCTTTCCCAAAAGCTGCACAACCTAGAACAAGCTACAAAAATATGTATATATTCAAATGTCTCCTCCCCACACCTTGTACAACATGGGGCATCATCTTTGACAACATTTTCCAATTTCCTAGATGTCAAATAAATTCAGCCTCCCATTTGAAGTTGCCCCCAATAAATAATACCCACTTTGATCAATGGCATACTTAACTTTTCAGACAAGAATGGGGGAGTGCCTGGAGAGTTCCAGATGGGAGCAAACTCAGAGTAGTAATGTATACCAATAGTTTTCCTAAAGCTACACAATTCTTCAAGAAACAAACGAGCAGGACCGTCAGCCGCACTTTCTTAAAGAATCAGGCACAATATAGTCCAATAAAGCAGCATAGATTGTACCCTGCAGGAATTATCAGGGCTTGTTCAAAGCTATAATGCAATTCCTGAATTGAAAGGAGAGGCAATACAATAAAATAACAGGAAGAGCTACCACACTTTTCTTAAACTTCCTTCTTAAATTCTTCAAACTGCTTGATCACTTGAAAGCCCAGATGAAACTCCCTAACTTCCCTTGTATTTTAGCCAGACACTCTTAGGGTTTGAAAGCGGAATATTATCAAATAGGAAGGTCAACTTAGGAAGAATCATCATCTTAACTAAGTGTGTCCTGCCATAATGGAAGGTGCCCCCATTTTCACAACAAAGATTCAATCTCCTGCATCATCCTTAATAAGTACCTCTTTAGCACCTTGTCCAGTTTATGAGTAACTTCTATTCCTATAATGGATCTTTGTGGCATAACATTCCTCAGGGCTGTCTAAATTCCAGACCATTACCTCAGTTTTATCTTTATTTAGACCCCAAATATATTGGTGATTTCTTCCATAAGTGTCACTGTTTTCCCGAGAATTTTGCCATATAAAATGATGTAATCACTATAGAGAGCTATCTTACTCACCTAATTCTGGGAAAAAAAGGAGCTATCTCGATGTCACCCTAAATGCCTGCATCCATGGCTTGATGTACAAATTGAAAACCAAAGGAGTGAGCAGGCATCCCTGTTGTGTCTCATTCCCATTAACCAGAATCTGTGCTGATGGTGCTGGATATAATGCTTCAATTGTAGCAAAAACCCCATCTGGGAGACCAAAGAGATCTAAAGCCTCCCATAGGTAAGCCCAACACACCCTATCAAATGCTTTATCTGTGTTGATAGTTACTATTGTCAAGGGGTCAACATTGGCAGTGAAAAGACCAGCCAATGAGTATGATCGTAAAACTGCCCACCTGGCACAAAGCCTGCCTAGATTACAGATTAACTCTAGGTGGACAGCGAATAGGGTGCTGCTGTCGGATCCGGAAGAACTGCAGGTATTAAGGGAAGAGAGTGGACATTATTTTTTAGATAATCTTGGGTCGGCTCACCTAGAAATTGTGTGGGGTACATTCAAGGCTGTAGTCTGGGGGATTCCTTGTAAGCAGGGGTCCATGAAAAAGAGAAAACAGCATGAGGATAGGAGGTTGAGGAAGTAACTGGGGCAATGGGAAGTGAGATACAGGGTTTTACTTCAGAGGAGGTGTTGGAGGCATTTAAACAGGTTATCCAAAAGTGTGAGAGCTTCACTCAGACAATTTAGAAAAAGAATAGAGCAAATGGGACAATTAGTAAGCTTAACCACACAAAGAACTACTGGGGGGTCTTAGGGATGATTTAAAGACCTGCAGGGTGAATATCCCCTATTCACATATAGTCAACTACAGAACACCCTGGGTCTACACAAAGAAATGAAAGAAAAGGGAGTCAGCTGAACGGAGCAAGCACTCGAGTGCCAGTGTTCCGAGTGGGAGCGAGATATCCTGCTGCCAAGAACCATCAATCACCCAATGTCATTCATCATCTGGGTTTTGGTACAATCTTAGTCAAGGAAAACCGATCTTGTGAATTGATCGGAAAAAACCTTGACATAAAGAAGGACTGCGGGCTGACTAGTCACCCTACATAGTCCTTGCTATCGTCCAGAGACTCACTTGAGAAGGTGAGAGGATCAAAGGGATATAGGCAAAAAGGAGTGAAAAAGTGCAACGCAACGAAAAAATAAGAAAGTGGTGTTCTAAAAATGACTAAGGAGTACTCATAATAACTTTATTCCTCAAGTCCCCTTGTCATCGTTTAAAAAGCAGAGTGTCGACGCTTGGAATTTTCCAGACGTCAACTTAGTAAGCTAGCATATTTTGATTATGGAGAATAGGGGGGTAAAGCTTTTAGACTGGGAAGCGAGAGCAGACAGAGGGTGGAACCTGATTAAGAGTATAATTGTTGATAAAGATGGTACTCTATCCGAAGATCCAGAAAGGATAGAAGAGTGGTTCCTTAAGTTGTTTGAGGTCTTGTATTCCGAGTTCAGCAGCTTAGAAAAACAGTTGTGAGGGAGTGGCTAGAGGATAAACAACTCCCCACAATGTCTAGTGAGGAAAAACAGGTACTTCTGAGTGACATTACCAAAAAAGAAATTCTTGCACAAATAGACAGAACCCATAGCGGGAAGGCTTCTGGCAGGGTGCTCTTCTGCAAGAATTTTATAAGGCCCTGAAGGAGATCATTGCCCCAATGTGGAAGGATCTGTTTAAACTATCAGCTATGTAAACAAACAGCTTATGCTATTCTTTGAGGAGCATGCAATCCTAGACCCCTCCCAAACAGGTTTTAGAGTGTCACACAGCACTGACACTGCATTTGTTGCTGTTACATATTCCATCTGCCACTCGCTAGATGCAGGTATGCCTGCTATGCTTGTCTCTGCGGCCTTTGACACCATTTCCTATGCGATACTAATTAGCAGACTGCATGAGATCAGTGTCAAAGACACTGTCCTACAATGGCTGGCCAATTTCTTAAAAGATCAGTCTCAAATTACTACTCTAGGTCCCTTAAAATTCCATACAGTTTCTATCACCAAAGGAGTGCTGCAGGGCTCATCTTTGAGCACAACGCTGTTCAATATCTTTGTTGCTCCCCTGGCCCAGACTGTCAAAGCATCAGGTTTTTAAGTAACTTCTTATGCTCAGCTAAGTATTTCTCTGGGACAGGACACTGACAATGCCAGGTGTCATTTTCAAGCTTCAGTGACAAACATTGCAGTCTGGATGTCCCAAAACTGTCTTCAGCTGAACACTGAGAAGGCGGAGGTTCTGTTATTTGACAAATCCCAACATCTCTGGTCTCCAGACTGGTAACATTATGAACTGGGACCTGCCTCCTGTCCAAGTAAATTAGCAAAATGTCTGGGTATCAAACTTGATCATTAATTATGCATGAAAAGTCATGTTGACACCCTAGTGGGGTCTTGTTTTGCGACCTTGCAGGCTCCTGAGGAATGTATTTCCCTGGCTTCCTTCCTCAGCCAGAAAACTGTTGATCATGAGTTTAGACTACAGTAACACTCTGCTGATGGCAGCCAACGATACCCTTCTCACTAAATTGCAGGTGGTGCAAAATACGGCTTCTTGGATGGTTTATAATATCCCTGTAGGCTCTCCTTCTGTCCCCATACTCTGTTCTCTGTATTGTCTTTAAGATCTGTTGTCTTGCCCATAAAGCCTCGTTTACCAAGTCCCTTCTGTATCTCAAAAACAGACTACAATTCTACTGTCCCTCTCGCATAATAAGTTCCAGCGATATGGCGCTGTTGTCTATTCTCCATGTCCGAGCCTCAAGATATGGGAGCAGATCCTTTTGTTACACTGCTCCAACAACCTGGAATCAGCTTCCTAGCCACCTTTTTGACTGTTCAGATTTTGCTCAATTAAAACATTTCTAAAAACCTGGTTGTTTTAAATTACTAGGTGAATTTTATCATGAAGGCCAAGTGCCTAGATACACCTCCGGGTGTGATTTGTTGTGCTTTACTAAATAGATAAAACATAACATAACAATGAGTTGTTGGCAGGTATATCTGCTATTCCCCTACTTGCAAAGATGCAATAATCACCCTCAGTAAACAATTCATACAAATCCGAGAGTGGCAGATTAATTTAGGCCTATCCCCTTATTAAATAAGGTTTATAAAGATGTTACTGGAATTCTATTATCTAGAAGACTTTCAATAGTAATAAGTAATATTGTCCACTAAGACCAAAAAGAATTTAAATGACGATTGATGATATCACTGATAACATCACTGCCCCATTTTAACTGACTTTTTCTCTGTTGGTGGAGCAGCACAAAGTTGAATTCACATTCACACAAATAAGTTAAATGTGCTAAATCTCTGTCAAATTTCATGCACATTCGTTAAATGTTCAAAGCTATTAGTAAATCAAAAATGTTTACCTCCACTTACCTTTTATCACCATTGGACAGGCACGAAACCTGAAATATATTGACAGGGTCTAATATGATGCAGAATATTCAACAAGTTCCTAAGTTATAAACAATTTACTTGCTGTACAATCTCTTACTTTTTGAATCTCCTAACTCCCCCCCTCCCACCTCTCCTGTTCTCTACCAACACCTACTCACCCCCTACGTACCCATTCTCACCTCTTGCGTCCCCCTCCTTTTACCTCCCTCCTAACACTTTGCCACCCGTCCTTTTCCACACTCGCCCACCCCTTCCTTATTGACAAAAATGAATCTATCACCTTTTTGCTGTTTAATAATTTGTAATTATTTCATTCATATGTTTTTCATCCTTTCACGTTGTATCATAATCAAGATATGTTACTCATTTTGTTCTTTAAGTCTACCATATCTTAATGTTTCATTTTGTTACTATTTGTTTTGTAATCCATGTACTATCGTCATTCCAATGTAAAACAAACTGATATCTCAGGGTGAAGCCAGCGCTATAGAAAACCTCTTAAATAAATAAATAAAATAAAATAAATTTAAAATGTTATTGAACAAGACCTTTAGTTTTTTTCCACCCTCTTGATGGATTGTCACAAAATGTAATATACTAATAGAAAATGAACTGTTCCACGCTCCTGAAACATTTTCGGCAACCAGTGCAAAACATGTTTGCAAGTTAATTCTTTTTTGGCCCTTTTCTTTTTAACTGCACAACCTTTATGGATCTGCACAAATTTGAAAGTACCAAGAGTAATTTCAACATTAATTTTAGGTCAAAATTGCAATTCTCATATTACCATGACTAGAGAATCTGTATTGCATTAAAGACACAGAGGCTGACATTATGCATATTTCTTTTAATGCAGTCCAACCAGCCGTACACATCACAATATTAAAAGGTTCCAGAACAGAACATTAGAAACATTAAAAGGCATGAGCCATCAACAATCTGCCTCTTTTAAATGTGGAGAAGAGAATAAGTCCATGAATTTTAAAACTTCTAAACTTCTAAGCTTCTAAACGATCCTCAGGTGGTCCTCTCGAAGGAGAAAGAGAAACAAAGGAGGAACCAGGGGCCAGACGCCTCGCAGTTATGAAAGGTTACCTGAAAAGAGAGAGAAGTAAATACCTTCTGAACGTAACACATAGTATTAAACTTAACAATTTGGCGGGGCTTGGCCAAGCCGCAGGCAGAGATGGCTGCGTTGCTTTGAAGCTCCGCCGGCCATAGAGGCAAATATCCTGACACCCGTAGGCTGGAGCGACCTCAGGGCTCTAAAAAATGCTGCCGACAGTTGCGGGCTGAACCCTACACATCGGGAGCCCTTCATCACATGAAATCGTAGTCTGGAGCTTAAGATTTGACTCGAGCGGCAGCGCTGCCCATAACCACAAGACGGTGGCGCAAGACAGTGAAAAACAGTCCGGGCACAGCAAAGTGGCAACGGAGTGATCGGCGGACCTCTGTTTACACGCAGAGAGGTGAGCAGGCGGGGTCGAACTGGTGCACGAAGTGTGGAAACACAGGCAAGCGCTGCAGACCATTAGCGGGAGGTCCGTAGGCCACCGTTAGGCATACGGTCCTGAGCGGCACGCTGACTCAGGCATCGGGACGCGCTGGAAAACAGCCCGCATGTAAGTCAATAATTGAAGCCAAAACAGCGCTGGGAACATGCAGTATGCATGCGCAGGGACGCGCTAAATCAATATGAACTTGCTGCCAGTTTCAACCACTGCCAATCTCTCCACCCCTCCCCACTCCAATGTTGAGGATGCCTGAATCGTAATGCTGGAGTGGGATTCAACCTGTAAAGTTCTACTGCCACACAGTGAGCAATCCTGATCTCTGCTACCATATGAGGTGGATGCCCCTTCAGCGACCTGTTTTCCTACTGCAATGTGCAAGTTATCGATCAAGGGCATTATAGCCTGGCCCTGGCAATCCGGGATCCTGGGACCATGAGAACTGGCGCAGCACAACCCCGTACACACTATCCTGGGCCTATATAGAAAGGCAAATCGAGACATGGGACTCAAATACCCGAAACAATGCCTGCTGCAGTTTGAAAAAGTATCAGACACTGATCAAGATCAGCCCAGCAAGATGGCGGAGGGTGGGCGGAAGACGACGGCCCCTGAGGAATCTGGAGCACAGATAGGGGCCGTCCTGCAGGAGATGCGAGCTGGCTTGAAGGTGCTGGATGTTCGTTTTGACGCCTTTGGATAAGAATATTGCGGATAAGGGTGTCGAAATCCAGGCACCTGATAGGCACCTTGATGTAGTGGAGTCACAAACCTCTAATCTTGAAGATGGCACGGCGCAAACCCTCAAGCGGCTAGAGCGGGTTGAAAAAATCCTCAAGGACGTAGCAATCAAGAACGAGGATTTGGAATCACGCAGACGCCCCAACAATGTACAAATTCTCGGTGTGCCCAAATCGACGGCTACTGGCCGCATGTACACCTTCGTAGAAATGGTCCTAATAGACTAATTTGGTAGGGAGACGTTCAAGGCGGGCTTTGTGGTGGAAGGGGCACACCAGTCTCTTGGACCTCGGCCAAATCCTGATGCCCTCCCTGACCGATAATAGCTCGCATCATGAACTTTAGAGACCGAGAGACTGCACTACATATGGCGCATGAGTGTGGTGAAACAATATGGCTGGGCTCTAAAATTTCACTATTCCCAGACTTCACCATTATGGTACAGGAAGCCAGGAGGAAATATAATGGAGTAAAGGCCACCCTGAGAAACCTTGGACTGAAATATGGCATGTTATACCCCGCCAGGCTCAGAGTGAACGCTAATGGGAGGACCCGCATCTTTGATAACCCTACAGAAGTGCAAGAATTCTGCCACAAGTAGAAGGCTAACAACGCTTGCACAAATGAAGAACACAGAAGCTCCCCACCGCTGAGTGGGTCAGACGCCAGTATTGAACTCTTCTCCGGAACGGCCATGGATGAACTATATAACAGTTTCTATTCAGAACGACGGGTTAAACATGTATACTTCTATGCAGGTTACAGTGCCTAATGGCGTACGGGGCGTTGTCACCCCCCTCGGTGATCACCGTAAATTAGGTATATGTTATGTTAATGCACATTTTACGGAAGACTTTTTTAGTAATAGTGTTGTTCCATACGTGCAGTTTTTGTTCAGCAAAGGGGGGTTTGTGTGAGTTGCGGTGAATGTTTGAGTGAGAATAGAGTCGGAGTGTGAAACAGAATCTGAATGTATGCATGGTATGAAGTGAATGAAAAATGTGATGATCCAAATAATGTGTTTTACCTAAAGAAAGTAATTTTGTGGTGCATTGTATAAATATTTGAAAACGTTGATTTCTTTAATGTAAGAAACATTAAAATAAAGATAAAAGATTTGTTCTAGACAGAATAAGGGGTCTAAAGGTTGATGCTATTGGATTTTCAACATGGCCTCTTGAAAGAGAAAGAAATAAGGTATCAGTATTGGCAATTGTTTTGCATTATTTGATCCGACAAGGGATCCTAATCGCTTTGCTTCTAGCTGGGGAACACACAGATATTTCGCAAATGTTAGTAATTATGCTAGGGGTACCGCCATTCTTAGCCATACAAAAGTCCCTTTCTGCTTCCACTCAGCATCAGCGGACAATGAATGCAGATATATGGTGGTACTGGGCATGGTAATGGGGCACAGGATTGCGTTGGTTTCTGTTTACGGCCCTAATGTAGACTCTCCTGATTTTTATTACTCCTTACTCTCCCTCCTACTAACGTTGGGCCAGGTCTCCATTTTAATTGGAGGAGATTTCAATGTAACACCAGATCCAACATTAGATAGTAACTCTAACGCACCAGACCCAAAACCCCGAGCATGCACAGCCTTAACTTCCCTTATGAATCAATTTTCCCTCATAGATGTCAGTCGTATTCACAATCCTAAATGCACGGATTACACCCTCTAAACCGGTCCTCATTATACATGGACACGGACAGATTACTGGTTGGCTTCCCCAGACATATTCAGCTGGTGCAACCACACCCAAACACTCCCACGTACATACTCTGATCATTGACCAGTAGTGCTGACCCTGAATATTCCACGCCCAGAGGGCTTTGAGAGACAATGGCGGTTTCCGAATCGCACATTAGAGGATGAAGTCTTTCAAAATGAATTTCGAGAAGCGATAGAAGAATATTTTGAAATAAAAACAGGTTCTGTGGATTCCACAGAAATGTTATGGGAGGGATTTAAAGCTTATATGAGAGGAGTATGTATATCTAAACACGCAGGGGTACTACGAGACTTACGTAGAACACTGACATGAATAGAAAAAGAACTTGTTTCGCTGAAAGCCGGACAACTCCTAATGCCCAACCCTGAAACTAACAAGCAGAGACTGTCACTTCTAACTGACTATAGGATCCCGGCTGACGAAAAAATACTACATATGGGGAAATATCAAAGTGCCTTGAGATATGGAGAGGGTGAACGTCCAGGAAAGGTATTGGCCCAGGTGATCAAACCTCCTTATCAAAATGCATGCATAGCACAATTACAAACTGACTCCGGAGTTAGGATTACAGACCCAAAAGATATTCAGGTGGAATTTTCAACACATTTTAAGAAATTATACGCCTCTAAGGTGGGATCAGTCCGGACAGGGCAGGAAGCATACATCTCAGAAGTGGCACTTGTATACCTTGAAAAATACATGCAGGACTTCCTTGCGGAGCCAATAGCAGCAACTGATATTGATGAAGCCATTACAGATTTAAAACCCTCATCAGCTCCTGGCTTGGATGGCTTCACAGGTGCCTTCTATAAAGCCTACAAAGATTTACTGATTCCGCAACTCTTAGAGGTATACGCCGAAGCGCTAGAAAGGCAAATCGTAACCCCTACCTTGCGTGAAGCAGTGATTATCCTACTTCCCAAACCTGGGAAAGATCCACTATTATGTGGGTCATATCGCCCGCTCTCTCTCCTAAACCTAGATTACAAAATACTAGCTAAAGTCCTCTCCACTAGACTGTCCCTACTAATGGAATCCATAATATCACCAGCACAGTCTGGTTTTATATCCCACTGCTCGACTGCCTTCAACTTGCGTACCTTATTCAATACCCTACACAGGATAAACCCTGAGATTCCAGCAGCTGCAATACTTCTAGACACCGAAAAGGCATTCGACTCTTTGGAATGCCCTTTCATTATATCTATTATGCACCGTATGGGTATGCCGGCTGGGTTTGTGGCCACAACAGCAGTATTATATAGCCAGCCCACTCCCCATTTGAGACTAAACGGCATGTTGACTGCTCCCTTCACCCTTTCTCGAGGAACAAGACAGAGATACCCACTGTGCCCCCTGTTATTCATTCTAGCTATGGACCCACTAATGCGCCATTTCCAAGAAAAACACTGCAACGGTGATTCCAATTCAATACAGACCCGCTGCTGGTATCATTATACGCGGATGATACAATACTGTATGTTCGAGACCCACAAAACAACATTGACCCTCTTCTTAGGGAAATTCTGCGCTTTGGCACATTATCTGGCTTGGACATAAATTGGCATAAGTCTGTGGTTTTTCCTCTCACGGCAAGTACCGCTAGATGGGATCTGGAGTTCCCATTTGAACGGTGCATGGACTCAGTGAAGTATTTGGGAATACATATACATCTAGACACTGAGAAAATTATCAGAATGAACAACGGACATGCAGTGTCTGCTCTTGAGACACAAATAGATAAATGGCTCAAACTCCTCTTTGTCATTGGCAGGCAGAGTGGCCCTTATCAAAATGGTTGTACTCCCTAAGTTTTTATATGTATTTAATATTATTCTGATTCCCCTGCCTAACACATTCTTTTCAACACTAAATTCTCATCTAACACAACTGGTCTGGGGTAACAGGAGTGCAAGGGTTAGGTGGCAGATTATAACGTTGCCCTGTGACAGGGGGGATACGGTGTACCAGACATTAAACTATATTATTTTGGTCTGCCCAGACCCATTGGCATCTGTTTTACCACCAGGATTTCCCAGGGATCCCAGGGATTTCCAACCAGTATCTACGACAAGCTGGGCATTGGAAAAACTATGTTGTATTACCTGCACAGCAACACTATATTCCCCAGGGCTGCCTCTTCCAAATGCTAGGTGGCTACCTATTACGAGGGAATCACTCATACAACGCACATGTGCCAAATTTAGTATTACAAAAATAGGAGATCTGTTCCTGTACGGCCATGTTTTTGATCCAAGTGATGAATCCAGATTTCCTGAACCCACATTCATGGATAGGTTTGTACTCATGAGACTACGTTCTGCACTGTGCTCTATCGCTCCCACTTTCCCATTAGAGCCTCTGTCATTTTCTCCACTAACCATGGTAATAGAGAGTAAGAGAGAAATACACTTGATATCCAAACTCTATAAAACATGTGCAGCAATTATCCCAGTGGCGGATGATAAAATTTGACACGCAAGGGAAGAAGAGTTGGGATCCCTGATCTCAGATGAGCAACGGTCTTTTTGTTGCTCAGTCACCAAAAAAGTCTTCATCAACAGTCGCCATAAATTAATACATTTTAAGTTTCTATTGAGAGCATACATGACTCCGGCTAAAGTCCACAGAATTAATCCATATAAATCCCATCGCTGCCCAAAATGCAATACCCCTGGTGCAGATTTTGCCCATCTGGCATGGACCTGCCCGCAAATATCCGCATTCTGGGTGCTAGTACATAACGTTATCAGCGAAATGTTAAACGTACACATGACACTCCTACCTAAAATTGAGCTGTTGGGTTACGTAGCGCAATTTCCTCAAAACATCCGCAGATTTGTCGCAATTAGCTTATTGTTAGCTAAAAGAGAAGTGGCCATACATTGGAGTGGGAGGAAGCCCCTACAGAAAAAGGATGGCTGAATAGTCTAGCCACTTGTTCCATGAACAGCGAGTTGTATGCGGCCACGACTCCTCATACCTCCCGTCCTAAAGATATATGGACCCCGTTTAGACACTACCTGCATGCGCAACAGGATGACCCTGCCACGCAACAAGCACAGGGTATTGTACCTACAAGTATTGGGTAAACAGTGAAGGCATACATGATGACCCCCCTCTTGTTTGCATTGAACTTGTTATCCTATCAGGTCCTTGATTGTGTATTGAAATACATGGTTGCATGAAATGGGAAATGTTGCTACTAAAGAACCGAATGTGAGGCAGCTATCACAATGATAATAATGTAATTTACTCTACGAGTCCTTCTTGAAATGATTGTGCTATACTGACAGTCCAGACAAAATGTGTGTGAAAGTTTTTTTGGTGTGGTTGACTGACTACTCATGTTACACAACTTGGTTTGATGTAATGAAGAAATTGCTAAATAAAGTTAAAAAAAACGTAACAAGTTAATAAGTGATATATGAGAAATGACTAGCACTGTTAATTAAATGAACCTTTATTCAATGTAAGCCCAGTCATCCAAGGGGTGGAATGGGTGGAATAATGTCGGACTCTGTGTCTTTAATGAAATCCAAATTCTCTAATCATGGTAACGGGGGAATCACAATTTCATTACAAGAACGGAGGCTACATTATGCATGTTGGTAGCTTTGTAAGACTACATCAGACATATGTTCAATAGGTTTGCAATAGTGTTGTGCATACGTGCCATCATTCGACCAGTCGGCCGCTTTGAGTATGTCATCCAACTTACCTCCAGATCAGAGAGATTTACTGGCCATAGCACCTCTAAGAATGTGAGCTTGAAATTTCTTTAAATCAATACCTGCTAAGCTCATGATGGTTTTAACCCATCTAGCAATAGATGTCAAGGTTATACCTTTATGGGGTTTAACAAAGGATATAAGTAATTGGTTCACACCCTGGGCATGAAGACCAAACATTCTGCAATCATAGTCTCTCATACAGTCCACTACATAAAGTTTGGGTTATAAATCAAAACGTGGATAAAAGATTAAGTCAGATCTTGTTTTTTTTATCAATCTCGCGAATTTAACACTGAACATGTTATAGGATCTATCTATGTGAAACCTCCAGGGCTTTGACATCAAAGACCCTTCTGCAGGAAATTAGGCATAGCAGAGTAGAAAGCTTAATCAAAAGATTTTTCCTATTTAGGAGAGAATTATCCGACCAGTTATTAAAAAGATCTAGAATTAGCTTAACATCCCAGAGACTTTCCTATTGGGTTTAGGAGGCCTTCTTAAACTAATACTTTTCATCACTCTGCAGACAAAGACATTTTTACCTACTATTTTACCATTGACGAGGACATGGCCAGCAGAGATAGCCGATCTATAGTAATTGATAGATCTATAGCTGAGACCCCTTTCAAACTGTTCAACAAGGAAGTTTACTCTGTCAACAATAGGTGCCTCCAAGGAATCCAAGTACCTTTCCATCCACCAACAAACCCAGCTTTCCCAAATGTTGTTATATCTGTAGTGAGTGCCTGGGGCCCAAGACTCACTGAGGAGAGTTGCAGCTGTTAACGAAAGCCCTGAGATTTCATTGGATCTCCTGACCCTCTCCAAGCAAGAAGGTTCAAACTACCTGTCTGAATTAGGGGGTAACCTCCTCCATCTACGTCTGTTAGATTTTCTTGGGTAGGAATTAAGAAGGGGGTTGTAAACTAGTTCCAGAGTGGTGCGGAACCAGGCCTGAGATGGCCAGAAGGGAGTTATTAGGACAAGGTAGCACTGGTCCTGTCTCACTTTCTGTACAACTCTTTGGATCATGGCAAAGGAAGGAAAGGCGTAGGTTTTGACTCCTTTCCAAGACTGGAGAAACGCGTTCACTGCCAGAGCACCCGGGTCGGGCATCCAGCTGAAATATTTTTTTAATTGAAACGTTAGTCTGCTCGTAAAAAGGTCTATCTCTAGGGGACCTCAAATCATGTTCAGGGTCCGGAACACGGAAGCATTGAGTTTCCAATTGCTGTGATCTAACAGGAATCTGGAGTTCCAGTCCGCACAGATGTTAACATTCCCTAGGTGGTATTCCGCTTTGAGAGCGATCTTGTGCTCCAGACAGAACATCCAGAGTTTCTTGGCTAAGTTCAAAAGTTCCGCAGATTTGGTACCTCCCAGGCAATTTATATAGGCTACCGGGGACATGTTGTCCATCTGTAAGATGACCGGCCTGCCCTGGAGAGAGTGTTTGTAGCTCATCAAGGTGTAAAAAACAGCTGTTAGCTCGAAGTAATTTATGTGGTGAGAGGATTCCTCTTGCGACCAGATACCACCCTTGTTCTGGTTGAGAAGGCAAGCTCCCCAGCCATGGAGGCTCGAAATCTAACTCTAAAATAATTCTGGTTTTGACCCAAAGATCGCTTTGCCATTCCACACGTCTAGGTTCTCGAGTCACCAGGCTAGTTCTGATTGGGTTTCTTGATCCAGAGTAAACTGATCTCTGTACTAGAGGCCAGATCTTAGGGCTCTCACTTTTACCCTTTGGAGGTCCCGATAGTTGGGCCAGGAAAGATGGCTTGGATAGAGGAGGAGAAGATACCCACTAATCTGGCTAGCTCCCTCAGAGATAAATCCTGTTGTTTCAGGACATATCTTATTTCCTTCCTGATTTTGGCTATTTTCTTGGAAGGGAGTAGAAGGAGACATCTTGATGTTTATACGGTGAAACCTAGAAACTCCAGAGTTCTTGAAGGAGTCAAGATTGATTTTTCTTTGTTTATGATGAAACCTAAGCCTTCTAGGAGATCCATAACAGTCTTCAGATCTTGGACTATTTGTGAAAGGTCTTGCGACATAAGAATGTTGTCTAGGTATAAGATTAGACAAATGCCCAAAGGGGATTGCCCGAAATTGGTATAGGTGGTTTTTCCACACAAATTGAAGAAAGGGTTGGTGGATTTCGGCCATAGGAATGGTGAAGTAAGCATCTTTTAGGTCAGTTTGACTAGCCAGTCTCCATCTAATAGTAGATCCCTCAGGAGGTGGATGCCATCCATTTTGAAATGTCTGTAGACCAAATATTTGTTCAGTTCTCTTAAGTGTATGACAGGTCTCCAACCTTTGTCCTTTTTTTCCACAAGAAAGAGTGTGCCTTTCTGATGCATGGAGGTGATCTCCGCCTCTGCTATTTTTTGTTGATCAAGAGAGAGAGAGGCATATCTCTTGAGAAAGAGGTTTGCGTAGGTGGTTTTGGTCAAATCTATCATAAATTCCCTGACGATGTTTAGAACCCAAGGGTCTTGAGTGATCAGTCTCCAATTTGATAAAAGTATTTGAGTCTGCCTTCCACATTTAGGGGGAAAAAACGGGGAGGGGGAGAGGGAGTGGGAGAGTACTCACTTGGTGAGTTGCTTCTGTTGGATGGTCCGCGAGATCTAAATCCTCTGTTACGGGGTGCTCTCCCTCTCTGGGGGTAGAATTGGGGGGTGTTATACTGCTGGAAACCCCTGCGGTAGCCACGGGATTGTGCATAAGGCCTTTGATTGAAGCTGCCGGAAGAGAGGCCCTTTCTTCCGGCTTGGCCAAAAATGTTGGGGTTAAACACTTTTTGCATATTTTGTTGGGTCTTGTCCAAGACCGTAAATGTCGATACATATTTTCTCAATGATTTAATAAGATTCTCCACGAAAAGTAACCCTTTGGTGTTTTGTGAAGGCTCTCTTTCCGCCATATCGCTGAGTTTGGGATTGACTTTTGCAAGTACTAATCTTTGTCTCTTGGCATCGAGGCTTGCATTGGCATTACCTAGTAGAGTTAGAGCTCTCTGACTCCAGCCCCTGATTAGCTCAGTATTAAGTGGTGAGCCATTGATGTGGCTTTCCTCAGCAGAGGCCATGATTCTCACTAGGGGTCTCAGGATGTTGAGAAGACTGTCTTGGCACCCCTTGAGGGATCTTTCCATCCCTTTCCTTGGATCCTGTCTGAGCTTCAAAAGGAATTTAATCAGCTCCGGGTCCAGGTTGGGAGTGTGGCAGGTTTTGTCCTCAATAGATGGTTTTGAGCACTCAGCTCTAAGAAAGTCCTGTATGTTCTTCTCCAGGAGGTTCCTTATCCATTTTCCGATGAACTTGGCAACATGGTCTTGTGGGCACCACTCAGAGCTTCTGGGGTGTCTGAGGTTTAATGGCAAAAATATTTCCTCCCCCAAGGGGTCAAGGATATTGTCTTTTGAGGATGACGGGAGTTCTTCCTCATGACTGTAGAATTCTTGATAGTCCTCATCTAAATCAAGGATGTATTTGACAGGTATATCTGATGAGTTGTCCTCATTGAACTTGTTATAACCCATGTTGTAGTGAGCACTGTGATATTTTGTGCCGCTAGGGACACCCAGATGTTTTGTGCCACTAAGGACACCCAAATAAGTTGTGCTGCCAGGGACACCCAGGGAGAGCTAGGTGCTAGGACCTCCTAAAGTGCCCTTAGGGTTAATTTCATCATTGTTCTTCATTTTCCTTATTCTTTTACCCCTTATTTTGATGGTATCATTGTTGATGAATTCAGTAAGCTCATCCTCCTCGGTGGGCAGTGACCTTTTGGATCACATGACCTGACTCAAGGTCTCCATCATGCAGGACCTCATTTATCGGTGTAGGATTTTTTTAAACACTTCGTTGTCTGAATTGGGGCGGTAGCGTCATCTTATTCAGAGTCAGACATGGCACAAGTAGGGACCTTAAGATGAGGAATTGGACAATTTCACACTGTATAAATAAAGTTATTAGTATTCAAATCTGAGCGTTAGAAGGAGAAAGGCAAGCCACAGAAAGGGGGCAGTGCAGGGTGTACCTGCTTAGGGGTAGAGAAGATAAGCGAAGTCCCCTTTATAATTAATAGAGATGCTGAGTTAAAATGGGCTATAAATGAGCCTTTTTATTTTGATGCAGCAGTAATTAGTACTCAAAAACGGACTTGCGGTAAACTCACAATGGTAGTAGCTAATTGCGTTTTGTAGATCGAGCAACTGATGCCCGTGTGCAATCCCCTGTTACTATGGAGACTTGAGGCCCGAAGCTGATCGTCTAAGCGATCAGCTGGAGGCCGATTCCGAGAGTGGGGAAGAAAGGCTCCTGGCAACGGGAGGACACAATACCCCCATTGTCAAGGAGCCTCCCTCTAATCCCTCACAGCATGCAGGGCCAGGTGAGCGACCTGCATCGGAAGAGGAGAGGCAGTTCCCCACATTGAAATCGAGTGAAAAAGTACTCGATGGTGGGGGTCGGGCGAAACTGGGTTCATGATGACGAAAGAGGTATGCGCAAAAGGTACCTTTAAACAATGTAATAAATACAATAGAACCATAAATTGATAAGACAGCAAAAACTTACGTTGATATCAGGGAAAGAGAGTGACATGGTAAAAAGCGTAAAACAATGCAAGTTAACAGAAGGAAGGATGGGGGTGCCCACATTAGGGAAAGAACATGAAGGAGATCCCCATAAATTGGAGATCGGTATTGAGGCAGGAGGGGGGGTGAGGTTAACCCAGATAAAAAGGTACCAAGAAAGGGTAGCATAAGGAACAGTATATTGAAGTAAAAATAAAGTCAACTAATCTGCTCGGAGCCACATTTAAAAGAGGCAGTCCGTTGATGGCGCATACCTATTATGTGTTTTTAATGTTCTGGAACCTTTTAATATTGTGATGTATGCAGCTGCTTGGACTGCATTAAAATAAATATGCATAATGTAGCCTACTTTCTTGTAATGAAATCCATGCATGTTCATCAAATCGTGCACAAATTATAAACAAATAAACAAATGACTTTTCAAATGACATATAATATAAACATGTTAACCCTTTCACAGAACCTTTTCAAGCACTAATATCTCAAAACTACTGAAAGGATTCACACCAAATAACAAAAAAGCACATTTTCAGAGTCAATTTTACATTTGTGACAAGTTCGACATAAATCTGTTCGGCAGTATTTTCCCAAAGTTTTGAGCAAAATTTCCTATTTTGGATAGAACAGGAAAGCACATATTTTGCGAGAAGGTATTTAACATTTTTCCCCTGCAGAGAACTGCAAACAAATGTCAATAATGGACTAGACCTGCATATTCCACTAAAGTGCTGAACTTGCCACTGATTCAACCATGGAGACCAAAATTATCGGTAAATGTTTGTAATATATAAAGCGCCACCTAAACATAGACAGTGCATCATCAATTTTGAACAATGTGTTCTATATCTGGGTTTACTGTGTCTTCTTCATAAAACCCCTGGATATCCATATTTTGGAATCCATATAATTTCATCGCAAGAACCCAGTTCACCATTTAGGATACATGTTGCACGCTGCTTCTTTCTGCATACTGTGACCCTGATAGAGCGCTCGCTGCTTTTATAAATTTGTAGGGATGCATTATACTCGTGAATACCTTGCACTCACATATATCCTGTTGTTTTGTTGTAATTCATGTGATTAGAATTAATCTGTATTGCTATATATGGATGTTAGAATGAAATCTGTAATACTGTATACAAGAATGATTAGGATTTTGTTCATGTTTAGAGAAATAATGTAGTCATGCATGCATTTTACAAATATGATGTAATATAGAATGTATTCACTTCTGAGTAAGCGATTCATATAAAGACGCGTTAAATGTGTGTGTATTAATGAATGTTCTTAGGTTAGCCGATCTTGTAGGCCTAACTTTCGTTTCTTTAAGTTTTGGTTCTCCTTATTTGCTCTCAAGTTAAAAGTTTAATTAGGATTTGTGTGCTTGTAGAGGTGCAGTAATTCGGCCAAGCTATTAAGATTCAAGAAGATATATAGGGAGGGAATGAATGTCTTTGAAGAGTCTGAACAGATAGAAGGGAGAACACCTTTTGTGCTTGCTGAAACCTAGGAACCAAAGTTGTTGGACAAAATCTGAATTAATTGGAGTTCTGTGGAAAATTACCTAAAGGAGGTGTTCACGGAGCATGTTACCATGTGATTTGTTAGGGGTGTAACTTTGTCTTTTTGTGTTAGAGAAAGGGACAGGTTCGCGGGACTTCTGCTTTGGACTGAGGAAAGGAGCATCTTAGAACGAGCTCCGTAGCTTTACACTACTTGATCCATTTTTATGTGAGTGTGCTTCTCAGGAAGTGTTCACGTGCTGACACCTTTGAGGGGAATCAACTGTGAAATAAATATAAGTAGGGATGTCACTTTAGAAGTAGAGTAGGGACAGATTATTCTTCTAATTCCAAAATATAAAAGAAGAAGTACTTGGACGCAGTTTCTATTCTAAGTTGTGTTCTTATTTTGGAATTCATTATTCTGTGCCCACTGTGCCGTATGAATTATATTTGCAGGCTTGGTTCTGTATTAGTGTTCATGTATCTCTATACTCTGATATAGAGGTGTACATATTTTGCTCTTTTTGGCTTTATAATAAATTTACTGAATTCAAATCCAGAGTCTGTGCTCCTTTGAGGCACAAGAAAAGGAAACACATAATCTGTCTGAAATGTGTTGTCAAAATGCCCCAAACCAGAAACAATAGAGAAGATATTTTGGGGGGAAGCAGCCTATTGTCTGAACAGACCCAACACAGTCCTAGAGTTTACAGTACAGACGAAAGAGTGGGTATCTCACTTTGGGGATCTATATGCTCTAGAGAAAATGGAGGAAGAGGAGTTTGTAGGCATGAGAGAGAAAGTTCCATCGCGCACAGTGGAAGCCATAGAAATATCTCTCAAAGAAACCTAAACAGCCATTAGCTCCTGCATCCCAGCCAGGGCTTCTGAACCGAATGAATCCCCTATTACCAACAAATGAAAGATTTAGAAGCCAGAGCCCCATATATTAATATGCTTATCAAAGCCATTCTCTCAGGTATGGAAATCCCTACTTTTTGGAACTCATCAGAGATCCTACCTATCTATAAGAAAGGAGATAGAACAAACCTGGCCAGCTACAGATCTATCAGTGTAATTGACTATTTGCAGTACATTTTCAGTAAGTAGCTATTGGCCCATATTCAGGATAAGATCTTAGAGAAAAGCATTCTTTCTGATTACCAGGTGGGTTTTTGCACCAATATTGGTACCTCGGACCTGGTCCTCCACTTTCTCTGCATTTATTGGAAAGAAGTTGTCATTAAAAGGGGGGAAGCATTATGTAGCCTTTGTGGATCTGCGCATGGCTTAATACCTGGCCCCTCAAGTTAAATTCTGGAAGGTGGTGGCAAAGCTGGGACTCCCTCAAAGTCTACTAGATATTCTTATTAGTTTGCACCCAGCAAATATAGCCCAAGTTAGTTGGGGGGGAGGATGGACAATTAACGGAGCCCTTTCAGATAAATCGTGGAGTGAGAAAGGGATGCATCCTAGTGCATACCCTGCTCTCGTTATTAATTAATGGGGTAGTATGCTTCCTCGACATGGATGGGCGTAATGCCCCAAAAGTTGGGAAGAGAAGAGTTCCCGCTCTTCTCTTTGCTGACGATAAGTTATTAATATCAAAGTCCCCACAAGGGCTCCAACAGGACTAAATGATTATAAACTCTTCTGTGATGAGTGTGGCCTGGAATTAAATGAGGCACAAACAAAGTACATGATATTTACTGAGGGTACTTCAAAGCCATCTAAGAGATGTATGTTTGTAGGGAACCGTACTATAGAACTAGTCTCTGCCTTTCATTATTTGGGGATTTGTCTAACACCAAACCAATGTTGTATATCCCATATAGAGAAAGCGCAGCTGTCCTTAATCCAGCAGACTGCCCACATAAACAAAATCCATAGAAAAATGGTGTCTAGAAAAGTGGCAACAGTATTAGAAATATATAATACCAAAGTCTTAGGAGCAGTCTTGTATGGAGCAGAATTGTGGGGTAGTGGGAGCACCATTTGCCTTACTGCTATTAGACATCGTTTCGTAAGATCTCTCCTCAATTTACCAACAACCCCTGACACCTACCTTCTTTGATTTGGCCCAAAGAAAATTGGCTCATCAGCTGGACTGTAAGCATTTAACGTTTTGGCATCACCTATGGACAATTAAGGAGCTTGCCCCCTATCGAGTGGCTAGTAGGGATCTTTTGATACAGCGTAAGAGAATTACAATTCCCTGATTTAGTACCCTGAGAGAACTGTTGAGGAAATTGGGGATGGAGACCTATTGGGCAAGACCGGAGGAGCTGTGTTTGATTCCTGAGAGTAGGGTTAAAACCACTTATTGGGAATCTACCCTGGTGAATGACGTGACAAATTCTTTGGGCTCCCTAACCTATTAGCTTCCGAATTTTAAACCCTCCCGCTCTTTGAGGAAATGACCGATGAATTAGTTCCTCCTCTTGCACGTAAACGTTTCCTCCCATTCAGATGCAAGACCCTTCCTACTAAATTGTTTTGTGGTAAGTGACAAACCTATGTGCCTCTGATGATTAATATCTAGCTTGTAAAGGAAGCGCCGAATCCTTAGTCCATTTGCAATTTTTCTGCCCACATTACAAGAACTTGAGGGCCAATCGGATAATCCCTCTGTGTAGGCTTATTGTTCCTGGCCACTATCTCAACATGCTGAGAATTCTCTCTACAGACACCCGTAGAGTACTAGTCTTTGGCCTAACAACATTTATGTTAGCTCTAGGGATGATAAAACATTCCAACTGTATTGTATAGTAACTTTTATTGCATTTCTTAATTGTATATACAGAAGAGATGTTGTTTTATATGGTTCTTAACTCTTTTATGATATTTTTAAATTGCTGTCTTTTATCATCTTTTGGCCCATACATAAACACCCAGGTATTTGTAATTCATGCTCAAATGTATATGGTTGTAATGCAATTTTTAAGATCTTTGTGATTTAAATCATGTTATGATGCATGAATGAAGTGGGGCGTGGCTAACATCCTAAGATGGCGGACGCAATCTGGTGAGGCTCTGGACCCCAAGGAGAATCATCCTGCTGATCACCGAACCAGGGGTGCACACCGTCGCCTTAAGCACTGGGTTACTGCCATTGCGGCCCTCAGAAGAGCTCCGGCAGTTTCAGTGTGTCTGGGTTGCGACTGTGCGATAGATCTCTGCACCTACCTGAGTCCATGGAAATTGCATCCTATACACGATGTATGCCGGAGCTGGAGGGCCGCGCCTTTGACCTGCGCTCCGCGACCTGGGGCTCTGTGCCTATCATCGCAAACCCCGGCTGGCCCTACCTGAACGGCGAATTGTACTGGCATGCTGGAACTGCCGGTTTGTGGACTGCCACGACGGGACTTGATCGACGGAGCGACCCGACCTGGGGAGAGCTGCGGGCAGAGAGTGGGGGGCGATGGGTGCCAGAGTTCCCGCCTGCACCCGGTGGCCTGAGGTTCTCTAATTATCGCAGCGCAACACGGCTGGCTTCGCTTGTATGGCAGATGTAGCCAACACTGAAGTCCCTGCAGGGCTGAGGACTGCTGAGATGAGGCCCAGGCAGAGGAGGGAAGGAGCCGACAATGAGGAGGGCTGCAACCAGATGGTGAGAGGGGGCGCCGGGTGCTGTAACACTGATCTACCTGGGGGTCTGTCTCTCCCCCGCCATGCTAATGCTTATGCACAGCGGAGTGTGGAACAGCGGTGCCCCCCCCCCTGGAAGCTGTTCTCGTACCTCGTGAAGAGGTTTAGGAGGCCTTGTTGGACCGGCTACTGCCATTTTGTACCTGCTATCTCTCCCTGCATGGTGCCCTGCGCATTGCCCTGCTACTGTTGAATTGAATTGAATTGAATAAAATTTATACTGCGCAAAACCATAACCCGAAGGTATCAAGGCGCCTAACAAAACGTATCATAAGCATAGGCATATCACCATTACAAATAGGCCTGCACAAAGAGATGGGTTTTCAGGGCACTTCTGAAAGCCTGGAGAGTGGGTAAAGATCTTAAATCCAGAGGGAGGGAGTTCCACCATTTAGGCGCCAAGGTGGAGAAAGCCCTACCTCGCCACTTCGCTCTCCTAAAACGGGGGGCTGACAGAAGAAGTTTACTCGAAGAGCGCAAGTTCCTAACAGGAGTATGGCGGGACAAGATGGATCCTACACCAGTGGCACTGTTTTTAGCCAATGCCCTATAGGTCATACATAGGGTTTTAAAATGTATACGGTACTTCCAGTGTGTGGCGCTATTGTGGTAGCGTGTGTGTAGTGGCAGCTCTGCTGTTTTTAAACTTCCCGTTTTGGCTATATAATTTAAAGTTTATTTTAGGCACTTTCCCCTTGTTTTTAAAAGCCTGGCCCTCATACCCACACCTCTGCCATCCTTTACTTGCACTCTAATAGGTGTACTCACCGCGTTTTGCGGGTCCTTCGCCCTGTCTCGAGGCGGCCATCTTTGGTGAGTGGGAGCAGTGGGTTAGTTGTCCTTTGTTTATTCTGCTCGCTGACTACTTAAGCAGGCAAGTTTGGCAGCGCGTTCTTTCCAGTGTGTGGCGCTATTGTGGTAGCGTGTGTGTAGTGGCAGCTCTGCTGTTTTTAAACTTCCCGTTTTGGCTATATAATTTAAAGTTTATTTTAGGCACTTTCCCCTTGTTTTTAAAAGCCTGGCCCTCATACCCACACCTCTGCCATCCTTTACTTGCACTCCAATAGGTGTACTCACCGCGTTTTGCGGGTCCTTCGCCCTGTCTCGAGGCGGCCATCTTTGGTGAGTGGGAGCAGTGGGTTAGTTGTCCTTTGTTTATTCTGCTCGCTGACTACTTAAGCAGGCAAGTTTGGCAGCGCGTTCTTTCCAGTGTGTGGCGCTATTGTGGTAGCGTGTGTGTAGTGGCAGCTCAGCTGTTTTTAAACTTCCCGTTTTGGCTATATAATTTAAAGTTTATTTTAGGCACTTTCCCCTTGTTTTTAAAAGCCTGGCCCTCATACCCACACCTCTGCCATCCTTTACTTGCACTCTAATAGGTGTACTCACCGCGTTTTGCGGGTCCTTCGCCCTGTCTCGAGGCGGCCATCTTTGGTGAGTGGGAGCAGTGGGTTAGTTGTCCTTTGTTTATTCTGCTCGCTGACTACTTAAGCAGCCATGCTGACGCGCAGCGGTTACGCGCAGCGGGGACGCCGTAGTGACGCCGGAGTTACGCCTGAGTTCAGCCCGTCTGTGCCCGTCCGGGCCCAGACGGGCGTAGGGCTTGTCACCATGCCCGACTCTTCGGCGTCATCTACTATCAGGTTCCAATATGGGAGGGATGCCCTCCTTGCCTTATGTCCGCCCCACCCTATTATTTGCAGCTTTGCACAGATGGGAACCATTCCATTCTTACCGTGCAGAGCCTGTCCTTCCGGCCATAATTCAGTGGCGGTGAAATCTGCTCTTTCCATGGCTTTATTAAATTGCCGATCCTTGCCGAGCCATGCCATTGAAATTAATTCACTTATCCTGGACCATGAGCTCGACGTGCTGTTTCTTACTGAGACCTGGCTCTCCCCTAGCTCTGGCCCTGATATGGTCAGAGCACTTCCTCCGAGCTTCCATATACTTCACCTCGATAGACCGAAAGGAAGAGGAGGGGGAATTGCTGTTCTGTATAGAGACACGCTCGCTTGTAAGATCCAGAATGGAGGGGTGACTGATTGTGAGAGCTTACAGTTCTCTCTTCGGTTGTCACCTACAGTATCTTTGGTAGGCTTGTTGATTTACCGCCCTCCTGGACCCCTGGGTAGCTTCTCTAACTCTCTCTTAGAAACCACTGCTCTTCTTGCTTCTTCAACTGCCAACTTTGCCATTCTCGGGGATTTTAATATCCATCTTGATGATCCTATCAATGTGGCGGGAGTCGACTTGCTTGAAGATCTTAAATCGTTTGGAATTAACTTGGTTAACTCGGGCGTGACCCATGAGAAGGGCCACTTGCTCGATCCTATACTTTCCAACTTGGACCATCTTATTCCATCTCCGGCTCTTGCCCTGCCTTGGACAGACCATTTTTTGGTGTCCGCGACATGGCAATTCGACAGTCCTGCTGCGGTGGTCCCAAGGGTTTACACCCTGGAGAGAGCTTGGTCGAGGCTCCCAGTCGAGACTTGGGCGGCACATCTGGAGGCTACGCAGCCCCCTCAGGGAGTTGACCCGATAGTCGCAGATGCGAATTTACATACTTGGCTCGTAGACTCTCTGGACACTCTCCTACCTAAAAAGAAACAACTTACGAGAGGGAAGAGAGTGGGCTCCGCACCTTGGTACTCGTTGGAATTGAGAACCCTGAGGAAGGGATGCAAGAGGCTGGAGCGGTCCTGGAGGAGAGATTGGAGTGAGGCGAGTCGCAAAGAATATCGTGCGGCTCTGAGCAGGTATAAATCCGCTATTCGGGTGGCAAAAGCAGGATTCTTTGAAGAGCGTATAGGCTCGGCGGCCAACTCTTCTAAAGAGTCTTTCAGGGTCATTAAGGAGCTACTGCATGCCCCTGTACCTCAGGTTCTCCACGAGGACCCACGCAAAAAATGCGCAGAACTGGCCTCTTTTTTCAAAAGCAAAGTTGACAACATATTGGCTTCCCTTCCCCGGCTAGGTGAGGTCCCCTCTCTGGTTGATTATTCCAGCTCTCAACTTAAGATGCAATCGGTGGAGCTGGTCTCCCTAGGTCCGGTCACGATGGAGGAAGTCCTGGTGGTTCTGAGGTCTATGAAGAGTGGCTCCCCGAAAGACCCAGCACCCATCAAATATCTCAAACAGGTGTCTTCTATAATTGGTGGCCCAGTGACGGACTTGATAAACCTGTCCCTCGCCCAAGGGGTAGTCCCCCCCAGTTGGAAAGGGGCGGTGGTTAAGGCCCTTCTGAAAAAGCCTAATCTCGATCCCGCCGACCTTACCAACTTTCGGCCCATCTCCTTGCTGCCGGGTATCAGTAAGGTGGCTGAGAAGCTGGTGAATAGCCGCCTCTCGAATTTCTTGGAAGCCAATTCCCTCCTGGGTGACTCCCAAACGGGTTTTCGTCCCGGTCAGGGGACTGACACCGCCCTGCTGGCGGTCGTGGAGAATGCAAGGAGCATGCTGGATTCGGGGGGATCAGTGGCAGTGATCCTCCTGGATCTCAGTGCTGCTTTTGACACCGTGGACCATCAGGTGCTTCTCCAACGGCTGTCGGGGGTGGGGGTCACGGGTCTGGCCCTCAAATGGTTCGCTTCCTTTTTGGAAGGTCGTACATTTGAGGTGTGGGAAGGCCATGAAAAATCATCTTCTACCCCTCTCCAGTGTGGTGTGCCACAGGGCTCTTCATTGAGCCCTACCTTATTTAACGTTTACATGGCCCCACTGGAGAGTGTGGTACTACCGCTGGGTATTAAAATCATCAGTTATGCTGATGATACTCAGCTGGTGGTAGGCCTTTCCCAGTCGGCGCACCATCCCGACAGGCTGCACACGTGTCTTGAGAAGATCTACTCGTGGATGTGCAGCTCAGCCCTAAAGCTAAATGGCTCCAAGACTGAGTTGATGCTGCTGGGGAACTCTTCTCCATCTTTGTCCCCCAGCAGCTGGCCAGACTGTCTGGGACCGGTACCTCCCCCCAAGCAGGAGATCAAGAGCCTGGGGGTGTGGTTGGAGCAGGACCTATCGTTTAAAACTCATGCCAAAAAGACTGCTGGCGTGTGTTTTGGCCTGCTCCGCTCAGCTCAGAAGATTCTGCCTCTGCTCCCAGTGGCTACTCGAAGGCTTCTCATCCAGGGACTTATCATCTCGCGGCTGGATTTCAGCAACGCGTTATTCCTGGGCGCGCCCGAATCCACCCTGAATAAACTGCAGCAAGTGCAGAACGCGGCTGCCAGGCTTTTGACGGGTCTCCCCAGGCGTCAATCTGCTCGCCCGGCGTTGAGGGCATTGCACTGGCTCCCTGTGAGGGACAGGGTGAGATTTAAGTCTCTTTGTATTGCCCACAAAGTTCTGCACGGGGTAGGCCCTCCTATTCTTGAGGAGATGGTCCAGCCTTACAAGGCCTCTCGTTCTCTTCGCTCTGATCATCAACATCTCCTCCAGGTGGGCAGGGCGAAAAAGGCTAGAACGGGTGGCAGAAGGTTCTCAATAAATGTGGCCTCCTTGTGGAACTCACTGCCCCTTCAACTGCGCTCGGAAGCTAGTCTTCTTCGGTTCCGTAAACTTTTTAAAACTTTTTTGTTCTCTGTTTAATCTCTCCTATCTTTCAGTAGTGTTATGTTCTGGTAAGCGCTGGGATGCCTATAGGTAACCAGGCGCTATACAAAACTCAGAATAATAATAATAATACTCCACGGGAAGCCAATGTAGCAGCTTTCTAGCCGCTGTAGCTGAGGCACGTTTGGGAAGATCAAGAACAAACCTGACAGCAGCGTTCTGGACTACTTGCAGGCGCTGCAGTAGACTTTTATTCAGTCCCACATACAGCGCATTGCAGTAGTCCAGTCGTGAGCCAATAAGGGCCACTGCTAGCTGTTTTCTTGCCTGTAATGACAGGTAGTGCCTGATCCTCCTAAGGATATGAACAATGCCCCAGCAAGTAGAGATGGTTCTGTTAACCAGTTTGTCCAGATTTAGGGAGGGATCAATCATAACCCCTAGATTTTTTGCAGAGGAGGTGGGGATGGGACAGGCTCCTAATGAGTCTGGCCACCAAACAGATGACCATACATCCTCTTTCCCTCCAAACACCATCACCTCCGTCTTCTCTCCATTCAGTTTCAATGAGTTGTAAATCATCCATTGCCCGACTGCCTCCATACAAAATCTAAAGTTAGAGGCAGTCGGGATACCTGTCTGAGAGAGAGAGACGAGGATCTGGGTGTCATCTGCATAGGATACTATCTAGATCCCGTAAGATCTAATTAGCCTGGCAAGTGGGGTCACATAGATGTTGAATAGGGTCGGACTCAAAGCCGACCCCTGGGGGACCCCACATTGCACAGGGAGGGATGGAGATAGATACTCCCCCAACTTCACTCTTTGCACTCGATGGTTGAGGAAAGAAGTGAGTAGATCTAAGGCTGCCCCCAGGATCCCAACCTCCCTCAGCCGAGCTGTTAATACTGAGGGAGAAAGGGTATCGAAGGCCGCCGTCAGATCCAGAAGGATCAAGAGGGTGGTCTGGCCCCCATCAACACGTGTGCGGATGTTATCCAACACGATGGTGAGGGCCGACTCTGTGCTGTGTTCCCTCCTGAATCTGTGTTGGGAAGAGTTGAGGCAACCCGAGTTCTCTATGAATGCGGCAAGATGCTTATTAAGATGTATTTCTAGCATCTTTGCAGGGGCTGGAAGGAGTGAAACGGGCCGAAATTTTTTTAGGACTGCTGGATCCAAGGAGGCCTTTTTAAGTAGAGGTTTTACCACCGCATTTTTCCATTGGGTGGGAAAAAGGCCATCCCTAATGGCTCTATTCATAATATCAACCAGCGGGGGCAGAAAAATATCTCTGCACTGTTTGAGGATCCTGAGAGGACATATATCCAAGGGGGAGCCAGATTTAATTTTATCAAGAAGGCTGTCCAAGTCCTCCAAAGAGAGAGGGGGGAAAAAATCTAAGGTGTTTAAAGGAGGTATTTCTGCCGGGGCATTGTCCATAGCTCCCAGGGCAGGGGGCCCAGTAGTAAGAGATCTTTGTATCTCCAAGGCAGAGTAGATGTCTAAAATTTTCGCCTGAAAGAAAGAGGCAATGTTGTTACAAAGCTCTTGGGATGCTACTACTGGATCTGGTAATTGCAAACACAACAGTGATGGACAGAATGTGGATCAATGTCACACATTCACCCCAGTCCAAAGATCTGGGCCCAAATCCATCGTTTTTCCACTCCACACCACCCTGGGTTAGACAATGGCGATATGCAAATCAGCGCTGACCCTGTGCCCCATGGGAACAGTCCAGTCTGAACTACAAAAGCCATGTCCTTCCCAGAACGGAAACAAGCATCCGAGGACCGGACCGGTTTCGAGGTAACACCTCTCATCAGCCCGGCTAGCTTGCCTCCAGTGGTGTGGAGTGCCTGGGACTCACGTCTGAGCATCCCCAGTACACTTAGAGCGGTAATTGCAAACACAACAGTGATGGACAGAATGTGGATCAATGTCACACATTCACCCCAGTCCAAAGATCTGGGCCCAAATCCATCGTTTTTCCACTCCACACCACCCTGGGTTAGACAATGGCGATATGCAAATCAGCGCTGACCCTGTGCCCCATGGGAACAGTCCAGTCCGAACTACAAAAGCCATGTCCTTCCCAGAACGGAAACAAGCATCCGAGGACCGGACCGGTTTCGAGGTAACACCTCTCATCAGCCCGGCTAGCTTGCCTCCAGTGGTGTGGACTGCCTGGGACTCACGTCTGAGCATCCCCAGTACACTTAGAGCGGTAATTGCAAACACAACAGTGATGGACAGAATGTGGATCAATGTCACACATTCACCCCAGTCCAAAGATCTGGGCCCAAATCCATCGTTTTTCCACTCCACACCACCCTGGGTTAGACAATGGCGATATGCAAATCAGCGCTGACCCTGTGCCCCATGGGAACAGTCCAGTCCGAACTACAAAAGCCATGTCCTTCCCAGAACGGAAACAAGCATCCGAGGACCGGACCGGTTTCGAGGTAACACCTCTCATCAGCCCGGCTAGCTTGCCTCCAGTGGTGTGGAGTGCCTGGGACTCACGTCTGAGCATCCCCAGTACACTTAGAGCGGTAATTGCAAACACAACAGTGATGGACAGAATGTGGATCAATGTCACACATTCACCCCAGTCCAAAGATCTGGGCCCAAATCCATAGTTTTTCCACTCCACACCACCCTAGGTTAGACAATGGCGATATGCAAATCAGCGCTGACCCTGTGCCCCATGGGAACAGTCCAGTCCGAACTACAAAAGCCATGTCCTTCCCAGAACGGAAACAAGCATCCGAGGACCGGACCGGTTTCGAGGTAACACCTCTCATCAGCCCGGCTAGCTTGCCTCCAGTGGTGTGGAGTGCCTGGGACTCACGTCTGAGCATCCCCAGTACACTTAGAGCGGTAATTGCAAACACAACAGTGATGGACAGAATGTGGATCAATGTCACACATTCACCCCAGTCCAAAGATCTGGGCCCAAATCCATCATTTTTCCACTCCACACCACCCTGGGTTAGACAATGGCGATATGCAAATCAGCACTGACCCTGTGCCCCATGGGAACAGTCCAGTCTGAACTACAAAAGCCATGTCCTTCCCAGAACGGAAACAAGCATTCGAGGACCGGACCGGTTTCGAGGTAACACCTCTCATCAGCCCGGCTAGCTTGCCTCCAGTGGTGTGGAGTGCCTGGGACTCACGTCTGAGCATCCCCAGTACACTTAGAGCGGTAATTGCAAACACAACAGTGATGGAAAGAATGTGGATCAATGTCACACATTCACCCCAGTCCAAAGATCTGGGCCCAAATCCATCGTTTTTCCACTCCACACCACCCTGGGTTAGACAATGGCGATATGCAAATCAGCGCTGACCCTGTGCCCCATGGGAACAGTCCAGTCCGAACTACAAAAGCCATGTCCTTCCCAGAACGGAAATAAGCATCCGAGGACCGGACCGGTTTCGAGGTAACACCTCTCATTAGCCCGGCTAGCTTGCCTCCAGTGGTGTGGAGTGCCTGGGACTCACGTCTGAGCATCCCCAGTACACTTAGAGCGGTAATTGCAAACACAACAGTGATGGACAGAATGTGGATCAATGTCACACATTCACCCCAGTCAAAAGATCTGGGCCCAAATCCATCGTTTTTCCACTCCACACCACCCTGGGTTAGACAATGGCGATATGCAAATCAGCGCTGACCCTGTGCCCCATGGGAACAGTCCAGTCCGAACTACAAAAGCCATGTCCTTCCCAGAACGGAAACAAGCATCCGAGGACCAGACCGGTTTCGAGGTAACACCTCTCATCAGCCCGGCTAGCTTGCCTCCAGTGGTGTGGAGTGCCTGGGACTCACGTCTGAGCATCCCCAGTACACTTAGAGCGGTAATTGCAAACACAACAGTGATGGACAGAATGTGGATCAATGTCACACATTCACCCCAGTCCAAAGATCTGGGCCCAAATCCATCGTTTTTCCACTCCACACCACCCTGGGTTAGACAATGGCGATATGCAAATCAGCGCTGACCCTGTGCCCCATGGGAACAGTCCAGTCCGAACTACAAAAGCCATGTCCTTCCCAGAACGGAAACAAGCATCCGAGGACCGGACCAGTTTCGAGGTAACACCTCTCATCAGCCCGGCTAGCTTGCCTCCAGTGGTGTGGAGTGCCTGGGACTCACGTCTGAGCATCCCCAGTACACTTAGAGCGGTAATTGCAAACACAACAGTGATGGACAGAATGTGGATCAATGTCACACATTCACCCCAGTCCAAAGATCTGGGCCCAAATCCATCGTTTTTCCACTCCACACCACCCTGGGTTAGACAATGGCGATATGCAAATCAGCGCTGACCCTGTGCCCCATGGGAACAGTCCAGTCCGAACTACAAAAGCCATGTCCTTCCCAGAACGGAAACAAGCATCCGAGGACCGGACCGGTTTCGAGGTAACACCTCTCATCAGCCCGGCTAGCTTGCCTCCAGTGGTGTGGAGTGCCTGGGACTCACGTCTGAGCATCCCCAGTACACTTAGAGCGGTAATTGCAAACACAACAGTGATGGACAGAATGTGGATCAATGTCACACATTCACCCCAGTCCAAAGATCAGGGCCCAATCTGGGCCCGATCTGGATCTGGAGTTTGGAGCGTTATGAGGGAGTCCACTACCCTGAAGTGCTCTTTAGGGGAAGTCAGTGAGGTTGTCAAGGCCGTAAAATGTTCTTGTTTGGCCTTTATGATTTCCCTTTTGTAATTCCTCAACAGCGTCTTATGGGCTTCTCTATCTTTAAGATCCCAACCAGAATGCCATAGGCGCTCCCGCCTCCTTACTCCTTGTCTAAGGAGTCTAAGCTGTTCAGAGAACCAGGGGGCTGAGGGCCTTTTCCTGGCTCGATGGCGTAATTTAATGGGGGCTAGTTCGTCCAGTGCCTTAGTCACGGTCCTTTCAAACTGTGAAACTGCCATAGAGACATTTTCCCCTTGGGGAGAAAACATCTTGGGTGCCCACGGGATAAGAGAGCTATTTGTAATATTCTTGAAATTCCTGCGAGGTTCCTTATGACTTAAGGTATTTTTGAGCATATGAGAAGATGGACATGATAGCTCAAATGGAACTGCCAAGTGGTCGGACCATGATAGAGCGATAAAGTCCTTAATTGTCAGCCTCTCGTCAGTAGAGAAGATTCCATCAAGGGTATGACCTGCTCTATGAGTAGCCCCTCTAACCAGTTGGACAAATCCACAAGCTGACATGGCATCAAGCAGGGAAGCCGTCTCCTTAGCATCCTGCCTCTCCAAATGGAAATTAAAATCCCCCATGACCGCGAAGTCTTTCCGACCAAAATAGGGTTCTAAAACATGAAGAAACCGTTGTCCAAAATCGGAACGAGAACCCGGAGGGCGATAGACCAAGATTCCACTGAAGAGGGCTCTATGGCCACTTTTATGATAAAAAATAGTACTTGAAAACTGTCCATTGGATCGGAAATAGAGACAGTGTGGCAGTGAAAATGATCCTTATAAAGGATTGCTAGCCCTCCTCCCACCCGGTTCAATCTATCTTGACGGGCTAAACAGTATCCCTGAGGGACAGCTTCAATGAGATCAGGACTAGATGAGTCCTTTGCCCACGTTTCAGGAATAAAAACCAGGGAGGGCTTCATATCTAATACAAGGTCCCTAAACATGATATTGTTCTTAATGAGCGAGCGGGCATTTAGGAGAAGACATTCTTCTTTCAACATCATAAGGCTTGGGCGAGCGGGTTGGCTAGGCATATGACTAGAAGGAAGGGAAGTGGAATTTACCGTGCCAAAAATCTGGCACCTACACGGCATCGGGCATATAATATCGTCAGGCGGAAAAGAGTAAAAACATGGGAGCCCGGGTGGTTTAAGCGCCAGCAAGGTATGAATAGGGTTTCTGAAGTGAGGGGGGTCAGGAGCGTCAGAGCCGGATGTCCAGCCGTCCAGCCCGTCCTTAGCACGGACGGGCACAGACGGGCACAGACGGGCTGGACTCTGGTTGATCATCGAGGACACTGTGGGCAGTGGAGCGGGGGCCTCTGGGTCCTCGGAGGGTGGCGGAGGGGTCGACGCATAGATTCCAGTATTGCTGAGTGATGCGATTGCTTCCAGGAGCTGTAGTTGGCCCCAGGATCTGGTCTTCTGTGGGAAACCGGGGTGCAGGAGCGCGGAGCAATAGTGGGCCACAGAGAGCACTGGACATTGTTGCAGCGAACCGACCGCAACATGGACACAGTCAAGTATACTGGGCCATCCTTCAGACGCCACTGAGGATTACCATCAATCGGTGGAGCTATTGGGTGAGTGACACGAGTCAGACCCCGCTCCCTGGGAGAATGAGACCGCCTGACTGGCATGTGGGGCAATACCAACTATACTAAAGGTCATCTAGGGCAGTAGTGCGTGGTTGGGTCTGGGTAGGCAGGCCTGGGAGTATCAGTGGCTGTGTCCTCATACCATCTGAGATTGACCAATTAGACCCCATCACCATCGGGACACATACCCTTCAGGACAGCGCCGCTGGTTTGGTGCTGCGTTGGGCGGCATCTTCTCTGCCGCTACCACCCCACACTCACTAGCTGTACCCACCAGCCACGGGCAGCCATCATGGGAAGACTTAAGGAGAAGGCTCTGGACTGCACCACAATCACGGGGGGCCCTCTGGGGTGCCTGAGGGTAAATCCAGACTCCCATTACCTGGCGCCTCCTCCTCGGAGTTGGGCGAGTTACCCCTGACAAACTCGACCTGATTCTAAAGGAGGTCAGAGATTTGCGCAAAGCAATAGAGCTGCAAATTGGGACCCTCACAACTGGCCTCACCCTCCTTCAAGCAGATCATGGAAACTCGCTGACACAGTCCACGAGCAGGGGAAGCACTATCCAGCATGGAACCTAAGCTTGCGGAACACAATACTCAAATAAAGCAGCTGCAGCAGCAAGTCACCGGCCTCCAGGACAGAGTTGAATATACGGAGGGCAGAAATCGTCGATATAACATACGCATCATTGGACTTCCAGAACGTAGCGAAGGCACCAAGCCGGCAGATTTTATGGAAAAATGGTTCAGACTCTGAGAATATGTGGCTCAAGATGGCTTATCTCCACATTTCTGTGTGGAGAGGGCACAGAGAATTCCTACTGGAGCGCCAAAGTCTGGAGGGCCTCCACGACCGTTGATTGTTAAAAGACTTAATTACAGGGACCGCAATGTTCTCCTCCAAAAAGCCAGAGAAAAACAGCTGATCAAGTTCGAGAACCAGAAGATCTCACTCTACCCTGATTACACCATAATGGTGCAGTGCCAACGGGTCTCTTTTCAAGTAGTTAAGAAGAAACTATGTGCAGACCAACTCACATACGCACTTTTATTCACACTCACAAAAATTTAGAGGAGAAGCAGCGCGCTGATCCAGCGCCCCTAAGGAAAAACTGTCTCACTAACGCTACCCAACACCACAATACTTACCATTAATCATAAATCACTTACATAGGCCCATATACCAACAAGACAATTTTTGGGCGACTGAATCATGTGACTTAATTAAACAGAACTATTCACAAACTATTTACACTTTTATATACAACTGCAGTTTATCTTTTCTCACCATGGTTTTAATCATATATCTTATTAAGTCACTTAGGTAAATGGATCAACTAATGGTAACTAGACCATGAATAAACAAGACCAGCTTGTCGTTTCAAATTCTAATTTTATTTTAACTTTATTATTCAAGTAAGAGTATTTTATTAAGAATCTTTATTTATTAGCAATAAAAGCAGCATTTTTAAAGGAAATGATTTATTAGACTGATATCATCAAAGTAAATCAGTAAGCATGAATTTAGGCAAAATAACAATTTCCTTTCCCTCAAAACTATTTCCCTGACTATTCTTGCTCCACCTGAAAAGGAAAAATCATATTAAGTCTGCTATCCTTACGTGAGTCAAAAGTCCGACAGCATGTCACGTCAATCAGGAATCGGAAAGCGAGAGGGCACCCTCCTGCTCATGGGGCCCGGTTTTATACCTTTCTAACTAGCTAATCTTCGCTAAATTGTACACTTTTCTTTGCCATCCAGTGTTCTCATTGGCTGTCTTATGTCAGTTCATATTGTGTCATCACCGTTCTCCAAGCCTAGATCGGGCTTTTCTTTAGCCCTTTTGTCCTTTACTTTCGAGTCACGCAGCTTCCTCGAAAATGTTTCTTTACACTCGAGTTACAGTTCATGACTTCCTTGGCTTGACTATCTTGCCGCTTCCTGTCCTTGAATCTTTCTCTCCAAGAGCACGTTTAGCACAATTCATTAAATTTGCTTTCTCTGACAAAACTTGTCAATGTGGAAAAAGTTTCCACTTCTGTGCAAGGCTCTTTCTGGACAGGATTCGAAAACGCCATCTTCTCACAGGCCTTAAGCCTCTTTCAGAAACTATTATTCAAACAAACACAAAACATTAATTAATTAAACAATTGAGACCCATTCTGTTACCCACCCCCTTTGCTAATTATTAACCCATTAATTTATGTTACCTAGTTGTGCACATAAAGCTGCATTTTATATCTACCTTCTTCTTTTAGGCCGCAGGATCCTCCACGGGCTTATGCCAGAGAAAAGACATAACATGAGCACACAAATAAGCACATGCCATTAGTTAAACAGCCGCATTTAATACTGACAAAAAAAATAGACAAGGTTAGTTTATTATTTTCTACACACTTGCATTTGCAACATAGAACACATACGTTAGTCCCTCGTGTTTCTTGTGTATATGCATTTTAAAACTAAGTTGGTTAATAATTCATCACATACTCGTTAATACTGTTATAATTATTATGGAAGTTTAACTTTGCTAGTTTGAACAAAATATCATTCAGTATCTCGCTCCATCAACTCCCTCTTCTGGTGATTTCAAAATCACCAAACTACACACCCAAAATTTTAAACAAAATATTCAACCCTTTGAACATGTTTTGGACATACACAGTATTAGTGTTTCTAAACCTTTGATTCAGCTGTTTGTTTGTAACTCTCATATTGTGACCTACGAAAAACTCTTCTAATTCTATTTCTTTTTCTTGTTCTTTTCTGAGTTTGTAAATTCTTTTCTTTTCCCTTAGATATTTCTTTCTCTTGTGTAACATGCAACTCATTTTTAACAAAAATATCACTATGACTATGACTATAAGAGGACACAGTATTTTACCTAAGTTTGAACTACCTATCTCTAAAAACCAGTTTCTGATTGCTGCAAATCTTTTGCTCAAGCGTTCTGAAAAATCTTCATCTTCCAAAGGTACAACTTCAGCATGTAATTCGGTAATATTTTTAATATACATCTCGATGTTTTGACTCTTGTCAGGAATATATGTGCAGCAATGCTGGATATGTAATGTTCCACAGACTCCTCCCTCTTTAGCTAATAGTATGTCTAATGCAAGACGGTTCTGCATAACTATCGTTCTCATAGCAATAAGTTCAGTATTTACTAATTGGAATCCACTAGCAGTATCAGTAGACAATCTGTCAACAATTGTAGACATTTTTCTGATTTTAACTGCATTCAGGGTTATACCCACCAAAGGTATTACTGCACCAAAAATATCTCCCAAAATTTCTGAAAAACTTTCCCTTTTGAATCTATTCAAATGATTGCTTATTTCAAATGAACTCTTCACATTTCTGTCTACATGAAAAATATTTGGGAAAACTAAACCAACATAACAGGTCCTATACCAGTGGTCTGGGAGATTGTAGTAGGCTTTGTTCCCACCCACCAAATATATTCCAGGAAAAATTGGATCTTTACCTCCTTTAAATCCCCAACCCCCTCGGATTTGATAAGTATCTTCACATTGACTCGCACCTAAAAAATAATTATCAAATAGAGTATTATCTCTTCTAATACAAAGCTTTCCACTAACAGGTTTATCTATATGAATTGCTACATTCTCAGTTCTACCATTGAGCTTTTCATCCTCAATCTGCCAAAACTTAGATTTGGTTTGTTTCAGCATCTCATTTCACTTATAGATTGCCCTTCTCTCTTCAACCATGTTTAAGAAAGATTTTTCTTCCGTTCTCAACTTACATGTTAAATTGTTTCTAAAAGCATACTCATAAGTAAGTTCATTTGTTAAATGAAAAATTCCCTCATCTGTTTAGCATGTTTATGTTTATTCAAGCTTTTATCAACTTTTAAATTTGCAAAAATGTCATCATAATTAGAGTAATAGTACTCTAAATGACCTGTCTGATAAAATAAACTAGCTATTACGCTACAAGTAATTCCATAAGTAAGAGGAAGCATATTATAAGTCACCCCCTCAGAAACGGAAGCGGGTAATTTCACACAAATGTAACAATCTTTCACATCCATTACTTTAACATATTCAGGTAAAAGTCTTGAAAAAGTATTACTAGAAAAATCTCCAACAGATCTATCTTGGTGAATCTCTGGTTTGTGCTCAATACCTTTATTAGTCTTGCCTACTATATTATAGTTGTCTTGATTAACCACAACTTTACTAGTCATATTAGTCTTGTACATATTATCAATTCCAAAAGGAAAAATGACAGCTAAAATTAACCACACCAAAATTATTAGAATCACACATATAGAAGACATTTTACAACATCTTCTTAAAATAGAACATCTTGAATTATTATTAGTAGAAGGCATCTTTCCTCTGAAACAAGAGCCTTACAAAATAAATCAAAAAATTAAAAATTAATATACCCCCCCCCAGTTTTTACTTTTTTTTTTTAAAAGAAAAAGAAAACCCAACTTTCTAACAGCTTTTCTTCGACCTTGCGTCTTACATCAATGTGTTTTTCCAGCTAACACAATTTCTTCGACCTTGTGTCACCTAACACAATTTCTTCAGCCTGATGCCAAATACAAATTTCAACATTGTATGGAAACAAAATCAATCATTTTCACTTGTGTCATCTAATTCCTCCTGACTACTGCTATTCACTTCCACTACTGGTGGGATAATTATATACGTCCATTCAGCTAACTTGTACTTTTGATTAGGCTTAATCTCCCTCTTTGCTCTATTGCTAATCACTTCTATTTTCTTTCCTGCTTGATTTTTCTTATTTGAGTCTCCTTTCTGACTTGAGACTTCATTAACCTGCTCTTTTGATCTGTTTACTAATTTGAATTTTAGGCACTCATTTTCATTTGGCCAATTATCTCCTTTTCTAAATAATTTCTTCTTTGGTTCAGTCAGGTTACACTCTGCTCTCCAAGCTCTTTTCTTTCAACTTTTCACTTTGGATTCATCATCACTTTCATCCGTTTCGCTTTCTGTGATGTCAATTCTAGATCCAGGTACTTCTTTACTCGGCAGTTTCACTCTGTTTGGAACATCATTCTTACAGCTGGTACTCGGAATTTCGTCTTCTTCTTCTTCTTCAATTACTTCCAACTTCCCAGTTTCAGAACGTCCGTTCCTGCCTTCAGAGCTTCCAATCTGCTTTTCAATACTCTCCTGATCTTGAATCACCTCTTGATCAGACTCTTTTTCTGCTTCTTGATCTAGCAGATCTTCATCATTTTCAGAGTCTTGTATCACAATTACTTCAGTATCTTCATTCAATGCCTCATTCGTAATTGAATTTTCCAGATGTCGACCTTCTTGTCGATCTTCAGAATCTGGATCTCTTTCAGGTTCTTCTTCAGAATCTGAATCAGCTGTAGTGTCACCTTCGTCAGGATTATCAGTGGTGGTACACGAATGGTGTGACTAGCATGAATCCATCTCTTCAATCCTCTGCACTTTACTGCATTTGTTGTGACAAGTATCACCTGTCTTGCCTTCTGCCACCTGGGTGCTAGGTAAGCATGGGCGGATTTTGCGAATTGGCAATTCGCGAAATTGCGTATTTACGGATTCGCAATCCGCAAAATCGGCGAACTCTCGCGAATTTTGCGGATTCCTTTTTTTTTTTGTGTTCGCAAGCGTTTCTGCCATTTCGCAAGAGTTTTTTACCAGTTTGCAAACGCGAACTTACTTGTCGGGTAGCAACGGTCGCGACCATGTTGTTTCTACATCTTTTTCATCACAGCACCCTCTGTTTCACTACTGCCACCCTCTGTTTCACCACTGCCACCATCTGGCTCACCCATGCCACCCTCTGGCTCACCCATGCCACGCTCTAGTTCATCACTGTAGATTATGGGGGGAAAAGCACACCTGCCCTGCCTCAACTGACATGAGAGAATTAGGGGCTGATTAATGTGTCACTGAATTTAAACTTCCAGGCTGGCACCTGCTTCCTTATCTGTAATTGCTTTCTGTTGCAGTGTAATTTTTTTAACAGGACCTTTGTTGTATACTTGTAGCTATTCTATGAGCCTGCTGTGAGGGTCAGAGCAGGGTCATAGAATAGTTGCAAGTAGGCAACTGAACTCTGAAGGGGCCCCTCAGGAAGCACTACAGGGAATGGTTACTAATGATAAGATTGAACTTTTGCACCTGCTGAGTGCTTTCAGTTTTGCAAAAATCCAATTATCCAGCAGCATCCACAAAAAGTAATCCTTCCAGGCACTACAGGGAATGGTTACTAATGATAAGATTGAACTTTTGCACCTGCTGAGTGCTTTCAGTTTTGCAAAAGTCCAAATATCCAGCAGCATCCACAAAAAGTAATCCTTCCAGGTCAAGATCCAAATCTAAGTGACCAGCACATGAAGAAAGCACTGGGAGGAGCCTGCTGGACAGGAATAGGAAGTAGGAGACTGTGGGGCACTTCCTTCCTCCCACCCCTCCACCCCAAAATGGACTCCTTGCAAAAACAAGTGCAGGCAAATGTCAACCTGAGGTGTTATTCTGATAAAAATCATAATTTTCAAGGTTTATGCTGCCTGTTGGTGGATTTCTTGTGCGAAATTGTAAATTTTGCAATCTCGCAATTGCGAGATTGTCGCTGCCCGCCGCATCTACGTGTTCGCAAGTGTTTACTCCCGCAAAATTGTATAGTATTCTAATTGGCAAGTGCGACCAAGCAAAAAATCCGCCTCGCACGGATTTACGAATTTTCGGCAAGTTCGCGAGAGTTCGCGGATTGCGAATTTGCCGAAAATCCGCAAAATCCGCGAGCGGAACGGATTTTACGCCCATGCTTAGTACTAGGCAATTTCTTCTTCGGTGAACTTTTGTTCTCACCCAGTCTCCTGGTAACAAATCATGAGCTTGTTCCTTCTCTTTGGTAATCACTTCAGTTCCCACCTGATGGAACACAGAAGTCACCACGTCAGATAGGTTCTTGCAGTACTCCAATATGGCGCTATCATTAATGCTCATAAGTTTACCAACTGGTACAAATGCTTGTCTCATGAATCTGCCCATGACAATTTCATGGGGGCTCAAACCTGTTTTTCTATCTGGAGTACTTCTCAAAGACATCAAAACGAATGGAAGTGCATCAGTCTACTTCATTCCTGAACCTAAACACATTTTTGCTATTCTGTTTTTGATAGTACCATTCACTTTCTCAACAACACCTGATGCTTCTGGTCTGTAAGCACAGTGCAGCTTCTGCTTTATGTTCAGTGCTTCACAAATCAATTTTAGCAATCTGTTTTCACAATGTGTTCCACGATCAGTCTCGACAGTCACCAGAAATCCATACCTTGGTATGATTTCTCTTAAAAACAATTTTGCCACAGTAACTGAATCATTGTGACGAGTTGGGAATGCTTCCACCCATCTTGAAAACTGACAGATTATCACCAAGACGTATCTTAACTTGTTATGAGGTGGCATGTCAATGAAATCCATCTGTAGTCTGGTAAAAGGACCACCCTACCGTCCTATGGTTCCCATGCTCACAACTGTTTTTCTGTTTGGGTTGATCTGCTGGCAGATCAAGCATCTCTGACAAAAGATTCTGCAATTAGTCTGAACTTTGGATTGTACCATGTCTGCCTAAACAATCTAATCATTGAATCTCTTCCAATATGTCCTGGACTATGATACATTCGAGCTATGTCAGCAATCATGCTATCTGGCATAACTGGTCTGTCATCTTTGTAAACCCGAATCTCATCTTCTTCTCTCTGTCTGCAACCTGCTTTTAACCATGTGTCTTTTTCCTCATCATTTGCCAGACCTTGTAAATCTTTTACTCCTTGCCATGTCTCAACTACAGATGTTAGCATAAGTGAGTTACATGTTCATTGACTTTTTCCCAATTAATTGACATATTGTTCTTTGTGCAGAATTTTGCGATTTCATCAGCATATGCATTTCCTTTTGTCATGTAATCGTCACCTTTCTTGTGAGCTGTGCATTTTACCACAGCAATTTTCTCTGGAAGCTGAATACCATCGATCAGCCTTTTTATCAATTTTGCGTTCCTGATGGGAGTCCCAGCAGAAGTTAAATAACCTCTTTTAGACCAGAGCTGGCCATAGTCATGGACTACGCCATATCCATACTGACTATCAGTCACTATGGTAACCTTTAACTCTTTTGCTCTTTCACATGCACGAATCAAAGCAATCAATTCTGCTACTTGAGCTGAACGAATTCCTTTGAGACAGGAGGCTTTGATTACATCTGCAACTGTGCAGACAGAATATGCTGCACTTAGAACACCTTCATCTGTTCTTAAGCATGAACCATCGACAAAATAAACATAATCTGATTCAGTTAACGGGACATCTTTTATGTCCTGTCTTGGTTTGGTGCAATATTCCAATACATGCAAGCATTCATGATCAATATCATTTTCATTTCTGATTTCTGTTACAGTACCATCAGGCAATAATGTGGAAGGATTTAAATTCACACATCTTGCAATCGATACGTTATCTGATCCAAGGATTACCTTTTCATATTTTGTTAACCTGTTACTTGTCAAATGCTGTGTTTTACTTCTAGTAAGGAGAATTTCAACTGAATGGGGTACATATACTTTTACAGGGAATCCCATTATTATCCCCTCACTCTGTTCTAAGCTTACGCTTGTTGCAGCCACTGCTTTTAAGCAACATGGTAATGCTTTTGCAACAGGATCAAGAACAGCTGAGAAATATGCTATTGGCTTTCTCAGTCTTCCATGTCTTTGAATCAGAACTGATAATGCACATCCTTCCCTTTCACTGCAATACAGCTCAAAGTACTTCTCATAGTCTGGCATAACCAATGCTGGTGCTTCACACAAACTTTTCTTTAATTGCTCAAACGCTTCTAACTCAGTTTCTGTTAGGGTAATCGGATCTTTTATATCTGCTTTTGTCAATCTCTGCAGTGGTTTTGCAATTACTGAAAAACCACTAATCCATTGGCGACAATAACCTACCATTCCTAGAAACATTATGACCTGTCTCTGTGTTTTTGGAAGTTGCATTGCCTGAATCATTTTTATTCTCTCAGTTGTCACTTGCCTGATTCCTTTTGCAATTCTGTGACCAAGATATTTTACTTCTTGTTTGCAAAACTGTAATTTTGCAGGAGACACTTTATGTCCCTCATCTGCTAAATGATTTAAAAGAGTAATGGTATCTGTTACACAGTTATCTCGTGTTTTTGCAGCCACAAGGAGATCATCAATATACTGCACTAACGTTGATTTTCCAGGTACATCTAGATTTTCCAAGGATTTCTTTAGCAACTGATTAAAAATAGATGGACTTTCTGTATACCCTTGAGGGATACGACACCATGCTAGGATACGGTCTTGGAACCTGAACGCAAAAATTTGTTGGCTTTCTGGATGCAATGGAACAGTAAAGAATGCGTTACAAAGGTCTATTACTGTATACCATTCTGCATCATGCGGAATCTGATAAAGAATTACCTCTGGGTTTGGTACAACCGGACAACATGGAACAACTATTTGATTAACCTTTCTCAGGTCTTGAACTATTCTGAAACATCCGTTTGGCTTTTTAATTCCCATAATCGGTGAATTACATGGACTACTCTTAATTTCTTTTAGAACACCTTGTTTTATGAATTTATCAATTACAGGTATAACACCTTCAATAACTTCTGCCTTCATTTTATACTGAGGAATGTTTGGATAATCTACTCCTTGTTTTACTGATATTTTTACTGGGTCTACATTTTTCATCAAACCCATTTAATTTCCAGTGAAATCCCAAATTTCATCATTGACTGTCTCTTTTAAGTCTTCAGGAAGATTATTTTTATCAAATACAGGAAACAATTTATTTTCCTCTGCGTCAACCATTAACATTGTTAACTTATAAAGCCCATCTTCTTACTTAGTTTGGAGCTCAATACCATCCGGTGAGCAATATATTTTACAATTCATCTTACAAAGTATGTCCCTTCCTAACAGGTTTAAAGGACTGCTGATACAAACTACAAATCTATGCTTGTCCTTAAACTTACCAATTTCAACTTCAACTGGTTCTGTTAAATCTGTTTTAATTTGTTGATTAGCTACTCCAACTACTTGGATCTTGTCCCCGGAGAGAGGTAGGTTTTCTATTTCCACTGATCTAACAGTAGAACGAGTAGCACCAGTGTCCACTAGAAAAGTGATTTCTACATCATTCACTTTACCATTTACAAATGGACCAGCCTGATCTACCTCAAGAGTGGCTCCAAGCACACACTCTTCCTCCTCTCTCGGGCACCGTCATAAGTAATCCTCAGAATCACTCCCTCCATTTTCTTTCAACCAATACTGTTGAAAAACATTTGACACATTCACTCTTGGCGATCTGTTTACCTGTTCACCTCTGCAGAATCCCGTTTCTGTATTGTACCTCTGCACATTTACACAATTTGGAAGAGGCGGTTGTGGAATCTGACTCTGCTGATTCACTACCTGTCGCTGTAGCTGTTGCTGCAGATTTATCTCATTCTGCATCTGTGGATTTAATGATGCATATTTAAAATTTCTGGGCGGATTCTTGCATTTGCGCTTCCAGTGTCCAATTTCACCGCAATTAAAACGTGGGAGTTTTTGCTTTAATTCTTCAATATTTCCCATCAATCTTGGCTTATTAAAATTACCTTTAAATTTCCCTTGATTCTGATAAACATTTTTGTTTTCTAGAGTTGCTATTTGATGTTCAGCTACCTTCACCTGTGCCCACATAGCTTTTTTCTTTTAGCTTCTTCTGTTTAGCATCTATTTCATCACTACAGTATTTTGCTTTTCTCAAAATGTCATCTACTGAGAGTGATTGCCAGCCAACTATTCCAGACCTTATCATTTCACCAATTTCAGGTCTTTTTTTTATTTTTATTTTATTGAAAGTTCATAACAATATGATATACACCAAACATGGCAATGTACATAAATATAGGAATAAATATACGTAAGGTAAAGGCAAGGGCACTTAAAATATCAGAAGGAGAGAGTGTTATATATACAAAACAGAGGTTAAAAGAGTAATGCTCGTGACAGGCTCACTGAAATAGAGGACATTATAAGGCCCCGCATCTTGACAACCTCCATGTAGCCACTGGCGCCCAGATCCGTGTCCCCATTTCCCTAGATTTAAATCCCTTTAAGGCGTACAGTTCTGACTCGATGTTATGAATCCCTAGCATCCTACATATCCACATTTGGAAAGTTGGGGCCTCAACATCCTTCCAAGCAGCAGCAATTAATATTCTAAAAACAGCTACTGATATAAAGATGAGCGCCTCACCCTCTGTACTTAAATCTAATTTAGCATCACAACCAATTATTAAAAGTGTCGGGGATAGATCTATTCTGACATCTAGCAGCCCCTCTAAAAAAGCTTCAATTTCCTTTTTGATGGGGCCTAATTTTCCACAGCTAGAAAACATATGTATAACATTGGCTGGCCCGTTCCCACACCTAGGGCAATTGTTATCCACCCTCTTACCCCAATCGAATAGTTTCGCCGGTGTGTAGTATAAATTAAAAAGGGTCTTAAAATGCTGTGCTCTTAAATTTGAGGATCGCAGGAACCTTTTATCCATTAGAATGGCTTTGTCCAGATCAATATCTGGATCCCCTAGTTTTGAAGCCCAGGCTGTCTCCGTCTTAACCATATCATCAGGAAGTACTTCCAAAAATAACCTATATATTTCCCTGATTTTACAGCCACCCCGCTTCAAGTAATCTAGTAATGCGCAGCTTTTGGATATATTTATACAGGGTCTTTTTGATTTTATTATATTGACCACCTGCATATACTTGAACTCTTGGCACCCTTGGAGTGAGTAACGTAATCTCAGAAGTTCTAGGGGCCTACATACATCTTTTATCATTACATGGCCTAATGTAGTGATTCCCTGTTTTTCCCAATGTCTCCAGGGACCATCACTGCTTAGATGCGGGAATAATCCTGAATTCCAAAGTAGAGTATATTGGTTATACCTTGGAATGCCCTGGTTTTTCTGTACAGCAGACCATAGCCCCCAGGCATCTTCCAATATTTTATAGCCTGATGCCTTAAAATAGCGTTTATCGTATTTCCTCAACAGTACCCCATATGCTTCCCTCCCAAGGGCCAGCTGAAAGATGGAGGGGATACCTCCCTGAGAATGCGTAGAATCGTCGGGGAAGAAAAGTATAGCTATATTTGTGAGCAAACAAGACCAGTTATACAACCTGAGATTTGGTATTCCCAGCCCAGCCCTTTCCTGGGAAAGAGACATGAGTTTGCTTGATCTCCTCACTTTACCATATTGCCAAACAAAATTCATGAATATTGCCTCCATTTCCTTGATCAATGTATCGTCTATCTTAAATGGAATAGACTTAAATTTATATAAAATTTTCGGGAACATTGTCATTTAGATAACGTTGGCCCTGCCTATTATTGACAAGCGGAGCGTATCTATCCTTTTTAGATCTTGTTTCATCTTTACCAATAGTGATGCAAAGTTATCTTTAATAATGTCTCTTGGCTGAGCATTAATTATTATACCTAGGTAGACTACTGTGTCCACATATCTATCATCATGTTTGACTATATTTCTGGAACATAGTACCTGTGTCTTTGCTACATTTAAACGATATCCAGATAATTTCCCAAAGTTAGAAGTAATACTGACTATTTCCCTCATGGCACTGTCAGGGTCCGTGGTGGTTATAGCTAGATCGTCCGCATATGCAAGGACTTTAGTGTGAAATCCATTAATAGTGATTGGCTTGATTCTGTTATTGTTTATTCTGAGGGTTATTAGAGGATCTATATATAACGCGATGAGAATAGGTGAGCATGGACACCCTTGTCTCGTGCCCCTTGTTATATGGATCTGTCCTGAACTCTCACCCATTAGCTGAATATTTGCAGTAGGATTAAGATACATGGCCTGAATTGCTTGTAGGAATCTGGGACCTAATCCTCTCTCTTCCATCACTCTCCACAAAAAACTCCACCTGACACGGTCGAAGGCCTTTTCCGCGTCGAGGAGGACCATTGCGCCCCCCCCCTCCCCGGCAGCATGGATGTCAAACACTGTGATGGCTCTTCTTATATGATCAGTCGTACCCCTGCCTGGGACAAAACCATGCTGCCAGGGAGAAACCAGAGTCCCAATGATCCTCCCCAATCGTGTCGCCATGATTTTTGCATATAATTTATTATCGCTATTTATTAACGATATTGGCCTGTAAGAGCCTGGGCATTCCTCCGGCTTGCCTTTCTTGTGGAATACCACAATATTGGTTTTGGTCCAAGATTCCGGTATAACTCCGGTGTTCATAACCCCGTTAAACAGATCCAAAAGAAGAGGTGACGTTTCCTCTTTCAGGTACTTATATACCTCCAGGGGTATAGCATCGGGCCCTGCTGCCTTGCCAGCTGCTAAGTCTTGTAATGCCTCCAACAATTCGTCCATAGTGATACCCTGTTCCAGGGTTTCCCTTTCAATGGATGTGAGCTTGATGCCGGTTTCCGGCCAATTTACGCCCGGGTCATCAATACCCAACCCTTCCTTATACAAGTCTTGATAAAATCTTCTAAAGACATCAAGGATTTCAACTGGTTTTTTAAAGGTTTGGTCCCCCTCTTTAATTTCAGTGATGATGTTCTTAGATGTAGCCTGCCTTATACGTAAAGCCAATTCCCTACCCGCCTTTTCCCCAGTTTCATACACCCTTGTTCTCTGGGTTTGGTATTCTGCAGCAGCTTTCTTAGCCAATTGCCTCTGAATTTCAGCCTTCAGACTATTCAACCGATCCCAACTCTGGGTGCCCTGATTCCCCTGAGAAACATCCCTCCTATGTTGTTCCTCTGCCTCTGCCAGATTTCCCAGCAGGCGTTTCCTCTCTTTCTTCACCTCTTTCCACTTGCGGGCAGTATAGCTGATAGTCTCCCCCCTTAAACCTGCTTTGAAACTATCCCAAACAACGACACAGGAGGCACTATATCTATTCGCATCAAAGAATGACTGAGACCAATCTTTTACGTGCGCTATATAGTTGCTATCAACTAGTAGCTTTCTGTCGAACGTCCAGGGTCTGACTTTTTTCGTTTGTTTATTGATGGCAATTGTTAAGACTAGAGGGTTATGGTCTGATATTAACCTAGGGAGCATTTCTATTTCCACATTAGGAAGATAAGTAGACAATATCATAAAATAATCCAACTTTGTGTGCTTGTTGAATGGATGTGAGAAATATGTGTGCCCTGGATCATCTTTCTTTAGGCTTCCCCACACATCCCTCAGTCCATGAGATTGAATTACAGAGGACACTGCTCTAAATACCTGGGGCTTGCGACCTGTGTAAGGAGTAACAAAATTTGCTGAAATATTAAAATCACCAGATATTACTATAGGGGGTGTCCAGTTGGTTAGTTCCCTCTCTATATGGTCCATCACCCCCGGATCATCCTGGTTAGAACCGTATATTGAACATATAGTTACGCCTAGATTCAGTTCACATATTGCCCATCTTCCAAATACATCGGACTTACAACTTTTTACCCCCCCAAACCTACCCTGCCAATGATTGCTACCCCTTTTATCATTGATGTCTGTGAAGAGCAGGACAAAATTTCAAACCCCCTTAAATTTAGCCAGTGTTTCTTTTTCCAAGGTAGGTGGGTTTCTTGTAGGCATACAATGTCAGCACCTATTATTTTAATGTACTCCTCAAACCTGCCCCTCTTTTTCCAATTGTTCAAACCCCCTATATTCAAGCTTACTACCCTAAGCCTAGACATAGCCCTGCAGGAAGCTTAGCCAACATGCTAACCAATTGAGTGCCCTCCTGAGTATATCATGGATATTCTGGTTTTCTTCCAACATTTCAAATGTATTAATATACATATTTATTGCCTGAACTTTCTTTTCTTTTGCTTTTTCCCCCCTACACCCCCCTCCCACTCCAAGCGTGCCCCCCGCCTGAGCCCAACCCAAACCCCCACCCTAGTGGAGCTCGCAGACTAAGTCTGTGCGTGTGATGGATGCAGCAAAGCAGTGGACTCACTACATACAATTAATAAACCCCACCTCATAATCAAACCATAGAACAACACGTTGTCACCCCTGAAAGTCAAAATAAACCTGACCACAGAGGTCATGCATTACCCCTAGTGCCCAATATTCTGCCTCTCATGGATTTCATCATTCTTTTTAGACGGAGCATTAAGAGTCTAGTTAGGGGGACAATAGAGGCTGTCATATTAAACTCAGTCTAATTCTATACTGAGTCCAGATACTCTTGAGCTTTAATTTCAGAGGAGAAGTATATTGTCTTGCCCGAATGGACTACCTTGAGCTGGGCTGGATTAATAAGATACACCTGTATTCTTTTGTCCTGGAAAGGCTTAATTAATTGTCTTAATCTCCAACGCCGTTCGACGGTGGTGTGACAGAAATCGGGCCTTACGAAAAAAAAGCCCCCCTCAAAGGCTCTTTTGGCATCCGGTCTTGCCTTCTCTGCTATGGATTGTCTTAGCAAAAAGTTCCCTATGTAGATCAGAATTGCTCTGGGCTTGTCTTCTGCTCTAGCATTCTGCCTCAGTTTGAACGGTGTCCGATGCGCCCTCTGGATTTCGGTAGTCCAGTTCCACCCGGCGACGTCTGGAAAAGCTTTCTCGAAGACTTTGACAATAAAGGCTTTAACGTCTTGCCCTTCACATCCTTCCGGAATTCCGAGAACTCTGAGGTTGTTCCTCCTTAGCCTATTTTCTAAGTCTTCCAGCTTCCACTGGACATCCTGTGCTTGTACTCCAAAAGATTCCACTCTGGACGTGGCAGCTGCCGCCTCCGCTTCATTAGCGACTATTCTCTCCTCCAAGTTTGAAACCCTATCTCCTACGTTCACGCAGGCTTTATAGAGTTTTCTGACCACTCCTTTAATTTTTTTCATTGCTGCTTGGGCCTTGAGACTATCTGATCTTGTCTCTTCCCGGTGTGCTGTGATCCCTTGATGAATTGATTCCATCATTGTCATCATTTGCACCATTGAGATTTGTGTGGTCCCCTGATTCTGTGCCTGGCTCGACCCCTGGTTTGAGTCTCCTTGTAGCAATGTTGTTGGGGAATGATCCCATGTTAATACTGCTTGATTTTTTTTTTGATGGACTGCAGCTTTAATGGCCGTTGATGGTAGGCCTGACTCTAAGTCACTCTCTGTTTCTGGGTTACTTGCATCGATATCCGAGCTTTGCAGGTCATCATCCTCTGACCAATCAGCCTCCTCTGCTACGGAGAAGAAACATTCACTGGGGGTCTTCTCCTTCTCTTTCTCGGTCGTGTCCCTCTGATTAGCATTTGTTATTAATCGTCCTTGTTCACCTGAAGTCGCAATGGCCATAGCTGGCTCTTTCGTTAGATCGCATGAAACCGAGAGACTAGGGCCGTCTTTGAATCCACCTGCGGTCTCCCCTCCTTGACCAACTTGATGACTTTCGCAGTTGACATTTGCAGTGGAGGGACCAGCGGGATGCACTGCCTCACCTTCTGGAGATGTTGCCACTATTTCGTTAGCCGGCGTAGGGGCTTGATCCTCCTTACTAGCATCTTTCTCAACACCCATCGCCTCTGTAGTTGACAGCACCATCTTAGCCTGTACATCATTTGAGATAGAGACCTCATCTCCAGATTCCGGGTTTGGCTGTGTCTGTGGCTGCGGCTGTAGTTGTGAATCCGGCTCTTGTTCCAACTCTGACTCCGGAGCGGGCTCCTCAGTTTCTTCAGTAATCGGTAGCGAAGTGGTTGCTACTACTGGGGCCATACTTGTTTTAAGTTTTTTTTCCTTGCGGTTCAACATTTCAACAATACTTATAGTGGCAGTAGCAGTGGCTGAGGCGGCGGCTTGTCTAGTTCTAACAGATGGAGGCCTCCTCTCTTTGGGGGTACCCTGCCCTTGTGCTGGTAACCTTGTCCGACCCCCTGACTCGACTTCAGGCAGCACTGCCTCGATGCTAACACTGTCCATGACCGCACTCTCAACATTTACAGGGTCGCTGTCTGCACCAGCATTTTCGGCCACATTCCTCCTCTTTACAGGCGGCTTACCTCCGATGTTGATTTTTGGAGCCATCCGTGAGAGAGGTTGCCACTTCCCGCTGTTCTGCCTCCTGTCCCCGCAGCCCTTGAACAGCGCTCTCTCCCCTCCTCTGACTCCGTAGCCTCTGCCAGGCTCCGTCCGAGCCTCTGCAATGCTCCGCCCCCTGACTCCGCGAACTCCGCGAGCTGCACCGGAAGGCCTGCCGGCCAACCCGAACCTCAGGAGTAGCGTGGCGGCTGCCCTCAATAGCCCTAGATGGAGTATTTTGCGGTAAGAGGCGTTCAGAGGCATCCGAACCGCATCCGAACCGCCGTGTATTGAATCTCAGCTTTTTTTTTTTATTTCACGATTTTTCGTTCCCTTTTCGTCTTAATCACAGTCTCTCCGTTGAGCTCCAAGTCAGGAGAGTGCATTCAGCGGTATAATCCCAGCATTTAGGCAGCCAAAGGTTCGGGATGAGGTGCTGCCATGTCCACACTGCTTGCGCTGCTTCTCAGCCGTATCTCACGGCCGCCATCTTGCTCACCAATTTCAGGTCTTAAGCCATAAACAAATCTGTATATGAAATGGCTCATATCTTTCTCACTCAATTTTTCATAACCACTGTATTGTTTAAATACTAGCAGTAATCTTTCATAAAATGAGTGTAATGATTCTTTTGGCTCCTGATTTGTTCTATCTATTTTAACCCAATCTACTTCTTTTGGGGGAATCTTGTTTTTCAACCAAACAATTACCTTATCGTACAGATTCATAACATCTGATGAAGGAGCACCTGTTACCTTATCTCTAGCAGGTTCTTATTTAGGCCAATCTATAGAAATTTTACATTCTGTCCATAGATCCGATGGGACAACTATGTCAAAGAATCCATCAAGATCAATCCACAGAACTTTTGAAACCTTAACAAATCTATCTACCTGTCGATACCATTCCACAGGGTTTTCTCTCAGCAGAGTAAAATCATTTGTTAACAGTAAAATGTCCTGCCTTGTCCAAGGAACATGCACATACACTCCTCCTGGTATTTCTCTCATTGGAAACTCATTAGCTACTTCTCCTCTTTCTCTTTTTTCTTCCTCTCTTTTCTTTGTCCATTTTACTCTCCACTCACTTAATTCACCCAATCTTTTTAGAAACACAATTAAATCTTTTATATGAATAATTCTTCCTGTAGTATTCATATTTTCAATGTCTTTTTCAGAGAAATCCACTGTATAATGTTTCTGCAAAATTTTCTGCCTGCTTAAATCTATTTCTAATTCAGAAGCCATTTCCTCTAATTGATCATACTTGGTTTTCGTTTTCCATTGTATGCTTTTGCAAATAAATAATAATTCATCATCCTGATCTAGCTTCAAATTGTCAGTCCCAATTGTACCAATAATCAATTCCTCCAAATCTGCCTTCAATTTAGCAACAACAAGTAATTTAACTTCTGGGCTTTGTGCGGTATTCGTTAAATCTATTTTATTTATGCTCTTTTCCGGAGTTCCTGAATCAGATTCTGCACCAGATGGAGTTTTATTCGACAAAATTTGATTAAAAGTTAAGTCAGGCATCATTGTTTTCTCTCAGTGTATTTCTGATAAATCTGAATAAAATTTTTCAGCCACTTTCTGAATTTCTGCATTTAATGGAACAGCCAACGCTGAATGTCTAACTTCTCTTTGATCAAATACTGGAAGAACAGGTCCAATCATTACTGGTACTGTTACTGCTTCCATGCTTTTAGTTAACTGCTGTATTAATTCATTTGATCGAAAATATTCTGAAGTGTTTGTTAATTCCTCACATCTTTCTGTCCTCAATACATTTCTTGGAGTTTCATTTCTCTGAACTGGAGTATTAGCATAATTTCTGTTTTCCCCTGATATACTAGAATTAGATCTTATTTCTACTCTTTCAGGAGTTTTTTCACTATTCTGAATTAATCTGGGTGATATCTCATCAATAATTTCTCTAGGAGGAGCACTTGGGGAAGTTCCTGGAGGAACTCTTGGGGAAGACTATGAACAAACTGGTTGAAAAGGTGGCGGTTTTGGTTTTGTAACATAAATTTCTTCCAAAACTGCATCTTCTAATTCACTGTCTTCAGCATTATTATTTTTCTTTTGGGCACCCTTTTGATCAGTTGCCTCACCAAATCTCGCTGGATACAGACCATTAAACATGCGACGTCTCCATCGATGCGTTCTATCCTCATGAGTTTCCCTATTAATGTCTAATCTAGTACCTCTTGTTATACCTCTATTCTCTCGTTTCAAATCAAACATTTCATCCTCCCATTCAGCTAGAGCTTCAAATTGTGTAGGTCTAGGCTTTGGTTCCAGAGTCATCATTTTTTCTCTTAGGTTTTTCAAAACCTTAATATTAAATGATCCATCTTCCGGCCATGCTAAAACACCATCATTCTTGGTATAATCCATCCAATTCTCAATGCAAAGACAAGTATGATAACCATATTCACCTAACATATAAGCTGCAGGTGTTTTGTACTTATGAAGTAACCTTCCACCTCGCATTTCAATTTTCTTGTCAGGTTTCAATTTATTTTTCAATTTCTGAAACCAAGAAAGCTTCTTTTTCTCTTTTATGTAATAATAATCCATATTTTTAAACAATTCCGCTTACTTCGGAATGGATCGTAAATATTTCTTTGTTGTTCCGTAAAACCAACCAATCCCTGCGCGAAACTCACCAACCAGCCAATCAGGTTAAGCTGCGTCACTGCTTTGCTTAACCCATAGAATTACTGCTTTACAGAATAAGCCAATCAGCTGCAAGCCTGCCTAGTCACATGAGCCAATCAGTGCGCGGTTACTGTGACGTATGCTAGCCAATCACAGCGCGACACTACTAACGTATACTGCCGCTGCAGTTTCTCTGTCCTCGCTCCGCTGTGACACTGACACCTCCTTTACAAAATATTTTCACAGCGCCATTTTTAACAAAACTTTTCAATTGAACTCAGTTAGTAACTCCACAAAAACAAACCATTTGTCTGTTTTGCTAAATAAAGTGATAGCTTTCTCAGTCATTCAGGTATTCTTTTGCCTGAAATAGACGACGCTATTCTCACAGAATATTTAAATTCGTTGATAAAGTAAGGCTACTCTACCCTTCTAACAAGTAATAACAAACGTGTTACTCTCTGAATGCACATATAGTAACAATTCAAAGTTTCACTCGATTGTATATTACAAAATCATTTACACACGTTCAAACGGAAAAAATCCCTAACCATACATACATGAATCTTAGTAGGACTTTAACCTACGCTAGAAAATCCTCACTCGCCAGTAAGATAGATGACGCTTCCTTACCTTTCACTCAAGCTTGGATAAACTCTACTACATTTTTCACAGTGAGTTTTAAAACAGGCTCCAAGTCCCTATACTCGAAAGCTACAATTTCATAGACAATCCTCACTATACATTTTACCTTACACACCTAGAATCCCTAAACTTGAGCTGTACGTCCACAACACTAGTGATATATGACAAATACCACTATTTGAAACAGAACAAATGCACTGTGCAACTTCACCTGTTACACTACTCTTGTCGGCACAACTAGGAATTTTCATACTGCTGGAAAAAACCTTTCGACTACATATAACAACTGAACAGACTCAACATATGTTAAACATCGATCCTATGTAATTACCATGTAGCATGACAGTTACCATAGTAACCGTAACTCTGCTACCAAGGAATTGATCCAGCGCCCCTAAGGAAAAACTGTCTCACTAACGCTACCCAACACCACAATACTTACCATTAAACATAAATCACTTACATAGGCCCATATACCATTGAGACAATTTTTGGGCGACTGAATCATGTGACTTAATTAAACAGAACTATTCACAAACTATTTACACTTTTATATACAACTGCAGTTTATCTTTTCTCACCATGGTTTTAATCATATATCTTATTGTGTCACTTAGATAAATGGATCAACTAATGGTAACTAGACCATGAATAAACAAGACCAGCTTGTCGTTTCAAAATCTAATTTTATTTTAACTTCATTATTCAAGTAAGAGCATTTTATTAAGAATCTTTATTTATTAGCAATAAAAGCAGCATTTTTAAAGGAAATGATTTATTAGACTGACATCATCAAAGTAAATCAGTAAGCATGAGTTTAAGCAAAATAACAGTTTCCTTTCCCTCAAAACTATTTCCCTGACTATTCTTGCTCCACCTGAAAAGAAAAAATCATATTAAGTCTGCTATCCTTACGTGAGTCAAAAGTCCGACAGCATGTCACGTCAATCAGGAATCGGAAAGCGAGAGGGCACCCTCCTGCTCATGGGGCCAGGTTTTATACCTCTCTAACTAGCTAATCTTCTCTAAATTGTACACTTTTCTTTGCCATCCAGTGTTCTCATTGGCTGTCTTATGTCAGTTCATATTGTGTCATCACCGTTCTCCAAGCCTAGATCGGGCTTTTCTTTAGCCCTTTTGTCCTTTACTTTCGAGTCACGCAGCTTCCTCGAAAATGTTACTTTACACTCGAGTTACAGTTCATGACTTCCTTGGCTTGACTATCTTGCCGCTTCCTGTCCTTGAATCTTTCTCTCCAAGAGCACGTTTAGCACAATTTATTAAATTTGCTTTTTCTGACAAAACTTGTCAACGTGGTAAAAGTTTCCACTTCTGTGCAAGGCTCTTTCTGGACAGGATTCGAAAACGCCATCTTTTCACAGGCCTTAAGCCTCTTTCAGAAACTATTATTCAAACAAACACAAAACATTAATTAATTAAAGAATTGAGACCCATTCTGTTACCCACCCCCTTTGCTAATTATTAACCCATTAATTTATGTTACCTAGTTGTGCACACAAAGCTGCATTTTATATCTACCTTCTTCTTTTAGGCCGCAGGATCCTCCACGGGCTTATGCCACAGAAAAGACATAACATGAGCACACAAATAAGCACATGCCATTAGTTAAACAGCCACATTTAATACTAACAAAGACAATAGACAAGGTTATTTTATTATTTTCTACACACTTGCATTTGCAACATAGAACACATAAGTGGAGAAGTGTGGCTCACTGGTTAGAGGAGGCAGACCCTGAAGCAGAGGTCAGACCCGGGACCAGGGTTCAATTCCTGACGCGGCAGGGTCTTGAACCCAAAATATCCACGGACTCGATAATTCTCGTTTCGGTGCCTATTCGAATCATGGGTTCACACTCTGCAGCTCTGGGCATTAGCCTGCTTAATCTCCACTACGGCCCCCCCGTGGCGGGATGCCTGGCTTTCACCTTGGGGGAAGCCAGGACGGGTTCCCAAGGCAAGCGCCGAGATGCCTACGGGTAATCGAGCGCTATATAAGAACGCATAATAATAATAATAATAATAAGTTAGTCCCTCGTGTTTCTTGTGTATATGCATTTTAAAACTATGTTAGTTAATAATTCATCAAATACTCGTTAATACTGTTATAATTATTATGGAAGTTTACCTTTGCGAGTTTGAACAAAATATCATTCAGTACCTCGCTCCATCAGCGCCGTAACCCCAGAGGGAGGGTGCAGTGGGGACAGAGAACAGAGTGAGAAACACTTCCCATGCAGCTAGCCGGGCCCCTCACCAACCCTGGTGGAACAGACATGGCCCAGTGCAACTGGTTCTGAGATGGGAAATGACAGGGGCGCCCGGCTGAGATTGTGAGACCCCATACCGAGCACAACTGCAGCCCCAGAGAAAAGTGGTGCTGGGGCACCCCCAGAAGTACACATGGTGGACGGGTGCCCCGGAGCGATAACAGGAGAGACCTACCCAGCAGCAAAGAAGGTGGCGCAAGGGCCTAGGGCGGTGTTGAGCGGCTAAGCAGACGGAGACGGCAGGACTCCCTGCCGGAGGGAGTTACTGTGGTTCTGGGTGCGGGCCACACCATGGCCGGGTGAGAGCACACAGAGGCCAGAACAGACTTTAAAGTATTCTTTAAAATAATAATTAAAATGGACACTATTGCTTTCTGATTGTTTTTATTTTACTAATATAACAGTGTATGTATGCGTGTGTATATGTATATATATATATATATATATACATATATATATATATATATATATTACCTACTGGCGGTCGCCAGTAGGTATATATAGTTAGGATTTTTTCTCTATGGGATTTTTGAAACTTCTATGTCTAATAACTTTGGCGTTTGTGGACGGAATTGGTTGATATTTTCAGGAAAATTGAACATTTTGTTTCTGAGCAGCCCCTGAAACTTTGGGGGGGGTTCGTCAAGGGGGGGCCGAGAAAAAAGGGGGGTCCCAAAACGCGTTTTTCCCATGTTAATTTCCATAGGGCGGTTGGCCTCACTTTTAGCCCGAACGGCTGAATGGATTTGCACGAAACTTGGCAAAATTGTAGGGACTGGTAGCCCGATGTGCCTTTGCTAGGTCTCAATATATGTGCTCCAGTGTATTTTGAGAAATTAACGTTCAAAAAAAGATATATATCTGTAAGCGCGCTCCGGGCAGCGCTCCGGTTCGCGTACTTGACGCGTAACGGAACTTCGCGTAGCGAAGCTGATTGGCTCTCCGGTGTCTGTAAACATTCCAAACAGTCCGTAGCGGCCGCCATCTTGTCTCTCGGTAGGATCGAGAGAGAAGAGGAGGCCAAAGCGAAGGGGCAAATGACCATAAGGGGGCATAGTAGATCCTCCCTGACCCCCTAGGTTTGATGTAGAGGCTTTAAAAGGGCCCCGCAGGGCAAAAAAACCAAAACATTTTTTTTGTTTTTTTGCGTGGGGAGCGCCCGGTCCGCGAACCGGGAAGCGTTCTGGGAAGCGTACTAAAAGGAAAAAAGAATGATAGACTTTTCTAATATTGTATGTTAATTGATTGTTTGTTTTGTTGATTATTTTTTAATTTCTTTATTTTTTAAGCAATTATTTATTATTGTGATTGTGTTTCAAAATTTAATAAAATGTCTAACATTTCACTGTCTGAAATGTCGTTATTTTCATTGAACATAGCTTGTAATGTTTGAGTGTGTAAAATGTCCTCATTTTGAAGGAGGACATCTACTGCTTGCACACATTGCAGTAGTTCTTGGTCCCAAGTTTCATCCATAAATTCTATGTAATTTGGATCATTTATTTCTTGGTTGCTCTCTTGCAGGACAATTTGAAATGAAACTTTCTGTTCGCCTTCCATTTTGCCTGAAATTTGGATAAAAAAAAAATATATTAGTACAGATAGGGCACTGTTGGGATTAATTTTAGATAGGCAGTTTTTAACAGTGAATTTATCTTTGGGCAGTGTATAGTATCAGAGTGGAAGTAGGAATATAAAAAAGTGTATGTGATTTAACGTAAGTAAATTCATAATTATACAAGAGAAACCTAACTCCATCCATAACTATAACAGAGAAGTCTATCTAAATCTATAACTACTACAGAGGGATGGTATATAACTATCAGAAAAAGTTTACCATATTAACTTATAGTGCACAATATACTTCAGTTTTTAAAATAACAACTTACCTTTACAAAGAAGTTGAAGTGATTAGTGAAAATCCAATTGAAATGTACACCAGGAAGTAGTAGTCAAAATGGCTGTGTTTCCTTCTCTTCCTTTATATATATTCAGGTACATAACCAATCAAATGTCAGGTAAAAAAAAAATAGAAAATGAAAGTAACATTTTAATTGGTTGTCAATTCCAACACTTCAGATGTGTTTTGTGAAGTAATTTACCTCAGGGTATTTAGAGAGGTCTACAGGCTAAATGGCTAAATGGAATTCCAACCAAATTTGTGAAAATGGTAGGGATTGGTATGTAGTATGAGCAAATCTATATTTGGTGAAAGTGTCTCCAGGGTTTCTTCTGTAAATTACTTTCCCACCTTTTTTAATGGAGCGCTTCCCGGTGAGCGCCCCGGTACGCGAACCTTAAGCGTTACGGGAGTCCACCATTTTGTGTTTCGGTCGAATTAAGATACAAGATGGAGGGCACATAATGTTCAGAATGGGTAGAAGGGGACACGGTAGACGTATTTTGAGCCCCTAGGTTTTCTGAGGATGGCTGAGGAGGCCCATATGTGCGAAAAAAATACATTTTTTTAAAAAATTTCACGCGGTTACCTTCCGGTTCGCGTACCGGGTAGCGCTCCGGGGAGTGTACTTTGTTGAAAATTAGTAAAAAAAGTTAGAGTAAAATAATAATTGTGAGTGATCAGATGTAGGGTAGCTCTGAGAAGAGCTTTCGGGTTTATGGTACATTTAGGTACTTATAAGTAGTTACCAATGCACATTTTTAAATTCAGAATGAAAACTCTGTTCCCTTCATCTGAGAAGTGAACTCCATCTCCTCTGTAGATATCTTGCATGTAGTAACGCAAGTTATTGTTGTACACGGAGCCCATTCCATGGTCTCTCATGTAAGCTGAAACAGATTTGTTTACATGCTTCCTCGACTTCGCAATTTGTGGACAAAATTGGTTTGACCACCTCCATTTCTGTCTTTGGCATATATTTGAATATACCAAGGCAGTTTGAGGAAAAAGTGCCATTAATTGCTCAAAGGTGTCCTTTAAAAGCATTTCCAGACCTACTCCAGTCAAAGTGCCCAAATCATTACCTCCACAGTGCACAATTAACAGGTCAGGTTTTGGCAAATGCATAAAGGTTTTCACCAATGGTATCAATTGGTGACATTTTAATCCTCTGTGGCCAAACCACTTAATTTCCACATCTTGTAAATTGAGGTTAGGTAAATTTCTGTTCTCAGCATACCTCTGGGCCCAATAGATGTAACTATGTCCAACAATCCAGACAGAAAACATGGTGAGAGAAGGTTCTGCTGCAGTCAGATGAAGTGTGGTAATGAAATGGCAGTTGAAAAAATAAGAGTTTAAAATGAAAAAAACGGTGGAGTTTCTGTGTTAATGAAGCAGTAACAGTGATTGGTGGATTTTGATTGCTGAAAACAGAAAGTTAGGGTGCATGGATGAGTTCTTTGAAAGATGTAATTTGAATGGTCAAAAAAAATCATTTAATGAAAGATTGCACTGGATACGCAGGTGCACTGAGAGTTCAGAGTTGAATTGAAACATTGTTGTGTGAACTTGCAAACACCAGAGGTCTTCCAGGAGGTGGTTGCTATGTAAAAAAGGCAGCAAGGGCAGAGGGGGGAAGGGTTTTGATTTGAAAAAAGTGAAAAAGTGAGGGAAGAGTTTTGATTGGGTGACATGAGAGTTATGTGTGATGAATTACAGCATTTCTGTGCTTTCTATAGCTGCAGCCTCTGGAGTGCATACCCTTTGTTCTGCTGAAGACAAATTGGTGTATTTCTGAGACTGTTTTGAAACTCATAAAGTATTTGCTAAGGTGAGAAAAGATTTATTTAATTTAGATAGAGAATAGTGTGTTTTAAGGAGAAAATTATGAAGAAAGTTGTGTTTTTAAAATGTTGCTTTGTCTCAAGTGTTTTACAAATAGATTATGTTTCTTTGAGAAATTGTAATTGGAGAAAATGTGAAGTATTAGTACTGACAGGGTGTTTTTGTGCATAGGAGCTGTGCAGTGTTTTCAAATTATGACTTGAAAATCGTTTTTGAGGAAAAGGAATGCTTTTAAAATTTATGACAAGGAAATAATGGTGTCTGCTTATTTATAAGGCATTTGTGTGTCTCTGTTGTTATTTTTCCCATTTTAATTTAAGACCTTTCTCCGTGGGGCAAGTTCCTTGGAAATATGCTCCCACCTGTGCTTGGCAAATTTAGATTTTGAGTCTTTAAGTTACATAGCCATGTTAAAAGTGACCCAAAAATGCTGCAAAGGCAATCAAAAAACGCTTTCATGTGTCTTAAGGACATTTTCAGTCATTTCCCCATGTGCAGTGTTTTCAAATTATGACTTGAAAATCGTTTTTGAGGAAAAGGAATGCTTTTAAAATTTATGACAAGGAAATAATGGTGTCTGCTTCTTTATAAGGCATTTGAGTGTCTCTGATGTTATTTTTCCCATTTTAATTTAAGACCTTTCCCCGTGGTGCAAATTCCTTGTAAATATGCTCGCACCTGTGCTTGGCAAATTTAGATTTTGAGTCTTTGAGTTACATAGCCATGTTAAAAGTGACCCAAAAATGCTGCAAAGGCAATCAAAAAACGCTTTCATGTGTCTTAAGGACATTTTAAGTCATTTCCCCATGTGCAGTGTTTTCAAATTATGACTTGAAAATCGTTTTTGAGGAAAAGGAATGCTTTTAAAATTTATGACAAGGAAATAATGGTGTGTGCTTCTTTATAAGGCATTTGAGTGTCTCTGATGTTATTTTTCCCATTTTAATTTAAGACCTTTCTCCGTGGGGCAAATTCCTTGTAAATATGCTCGCAGCTGTGCTTGGCAAATTTAGATTTTGAGTCTTTGAGTTACATAGCCATGTTAAAAGTGACCCAAAAATGCTGCAAAGGCAATCAAAAAACGCTTTCATGTGTCTTAAGGACATTTTCAGTCATTTCCCCATGTGCAGTGTTTTCAAATTATGACTTGAAAATCGGTTTTGAGGAAAAGGAATGCTTTTAAAATTTATGACAAGGACATAATGGTGTATGCTTCTTTATAAGGCATTTGAGTGTCTCTGATGTTATTTTTCCCATTTTAATTTAAGACCCTTCTCCGTGGGGCAAGTTCCTTGTAAATATGCTCCCACCTGTGCTTGGAAAATTTAGATTTTGAGTCTTTGAGTTACATAGCCATGTTAAAAGTGACCCAAAAATGCTGCAAAGGCAATCAAAAAACGCTTTCATGTGTCTTAAGGACATTTTAAGTCATTTCCCCATGTGCAGTGTTTTCAAATTATGACTTGAAAATCGTGTTTGAGGAAAAGGAATGCTTTTAAAATTTATGACAAGGACATAATGGTGTCTCCTTCTTTATAAGGCATTTGAGTGTCTCTGATGTTATTTTTCCCATTTTAATTTAAGACCTTTCCCCGTGGTGCAAATTCCTTGTAAATATGCTCGCACCTGTGCTTGGCAAATTTAGATTTTGAGTCTTTGAGTTACATAGCCATGTTAAAAGTGACCCAAAAATGCTGCAAAGGCAATCAAAAAACGGTTTCATGTGTCTTAAGGACATTTTTAGTCATTTCCCCATGTGCAGTGTTTTCAAATTATGACTTGAAAATCGTTTTTGAGGAAAAGGAATGCTTTTAAAATTTATGACAAGGAAATAATGGTGTCTGCTTCTTTATAAGGCATTTGAGTGTCTCTGATGTTATTTTTCCCATTTTAATTTAAGACCTTTCTCCGTGGGGCAAGTTCCTTGGAAATATGCTCCCACCTGTGCTTGGCAAATTTAGATTTTGAGTCTTTGAGTTACATAGCCATGTTAAAAGTGACCCAAAAATGCTGCAAAGGCAATCAAAAAACGCTTTCATGTGTCTTAAGGACATTTTCAGTCATTTCCCCATGTGCAGTGTTTTCAAATTATGACTTGAAAATCGTTTTTGAGGAAAAGGAATGCTTTTAAAATTTATGACAAGGATATAATGGTGTCTGCTTCTTTATAAGGCATTTGAGTGTCTCTGATGTTATTTTTCCCATTTTAATTTAAGACCTTTCTCCGTGGGGCAAGTTCCTTGTAAATATGCTCCCACCTGTGCTTGGCAAATTTAGATTTTGATTATTTGACTTACATAGCCATGTTCCATACAGTTCTAACCTTCTGCGTAGTCTTTGATATGCTAGACTCCATCTGCACTATGAGATACCTAAGCAAAGGAAACATAGGTGATGTGATTGTGAAATGAGGAAAAGAAACTCCACATTTTTCAATTACATCACCTGTGTTTCTTAAGTTTATGAATGACATTGTGCAGATGAAGTTAAGGTCTGTCCACGGACACAAAAGAGGTCTGGCCTTTGTTCAAGAGTGAAGTGCACATGACTTACTTCATTAGTAGGCCTTCACATGTATTATCTCCTCTGTATTCTTCAACAAGCGTAAATTTGATCTGCAACCCTGAGTAGGCCTCACCTTAAACAAACCTCTGGATAGGCCACAACTTATCGTCATCCTGAATCAATCATTTAAAATGTTAGGGACAGATTTATGATAGCCGTGTGCCTCTTTTGCGCCGCTGTGCGTCACTTTTGTGACGCAGCGGCGGTGCAAAAGATTTGCTATGTTGCGACATATTTACAACTTGATGCATCTAGGCAGATGTGTCATGCTGTAAAGTCCTGTGCCACATGAAACCTGCGTCAGATTTCATGTGAGCGTTTTGTTGTAGGGTGGGCAGTCATTTGCATGAAAGCCCTGTAAAACTAACACAGTAAAATTAAGAAGATTTCACTGAGTCACATTTATGGCATTGCTGAATCAAATCCTTACACCTGTTTGAAACAGGCATAAGGAATGATGCACCATGCAATGTGTGGCTTGCCCCTGTGCATTGCAGTAGACATGTCGCGCTTACGACGTGATTCGTGCAATGCGCCATTTTTGTGGAACAGATGCGTGACGCATCTGTGCTATTTTTGCTCAATGGTGCTCTGCATTGTAAATGCTGCACATCATGGGTGGCAGAGCAGCGGCGCACGTTAACTGGTGCATCCCTGGGGATGTGCCAGTTAACATAAATCTGCCCCTTTACATTTAAGTATTAGCAGGGGACACAGAGTTGGTGAGGCTTATCCAAGGTTAAGAAGAGATGAGTCCTGTTCACTGAAAACTTGGACATAGGCCTCACCTCCTCAGCATCGCTGGACATGGCTAAATAATAGCTGCAAAATGTTACTCTTGTTAAACAATTTAACAATTATAGTCTCTGAGATTTGTCTCTTAGTCTGCAACATCTCATTGCTGTTATCTTTCTTTAAAGATAACGACAACATCAACATGAGCGACAATCAGCAATCAGTTGATCTTGACCTCATCATTGAACTCGTAATTGAAACGTCAGTGGAAGTAGATCCCTTGGATGATTTAAATCCTGAGGATGAAGAAGAACATGATGAGGATGCAGATTTGTCAGAATTGTATGACATAGGGTGGGAAGCTGACCTGCTTGAGCCTATGGAACTATAAACATTTATTTTTAAAATTTACAATAAATGAAAAGTAAAAATGTAAACTGTTTAATTTTAAATTAAACACACCTTCAAAAACAGGTTATGTGTAGTGTCTTAAATAAAATATTAAAATATGCTCATAAAATTAGATCAGATTCACATATAAAACAGCACAGGTAAAATGAATATGAATTCCATTTCTTTTCTGCTATTTCTGTATTCTAAATTTGCCAAGCACTAAAAAATATTCTATGTAAAAATGTGAAGTAGTGTGTTAAGTTTTTGATGACTGTTATTGATTTACTGTTTGGTAATAGTGGTTAATAACATTTTTTATTATATTTTACAACAGATTCAACTGCAGATCATTTCAAGATTTCAGCATGCCAACCAAGGATAGACTTAGAAAGGCGCTGCAAAACGTCAAAGACAGCAGGTCCATGAAATAATGCAGCAGTCCTCTACCAAAAAAACTTGTCAAGTCACCAAGAAAGCACCGGGTAAGACCACAAAAACATTCATAAGAAATATTTGTAGTAAAAAAAGTATTACTACAGAAAATGTTTCAGTCCAGAAAAAGAGAAGCAATTTAAACGGAAAGGAAAGGCCAATCAAAAATGTTACTGCTAGAGCAAGAGATAACTCTGTGCATGATAGTAGAAGGAAACAACAGTTTAGGGACATTCGTAAACGAATGTTCCGCAACAGGATAATTGGCAATTTGTTAAAAAATATTAAGAAAGGTCAACAGAAAGTGGTTTTTTATAAGAGAAAAAAAAAAGTTGAGAAAGTTATTGATCAGGCATTTGAAATTAAACGTAAGTTATTTATTTTGATAATCAATAGAATTAGGAAGCTAAACAAGGCAATTTATGATTTCAAAAGAAATAGTAGATGGAAGAGAATAGTTAATCGTAGTAATTTTTGTGAAGTTTTTTCCGGAGAATGGATGCATAGTTCAAGTTGTGAGGCATTTTTTAATGAGGAGAGTTATTTCAAGGATAATGATTTGGTGCATGCAGTTGACACCAGTGGTCGAGCTTATGAAGTGAAAGATGGTTGTCCAGTTGAAAAAGAAAAACTTGTGACAACAGAGACAGAAGAGGTGTTAGGTAATGAGGTTTTAGGAAGACGTCCTAAGGGTCCTGTGTACACCTGGAAGTGTAGTAGTATTTGCAGTGTGCGACAGGATTCCATCAATTTGCTTTGTGATTTTGTACGGACATTTAATAAGAAAAGTTTGAAGCAGAAAATGAAGTTGTTGCAAGAATTAGATCCTTGCAGAGTGAGAGAAGTGACAGGTTTGCATGGTCATTCACTGGCTTGTCTTTCCAGGAGAGTATGCCAGAGTGTTTTTCATCATTTCAGGATGCTAGCAGTGCATCATAATAAAGTGAGGAAATTAGTTAGAATGTTGTATTATGCTAAGAGTCCAGCAGTTATGCTTAAACAATTATGCGCTGCTCTTTTGCATGGTTCTGAAATAGATGTGAAGAATATTTGTGAAGAAATTGAGTTTTGTTACTTTGGAAGTAAAGAGGAGAATGTTGAAATTGACCAAGAAGAAGAGGGTAATGTGGAAGATAGTGTACAGGTTTCCAGTACAGATAATTTTCAGAGGGAAATTGCGACGTTTCAGGTGAAATCAAGTGAGAGGCCTAATTTCACTTGTGTGTGTTGTCGACGCACTTATTATAAGAATCAGACTAAGTTAGTGGATTTATATGCAAAAAGTGAAAGGGAAAATAATAGTGAATGGAAGGATTTCACAACATACTTGATGGTAGAAAATTGTTTTGATTTGGGATCGGATCAACGTGTGTGTACTTATTGTTGTAGCAAATTAAATCAAAACCAGATGCCTGCTAGAGCAGTTCATAATAATCTGGAATTGGTTGAGATTCCTTCTGAATTGAAGGATTTAAATACTTATGAATCTATTTTGATTCAAAGAATCCATCCCTTTCAGGCTATTGTAAGAATGGAGCCAAAGACAGGGAAATTGCCTCCATCAGATTTACAGAGAGGATTAAAGGGAAGAGTTGTTTGTTTGCCTCTAGATTTGAAGAAAAACATTAACACAATTGGAGTAGAAAAAGTGGAAGAGGACCCTCTGGTTATCTTAGTTAATGGGGTTCCGACAAAGAATAAGAAAATATGGCAAGATTTAGTGGATGTTAGGAAAGTCAAAAAGGCAACATTGTATTTGAAAAAAAATAATAAGTACTATAAGAATATATATGTTGCAGAAGAGGAAGTAAGTGAGGAAGAGGATAGCGATTTGTGTGCTGGTCAAATTGAGAAAGTAGAACCCTCTACTAGTGAAGAAATATATGAACATTATAGTGTTCATCCTTTGCATTCCAAGGAAGTCATGGGGAATGCTATTGAGTTGTTTCAAATGAAACAAGCCAAAGGGAGTCCCATTAGTGTTTGGGAGGAAAGTTTGGAAGCTCGGTGTTTCCCACAGCTTTTTCCAACAGGTCAGGGAGGAAGATATGATGAGCGACCTCATCAAAATCCTGCTTCTGAATACCGGACTTTGCGATTGTATGCAGGAGATGCTAGGTTTCGACAATGTATTCCCTATTTGTTTCATCTCCTGTTTGAAAGCGATCTGTGTGGACTGTCATATGCAGTGAACCACATCTTGAAAAGTGGTATACACATGCAAAACATCTCGGCAAGTGACTTTATGGATAAAGTCAATGTCCAAGACAGTATTTTGGATTCTCACCTGATTAATCTCATGGCGTGTCAGCGTGGTACTAATGAGTACTGGTACCGTCGTCATGGTGATTTAAAATGTATGCTGAGGAACTTAGGAACTCCCACATGGTTCCTCACTCTGAGCTGTGCCGAGTATGGCTGGGAAGACTTACTTGAATTTCTACGAGAGGCAAATGGAAACATCGAAAACATCGAATTCAAGACACCCGGAGAACTGTGCTCTTTGGATCCAGTCAATGTATGCCGGTACTTCAATCATAGATTTGAAGCTATGATGTCTTTCATCATGAATAAGAAGAATCCACCTCTTGGAGAGGTGTTGGATTTCTTCTGGAGAAAGGAGTACCAAGCAAGAGGTGCTCCTCACATACATATGCTGTTGTGGATCAAGGATGCACCTAAATTTGGAACAGATCCAGAAGACTCAGTGATGAGTTTCATACAACAGTATTCTACGTGTGCTGTTCCAAACGCAAAGGAGAAGAAAAGCCTAAGAGAAAAAGTTCTACGTTTCCAAAGCCATCGTTGTGGAAAGTACTGTCGTCGTAAATTCCGAAACAAGGACAAGTTCTACACCAAATGTCGTTTCGGCTTTCCACGACCGGTGATTTCTAAAGGAAGAGTAAACAGTTTGATGTCTTCGCTGCGACATAATGTGATGAAGAAATCACCTAAAAACACATACAATTTGAAGAGGAAGGAAGAGTCCAAGTACATCAACGACTACAACCCAGTGATTTTGTCCATGTGGAATGCTAACATGGATATACAGTTTGTGGCTGATAACTGTATGGCTGTGGCTCGGTATGTGACATCTTACATCACCAAAAAAGAAAAGACAGAATTGAAGGATATGTGGGAGGTCATTTGCCATGAAAAGAGCCTCAGTAAGAAGTTGTACAGTTTCAGTCTGAAGATGTTGTCGCATCGAGAAATCGGAGCTTACGAATGTTCTGACCGGTTGCCTTCAGCAAGTCTCTATGCCAAATCTAGGAGTATCGTTTGGGCGAGTCTTGGTCTTGCTGCAACACGTAATCGAGTTCTGAAACCTGTGCGGGAAATTGAGTATTTGGCGGAAAAGGAGCCAAACAGTACCGACATTTTGAAGAGCAACATGTTGGATACATATTATCCAAATCGAAGCAGTCACCTCGAGAATGTTTGTCTGTATGAGGTTCTACAAAATTACATATTCAAGAGGAACATCAAAGAAGATACTGAGAAAGGAGTGTATGCTGTAATTGGAAGTGAGGGATGTCTGGTCAAGCAAAGAAAATGCCACTTGGTAAACCATCGAAAATTGAGTGGCGAATCTCCTGAAAAAAAGGAGTTTTTCTATTTAGCACTTTTGCAACTTTTCAAGCCTTGGCGTGCAGAAGAGGAACTGCTTGGAGATTTTCTCTGTTACGAAGACTCTTTCACTGCCGCCAAGGAGACCATAGAATGTCCTGCTTTTCCTAAATATGTAGAAATGTTGAATGCGGAAATCGAGCAGGAAGCAACGATTGCAGCCGAGATTGCCAGAGACAGTTCTCAGGACAGTCAGAGTTCTGCTTCATTGAGTCAGGATCCACTAGGAGGACCTGTTATCGAAAATGAAGCTGCCACTGCCATGAATGAAGTGGAAAGAGCCATGGCACATGCTCAGGAGGATGCAGTTAACTTAGAAGACTTGGAAAGACAACTCAACGTTGAGCAGAGGAAAATATATGACGAAGTTACCAAGCAAATTGATCATGGATTAAGTCATGAGAAGAAAGAGTGCTCATGTACGTCGTTGAAGCCTGTCCGACTGTACGTGAGTGGAGAAGCGGGAACTGGAAAAAGTTTCCTCATTAAAGCAATTTCATGTTATTTGCAGGAAAGGACTGAGTCATCGCTGTCTTGTGTTGTCACCGCTCCAACTGGACTGGCAGCACATAACATTAAAGGGATTACTTTACATCGTTTACTGATGCTGCCAGTGGAGCATGACAACAAATTACAATATCACAAGCTATCTGGAGATGCTTGTTGTGAAGTTTCAAGAATCTTGAGGAAAATGAAACTTCTTATCATTGACGAAGTAAGCATGGTTTCCAATGTCATGCTTGCCTTTGTACATTTGAGAATGCAAGAAGTTCTCAAAACAGAGTATGATGTGTTATTTGGTGGCAAACACATCATTGTTTTCGGAGATCTTCTGCAGCTGACACCAGTGAAAGGACAACCTGTGTTCAAAATGCTCACGCATGAAGATACCAGGAAGTGCCTAGGGAGCATTGGCAACGTCAATATATGGTTAAACTTCAATTATGCTGAACTGCATGAAAATATGCGTCAGGCGAAGGATGAAGTTTACAAGAATATTCTACAAGATGTTAGAATTGGAAAAGTGACCGAGCATGGGAAAGAAGCTTTACATGCACGATTACTGTCAAATTTATATCCAGAACAAGATGTTGTGCCTGAGAATATTTTTCAGAAAATTACTGAGAAGAAATCTGGAATATGTTTGATGCCAACTCTTGCAGAATGTGCCATCTTCAACAACAAAATGTTGCATTTAGAAAAGCAAGAGATTGTGAAACTGGAAGCTATTGACAGAGTAGAGCATATGGGATCAACAATTATTTTGTCTGAGAATTTGCAAACAAAATTGGATTCATTAGAGAAGACTATATCTAAAACTGCAGGTTTTGAAAAGACTCTGAATGTGTGCTTAAACTGCCGTATAATTTTAAGAAGGAATTTACATGTTGAAAGAGGTCTGGTAAATGGATCAATGGGTAATGTTGTTGATTTTGTGAAATACAGAAATAGAGATGGAATTGAATTTTTAAAAATTAAATTTGATGGCATTGAGGAAGTACAGCTAATTGGTCGTTGTTCTGCTAGATTTTTGCTTGTAAAAGACTTATATGTTCGCCGTAAGCAGTTTCCTGTTTGCTTGGCATATGCGGTGACAATCCATAAATCGCAAGGTTTAAGTGTAGACAGTGCATTGGTGAATATTGGCAGTTCTGTGTTCAAGGAGGGTATGGCATATGTGGCATTGTCACGAGTTAGAACTTTATCGGGATTGTACTTGATTGAGTGTGATGTCACAAACATTTGTGCGGATCTAGATTGTGTTAAGGAATACAATAGGTTAAGAAGAGAGTATGCGCCACATTTGCCTCAATATCCTTTGTTTGAGAAACGTGTGGTAGGCCGGAAACGAAGAAATGTGACCAATACTAGGGAGGTTGTAGCAAAAAGACGAAAAGTCGATGAACCTGAAATTATAAGCAGAAACAAAAAGGATTCTGTTGAAGATGTTGTTGGTTTTCAATTTGAAAACAGTTCTGGTGTCAACTGCTATGCTAATGTAGTGGTTAATGTTTTGTTTTCTCTAGAAAATGTAAAAGAAGAGATTGTGGTCAATTCTGATCAAAGATTTTGCAGTTTGCTAAATTCTGTGTTAGAGAAATGTAGCACTGATAGAACAAAAATAGAAAGTGTGTCTGAAATTCGAAATCTGTTAGACAGATGTTCAGGTCAAACACAATTCTCTCAAAATATTCAGCAAGATTGTCAGGAGTTTTTAATGTATATACTTGATGTATTGCATGCTGAAGGTGTAGATGTAGATCACCTGTTTGGGCTTTCTTATCAATGGCAGCATGACTGCGAGAACTGTAGGGTATCAAGTACTACTAGTGTAGACTCAGAAAGATTTATATATTTAACTTTGCCAGACAGTAAATCAGTCTCTTTTAATAAGCTAGTAAAAGCAGCTGATCACAACATGGAGTGTAGCCAATGTAAATCTGAAATGATGTCAACATTATTTATACGAACATATGGCCAGTATGTCATTTTAATGTTCCAACGATGTAGGCCTGATGGAACAAAATTGACAACTTTAATTAAAAATTTTGTGGCTTCACAGTTGTCAATATCAGGAAGGACTTTTGTAACTGCAGCAATTATATATCATGACGGTCCTTCAATAACATCAGGACATTACACAGCTTATTTAAAGTCTAGAAATGGCTGGTCATTCTGCAACGATTCTGTTTTAATTTTCAAAAAAAAATTGCCGTATGACCTTAAAAATTCTTACCTGGTGTTTTTAAAACCAAAATTTTAGGGAAAGAATCTCGGGATGTGCTCTGAGGAATTTCAAGAAGTTCTAATGGCTCCTACACGATTTGGCCTTGAGGATAAGTGTAGTACAGAGACATAACTTCTTACCATAACACTGGACGTCATGGAAAAATAACTGCACTTTGAATGAGTTCAGAAAAACTATTTCTTTTTATAAGCTAATTCAAGCAGCCAATCAAAACATGGAGTAGAGGGAATGTAAGTCTGCAATGCTGTCTACTGTTTTATATTGCTTTGTGATTAAAAGTGATGTAGAGAATTAAATAATTGTAGTAGTCATAGAGGTAGTGTAAGTCTGCTTCATAGTAAGCAGTATCAGTGTCATAGGAAATGTAGAACATGAGTGAGCAAGAAGGGTAAGATATTACTAGTCCAGGATTGTGAAAATGATCTTCAACATTTTAATTCTGAAAGTTGCGGAAATACAAAATGACGGGATTGGCTTACAAGAATTCCAAGAGTTATAAATGGCTCTTACATGATTTGGCCTTGTGGAAACGTGTGGTAGAGAGCGAGAAGTCATTTATTGTATGTAACATATTTTTCAAAACGATGGAGGTTTTCTTTCAGAAAGTGGCGGGCTGAAAGTAATAACAGCACAACAGAGTGTAAGCTGTTCATAGGACATCCTTCGACGTCATGGAAAGTAAGTTAATTTTAAGGAGTTCTGAATTCTGATTTGTTATGTTGTATGGGTTTTTTAAACACAATCATTTTGATTGTGTTTTTTTTTCCCCGCTGTTATATGATGAATACCTTCAAGTCACTGTTTTTAGTGAAATTTGATACATTCTGAGAACAGCAAAAATAAACCATTTAACATGTATAATTAATTCTGTACTGTTTGTATTTATGATGTACATTTAGAACTGTGTAGGAGGCATGGAGAAGGAGAGGCTTCTGTAAGTGTCAAAGTTGTTGCATACAGTGCTCACATTCTACGTAGTCTTTCATATGATAGACTACATTTCCACAATGAGATACCTAAGCAAAGGAAACACAGGTGATATGATTGTGGAATGAGCAAACAAAATTGCACGTTTTTCAATTATATTACCTGTGTTTCCTAACATTACACATCACATTGTGTAGATGAGGTTTAGGCCTGTTCCAGGAGACAGAGGAGGTCTGACATTTGTTCAAGAGTGCAGTGGACATGACTCACTTCGTTGGTAGGTCTGCACATGTATTATCTCCTCTGTATTCTTCAACAAACCTAAATTTCATCTGCAACCCTGAGTAGGACTTACCTGAAACAAATCTGTGGATAGGTTACACCTTATCGGCATCTTGAAACAATCATTTAAAATGTTAGGATCAGATTTATGATGGCCGTGCGCCTCTTTTGCGCCGCTGTGGGTCAGTTTTGTGTAAAAGATGCACCATGTTGCAAGATAGGTTTTAGTTCATCTCCAGCAAGATGCCATCAGTTTGAAATGTATATAATTAGCACTGTGTAGGGGGCATGCAGAAGCTGAAGCTTTTGTAAGTGTCAAAGTTCTTGCATGCAGTGTGCATTTCTGGGTACTGTTTCATATGCTGGACTACATCTGCACTATGAGATACCTAAGCAAAGGCAACACAGGTGATGTGATTGTGAAATGAGGAAAAGAAACTCCACATTTTTCAATTACATCACCTGTGTTTCCTAAGTTTACGAATGACATTGTGCAGATGAAGTTTAGGTCTGTCCACGGACACAGAAGAGGTCTGGCCTTTGTTCAAGAGTGAAGTGGACATGACTTACTTCATTGGTAGGCTTTCACATGTATTATGTCCTTTGTATTCTTCAACAAGCGTAAATTTGATCTGCAACCCTGAGTAGGCCTCACCTTAAACAAACTTCTGGAGAGGCCACACCTTATCGTCATCCTGAAGTAATCATTTAAAATGTTAGGGACAGATTTATGATAGGTGTATGCCTCTTTTGCGACACTGTGCGTCACTTTTGTGACGCATTGGCGGTGGAAAAGATTTGCTATGAGGCGACAAAATTACAAATTGATGCATCTAGGCAGATGTGTCATGCTGTAAAAAACCCGTGCCACATGAAACGATGCAACAGTGATGCAAAAGATGCACCATGTTGCAAGACAGGCCTCACTTCATCTCCAACAAGATAAGAAGCTGAGTCTTCTGTAAATGTCAAAATTGTTGTATACACTGCTCAACTTCTGTGTACTCTTTGATATGCTAGACTCCATCTGCACTATGAGATACCTAAGCAAAGGAAACACAGGTGATGTGATTGTGAAATGTGGAAAAGAAACTCCACATTTTTCAATTATATCACCTGTGTTTCCTAAGTTTACGAATGACATTGTGCAGATTAAGTTTAGGTCTGTCCACAGACACAAAAGAGGTCTGGCCTTTGTTCAAGAGTGAAGTGTACATGACTTACTTCATTGGTAGGCCTTCACATGTATTATCTCCTCTGTACTCTTCAACAACTCGAAATTTCATTTGGAACCCTGAGTAGGCCTCACCTGAAACAAACCTCTGGATAGGACACATCTTATTGGCATCCTGAAACAATTATTTAAAATGTTAAGGGCAATTTTATGATGGCTTTGCACCTCTTTTGCGCTGCCATTGCATCACTGTTGTGAGACAGCAGCAGTGCAAAAGATGCACCATATTGCAAGATAGGCCTCACTTCATCTGCATCAAGATACTGTTAGTTTAAAATGTATATTTTTAGGACTGTGTAGGGGCATGGAGAAGCAAAGGCTTCTGTAAGTGTCAAAGTTATTGAAAAACTGTTTGTCCTTCAATCTTTTCCCTTGTCTTTTCTAATTTTTAAATACATGTTTTAATATTTTTCAAATGTTTGTTCTCTCTCTCACAGATTGAAAGTATAAAAATTACAAGTGACTAAGTTAACGACAGTTATAAGGTAAATGTTTTGTACTCTTTTCGTTACATTTCTATCACATTTAACTTCTATTAGTTTCACTACTTCATTTCTTTAACCCTCACTTTCCTGCCTTTGCTACTTCCCTCAATCCTTTCTCTATTACTTACTTACTCTACTCCTTCCACTATTTTTGTCAGTCCCTCTCTTCTCATACTTCGTCACTCTTGTTCACTCACTCTGTCTCTATTACTCTCACTGTTTCTGACTGATCACTCTTTCACTACTTGTTCATTATGCTTTCTCTCTGTAGTTCAAGCACAGTAAGGGGCATATTATCAACACAGGCAATAAATTTATCAGTGTTTTTATCGGCAGAAAACTGCCGCAAAAGTGGCTTTAGCAGCAGTTTTCTTCCGGAAAAGCGGCTTTAGCGGCAGTTTTCTGCCGATAAAAGCAGTAATTATTGGCAGAAAACTGCCGCAAAAGCGTCTTTAGTGTCAGATTTCTGCTGATAAAAGCAGCAAAATTTTTATCGCCTATGTTGATAATATGCCCCTATGTTATTTACATTTCTTTGCTGTTTCAATCATTCCTTTTCTGTTACTTCTTCTTTTCTGCATTGTGTTTTTTCTCTCTGTTATTCCGATGTTTTAATCTTAATTTGATTATTCATTCACATTCTCTAAGAAACTCTTGTTTGTTATTCTTCTACTCTCTTTTTTTTTCTCACTTCCTTATCTATTTTGTTTTTCACAATTATACTCTCTTAAATCTTTTCTTCAGTAAATAGATCTATTAAACAGTATCTCTACTTTACTCCCTATAGCTGTCTTTCTTTTAACATAACTGTCTGTTTCCTTCCCTTATAATTACTCTTCTTTTTAAAAAAAAAATTTTTTTGGTTCGCTCCCGGTTCGCGTACCGGAGAGCGAACGGGGAAGCGAATCAAAAGAAATAGAGGTTGGCAGAGTTCCAAATATTCTACCAATTTTTTTATAACAGGGAGGTAGTTCTGAAAAGAACTTTTTTTTTAATTGTTTTTGTTGTTTTATATTTTTTTTATTATTTTTCTGAACATTTTTTTACTTTCTTTGTATTTTCTGAACAGTTTTATATTTTTTTTGTTTTTTTGGGGGGGGTAAACGAAAACGATTCATTGTAAAGGGCTCAACAGGAGCAACAAAAAAAAAAGAATTTATTGTCTGGGGCGTTTCGGACAATCATGATTGTCGTTAGCTCTGTTGATCAGAGTGATGCTACTTTCTCTGTAGCAAATGAACCCATTGCAATGCACGCACACTTGTTTCACTTCCCCGAATTTCATCTGAATATTTGGGACCAACTCCCTCGCCTCTGGTCCCGTCACTTCCGGCACAACTGATCTTCTGGTCATAGAAGGAGGATTATCTTGCTGGTCACGTAACTGCGCAGCACTGTAGTTGTTAGGATGCCACCTACTCATATGGCGATGCATCGTGTAATTGCCGTAACTGTACTTCTTCTCGGTGCCTCTGGACAGGCTTTCTTTACATATAAGGCAAGTTACGTACCGTGCATTGACTTTTTTTTGGCCCTGGTGATAACTAAAAAATTGCCAAATATAATTTACTTTCACATGAGACCTCCTGGGCTCCTCACGCAAAAATTGCCTCTCTTGCTGCTCTTCCTCTTCTTCCTCTTCTTCCTCCTCTTGCTGAATAATAACTTCAGCAGGTGGTCCTCTCTTCTTTGGATATGGTGGAGGTGGTGGGGAAGCACCAGCTGAAGCTACTAATGAAGCCATTGCTCACTAATCACAAAGGGTCTTTCTCTCACAAAGATGAAAGTCAGAGTGAGGAAAGAAGGAGGGGTTTTCATCATTTGGAAAAACAATAGTTCTAAACCAATGAAAAGTGTTACTTTTAGGTCACATGACCTAGTCTTACATCATTAGGAAACCAAAAGTGAAATGAACCAATGAAAAGTGTTATTACCGAGTCACATGACTTGTTGTGTTTACGTTACGTGCTTTGGGCCGCGTCCCGGATCGCTTCCGGGAAGCAGCGCTTCGCGCCTCGGTTCGCGTACCAGTTCGCTTCTGGGTACGCTACCTTGGCGCGTCATATGACGTATTACGCGACAACGCGATACGTCACGCTGACGCGCCGCGTCACGATGTTGTTTTTTAACGCAGCAGTTGCGCAAACGGAACGTTTACCGGTTCGCGGACCGGGTCGCGGCACCAAATTGCGCTAACGGGAAGCTAACCAGTTCGCGTACCGGGAGCGAAACAAAAAATATAATTAAAAAAAAAAAGTATTAAAAACATGTAAAATATATTTTTTGATTTAAAGAAAAATACATTTTAAAGCTTTTGTTATTTGCTATTAAAAAACCATTGAAATTCACTGAAAAAACCATAGGTTATAGACCATATATAGTTAGGAATTAGCATTTAAAAAACCTTTTTTTACTCACACAAAACCATTGAAATTCCATATATAGTTAGTTGTACTAACTATATATCGCGCACCCGCAATCCACTGCTGATCATGTCACATATTACATCATTCATGACATGGTCAGTGACATCACTGATGACATCACTGATGACATCTCAAATGACATCACTGATGACATCACTGATGACATCTCAAATGACATCACTGATGACATCTCAAATGACATCACTGATGACATCACTGATGACATCTCAAATGACATCACTGATGACATCACTGATGACATCTCATTTGACATTACTGATCACATCACTGATGACATCATTCATGTGATAATACGATGAACCTCTTCAGACTCTAATATAACCTTAGATACACTCAGTGTAAACAGACACTCACAGACTGTCACTCATCCATGGAGTTACTCAGACACTTAGTCAGTCATGCAAAGAATCAATCACACCTCCATTTCCTCAACTATACAGTTATACACACCTTACTTATTCAAACATATGCTAACACATATTTACTCTCTTTTACATTGCCTGATACAAGTACACAATGATCCATACAGCCACTCACACATTCACTGGCTCCTATGCACAGTTATTTATATATGTCAACTGTCACATGTACTGTGTTTTACATATGTACTTACTTTGACATGTAGCACTGAGATATCCATTCACTCACCAATGCACTCAGTCAACCGCCCATACAGGTGTTTCCACATGCACTTTTGAACCCATACATCTATTGAATTAACTGCTAACACATCTATGCACAGAGTCATACACCTCCCAGCCACCCACACACACACACTCAGTCTCCCATGCAAATACTTGGGCAACCAATCAATAACCCATATACTTACTCATATAGCTACTGATCAACACATGCAGCAGTTTACATAACAACAGACATAATGATGCACAAATTAAGACAGTTTAGTCACTAACTCATGCACTCAGTGACACACATTTATTCACTCACTCATACAGTCAATCATGCACCTAATAAATCCTTCATCCAGACACTTATACATCCACTCATTCTTCAATATGTAAGACATATTTTAACTTTACAGAAACATACAGTCACTGGATGTTGTCATCAGTGATGTCATTTGAGATGTCATCAGTGATGTCATCAGTGATGTCACTGACCATGTCATGAATGATGTAATATGTGACATGATCAGCAGTGGATTGCGGGTGCGCGATATATAGTTAGTACAACTAACTATATATGGAATTTCAATGGTTTTGTGTGAGTAAAAAAAGGTTTTTTAAATGCTAATTCCTAACTATATATGGTCTATAACCTATGGTTTTTTCAGTGAATATATATATATATATATATATATATATTGATCCTGGTTCCCAAGGGAAAATAAAAACGCACTCACTCGTCTTGAGTTGAAATTATAGCGGCTTTAATGCAACCTTAACCCCAACGCGTTTCGCCTCTCACGAAGCTTGTTCACGTGAACAAGCTTCGTGAAATATATATATATATATATATATATATATATATATTACCTACTGGCGGTCGCCAGTAGGTATATATAGTTAGGATTTTTTCTCTATGGGATTTTTGAAAATTCTATAATTTTGGCGTTTGTGGACGGAATTGGCTGAAATTTTCAGGAACATGGAACATTTTGTTTCTGAGCAGCCACTGAAAATTTAGGGGGGGTTCGTCAAGGGGGGGCCGAGAAAAAAGGGGGGTCCCAAAACGCGTTTTTCCCATGTTAATTTCCATAGGGCGGTTGGCCTCACTTTTAGCCCGAACGGCTGAATGGATTTGCACGAAACTTGGCAAAATTTTAGGGACTGGTAGCCCGATGTGCCTTTGCTAGGTCTCAATATATGTGCTCCAGTGGATTTTGATAAATTAACCTTCAAAAAAATATATATATCTGTAAGCGCGCTCTGGGCAGCGCCCCGGTTCGCGTACCTGACGCGTAACGGAACTTCGCGAAGCGAAGATGATTGGCTCTCTGGTGTCTGTCAACATTCTAAACAGTCCGGAGAGGCCGCCATCTTGTCTCTCGGTAGGATCGAGAGACAAGAGGAGGCCAAAACAAAGGGGGAAATGACCATAAGGGGGCATAGTAGATCCTCCCTGACCCCCTAGGTTTGATGTGGAGGCTTTAAAAGGGCCCCGCGGGGCAAAAAAAAAAAATTTGTTTTTTTTGCGTGGGGAGCGCCCGGTACGCGCTCCGGGAAGCGGTCCGGGGAGCTTACTATAAGGAAAAAGAATGATAGACTATGATATTTTGAAATATTGTATGTTTATTGATTGTTCTTTTTTTTTTATTTTTTTTTTTATTTAAGTAGCAGTATTAATGATTATTAAATATAAATGTATTTTTGGAATTGTGCACAGTATACTATAAGTCTGACTTTACATTATAATCAATTTGGTACTAGTTTATGAATTACATATAAAAATGATTAAAGACTCAAACAATTTTTTAATATTAAATATAATTTTATTTTTCTGATTCTTTTTCAAAATTAAATAGAACGTCTCACATTTGACTGTCCGATATGTCCTCTTGTTGAGTGAACATAACTTCCCACATTTGACCGTCATCATAATGAAGTAAATAATCCACAGATTCTACACATTGTAGAAGTTCATGGTCTCGTGATTCATCCATGAATTCCAAGTCAATGGGTTCAATGATTTCCTCATTGTTCATGTCTAGGACAATTGCAAAGGAAACGTTCTGTTCTCCTTGCATTTTTGTGCTGAAATTTGAATAAAAAATAAATATATCAGTAGAGATAGGGCACTGTTGGGTTTAAGTTCTGACAGGTACTTTTGAGGCATGAAGTAGTACTATTAAAAAGTGCCTGTGTAAATTCATAATTATACCACAGAAACCTAAATCAATCCATAATTATAATAAACAAGCCTTTCTCAATGTCTAACTCTTACAGAGGGATAGTATATAACTATCTGAAAATGTTTTCAAATTTATAAAATAACATCTTACCTTTTAAAAACAAGTTTAAGTTGTGAGTGAAAATGATTTTGCAATGTAGTTCAGGAAGTAGTAGTCAAAATGGCTGTGTTTCTCTCTCTTTCTTTATATATATTCAGGTACATAACCAATCAAATCTCAGGTAAAAAAAGTAGAAAATGAAAGTAACATTTTAATTGGTTGTCAATTCCAACACTTCAGATGTGTTTTGTGAAGTAATTTACCTCAGGGTATTTAGAGAGGTCTACAGGCTAAATGGCTAAATGGAATTTCAATCAAATTTGTGAAAATGGTAGGGATTGGTATGTAGTATGAGCTAATCTATATTTGGTGAAAGTGTCTCCAGTGGTTTTTCTGTATATTACTTTCCCACCTTTTTTTGAGCGAGCGCTTCCCGGTGCGCGCCCCGGTACGCGAACCGGCAGCGTTACGGGAGTCCTCCATTTTGTGTTTCGGTATAATTGAGATACAAGATGGAGGGCAAATAATGATCAGAATGGGTAGAAGGGGGCAAGGTACACGTATCCTGACCCCCTAGGTTTTCTGAGGGTGGTTGAGGAGGCCCATATGTGCGAAAAAAAACTTTTTTTTTTAACAATTCGCGTGGTTAGCGTCCGGTGCGCGTACCGGGTAGCGCTCCGGGGAGCGTACTTTGGTGAAAATTAGTGAAAAAAGTTAGAGTAAAATAATAATTGTGAGTGATCAGATGTAGGGTAGCTCTGAAAAGAGCTTTTGGGTCCTGTGGCTGATTTAGGTACCTACAAGTAGGTACCAATGCACAGTCTTAAATTCAGGATGAAAATTCTGTTCCCCTCATCTGAGAAGTGAACTCCATCTGCTCTGTAGATATCTTGCATGTAGTAACGCAAGTTATTGTTGTACATGGAGCCCATTCAATGGTCTCTCATGTAAGCTGAAACAGACTTATTTACATGCTTCCTCGATTTCTCAATTTGTGGACAAAATTGGTTCGACCACCTCCATTTCTGTCTTTGGCATATATTTGAATATACCAAGGCAGTTTGAGGAAAAAGTGCCATCAATTGGTCAAAGGTGTCCTTTAAAAGCATTTCCAGACCTACCCCAGTCAAAGTGCCCAAGTCATTTCCTCCACAGTGCACAATTAACAGGTCAGGTTTTGGCAAATGCATAAAGGTTTTCACCAATGGTATCAATTGGTGACATTTTAATCCTCTGTGGCTAATCCACTTAATTTCCACATTTTGTAAATTGAGGTTAGGTAAATTTCTGTTATCAGTATACCTTTGAGCCCAGTAGATGTAACTATGTCCAACAATCCAGACAGAAAACATGGTGAGAGGAGGTTCTGCTGCAGTCAGATGAAGTGTGGCAATGAAATGGCAGTTGAAAAAATAAGAGTTTAAAATGAAAAAAACTGTGGAGTTTCTGTGTTAATGAAGCAGTAGTAGTGATTGGTGGATTTTGATTGCTGAAAACAGAAAGTTAGGGTGCATGGATGAGTTCTTTGAAAGATGTAATTTCAATGGTCAAGAAAAAATCATTTTATGAAAGATTGCACTGGATATGCAGGTGTACTGAGAGTTCAGAGTTCAATTGAAACATTGTTGTGTGAACTTGCAAACATCAGAGGTCTTTCATGAGGTGGTTGCTATGCAAAAAAGGCAGAAAGGGCAGAGGGGGGAAGGGTGTTGATTTGAAAAAAGTGAGGGAAGAGTTTTGATTGGGTGACATGAGAGATATGTGTGATGAATTACAGCTTTTCTGTGCTTTTTATGGCTGCAGACTCTGGAGTGCATACCTTTTGCTCTGCTAAAGACACATTGGTGTGTTTCTGAGACTGTTTTGAAACTCATAAAGTATTTGCTAAGGTGAGAAAAGATTCATTTAATTTAGATAGAGAATAGTATGGTTTAGGGAGAAAATTATGAAGAAAGTTGTGTATTTAAAATGTTGCTTTGTGTCAAGTGTTTTACAAATAGATTTTGTTTCTTTGTGTTACATAGCCATGTTAAAAGTGACGCAAAAATAGTGCAAGGGTCTTACAAAAATGCTTTCATGTGTCTTAGGGTATTTTACCTCACTTCCCCATGAATGTATGAATATAATTTCTTTACAAGATGTGTTTAAAAACGTTTTTTGAAATCAATTAGGTTTCTTGATATGTACTACTAGAGTTTCATAGGTTGCTTGGGGCATATTTTCAAGGCTTTTGAGTTCCTTTGATGTAATTTTTCCTATTTTAATTTAAGACCTTTCCCCGTGGTGCAAGGTCCTTGTAAATATGCTCCCATCTGTGCTTGGCAAATTTAGATTTTAATTCTTTGACTAACATAGCCATGTTAAAAGTGACCCAAAAATGTTGCAAGGGCCTTAAAAAAAACGCTTTCATGTGTCTTAGGCCATTTTAAGTAATTTCCCCTTGAATGTAGGTATATAATTGATTTAGATGATGTGTTTAAAAACGATTTTTGAAAACAATTAGGTTTCTTGATATGTACTGCTAGAGCTTCATAGGTTGCTTGAGGCATATTTATAAGGCCTTTGAGTCTCTCTGATGTTATTTTTCCCATTTTAATTGAAGAGCTTTCCCCGTGGTGCAAGGTCCTTATAAATACGCCCCCATCTGTGCTTGGCAAATTTAGATCTTGATTATTTGACTTACATAGCTATGTTATAAGTGATCCAAAAATGGAGCAAGGGTCTTACAAAAATGCTTTCATGTGTCTTAGGGTATTTTAACTCACTTCCCCATGAATGTATGAATATAATTGCTTTACAAGATGTGTTTAAAAATGTTTTTTGAAATCAATTAGGTTTCTTGATATGTACTGTTAGAGTTTCATAGGTTGCTTGGGGCATATTTTCAAGGCTTTTGAGTTCCTTTGATGTAATTTTTCCCATTTTAATTTAAGACCTTTCCCCGTGGTGCAAGGTCCTTGTAAATATGCCCCCATCTGTGCTTGGCAAATTTAGATTTTAATTCTTTGACTAACATAGCCATGTTAAAAGTGACCCAAAAATGTTGCAAGGGCATTAAAAAAAACGCTTTCATGTGTCTTAGGCCATTTTAAGTCATTTCCCCTTGAATGTAGGTATATAATTGATTTAGATGATGTGTTTAAAAACGATTTTTGAAATCAATTAGGTTTCTTGATATGTAGTGCTAGAGTTTCATAGGTTGCTTGGGGTATATTTAAAAGGCATTTGAGTCCCTTTGATGTTATTGTTCCCATTTTAATTAAAGACATTTCCCCGTGGTGGAAGGTCCTTGTAAATACACCCCCATGTGTGCTTGGCAAATTTAGATTTTGATTATTTGACTTACATAGCCATGTCCCATACAGTTCTCACCTTCTGCGTAGTCTTTGATATGCTACACTCCATCTGCACAATGAGATACGTAAGCAAAGGAAACACAGGTGATGTGATTGTGAACTGAGGAAAAGAAATTCCACATTTTTCAATTACATCACCTGTGTTTCCTAAGTTTGCGAATGGCATTGTGCAGATGAGGTTTAGGCCTGTCCACGGACACAGAAGAGGTCTGGCCTTTGTTCAAGAGTGAAGTGGACATGACTTACTTCATTGGTAGGCCTTCACATGTATTATCTCCTCTGTACTCTTCAACAAGCGTAAATTTCATCTGCAACCCTGAGTAGGCCTCACCTTAAACAAACCTCTGGATAGGCCACACCTTATCGTCATCCTGAATCAATCATTTAAAATGTTAGGGACAGATTTATGATAGGTGTATGCCTCTTTTGCGTCACTGTGCGTCACTTTTGTGACGCAGCGGCGGTGCAAAAGATTTGCTATGTGGTGACATATTTACAACTTGATGCATCTAGGCAGATGTGTCATGCTGTAAAGTCCCGTGCCACATGAAACCGATGCAGCAGTGATGCAAAAGATGCACCATGTTGCAAGACAGGCCTCACTTCATCTCCAACAAGATAAGAAGCTGAATCTTCTGTAAATGTCAAAATTGTTGTATACACTGCTGAACTTCTGTGTACTCTTTGATATGCTAGACTCCATCTGCACTATGAGATACCTAAGCAAAGGAAACACAGGTGATGTGATTGTGAAATAAGGAAAAGAAACTTCACATTTTTCAATTACATCACCTGTGTTTCCTAAGTTTACGAATGACATTGTGCAGATGAGGTTTAGGCCTGTCCACGGACACAGAAGAGGTCTGGCCTTTGTTCAAGAGTGAAGTGGACATGACTTACTTCATTGGTAGGCCTTCACATGTATTATCTCCTCTGTACTCTTCAACAAGCGTAAATTTCATCTGCAACCCTGAGTAGGCCTCACCTTAAACAAACCTCTGGATAGGCCACACCTTATCGTCATCCTGAATCAATCATTTAAAATGTTAGGGACAGATTTATGATAGGTGTGTGTCTCTTTTGCGTCACTGTGCGTCACTTTTGTGACGCAGCGGCGGTGCAAAAGATTTGCTATGTGGTGACATATTTACAACTTGATGCATCTAGGCAGATGTGTCATGCTGTAAAGTCCCGTGCCACATGAAACCGATGCAGCAGTGATGCAAAAGATGCACCATGTTGCAAGACAGGCCTCACTTCATCTCCAACAAGATAAGAAGCTGAATCTTCTGTAAATGTCAAAATTGTTGTATACACTGCTGAACTTCTGTGTACTCTTTGATATGCTAGACTCCATCTGCACTATGAGATACCTAAGCAAAGGAAACACAGGTGATGTGATTGTGACATGAGGAAAAGAAACTCCACATTTTTCAATTACATCACCTGTGTTTCCTAAGTTTACGAATGACATTGTGCAGATGAGGTTTAGGCCTGTCCACGGACACAGAAGAGGTCTGGCCTTTGTTCAAGAGTGAAGTGGACATGACTTACTTCATTGGTAGGCCTTCACATGTATTATCTCCTCTGTACTCTTCAACAAGCGTAAATTTCATCTGCAACCCTGAGTAGGCCTCACCTTAAACAAACCTCTGGATAGGCCACACCTTATCGTCATCCTGAATCAATCATTTCAAATGTTAGGGACAGATTTATGATAGGTGTGTGCCTCTTTTGCGTCACTGTGCGTCACTTTTGTGACGCAGCGGCGGTGCAAAAGATTTGCTATGTGGTGACATATTTACAACTTGATGCATCTAGGCAGATGTGTCATGCTGTAAAGTCCCGTGCCACATGAAACCGATGCAGCAGTGATGCAAAAGATGCACCATGTTGCAAGACAGGCCTCACTTCATCTCCAACAAGATAAGAAGCTGAATCTTCTGTAAATGTCAAAATTGTTGTATACACTGCTGAACTTCTGTGTACTCTTTGATATGCTAGACTCCATCTGCACTATGTGATACCTAAGCAAAGGAAACACAGGTGATGTGATTGTGAAATGAGGAAAAGAAACTCCACATTTTTCAATTACATCACCTGTGTTTCCTAAGTTTACGAATGACATTGTGCAGATGAGGTTTAGGCCTGTCCACGGACACAGAAGAGGTCTGGCCTTTGTTCAAGAGTGAAGTGGACATGACTTACTTCATTGGTAGGCCTTCACATGTATTATCTCCTCTGTATTCTTCAACAAGCGTAAATTTCATCTGCAACCCTGAGTAGGCCTCACCTTAAATAAACCTCTGGATAGGCCACACCTTATCGTCATCCTGAATCAATCATTTAAAATGTTAGGGACAGATTTATGATAGGTGTATGCCTCTTTTGCGTCACTGTGCGTCACTTTTGTGACGCAGCGGCGGTGCAAAAGATTTGCTATGTGGTGACATATTTACAACTTGATGCATCTAGGCAGATGTGTCATGCTGTAAAGTCCCGTGCCACATGAAACCGATGCAGCAGTGATGCAAAAGATGCACCACGTTGCAAGACAGGCCTCACTTCATCTCCAACAAGATAAGAAGCTGAATCTTCTGTAAATGTCAAAATTGTTGTATACACTGCTTAACTTCTGTGTACTCTTTGATATTCCAGACTCCATCTGCACTATGAGATACCTAAGCAAAGGAAACACAGGTGATGTGGTTGTGAAATGAGGAAAAGAAACTCCACATTTTTCAATTACATCACCTGTGTTTTCTAACTTTACGAATGACATTGTGCAGATGAGCTTTAGGCCTGTCCACAGACACAGAAGAGGTCTGGCCTTTGTTCAAGAGTGAAGTGGACATGACTCACTTCATTGGTAGGCCTGGACATGTATTATCTCCTCTGTATTCTTCAACAAGCCTAAATTTCATCTGCAACCCTGAGTAGGCCTCACCTCAAACAAACCTCTGGATAGGCCACACCTTATCGTCATCCTAAATCAATCATTTAAAATGTTAGGGACAGATTTATGATAGGTGTGTGCCTCTTTTGCGCCACTGTGCGTCACTTTTGTGACGCAGCGGCGGTGCAAAAGATTTGCTATGTTGTGACATATTTACAACTTGATGCATCTAGGCAGATGTGTCATGCTGTAAAGTCCTGTGCCACATGAAACCTGCGTCAGGTTTCATATAGGTGTTTTGTTGCAGGGTGGGCATTCATTTGCATGAAAGCCCTGTAAAACTAACACAGTGAAATTTAGAAGATTTCACTGAGTCAGCTTTATAGCATTGCTGAATCAAATCCTTACGCCTGTTTGATACAGGCATAAGGAGTGATGCACCATGCAATGTGAGGCTTCCTCCTGTGCATTGCAGTAGACATGTCGCGCTTACGACGTGATTCCTGCAATGTGCTGCTTTTGCGGCACAGATGCGTGACGCATCTGTGCTGTTTTTGCTCAATGGTGCTCCACATTGTAAATGCGGCACATCATGGGTGGCAGAGCAGCGGTGCACGTTAACTGGTGCATCCCCGGGGATGTGCCAGTTAACATTAATCTGCCCCTTTACATTTAAGTATGAGCAGGGTAAAAAGAGTTGGTGAGGCTTATCGAAGGTTAAGAAGAGATGAGTCCTGTTCACTGAAAACTTGGACATAGGCCTCACCTCCTCAGCATCGCTGGACATGGCTAAATAATAATTGCAAAATGTTACTCTTGTTAAACAATTTTAATATTATAGTCTCTGAGATTTATCTCTTACTCTGCAACATCTCATTGTTGTTCTCTTTCTTTAAAGATAACAACAACATCAACCATGAGTGATAATGAGCAATCCGTTGATCTCAATATTATCATTGAAATTGTGATTGAAACGTCAGTGGAAGTAGATCCCTTGGATGATTTAAATCCTGAGGATGATGAAGAACATGATGAGGATGCCAATTTGTCAGAATTGTATGACATAGGGTGGAAAGCTGACCTGCTTGAGCCTATGGAACTATAAACATTTATTTTTAAAAGTTACTGGAAATGAAAAATGAAAAATAAAAATGTAAACCGTTTCATTTAAAATTAAACAAAAGTTCAAAAATAGGTTGTGTGTAGTGTCTTTAATAAAATATTCAAATACGCTCATAAAATTAGTTCAGATTCACATATAAAACAGCACAGGTCAAATGTAGAAGCATTCAATTTCTTTGCTACTATTGTGAATACTAAATTTGCCAATGCACTAAAAATGACAAGTAGTGTGTTAAATTTTTGATGACTGTTATTGATTTACTGTTTGCTAATAGTGGTTAATAACATTTTTTATTATATTTTACCACAGATTCAACTGCAGATCATTTCAAAAGTAAAGAATGCCTTCGAAGGACAGAAGGCGAAAGGCTACCAAACATCAAAGACAGCAGCTTAAAAAATTATTGCAGCAGACCTCTACAATAAAAACTCATCAAGTCACCAAGAAAGGTCCGGGTAAGATAAAGAAATCATTCATAAGAAATATTTGTAGAAAAAAAAGTAGTACTACAGAAAATGTTTTAGTCCAGAAAAAGAGAAGCAATTTAAACGGAAAGGGAAGGCCAACCAAAAATGTTACTGCTAGAGCAGGAGATAACTCTGTGCATGGTAGTAGAAGGAAAAATCAGTTTAGGGACATTCGTAGACGAATGTTCCGCAACAGGATAATTGGCAATTTGTTAAAAAATATTAAGAAAGGTCAGCAGAAAGTGGTTTTTTATAAGAGAAAAAAAAATTTGAGAAAGTTATTGATCAGGCATTTGAAATTAAGCGAAAGTTATTTATTTTGATAATCAATAGAATTAGGAAGCTAAACAAGGCAATTTATGATTTCAAAAGAAATAGTAGATGGAAGAGAACAGTTAATCGTAGTAATTTTTGTGAAGTTTTTTCAGGAGAATGGATGCATGCAGTTGACATCAGTGGTCGAGCTTATGAGGTGAAAGATGGTTGTCCAGTTGAAAAAGAAATACTTGTGACAACAGAGGCAGAAGAGGTGTTAGGTAATGAGGTTTTAGGAAGACGTCCTAAGGGACCTGTGTACACCTGGAAGTGTAGTAGATTTTTGCAGTGTGCGACAGGATTCCATCAATTTGCTTTGTGATTTTGTACGGACATTTAATAAGAAAAGTTTGTAGCAGAAAATGAAGTTGTTGCAAGAATTAGATCCTTGCAGAGTGAGAGAAGTGACAGGTTTGCATGGTCATTCACTGGCTTGTCTTTCCAGGAGAGTATGCCAGAGTGTTTTTCATCATTTCAGGATGCTAGCAGTGCATCATAATAAAGTGAGGAAATTAGTTAGAATGTTGTATTATGCTAAGAGTCCAGCAGTTATGCTTAAACAATTATGCACTGCTCTTTTGCATGGTTCTGAAATAGATGTGAAGAATATTTGTGAAGAAATTGAGTTTTGTTTCTTTGGAAGTAAAGAGGAGAATGTTGAAATTGACCCAGAAGAAGAGGGTAATGTGGAAGATAGTGTACAGGTTTCCAGTACAGATAATTTTCAGAAGGAAATTGCCACGTTTCAGGTGAAATCAAGTGAGAGGCCTAATTTCACTTGTGTGTGTTGTCGACGCACTTATTATAAGAATCAGACTAAGTTAGTGGATTTATATGCAAAAAGTGAAAGGGAAAATAATAGTGAATGGAAGGATTTAGCAACATACTTGATGGTAGAAAATTGTTTTGATTTGGGATTGGATCAACGTGTGTGTACTTATTGTTGTAACAAATTAAATCAAAACCAGATGCCTGCTAGAGCGGTTCATAATAATCTGGAATTGGCTGAGATTCCTTCTGAATTGAAGGATTTAAATACTTATGAATCTATTTTGATTCATAGTATCCATCCCTTTCAGGCTATTGTAAGAATGGAGCCAAAGACAGGGAAATTGCCTCCATCAGATTTACAGAGAGGATTAAAGGGAAGAGTTGTTTATTTGCCTCTAGATTTGAAGAAAAACATTAATACAATTGGAGTAGAAAAAGTGGAAGAGGAACCTCTGGTTATCTTAGTTAATGGGGTTCCGACAAAGAGTAAGAAAATATGGCAAGATTTAGTGGATGTTAGGAAAGTCAAAAAGGCAACATTGTATTTGTACAATAAGTACTATAAGAATGTATATGTTGCAGAAGAGGAAGTAAGTGAAGAAGAGGATAGCGATTTGTGTGCTGGTCAAATTGAGAAAGTAGAACCCTCTAAAAGTGAAGAAATATATGAACATTATAGTGTTCATCCTTTGCATTCCAAGGAAGTCATGGGGAATGCTATTGAGTTGTTTCAAATGAAACAAGCCAAAGGGAGTCCCATTAGTGTTTGGGAGGAAAGTTTGGAAGGTCAGTGTTTCCCACAGCTATTTCCAACAGGTCAAGGAGGATGATATGATGAGCGAACTCATCAAATTCCTGCTTCTGAATACCGGACTTTACGATTGTATGCAGAAGATCCTAGGTTTCGACAATGCATTCCCTATTTGTTTCATCTCCTGTTTGAAAGCGATCTGTCTGGACTGTCATATGCAGTGAACCACATCTTCAAAAGGGGTGTACAGCTGCAAAATATCTCGGCAAGTGACTTTATGGATAAAGTCAATGTGCAAGACAGTATTTTGGATTCTCACCTGATTAATCTCATGGCGTGTCAGCGTGGTACTAATGAGTACTGGTACCGTCGTCATGGTGATTTTAAATGTATGCTGAGGAACTTAGGAACTCCTACATGGTTCCTCACTCTCAGCTGTGCCGAGTATGGCTGGGAAGACTTACTTGAATTTCTACGAGAGGCAAATGGAAACATTGAAAATATCGAATTCAAGACACCCGGAGAACTGTGCTCTTTGGATCCAGTGAATGTATGCAGGTATTTCAATCATAGATTTGAAGCTATGATGTCTTTCATCATGAACAAGAGGAATCCACCTCTTGGAGAGGTGTTGGATTTCTTCTGGAGAAAGGAGTACCAAGCAAGAGGTGCTCCTCATATACATATGCTGCTGTGGATCAAGGATGCACCTAAATTTGGAACAGATCCAGAAGACTTAGTGATGAGTTTCATAGAACAGTATTCTACATGTACTGTTCCAAACGCAAAGGAGTACAAAAGCCTAAGAGAACAAGTTCTACGCCTCCAAAGCCATCGTTGCGGAAAGTACTGTCGTCGTAAATTCAGAAACAAGGACAAGTTCTACACCAAATGTCGTTTCGCCTTTCCACGACCGGTGATTTCTAAAGGAAGAGTGAACAGTTTGATGTCTTCGCTGCGACATAATGTGATGAAGAAATCACCAAAAAACACATACAATTTGAAAAGGAACGAAGAGTCCAAGTATATCAACGACTACAACCCAGTGATTTTGTCCATGTGGAATGCTAACATGGATGTAAAGTTCGTGGCTGATAACTGTATGGCTGTGGCTCGGTATGTGACATCTTACATCACCAAAAAAGAAAAGACAGAATTGAAGGATATGTGGGAGGACATTTCCCATGAAAAGAGCCTCAGTAAGAAGTTGTACAGTTTCAGTCTGAAGATGTTGTCACATCGAGAAATCGGAGCTTACGAATGTTCTGACCGGTTGTCTTCAGCAAGTCTCTATGCCAAATCCAGGAGTATCGTTTGGGCGAGTCTTGGTCTTGCTGCAACGCGTAATCGAGTTCTGAAACCTGTGCGGGAAATTGAGTATTTGGCGGAAAAGGAGCCAAACAGTACTGATATTTTGAAGACCAACATGTTGGATACATATTATCCAAATAGAAGCAGACACCTCGAGAATGTTTGTCTGTATGAGGTTCTACAAAATTACATATTCAAGAGGAACATCAAAGAAGATATTGATAAAGGAGTGTATGCTGTAATTGGAAGTGAGGGATGTCTTGTCAAGCAAAGAAAATGCCACTTGGTAAACCATCGAAAATTGAGTGGCGAATCTCCTGAAAAAAAATAGTTTTTCTATTTAGCACTTTTGCAACTTTTCAAGCCTTGGCGTGCAGAAGAGGAACTGCTTGGAGATTTCCTCTGTTACGAAGACTCTTTCAATGCCACCAAGGAGACCATAGAATGTCCTGTTTTTCTCAAATATCTAGAAATGTTGAATGCGGAAATCGAGCAGGAAGCAACGATTGCAGCCGAGATTGCTAGAGACAGTTCTCAGGACAGTCAGAGTTCTGTTTCATTGAGTCAGGATCCACTAGGAGGACCAGTTATCGAAAATGAAGCTGCCACTGCCATGATTGAAGTGGAAAGAGCCATGGCACATGCTCAGGAGGATGCGGTTAACTTAGAAGACTTGGAAAGAAAACTCAACGTTGAGCAGAGGAAAATATATGACGAAGTTACCAACCAAATTGATCATGGATTAAGTCATGAGAAGAAAGAGTGCTCATGTACGTCGTTGAAACCTGTCCGACTGTACGTGAGTGGAGAAGCGGGAACTGGAAAAAGTTTCCTCATTAAAGCAATTTCATGTTATTTGCAGAAAAGGACTGAGTCATCGCTGTCTTGTGTTGTCACCGCTCCAACTGGACTGGCAGCACATAACATTAAAGGTATTACTTTGCATCGTCTACTGATGCTGCCAGTGGAGCATGATAACAAATTACAATACCACAAGTTATCTGGAGATGCTTGTTGTGAAGTTTCAAGAGTCTTGAAGAAAATGAAACTTCTTATCATTGACGAAGTAAGCATGGTTTCCAATGTCATGCTTGCCTTTGTGCATTTGAGAATGCAAGAAGTTCTCAAAACAGAGTATGATGTGTTATTTGGTGGCAAACACATCATTGTTTTCGGTGATCTTCTGCAGCTGACACCAGTGAAAGGACAACCTGTGTTCAAAATGCTCACGCTTGAAGATACCAGGAAGTGCCTAGGGAGCATTGGCAACGTTAATATATGGTTAAACTTCAATTATGCTGAACTGCATGAAAATATGCGTCAGGCGAAGGATGAAGATTACAAGAATATTCTACAAGATGTTAGAATCGGAAAAGTGACCGAGCATGGGAAAGAAGCTTTACACGCACGATTACTGTCAAATTTGTATCCAGAACAAGACGTTGTGCCTGAGAATATTTTTCAGAAAATTACTGAGAAGAAATCTGGAATATGTTTGATGCCAACTCTTGCAGAATGTGCCATCTTCAACAACAAAATTTTGTATTTAGAAAACCAAGATATTGTGAAACTGGAAGCTATTGACAGAGTAGAGCATATGGGATCAACAATTATTTTGTCTGAGAATTTGAAATCAAAATTGGATTCATTAGAGAAGAGCATATCTAAAACTGCGGGTTTTGAAAAGACTCTGAATGTGTGCATAAATTGCCGTATAATTTTAAGAAGGAATTTACATGTTGAAAGAGGTCTGGTAAATGGATCAATGGGTAATGTTGTTGATTTTGTGAAATACAGAAATAGGGATGAAATTGATTTTTTAAAAATTAAATTTGATGGCATTGACGAAGTACAGCTAATTGGTCGTTGCTCTGCTAGGTTTTTGCTTGTGAAAGACTTATATGTTCGCCGTAAGCAGTTTCCTGTTTGCTTGGCATATGCGGTGACAATCCATAAATCGCAAGGTTTAAGTGTAGACAGTGCATTGGTGAATATTGGCAGTTCTGTGTTCAAGGAGGGTATGGCATATGTGGCATTGTCACGAGTCAGAACTTTATCGGGATTGTACTTGATTGAGTGTGATGTCACAAACATTTGTGCGGATCTAGACTGTGTTAAGGAATACAATAGGTTAAGAAGAGAGTATGCGCCACATTTGCCTCAATATCCTTTGTTTGAGAAACGTGTGGTAGGCCGGAAACGAAGAAATGTGACCAATAGTAGGGAGGTTGTAGCAAAAAGACGAAAAGTCGATGAACCAGAAATTATAAGCAGAAAGGAAAAGGATTTTGTTGAAGATGTTGTTGGTTTTCAATTTGAAAACAGTTCTGGTGTCAACTGCTATGCTAATGTAGTGGTTAATGTTTTGTTTTCTCTAGAAACTTTAAAACAAGAGATTGTGGTCAATTCGGATCAGAGATTTTGCAGTTTGTTGAATTCTGTGTTAGAGAAATGTAGCACTGATAGAACAAAAATAGAAAGTGTGTCTGAAATTCGAAATCTGTTAGACAGATGTTCAGGTCAAACACAATTCTCTCAAAATATTCAGCAAGATTGTCAGGAGTTTTTAATGTATATGCTTGATGTATTGCATGATGAAGGTGTAGATGTAGATCACCTGTTTGGGCTTTCTTATCAATGGCAGCATGACTGCGAGAACTGTAGGGTATCAAGTACTACTAGTGTAGACTCAGAAAAATTTATATATTTAACTTTGCCAGACAGTAAATCAGTGTCCTTTAATAAGCTAGTAAAAGCAGCTGATCACAACATGGAGTGTAGCCAATGTAAGTCTGAAATGTTGTCAACATTATTTATACGAACATATGGCCAGTATGTTATTTTAATGTTCCAACGATGTAGGCCTGATGGAACAAAATTGACAACTTTGATTAAAAATGTTGTGGCTTCACAGTTGTCAATATCAGGAAGGACTTTTGTAACTGCAGCAATTATATATCATGACGGTCCTTCAATAACATCAGGACATTACACTGCTTATTTAAAGTCTAGAAATGGCTGGTCATTCTGCAATGATTCTGTTTTAACTTTTAAAAAACAATTGCCTTTTGACCTTAAAAATTCTTACCTGGTGTTTTTAAAACCAAAATTTTAGGGAAGGAATCTCAGGATTTGCTCTGAGGAATTTCAAGAGGTTCTAATGGCTCCTACACAATTTGGCCTTGAGGATAAGTGTAGTACAGAGTCAAAAGTTATTTTTGAGTTTTAAATAGTTCCTGGAAAAAAAAGAAGGTTTTCTTACAGAAAGTGGTGGGCTCGGATTAGTTAAAGGACAACAGAGTATTTCCCAAAGCAAACGGTGTTCTTACCATAACACTTGACGTCATGGAAAAATAGCTGCACTTTGAATGAGTTCAGAAAAACTGTTTCTTTTTATAAGCTAATTCAAGCAGCCAATAAAAACATGGAGTAGAGGTAATGCAAGTCTGCAATGCTGTCTAGATTATTTGACCAAACTTTTGGTTATAATGTCATTTTAAAATTCCAACTATATAAACCTGATGAAAGTAAGTCTTCAACTTTAATTACAAATGTTGTGGCTACACAGTTGTTTATTTTAGGAAGAACATTTTTAACTGCAGCTATTATATGACATGATGGTCCTTTGAGAAGATCCGCTTATTACACAGCTTATTGAAAATGTAAAAAAAGCTGCTGTTTCGTAAATGATTCCTATTTGACTACGATACAATGTTGCCTTTTTACTTAAAAATTTTCTTACTTTCTGTTTTCAGAAAAGAGAATTTAGGGTAGGTAACTGGTCTACAATGATTCTAGGGGTTGATATAATTTTATCTACTGTTTTAAATTGCTTTGTGATTAAAAGTGATGTCGAGAATTAAATAATTGTAGTAGTGATAGAGGTAGTGTAAGTCTGCTTCATAGTAAGCAGTATCAGTGTCATAGGAAATGTGGAACATGAGTGAGCAAGAAGGGTAAGATATTACTAGTCCAGGATTGTGAAAGTGATCTTGAACGTTTTCTTTCTCAAAGTTGCGGAAATACAAAATGACGGGATTTGCTTAGAAGAATTCCAAGAGTTATAAATGGCTCTTACTCGATTTGGCCTTGTGGAAACGTGTGGTAGAGAGCGAGAAGTCATTTATTGTATGTAATATATTTTTCAAAACGATGGAGGATTTCTTTCAGAAAGTGGCGGGCTGAAAATAATAGCAGCACAACAGAGTGTAAGCTGTTCATAGGACATCATTCGACGTCATGGAAAGTAAGTTAATTTTAAGGAGTTCTGATTTCTGATTTGTCATGTTGTATGGGTTTTTTAAACACAATCATTTTGATTGTGTTTTTTTTCCCCGCTGTTATATGATGAATACCTTCAAGTCACTGTTTTTAGTGAAATTTGATAAATTCTGAGAACAGCAAAAATAAACCATTTAACATGTATATTTAATTCTGTACTTTTTGTATTTATGATATACATTTAGAAATGTGTAGTAGACATGAAGAAGCTGAGGCTTCTGTAAGTGTCAAAGTTGTTGCATACAGTGCTCACATTCTACGTAGTCTTTCATATGATAGACTACATTTCCACAATGAGATACCTAAGCAAAGGAAACACAGGTGATGTGATTGTGAAATGAGGAAAAGAAACTCCACATTTTTCAATTACATTACCTGTGTTTCCTAACATTACGAATCACATTGTGCAGATGTGGTTTAGGCCTGTCCAGAGAGATAGAGGAGGTCTGGCCTTTGTTCAAGAGTGCAGTGGACATGACTCACTTCGTTGGTAGGCCTGCACATGTATTATCTCCTCTGTACTTTTCAAGAAGCTAAATTTCATCTGCAAAACTGAGTAGGACTCACCTGAAAGAAATCTGTGGATAGGCTACACCTCATCAGCATCTAGAAACAATCATTTAAAATGTTAAGGGCAGTTTTATGAAGGCTGTGTGCCTCTTTTGCGCCGCTGTTCCGTCACTTTTGTGTAAAAGATGCACCATGTTGCAAGATAGGCCTCTGTTCATTTCCAGCAAGATACCGTCACTTTAAAATGTATATAATTAGTACTGTGTAGGGGGCATGCAGAAGCTGAGGCTTCAGTAAGTGTCAAAGTTGTTGCATGCAGTGCGTACTCTTTCATATGCTGGACTACATCTGCACAATGAGATACCTAACCAAAGGAAACACAAGTGATGTGATTGTGAAATGAGCAAAAGAAATTGCACGTTTTTCAAATACATTACCTGTGTTTCCTAACATTACGAATCACATTGTGCAGATGAAGTTTAGGCTTGTCCAGGGAAACAGAGGAGGTCTGAACTTTATTGGTAGGCCTGCACATGTATTATCCCTCTGTACTCTTCAACAAGCCTAAATTTCATCTGCAACCCTGAGTAGGCCTCACCTGAAACAAACGTCTGGATAGGACACACCTTATTGCCATCCTGAAATAATCATTTAAAATGTTAGGAACAGTTTTATGATGATTGTGCACCTCTTTTGCGCTGCCATTGCGTCACTTTTGTGAGACAACAGCAGTGCAAAAGATGCACAATGTTCCAAGATAGGCCTCACTTCATCTGCATCAAGATACTGTTAGTTTAAAATGTATATCTTTAGGACTGTGTAGGGGGCCTGGAGAAGCAGAGGCTTCTGTAAGTGTCAAAGTTGTTGAAAAACTGTTTGTCCTTCAATCTTTTCCCTTGTCTTTTCTAATTTTTAAATACATGTTTTAATATTTTTCAAATGTTTGTTCTCTCTTTCACAGTTTGAAAGTATAAAAATAACAAGTGACTAAGTTAAAGACAATTATAAGGTATATGTTTTGTACTCTTTTCGTTACATTTCTATCACATTTAACTACTATTAGTTCCACTGCTTCATTTCTTTAACCCTCACTTTCCTGCCTTTGCTACTTCCCTCATTCCTTTCTCTATTACTTACTTACTCTACTCCTTCCACTCCTTTTCTCAGTCCCTCTCTTCTCATAGTTCCTCACTCTTGTTCACTCACTCCGTCTCTATTACTCTTAGTGTCTCTGACTGATCACTCTTTCAATACTTGTTCATTATGCTTTCTCTGTGTAGTTGAAGCACACTAAGGGGCATATTATGAACACAGCCAATAAAATTATTGCTGCTTTTGTCGGCAGAAAACTGCTGCAAAAGCGGCTTTAGCGGCAGTTTTCTGCCGCAAAAGCGGCTTTAGCGACACATTTCTGCCAACAAAAGCTGCGAAACTTTTATTGCCTATGTTGATAATATGCCCCTATGTTATTTACAGTTCTTTGCTGTTTCAATTATTCCTTTTCTGTTACTTCTTCTTTTCTGCTTTCTGTTTTTTCTCTCTGTTATTCCACATGTTTTAATCTTATTTTGAACATTCACTCACATTCTCTAAGAAACTCTTCTTTGTTATTCTTCTACTCTCCTTTTTTTCTTTCACTTCCTTATCTATTTTGTTTTTCACAATTATACCCTCTTCCATCTTTTCTTCGGTAAATAGATCTATTAAACAGTATCTCTGGTTTAGTCCCTATAGCTGTCTTTCTTTTAACATTACTCTCTGTTTACTTCCCTTATACTTACTCTTCTTTTTTTTAAAAAATGTTTTTGGTTCGCTCCCGGTTCGCGTACCGGGGAGCGAACCGGGAAGCGAACCAAAAGAAATAGAGGTTGCCAGAGTGCTAAACATTCTAGCAATTTTTTTATAAAGGGGAGGTAGTTCTGAAAATAACTTTTTTTTTATGTTTTTGTTGTTTTATATATATATATTTTTTTTTCTGAACATTTTTTGTTTTTTTTGTATTTTTTGAACAATTTTATGTTTTTTTTTGTTTTTTTGGGGGGAAACAACGAAAAACAGGCATTAGAAAGGGCTCAACAGGAGCAAAAAAAAAAATTATTTTTGGGGCGTTTTGAGCACTTGTGGTTTTCATATGCTCTGTTTATCAAATTGATACTCATATTTGCACATGAGAGTAAGTTACCACAATAAAGACACACTATCTTCATGTGCACAAAATTTTCTTGAATGTTTGGCACTGTTTCCCGTGCCTCTGGCCCCGACAGAGTTACCTGTGCCGATGTACTGGCCACAGGAGTTGGTGGGTTGTCTTGGAGGTCACGCATCTCTGCCATGCTGTAATTCAGTGGATGCCACCTCTGCATATGACGGTGCATAGTATAGTTGCCGAAACTATACTTTTTATTTGTGCCTCTAGATAAATCTTCTTTGCATATGAGGCATGTCACATAGCGAGCATTCACTTTTTTTTGTCCTTGAGGAAAAGAAAAAAACTGCCAAATAAAACTATTTTTGTGGTGAGATATCCGGGGCTCCTCACGTAAAAACTGTCTTGGCTGTACTTCCTCTTCCTCTTCTTCATCCTCTTCCTCCTCTGTGTTGGGAAGGAACTGTGGAGGTGGTCCTCTCTTCCTTGGTGGTGGTGGTGGTGGTGGGGGTGCACCAGCTGCAGCTACTACTGAAGCCATTTTCTACTAAGCAAAATAGGTCTTCCTTTCACAAAGTTGAAAGTCAGAGTGAGAAAAAAGGTGGGGGCTTTCATCATTTTGGAAAAAAAATAGTTCTAAACCAATGAAAAGTGTTATTTTTAGGTCACATGACCTAGCCTTACATCATTAGGAAACCAAAAGTGAAATGAACCAATGAAAAGTTTTATTAACAAGTCACATGACCTGTTACGCTTACGTTACGCGCTGCGGGCCGCGCCCCGGATCGCTTCCGGGGAGCTGCGCTTCGCGCCTCGGTTTGCGTACCGGAGCACTTCCGGGTGCGCTAACGCGGCGCGTCATAAGACGCATTACGCGACAACGCGATACGTCGCGCTTCCGCGACGCGTCACGATGTTGATTTCTAACGCTGCAGTTGCGCGAACGGAACGTTTACCGGTTCGCGTACCGAGTCGCGGCACCAAATTGAGCTAACGGGAAGCTACCCGGTTCGCGGACCGGGAGCGAATCAAAACATAATAATAAAAATTTTTTTTATTAATAAACATATAAAATATCTTTTTTGATTTAAAGAAGAATACATTTGAAAGCTTTTGATATTTGCTATTAAAAAACCATTGAAATTCACAGAAAAAAACATAGGTTATAGACCATATATAGTTAGGAATTAGCATTTACAAAACCTTGAAAATTCACTGAAAAAACCATAGGTTATAGACCATATATAGTTAGGAATTAGCATTTAAAAAAACTTTTTTTTACTCACACAAAACCATTGAAATTCCATATATAGTTAGTTGTACTAACTATATATCGCGCACCCGCAATCCACTGCTGATCATGTCACATATTACATCATTCATGACATGGTCAGTGACATCACTGATGACATCACTGATGACACCTCAAATGACATCACTGATGACATCACTGATGACATCTCAAATGACATCACTGATGACATCACTGATGACATCTTAAATGACATCATTGATGATATCACTGATGACATCACTGATGACATCATTGATGACATCTCAAATGACATCACCGATGACATCACTGATGACATCACTGATCACATCTCAAAAGACATCACTGATGACATCACTGATGATATTAGTCATGTGATAATACGATGAATCTCTTCAGACTCTAATAAAAACTTAGATACACTCAGTGTAAACAGACACTCACAGACTGTGACTCATCCATGGAGTTACTCACACACCTAGTCAGTCATGCAAAGAATCAATCTCACCTCCATTTCCTCAACTATACAGTTATACACACCTTACTTATTCAAACATATACTAACACATATTTACTCTCTTATACAATCCCTGATACAAGTTCACAATGATCCATACAGCCACTCACACATTCACTGACTCTTATGCATAGTTATTTATATATGTCAACTCTCACATGTACTGTGTTTTACATATGTACTTACTTTGACATGTAGCACTGAGATATCCATTCACTCACCAATGCACACAGTCAACCGCCCATACAGCTGTTTCCACATGCACTTTTGAACCCATACATCTAGTGAATCAACTGCTCACACATCTATGCACAGAGTTATACACCTCCCAGCCACCCACACACACACTCAGTCTCCCATACAAATACTTAGGCAATCAACCAATAACTACTGATCAACACATGCAGCAGTTTACAGAACAACAGACATAATGATGCACAAATTAAAACAGTTTAGTCACTAACCCATGCACTCAGTGAGACACATTTAATCAGTCACTCATACAGTCAGTCATGCACCTAATAAATCCTTCATCCAGACACTTATAAATCCACTCATTCTTCAATATGTAAGACATATTTTAACTTTACAGAAACATACAGTCACTGGATGTTGTCATCAGTGATGTCATTTGAGATGTCATCAGTGATGTCATCAGTGATGTCATTTTGTGATGTATTCCTATAGGTTCTGTATCGATCCCCCTATTCCTGACCCTATTCTGGTTAACGAGTTAACTAGCAGCCATCCCATGATGCAGAAACCGTTATCTGATTACGCCAGACCACGGCACAGGAGCGCGTTATCTGATTAGGTCATAACGCTTACCATCTAATTAGGCAAGCAATATTCCTCCAGCCCCTGATAAGGCATACGGAGTTCTCAAAACAAATCAAACCTATGACAACCTGGGAAAAACCCTGCGGCCATTGTTTTGATTTCACCGAGAACTTCAGTAAAAGAATGCGCGAACGACCAGCTCGTATGACATCCTTATTGACGTATCTATGTCCATCCTTACGTCAATCTCGGCACCTTACAGGTATAAATATTACCGATATTGCCTTAAGCAAACACACGCGGTGGTGACGAGATCGGAGCAGCGAGACTTCCCGAAGCCCAGCAGAGAGCGAAGCCCACTAGCTGCCCCGCCTTCCTGACGCGCTGAGAACGAGACGCTGCCTTTCTCCTGCCGAGAAATCCAGCTCCGGCGCTTCCGAGCAGCCCTTGCAGGCAGCCTGGAATATCGAGACCAAAGATGAGAGATACCATCCCTCAATCATCCTAGATTCAAGGTACGGAACTGAATAACCCCTTGCAGAGAATTCTTGAATTAGTCACTTGGCAAAACAAACTTAACTTAAACTACTACTTTCTATCCCCACCCACGTATTAGGCTTAGGTCAGGTACACCGGGGTAGGCGTGGTTAGAAGCACCAGTTGAGTACGATTAGTTAAATGTATATGTGTATGTATCTATTCTGTCCATTTTAAATAACGTATGGCTTAGAAACCATATCAATGTTTTTACAGTATTATTTTATACTTCTGCTTTTATTGTATGCACTTTACTTAACCATAAGTATTGCAATAATATCGATTCATTTCTCTTGTACGAGAAAAGAGATTGATCAATAAATAACATCTTTTATTGAACATGCCCGTCTCTTCCTTTTCTCTACAATCTGGTGAAACTAAGAATGCACGTACTGACTGAGTAAAATAAGTTGTCTTTTGTTTTCACACGACTCTAGAGATACACTCTTGATTAGGGGAGAGCAAAGTTGTCATGTTCTATGGTTGTCAGAAACTAAATCCCTTCTTGTCTATCCAGGGAGGTTCAACTCCTCCTTGTCTATTCGAGAAAGTTTCTAGTGAACTCTGAGCTAGCTGGCAAACCCAAAACTTTAAGTCTAATATCGACAGTAGAAGACCTAGTTAACGTCTGGTCTAGGTCTATACTATTGGAGGTATTATTCCAATGCGCAGAGCCTATTGGGATAATAGAAACTACACTACATGGCGCCCAACGTGTTTGGATAGGCGATAAAACTAACGCAAGACTTTAGAGTAACTCAGTCGTGCTTTTTCACTCAGACCCCTTTTTCCCATAATACTCCAAAGACGTCTGGAGTGGGTGAGAGGTAAAATCCGCCAAACCTCGCAGGAGGGAACTCCTATGTATGGTTCTTGGTTCAATCAACGTTGAAGGATACACTGTTCCAAAATATTGTGCATCTCATCTTTGTTTCCACAAGAAACCTGATCTGCAAACAAACAGAATAACCATCCTGACAGTAAAATGCCAGACAGTGATGATGAAAGAGAGAGAGCTAGAGTAGCAGCTGAAGTAATAGCAGCTGATAATACTATGCAAGAAGCAGACCCGGATATAATACTCATCCCGGTCAACATAAGAAGATCTATAACGTTAAAACTTATAGAAAATGGACTGACACCAAGAGGTGGTACAGTCATATTCGTAATTGAGGCACACGAATATCGGCAGACAGAGGTATTCTATTCATGGATAAACTTTCCAGCAGCAAATGCTGTAACAAAGGAGTTCCACTGTTATAAAATAGAGGAACCTCCGGATACCTACACTCCTTTCGAGGAAGTGGCAGTACCACTCAAATTCCAAGAGCATCTGCTCTTGTTTAATGGCGCCCTAAAACATAATAATCACATCACCAGGCTCGGTCCACTAGGTAGACCAGGAGCAACGTGGCCGGTCCTAGCCGGATACACACCACATCCAGACATCGAAAGAATGTCTGCAGCAGATGTTTTAGTACAACTAAAACAATTAATTAAAATATATAGACAACTAGTCCAATATGTAATGCGGACTTCAACCATCCAACCTGTAGTGAAAATCCCACAGCTGACCCCTCATCAGGGGAACACAAATAAAATTACACCACAGAACATACAGTCCTGCCTAGGTAAAGTACCAGCTAAACGGGAACAAATACCATTCTGGTTAGCACAAAAAATCACCCAAATAGAGGCGGTGTTTCCAGACACCACCCCTGTGGATAAACACAGGATTCTGACTATCTGTCTTCCAATGGGAATCGCACCACACGTGGAGGACTGTGACACTTGGGGTACAGTCTTTGCTTCCATTTACACAAAAACACATGGAGTTCCATCCATGTCAGTAATACCAGATGTGCTAAAAGAAATTCAAGACGAATACGGTCCAGAACCCGCTTTAACTCTTGGTATGAAATTACTAAAAGACTTCAAGCAGGTCTCGGCAATATTACTAGCCAACATAAAAGGAGAAGCAGTGAATGTGGCGATCCGCCAGAGGTTAAAAGAGACAGATATAGCAGACCAACCAGCTGAAATTGCCAGAATTATAGAAAAATCCTATGAAGAACTAGGTAGAGATAGTTTGGGTGGAATACCAGTGAAACCCCAACTAATTGAAAGTCCTGAAAAAATATTTATTAAAAATAATCTAAACAGTCAAAAGAAGAACTGGGATGGAAACAAACAATCCAATCCAAAAGAAAAGAGATTCCAGTCCAGAGGAAGGTCTCCTCGGCGGAGAGAAAGATCTCCGGACCAAGGACCCAAGTCTCCCCAAAGGGAGCCCTCTGTGAAAAAATACAACCTTAGAAATAGGGATAACATAAAGAAACCTGATAGATTTCAAGATTTTGATACACGTCCCTCTCAATCTTTTCAGACTTCCTCGCAGAAATCGGAAAGAAGAGGACGATCGGAACCCAGGGAAGGGCACGTCAAGTCCAAAGACAAGGAACCTGCTCATCCAAATAAAAAATTACAGTTTCCAAAAAAGAAGGTAGCCAGTATTAAAGTATTCAACAATGCCGAGAATACTGAGGACACAGCTGAAAAACGGAGAGTGGGCTCAGACAATGCTAGACAGCGCAGCAGAAGTGAGCATAGCACGCAAAGTCCTTATGAATCATCTGGAGACAGTGGACACGAATGAATACATTCAGGTGGAAACTGCAGACACCAGAGTTAGCAAACCTCACAAAATATATGAAATAACTTTACGTATAGAAGGGGATAAGACTAGAAAAATAAGGGGCCTTTTTTGGGATAATCTCTCCAAGGGCTATGACATTCTTCTAGCTGAAAAAGATTGGCCACCAGAGTTCGTCAGGGAGTGCCCACATGGCGAAGAAATAATTATGCCTGCCTTCTCAAATCATATTCCAATTCATAAAAAATATACACTTGCAAGAAAGTGGGCAGTAGCTCAAGCTCCTGCTTTATATAAAAATCATGTAGGATGGGATGAGGACTCTCCTCCTCACAAAATCCAGTTAAAATCACAACCTACTGCACAAAGGCAGTATCCAATCAAGCAAGAAGCTAAAAAACAGGTAAAAGAAATTCTAGATCAACTAGAATACCAGGGGGTGATTGAAACTTGCACCTCACAAATGAACAACCCTTTGTTTCCTGTCTCCAAACCAGACAATTCATATCGTCTAGTTTTGGATTACAGACACCGTAACTCGTGTTGCAAAACTTTTGCAGTACAAAACTCGCATAGTGCTGCACTAATGAATAACATAGTGCGCAAAAAATATAAAACAACATTAGACATCTCTAATGGATTCTTTTGTCAAAATATAGCACCAGAGAGCAGATACTTTTCAGCGTTCTCAATAAATGGCGCTCAAAAAGAATTCTGTCGGTTACCCCAGGGGTACAAGAACAGCCCAGGATTATTCTCAGCGAGAGTAACAGAGTTACTACAAACATATGACGACGAAGCATTATCGTATGTCGACGACATATACCTAACAGACGATGACTTGGATACTCACTTGAAGAGAGTGAACACCATAATACTTGGGTTCGCAGCAGAGGGTTACAAATTCAACTTTAAAAAATCAAGAATTGCCCATCAGTCCTGTTTTTAGGATATGAATTATCAAGTGAAGGCAAAAGCCTGGCTGACAATTTCCTAGAGAAATGTGCTGTACTCCAAGCTCCTAGAACACTAAAAAACTTACAATCAATTCTAGGCTTCCTAAATTGCGGAAGAACATACATTGCAAATTACGCAGAAAGGGTCAAACCCCTTTATGATCTAATAAAACCAGATTTAAAAAAATCAAATTGGACTCAAAAACACACAGAAATTCTGAGATCCTTACAAACAGATATGTTAATTAAAACAAAATTAGAAACACGTGATAACACACGCAACCTTGTGATTCGAGTCATCCCAGGAAGATGCGGATTCACATACCTGACCTCGAATGAGGGAGAAAAGGTACCAATTGCATTCAAATAACACTTGTACACAGAAGCTGAAAAGAAATTCAGCATTAAAGAAAACATTGTTCATGCAGGTCAAACCGCAATAGCTAGAGAAAAAGATAAAGCTGACGGTAGACACATCACAGTCAGAACAGCAGAATCAGCCTTTGAGGCATTAACAACACCGTGTAATTTACCAACAACAGCATTGAATCCGGAATGGATACAATGGGTGAATTCCATTACAATGGACAAAGTAAAATACTACTTTGATCCAGAACTAGAGGAACTAAAATATCTAGAATATGAAGGAATATTCCCTCTGCCAATCGACATTCTGCCATTACGACAATACGCTTGTGTAATCTATACAGACGGACATGCTCAACCATCCGTTTGGGGGGAACAAGCATACAACCCCACATGTGAGATTACAAAAGAAGTGTGGCGCGGAGGTATACTAAGACCTCTATTAACAAAAACACACTCAGTAGAAACTAATTCAGAACAACAGACTGAAATAATAGCATTGAAAATGGCGCTAGATAATGCAGATCGCGAATTCCCGACACTCATAGTGTCCGATTCGTATTACTGCGTCAAATCGAATAACAGCGATTTACAGAAATGGATTCAAAACGGTTCCAAAGATGACACAGGTGCAACAATAAAACAAAAACTGCTTTGGGAACAAATAGTTCTGTTAAAAAAAGAACTACCAAAGACTCACGTGATACACTCACTGAGTCATCAGCGTGATGGCGTTCACGTTGCAGGGAAGTCAACGCCGTCTCCTTGTCGTGCTTCAACATCCTGCGCATGCTACGCAAGATCTTCCGATGGATCCCCACCGAGACCAGGAAGACGGTCACCCAGGCCCTCGTCACCAGCCGTCTGGACTACGGCAACTCCCTCTACGCCGGAACCACCGCCAAACTCCAGAAGAGACTCCAGCGGATCCAGAACACCTCAGCACGGCTCATCCTGGACATCCCCCGCCGCAACCACATCTCCGGACACCTGAGAGACCTGCACTGGCTCCCGGTCAACAAGAGAATCACCTTCCGGCTCCTCACCCACGCACACAAAGCCCTATACAACCAAGGCCCAGGATACCTCAACAGCCGCCTCAACTTCTACGCTCCCAAACGCCAGCTTCGATCGACCAGCCACGCCCTCGCCGCCGTCCCCCGCATCCGAAGAGCCACCACAGGAGGAAGGTCCTTCTCCTACCTGGCCGCCAAGACTTGGAACTCCCTTCCGACCCACCTCCGCCTGACCCAAGACCACCTCGCCTTCAGGAAGCAGCTCAAGACCTGGCTGTTCGAGCAGTAGCGGACCCCCTCCCCCCAGCGCCTTGAGACCCTCCGGGTGAGTAGTGCGCTATATAAATGCTTTGATTGATTGATTGATTGATTGATTGGCTGAGAAAGCCACAGCGGTAGCAACTGAATCGGCTTCCGTAGCTAGAAAAAAGCGTGCAGTAAAATACATTGACGGTGAAACAATGCTGGCGGTGAAAACGTCATCAAAAGGCGACTGCTCAGCGTTACCGATCAGTTACCCACTCAAATATACATACATAATCGATGCGAACTCTGTTCCTTTTGCTCGAATCCCTGGAGTGGGGGATAGAGTAATTCCAAACAAGGACAGGAGAACTTTGTTAATAGCAGACGCACATATGGGCGAGGGTCTCAGACACCTCAAACTAAAAGATTCTCTGGAAGAACTACAATCAGTGTACTGGTGGCCAGGCATGAGCCTGCATCATGACATCTTTGTAAAAAAATGCCCGGGCTGCAACAGAGATCGCAGCGGCGAGAGGAACGGGGTAATACCATGGCGTTTCACGCAATAAGGGCTAAACAATAATCAGTGAAACAAGTGTAAATAATGCGTCCCATTAACAAATAAAGACTAGTTTCCACTTATAAATGTAGACCACAGCACTCGGCTGACGTCGGGACTGTTATACAAGATTTGCGAGTCTAAATGGCATATACGCTAGGAGCATGCTACGTTTGACCAATGTTTTCACTTTAGCCCTCAAGCTTGTGGGAAAGCACGGCCAAATGAGCATAGCGAAGCGGGATTCTTCTCACTTCCTTCCTGAGGGACACGGGACGGTGTAAAGAAAAAACCAAGACATAAAGCAATCTATAACAGCAAAGGTATTAGGTTCGGGAGCTGGGTGGGTCAAACATCTAATAAGTGTCCAACGTAGTCTAAACAACTTGCCAAGAAATTCTCTGAGGGGATTCAGTCCGTACGAATTACTGTTTGGAACTAGGATGCTAGTCTTAGATCTTGACAGTCAGACTTCAGTGGTAAAAGAAAAAAGCTTTGATATCAAAGATCGTTTGGCTATTTTACAGGACTTAAACGAAACACGAAAAGAATTGAGCAACATAAAGTTGAAACAGCAGCCAACAAACACTGAAGAACCACCACCTGTCCCAGCAAGACCTGTCTGGATTCCAAAAATCGGGGATCTAGTCAGAGAAAAGATCGCGGTAAAGAAGGAATTTGGGCCTTCTTACAGAAAAGCAGTTCCTGTCTTGTCCATCAACGGGACAAGATCAGTTGTACTACCGCCGCTTGCTGGTAAAAAGGAGAACCGAGTTGTATCCATCGACCTGGTAAAACCACAATCATGTGGCCGATAACAAACAGTAGGCCAAGTGGACTCCCGATAAGTAGTAGAACACCGAGGTTTGCTACAAGTACAGAGGTGCTAACTAAAAGGCTAATCACATTCGAAACGCCTACAGAACTACAACAAGGACTATGCAACAATGCAATGGAACTCACACCTCTGAAAACCCAAATAAAAACATTTAGTAGAGACACACCAACCTACAATGAAGTAACAAATGAATATGCTGAAGCTGCAAGAAACAGTAATCCTGAAGCAATTGGAACAATAGACAGAACGGCATCTGGCTACTTCATCAACTTTGAAGATTCTTCTGAAGATCTAAATGAATCAAAGACACAGCCATCAACAAAAACTTTTGAAGATAAAGCTAAGGAAATATGGAAACAGCTGAAAGAAACCTATCTGATTTCTCCATGGATTGAATTTTGGGTGTCCTTTGGTGTATTTATCCTGATACTTTGGCTCATCATGATACTATGTTTGGGACGCTTCATTGAGGGAAAATATGCTAAAATGGACACAGCAAGCCAGAAAATCAACTTGATCCTCAAGCCACACACGTCTTCACACGTAAAGAAAAGAGAACTTTCTTTAGTCAATTTCACAGCCAATCCTATACCGGGTGGGGTAGCATGGGACAATACTGACTATGAAATTTATGGTCCGGTCGAAATCCTCAAATATCCACACCAAATCAAGATCTCGTTGAGTGACTTTGTAAAACCAAACTCATTTGCTGATGATTGGGACTTTGAAAGTATTAATTACATGATGTCTGATCTAGTGATGTCTGCTAAATTTACCAAACATGATTATTTGCAGGGTTCATCTAATTATGATAGTATGTACTGCTACAACCACTATGGTAACCATTTTTTACATAAATCAGCACAACCTAGAAATGTTTTAAATTATAATCAATGGGAACATTGTGCAACCCCTCCAAAAGGAAGCTCAAGAACCTTTTATGACAAATATTCATACTTTTCAGGGTTCAACACAAGTAATGCTGAAACATTTTATTTCAAATTGTCAAATAAGACAGGAGCAAAAACCATGCTTACAAACACAAAATTGATATATTCGGACTCATTTTTTGAACAAATGAATACATTTGGTTTTGATTATTGGGACAAAAATGTTGAAGTAAAAAGTGTTTGGGGTACAAAAGAATGGCAAGTACAAGGTATAGAATCATTGTTTAGAGCCTGCATGATCCCAGAACAAATTATATTCTTGAATGAAACTATTCAACAAACTACCTGTCTTGGATTAGCCAAAATCAAAGACTTAAATAAACTGTCTATTCCAAAACCAACAATGAACAGCAATAACTCTGCAGATGAAGAGATAGACGTAAACTATGTATTAAACCAAAACAGAACAAATCCTGATTGGAAACAATGGTTGATCTGGCCCACAGATACTAATAACTGTCAAGACAGATTTCTGAACAAAACACAGGGGTTCAAATTGACCAGGCCAGACCCTAGATATTCCCAAAGACAACACCCAGGGATAATCACCACCTACAGTGTGGGCAAACTCTGCCTTCATTGGCTAAAAACTTCCACACTGACAGAAATTAAGCAACACCTAACTTTACTTACTGATGGTGCTGACTTGCGTGATTTCATTATGGGACCGCGCAAACAGCGTCAAAAACGCTTCATTGCAGCCTCTATATATGCAGCTTACAACGAGGCCTGGAAGATAACTCAAATTGAGACAGCAGAAAGTATACGGGAAATTGACCGTATTAATTTGGAAAAATCGCTTTCTGTAGTGGACAATGGGTTAATGACTCTGTCCTCCAGAATCTTTTCATTGGACAGCATTGTGTCATCAGCAATCGACATAATATCGCAAGACTTACTGTTGTTACAACACGGTCAGTCTCAATTGCGTTCTATTGTACAGCTTGGCTGGACGTTACAAAATCTGCGTTCAGGCTATGTGCCTTGGCGTTTAATCAACACAACGTCACTATTCCATACCTTTAACCTTACTGATAAACAGATCAGTATGGCACAGAAGGGTGCTGATTATACAATCCTGAGCATTGAGAAACTCGAGAGATTACCATTGACAATGTCAGAACGACCTGTCATTGAATGGATAATACATGGGATAATTAATATTCCGATATCTACTTTCAGGTTTCAATACTGCCAAAAATATATACAGGCTGGCATGTACGAAAAATTGGGAAAGGGGTACATTAAGACAACATGGAACTTGCCCTATTCACATGCATGTGTCAGTAATAAAGGACAGAAAGTGTTTCTTAGTGGCAATAATTGTGCGATGTCACTAAGCGGTACACTTCTTTGTAATGGAATTAGTTTGCATGGAGCCTGTGAAGGGAACTCAAATAACCTTTCATGTCACCAGGTAGGCACACCTGCAACAGAGATTAGAACCATTCTTTAAAAGACTCTATAACAGGAGTTACATTCTAATTGTGGATCGCAGATGTTGTAGTCTACAGCCCGGGGTTCCTTATCTCGTTAGTACGACTGCGAAGGTCATGTGCTGTGGACGCTTATTGTTCCCCAGCTCATTTCCAGACAGGGAGGCAAGGGCATGGCCTAACTTGAAAATTACTTCTATTCGAGTTGATACTTTAAGCAGAATGAAAACAGTGCTTCTTCAGACGCCGACCAGGCTCACGTCATCAAAAGAAACGTATGATCTCCTAGTCGCAAGGACGACTGCAGAGATTCACTCATTGTTATCAACTAATTCCCCCATACATTTCGCAGAAATCCTGAATGAAATCTTAAATATTTCTGATACCAGTGGAGTCTCAAATGTATTTAAGACAGTATTTTCGATGGCATTAACACCATTCAAAGCCATACTGGGTATTTTTCCAGACTTCGTCCATTCGATTTTTGGAGGAGTTCCCCTCATTTTGGGACTAATTGCAGGAATCCTATTCTTAGTCCTTATATTTCGTTATGGCAAACCATGTCACAGACAAAACACCTGCGACAAGGGAAGAAACAATCCGAGCCATTGGATACCGGGACCGGATATCAAAAATCCTGGGACTAACCCGGCTTAGAGACCTGAACATGACTTGGTTTCTTTCATTTCGGCCGATATGGCAAAGATGTGTTTTACCTGTATTAAGGTGCATGCTGTGCGGAGAAGAATGCGTGTTGGACACCTGTCTGACGCTACAATCGGATGCGCCAATGGATGCAGAAACATTGTTGGGTCCGGTAAAGGCTCATGCATTGTGCTGCCCTCAACGGCTGCCAATCCTGATGACGGCATTCGTGGAAACTTCACCACTACGATTAAGGGGTAGTGAAGATCAAGATGAAAGCAGCATCGATCAGGTACAACCTTCTGTCAGCAATACTAATCAAAACGTCAATGGAGACAATCATGCACATGAATGCATGGTTACATCCTTTTCCGAGTTAGTGGAACTCTCACAGGAAGCTGTTGACAGCTTTTTCAGCAGTCTCAACGATATGATGTTCTCACCAGATTTTATTATTTTATTTTAGGTTTTTGTACAGCGCGTAGTCACCCAAGAGTATCCCAGCGCTAACCTCGTAGTCTTGATGGACAAAAAGCTCCGGAGATGAAGTGATTTAAGGGAAGAGCAGAGTTTTAAGAGATTTCCTGAAACGCAGGAGGTTGGGTTCTGATCTAAGTTTCAGTGGGAGCGCGTTCCATTGTTTCGCTGCGTGGACCGAGAAGCGGCGGCCTCCTGTGCGGGACCTTTTCACCCTGGGAACCACAATAAGGTTTCCATGGTCTGATCGTAGCGCTCTGGTAGGCCTATAGGGTACGATACAATCGTTAAGGATTGGTGGACCTGCATTGTGAAGTGCTTTGTGAGCCAGGCATAGTGCCTTGAATGTCACTCTTTCCCTGATCGGAAGCCAATGTAGTTCTTTCAATGCGGGCCTGGCTGATGTTCTGGCTGGGGTATTCGTAAGTAGCCTGGCCGCAGCATTCTGGGTTTTCTGTAGTATCTGAAGAGTGGTTTCCGGGGCTCCCAAGTAAATGGCATTGCAGTAGTCCAGCCTGGACACAATTAGGCCTTGGATCAGCAGTAGTCGGGACTTTAGCGGGAGTAGGGGGAGCACCTTCCTACAAGATCTAAGTAGGCCGTAACAGATGCCGGCCGTTTTCCTTGCCTGCGTGCCGAAGGTGAGATCTTTCTCTAGCCCTACTCCCAGACTCTTGACCTCTGTTTTCGGGGTGGGGGGTTCACCCAGACAGGCGGGCCAGATGTTAGGGGGTAGATTCAATGTTTTTTGACCTAGGAGAAGAATCTCTGTTTTGGACCCATTTAATTTCAAGGATGAGTCACTCATCCATTGATGTATATTGGAGAGACAGTCATGGAGATTGGAGGGTTCTTTTTTGGGGTGAGAGAGGGTCACCACCAGCTGTGTGTCATCAGCATAGCTGACGATGGTGACTCCAAATGGCGAGACCAGCCCCTCCAGTGGGGCCAGAGCAGAAATAATGACTCTTGAACAAGCTAGCACACGGCGTTCCCGACACCTTGAATTTGGCCTTCAACTTTAATAATAAAGTAGCAAGATCGACTTTTCCTCCAGTTCACAGACAGCAATTTTTTAGCAGCCCCAAAATATTTTTGTTAAATTTTACGGGACACTTTTCTTCTGCTTAAAGTAAGAACTATTCTTAGAGAACTAATTTCTATTTTTAGAAACTTCATAGACATTAGCTGCCCGCTGGTATGTTTATAAATATTTTTGAACTGTGATGAAGTGGTCTCGAACTTTTCTTCTGTATTAAGAGCCATTTCATGTGTAATTCTAATATTCAATTACTAATAATGTATACATATGCGTGATTATTTTAGCATTATTCTACTGCTTGAGTGCATATAGTACATATGACTATTTTTTTTCCTGTATGTTACATAATTTCAAAATGCATTATGTGTATTTTGGGGTGGTAAGGTATACACGATACTCTACAGTATGTTTTACTATGCCTAGATTCGTAAATATGGCCATAGTTAGCGTGGAGTGGGTGTGATGTATTCCTATAGGTTCTGTATCGATCCCCCTATTCCTGACCCTATTCTGGTTAACGAGTTAACTAGCAGCCATCCCATGATGCAGAAACCGTTATCTGATTACGCCAGACCACGGCACAGGAGCGCGTTATCTGATTAGGTCATAACGCTTGCCATCTAATTAGGCAAGCAATATTCCTCCAGCCCCTGATAAGGCATACGGAGTTCTCAAAACAAATCAAACCTATGACAACCTGGGAAAAACCCTGCGGCCATTGTTTTGATTTCACCGAGAACTTCAGTAAAAGAATGCGCGAACAACCAGCTCGTATGACATCCTTATTGACGTATCTATGTCCATCCTTACGTCAATCTCGGCACCTTACAGGTATAAATATTACCGATATTGCCTTAAGCAAACACACGCGGTGGTGACGAGATCGGAGCAGCGAGACTTCCCGAAGCCCAGCAGAGAGCGAAGCCCACTAGCTGCCCCGCCTTCCTGATGCGCTGAGAACGAGACGCTGCCTTTCTCCTGCCGCGAAATCCAGCTCCGGCGCTTCCGAGCAGCCCTTGCAGGCAGCCTGGAATATCGAGACCAAAGATGAGAGATACCATCCCTCAATCATCCTAGATTCAAGGTACGGAACTGAATAACCCCTTGCAGAGAATTCTTGAATCAGTCACTTGGCAAAACAAACTTAACTTAAACTACTACTTTCTATCCCCACCCACGTATTAGGCTTAGGTCAGGTACACCGGGGTAGGCGTGGTTAGAAGCACCAGTTGAGTACGATTAGTTAAATGTATATGTGTATGTATCTATTCTGTCCATTTTAAATAACGTATGGCTTAGAAACCATATCAATGTTTTTACAGTATTATTTTATACTTCTGCTTTTATTGTATGCACTTTACTTAACCATAAGTATTGCAATAATATCGATTCATTTCTCTTGTACGAGAAAAGAGACTGATCAATAAATAACATCTTTTATTGAACACGCCCGTCTCTTCCTTTTCTCTACAATCTGGTGAAACTAAGAATGCACGTACTGACTGAGTAAAATAAGTTGTCTTTTGTTTTCACACGACTCTAGAGATACACTCTTGATTAGGGGAGAGCAAAGTTGTCATGTTCTATGGTTGTCAGAAACTAAATCCCTTCTCGTCTATCCAGGGAGGTTCAACTCCTCCTTGTCTATTCGAGAAAGTTTCTAGTGAACTCTGAGCTAGCTGGCAAACCCAAAACTTTAAGTCTAATATCGACAGTAGAAGACCTAGTTAACGTCTGGTCTATGTCTATACTATACATTTCTATTGTCATTTTTTATACTCCAGTATCATCGCCCATGTTGGCAAGGTAGGTAAAATTGATTTTATCAGAAGCAGGCATTGACACCATCCTCTTTGGAGCCATTACCACTAAATCCTTCTGCCTATATACAAGCCTACAGGACATTATGAGCATGGCCAACCTATCTTGGAATTTGTTTTCAAGCAATTTTGTTATAAACCGTCAGATAATATTATTTCTATTGTAATTCAAGAGTTTAAAATGTGCTTAAGATGAAGCGTTCAGCTGTCATAGAACCACAAATTATATAGCTATTATGCAATATTTTGTTACTTTCCCACCCCTTTGTTTATTCATGTATCCACTTTGGTTTACTGAATGTTCTCCTTTGATTACAGCGACAGATCAAAAGCCAGGTTAACATTTATGGGGAGTGCGCAATAATTGAGTCCTTGAAGCAAGAAGAGTTGGAGCTACACATTTCAAGACTATTTATACTGTTGGTTTTAATGTTGCTGTTACTTAATCTTGTTTTTGGAACTTGTAGTTTTTTGTCAAAGAACCATGGTAGTTGTAGCTATTTGCTGTGCTTTGAACTTAGAGATAGATGTACAAATCCGTTTGGCATTCCTAAAAGGTGATATTTTCAGAAACTGACTGTTTGCGACCCCAAAAAAGCCCTTTGGAATTTAACAAACCCAAAGTGCTATTCAGTACCATGTTAACGAATCGCAATTTGAGTTTGCGACCAAATACCAAATCGCTATTTGGAAGCGGCATGTTTAGGATGTCTCTTCCAAATACCATTTTGGAATGGTATGTATTAATATTTTGCAACTCAAATCCAGTAGCAAAACAGCAATCCTTTACTGACAATGCAAATGTAGTGGTAAGCCATTTGCAAACAGGCAGGGAGAATGTTGACAATGTTGACAAAACATTTTCCACAGCCTATTCTTAAAAAAACGTTACTTAACCTTTTCTTTTTTTTAAATGCATCCCCTTTTCCTTTAAAAAAACTGTTTATTTAAAAACAGTCACAGACATGGTGGTCTACTGACATCAGCAGGCCACCATTCCTCTAATGAATGCATTTCATAATGTGTTGCAATGTGTGACCTACCTTTATAATAAAAAATGTTTAAAAGTGGCCGTAACTGGGATGGTAAATTGAGCTAAAGAATGATGATGGATTCAACCCAGATCTGTGACTGGGCATGAGTGTCTGAAAAGTTTAAGCGCTCTGTCCATCATCTCCTTGTGTTTGCTTTGTTTGCCCTAAGTTGGTAGTGTATGCCCAGACGTGGGTCCCTTGCTCACTTTGCCACTGGATTGAAGTTAGCCTGGCTGATGAGGGATGTTACCCCGAAATCGCTCCCCGGATGCTTATTTCCAGTCCACAGAAGAACAGATGACCTGGCTTGGTACTTCCGGCTGGACTGTTCCCATGAGGCACAATGTCAAAACTAATTTGCATATAGCTGGGTCTCAACTGGGTTGGCGAAGTGAGCTAGAGAACGATGATGGATTTAACCCAGATATGTGACTGGGGTGAGTGTCTGAAAAGTTTCAGCGCTCCGTCAATCATCTCCTTGTGTTTTCTACCTCATTAATATTCATGAACTAGGTCGAATTGCAACCCAAGACAAATATTTTTTTCAAACTGACCTTATGGTATGCAGAATGGAGTTGGTGAAGTTTGGTTTGCAATGCTTTATTGCATCCATTTTTAACATATCTGGCTTTTGTTTTTTTTACTAACTGAACATTGCTACTGTAGAATTAAAGCATTAAAAATAATGCATCGGGGGGCGGGGCTAGCAGCCGAGCATGGCGGCCGCTTAACGGAGGAGCTCCAGGAGTGAGGCGGCGTCCCACATAAATCCTGCAATAATATCCGGCAAAAATTACCTCTGACCGGGCGACCCGGGTTGAGGACCGAGCGTTGCTCACCGGTGAAAGTCTGGGAGCCGTAAGACATCGGGAACAGCAAAAGTGAAGCTCGGCGAGGAAAGGCCTACCTAAAGCCGCAGACACCGGACTCTAGTACAGGGGCGGTCCGGGCGGAAGTAGCGGTGTGGCGGACCGACGGAGCCGGAAGTTGGCGCGGAAAGTGACACCGATCGATACCCCAGTCTCAGAAGGCAGTAGGACTATCGCACAGCTGGGCGACAGCCCACAGGTGGTGGCAGACACAGGCGGGGGTCCAATTGATAGCGCAGAGACGGCAGAGCGGTGAAGAGGCACAGGAGCCGCGTAAGAGGAGCTGCGCCACGAGCGCCGGGCGCGTCCGAACAACAGTAAGGGAGAGTGGTGAAGTGGCTGCTCCCTCCCCCACCGGAACCACCTAGAAGACGGCCGTGAGGAGGACCACGAGGAGGCTGGCGGCATCCTGGCAGCGGTGGGCGGAGGTACACGGCGGCCCACGAGGTGCCGGCGACATCTGAGGGGGCGTCCCGCACCCAACTTGCCAGCGCAGGGGGGGTAAATCCTACAACCAACCCTTGTCGCCAGGGGCGAGACAGCTGAAGAGGCATTCTTTCACACCCCCACAACGTAGTGGCAATTGGGATGGCATTGGCACGTAACTATCGAGGGCCAACACAGTAGACCTCCGGCCCGGCGACCACCCGTCTGCACTAGCGCCGAAGCTGTGAGGTGGTGAGAGATACGCCAAAGGTAGAGGAGGGCATTGAGCGAGACACCCGAGGCTGCAGACACTGCTAAAACGGGAGACTAAGCCTGGTCGCCTCGCACTGCAGGACTTTGAGGACCCTGATGCCACATTACTCCCCCCTCACCCCTGACTCTCTTCCCCGCACGAGACTCCGACAGGGGGAAACAAGTGGCCTGCAAGTCACAGCCGCGTGCACACACCTCATCTTGCGGACAATTCCTTGAATAGACTGACAACATCGCACAGAGCTTGAACGCTCTGAGTCTCGCGCTGGATACAGGGGGACATCAGACGACCCGGAGGTTGTGGTCAGAGAGGAGAAGAGGTGGGCCACGAGAGAGCCCTCGGGACACGGTGAACACACAGCACAAGAGCGAGGCAGGCCCAGGGGGAACCATGACGGGCAGGGGCTCTAAACATAACTCAACGCAGGCCAAGCTCAACAAATTTGCTTATGACAGACACAATCCTCCCTGAACGGAAATTCAAACTACTCCAGGGAAGACGCCAGAAGGAGAACGAACAAAAAGAGCGACGCTGGAGGACGTTATCCGTGCACTGGCTCAAGTTCAAGCTACGGTGGGGACCACAGCCACAGAGGTCACGCTGATTAGTGCAGACTTTCAGAAAATGAATGAACGAGTGAAGCAAGTGGAAGTGGTAACGAAATCCCTGGTGGAAGACGTATCGGATCTGCAGGTGGCGATGGAGAAGATGGTAGCTGAAAACAAATCCTTAAGAGAAAAGATGGACGATCAGGAAGGACGCTCGAGGAGGAACAACGTTCGAATATTGGGAGTTCCGGAGTCAGAAGGTAAAGGTGCCATGGACCTCTATGTAGAAGACCTGATTAAGACGCACCTCAAACCCAAGGGACTTTCACACTTCTTCTTGGTGGAACGGGCCCATAGAGTGCCCGGAAGACAACCAAAACCAGGAGCCCCACCGAGACCGATCCTCGCGAGACTCTTAAATTTCCACGACCGTGACGCAATTCTGCAAGCGGCGAGGGTGTCTCCTGCCGTCCAAATCCAAAATTCTACGCTTGCCTTCTTCCCGGACTACACGGCAGATGTAGCGCGACGGAGAAAAACTTTTCTGGAAGTTAAGAGGGCGTTGCGAACCAAGGAACTGTCCTACTCTATGCTATTCCCGGCGCGACTTCGGGTGGTGGCGGAAAACAAGGTCTGGTTCTTTGACACACCGGAGGCTGCACAAGACTGGCTGGAGGGCTGGAGAACCACAGGTCACTCCTGCCGCCCGCGCGACAACACACGAGATCTCCGGGAGGACAGCCAGGCAAGATCGCAGAGGTCAGAAAGAAGCGGACCGCCTAGGTCACCAACGCAGGGCTCCATGGGAGCGGAAGGGGGTGTAGAATCCTAAGATCCCGGTGTCATTAGAAGATTTATCCACTGCTGGACCACTACTGGATGGGCACTCTTGGACACTGGCCTGGGAAGCACGGAGGAGTGCAGGGTGGCTGCCCACTCCGGAGGACACTCCACCCCAGCGTGCAAGTAAACTGTTGAGGGGTTGGGTCAAGCACTCTGCTATGTTGGGGAGGCGGGCGGTTAAAAGCCCGATCAGCAGGGAGGCAGGGAGGGGGGCAGGGGAGGAGTTTGTTTGAAAGTTATTGAAGCTACACATGTAAGGTCGTATTTTGAAATGTTGACACTGTACTACATGGACCACACTGAAGGCAGGTACACCCCGAGATTGAGACCCAGTTTTCGCTACTTTCGACGCCGGTTCGACGATGCACGACTGTACTACCAATACATCTGAAGGGAGATTAGGGAGCTCACGGATGGGCTCTCTCCGGCTTATGACGTGGAATGTAAGGGGCTTGGGAGATAAGATAAAGAGGGGATTGGTGTTGCACGCAGTGAAAAGGCAGGGACCGACTTTGGTGCTTCTCCAGGAGACCCACCTCACGGGGGGGACGACAAAGGCCTTAGACAGAAAAGGATACAAAATGGCAGTTCATTCGGAGTTTAACACAGGTTCAAGGGGCACGGGAATATTAGTTAAGAAGTCTGCACAGTTTATTATACTTAGCACTAAAATAGATGCACGGGGTTGCTTTGCAGCACTCCAGGGACAATGGGAAGGGAGGCTCCTGAATGTAGTGTCAGTATACATCCCCCCGGCGCTGCACTCGGTAATGTTGCCGGCGCTTGGAGAATTTTTATTGGAACTACCCGAAGGGGACATAATACTGGGTGGAGATTTCAATGCTACAGTAGACACCCGGTTGGATAGGTTCCCAGAGATGCCTCAGAAGGGGGGTCCCTCTCGACTTCAGAAATTCCTGAATGCGATGGGCTTAATTGACATCTGGAGACATGCACATCCTGCCGCGAGGCAATACACAAACCGCTCCACAGTGCACAGTAGCTTATCATGGATAGACTACTTCCTAGCGCTAGGTGGCGGGTTGCAACACGTAGACACCGTCGACATACACCCCAGGGGAATATCAGATCACTCATCAGTCACGCTTGTGATCTCCACCCAAGAAAAATCACGCAAAAGAATTTACCCAATACACGCCACATACCTTAAAATTCCTAAGGTGAGGAAAGCACTTAAACTGGCGACTACACATTATTTTGCAGAGAACACTGAGTCAGTGCAGTCCTCTGCTCTCTTGTGGGAGGCATATAAGACGGTGTTGCGAGGGCAGGCGATAGCATCCATAACGGGACACAAAAGGGAGCGACAGAGTGAACTAGCAGAATTGGAATTGGCACTGCATGCTGCAACGGAGGCACACGAGACAAACCCTACACCTGACACTACCCACGACATGGCCCTGCGGCAGCAACAGTATAGGGAACACATGTGGCTGCAGTCAGTCAATCAGATGACAGAGACGGCGCACAGAATCTACGACTTAGGCGACAAGGCAGGGAAAATGTTGGCCTGGCTAGACAAGAGGGGAGGTAGCACCAGGGGTATACAGCGGATCTGTGATGGGCGAGGGACAGAACACACAAGCCCCGAAGAGATAGTTGAACTCTTAGCAGAATATTTTCAGGGGGTGTACACTCCTACTAATGAAGTGTCGGCAGAAATGGCACGTGCATCCCTGGGTCACATCCCCGTTCTGACACTTACACCGGAAGCGACCGCGGACCTGGAAGTGGACCTCACGGAGGAGGAAATAAAAAGAGCAATACACGCCTTAAAACCGGGTAAGGCGTCTGGGCCAAATGGTATCCCGATAGAATGGTATCAGGCCGCGTCGGAGAAACTTAGTGGACCCTTACTGGCTATGTATGCTGACAGTCTGGACAGGACTGAACTCCCGTTAGACCAGCGGACGGCAACTATTGCTGCGATCCCTAAGCCCGGAAAACCACCGGAGGAGTGCACGTCGTATCACCCTATCTCACTTCTGAACGCCGAGGTTAAAATCTTGGCTAAGCTTCTCCCACCCGGCTGATAGCGCACCTTCCACACCTTATACTCCCCGATCAATCGGGTTTCATGCCGCACAGGAATACTGCCCTCAACCTGCGTAGGGCGCATGGTGTGTTAGCTAGGGCTACCTCCCTACAGGACCCGGCGGTCATACTGGCCCTTGACGCGAAAATGGCGTTCGATATGGTGGAGTGGCACTACCTATTCGAGGTCCTGACACGCATGGGATTTGGCCCAAAATTCGTCGCATGGGTCCGGCTTCTGTACACTAAACCCGAAGCACAGGTGGTGGCAAATGGACATCTTTCTCGACCATTCCAGCTAAAGCAAGGGACCCGACAGGGTTGTCTGCTGTCGCCGGTGCTCTTTGCGATCGCATTGGAACCGTTGGCGACTCTGATACGCTCCACTCCGTTATTGAAAGGGATCACCTGGGCAGAAGGAAGGGAAGACCGCCTGTCCTTATACGCGGACGATATGCTGGTGTACCTGTCGGAACCAGAGAGCAGCATACCAGCGCTGCTGGCGCTATGCGATGAACAGGGTAGAATATCAGGATACACTCTCAACTGGGCAAAATCGGAGATATATGTCCTGCACGGCCCGGCCCCCACACTACGCGAGGACTGCCCCCTCAGGATGGCGGGGCCCTCATTTCGATACTTGGGGGTTCATGTCACTAAAGATGCCAATGAGTTTTTCCAGAAGAACCTGACACCGCCACTGGAACGACTAAAACAGGATGTTACATTTTGGGCAACGCTGCCGCTGACCCTGTTAGGAAGGGCAGCACTTTATAAGATGATGTCCCTGCCCTGGTTTTTGTATATCCTAGAAAATACGCCATACCCTGTAGCGCCGGGATATTTTAGGCGAGTAGCTGCGCTGATGGCCGGCCTTATGAGGAACAATCTCCCGGCGCGCATTGCACAAGTGAATCTGCACAGGGGATGGTACGATGGTGGGATAGCGCTACCCAACCTGCAGTTGTATTACTGGGCCGCCCAACTGAAGCCCATTAATCAATGGCTTCATGTACCACAGGACGACCCGGTTTACAGGGCGGACAGGGTGCTACTGGGTACACACAGCATGCTAGCGCCCCTCTACGATAGGCGGAAAACACGCACGCTCACTGGACCAACGAAACTTACAGTATCAATGTGGCACACGGCACAAACAAAACTAGGCTGGAGGGGGAAACTCACTAGACTCACCCCATTGTGGGACGCAAGGGCACTAGGCAATCTGAGACACAGTAAGGGGTTCGCGCTCTGGGATACCATTGGAATATCCACAATAGGAGATCTGTGGGAAAAAGACACGGTAATACCCTTTGAGCAGCTGAGACAACGGTATGAGTTGAGACACACGGAATTGTACCGCTATGTACAAGTGCGACACGCTCTGTTAACAGCCATTCCGCGTGACACATCACTCCCAGAAGCATCTCCCCTGGAAGATCGTCTTCTCACAGATTACATGCCAGACAGGGCAACGTCACTCACTTATCGTAAATTACTGAATAATCTACCGGACCCGACAGTAACACTGAGAGACAAGTGGGGGGAGGACATAGGAGAAATGGATGAGTCCGACTGGAATGCAGCGCTGGCGGCCCCTAAGGAGGTGGGCATATCATCTAAATTGAGGCTTGTCCAGCTTAAAATTTTGCACAGGGTGTACTACACGAGGAAGATGCTTCATACAATACAGAGGGCGCAACATCCGTATTGCCTTCGTGGATGCGGAGAGGTGGGAACACTATTTCACACGATCTGGGAGTGCCCTCACATACAGGAATTTTGGAGGCAAGTAATGCGTACTATGTCCCAAGCATTGGAGGTATCCTTGGTCCCTGAACCCCGGGTGTGCATGTTAAATATATGGGGACTCAACGATCTTTCCAGGTACGATCAGCAATGGGCCACGATAGGCATGATAATAGCAAAACGCGATATAGCACAAAAATGGGGAGCGGTAAATACACCCACACTGTCACATTGGTGCACAAATATGGACAGGGTCATGATAATAGAGAGGACAGTATACACCACCAGAGCATGCCCACGAAAATGGAATAAGTTGTGGACCCACTGGAACGTATACAGGTGAGACATATGCGAACCACTAGAGGAGGATGACACATTGACATCAGATGAAGAGGGGGACGAAGACGTAGGACCATGACAGGGATGGGGAGTGGAAGGAACCAGGGCTTTATCAAGGGTAAGATGAGAAGGGGAGAGGAGGGTGGGTGGGCGGGGTGACTCATGATTTCTGAATCCTGATTGCCACACTAATCGGCACGACTGTGACAGAATATGATGACGACAAACTAGTGGGTCTAGGCACTGCTCCCTTAGGTTAGTCGCTCGAACCAGGTGAATTGGATTGGGGGAATTACACCTGTCACTTCTAAGACCTATGACCTAATGTGGTAGCTTCTTGTTAAGTTTGGTTACGTTGTAAAATACAAAACAGACCTCTGCAACCTAGTATAAGAATTAAGAACTGATTGCACGTATTGATCTATGGCGCCGCCGTACCCCTGGGATGTCGACGTATGGGCTGTGTACTTCTGAACGTATACGCATACCTAAAAATGACGCAGCCGGCCCCACGGGTTGTAGGCCTGATGCTGTGTAAGAGTTCTATGGTAAAATAAAGGTCTTAAAAAAATAATGCATAATCCTTCCCTTTGTGGCGTTAATAGAACAGAAACATTGTATATGGGATAAAATGTTGGTTTCCTGCAAAATTGTCAGGATAATTTCATAACATAGCAATAGGTCCTCTGTTTGCTTTAATAATCAACCGAAAACTGTTTTGATAGCTCTGAACACTTTTTTAACACTTTTTCTCAGATTTCTTTATGTGGTTTCTGTTTTCGATTTATGTTGCAGAAGAAAAAAAACCTACATTTTCCTAGAATCTTCTTACTGGTGAGGACTTAAAACACAGACTAGGCAGGTAAAAAAAACGGCCAGATGGCAACCATTCTTAGAAAGAAAGCATTAGGTATTAATTGCCTTCATTTTAAGCCTTTGTAAGTCAAAAATATGCTGTGTGGACAGGTGGCGGCATAATAGCCTGCTGTGAAGTGATGAATTAATGCTGGAGGTCTACAGATGCTAATATTTATTTAGTATTAAATTGAGTTTTCTGCATCACCTCGTAAGTTCCTTTGTGTCTACTCGAAAACTCTGCTGTAGGTTAGACACACATCTCTGCAGATCTTATACCAGATATAGTATTATTTCAGTATTTTTCCACATAGTCAAAAAGTCTTCCTGCATAAATCCTGGTTCAGCATGGTGGTTTGAGTATTGTTGTAGTTGCTTTAAAATGTAAACAGTGGACCATGATCATTGTGAGTCTGATCATTTCGCATTATTCTGAGGCAGCATCATCAGTTTACTCATTTGAAAAATCGGACTCCCCCTGCTTAACTGATTTTCTGCCTGCAGACTCGGGGGCTTATTTAACAAGCCCCTTGCGCCTACGGTGCGTCACTTTTTATACGGGAAACCGGCGGCGCAAGTGGCTTGTAAATAAGCCCCTCAATGCCTAAGAAATTTTTAGTTGTGCTGTCAACCCGCTAACATCCATTTCGGGTACTTCCTTTGCCTGCCCGATAATAGTAAAAGTTGCCCCTTTCAGAGATTTCCATTGCGTGATGGTGCTGAGTCAGATTACCTTCATTTTACTACCCTTTTAACTATATTATGAGAAGCTTCGCCTTTAATTTCCATTTTATGGTTTCTTGAATTGAGATCAGCAAAAAAAAGAAAGCGTTATGCATAGCTTTCGCTGTACCTGCCTTTTGAAGACGCACAAAAGTGTGCTAAGCTGCACGAGACATATTTTGGAATTTTTGAGTCTGAAAAAAGTAAAAAAATTATACTCAAACACGTTTGGGCAGAAACCATCAATGACTCAAAAGGCCTGCAATCCATCCACCTGAAGACCCGTCTATTGAACTCGCTCACAGCCCAAAATTCTGTGCTTCTTTTCCTAATGTCCAACTTTCCAATCGTCTTCTTAGGCAGTCTGCAGGCTTTCTATATAGGCAAACTGGATTTGTAAAAGTGTAAAGACAATGGGGCCATATGTAGGTAGCCCAATGGCGATCGCAAATGCAGAAATTCGCATAATTTCTGCGTTTGCGATCGCAAATTAGGCAGTGTGCTATGTAGCACACAAACAGCCACACACAAAATAGGGAATCGCATTTAAGGAATCCCAAATTGCGATTCCTTAAATGCAATGTAGGTAGCACCCAAGTTGTGCGAATTTATGCTTAAGGAATCGCAAATTACCACTAACTTCAGGTTGGTGGTAATTTGCGATTTACGTGAAAAAAGCACTTTTTTGCATTTTTCAAAGTGCCATGTGGCACACATACATGCCCTTAGCGCATGTATGTGCACCACATGTGCACACATGTTAATTTCAGGGGTGCAAAAGGGTGTCCTATTGACACTCTTGCAACCTTGTAAATGCATTCTCAATTTGCGATTCTCTAATTGAGAATCGCATATTGAGAATGTCTTCCTATTCATTCCTATGGGCCTTCTAGTCCATAGGAATGAATGGGAAGGTATTCCTTTTTTGCAAATCTCAATTTGCGATTCGCAAATAAGGAATAGGTGGGATACGCAAAATATTTTGCTAATCCTACCTACATTGCGTTTTGCGATTCTCTAATTGCGATTCCCTAAAAATCGCAATTTGAGAATCGCAAAATATGTATTACCCACATATGGCCCAATATGCATAGAAGGTGTACTAAAGAGTTTTTAAGAAAAGGAAATAGAAGAGAAAACAGAAATATATGTAGATGTACAGAAAACGTGGAATCAAGCTGCTACCTTCATATATCTTCTTCATGGATGTACAAGCCTTGACTGAAAAACGTTTTGCGCACCTATATGTCACTTAAATTGAAAACCATTAATTTGAATCAATCATTTTAAATTTTGGAAGTGGAGACAATTGCGGAACATTGAGCATGACACAGCCTTATTTCACATCAGTGGGGCTGAGAATTGTTTCCATAAAGAGCGTGTCAGATCTGGCCTACTACCAGGGAGAGCCCGAGAGGTTTTTACACTTCAGAGCACCAGTGGCAGCTACTCGGGATCTGAAGTGATGAGGCAGAGTGGGTGGGGTACCAAAATAAGAACAGACAAAAAAAAAATACAGAACTTACCTGCCACTGCGGTTGCCCCATTGCTCCGATCCCGATCCTGGTCCAGTCCCGGGCAAGTCACACTGCACAGGCTCCCAGATGCCAATTCCTGGTGCTTCTCTCATGCTGGAAATACCATTCCCCCAAAACACACAAGATGATGGACGGAAAGTTGCACAATGGCAAAACATTCACCGCCAGTCACAGATCTGGGTTTAATCCATCGTTATTTTGTTCACCAAGCCACCCCAGTTCAGACATGGCCATATGCAAATCAGTCTTGACCCTGTCATGGGAACAGTCCAGAATGAACTGACAAGCCATGTCTTCCCTGGACCGGAATCAAGCATCCTAGGACCGGTTTCTGGCTATCAGCCTTCATCAGCCAGGATAGCTTGACTCCAGTGGCACGGGTCCCATGTCTGGGCATACCCTTCCCATATAGGGTGAACAGCAAAACACACAAGATGATGGACGGAATGTTTCACCATGGCAAAACATTCACCCCCATTCACAGATCTAGGTTTATTCCATCGTTATTTTGTTCACCAAGCCACCCCAGTTCAGACATGGCCATATGCAAATCAGTCTTGACCCTGTGCCTCATGGGAACAATCCAGACCAAACTGCCAAGCCATGTCTTCCCTGGACCGGAATCAAGCATTCTAGGACCGGTTTCTGGCTATCAGCCTTCATCAGCCAGGTCGCTTTTCTCCACCCAGCTGTATAACGCAGCCAGGTGGAGAAATGCTAAGTGTGCATGATGGTTTGGCTGGCTTAAGATGGCCGGCCAAACCATCATGCGCATCATGCGCATCATGCGCATTTAGTAGTGCCCATCACCCCTCCTCCCCACTGTTGTTGCACATAGAGTGCAGAGCCTTGCCCCCTATGACACGCTCGCTGCCAGCCGAAGGTAAGAAGAAAAATAAAATGATAATAAAATTGGTCTATTATCATTTTATTTTTCATTGCTTAACTCTGCTACCACCTAGTGGGGTGACACTCCTCCACCATAACGGAGGAGCCACCCCTGTAGAGAACATGAGGCATATTTATACAAGAGAATTCCTTAGACTAGTGGTTTTTAACCTGTGGTGCGGGGACCCCTGGATGTCCACGAAACCTTCTCAGGGGGGTCTGTGACTACTTAGAATATTAAATAATAGTAGCAGACAAACACACTTTATGTAAATTAAGAAACAAAGTAAAAATTGTGAAGTAAATTGAAATTTGTAGCAAAAAATTAAGTTGGAAGCCCCCGATGGATACATGGCAGCAGTGCAAATGCAACAAACAGAGTATAGTATGACGATGAGTGGCCTAAGTTAAAGTTAGAGAAGCTCCAAACTTCCAATTAAAATTCAAAATGTATTGCTGTTTTACATTTGTTTGTAAATTAAATTAAATATTTCCTCAATTGCATATTTGTTTGATGAATGTTTGTTTCTGTATTTTTGTATTCAAATCATTGAAAATTCTTACACTGGGCTCCCCGGCTTCCAGTAATAACTCAGTAGTGTCCCTAGAATCCAATAATGATTAATGAGCGGTCCCGGGTTCCAGTAATGATCAACTGAGGGTCCACAGACGACAAAAGCTTAAGAACCACTACCATAAACACTTACATCAGAGAGACACTGAAACATCTTGGCACAAGATAAAGCATGACAGACCCTGTTATGAGAGAGAACCTGATAAGCACTCCTGTAGAGTGAGCATGGGTTGGGGCTGTGACCCATCCTGTACTACAGGATAATTGGCTGAACCTTGTGAGGACTTACATTGTGAGATTTGTAGGACATGTAAGAGCACCCCTCTATACAGGAGTTAATACATATGAAATCTGCATAACTTGAACTTTGCTTTCTGTGTGAGGCATAAGCCAATAATCAAGTCTTATAGCCCAACGATGGATAATTCTGCCGCCTAGGCTCAACAGCTGTTTGTCTTTGTGCCATAATAATGGTATTCTGTTGTGGACTTAGAATGTCATATCTGAGTTACCTTAGTTACAGCATCTGCCTCTTGACTGCATGTGCATTGTATACATGCATCTATACATACCTGACAACTTACAGTCTCTATAACAAAGAACACATTCACCTAAAATAGCCATGACCTATTGGCTTTGACAGTGACTGTTGAATTTTGTATTCAGCATTCCCCAGTAGTGCATGTGTTTCCTTTCTGTGTCCACTGGCTTTTTGTCTTTGCATGCTATTGTTTTACTACTCACCACACTGTTTGTCGATGCTCACAATCTACTACCCAGCCTGCTCTCCATGTAAATTTTTGAAGCATTATTTTTTTACTAGGACCCAGCAGCTGCAAAGTTCATTTTTTGCACTTCGAGCACAGTTGTTTTTTATTTTGTTTTACACGTTAATGTGCTGTTATAACATAGCCATCTGCCATGTTAAGAAAATAAATTAAACATTTCTGCCATGCTTAACTATGCATGTGTACACATCGGTGGCTATCTAGGAATGGGTTTTCCTTCATAGAATACCTATTCAAATCAAATGAAATCAAAACAAATTTATAAAGCGCATGGCTGCACTAGCTAGAGAGTTCCCGCGCTGCAACAAGAACCCGAGTCAGGCAGATGATAAACCACAGAAATGATCAAACAGTAGTGTAACCAAATGGGAAAAGCCACGTCTTGAGCTTTTTCCAAAAAATGGTCTCCGATGATTCCAGCCGGAGCCCAATCGGTAGCTTATTTCAATGAGAGGCCGCTAAAAAGCTGAAAGAGCGCCCACCCATCCTGGCTCTTCTGATGATCGGGATATTGTATGATTGCTGACTTTTTCATGTGCGCACATAGGTGCAATTGGTAAAACGAATTGACAAAGCCAATATCTAGGCATTTTACAGCTCAGACCTATTAGCTTTGCCAATGCTTGATTTTCTTTTCATACTCTTGAAGCAAATTTTATGTTTACGCAGCTCTAACCATTTTCTTACTAGTCAATTATGACTTGGGGGACATGTATTTTATTTGTGCATGTTTCCATAAGCAGGAGGCTTTAGGAAGGGAAATGTTTTTTACTGACAATTTTTGCGCCCTACAGCTTAAAGTTCAAACAAAAACAACTCCAAATCAGCAAGGTCAGGAAAAGCATACCATTAAATTAGGTGAATGTAACATCTGGTACCTACTGCATGGTTAGCATAACTGCAGTATCAGGAGGTAGATTCATGAGAATCCCTTTTAATTGCAAATCCTCAAGTTTTGTAACAGTTAGCCTCTTGTCCTCGTTCCTAAGAGTTGATTCAATTCAAGGAAGTCATCCCCTTTTTTCAGAGGCTCCCCGGTATTTTCAGATTAGATGATCTGTTTCAAGAGGCTTCAGCAACTGAACTGTAAAGAAATATCCAAACCAGACACCAGGGACCTGATGTCCTAAGAAGCAGGTGGGGAAAAGTTGTCTCCGATTTTGTGATGTGACATCTGTACTTATCTTTGGGGTGGCTTCCTACTCAGCACCAAGAGACCTTTGGTGTATGTGTGCTCAATAAATTCCCTATAACATAACATATAACATAACTATTAGGTTGCACCATAAAATCTGAAGTTGTGGGGGTAAGGGGTGTCATAAAATGAACCTGCCTAATTAACATTAATTAGGCAGGTAAATATTTGCGATCCCCGATAAATGGCGACAAACACAAGGAGGGTGGACTGCAAGAACGGCGTGCCACCATCAATGGGTTTGTATTCCCAAATCAATCAGAACACTGTTTTTTAAAGCATCCCACGTTCCTTAAAGGACCACTGCTTGGTCTCCCTAAAGTTGTCGGGCAGGTTTTACATAGCAGAAGGTGTGCCAAGGGGACTCCTTCCACTTTCAGAATCACTTACCACCTTCTTCGAGGTGTGAGTAACTGATCAATAGTTTTTAAACTGATACAAACAGTTGAGATACATTAATAGGAAGGGATACCTTTCCCTTTCAGAATCACTTACCACCTCCTTTGAGGTGTGAGTAACTGATCAATAGTTTTTAACAGCAATTGTTGTTGCAAACCATTGATACAAACCATTGTGATACACAAGTAGGAAGCGACGCCACTGTTATGCCCCATCCTCCTTGCAATTCAAAATAGTTTGCAAAACCCTTTTGCGAGTCAGAAATGCTTTTCCCATTTGCAAAATGAGCGTAGTACAAACAAAAATATTTGCGTTTGCAAACCCTGTGAGTTTGAGAATCACTGGCTTTGTGAACTCAAAGGTGTTTAGTACAATATTTGGATTCAAATATAAGTTTTACTTGTTTGCCTTGCCTCATTATTATGCAGTACAAACATGACCTTTGTGCAAGGGAAGGATTTGCTGGGCCCGTTCCCTGAGCTGGCATAACTGCGGGGTTTTTACAGCATTGTCTACAATATCTAAGGACACTTGGCTTACATTAGGAATTGAAATATTGCCACATATATATATTTTTTTAAGAGTCTGTCATAATCATAGCATTAAAATATCAACAGACTCGTAAAAAGCTCTATTGCTACTTCACGTTTACAAGAATGTGACCTTTACCTTGACTACACACAAAAACATACATAGGCAAAGACATTCAGTGTACGCTGCGTTATTGAACACGTTCTTATATTCTATGAATAAACTGTCCTGATAATAAAAGGCCAATAAAGCCATTCCCACAGCTGTAGCTTGGTTTGCTTTTGGCGAGCTCTGAGGTCTCTTCCATTCCCTTACATGGGCCCGAGGCCTCGCCGCCATCGCGGCTCGAGTGTGGCGAGGAAAGGCCTCTCGCGTCGTGCACGCATTCCAACGCGCGCTGCTTACAATTTCTGGTATTTCTCAAGGGTTGGACATTATCTTGCAAAAGCGTCATTAGAACCACTTGACCAAGTACCAATGGGAATGGAAACCGTTTTCAGAGGAGAGGTCTGTGTGGCCCCGGGATTCGCCTTTAACGTGAAAACAACCGCGGCTGTTAAGAATTATGGAGGTACCCAAAATTCCGACATGACATTTGTGTGTGGTTGATGGTCTGCAGGAGCCTACCCTTCCCCAGTCCTTGCAGTTCTTCGATTTCCTCCTCTGCTCCGGCGTCAGTCACATGTTTTTTTTGTTGCTTTATCTTTGGGTCCAAATTCTCATATTTTATATTGTTTGGTTCTGTCGTACACATTACCTACACATCACGGTAGATGCTTGTTATTTAGGGCCACATGTAGTGTAGCTTTCTTTTGGTCGCAAATGACCTATTCGCCGAATCGAGCCGTTTGCGAACCAAAAATTTTTTTTCCCCTATATACAAAACCCTATTTAGCAAGTCGGGGTATTAGTAAGGGGCGTATTAAGGGCGTCCCACCCTAATTGTGACTTGCAGTGCTGTGTAAGAGTGTTTTGAGACCGAAATACAGTCGCAAAACATTCGCTATTTAACACCAAATTCATTTTGGTGCTAGAGCATTCTCAAAAGAGAAGGTGTCTTGTGAATGCATGCGAAAACGGTTATTAACCCCTTCCGTGCAAGGCATATTCCCCCGCTGTGCTAGTGGCCGGGGGGCACGCACAGCGCCCCGGCGCTCATGACGAGCTCAGCTCGTCATGAGGCACAGTGCTCGTGTGCTCATGACGAGCTGAGCTCGTCATGACCACACCCTTTCCCGTGGAACGCTCAGCACAGCAGAGGAATTATCCCCGTGTCTGAGCGTTCCACGGCTCATGACGAGCTCAGCACCGGAGCGCCGTGCCTCATGATGATCTGAGCTCGTCATGAGCATAGAAAAGGTTAAGAGCAGGCTGTGGTCCGATAGACCATTGCCTAATCTTAAAAAAATTAAAGGAATACTTTTCATTTTTATTTTTGAAATGCATTAAGGAAAACAGATTACATTAAAAAAACAAAAAAAAACTTTTCTATATTCTTAAAGCAAACACGGACATGGTGGTCTGCTTTTTCCAGCAGGCTGCCATCACTGTGTTTTTTAGAGATTCCCAGTGGGTTGCAAATTGTGATCTACCTCATGAATAATAATGAGGTAGGTCTTTTGAAACCCACTGGTAATCGCAAATAAAACTCAATGAAGTTTCATACATTTGGAATTGCGACTTCCTAGTTGCGATTCGCATGGAATCGCAATTAGTAACTCACAATTTCAGACATTAGTACATGTAGCCCTTAATCTTTTAGCATTGGAAACAAAGTTAAAGACATGTTGAAAGACATTTGCAATCAAGAAAACTGTGCACAGAAATGTGATTTTATTATTTGAAACATATATTAAGTTTATGGAGCACATTGATAAATGTCAAAATATTTGCAAGACAGGCAATTAAGTGTCATAAAGGGCCATGTGAAGATGGAAGCTTTACCAATTTTTAAAAAAGTTTACAAGCTTGGGGCCTAGTTTACAAATGTCCCTTACACTTTTTTTTGCTATTCACGAACTGCGAGTTAACAGTAAGAGTTTGATTTTGACTTTTGGTGCAGCGGGAGATATGCCACTGTCAACGTCATGCACCCGCTGCGCCAAAGCCTTGGTCAGGCTTCCCACCGATTAGAAGTTTCCTCCTGCCTGGTGGGCTTTTTTTTGGTGTTCCCATGTGAGTGCCTCTCAAAATGGGCACCGCAATGGAAATGCCAATAACAGTTCCTACACCGCATTGACTGTAAGTCCATGCTGCGTAGGAACTGGTGTGCATGGCATACAGAGGGGTACATGTTGAGCCCCCCTGTTGGCATCCACATTGCTTGAGGCACGAGGGCCATGTAGGGCCCCCTTTGTTTCCTCTGAACCGCCATTAACACCATGGTGGATGGGAAACTCGTAATATGCTTTGTGGGGTTATGCCCTCAGGACCGCCAAACCACTTGCAGGGAACAGCTGTTACCTGGCAGAGGCCCAATGGTGGTCTGACCACCCAAGTCTTAATGTGACGGTCGGAACGCTGATGTGGTTGTGGCTGTACCACCACCGCCGCACCACCACGAGTCTGGTCTCGTAATCTAGCACTAAGTTTGTGACTGTGGAGATTCCACAGTCATAAACGTAATATTAACTCACAGTTTGTGACTTAGCAAACAAATAGGACACTTACCCAAATGTTTAAGTTTATCTTTGTGAATCAGGCCCTACATAAACATTAAAAAAGATGGTGGATGTTTAACCAGCTATTAGTGAAATCGTAAATTTTCTCTGCAATTTACTCAACCGCTGGATAAATAGTAGTAATTATTTACTGTTTGACTGGAGGCTATTCAAATTTCAGAAAAAAAATCACTTTTTATGCTGCAACTAGATAAGTAGTAGAGATTCAGCACTGGCTAAATATTTATTTATTTAATTTATAAAGCGCGTGAGTCAACCCGGGAGGTGTATCACCGCGCTATAGGTAGCATAGCAGATAGTGCAAACCAGGAGACCTAAACTCAGAAGAGTTCTGTTTTGAGGAGCTTCCTAAAGAGAAAATAGTCTGAACATTTTCGAAGATGTACAAGTAGCTGATTCCAGTACTGGGGGGCCAAATAGAAGAAGGCTTTACCCCCTGTACGGGCTTTCCTGAAGTGAGGAATGGCAAGTATGGATTTTTCTCCTGATCGAAGGGATCTATTTGGCTGGTAGGGGATATGTTTTTCTGTTAAATAGGCAGGACCTCTGCCATTCAAAGCTTTGTGTACAATACAACAAATCTTGAATTTGACTCTCTTGTGTATAGGCAGCGAATGGAATTGACGCAGGAGGGGAAGGGAGGCAGTTATAGTTGGTACATTCTTAACAAGGCGGGCAGCAGTGCTTTTTACCATCTGGAGTCTATTTAAATAAGATCATTTTGCAGCAATCAGAAGGGCATTGCAATAGTACAGACAGCTTGTTACAAGTGCCTTAATGAGTGTTTTATGCACAGAGAGGGAAAACTCTGTGCAAGAGGCTCAGCATATTGAAACAAGATCCAACGGTGGCCATGACCTGATCCTTCATGGAGAGTTTCTGGTGAAGACGTACGCCCAAGTTCTTAACTATCGTCTTAGGGGTGGGGGAAGTGCCCATTTCAGAGGGACACTGTTAGACCTGGCACCATTGGCGTGGGTCTCCCTTCCATTGTTACTGTTGCCTCATGTATTTATGCTGGTATTAGATGCTTTGGGCACTGTGCCACTGCTATTTAGTGCCACAGTGCAAGTGCTCCCTATTGTAGATTGATGTATTAATCAGTGGTTCCATGTTTGGCTATTTGGTTTACTTGTCAGACCCTAGTCTAGTGCACTGAGTGTGCCCAGGGCGTATAAATCCAAATGCTGCTGGTGGACCTGCAGCACTGGTTGTGCCACCCACACAAGCAGCCTTGTAAAATGTGTCTAATGTCTGCCATTGCAGAGCCTGCATGCAGTCTGGTACTGTCATGCTGACTGGGCAAGTGCACCCACTTGCCAGTCCCTAAACCTTCCCTTTTCTTCATATCAGTCACCCCTATGGTAAGCCCAAGGGCAGGGTGCATTGTAAGTATAAGATAGGACAAGCCCTGATGTGTGTGGCATGTCCTAATAGTGAATTACAGCCATTTTCGTTTTTCACTGTTGCAAGGCTACCTGTTCTCCATAGGCTAGAATGGGCTGTTAGAGTTATTAGATTTTATAATCCTAACTGTCTCAGAGAACATGGTAGAAATTCGAGTTTAGTATGCCTGAACTTCGGATAATAAAATACATCTTTTAGTAAAGTTTATTTTAATATTCTTTGTTTGTAAATACCACTTTTAGAAAGTAGGTATTTGCTTGTCTAACCATTCAAACCTGCCTCTGCTAGGTTGTGTATTCCTATGTCTGGTTTTGTGAGTGACAGGGCTGGGGAATTCCAGGAGACAGGCTGAGTCACCCGGTGGTGCATAGAGAGATCTGCATCTACATGGGAGGGAGGAATTGCACATGAACCTTGAATAGGGCTGTGCCTGCCTTCCACAATGCTGGCTCCACCCCCTGGGGAGCAGCTGATGTCTCTGCCCTGCACACTGAAAGAAGAGAAGGAGTCCTGTAAACAAAGTACTCCAGGACTGTACTTGCCTTCCACAATGCTGGCTCCACCTCCTGTGGGGCGTCTGGTGTGCTTGCCTTGCACAGTGAAAGGAAAGGAGAAGTCTGGTAAACAGAGTGCTACAGAACTGATTTGGACTGGGCAAAGCCCCCTCTCCCCTCAGAGAAAAAAGGATTTTTGGGTATGAATATTGGAACCCTGATCCCATGACATTAGATCACTTTGGACTACAAGAAGAAACCTTTACTGAGGAGAGGGACCTGAAGAAACCGAGGAGAGACTATTCCCAAGCTGAAGTGCTGCTTGGGGGATTGGCCTGCAGAGGTTGCCTTCCTGCCAAAGGAAGGAGAAAGGAACTTTGTGTACTTTGCTTTCAACTTGTACAGGATCTCCAAGGGCTTGGAAAAGAGCTTGCCTCCTGCTGAAGTCTCAGGGGCAGCTATGCGCATTATAAATCCTAAATAAATAAACAGACTTCACTCCCCAGCTCCCCAGAGTTCTTTGTAAGTGCCTGCTGCTGTTTTGGGCCTTCTTAGGGACTGCGTGTCGTAAGGAGCTGGAAGCGCGACTCAACGAGAAGAAGCGTGTCGCCGTCGCTGTGCTTGCTGTCGCAACTCCGGAAGAGGGTGTCGCCGCTGGAACTGTAGCACTGCACCGCATCGGAGAGAAGCGTGCCGCAACGAAGAGGAAGTGTGTCGCCGTCACTGCTGCTGCCGTCGCTACTCCGAAAGAGGGTATCGCCGCTGTAATTGTCACCCTGCACCGCATCAGGAGAAGAATCCTGCAACGAGGTCGGAGCGTGTCGCCGTCGCTGTGCCTGCCGTTGCAACTCCGAAGGAGGGTGTCGCCGCTGGAATTGTCGCATTGCACCGCATCGACCAAGAGCACCTCGCATCCCCAAGAAGCGTGCTTGAGCTGCTGCCGTCGCATCTTGGATGTCACCGCTGTAGTTGTCGCATCGAGCGGAAGCTTCACGCATCGTGGGAGAAGAGCGTCGCCACTGGAACTGTCGTCATTGCATCGTAAGGGTGTCGCCACTGCAGTCCACGCATCAAACCGAGAACTTCTCGCATCCCCGAGAAGCGTGCCGCATCTGGAAGCTCTTCACATCTTTATTTCTTTGTATCTGAACTTTGCCATATTTGCCATCGCTGCAACATTGCTTGTCGTGGAAGCACACCGCAACCTAAGGTACATTGACGCAGTGTCGCATCTAAGAACTGAATTGAACTAAGCTTAGATCTACCTTTTTAAAGAAATCTTTTTGTGTTTTTTTGTCATTTATGGTCCTGTGGTAACTATATAAAGTCTACTTATTTTTCATATAAAACCTGTGTGGTGTCAATGTGTAGTGCTGTCACTGGGTTACTGTATGTGGTCACAACTACTTAACTTACAACGCCTCTGAAGTAAAGCCCTTCTGCTCATGCCAAGCTACCAAGGGGGTGAGCAGGGGTTATTTGGGAGTGTAATCCCCTTATCCTGACTAGAGGAGAGGGTCCCAATTGGTCACAAGTACCTACCTGTGCCAACTAGAGACCCCCAAATCTAACAGACACCATTCGGGGGACCAGAGCGAAAGGGCATCCTCGAAGAGCATGATCTCGGCTTTCCCAGCATTCAGCTGGAGAAAAGTGTCCATCATCCCAGAAGTGATTGGTTTAATTCCCTCAGAGAAACAAGACTGGGTATTCGGGGTATTTCTGTTGAATGATAGTAGGAGCTGAGTAACGTTGGCATATGAGACCAAAATTGTTAGAAATGGGGGCCTCTAGTTGGCAGAGGTAGGTACCTTTTACCAAATGGGGACCCTAGTTAGGATAAGGGAGTTACACTCCTAAAATAACCCCTGCTAATCCCCATGGTAGCTTGGCACGAGCAGTCAGGCTTATCTTAGAGGGAGTCTGTAAAGCATTTGTACAAAACCAACAGTAATACAGTGTAAGTACTAAAAAAGGACACCACAGCAGTTTAGAAAAATATCCAATGCTTTTATATATTCAAGACAAGACCAAAAACAATAAAAATCCACAATACAGCACTTAGAAAGCTTCAGTTATCAAAATAACCTTCAAATACAGTTTGTTGAAGTCGATAGCTCTGTCTGGGTCTATCATGGCATCGTGAACAAACAAATCCAAACAATTCTGGCTGACCCCGATGTCGCGGGCCAGCTATGGTGTCAGAAAGACCCGCAAAACAGTGCCTTTAAAAATGCAGGGCGTCGGCAACCTCTCGTTGAGCTTTCGAAAGCACGGCATCCGCAGGCGTTGGTTCCGGAGGTCGGTGCAGGAGTCGTCGGGCCCTTGAAGTCATACACGTTGCAGATCAAACTCCTCACGGTTGAAGTCATGAGCTCTGGCAAAAGCGGACGTCAAGTACTGCTGTGTGAAGTGCAGCGGTGCGGTGATCCATGTCTTCAGGTCGCGGTGCGAGCAGCGGCTTGATGGCTGGGTCAGATGGCATCTTCAGTGATACAATCACAGTGCAAGCTGCAGAGTCGTTGTTGCTGAAGTGCTGTCGTCGGCTGACAAACTGGAGTCGAATGTGCCGGCGACGGTAGGCCAAGGTTGCAGTGCAGGATGAGGGTGGTGCGTCTTGCAACTTTAAGAGCGGTTCTCTCGAACCACAGTGCAAGCAAAGGTGTTGATTTCGGCATGGAGCAGCATCGTCGGGCATACTAAGGTGGCGGCGTGAAGTGAGGGGAGCCGGAGTGCAGTGCTCACAGGTCGGGGCGTGAGCAGCGGCTTGGTAGCGGTGTCAGCAGGCGTCATCGGCGGTGCCCTCTGCGGTGCCTTCAGGACATGGAGTCAGCGTCGTAGAAGGCGTCGGGTTGCTTTTTCTTATGTTTCAGCACAAAACGCATAGTTCCCAGTGCTGAGGGCAGAAGAAGTCTTTGCTGTTCCTGAGACTCCTGAACAGGGGGCAAGCTCTACCTCAAGCCCCTGGAGAAACTCACAAAAGTAGATTGCAGAAAGTTCAGTCCAGTCTTTTCACTGCCCCAGACAGAAGCAGCCACTGCAGGTCAACACAGCAAAGCACTCAGCAAACTGGTAGTTATTCCTTACAGCTTCTCCAGCTCCTCTTCTTGGCAGTCTTCTTGGTCCAAACAAGTTCTAAAATTCAGGGTTTGGGGCCCCACTTTTTATAGCCCAAAATTGTTTGTCCTCCCAGCCAGAACCATTTCTGCCCTCTTCATTCTGGCTTCCTGGCAGGAGGTGGAAATGGCAGACCAGGCCCATTCAGGTGAAAGGAAACTCCTCCCCCTACTCTAAATGCAGCCCAGGTCTATTTAGCCCTTTCCTGGCCCACCTAGATTATATAGAGCCACTGCCCTTCTCCAGCCCCTGTCATTCAGAACCCAGACAGTCAATTCACAAACCCAGCAGAGGCCTACTGGATGGCTGAGCAAGAAAATACCTACTTTCTAAAAGTGGTATTTTCAAACAGAGAATGTAAAAATCACCTTTACTAAAAGATGCATATTTAGATTCTGAGTTCCCGAATACTAAATTGTATTTCTCTACCTAGTTCCCAGGGCCAGTTATGTTTATAAGGTTTTATAAACAAACTTCCCTTGCTCTCCTATGGGAACGGGTACCCTTGCAATAGTGATAAACACAATTGGCTGTAATTCACTATCAGGACATGACACACACATCAGGGCATGTCCTGCCTTTCACATACCCTGCATCCTGTCCACAGGGGTACCCTGGGCCTACCTTAGGGGTGACTATCATGTAGTAAAGAGAAGGTTTAGGGCCTGGCAAGTAGGTGCACTTGCCAGGTTGACATGGCAGTCACAAACTGCGTGCAGACTTTGCTGTGGCAGGTCTGCGTTACCTTTTTACCGGCTACTTCTGTGGGTGGCTCAACTTGTGCTGCAAGCCCTCTATTAGCATTGGATTTACAGGCCCTGGCACTCTCAGTGTACTTTACTATGGATTTACTAGTAAATCCAATATGCCAGTCATGGAAATACCAATCCATAACACAATTTACAACAGGAGGACTTGTACTTTAACACTGAACAGCAGTGAGAAAGTGCTCAGAGACACTAAACCAGAGTCAAAACCAGGAGGTCAAAAAGCAAAAAGAGAGGAGAAACATGCCAAAAGATGTCAAGTCTAACAGTAATAATGCCACATTCTCTAAGTATTTATGTAATAGTAGAGGTTAGGTACTATTTGGCTGGCAGCCACGCAAATAGCAAAGCAACCTTTACACACTTTGGTTCTGCCACCACAAGTCAATATTAGTACAGTCACAACCATTTGACATAATTCCCTTCTCAATTGTGCAGTTGACAGTACCTCATGACCTGCACCACAAATCTTTAGCAGACAAGAAAAAACATACAGCATATTCTACACTTATCTCATCTGATTATCTTCAACTCCTTTACAATATGCACACACATATCACCAATTTAAGCAACACTCTTCTGCATCACATAACAATCTCAACTACAACTACATTTACAGGGCATAACCACATCTTCAACACAGCAACTGCCTTTGAAACCGCATCTTGGCAGTCTTCAAATTTGGGCTATGGGACTTGGCCATTACTCTGACTCGGGTTAATTATTTAATGCTCATCTTCTCATAACATAAACCATCTTCTTCTATCAAGTTCCATGGAGCGGTTAACCAGCATCAGGGCTACCACCCTGCCACTCGTTTTGTCTGTTTGAGATAGATCTTTGCCATTGTTTTAGAGACAGTCAGTAGCTGTACATCACATACATTATAATTACAATCACTAATCTGTTTTCAGACAATAATGAGAGTTTAGTATGAGCTAAAGGGTTTTATTAATCAAATCTTTTAGTAAATCATCTTTATTAAAGTCCCAAGTTAATTCATATTGATCTAAATCATCTATAAAGAAACAGAAATGGATAATCAATATTAGGTAATCAGATAATATAATAAATGTAATAAAGCAAATGGTCTATGTAAAACTTCAAACATCAATATAACAAAATGAGAAAAACATCTATCACAGCAACTATATATTCTCTCGAAGAATGCTGCATCTTCATATATGAACTCTTCACTACCCCATCAATAATCCATTTTGCATTCCTTAAATACCAAATTTTAGGTAATGGCTATTTAAGGAATGCAAAATGATATTTAAGAAAATAGCGGTTACCTGATAGGGATTCTTACAGAGTTGCAATTGCAATTAATTAATCTCTATTAGGTAATACTACTTCATTTGTTACTGTGGGCCGAAAGGCCCATAGTTGCAGATCATTTTGCATGACCTAATTTGCGATTGAAGGGGAATGGGAGCACACTGCTTCACCTCCCAGCACTGTTCACCCTTTAGCATCTTAGTAAATGCAGTTCAGTTTAACTTCTTACTTGAATTTCTGTTGAAGTATTTCACCAAAGTTGGTGCAGGTTAGTGCTGTGAATCTCTAGATATATGTGTTTCTTGATATTATCCTGCATCAGTAGAGATAAAAAACGAAATTCATCTGGGGTTGCTGAGAAAGCTGCACAATCCTATCAGGTCTCCGTACCTCGCACTGGTGCACAGGTGCATCTCCAAGAGCTCGACAGCTCTGTGGCTCAAGGGAGCCTTTTTAAACTGAAGGGGGATGAGGGCACACTGCTTCAACTCCCAGCACAGTTTCGTTTTTTATCCCTTCAGTTGAAGGATAACATCCAGAAACACGTCTAGAGATTCGCAGCACTAACCTGCACCAACGTATGAAATACTTCAACAAAAATGAAAGTAAGCATTTAAACTGAACTGCATTTTCCAGGATGCTAAGAGGCGAACTGTGCTGGGAGGTGAAGCAATGTGCTCCCATCTCCCTTCTACCTTATTTGTGATTATCTAATTGGTAATAACAAATGAGTAATGCAAAACCAAGGGTGCCCGGGGGCCTAAGGCCCCCCCTGAAGCACCCCCCAAAAAATGCGCACATGTAAAATACACACATGCCCCAGGTACATGTGTGCCCTACATGGCACTTTAAAAAATCATTTGGTGAGCATTTTCAAAAACTGCAAATGGTTACCATCGACTTGGAGTCAATGGTAATAGCATTTCCTAGATGCACAGTTTGCATTTCATAAAATTCTTGGTGCATGTGCTTAGAGAATCTCAAGTTGCGATTCTCTATTTGCAGTCGCAAAGTTATGTAATTGCAAAAAAATGTGATTACCTAAAATGTGCTGCCAAAGCCTTTCATACATCTTGAAAGGCTATTTTGCATTCGCAAACGGTCACATTTTACGATTTGCACCGTTAGTGAATGTTACCAGTGATCTTTGTGTAGATAGAAACTTTCTGTGGAAATATATGAAAAGATTTATTCAACTTTTGTTTATTATGAAAAACATGTTAATGGAAACGTGAAGAAATACACATTTTATGCACATTTAACGTTTCTAGTTAAGTCAACATGTGAAGCAATGTTTCTTTAGCCATTTGACACCTAGAGGCCCATTAGGATGTCAGGCGGATTGCCCCCGCCAGGCTGGCGGTAGCCACCGCCGGCCTGGCGGGGGAAATCCGCCCGACAATTACTACAATTTCATGCAATGAAGGCATTTTATTTTCACCAAGGCCACACAGTAGTTTCTGCACATTATTAAAATATTTTATTTTTACTGAGACGTTTAAAATGTGCCTACATGGTCAAATATATATTTCCAAGCGGAAAGGGAGAGGAGTGTGGATTGTTGTGGTTACTTAAAAGATTTTAAGACTTTCTAATCAGAGGCGAGAAAAAGTGTGTTGAGTGCTTTTGTCTGTATATGTATGCAAAGATCCCAGGTGAAATCCAACAGACACGTCACCATACCAGATTGATAGCACCTGTACCAAACTATTTATTAGAGAAAAAAATTAGCAGGGCGTGCAACATCCCAACACCCCCCCCCCCCAAGCTAGGCCCTTGTTAAGCCTGTGTTGTTGGATGTTTCACCACTTGTCCTTAACTGTATAGGACAAATCATCATTGCAATCGATATTTCTGATGTTATCACTGTTGTGAAATACACCTTTTAGTTTGAGTACTGAGTCAACCTCATTTGGACACTTCATGCCTGCCGTTAACAATAATCAAGGCCACTTGAATTATGGGATTTTGTCGTTGTTTTTATTCAGACAGTTATGGATTTACTGTCTGTGACACATTATCCCTCATCTGCTGCATATTCTGCAAATTTTCAAGAAAAAATTATGTGTTGCTGCACAGTGGAAGGCCATTAATAAAGGTTGATTGGTCATCTGTCTATTGTGTATTGCTATATTTGTGTATTAAACTAGTACTAAAGAGGTGAAACTTTACCCAGACAATGTTAGATTGGGATAAAATTATGAAATAATGAAGCAATGTTATTACAAAATGTAGCCCGTTGCATTGCATAATTTGCCTTTTTTGCTGTATAATTTAATAAACCCTGCTGCATAATTTGGTCCTCTCCTGCCACATAATTCTTGTGGCCCTGATAAATAATTTATGAACAGAATACATTTTGTTCACAGACAGACTCGTCTGCATCATCCAATGAATATCACCATTGAATAATTGCATTTTGTCAACTAAAAAAGTGAATATCAATTAAATAGTTATCATTAACAAGTGGAGTCAATGTTGTTCACTACTGTACCAAATCAATGACACGCCAGAAGATGACATTGATAAAATGTACAGGCCGGGTCGTGCCATCAAATCTTAAATAGTCATTATGATGGCAATACCACAATTAGACAAACAGCCAGATTCATCATGCCAAAATCGGCTCGCAAAGGGCCAGATTCTGAGAATCTGGCCCTTTGCCAGCGCTATTTTTGCATTTGGGATTCATCATCCCAAATGCAAATAATCGCAATTCTAGAAATCGTTAAATTGCGAATAATTGCATTTAAGGAATCTCAATTTGAGATTCCTTAAATGCAATTCATGAACCATTTTAAAATTGCGAATTCGCAATCTGGGGCCGCTATTTACTGCGAAGTCTAACTACGTGGTAAATAGCGAAAACTTAGAAAAATGCACTTTAGTGCATTTTTCTAAGTTGTATGTTACACACACACATGTCCTTTGGACATGTGTGTGCGCAACACCAGTGTACATTACCATTTCAGGGGTGCTACAGGGTGTCCTTTGGACACCCTGGCACCCTTGAATTCGCTTCCTTATTTGCGATTCGCTAATTGCTAATCGCAAATAAGGAATGACTCCCCATTCATTCCTATGGGCCTTTAGGCCGATAGGAATGAATGGGAAAGCCATTCCTTATTTGCGATTCGCAATTAGCGAATCGCAAATAAGGAAGCAGTAGAAATCGCAAAAAATATTGTGATTTCTACATGCATCCCGTTTTACGAGTCTTTATTAGCGATTCCTTAAAAATTGTTATTAAGGACTCGCAAAACAGGACTTTGATGAATCTGGGGGTTAGATTGTTTGTAAGCCAACACTATTTCTGTGCATTTCTGCTTCTGTCCATGGTCACTTCAAGATATGTGTGCCCACAGTTCAATTATTTTTCTGAGATCTATGACTACCTTTAAAAATCACACTTATTGACCCCATTGATGGAGAGATGAAGTACATCCAGGTGCCCATCACAAAAGCCCTGTGGAGTGTGCTTTGTAGGTTCCTCAAATTAAGCTTCAGATCATGGATGAGCGTGGTGGTGCCTCAGTGTACATATCTGGAATGTTTGCAGAACTGTGGTGATGTGCTGCACAATGCTCAGAATTGTTTTGCTGTGATGGATTAATTTCACACATGGCGTGGATATATATAGAGAGAGAACCAGATGTACACCTTGATGCTAGGAACCATCAGGCATAGGATGATGAGCAACAGGATGCACCAGCTGCATGACTTGATCTAATAGAACATCATTTTCAGTGGTTGTAAGTATCTTTTGTGTAAAGTGTGGAATATCTGCTGTTTTGTTTGTGATACATGACTTGTCCTCGTGTAACTTACACAGGTGTCTTGCTCTTGAGTGATGTAACTCTAGGCTGCTACTCAAGTCAAATGTTATCTGGTGATGTAATTTGATGGGAGGCTGCACATATGCACTCAGCAATGCATGTGATACGTATGATAGCAGATCATCTATATTGCTGTACATATATATGCATGTTCCATTCCAACCATATACCCCACAAGCGGTGTCTCATTGAATCATGTTTGCATCTCACAAATGTTGGTAAAGCACAGACCGCCATCAAACACAGCCTGGATATTGATGGATGGAAATTGATTTCTGTTGCATAACAGTGGGTCACGTTTTTTGCGTGGCATGAATATCTACAAATGCATGGCATATGGCTGAAAATGTCTTTGATATAAACCTTCACTCTGATGTTTATTGCATACACGGGAAATAGGTGCTGTCACTCATCTGGAAATAGCCTTGTTGCACATGATGGCAGCACTGACAGTAGTGTGACTAATGTTGGTATTGTTGTAATGATGTTCTCAGATTGAATGATTGATAATTAGCTGTCTGTCACTTTATAAATTGACACTGCATTAGACTCTGCATGCCACTATCATCCCTTCATGAATTAGCAAGGACAAGCAATCAAAGGAAAGGTTAGTTGTTCTTTAGCAGGTGAAATAGAACATAAAGATAGGAAACAAAAGTGTGACCATGGGCACCTTCTGACATGTGTATGTGGGGATGATGTAAGATGGATAGTACACACATTTCTGATGACTGGGTGGGGAAGTTTGCGCTGCTACTCACTGTACAATAACTGTGTTATGTGTAGGGAGATTCAGAGTTTGTATGACTGCTGTCTGTGAAATACCTGTTCTGTGTGTTTAATGGATTGTTGTGCTAAGGATGCCCTAGTGGTATCTGTCCTGTTTATTATGTTTGAGATAGTCTTTTCTCTACACAAGAGCCCAAACTGCACATACATATTGTTAATATTTGTTTATCTTGTGGCTGTAGTTCTTTGTGCCCAAACAGGCATATAGTAAAATGTAGCTATAAAGTTATCCTCAGAAAACAAAATTCTGAACACTCAGGGTCCAAGTCTAGATTTACCTTTGTGAATTGGGCCTTAGACTTTAGGTCTAAACTTAAACTTCAGGTCTAAGTTTACTTTTGTGAATGCAATGTGCTGTGATGCTAACTTGAGTTACATCATGCTGTGTCAGTTCACATGGAACCTACAGTTGGGCCAGGAGGAGAACACTTTCATGCCAGCCAAGGGTCCAGGATCTAGGAACACCTCTTGAGGGCCAGCACCCGCTCCAGCAGAGGCCAGCAGCAGGGCACAGGCAGGTCCAGTTGAGTCTAGGCAGCTAGGCAGATGTAAAACAGATCTTTGGAGCTTGTTATGTCAGTGTAGCTCAGAACTGGAGGTCATTCAGAAGCTCTTGGAGTCAGTCTGGTGGGTATGGGATCAAGGAGCAGATGCAGTCTTCCTTCGTCATGCATCAGTGCAGTCCTTCTTGCACCATCCAATGTGGCAGTCCTTCCAGCAGCAGGGCAGCAAAGCAGTCCTTATTCTGAGTCTTTCACAGGTCCAGAAGTCTGAAGGTCCAATATTATTCCTGGTGTTAGCTTTGAAATGGGGGAAACTTCTAGACTTTCCCCAACATCTGGTTCTGGAATTTCCTTCCTTCCCCTGCCCTGGTCCTGAGGGGACTGGGGTGACAATAGATTGCTGTGAAGTCTTTTGTGGGTGTGCTGAGGCAGTCCCTTTGAAGTGCAAGTGCATTAGTCACCTTTTGTTTCACAGTCTGAGAGGAATAAACAAAGGCCAGCTGTCAACTACACTTATTCATGTGCCCCAGGGTACAGACTACAAGCACCAAATGAGTAGAAAAAGAAAATAGCAACTTTCTAAAAGTGCTAATTTAATATTTTTGACTTAAAATCCAACTTTACCATTAAAGAGGGCTTTAAATTTCAATTCATTTGAAACCAAACTTGGAATTCCTTCTTGCTTGCAATGAAACCTTATCACAAATTATTGAGATGACACAATGTTAACCTATGGGAGAGGTAGGCTCTGCAGAAGTGAAACACTTATTAAAGAGTTTTTCATCACCAGGACATGTAAAACTTAAAAGTACATATCCAATGTTTTTAATGCACTACGCCATGCCCTAAGGGCTGTTTAGGACCTACTTTACAGATTACTTTTATGTATTAAAAGGAGGTTTCAGGCAGGGTAATAAAAGGATGTTTTGCCAGGTCGAACTGGCAGTTTAAAACTGCAACAAGGCTGCTATGGCAGGTCTGAGATATGTTTCAATTGGCTTTTTAAGTGGGTGGCACAATTAGCACTACAGGTCCACTAGTGGCATTTACATTACAAACTCTGGATACATGCAGTGCCACTTTACTAGGGACTAACAAGTAAATTGTACCATGTTTTAGGGTGAGAGCAGAAGCATTTTAGCACTGGGTAGCTATGGTGAAGGCACACAGTCGTAAAGCCAACATAAGCGAATTCAACAACACAGGAAGGATAAGGCAAAAATCTGGGGGTGACCCTGCAGAGAGGGCCAAGTCCAACACTTTGCGCAACATCATTATCTGCACCCTAATGCTTTAAATCATAAAAGCAAAAAAGCAAAAGGAAATGCATTTATAGCAAAGAAGACAGAAAGACATGACTGGTGAGTACAAAAGTACACAGACACATTTAAACTGATCCTTTCAGCACTAAGCAAACAATTTCCATGCAATGCATTGTGTACATTTTTACATTCATTCTTTTGCAGAACAACGTTTTTATTAAGGATGGAGCCCTGTTGCAAAGGTCATCCTACACACATAGAAAGAAATGATCCAATAAAAGGTGCAAAATAAGTATTACCTTCGTGTACATCTTCCCTATCCAGTCCTCACATGCAAGATGAAATTTCAATCCTGCAAAACCTGTTCCCTAGCTGACAAAATAATTCTTCCCCCATATGGCTGCCATTATCCAGCAACCGCTAGGAAAGTGAGGAACTTTAAAATCACTTCCTGTCTTTTTTTTGCATCCTTACTCTCACTAGCTGATGCAGGTAATCTTTTAAAAGTTGTTTATTGTATGTTTTAAAGAATTTGGTTTCTTGTGGAGATTTACTGTCGCAATTTTTTTTAAATTTAAGTTCCTAGCACCTTGCTCTAGCAGGCGGGACTTATAGGAATCACTAGCACTAACTCTTGACCAAGACTTGCCCTATCAGTCCTTATGATCAGGCCTTTTTATATATGCATTTCACTTGTTTAGTGATTTGCAATTAGATAGCTTATATTTTTTTAAGAAAACTATCATTACCTTTAGCGCTCAGTGCTATTCAATAGATTTCGTCTTTGCAGAGTGCCCGATCCAAGATGGCATGCTTCGGTCCACTCTCTGGCTGGATAGACAGAGAGAGTTGGGTTGCTTAGAAAAAGCAACCAGTCAGTTTCTGCTCTGACAGTGCCTGCAAGAATTGAAGTTGTTAGAGTCTGTAGTAGGTAAAAATGTATGGAACACTACCAGCCTCTGGTGACAGCATTGAGTGACACTCAATCAATGGCATCAATCCAGCATATAACAGGAAGGGCAATGGAAGCTGCTTTCAGAGTCATAAAAGGTCTGTTGTCACCTAAAATTCCTAGAATGAAGGTACCTGGCGATCCTGGAACAAATATAGAGATGGGGATGAAATACTTTTTTTTGCAATTGCAGATAACAGCACCTGATGTTGCATGGAGCCATTAGTTGGGTCTTTGCACATGAACAGTAAGAAGTAGACAGGTCTTGTTTTCCAATATTTTGGGCCATATGGAACCCATTAGCTACATTTCCATCTTTGGTCATAACCTTACAACAGCCCTCTCCTCTCAGAGAAATGTGATTTCTGAAGATACATCACCTCTAGATTTCATCATCAATAAAGTGGAAAGTGCATTAAAAGCATCCTATTCTGTTTCTAATTGTTCTATAAGGGCACATGCATTCACAACATACATCGCTCCTGAAGGATTTTCAGACCTTGTGGAATGCATAAATGTGGGCTTAGGCTTTTCATCCCTACTCAGCTTCATTGAACAAAAAATACGCTTTTTATCTGATTTATCCTTTGATAACTTGTGTGCCTCAGCAGTGGTTTCAGAAGCAGCAATTTCTGTTCATCAACATCTTTGGGTGCAGTCTTGGAAGGCTGATGAGATTGCCTTTTGCGGGTTCCAGGCCATTTGGTCAACCGTTGATAGATACAAAAAGGAAAACTGTTGAAAATAGTAACCTGCTGACTTCGGTGAGCCCCTTTTCCAGAGGTAGAGGCTTTGGCTGCAAAAGGGCCTTTATTGCCAATGGTTCAAGGGGTGCTTTACAGCCCTTGAGAGGAAAGGGTCTTGGCCGGTGGGGTTGCAAATCCTGAAATATCCCAGTTACACTCTGCTGGCAGAACCCTATTTGCAGGAGGTCCCAGTGGGAGGGGCCATCTAATGTTTTTCTGGGACATTCAATGTGGTAACATTCTCAGAGACTCTGTGTTTTTGTTACGAGCCAACCCCTCTTCTAAGGAACCCTCAATGACAGTAAACTCTTTTGGATGAGAGCCACAAGTTTCTCCTCAAAGCAGCCCTTGTTCCAATTCTGCCCACACGAGGAAGGCCAAGGATATTATTCAATTATTTTCTTGGTGAAAAATGTTCCTGAGACTTTTGACCATTACTAGATCTCAAAAGACTCAACCGTTATCTAGAACATTAGACTTTCAAGATTGTAACTCTAGAAAGCATATTTTCATTGTTGAAAAAGGGGATTATCTGGCTTCTCTGGTTATGATAGATGCATATCATCATATATCCTCCTTCAGATCCATAGGCTCCTCAAACATTTCTAAAAATGGCACCATTATCCAATGCAGACACTGAAGTTCATCAGTACCCTCTTTTGCATGGATGTGGTAGAGATGCTCCTCTCTTCTGAGAGAATGGAGAGGCTAGTTCTCCATTTATCAAGACTTCAGGAAATCTTTTGCGAAACTGGAGTACAGAAGCCAAGGGGAGATGATTTCTGCTCTGGCAATTGTTTCCTGAAGCTGATTCCCCCCGTATCCGTTCGTTCATCATATCTGAGTCATTGGAACACTCTCTCACAGGATTACAAGATTTTGATTCCAATAACCCTGCAAAAATAAAACCAGATCTGCAGTGGTGTTTTTTTCCAGCAAACCTGCGGAAGGGGACCAGTTGAATCAGCCTTTCCCTCTCAACATTTCTATAGATACTAGCAAGAAGGGATGGGGCAGTCATATGAGCAGCTAAGGCTCAGGGCAGTTGGAAGAAACACAAACATCCATTGCTCTTCCAACTGGAAGAAGTTGGCTGCAGTGAAAGGGGGTCTGTCGTTATTGCTTCCCATGAACAGGAACCAACCTGTCTGTATCCACACCGAAAACCAGTTGGTGAGAGCCTACTTGAATAGGCAGTGTGGGATGATTTGCTCTCACTTTCTTCTTCCCAGGTAGATATGTTCTTGCTTGAAGCAGAATCTCCACTCCCTGAGGGCAGTGTATCTTCTGGGAAGATGACTCAGGGGTTTGGTCTTTGATGGCTGAACTTCTTTGCCACATAGAGAAATTCCCATCTCCTTTAGTTCTGTTCCCTGATTCTTTCTGCTGTAGCTTGGGTGACAGATTCCTTCTCAATGACTTTGCCTAGGGATCTTCTTTATTGCTTTCCACCTTTTTCAGGAATACCTCAGGTCCTACAGAAGATTTGTGAGGATCAAGAGAGGGTCCTGTTGGTGTTACCAAGATGGTAAAAAAAACGTGGTTTTCCCTCCTGCTCAGTTAGCAATATCCCTAACTTGGATTTTCACTTTTCATCCTTCCCCCTTGAGCCTGCCAATCCCCTCTCAAGAGTCTCTCAGCTGACTGGGTCTGGGTCTTTGGCTGCTGAATGGATGATTGTCTTGTATAGGGCTGTTCAGCAAACTTTGCTGTGCAAGTTGAACTTTAACATTGTCTTGCCATCCGTATGTCATAGAGTGAATATTGGCACAATTTTGAAAACTGGTGTTTATCTAAAATTCTGCAGCAGATAGTTTGTGAACCAGTTAATATTCTCACCTTTTTCCTGGAGGGCTTGGTTTTGGGTTTGGCTGTTTCCACTATTAGATGGGCTGCAATTCAACGTTTCTGAGTGGAGGGAGTGTCTGTGATTTCTCCATTGGCATCCTTTTTATTATGCAGTTTTTTTCTTCTACAGCTATCAATTCACTCAGATATTCCAGCTTAGGATTTACCCTTGGTTCTTCTGGTGGTGACTGGTCTTCCGTTTAAGCCACTTTATTCAGTAGATTTGAAGTATGTGACAGATCACTAACAGAATATCAAATCCAACAATATTGTGTAACACAAATATTGTGTCAAAAATATAGTTTACAAAATGTGGTGTCCATATCCTTATGATGGTAAGTACAGAAATATAGAAACATATGTATTGTTTCACATTAATATTGTTAAAAAACATACACAAATATTGTTTCTTAATATATATATATATATATATATATATATATATATATATATATATATATATATATATATATATATATTTCAAGCTCCCCGGTTCAAAAACCAATAGAATAGCACTCGCAGCAGGTTAAACCTCGTATTCAAGTTTTATTGCGCAAATCTCCAAACAGACGCGTTTCAGCTCTTGCCTTCGTCAGTGTCAGCTGGCGGCGGCAAGGCGGAAGTGCAATATAGCAAACCATTGAAACAAACAATGGACAATCTTCCACAATGTATGAGCGCCATCTTTGAATGGGTGATTACTCAAAATTTCAAAACAAAAACAATCAAGCAATGTTTGGACTGGTAAACACAAACCAATTATTAAGCAGACCGACTTCAATAGTAGGGCAATTATATACATGCTATATACACGATATTTACATATTTGAGCCCTGAATGGGCTAATTCATCGTGTTCAATGATATAAACAACTCGTTTACTGTAAGTCAACCAGACCCACATTGCACTAAATCAATACAAACTCTCATTGGTGAAGGACATCTGTAGGCCAGTTCCAATCATCGAACCTATAACCAATCTTCTTCATTTGCAATTATGGCCTGGATGGCCCATTCTATGTATTATAAATGACATGCATTCCTATCCATACATATTAGTTTAATTAACCAAATGACCTAGATTATTATAGATTCAAACGCCCAACCACCAACAGAAATTAATGAAAATCCTAAATAAAGCAAAATATACTCAGGTAGAGACACTGATACTTTCAGCCCGTATGTTACCGAAAAACTGTAGCTCAAAGGTGTGATAGAAGTTCCTCCCCTGCATTTAGACCTCCAGGTGACTTTGTTTGGAGGTCCACAATGTACCTAGACTCCAAACGCCTGAGCTTCATCTTCAGGTCACCACCCCTTACAGTTTGTGGGACACAGTCTAAACTAAAGAAGCTCAGGAGAGTCCTGTCGCTGTTATGACACAAAGCAAAATGTCGGGCCATCGGGTAACTCTCATCTCTATTTGCGATGGCCCTTTGATGTTCCAGGACCCGTAGTTTAACCGCCTTGATGGTGCTCCCCACGTATCTAAGTCCGCAGGGGCATGTTAGACAGTAAACTACAAAGGTGGTTGAGCAGATAATGAACTTGCTAATCCTGATCTTGGTGTTTTTATGTGGCACATGATAGGACAATACTCTCTGACTGTTGCTACATGCCTTGCATTTCCCACATGGGTATGACCCATGCATGGCCTGTAGATCTCCTTTGGGTTTCTCTCTCGCAAGGTGACTTTTGACCAACCTATCTTTTAATGATCTTATTCTTCTGAAGGTGATCATGGGATGTTTTTGTAAATCCTTCCCTATTACGGGGTCGGATCTCAAAATTCCCCAATTCTTGGACATGATAGCTCGAATACTATTCACTGCCACCGAATAGTTCGTAATCAGTCTAATGATACCATTCCCACCTTTGGTTGTTGCCCTCTTTTTATCAATCAGCAGAGTTTTCCTGTCATATATATATATATATATTTAAAGTAGTACATCTTAAATATTTTGATATATACCAATGTTATAACATTAATTATGAAATCACTACATAATACTATATATAAATACACACATATAAAAATACATACTAATATATATGTATGGATGTTTATGCTTATATACATATTTATATTAAAAATACATATTTTACATTGAATTATTATTTTGTTTTACATGAAACATAATTAGCAAATCTAATCCAAATCATTAAATACATTTACCTCACAATTAAAATAGAAAACATAAAAGACATTTACAAAAAATATTATAAAAGTTTAAAAAGAAATACAAATATAAACACATACTATAAAATGTAAATTATAAACAAATAATAATAATAAATATATTTAACCATTATTAAAAAATGTTTTGGAATCTGGGAATAATAAATACACTATTCCCACTCCTATTTATGCAAAAGTAGAGAAAGTGTAGGACTTCAGAGGGGTTACATATATTATTCTCACTTCAAATAACACAACTGCAGGGAAAGCATTGGACTTCAGAGGGGTTACATTTAATATTCTCACTCCAGTCTGTGTAACAGTAAGGAAAGCATTGGACTTTGGAGGGATTACATTTTCCACTCCCACTATAGTCTGTGCAAAAGTAGGCAACACATTGGATTTCAGAGAGGGAAGATCAATTATTCCCTCTCCAGTTTGTGCAAGAGTAGGAAAAGTGTTGGACTTCAGTAGGGTTAAGATTTACTATTACCACTCCAGTTTGTGCATCAATAGGGAAAGTATTGAAATTTGAAGGGGCATGATGTACTGTTCCCACTCCAGTCTGTGCAACAGTTTGGAAAATGTAGGACTTTGGAGTAGTTAAATATATTAGTCCCACCGCAAACAGCACAACAGTAGGGAAAGCATTGGACTTCAGGGGGGTAACATTTACTATTCTCACTCCAGTCGGTGCAAGTAAGGAGAGCTTTGGATATTGCAGGCACTGGAGGGGATACATTTTTCATTCCTACTCCAATCTGTGCAAAAGTAGGGGAGGCTTTGGACTTCAGAGGGGTAAGATTTACTATTCCCACTCCAGTCTGTGCAACAGTAGGAAAAGCTTTGGACTTTGAAGGGGTAAGATTTACTATTACCACTCCAGTTTAAGCAACAGTAGGTAACGTACTTAACACAAAACAGATATGTTTTTAATAAGTACCAATTTTTTAAAATTCATAAACAATGTAATACCTATTTTGCATTAAAAAAATAACGGTTATTTATTACTAAATTTACTTGTCACTCAATACCCCTACAAACTTAGCAACCCTAAACCTAAAATATAACTAAAATAAATAAGTATAACACAATTCACATGACTGATAGTGAACTACATAATTAATTAACAATTAATAGGTAGTTAATTCTTGCTTAATTACCTTCCCAGCTTGCAACTCTAAAAAACCCAGCAGTCGAAACCTAAAATATAACTTACATTTATAATTATTACACAATTTATAAAATGATTAATTAATTAAATATTTAATCAATAATAATTATTTTTTAATTGCTATTTAATTACCTTCCCAACCTGTGACCAACGAACCTAGCAACTACAATTAATCAGTATTGCATTATGTACATATTTATAAATCAGTTAAATAATTTATAATTTATTCTTGATACATTTTTCCTTAAATAACTTCCCATGCTATATCCCTACAAACCCAGCAGTCAGCACCGAAAATATAGCTAAAGATATGATTATTATAAAAATTAGATAATTAATAATCATTTATAAATTTATAATCAATTAACAATTCATCGTTCATTAATTATTGTGAATTAGATTCCCACCCTTTACCTCTACAAACATAGCAATTGGCACCTAAAATATATGTAAAATAAATCAGTTTTATATAATATAAATAATACATTTTAAAAACATACTTAAAAACTATCAGTGAACTAATAATTAATTATTACCTAATTAACTTCCCATCCTATGACCCTACAAACCCAACAACCTATATTAAAAAAACTTTATAACAATTATACAAACAATAGTAATGCATAAAATTAATATATGAACTAAAATATGCCAAAATATTTAAAAAACAATATTTATTACAACTATATCATTGAAAATAAAATTAACAACGATAATCTTAACAATGATATTACTTACCTGAAAAAAAGTAAATTCTTGACAATTATATTTCTGTATCACAATATTTTTCTATTTCTTCTTTTATTCAGTTCCTCCCTGATACTGTGGTACTTCGTCCTAGCCCCTATTTTTTGCCCAAAATATCTTCCGCTTTCGACTATTCAGAAGACATTGTTCTCCCAGTTTTCCATCTCGCTCCCACCTCGGCTGAGGAGGAAGGTCTTCACACTTTAGATAAGATAGGGCTCTGTCTATTTACTTAGGAAGGAAATCTTTTCAAAAGATATGCTCTATCTCTTGATGGATTCAGTCTGACATTATCAAAACTTGTAGACTAACAAACACATATATTCCTCTGCAGGATCATGGTAAATCGACAAGAGGGATATCTGCCTCAAGGACTTCCTTTTAAGAGATATTTGCTGTGCTGCCACATGGAGAACTCTACGGGGCATATTAGCAAGAACCTCGTTAAAATTAGGGCAGTTTTAGCAGCAGGATACTGCTGCTAAAACAGTGATAATTGGCTTGCTAATATGCGTTATAGAATTCCAATAGAAGCCCAGGTTAGATGTGCAGGACATCTAATCTGGGCTTCTTTTGGAATTCTATAATGCATATTAGCAAGCCCATTATCTCTGTTTTAGTGGGAGTTTCAAGCCGCTAAAATGGCGATAATTTTAACAAGGTACTTGCTAATATGCCCCAACATTCTTTCCTTTCACATTATCAAGTGCTATTGGGTGAACAATTTTCTACTTCCTTGGGGCATCATGTGCTACTTTCTTTTAAAGAGGGGTAATTATAGTTTTTTTCTGAAAAAATATCATTTTGAATGATTTATAGGAGAATGTATCCTTTATTAAACTTTGCTTTGCATTTAGCATACAATGTTTATGAGGACTGGGTAGTGGAAGATTTTTTTCAGCTAGAAACAAGTTCTTCAGGACGTAGATTTCATCCTGCATGTGAGGAAAGTATCAGGGAACAACTGGACTTAGGGTAAATACCTATTATTTCAATAAAAATACTTAGTGAATGTGTGAAGTAGGTTCCAAAATATTGCATGGAACTCTCCAGATTCAAAAAGGTGCGCTTTAACGACATGTTACACGTGGACAAGGACTGCTTCTGTCACGGGGATGTACACATTTTCCAACATTCAATCTCATCGAACACACTTCTGGAAAGCAACGGAACTATGAGAACCAAGAGAAAACTAGTAATTGCTTTTTAGATTACAAATAACTTGTCATGAATAGTGGTAACACACAATTAAACCTTGCCACAAAATGCCTGTTAAAGTTAGGTTAGCTAGGTTGAAGGTAAAAAATATTGTCAACAGCTGTCATACTCTTTGCTGAAGTTCATTGTGCAAAACCCTCTTCTAAATTCTGCATATGAAGCAGGACTCCCAATGGAATACTCTGATTACTATTCATGATAGAATCACCATTGAATATATAAGGTCTCCAAATGACAGAGTTGAAATTTATCTCACACATTATATGCCAGAGGCATCTCATATCTGCAATTCAAAACTGTCAATGAAAGACAAAATCAATACAAATTGATCTCTGTCCACAAAATAACATCATGAAACACTAACTAAAATTACAGAGTGGTGAAAGGAAGTTGTGAGAGGTCTGAGAGAATACATATATTTTGCAAATGAAGAAATAACATGCTGACTATCATGAATTCTAAGTCATGGCTCTAGAATTGTGATTTAAGGGTCCAAATGGGCGGTAATACTTTCAATGCAGTTTTGTTCTATTAGTTATTGACCAATAGTTAAAAGGACTAATTGTTTAGAGGTTTGTACTAACACCGGTGAAGTAGAATACAAGCAAAATACAATTTTACAGTGAAGAATTCCTTCAGGCACATTCAGTCAACCTACATACTTAGGGGCAGATTTACAAGAAAGTGACGCATCTCTAGAGATACGTCACTTTCCCTGCGCCACCCTGAGAAACCCTTGCGCCGCCATGGATGTGCGGTATTTACAATAAGGCGCACCATGGCGCAATGATTGACAGATGCGTCAGAAATTCTGAGGCATCTGTTTGGGGCAAAACTCATGCATTGCTGGAGTCGTGACGCAAGCATGACGCAACTCGAGCAATGCATTTTGAGACCTATTCCCACTATACTCAGTCACTCCTTACACCTGCTTGAAGCAGGAGTAAGGTTTTGATGCAGTCGTGTCCTAGAAGTGACGCAGTGAAGTCTTGTCGATTTCGCTGCATCACTTTTACAAGGCTTTCCTGTGTGGGAACACCCACCCTGCATACATTATAGCTGACGCCAGTATAATGTGATGCAGGGATTTAAAATATGACCCATCTCCCTAGATGCATAACGTTGTAAAATGGCTGCATTATTTACGCTGCAGCTGCATCACAAAAGTGATGCTACGATGGCGCAAAAGTGTCGCAAGGGGCTTGAAAATGTGCCCATTAATGCCGTATGCAGTCAGGTCCAATTTAGGGCTGATGTATTGTTGGCCGATTTGCATTGCAGTGCTTCATCAGCAGTTCTTTTCTCGGCTTCAATTGCATGAAGCGGGCACAGCACAAAGAGTATGGTTGCCACCAATTGTTAGCAAACCAGCCTTATATAATGATACCTTTCGCGAATCCTTAGAACCAACTCTGAATACAGCGATGGAGGCCTGAAATGGACAGAATACCTCAATTCTACATTTTCGCTTAATTAGTGCTGCACCAGCCATGTTGGGCACTAGGCATTTCCGTGGGAGGCTGGAGGTCTGTACAGTTCACTCTGCAATTAATAAATCAGGACTGAATTCAAATTGTGAGCCCAACTGACTGCAGTGTAGGCGCATGGAACAAAAGATGAAATATGTATGGAATACATTGTCGGAATATGTAGGTTTTAGGGTCGTAATAGTTAGTTGCATATTGGACTCTGAAATTAATAAATCAAGACTGAATTTGAATTGTGAACCCTGCTGACTACAGTGTAGGCCGGAGGCAGGGGTCAGCAAGGGCCCACAGCCATGTGGCATTGACTTGAGCTACACAGAGTTAATGGTACCTGAAGCACTCAGCATGTGCGCAGCCAGGGATGATGCGTGGTCCGGGCGCGCTGCACTCAAGCAATGTCTGTTGCCTACTAGACTGCATCATCTGCAGTCATGACTGAATTGTTAGCCCTGCTGACCGCAGTGTAGGCAGGAGGCAGGGAGTAGCAAGGGCCCACAGGCATGTGGCATTGAGTTCAGTTGCACAGTTAGTGGCAAGACAAGCATTCAGTGTGTGCGCAGGCTGCACTGGTAGCACTGTCTTTTGACTAATGAATTCTGCCTTAATAAGGCTATTTGGCGATAGCTTGTGGTGCACTGAGTTAGTGGCACCTGAAGCACTCGGCTTGTGCACAGTCAGCGATGATGCGTGGTCCGGGCGGGCCGCACTGGGAGCAATGTCTGTTGCCTACTGGACTGCATCATCTATAATGGCAACTCGATGTGAATTATGAGCCCTGCTGTCCGCAGTGTAGGCCAGAGGCAGCGGTCAGCAAGGGCCCACACCCACGTGGCATTGAGTTCAGCTGCACAGTTAGTTGCACCAGAAGCATTCAGCGTGTTCGCAGCCTGCGCTGATGTGTGGTCTGGTCGGGCTGCAAAGGTAGCAATGTCGTTTGCCTCATGAATTCTGCCTTAATAAGGCTATGTGGCGATGACTTGCGGTGCACTGAGTTAGTGTCACTTGAAGGACTCAGAGTGTGCGCAGCCTGCGATGATGCGTGGTCCGGGCCGGCCACACTGGGAGCAATGTCTGTTGCCTACTGGACTGCATCATCGCGACTCGATCTGAATTGTGAGCCCTGCTGTCCGCAGTGTACATCGAAGGCAGTTGTCTGTACAGACATAACTCTGCGGTGCTGTGCCGCTGGTTTTGCAGGGGATCTGTGTCGAGGAGGCCGGCGGTCACGGGGGCGGTCTCGTGGCAGGGTGAGGTCCACCGCTCTGGCAGATGCGTTGGCCTTCCCAGAAGTGAACCACACCCAGAGGCCCGGTCTATTTATTCACACTCCTATGCTGGAGGGGACGAAACAGCTACATGACGGAGATCTTCCCCACTGCCTGAGGTAACATGGTTTCGCCCACTGTCCACAACAGTACAAGCACCAGTAGTATATGTACACAAGGAGAGGTCTGTGCTCTGCATAGTGAATTCTGTCTAGCACATCACCGCTATACTTGGCTGTGTGTGCATTGTTATTGATTGGTGACTTGCCTCCTTCACACATACTTGGTTCCCACATCTCCCAACATTCAGCTATTGTGTGGGTGAGGAGCCATACCGCTTTGCAAAGATCCGCTGCTCTGTGCCACTCTGCCTCAGTGGTAGTGGGAGGATCTGGGGCGAGGTCCTGGGGTGGTGGCGGTGGGTCTTGTGGCCTTCTTGTGGGTCAGAGCTGCATGATCAGTAGCTCTATGACATGTGTTGGTCTTCAGATGTGGCTCTGGGTGGGCTCCCTTTCATACAGTAGGTAGTCGTCCAGCTTTTTGGATCGCATCGCAGATTTGGCAGGTCATTGAAAATATCTGTAAGGGGTGTTGTTGTGTTTTTTTTTAACAGAACGCCTATTTTGCATATCATTAGAGTTAGTTGTCGCACTCATTGGTGGCAATGTTTTTGGCGGAAACTATTGCTGGAAAACTGGCGATATCGGCAGTTATCACCAGGTTGAGAATGGAATGACAATTCTTTTGCTGCACTAAAGTGCTGATAACTCAGCAATAAGTCCTTGAGAATACACCCCATTGTTTTTTTTTAATTATTTTGTCCGGAATAGTGCACCCAGACGCTTTTTTTAAAAAAAAATGGTAATAATTTTTTGGCCCTGGGGCTTTTTCTGAGATCCCCTGAGCAGGCCTAGAGGGTGTTTGTACCCTGCCAACTTTTCTTGTTTTTTCGTCTTTTTTCTTGTGATTCGCATTTAGCTACAAAAAAGTTGTAATAAACACAAGGGCTCATTTTAGAGTCACCCTATAGCCCAACAGTTGGGACTTATCGCTGAGTTATCGGTACTTTAGCGCAGAAAAATTGTGAAACAATAATCGCCCCGTACTCAAGTTGGAGCTCACTGCCATATTGCCCACAGGCTGACTGTACCAACACAGCAGACAATCAACATCCTTACACAGACCAGGGTGCTGGCTATTCTGCACCTGTTGGCCTTTGATACCTTCCAACTAACAACTTCGAGAGTCGGAGGAGTCTCACAGCCACCCCTATTAAACTTCCTCACACGTCTTGGATGCATGTCTACAAAAGCAACGTAGGGCCCCTGTATCCGCACCACCCGCTCGTACCAATTCGTAATATTCCTGCACAACCAACCCCAATCCCAGCCGTTGCTTGACGCCTCTGTGCTCCAGATCCTAGATTGTGGTCACTGAAATGGGGGTGCGCCAGGTCATGAAGTCTAGTCATCAACAGTAGTGGAAAAGCAGTACTTTATTAGAAAAACATAAATTAACAACACAAAAACATCAAACAACGAGTGACATTGCCAATGGGGAATATCAACTTGTGGATCGAAATAACTGTAGATCATCCTAGAATCCCAAAACTCAGTATTCAGACACCTGTTGGATAAATGAAGACAATGGTCAAGCATTAGTATTGTCACAAACGTAATATGGTACAATGTATTGCCCTTGGACAAACCGGAATGCTTACAGGTATGATCAATCATGCCCAATAAGACTGTAACAGAAGTTTGTGTTGTCTTATCCTTCGTAGGAAAGAAAAGGAACGTTACAACCACACAAACTTCTGTTACGGTCTCATTATAGAGGATTTATCACACCTGTAAGCATCACGGTTTCATTTCAGCTTGATACACCTGCATGTTCACTTCACCCACACTGCTGGAGACCAAGCAAGTAAACCGAGCCATAATAGACTTCCTGCACTTGTTGGGGGCAACTGACTGCACATATACTACTTGTGTCCCCTGCTGACACTGCACACAATCACCGCAACAGAAACCACACGCATTTCAACAATCTGCAGACAAAACTGGACCACCAGGGCCTGTACCACAAGGGCCTGTACACTTATGTCGTCGCAAGCAGTGTGCATGATTCCTACATCTTTCGCAAGGTGACTTTCTCTGTTACCATTGGTTGTCCACTTAACATCCTCTCTAATCCCACAGAATCTAGACCATCCAGAAACTGGAACAAACTGGATTTTAAGAAACTCAACTCCTGTCTGGAGAAATCTAGACCACTCATGGAAGTCACGAGTATTGAAGCAGCTGATACTGTCAATGCCTGGCTTGCTCATGCTGCCGATACATGCTTACTACAGCGCATGCATAAGCACAATCCTCACCACCCGCCTGCGCCCTGGTTTACAGCCACTTTGAAAAAAGAAAAAACCATCTGCAAAAACCTCGAGCGCAAATGGCGCACAAAATATGATCTGTGCTCCAAGTTAATCTACAAAGATGCATTAACTAAATATCACTCTTTATGCAAAACTGCAAAAATTGAGCATGTCAACCGTACTATTCTTGAGGCACAAAATCGTCCCAAAGCTCTATTTAAGGTAGTACAAAAGCTCTCGGGCGCACTATGTCAGCCCAAACCACCTTGTCTAGATACTGCACAATGCAACTCTCTGGCTGAATTTTTCATCGCCAAAATTGACACCATTTATTCTGATTTTGAGAAACCTGCCCTTCCCCCTTCTTTGCCCCACCTACCACCCCTAATCTCATCCTCTGACCGAGGGACTTTAGAGGATAGGTCCCCTACTTCTGTACAACAGACCCTTCCCATACTCTCTAACACTTCGATCTCCTGTGACTCAGGGTCCCCCCGCTTCACAGCTGATCGACACATGGGATCCTCTTAACATCAATACTCTCTCTGATATTATCAGTAAAATTAAATCTGGTTCCCCTTTGGATCCTTTTCCCCCTCAAATATAAAAAATGTTGGACAATTCGTCCCTTGAATTAATTTTGGATCTTCTTAACTCCTCCCTTAGAGAAGCCATAGTACCCTCTGCATGGAAGCATGTGATGATTGTGCCTCTATTAAAAAAGGCCAATGCTGATCCCAGTATTCCATCTAACTTCCGCCCAATTTCACTTCTTCCGGTTTTTTCAAAAATTTTGGAAAAGCACATCAATTCTCAACTCTCAACCCATGTCGAATCTAAGGGTATTTTACATCCTTCCCAATCTGGTTTCAGATCTGGTTTCTCGACGGAAACTACTTTGTTGGGGGTCTCTGAACACATCCGAGGCCGAGTGGATAGGGGGGAAACCGTGGCACTTATTTTACTTGATCTAAGTGCCGCATTTGACACTGTTTCCCACCCCATTCTTATCAATGCCCTTAGATCATCTGGCATCACCGGCCTAGCCCTCAACTGGTTTGTCAATTTTCTATCAGATCGTACCTTCCAAGTTTTCTCTTCCTCATCAGTCTCCCAAACACATACATCGGCGTACGGTGTTCCGCAAGGTTCCATCTTAAGCCCCTTGCTCTTCAATTTGTATGTCAGACCTCTGGCTGCTATTGCGGAGCAAGCTGGGCTCACAATTTACTCGTACGCCGATGATACCCAGGTCATCTACTCTCCATCTACGGGCTCTCACTCCTCTTCCTCCTCCCTCTGCGCAGGCCTCAGTAACTTCGCTGCCTGGATGTACGATAACAAACTGAAACTGAACGGGGGCAAAACAGAACTTCTTCTGTTTGGCCACAATACCACCTTATGGGGACCCCAACACTGGCCCTCCCAAATGGGCACGCTACCCATTCCATCTAAAACAGCACGCAACCTCGGCGTCATTTTCGACGACAAGTTATCCATGAAGAATCATGTGGTTAAAACTTCCTCCATCTGTATCACTATCATCAAGTGGTTGCGTAAGATCATCTGGATGCTCCCCCAGGATACTCAGAAAACCGTGGTCCAGGCCTTAATCACCTCTAGACTAGACTACGGGAACATTTTGCTCCTGGGAGCCTGTAAAGAGGTGATTCGCAAATTACAGACTGTCCAGAATATGGCAGCACGATTGCTCTGTAATCTCCCCAATTCCTCCCCTACCTCTAGTTCTTTGCGCACTCTGCACTGGCTCCGCATTGAAAGCCGTACGAAATTCAAGGCCCTTTGCTTCATGCACAGAATAAAAGCTGGCCTAGCCCCACCCTATCTCAACTCCTTGGTACAACACTACTGCCCCCTTCGCACTCTGCGATCATCTAATCAGCACTTGTCCTCGGTTGCCAGAATTAAAAGATTCAGAATGGGTGGCCGCTCTTTTGCCTGGCTGGCCCCCTCACTCTGGAACTCCCTTCCTCTCCGGTTGCGAACTGAACCCTGTTATCTTAAGTTCCGCAGACAAGTAAAAACTTGGTTATTTAACATCTAACAGTCTTCCCTTCTGACACTCCCAGTTTCATTTGGCCTTATTTGGTTTGTAGCGCCAGGAAACCTACGGGTAGCTGAGCGCTTTATAAACTTAAATATAATAATAATAATAATCCCAGACCAGTACGCCACCCAGCGATGACTGCCCAACCCTGTGCACCCAGACGTAATGCTCACCTGCCACCACCGTCGTGTCTCCAAGAGGGCCCACCACATGCCGGAGCAATCTCCTCAGCCGTCGCTGGCTTCTGCGGCACAGGCCCCCAGTGCATTCTGCTGCACCACGCTGAGGAGTCATGTCTGTACAGCCAGCTGCCTTTTGCTTACACACGGTCCAGCCAACCTCACAATTTAAATCGGGTCTTGATTGCCAGGATGATGTATCGAGGCCTACACATCATCGCAGGCTGCACATCTGCTCAGCTCTGGTGGCACTCACTCAGTGCAGCTCAAGTCATCGCCACATGGCAGGAGGCCAGTGTCCGGCAAAGTGCTTCGGCTGCCACCTACTCTGTGCACCTCAAGTCATCGCTAGCCTGCGGAAGGCCTGTGTCGGCACATCGGAAAGAACACTTCTTTCTGCCCTGCCCTCTGGTAGCCGGATAACTCTGTCGCCCCTCCCCAGACCGTAACAACAGCTAGAAACCTTGGCGTACTCTTCGACTCAGATCTTTCATTCGATCAGCACGCCAGGAATGTTGCCGGCAGATGCTTTGGTATAATAAAATCTCTAAGAAAGTTTTTCAACTTTCTTCCACTAGATGCCAGGAAAACAGTAACAGTGGCTCTCATAATCTCACGCCTTGATTACTGCAACGGCCTCCTGGCAGGGACAAAAAAGTCTACTCGGACAAAACTTCAGAGCGTTCTTTACAAGGCTGTCCGTCTGGTTCTTAAACTACCCCGTAAATCATCCATCTCTGCAGCCCTTAGATCCCTGCATTGGCTTCCCCTCCATAAAAGAATACTTTTTAAAATTCTTACTATTGCTTTTCGGGCGTTTAACACCACTGGCCCGAAATATCTAACCAGACGTTTCCCCCACTACATCCCGACTCGTCCCCTCCGCTCTGCCCAAGACAACCTCATGTCCCCTGCCAGGTTCAACTTGAAGACGAAAGGTGGAAAAACCTTAAGCTTCCTGGCCATTAAAGCCTGGAATAGCATGCCCAAACACCTGAGGCATCAAACCCTTGAGAAACCCTTCAGACATCTCCTAAAGACTTGGATCTTCAACCTCCCCGACGACTGGACTAAAGCTGCCATCTAGCCTCCTTCAACCTCCAAAGCTGGGCTTTTAGGAATCTTAGCGCCATGATGCTCCCTCCGGAGCGAACGCTGCGCTTTAGAAATACCACCTCAAATATCAAAATATCAAATATCAAATCGGGAGAAGCGAGGACGCTTTGGACATCCGCACTTAAGTGCAGAGGGGTGAGGCAATCTGGGCATTGGGGATTGCATTTCTAACGAACTGAAAAACAGAAGACCATTGACGTTATAGTCCCCCTATAAAAAGGCCAGATTAGGGGACATCAGTCGTCTTACCTGTCCTTTCTTTCATTACCAACTCGGGTTCTATCGTTTTGCAGAAAGGAGAGGTAGTAATATGGCAAGTTACAATCGTTTTAGTTCTTGTCAATTTTGCCGAACACCTTTGTGTTCGAAGAGACCCAATTAGGTTTGTGCCGGTGGGGCACAACGTTACCACACAAGGGAGGAGGGAACAGGGGGACCCTCAGAGAGAGAGAGAGTCGTCCGCACTCTAAACGAACCATTCGGTACACGTATGACATGGAGAGAGAGAGAGAGAGAGAGAGAGAGAGAGAGAGAGGGAGAGAGAGAGAGAGAGAGAAACGTGTACAATAATAGGCCATTTAGTGCGCAAACAACACAGAACAGCAGGGGTCAAGTAATACGGAAACACAGGCAGAGGGACGATCCATACATTACGTACACACAAACTCAGGCGGGGGAGACAGTACATGTATTATATACAAAAATCCAAGACAAAACATAGAACAGTTATTGGTATTATATACAAAAATCCAAGACAAAACATAGAACAGTTATTGGCCAAAATGATCTCTTCCTGTATGCTGCGCATCCTTAGCATCCTAAGCTCTTTTTACCTTTTTCTTCTCTTTTATCGTCGGCTGCCTTCACTGGTGGCTTTGGTTGCACACACTTACGCCTTTGGCAATTGGTCAAGAACTAACCTGGTCGGGCTAATGTGTTTCCAGGCTGAGGCAACAGTGGGTGTCAGTTGGGAGAACAATGGGGCAGCTTTGAGTTTCATGTCTATGAGGGTGCGAAAAGGAGGTAGTAGATTTTAAACACTGGCAACATTCCTAGTCCTCCAAGCGGAGGGTACTTGGGTAAACCTCACCTCGGAATATTCCTTAAACTTTCCCTATTTAGTTAAACGTAGGAATTTATTCATTAGTGCACGTCATTCTTGGTTGTATTATTCGGGGTGCCAAGCGAAGTCATATTTTGTAGTTTCCGCTTCAGGCTGTCCTCCCAAGCGCTAAGTTCAGGGAGAGAAATAGTCATTGTTCGCTCGTCGTGTGTAGGCACCATAATCGAACCCCTTTTTCCCATCTCTTCGTCCGCTAGATCACCATTTTTTTTTTCGTACTTTAATCGACGTTCCGATGTGACCTGCAGAAAGAGGGAAAAAGAAGGGGGGCGGGGGCAGCATTTAAAAACACATTAGCGTGCATAAACCCGAAAAGGCTTTTACTTGCTACATACTCGGCCTATCTCCACGGGATGCAGTCCCTGCCAACTTGGCGTTTAAGCCCAGGTGGACCGTTTAGTGTGGGAGAGATGATTATCGGAAGCCTGTGGATAGCATAGGTCGCCCAAGTGTGGTATTACGGATCGTGTGCAGGGGGGGGGGTCAGAACAAAGGGCAGTCGGTGCAAAGTGGGGGGCGAGCTTGTGCTCTCCTTTGAGGAAAAGGGATAACCTACAGGGGTACGGGGTCGTTGTCGTTCGTACTAGGGGGTTCAGGTGGCACTCCTTCGGGGCGACTTAGGGGCATTTTAAAACAACTTTCCTAATACAGGTAGCATATAAAGTATAGGCTAAATACCATGATCTTTAGCGGTTGCTTTAGGCTGTACAAAAATGAAAAACACATACAACAAAAACCTGGACCGTTCATATTTGCAATATTTCTGCGTACTATACTTTTTAAACCCTTAACTAATCGAGCTGAGCCATTTCACCTGTATTTTAGTTATATCGGAAATAGTGGTCATTTATTCGAAACTTACCAATCTACGCGTGACAACTACGTTTGCTTCTTCCAAGAATCTTTAATAAGAATGTCGGTGCAAAAAAACGGGCCTACAACCCCGTGGGCCGGCCACGGAGCAGGCTGGAACTGTACATGTGGGGATACTTATTAGTGGAAAACCTAATGGAGTCGGTGGTCGTTGATTTCATAATAAAAAGTGCGACAAGTGCAATAAAATCATATCGAAACTTCAGTGTGAGCGAGTATCATAAGTGTTGAAATTCGAACTTTCAATAATCATGATGCGCCAAAACTTAACAACAATTCATTGTCCGAATGTTCAATCAGTACCCATCTCATGTCAATTCATTGTCCGAACACATAATCAGTACCCATCCCATATCAATTCATTGTGTTTAAAAAACTGCATACATATCTCATGACACCAAGGCTGAGCAATCGGGGTACAACAAGGAGTTGAAAGTTTCATTTGTACCAGCGCCATTTTGGGTGCAGCCAGGCAGATCCAGGCATAGTCAAAATCTCCACCAACTCGTGGTTGTCCCAGAGCCTCTTTCGGCAGTCCAAAAGTTCCGTTAAAGGGCAACAGAAAGGATCGGCGGTATGAACCATCAGTCAAAGGGGGAGGGAGGCAACAATTTTTCTACCGGGTCATACTGGGTTTTCACCGGAACTGGCTTTTCACCGGAACTGATCCGAACTGTAGTCTGCAGGATTTTAGTCATTCAAACTGAGGCTGGCGCCAGCATGGGAGCTCCGACGTCTCGCGGCTACATTTTCATCGTTCTGCGGGCAATCATGGCAGTCATTCCCCATCGGGGGTGTCTGCGGGGGTCGGGGGCCCCCGTGGCTCTTATAGAATCTTCAAAGTCGAGGAGAACACTTCTGATTGTGGGACTCATTTCTTAATTAACAAGCAACCGGGCCATCCCTTCACGCCGGGCCCGCTCCTGCAGGGTCAACCGCCATTTTACGAGTTCCAGCAGTCACTGCATCACAAGAGTGGACGAACCCTTGTCGGGTGAGTGGAGCGTTGGGGGTGCCACTGGGGGCCTCCACCTGGGGAGGTGGGAGAGGCTCGTTCGCGCCGCCTCTCCCTCCCAGCGCACCCCATGCCGTTTTTCTCGGCGTTAACATTCATGATGGCCGGACCAGGCGATGAGAGAGGGGGGGGGTCGGAGGCATAGGCAAGACATCCCCCCCCCCGGTGGCCTGCAAGGCGCCGCTTCAGGGCCGAACGGGGAGCTCATACCAAGCCGGGGCTGGACCAGGAGATACGAGGGGGGGGGTCGATGGCATGAGCAAGACATCCCCCCCGTGTTGTCGCAGCCATTATTGAAGATAGAAGAGGAGGGGACGCCCGGATCCCGTCGGCCTCGGCTCCTCTTCTGGCCCACCTTATGCGACGACCTCCCCGGCCGACGGCTGGCAGCAGGATCCGCCCTACACGTGCCGAAGATCTCGTCTTCCGGATGGGCGTAGCCGCGGACCTGTTGCACGTCGGGAGCTTCCGGAATGGGGGTAGGTATCTGCTGACTTGTATCTATCTTATGTTACCGCTATTGGGCGTGGCGGGCGGTGGGACAGACATGTTTGGAGCAGTGGGGGGCGGCGGAGCCTAGCTACCTCGTGGCTGCCGTGATGTCAAGCTTGGCTTCTCTCACCACTTTCATGTTTCTTATTGCGGGTTATTTCTAACGTTTCTTATTTCTAGCGAAGTCAAAAAACTCATCAGTGGCCTACTGATTTTGCTCGATTTCTTTTTCCTTCCTTTTCTAGTGTGTTTTTGTGCTAAAGTTTCTGTTAACAGGATACGGTGATTACTTCGTATTTTACATATGTCCTTTTTATTAGGGGCGCCCTCCGGTTGAGCCAGATGATCTACCTCTAATAAATGGTCCGGGTGGACCTAGTTTACCAATCAGTGGGGAGTGGATAGGCATGACAGATTACAACGGGGGACAAAGGTCCACATTACCTACCCTTCACTACTTGCAAAGATTAGACAGAATATTTCTTTTCTACGTTATTTGCAAACAGGGAATGCCTCGAACGAACTATTCCTTGAACAATAAAATGTCCAAGTAATCAATCAATCAGTGGGGAGAAAAAAAATGGGCATGACGGATTACAATAGGGGACAAAAATCTGCATTACCTATCCTTCACTATCTGCAAAGGGGGGCAGAATATTTCTATTCTTCCCTGTTTGTAGACAGGGAATATCTCAAAGAGCAATAATCGATAAAAATCGATAACAAACAATCAGTGGGGAGAAAGATAGGCATGACGGATTACAATGGGGGACAAACGTCTGCATTACCTATCCATCACTATTTGCAAAGAGAGAGGAACGTTCCTATTCATCGCTGTTTGCAAATAGAAAATGTCTCAAAGAGAACCAATACTTCAAGTACAATCAATCAATCAATCAGATGGATAAAGCCATCCTACCAATCGGACGTAAAGACGTCCTACTTAACCTTACCCGGACCGGACCGTGTGGGCAATTCTTCGCCTTCCCTTTTCCAGCGCCCAATCGTTCTCTTTCTCCATGTTTTTACCGCAGCATTCCTGTGGGATTCCAGTCAGGACAGTAGGTCACTTGAGAGAGGTCCGTTCGGAATCGGTGAAGTTCATTCAATCGGCAGCCGGACGAGGGCCCTCTCAAGGCAGGTATACTCCAATCGTTTAGATGTTCACCCCATCGTCTGGACCTCTCTTACCGGACCTTATGTCGCTGATGGACCCCGCGTTGGGACGCCATTTGTGGAAAAGTCAGCCCATAACGCACCTGATGCCCAGGCTGCTGGCGCAGGATGCCTCTTAGTTCCCATCTTGAACAATTACCAAATAAAGAGACGGGCGCTGGAAGCAGGAAAACAAGAACAGAGTTTTATTTCTCATGAGGAGAGCCTGTCATTTCGGACACTCGCATAGTGTCTTCAGGAGGTGCTCTAACAAGTTTCTCTGAGGCTTCGTCTTTTATACACATGTTTATGATGCAGAAACATTCCTTATTGCAATAAAGACGCTTTGAAGTAGGAAAAAGCATGCTTGGAATCCCAGCTTCAGGCCTATTCCCATACCAGTCGCTCAGATGTCATCCTCCCCCCCTGAATGTAATAAGAGATTGTGATCTCTTAGCCGGACATTCCTACAGGACACGAGGGCAGGAGGGGATGATCAGATCAAAGGTTGGGCAGGCGATAAGATCGGGCACTTCGGTGGGTGTATCACGGGTTTGTTATGCTGGGCAGGAAAAAGGGGGGGTGTATATCCACGAGGCTTGGTCTTAGGACTTGGGACCGGGTCGAAAGGCCAAGTGCAGCTGGGGGGGGGGGGGGCTCGTCAGCTGAGGGGAAGGGTGTTCTTGGGAGGAAATGGGGGGTGTGGGTCAAGCAGGAGTGTTACTTCTAGAGCAGGGTCACGCAGAGGGAGAGGGTTTTATGGCCGATGCATGAGCAGTGCGCGCGGGGAGGGGTGCCGGGGGTTTAACAAACGGGCAGAGAGGCCATGGTGCCTAAAATGGCTGTCGTGTACGTGTGTGCATGGGTCTATGCTGGCGGGATGACACAGTCAGTGTTTCGCGATATCCGTTCTGCTTACAACAAGAGGTACAGTGAACACAAATGAACGCCGCTTATGTGCATATACATTGCCATTTTCAACACTGGGACATGTAGCGCTGTAGTTCCCTCCCTGTAAGCGTAAGTGTGAGCAGGCTGAAACGTGCATCCTTCAAGACTTTTCCAATATGGTGGTTTGAATTTGCACACCTACCGAGATAGGTGCACAATGGGGTCGCAACTCTACTTTTTTCTCCCCAAAAAATATGTATGTATATATATAAATATTTAAGGAAACAGAAGACATTATATTATTTTAATAACACACAAAAAAATTACAAAAACTATTTTTAGGATATTAAAGTTACAAAATACACCTAAACAAAATTCAAAATGACTGAAAAAACCATAGGTTTAATGAACATTATAATTTGAAATTAGCATTTAAAAAACCTTTGAAATTCACTGAAAAATCCATGGGTTTCAGGCACGTTATAGTTAGAAATCAGCATTCAAAACAACTTAGAAATTCACTGAAAAAAACATGGGTTTCAGGGACGTTATCGTTAGGTGTACATTACTGATGACATCTCAAATGACATCACGGATGACATCACTGATGACATCATCCACGTGAACATCTGATCCACCTCTTCACACTCTAATATAACCTTTGATACACCCACTGTAAAATACAGAGTAACATTTTCGAAACCATTGATACACCAATACCAGTTACTACATACGCAACACTGATTTCTAGGTTTACACACACATCCAAACATTTACCAAAACAATCACTCATACATGCAGTCACTCATCAATACAACACTATCATAAGCACTCATACACCTATACTGACACTCACAACCACCACTCATCCAGAGTTAGTCACACACCTAGTCAGTCATGCAAAGAATTGATCATACTTCTATTTACTAACATATACAGTTATACACACACCACATCACTTATTCAAACAGAAACAAATGCATACTTACTCTCCTATACAATCACTGATACAAGTACACACTCATCCATACAGTCACTCTCACAATCACTGACTCTCACATATAGTCATTTATATACTTCAACTCTCACATACACTACCTTTTACATATGTAGTTACGTGGACATGTACCATGGAGACATCTATTCTCTCACCAACACACCCATATACACACTCACCCACCCATACAGCTGTTTTCACAGATGCACTCTTGAACCCATACACACAGTGAATCAACCACTCAAACACCTATGCATAGAGTCACATGCCACCCACCCACCCACACACACCCAGGCACCCATACAAATACTCAGGCAACCAATTAATAACCCATATAGACACTCATGTAGTGACTGACTACCCCATGCAGCAGCTTATACAACAAGTCAAAGACTGATACAGACATTCATGCAGTTTAGTCACTAACCCATGCATTCAGTGAGACACGTTTACTCACTCACTTAAACAGTCAGTCAAGCACCTACTAAATTCTCCATTCAGACACTTATACACCCACTGATTCTTCAATACACCTTGACATATATATATAATACATATTTAAACTTTAAAGAAAAACACAATCACTGGATAAAGTCATCAGTGATGTCATCAGTGATGTCAGTGATGTCATTTGAGATGTCATCAGTGATGTTATCAGTGATGTCACTGACCATGTCATGAATGTAATATGTGACGTCATCAGCAGTGCATTGTGGGGGCCTGAGTTATAGTTAGGTGAACTAACTATAACGGGGGAATTTCTATGGTTTTGTACAAGAGAAATGTCGAACTAAAAACAACGCCCCTGAAACCTATGGTTTTTTCAGTTAATTTCTAAGGTTTTTTTAAATGCTAATTTCTAACTATAACATGCCTGAAACTTATGTTTTTTTCAGTGAATATATGTATACATATTCATATATAATATTCACTGAAAAAACCATAGGTTATAGACCATATATAGTTAGGAATTAGCATTTACAAAACCTTGAAAATTCACTGAAAAAACCATAGGTTATAGACCATATATAGTTAGGAATTAGCATTTAAAAAACCTTATTTTACTCACACAAAACCATTGAAATTCCATATATAGTTAGTTGCACTAACTATATATCGCGCACCCGCAATCCACTGCTGATCATGTCACATATTACATCATTCATGACATGGTCAGTGACATCACTGATGACATCACTGATGACATCTCAAATGACATCACTGATGACATCACTGATGACAACATCCAGTGACTGTATGTTTCTGTAAAGTTAAAATATGTCTTACATATTGAAGAATGAGTGGATGTATAAGTGTCTGGATGAAGGATTTAGTAGGTGCGTGACTGACTGTATGAGTGAGTGATTAAATATGTCTCACTGAATGCATGGGTTAGTGACTAAACTGTCTTAATTTGTGCATCATTATGTCTGTTGTTCTGAAAACTGCTGCATGTGTTGATCATTAGCTATACGAGAGGCTATATGTGTTATTAATTGGTTGCCCAAGTATTTCTATGGGAGATTGAGTTTCTGTGGGGATGGCTGTAAGGTGTGTGACTCTGTGCATAGATGTGTGAGCAGTTTATTCACTAGGTGTATGAGTTCAAGAGTGCATGTGTAAACAGCTACATGGGCAGTTGACTGTGTGCATGAGTGTATTGATGAGTGAATGGATATCTCAATGCTACATGTCATACTAAATACATATGTAAAACACAGTACATGTGAGAGTTGGCATATATAAATAACTGTGCATGAGAGCCACTGAATGAGTGAGTGGTTGTATCGATCATTGTGAACTTGTATCAGGGATTGTATAAGAGAGTAAATATGTGTTAGTATATGTTTCAATAAGTAAGGTGTGTTTAACTGTATAGTTGAAGAAATGGAGGTGAGATTGTTTCTTTGCATGACTGACTGGGTGTGTGAGTAACTCCATGGATGAGTGGCAGTGTGTGAGTGTCTGTATACACTGAGTGTATCTAAGGTTATATTAGAGTCTGAAGAGGTTTATCGTATTAGCACAAGAATGATGTCAAATGAGATGTCATCAGTGATGTCATCAGTGATGTCATTTGAGATGTCATCAGTGATGTCATCAGTGATGTCACTGACCATGTCATGAATGATGTAATATGTGACATGATCAGCAGTGGATTGCGGGTGCGCGATATATAGTTAGTGCAACTAACTATATATGGAATTTCAATGGTTTTGTGTGAGTAAAATAAGGTTTTTTAAATGCTAATTCCTAACTATATATGGTCTATAACCTATGGTTTTTTCAGTGAATTTTCAAGGTTTTGTAAATGCTAATTCCTAACTATATATGGTCTATAACCTATGGTTTTTTCAGTGAATTTCAATGGTTTTTTAATAGCAAATATCATAAGCTGTCGAATGTCAAGTACGTGGTAAGTGAAAACATTTTCGTGTTTATGCACACTGATCTGCTTTGAATGGTGCCCCCCCCCTCATTTCTATTAGGAGTACTCTCTCTTTGCAGATAGTGAAAGGTAGTTAACGCAGGCCTTTGCCCCCGTTGTAATCCGTCGTGCCTGCTTCTCTCTCCATTTCATTGATTGTTATCCAAGTATTTACTGTTTTAGAATTAGTTCTCTTTGGTTCAATCTCTATTTACAAACAAACACAGAGTCGCAATACTCTGTTTAGTCTTTGCAGATAACGAAAAATCGTGTAAAAAAAAAGAAAAGGAATCGAGCAAAATCAGTAGGCCACTAATGGGATCTCTTTTTGACCTCGCTAAAATAGAAACATTAGGAACAACCCCTCATGACAAATACAAAACTAGTGAGATGAACTGAACTCCACACAATGATGGCTGCAAAACAGCTCGGCTCCGCCACCCACCCCGCCCAAAATAACGATAAAGAACGGCTGCCATGATTGGTTGCGGAATGACCACGACGGAGCTACGAAATGGTGCTGCTCTCATGCTAACCCCAGCTTCAGTCTGAAACATCCAGAAACACTGTAGACTACCAATTCGATCAGTTCCGGTAGCGCCCCAATGTAACCCGGTAGAGAAGAACTAGCCCTCCCCTCTTTGACTGATGGTTCTTGTTGCCTGTCCCTTCTGTTGTCATTTAACAGAACTATTTAGCCTGCTGAAAGGGGTTGTGTTCCGACCGCTGGTTGGTGGAGACATTTTGACTATATTCTGTACCTGCGTTGTCGCGTAATGCGTCATATGACGCGCCGCGTTAGCGCATCCGGAAGTCATCCGGGGCGCGCAGCGCGTAACGTAAGCATAACAAGTCATGTGACTTGTTAATAAAACTTTTCATTGGTTCATTTTACTTTTCTTATTGTAATGATGAAAGGCTTGGTCATATGACCTAAAAATTACGCTTTTCATTACTTCCGAACATTATTTTTTCTTAAATATATGTTATAATGTTCCAGGCTAATGTACTTTCCCGGAAATTTTACAACTGTCCTGCAAGTAAAATATATTCTTTTTTCGAGAAAAAGAGCGTTTCTTCGTCCCATGACGGAGCCGTTGAGCAAAAGAGGGTCGACCTGCTGTCTTAGTCGCCGATACGCCTGAATATGAGATTCTTATCGATCACTTTATGTTGCAGGTATAGAAAACACAACAGCCCTTGACCATTTATCTTTACTGCGTTCCTTCGTATTATACCTTTTACCCTTCATGTAATTGGTCTGCTTTATTTCACTTGCCTTTTAATGATTCTAAAACAGTCACTATTATTAAAAACTTTACCAATGTATATACTACTACCATGTTTTCTTTTAAAAACCTTTATTGTGAAAATTTCATTATACAAATACGAGCCTATAACCACGTGGGCCTGCCACAGAGCAAACTGTAATCGTATATGATGAATAGACATTTACACTGTAGAGGAACGTAACGGGCGGGCCATTAGGTTGCAAGAACTAAGGTGTCTAACAGTTACGGAATCGGTGGACGTACATTTTATAATTAAAATACGACAGGGCCAGTTACAATAAAATTATCTAGATATACATTTGCGGGCAAGTACCATGGGTGACGTTAATTCGAACTTTCAACAGTACAGTAATCAATAACACATCAGAACTTAATATCAATAGGGATGTCGAAATAGTCAATCAATTCTCGTCCCCGCCCGCCATGTGCTTCAAAACTGCATACGTATCTCGTGATTTCAAGGTTCTGCAACCAGTACACAACAAGGAGTTACGAGTCCCATTTATTCCGGCGCCATTTTGGGCGAGGACGGGCAGGTCCAGGATATAGTCAAAATGTCTCTACCAACCATCGACTATGATGATGTTCATATGCTGTATTTATTAGAGTAACACTCATCTGTCCACATGAAATTAATTTGCCACAATCTAAACATGTCATTTTAATCTTTCCAAAGTTCTTCTAAATATTTGGGACCGTTTCCCTTGCCTCTGAAGCTCTCAGTGCCACTTCTTTGATGAATGTACTAGCAGGTCAGGGGTTCTCCTCCAAATCTCTCTTTTATGCAGCACTATAATTAATTGGTGCCACCTCTCCATATGACGATGCATGGTATAGTTACCACAACTATATTTTTTTCGGTTCCTCTGGAGAGTTCATCGTGGCAGATGAAGCGTGTAACGTACCGGGCATTTACCTTTTTTTGCATGTACAGGAAAGGAAAAAAAAATCGAGCGTCCGAGTTCTAAGGTGTCCCAGGGCCATTTTAGTGGACCAGGCCCAAATCCAAAGAACAGGCCGCCATTTTGAGAGTCCTCTTGCAGCCGCCTGTCGCTGTAGCATCAAGAGCAGCCGAAACTCAGCTGAATGGCAACTGAAACGGTAAAGGGGCGCCCCACCACAGCAGACGAGCCTCCACCTAGGAAGGCCCATTCACGCCGGCTCCCCCCCCCTTCGGGCACCCCACGCCGTTATTCGGAGCAGTATTGTAGGATGGCCACACCAGTGCGGCAACTTGCTAGAGATCACCTCGGTGGTAACCGAATCTCAACGCCTTGTGGTGTCTTCTATTCAAAAAACATTGTTATGCTGCCTTCGACCTATTCGCCGCAAGTGCGCACACAACTCAACTGCATAGCTTGCTAGACACCACCTCGGTGCCATCCGGATCTTGGAATGTCAGCACCTTTTGGTGTCTTCTCTTCAGAAAATATTGTTGCGCTGCCTTTGGCCCCATTCGCACATCAGTCCGCTACTGACGCCATCTCACAGGCTAATGGGGCGCCCCACGCCGACTTTCAGCATTGTAGAATGACCACACCAGTACAGCAACTTGCTAGACATCACCTCGGTGCCATCCGGATCTCGGCGCCCCACTGCAGATGAAGTGCCTCTCAACTATGAAACCACCACGGTGACATCCGGATCTTGGCGCGTTGTGCTGCCTTCGGCCTATTCGCACATCGGTCCGCTACTGACGCCATCTCACAGGCTAATGGGGCGACCCACGCCGAGTTTCAGCATTGTAGGATGACCACACCAGTACAGCAACTTGCTAGACATCACCTCGGTGCCATCCGAATCTTGGCATCTCAACGCCTAGTGGTATCTTCCATACAAAAAATATTGTTACGCTGCCTTTGGCCCCATTCGCACATCAGTCCGCAACTTAGACATCACCTCGGTGCCATCCGGATCTTGGCATCTCAGCGCCTTGTGGTGTCAGTCAGAAAATATTGTTGCGCTGCCTTTGGCCCCATTCGCACATCGGTCCGCTACTGACGCCATCTCACAGGCCAACGGGGCGCCCCACGCCGACTTTCAACATTGTAGGATGGCCACAGAAGTGCGACAACTTACTAGACACCACCTCGGTGCCATCCGGATCTTGGCGCGTTGTGCTGCCTTCGGCCTATTCGCACATCGGTCCGCTACTGACGCCATCTCACAGGCCAACGGGGCGCCCCACGCCGACTTTCAGCATTGTTGGATGGCCACACCAGTGCGGCAACTTACTAGACACCACCTCGGTGCCATCCGGATCTTGGCGCGTTGTGCTGCCTTCGGCCTATTCGCACATCGGTCCGCTACTGACGCAAACTCACAGGCCAACGGGGCGCCCCACGCCGACTTTCAGCATTGTAGGATGGCCACACCAGTGCTGCAACTTGCTGGACACCACCTCGGTGCCATCCGGATCTTGGCGCGTTGTATTGCCTTCGGCCTATTCGCACATCGGTCCGCTACTGACGCCGCCTCACGTGCCAACGTATTTTCTCCGCATTTTGTACCCTATGCCGCATAACAGGTCATGTGACTTGTTTATAAAACTTTTCATTGGTTCATTTTACTTTTGGTTTCCTAATGATGGAAGGCTTGATCATATGACCTAAAAACAACACTTTTCATTGGATGAAAACTTTTTTTTTTTCCCAAACGATGAAAGCCCCACCTTGTTTCTGGATGTTTCAGACTAAACTGGCGTCAGCATGAGAGCACCACCATCTCGTAGCTCCGTCGTGGTCATTCCGCGAGCAATCATGGCAGCCGCTCCCCACCAGAAGCCTGCAGGAGTCGGGGCCCCCAAAACTTTTGATGAATTCTCAAGGCGGAGGGGACGCTTTCGAGAATGGGGTCCAAGACCTAGCAGACAAGCGTCCGATTTCCAAGGTGTCCCAGGGCCATTTCAGTGGACCAGGCCCAAAAAGGAAAGAGCCTGCCGCCATTTTGAGAGTCCTGTGACAGCCGCCTATCGCTGCACCGCAAGAGTGGGCGCAACTCAGCTGAATTGCGGCTTTTGACACAGTGGACCAAAAACGGACGGAATGGCAACTGAAACGGTAAAGGGGCGCCCCACTACAACAGATGACACTCCACCTGGAGAGGCCCGTTCACGCCGCGTCCCCCGGGGCGCCCCACGCCGTTATTCGGAGCAGCATTGTAGGATACCAAAACCAGTGCGGCAACTTACTGGACATCACCTTGGTGCCATCGTTCTGCTGCCTTGGAACTATTCGCACAACAGTTTGCTACTGATGACCCACCCCCCGCGACGCCCCACGCCGTTATTTGCTGGGTGGCAACTTACTAGACATCACTTTCGTGTCATCTAGATTTCGGCGCGTTCTGCTGCCTTGGAACTATTCGCACAACAGTTTGCTACTGATGACCCACCCCCCGCGACGCCCCACGCCGGAAATCTGGACGTTGTGCTGCGTTGGGACTATTCGCACAGCCGACCGCTACTTCGTTGTTTTTCCCTAAAAATGTTTATATGTTATTACTATTTTTGTTTTCTTGTATATATTTATAAATTATTAAAGTTTTATAATCTTACTACTTTGTCGGAGTGCTATATATTTTTAATGTGACACATAATTGTAAAAACTTTGATGTACAAAGAGTCATCCCTGGAATCTTCCGCTTCACGCTCGGTCCCCTCCCCAATCACAATACAGGATGGTTTTCAGATAATAGCAACGCTTCTGCTGTGACGGATCTCATCGAGTGTGGGCCTTGATCTACTATAACTCCTTTGAAGAGGGGTGATTCTTTACAGCTGTGGCCATAAACTACATCTGCAGGGCTAGCTGATAGCCTAGGACCGGCCTGGACAATCGGACACAGAGGAAAAGGAGTGTCAGAGGGTGCGGTAGTGAATAGGGCGAAAGGGAGGTGTCGGGCGGGCACAGGGTGTGATTCTCAGGGAAGAGCAGCGCAGATGGGGGGAGGTTTATTACCCATGCATAAGACAGAGAGCGGGGGTGACCACTGCCTGGGTGAGATGCTTGCGAGGGTGGGGAGCCATGCTAAGGATCGACAGCGTGCACAGAGTGGGTCTGGTCAAGGCATCTAAAATGGCTGCCGTGCACGACAAAAGTGTGGCATTTGAAAAAAGACAAGATGGCGCAGACAATGTTTTTCAACACTTCCTGATTTCCTTCGAATCGAACGTTAACAGACGTTGGGGCATATTACCAAAGTTAAGCGATATTTATCCCTAACGATGCATTGCAAAGATTTTTTTACCGTCAGAAATTATCGCAGATAAACCTTGCTATTATCAAGGTTTATCGCAAATACGATAAAAAACGACCGCAATGCATTAATATCGCTGAAAACTCAGCGATATTCATGCATTACCGAGCTAATGCTCTTAGCCATGTTATCCACCTCCCATTGGATAACATGGCTAAGAACTGCTCAGGGCAGCTGTTACTTTTTGGAGATATTCGCGCTTATCTCGAATATTTCCAAAAGTTGATAATAGGAGATAGCGATGTTAGCGACTGTTTCCAGTCGCTAACATCTTGGCATGCCCACTTTGCATGTCATTAGTGATAAATATCACTCACATGCAAAGTGGGGCCCAAGATGGTCGCTATCTCCTACTAGCCGTCGCTAACTGGTGTTAGCAACAGCTAGGTAATACAGATATAATTTTATCTCCGCAAAGCGGAGCGCTGTTACAGATATATATCTTGTTTTTGAACGTTAATTTCTCAAAATGCACTGAAGCACATATATTGAGACCTAGCAAAGGCACATCGGGCTACCAGTCCCTAATATTTTACCAAGTTTCGTGCAAATCCATTCAGCCGTTCGATTATTATTATTATTTTTTTTTTTTGCCCCGCGGGGCCCTTTTAAAACCTCCACATCAAACCTAGGGGGTCAGCGAGGATCTACTATGCCCCCTTATGGTCATTTGCCCCTTCGCTTTGGCCTCCTCTTGTCTCTCGATCCTACCGAGAGACAAGATGGCGGCCGCTACGTACTGTTTGGAATGTTTACAGACACCGGAGAGCCAATCAGCTTCGCTTCGCAAAGCTCCGTAACGCGAAAAGTACGCGAAGCGGTGAGCTGTTACAGATATATATCTTTTTTTGAACGTTAATTTCTCAAAATCCACTGAAGCACATATATTGAGACCTAGCAAAGGCACATCGGGCTACCAGTCCCTACAATTTTGCCAAGTTTCGTGCAAATCCATTCAGCCGTTGGATTATTATTATTATTTTTTTTTTTGGCCCGCGGGGCCCTTTTAAAACCTCCACATCAAACCTAGGGGGTCAGCGAGGATCTACTATTCCCCCTTATGGTCATTTGCCCCTTCGCTTTGGCCTCCTCTTGTCTCTCGATCCTACCGAGAGACAAGATGGCGGCCGCTACGGACTGTTTGGAATGTTGACAGACGCCGGAGAACCAATCAGCTTCGCTTCACAAAGCTCCGTTGCGCGAAAAGTACGCGTCCTGGAGCGCTGCCCGGTCCGCTGTTACAGATATATATCTTTTTTTAAACGTTAATTTCTCAAAATCCACTGTAGCACATATATTGAGACCTACAAAAGGCACATCGGGCTACCAGTCCCTACAATTTTGCCAAGTTTCATGCAAATCCATTCAGCCGTTCGGGCTAAAAGTGAGGCCAACCGCCCTATGGAAAACTCAATGTTAAAAACACGTTTTGGGACCCCCCTTTTTTCTCGACCCCCCTGGACGAACCCCCCCCAATTTTCAGGGGCTGCTCAGAAACAAAATGTGCCATTTTCCTGAAAATTTCAGCCAATTCCGTCCACAAACGCCAAAGTTATTAGACATAGAATTTTCAAAAATCCCATAGAGAAAAAATCCTAACTATATATACCTACTGGCGACCGCCAGTAGGTATATATAGTTAGGATTTTTTCTCTATGGGTTTTTTGAAAATTCTATGTCTAATAACTTTGGCGTTTGTGGACGGAATCGGCTGAAATTTTCAGGAAAATGGCACATTTTGTTTCTGAGCAGCCCTTGAAAATTTGGGGGGGGTTCGTCCAGTGGGGGCCGAGAAAAAAGGGGGGTCCCAAAACGTGTTTTTAACATTGAGTTTTCCATAGGGCGGTTGGCCTCACTTTTAGCCCGAACGGCTGAATGGATTTGCACGAAACTTGGCAAAATTGTAGGGACTGGTAGCCCGATGTGCCTTTTGTAGGTCTCAATATATGTGCTCCAGTGGATTTTGAGAAATTAACGTTTAAAAAAAGATATATATCTGTAACAGCGGACCGGTTAGCGCTCTGGTTCGCGGACTTTTCGCGCAACGGAGCTTTGTGAAGCGAAGCTGATTGGTTCTCCGGCGTCTGTCAACATTCCAAACAGTCCGTAGCGGCCGCCATCTTGTCTCTCGGTAGGATCGAGAGACAAGAGGAGGTCAAAACAAAGGGGGAAATAACTATAAGGGGGCATAGTAGATCCTCGCTGACCCCCTAGGTTTGATGTGGAGGTTTTAAAAGGGCCCCGCGGGGCAAAAAAAAAACAAAATAATAATAATCGAACGGCTGAATGGATTTGCACGAAACTTGGCAAAATATTAGGGACTGGTAGCCCGATGTGCCTTTGCTAGGTCTCAATATATGTGCTCCAGTGGATTTTGAGAAATTAACGTTGAAAAAAAGATATATATCTGTAACAGCGCTCCGCTTCGCGTACTTTTCGCGTTACGGAGCTTTGCGAAGCTGATTGGTTCTCCGGCGTCTGTCACCATTCCAAACAGTCCGTAGCGGCCGCCATCTTGTCCCTCGGTAGGATTGAGAGACAAGAGGAGGCCAAAGCGAAGGGGGAAATGACCATAAGGGGGCATAGTAGATCCTTCCTGACCTCTTAGGTTTGATGTACCATTTTGCCAAGTTTGGTGTAATTCCGTTCAGCCATTCAGGCTGTAGACGTATGTAAATGTCCTATGGAAAATTGCATGGGGAAAACACATTTGAAAGTGTTGAAATTTAGAACCAATTAAAATGTTACTTTGGTTTTGTATTTGTGTGTGATGAAAGTTAATTGGTTATGTATATATGTCAAATGAGAGGAAACCACAGCCATTTTGTGATACTACTGTCTGAGGTACATTTGTGAGGAATTTTTGGTGGTGAATTTCTGGTGTTTGATTTACACAGTACTAACACTTCTGCTACTTTTAAAAAGGTGAGTTGTTAATTTGTATGGGGAACTATGTTGTACACTTGAAGATAATTTGAAAAATGTTTTCTGTTATTTATTTGCAGTCCTTCTGTTATACTAAATACTTGATAAAGTTAGTTTTATATTATGTATTACTAAAGACGATAAATGAAAGTGATTATTTTTTTCTGCAATTTACAGCAAGCAATTTCAAAATAAAATGGCTCACAATGAAGAGACCGTGGCAATTTCTTTTGAATTGTCCAACACATTGATTGAAATTGAGAGCACCAATAATGAAATATTGTCACAAGGAGGACATGACTTGTATGATTCCATTAGATTGATTGAAATGGACAGCACCAAGAATGAAATATTGTCACAAGGAGATGACTTGAATGATTCCACTACATTGATTGAAATTGAGAGCACCAATAATGAAATATTGTCACAAGGAGGAGATGGCTTGTATGATTCCATTAGATTGATTGAAATGGACAGCACCAATAATGAAATATTGTCACAAGGAGGAGATGACTTGAATGATTCCACTACATTGATTGAAATTGAGAGCACCAATAATGAAATATTGTCACGAGGAGATGACTTGAATGATTCCACTACATTGATTGAAATTGACAGCACCAATAATGAAATATTGTCAGAAGGAGGAGATGACTTGAATGATTTTTTTGATCAATCTCTTGATGGCGAATTTATCGAGTGTTTGGAGACCATAGAGTTACAAGAATCATCATTGGAGACTTTTAATGAGGACATTGCTGATGAGGACATGTTACTAGTTCTTTCAAATTTAGAAAATTCTGAAGAATAAATTTATATTTAGAAATCAAAAATTGTTTGAGACATTATTCATTTTTATTTTTAATTTATGAGGTTGTAGCGAAGTGATTGTAGTATAAAATGAGACTTATAGTATAGAGTGCAACATTTTTATGTTACATGGTAAGTTTACTCATATTTACTTCCCTTCTGCCACTATATTATCTCCAATGTGTATTTGACATGTCTTCTTCATCTCCGGCCTCCTTTCTCTCACTGTGTGTCTCCGATGCATCTTATCGCTGCTATTTTGTGTAATTACAGAAGAGAGTAAAATAAAATAGTTCGGAACGTGAAAAGGGGGCAAAGTAGAGTACTCCTCACCCCCTAGGCCTTTTTAGGCGGTCCCAAAAGGATCAGTTTCTGCTTTCCTGAGAGATTATGGTATGAGTTCCATATACCACAATAACTTGCATTACAACATGCAAGATATCTATCTCCTATTACCAACTTTTGGAGATATTCGCGCTAAGCGCGAATATCTCCAAAAAGTAACACCTGCCCTGAGCAGTTCTTAGCCATGTTATCCAATGGGAGGTGGATAACATGGCTAAGAGTATTAGCTCGGTAATGCATGAATATCGCTGAGTTTTTAGCGATATTCATGCATTGCGGCCGTTTATTATCGCATTTGCGATAAACCTTGATAATAGTAAGGTTTATCTTCGATAATTTCTGACGATGCTTAGTGGTAAAAAATTGGTTGGTAAGCATCGTTAGCGATAAATATCGCTTAACTTTGGTAATATGCCCCAACGTCTGTTAACGTTCGATTCGAAGGAAATGAGGAAGTGTTGAAAAACATTGTCTGCGCCATCTTGCCTTTTTTGAAATGCCACACTTTTGTCGTGCACGGCAGCCATTTTAGATGTCTTGACCAGACCCACTCTCTGCACGCTGTCGATTCGTAGCATGGCTCCTCACCCTCGTAAGCATCTCCCCCAGGCACTGGTCACCACCGCTCTCTGTCTTATGCATGGGCAATAAACCTTCCCCCATCTGCGCTGCTCTTCCCTGAGAATCACACTCTGTGCCCGCCCGACACCTCCCTTTCGCCCTATTCACTACCGCACCCTCTGACACTCCTCTTCCTCTGTGTCCGATTGTCCAGGCTATCAGCTAGCCCTGCAGATGTAGTTTATGGCTCCAGCTGTAAAGATTCACCCCTCTTCAAAGGAGTTATAGTAGATCAAGGCCCACACCCGATGAGATCCGTCACACCACACGTGTTCCTACTATCTGAAAACCATCCTGTATTGTGATTGGTGAGGGGACCGAGCCTGAAGCGGAAGATTCTAGGAATGACTCTTTGTACATCAAAGTTTTTACAATTATGTGTCACATTAAAAATATATAGCACTCCAACAAAGTAGTAGGAATATAAAACTTTAATAACATATAAATATATACAACAAAACAAAAACAGTAAAAACATTTAAACAACGAAGAGACCGTGGCAATTTCTTTTGAATTCCTGATGAGGACATGTTACTAGTTCTTTCAAATTATGAAAATTCAGAAGATGTTGCCTGGGGGTGGGTCGTCAGTAGCAGTCTGTTGTGCGAATAGTTCCAAGGCAGCAGAACGCGCTGAAATCTAGATGGCACGAAAGTGATGTCTAGTAAGTTGCCGCCCAGCAAATAACGGCGTGGGGCGCCGCGGGGGTGAGTGAGTCCAGTAGGCACCACAGCTATTCTTACCGGCATTGCAGAATTACTGCTGGGGACAATGCCTGTGCTGTAGCAGGGTCACAGCAGAAACAAAAAGGATTCTGTTGAAGATGTTGTTGGTTTTCAATTTGAAAACAGTTCTGGTGTCAACTGCTATGCTAATGTAGTGGTTAATGTTTTGTTTTCTCTAGAAAATGTAAAAGAGGGGGAGGCAGTCCAAAGTTCCGTTAAAAGGGCAAAGGAAAGGATCGGTGGTTTGAACTATCAGTCAAAAAGGGGAGGGGGTGCAATAATTTTTCCTACCGGGTCACACTGTGCTTTCACCGGAAGTGAGGTCTGCAGGATTGTAGTAATTCAAAGTGAGGCTGGCGCCAGCATGGGAGCGCCGACGTCCCGCGGATACAGTTTCGTCACTCCACGGGCGATCATGGCAGTCATTCCCCATCGGGGGTCGGAGACTCCCGCGGCTCCTCTAGAATCTTCAAGGTCGTGGAGGACTACGGTGGTGGAGTCAACCAGTGACCGGGCCATTTCTTTATGTTGGGCCCGCTCTTGCCAGGTCGACCGCCATTTTGAGAGTTCGGCAGCTACCGGCGATCGCGGGGTCACATGAGCGGACGGGCTCCACCCTGCCGGGCGAGACGTTGCAGCATGGCCACAGTGGAAGAACCGTTATCTAGGTCGTTCCGAAACTGTGCAGCACTGTAGTTGTTAGGATGCCACCGCCTGGAGCGCTGAGGGTGCAGCTGGGAAGCCTCCACCTGGGGAGGCGGGAGAGGCCTGTTCGCACCGTCTCTCCCTCCCAGTGCACCCCACGGCGTCTCGCTTGAGATTTGTTATGGCCGGACCAGGCGATGAGGACGAGGGGGGGGTCGGAGGCATGTGCAAGACATCCCCCTCCAGTGTTGTCGCAGCCATTATAAAAGAAAGAAGTGTCCCGTCCGTCTTCGGGCCGGGCTTCCGGTGGATGTCGGCCGGACGCCCCTGGCTCTGGCCCCATGAACGGGTTTCTTGGTTTATCGGCTGCAGCCGGATCCCGTCGGCCTCGGCCCCCCGACCGTTGGTGGTCGGACCGGAAGAGCATGTGGCGGGACTACCTGCAACTCTCAAGGGCCACCGCGGCCGGACTGGGAGAGAGAGGGGAGGGTCGAGGAGACATTCCCCCCCCCTGCAACTGTTCAGCGTTGTAAAGGCAATCCCCTGGCCGGGTCCCGCTGGTCTCGGCCTCTCCTCCGGCTACACCCTACGTTAGGATCTCCTGGCCGAGGCGTGGCAGCAGGACCTGCCTTATATGGGCTGCTCCCGGCTGGGCGTAGCCGGAACCCTGCCCCACCTTGGAAGTTTCCAGAGTGGGGGTGGATGTTCTACTGACTTGCATTTTCCCTAGTCTATCGATTTTTTTGGCGTGGCAGGCGGTGGGACAGCGAGGGGTGATTTGGTTTCTCTTACTGTTTTTCTGGTCTCTCACCACTGGCATATTTTAACGTTTTCTTGTTTCTAGGACATTAATAGGTTTTATCATTACGTTATGTTATCGTTTCTTTGTTCGTTGTTTAATAAAAGTTCATGTTCATCAGTGGCCTACTGATTTTCGTTTTCCTATTTTTTTCTTTCCAGGTTGTTTCATGGTAAAGTTTCTGTTAACAGGATACAGTGATCACTTCGTTATTATTGCATATGTCCTTTTCACTAGGGGTGCTCTCTGGTCGGGCCAGATGACGTATCTCTAGTAAATGGTCCGGGTGAAAAAGGTGCATCAATCAGTGGGGAGTAGATAGGCATGACAGATTACAACGGGGGAGAAAGGTCCGCATTACATACCCTTTCACTACTTGCAAAGATTTTCCTACGTTTATTTGCAAACAGGGAATACCTCCAAAAAGAACTAATTCCCAAACAGTCAATGTTCGGACAATCAATCAATCAATGAGGAATGAAATAGGTACGACGTATTAAAGGCTTGCGTTACCTACCCTTCACTATCTGCAAAGGGAGATAGAATATTCCTATTCTTCCTCGTTTGCAGGTAGAGAAGATCGTTAAGAGAATTAACTTCGAACAATTCAATGCTCGATTGAAACAATCAACAAGGGGTACTGTGAACACAAATGAACGCCGCTTATATACATACGCATTGCTATTTTCAACAGGTTGTTCCTAATGTTTCTATTTTAGCGAGGTCAAAAGAGATCCCATTAGTGGCCTACTGATTTTGCTCGATTCCTTTTGTTTTTTTACACGATTTTTCGCTATCTGCAAAGAGTAAACAGAGTATTGCGACTCTGTGCTTGTTTGTAAATAGAGAATGAACCAAAGAGAACAATCAATCAAATGGAGAGAGAAGCAGGCACGACGGATTACAAAGGGGGAAAGGGCTGCGTTAACTACCCTTCACTATCTGCAAAGAGAGAGTACTCCTAATAGAAATGAGGGGTGGGGGGCAGCAATCAAAGCAGATCAGTGTGCATAAACACGAAAAAAAAATTCTTACCACGTACTTGACATTCGACAGCTTATGATATTTGCTATTAAAAAACCATTGAAATTCACTGAAAAAACCATAGGTTATAGACCATATATAGTTAGGAATTAGCATTTACAAAACCTTGAAAATTCACTGAAAAAACCATAGGTTATAGACCATATATAGTTAGGAATTAGCATTTAAAAAACCTTATTTTACTCACACAAAACCATTGAAATTCCATATATAGTTAGTTGCACTAACTATATATTGCGCACCCGCAATCCACTGCTGATGATGTCACATATTACATCATTCATGACATGGTCAGTGACATCACTGATGACATCACTGATGACATCTCAAATGACATCACTGATGACATCACTGATGACATCTCATTTGACATCAATGACCACATCACTGATGATATCATTCATGTGACAATACAATGCATCTCCTCACATTTTAATATAACCTCTGTTTCACCCAGTGTTAAAAACAGAGTATAATTTTTGAAACCATTGACACACCAATACTAGTTACTACATACGTACTCACTGATTCCTACGTCTACACACACATTCACTCATTCACCCATACAATCATTCATACATACAATCACTCATGTTTACAACACAATCATATGCACTCATACACCTATACAGACACTCACACTCTGCCACTCATCCATGGAGTTACTCACACACCTAGTCAGTCCTGTAAAGAATCAATCACACTTCCATTTTCTACTCTATACAGTTAAACATAGAGCACCTTACGTTTTCAACCATATACTAACACATACTTACTCTCTTATACAATCATTGATACAAGTACACATTGATCTGTACAGAGTCACACACCTCCCAGCCAGCCACACACACACTCAGTCTCCCATGCAAATACTTGGGCAATCAATCAATAACCCATATAGTTACTCATATAGCTACTGATCAACACATGCAGCAGTTTACAGAACAACAGACATAATGATGCACAAATTAAGACAGTTTAGTCACTAACCCATGCACTCAGTGAGACACATTTAATCACTCACTCATACATTCAGTCATGCACCTACTAAATCCTTCGTCCAGACACTTATACATCCACTCATTCTTCAATATGTAAGACATATTTTAACTTTACAGAAACATAGTCACTGGATGTTGTCATCAGTGATGTCATCAGGGATGTCATTTGAGATGTCATCAGTGATGTCATCAGTGATGTCACTGACCATGTCATGAATGATGTAATATGTGACATCATCAGCAGTGGATTGCGGGTGTGCAATATATAGTTAGTGCAACTAACTATATATGGAATTTCAATGGTTTTGTGTGAGTAAAATAAGGTTTTTTAAATGCTAATTCCTAACTATATATGGTCTATAACCTATGGTTTTTTCAGTGAATATATATATATATATATATTCACTGGAAAAAAACACTGGGTTCAGGGACGTTATAGTTAGGCTGCCATTTCATGATTTGCATACGGCCATGTCTGAACTGGGGTGGCTTGGTGAGCAAAACAACGATGGATTAAACCCAGATCTGTGACAGGGGTGAATGTTTTGCCATTGTGCAACATTCCATCCATCATCTTGTATGTTTTGCTGTTCACCCTATGTGGGAAGGGTATGCCCAGACGTGGGTCCCGTGCTCTCTACGCCACTGGAGTCAAGCTATCCTGGCTGAAGTCGGCTGATAGCCAGAAACCGATCCTAGGATGCTTGATTCTGGTCCAGTGAAGATATGGCTTGTCAATTAGGTCTGGACTGTTCTCATGAGGCACAGGGTCAAGACTGATTTGCATATGGCCATGTCTGAACTGGGGTGGCTTGGTGAGCAAAATAACGATGGATTAATACCAGATCTGTGACTGGGGGTGAATGTTTTGCCATTGTGCAACATTCCGTCCATCATCTTGTGTGTTTTATATGTGTACATATTCAGCAAGATCACCTACATTAGCCATTCACTACTGTAGTACTCTAAGCCCTAAAACAGTACTCCAGCACGACTGGCTACACTACTCAAACAACATTGCACTACCTCAAATGTAAAATCTATCCCAGCACAACCTCCTACACTACCCAACACCAATGTACTTTCCTAGAAGACGACCTTAGCACGACCTCCTACACTACACAAACAGCACTGTACTATCTTAAACCCTAAAACACTATCCCCAGCATAACCCCGTGCACTACATAAACACCACTGAACTATGGTAGAACAGTACCCCGGCATGACTCCCTACACTACCTAAACACCATTACAGTACCCTAAAGCTTAAATGTATCACAGCAGGACCCCTTACATTACCCAAACACCCAATACTACCCTACTACTGCACTTATAAGAAATATTGTTATTTGTCTAGAATCACACTGTGAGTCAGTGTCCATTTGGGGTAATTGAGAGACAATGATTTGGTTGCTTTTTGTGTTTGTAAACATATAAATACATGTACTCTTGCAGTGACACTATGCCTAGCACGATTCCCTATACTACACACAGAGCAGTTGACTACGCTAAACCCTTAATCTACCTCTAACACGATCACCTACACTACCCATTCACTACTGCAGTACCCTAAACCCTAAAACACTACTCCAGCACAACTGCCTACATTACTCAAACATCATTGTACTACACTAAACCTTAAATCTACCTCAGCACAACCTCCTACGCTACCTAGACACTGTAATTTCCTAGAACACTACCGTATCACGACCTCCTACACTACACAAACAGCACTGTACTATCTTAAACCCTAAAACACTATCCCTAGCAAAACCCCGTGCACTACATAAACACCCTTGCACTATGCTAGAACACTACCCCAGCATTATTCCCTACACTACCTAAACACCATTACACTACTCTAAAGATTAAATCTATCACAGCAGGACTCCTTACACTACCCAAACACCACTATACTACCCTACTACTGCATCTATAAGAAATATTGTTATTTGTCTAGAATCATACTGTGACTTGAGTCAGTGTCCATTTGGGGAACTTGAGAGACAATGATTTGGTTGGTTTATGTGTTTGCAGACTTATAAATACATGTACTCTTGCAGTGACACTATCCCTAGCATGATTCCCTACACTACACAAAGACCAGTGCACTTCCCTAAACCCTTAATCTACCTCCAGCACGATCACCTACACTATCCATTCACTACTGCAGTACCCTAAACCCTAAAACACTACTCCAGCACGACCGCCTATACTACTCAAACACCAGTGCATTACCCTAAACCTTAAATCTACCCCAGCACAACCTCCTACACTATCCAAACACCACTTCAGTACTGTAAACCCTTAATCTACCTCCAGCACGACCACCTACACTACCCATTCACCAATTTACTACCCTAAACCTTAAATCTACCCCAGCACAACCTCCTACACTAATCAAAAACACTTTATTTCCTAGAACACTACCCTACAACGACCCCCTACAGTACATAAACACAACTGCACTACCTTAAAACCTAAAACACTACCCCTAGCATGATCCCTTACAGTACATATACATCACTGCACTATGCTAGAACACTATCCCAGCATGGCTCCCTATACTACCTAAACACCATTCCACTACCCTAAAGTTTAAATCTATCGCAGCAGGACCCCTTACAGTACCCAAACACCACTATACTATCCTACTACTGTATTTATAAGAAATATTGTTAGTTGTCTAGAATCACACTGTGAGTCAGTGTCCATTTGGGGAAATTGAGAGTGTTGGACCTGGGGGTTCCAGATCACCTAGGGTAGCCTGGCACAGAGTAGGAAGGTCTAATCCAAAAGCATCAAGGTTAAGCTTGCGTCACGCCCTCACAGTAACTCAGCATCCATCCATTCAAAAACGACACTACACCAAGTTTTTAGGAAAATATGGGCTGGTTTATAAAAATAATTCTGTTTTCTTTTACTTATCCCATCTGACAGTTTTGTTACTGTTTACATCAAGTATTTCTCTGTCAACTTCTCTGTATCAATTAAAACTCCACAATACCTTTTACTTGGTGATATACTTATTTTCCCAAATGATAAGAGCTGATCAGTCACTTCACAGTTTATATTAACCCCTTCCACGCTGATGACGAGCTGGGCTCGTCATGAGGTAGCCTCCTCGCACGCTCATGACGAGCCCAGCTCGTCACGTAAAGTGCGGTTTTTAAAATCTCAGCGTACGGGCGGAATTCCGCCCGCACGCATGCGGTTAAGCAGTGGCAAGAGTACGGTCTCCCTATGGAGTAATCAGAATGCACGTTATACACAATAACTCTTGGTCTTTTCAGACAGAACAATTTTCAGGTTTAGCACAGTTGACATCCTTGGTAATATGATCTTGACACATCACAGAACAGAGTCTGTCAACTACAAAGGTACAAGAATTTTTCGGTAACATTCCAGAGGGAAGAAAAATAAGTTCTATAACCTGCTTCACTAAAGATCATCAGATATTTGCCAAAGTGAACTTGCAGAAAGCTTACTCCTTCACCCCTGTAATAGAAGGATTAAGCATTAACACAGTTGATAACGGCCTTCACGTAAGCTTAGAGGCCTTTCTCCCACTTGGTGATCCTTCTCCACCCTACTGGTTTCCCTCTTGTGAGAGTCTCAATGGCTTCCTGGGCTCAATTCTCCCTGGTCTTGCCACTCGATACTCTTAGTCAGGAAAGAGGGGAAGAATCTACCCTCCGGGACCTTCTGTTGGTGGGTCCCAGTTCCCTCGCTACCCCCAGATCGCTCCTTACTTGAAGTGTTGGGTATCTGTTGCCAATGTCTCGGACAGCTGAGGGAGGCCAGAAGTACTTTCAGGCCTCTGTCCACTCCCAACCGTGCCTCCCCCACAGGTCAAGCCACTCGGTCACAGAGCTGACACTGTGGAAGGCTGCGCGGGATGAAGAGAAGCGGTGACCGCGCCTCTCTCGCTACCTCACAGTGCGCCGCCTCCGCCGTCCTCTGGAAAAGCGGCACTACTGAGCAAGCGCCGGGGACCAGTGGCTCCTCCACTGAACCTGCTCAATCGCGGCAGGCCTTCTGTTGCCGCTCCGCCCCCACTCCGGGACTAGCGTTCGCTTCGCCGAGCCTGCGCAGTTCCATGGTGGCACAATTCCTTCCAAGTGCGCCTTCTCCTCACAGTGTCTAACGCTCCCCTCACCAGGCCTGCGCAGTACCGCGGCGGCTCCTATCTCACGGCCACGTACTTGTTGTCACTACCCCAGACTCCTGGACTAGGCTCACCAACTCCCTCGTGAGCGAAATTGTTCCCGACTTGGCAGTCTCTACCTCAGGTGAGAGGGGGTCAGAAGGGAAACGCGTGGAGCAAGTAGGGCCATAAATCAAAGGAGAATAAAAAGGGGGGGAAGGAGCTCAAATTCACAACTACGGTCCTCTCTCCTTTCGGGGAAATGCCCTCAGAGTTTCTAATAAAGCTCACCCACTGGACAACAGGGCGGAACTATCTCTCAGTTCAGTCTCCCAAGATCACTCCCATTCCCTTCCCCAGGCTAGGGGACGTTTTCCAGGCTTTGGGAGGGTCTTGTGTCCAGGGTCATCAGGAACACAACGTGGCAGGGTCAGGTCTGTAGTTAAAAGGGGAAAGGGTGGTGAAAGCAGTAAGGAGGCAACCCTAAAGTGGGAGGTCAACCCTCTGAATATCCTACCCCCACCTTACGCCACAGCCTGCACTCCAGCTTACTCTCTCTCTGTATGACAAAATGGCTGCCCCACAGTTGGTCTTTCATACCCCTAGCCTTAAGTGTCCAGAATAGGCCAGAAGGTTCTAGATTCCCTTTGTTAATCTATGAGTCCCTTTTCTGAGGTAACCGTTATGGCAGCTACTGGCCACCATTTTAGGTAACTAAGCTTTCCCTCAGAAAAGGAGGGATTTCTGGGCCTGTGAGGGACCATGGGGTGAAGGAGCACCTAAGCCCCAGGTCAACTCCTAAAATTCCCAGTGGACATAAAAATGACGGGATCGTCTGCATTGGCGTGGTCCACTCCAGGCCGATGTTCCACCCGGAAGTCCATTCCCTGTAGGGAGATAGACCATCTCAACAGCTTGGGATTCTCCCCCTTCATTTGCATCAGCCAACAAAGGGGTCGATGGTCGGTCTGAACCAGGAAGTGCCAGCCAAACAGGTATGGCCGCAACTTCTTCAGAGCCCATACCACCGCAAAGGCTTCCCGCTCAATTGCACTCCACTTTTGTTCCCGGGGAAGCAGTCTCCTAGACAGGAAGACTACAGGCTGATCCAGACCATCTTCATTGAGTTGCGATAACACTGCCCCAATGCCATGCTCTGATGCATCTGTCTGGACAATGAACTCCTTGGAGAAATCCGGGGCCCTCAGGACCGGTGCTGCACACATTGCTTGTTTCAGCTTCTCAAAGGCTTGCTGACAAACCTCCGTCCAGACTACCCGTCGAGGTTGTTTCTTGGATGTGAGCTCAGTGAGGGGTGCCACAATAGTGCCATACCCCTTCACAAAGCGACGGTAGTAACCTGTGAGGCCCAGGAAAGCTCGGACCTCAGTTTGGGTCTTGGGGGCTCCCAGGCCATGATCGCCAAAATCTTTGCCTGGAGGGGCTGCACGGCTCCCCTGCCCACCAAGTGGCCCAGGTACACAACCGACCCACTGCCCGATCTGACATTTACTGGCTTTGATTGTCAAGCCAGCCTGTTTCAGGGCCTGGAGAACAGCTTGTAAGTGACACAAATGGTCCTCCCAACTGCTGCTGAAGATGGCAATGTCATCCAGATAAGCAGCGGAGAAAGCCTCCATTGCAGAAAGGACCTGGTTCACCAGCCGCTGAAAAGTGGCAGGGGCGTTCTTGACCCCAAAGGGCATCACACAGAACTGGTAGTGGCCCTCAGGCGTGGAGAAGGCTGACCTTTCCTTTGCTCCATCTGTAAGAGAGATCTGCCAGTACCCTGAAGTAAGGTCAAAGGTACTTAGGTATTGGGCAGCTCCCAGCTGGTCAATAAGTTCATCCGCCCTAGGGATCGGATGTGCAGCAGTCTTGGTCACTGAGTTCAATCCCCGGTAATCCACACAGTACCTTAGTTCTGGAGTGGTGCCCGGTGGTGCAGCTTTTGGTACCAGAAACCCCGGACTGGACCAGGGACTACTAGAAGGTTCGATGACTCCTAGCTCCAGCATCTTTGTAACTTCACTGTGGATGCTGGCCTTCACCTTGTCTGACAGCCGGTAGGTCTTAGACTTCACTGGTGGGCTGTCTCCTGTGTCCACATCATGGGTACACAGGTGGGTCCTTCCTGGGACAAGGGAGAACAACGAGGAGTACTGCTCCAAGACCTGGCGGCAGTCCTCTCGCTGTTCAGGAGTTAGGGATGGGGAAAGAATCACTCCCTCCTCCGACCCATCCTTTTCCTGAGACGAAAAGAGATCAGGGAGAGGCTCGCTTTCCGCTTCCTCTGCTCCATCAGTCACCATCATCAAGATGACCTCGGGCCTCTCATGGTGGGGTTTGAGGCGATTGGCATGCAGTACCTGTAGGGGCTGTCGAGGGGTCTTAAGATCCACCAGGTAGGTGGCCTTACCCTTCTTCTCCACCACCTCAAATGGGCCGGTCCAGCGATCCTGGAGGGCACTTAGCTCTCCAGGTTCCATCACCCACACTTTCTGGCCAGGCTCCAACTCCACAGGGTGAGCATTGTGGTCATACCACTCTTTCATCACTGCTTGGCTGGCTTCCAAGTTGTCTGAAGCTTGCTTCCACAACTTAGCCATTTGGCTCCGGTAAGCCAGCATGTAGCTCACCACATCCTGGGGATGCTTCCTGGGAGACTTTTCCCATCCGTCCTTCACCAGGCTGAGAGGTCCACGCACAGGGTGCCCATACAGTAGCTCGAAGGGGCTGAAGCCCACTCCCTTCTGCGGCACTTCCCTGTAGGAAAACAGCAAGCAGGAGGATGTCCCATTTCCTTCCGCAGGCTCTCAGGCAGACTTCTTATCATGCCTTTCAAGGTCTTGTTGAACCTTTCCGCCAGTCCATTGGACTGTGGGTGATATGGAGTGGTAAACCGGTAGGTAACTCCACACTCCTTCCACATAGCCCGCATATATGCTGACATGAAGTTGGTCCCCCTGTCGGACACAACCTCCTTGGGGAAACCCACTCGGGTAAAGATCCCCATCAGGGCCCTAGTCACTACAGGTGCAGTGTCAGTCCTCAGAGGAATTGCCTCTGGGTACCGCGTGGCGTGATCCACCAGAACCAGGATAAACCTGTGACCAGCTGTAGTTGGTGGATCCAATGGCCCCACAATGTCGATGCCCACCCTTTCAAAGGGGGTGCTAACAACAGGAAGTGGTTCCAGGGGAGCTTTCAGCTTCACCCCTGTTTTCCCACTGGCTTGGCAGGATACACATGTCTGGCAGTATGTGTCGGATGCCACTTTCATCTGAGGCCAGTAAAAGTGGGGGACAAGCCGGGCAAAGGTCTTGTCCTGTCCTAAGTGTCCTGCCAAGGGAATTTCATGAGCCAGTTCCAAAAGAAAGGCTCGGTGACGTTGAGGGACTACCAAGGCCCGTGATGAACCGGGCAAAGGTGCCTTAGGTTCACTGTAGAGGAGTCCGTCCTCCCAGTAAATATGGTAGTTCCCAGCAACGTTCCCTGCGGCCTGGGCTTCGGCCTGTCGCCTCAGTCCCTCAAGGGTATGGCACTCCCTCTGGCCCTTACAAAACTCTTCCCTGGTATGCCCTCCTTCCACATGCCACTCAGCAGGGATAGGTAAGTCCTCCAGGGAGACAACTTCCCCCTCCACGGACTCCTGGTCCACCACCGCAGGTGGCCGATTTGTCTCATGGAGCATGGAAGCCGAAGCAGGCTTCTCCTGTCCTCTGTTCTTTCCCTTTTTGGCAGCGGGCTGGGCCATTGTTCCAGGCTCCAGCCCAGGTGAACTCCCCCTCCGGGTAGTCGCGGACCATGTGCTAGCACAGGCCCAGTCAGGTGTACCCAGCATCTCAGAATGAGTCCGGTATTCCACCTCCTTCCAAGCATTGTGATCCATGTCTTTCCCCAACAGACAATCGACTGGCACGGCAGGGCTTACGGCAACTCGAAGTGAACCTGCAACTCCTTCCCACTCAAATGGAATCTTGGCCACAGGGTAGTGGCCCAATCTGCCGTCAGCCATCGCGGCGGGGTGGAGTACATGTGGAATCACCTGCTCTGGAGACACCAGTTGACTCCTTACCATAGTCATACTGGCTCGTGTGTCTCTCAGAGCCTCCCCTCTTTGGCCATTGATGATGACCCACTGCCCATACTTTATAGTATTTGAGGGCACCTGGATCTTAGGAACCATCTCCCGTTGCCCCAGGGACACTAAGGTGACACCCGCCCACTCACCCCCCTTATCTAAGGGCAACTCCTCCCCGAGCACTACACTAGCTACTCCCAGGGCTTTTCCTCCAGTGGGAGGGGGTGGTCTCTTTGGGCACTTGACATCTCCCTTATAGTGTCCAACGCCACCACACTCAAAGCAGTGGACAACCCTTGGCTGCTGACTTTGGCCAGGATGAGGGTTTCTGGGCGGGTTAACCTTAGGGGTGAATCCTGTTCCCTTTCCCTGGAAACTGTTTTGGGGGCCTTTGGAGAACTCCCTCTTTTTCTCTCCCCCCTCTTTCTTCTGGGGGGCGCCCTGTCCGGCCCTTTGGGAATCCCCTTCAGTCCCCTTTGAGGACACCCGGGTACTTGCCCAGATGTCTGCCTCCTCAGCAAGCTTCCGGGGGTTGGTCAGCTTGCTGTCCACCAGGTGTTGACACAGCTCGGGAAAACATTTCTTGAGTAGGTGCTCCTTAAGAATAAGGTCATACAACCCCTCATAGTCCTTCACTTCGCTGCCTTGCACCCAACCCTCTAATGCCTTCTTTGCGTAGTCCAAGAAATCCACCCAATTCTGTGTGCCTAGTTTGTGACTACCCCTAAACTTCTGACGGTATTTTTCTGGAGTCAGTCCAAACTTTCTTATTAGCGCCACTTTCATGGTGGGGTAGTGGGTCTGCTCTTGGGCCAAAAGTGTATCCCTTCCTGCAGGAGGCATGTATTTGTACAAGCGACCCCCCCAGTGTTTCTCCAATATCCCATGGGCTCTTAAGGAGACCTCATAGGCAGCCAGCCACTTGGCGATGTCATCCCCTGTGCTATAGCTGGCCACTACGTCCTTAGGTAGATAGGGTCTGGGTTCCCTGGTCACATCCTTAGATTCGCTGCCACCATTTGGAGAACTGGGAGTCCCTGCCTGTTGGGCCTTGAGATCTAACTCTCTGAGTTTCAACTCGTGAGCCATCCTCTGCTCCTCCCTCTCCTTTTCCAACCTGGCTAACTCCCACTTTAGCTGTCTTTTCTCCCTCCTGTCCGCTAGTTCGGCTTCAGTCAAACTTCTCACGGAAACACTGCTGCCCCCCCTTGAGAGTGTCCTAGGACCTGTCAGTAGGTTCTCCCTATCAGGCTGGTACAACTCATCTACCCCAATGACCGTGTCCCGCTCCTCCTCTTCCTCCTCCTTCCCCTCTGGGTGTGCTGCCACCCACGCCCTCAAGCTGGTCTGGAGTTCCCCCTTTTTAGCACCACGCTTAAAAGAACACTCCCATCTTTTGGCAAAAGTCTCTAAGCTGGGCCGCAGTATAGGTCTCCAATTCTTCCAGAGCAAATTCCATTTTGCTGATGATAGACAGGGACAGCCACTTGGAAGGAATTAATTGAGAGGATATATAGAAGCTACCTCTACCCACCACCAGGAGTAAATTTGAAAAAACAAAAATATAATTAGGGAGTCCGCTAGGAGAAAACTCCAGGTGTAGGTCTATGGAGTACACTGGGTTACTATAGAGTGGACGCAAGCACAGTTCTCATCCCACCGCTGGACACCAATTATGTTGGACCTGGGGGTTCCAGAACACCTAGGGTAGCCTGGCACAGAGTAGGAAGGTCTAATCCAAAAGCATCAAGGTTAAGCTTGCGTCACGCCCTCACAGTAACTCAGCATCCATCCATTCAAAAACGACACTACACCAAGTTTTTAGGAAAATATGGGCTGGTTTATAATAATAATTCAGTTTTCTTTTACTTATCTCATCTGACAGTTTTGTTACTGTTTACATCAAGTATTTCTCTGTCAACTTCTCTGTATCAATTAAAACTCCACAATACCTTTTACTTGGTGATATACTTATTTTCCAAAATGATAAGAGCTGATCAGTCACTTCACAGGTTATATTAAGCAGTGGCAAGAATAAGGTCTCCCTATGGAGTAATCAGAATGCACGTTATACACAATAACTCTTGGTCTTTTCAGACAGAACAATTTTCAGGTTTAGCACAGTTGACATCCTTGGTAATATGATCTTGGCACATCACAGAACAGAGTCTGTCAACTACAAAGGTACAAGAATTTTTCAGTAACTTTCCAGAGGGAAGAAAAATAAGTTCTATAACCTGCTTCACTAAAGATCATCAGATATTTGCCAAAGTGAACTTGCAGAAAGCTTACTCCTTCACCCCTGTAATAGAAGGGTTAAGCATTAACACAGTTGATAACGGCCTTCACGTAAGCTTAGAGGCCGTTCTCTCACTTGGTGATCCTTCTCCACCCTACTGGTTTCCCTCTTGTGAGAGTCTCAATGCCTTCCTGGGCTCAATTCTCCCTGGTCTTGCCACTCGATACTCTTAGTCAGGAAAGAGGGGAAGAATCTACCCTCCGGGACCTTCTGTTGGTGGGTCCAAGTTCCCTCGCTACCCCCAGATCGCTCCTTACTTCAAGTGTTGGGCATCTGTTGCCAATGTCTAGGACAGCTGAGGGAGGCCAGAAGTACTTTCAGGCCTCGGTCCACTCCCAACCGTGCCTCCCCCACAGGTCAAGCCACTCGGTCACAGAGCTGACACTGTGGGAAGGCTGCGCGGAATGAAGAGAAGCGGCGACCGCGCCTCTCTCGCTACCTCACAGTGCGCCGCCTCCGCCGTCCTCTGGAAAAGCGGCGCTGCTCAGCAAGCGCCGGGGACCAGTGGCTCCTCCACTGAACCTGCTCAATCGCAGCAGGCCTCCTGTTGCCGCTCCGCCCCCACTCCGGGACTAGCGTTCGCTTCGCCGAGCCTGCGCAGTTCCGTGGTGGCACGATTCCTTCCAAGTGCGCCTTCTCCTCACAGTGTCTAACGCTCCCCTCACCAGGCCTGCGCAGTACCGCGGCGGCTCCTATCTTACGGCCACGCTACTTGTTGTCACTGCCCCAGACTCCTGGACTAGGCTCACCAACTCCCTCGTGTGCGAAATTGTTCCCGACTTGGCAGTCTCTACCTCAGGTGAGAGGGGGTCAGAAGGGAAACGCGTGGAGTAAGTAGGGCCATAAATCAAAGGAGAATAAAAGGGGGGGAAAAGGAGCTCAAATTCACAACTACAGTCCTCTCTCCTTTCGGGGAAATGCCCTCAGAGTTTCTAATAAAGCTCACCCGCTGGACAACAGGGCAGAACTATCTCTCAGTTCAGTCTCCCAAGATCACTCCCATTCCCTTCCCCAGGCTAGGGGACGTTTTCCAGGCTTTGGGAGGGTCTTGTGTCCAGGGTCATCAGGAACACAACGTGGCAGGGTCAGGTCTGTAGTTAAAAGGGGAAAGGGTGGTGAAAGCAGTAAGGAGGCAACCCTAAAGTGGGAGGTCAACCCTCTGAATATCCTACCCCCACCTTACGCCACAGCCTGCACTCCAGCTTACTCTCTCTCTGTATGACAAAATGGCTGCCCCACAGTTGGTCTTTCATACCCCTAGCCTTAAGTGTCCAGAATAGGCCAGAAGGTTCTAGATTCCCTTTGTTAATCTATGAGTCCCTTTTCTGAGGTAACCGTTATGGCAGTTACTGGCCACCATTTTAGGTAACTAAGCTTTCCCTCAGAAAATGAGGGATTTCTGGGCCTGTGAGGGACCATGGGGTGAAGGAGCACCTAAGCCCCAGGTCAACTCCTAAAATTCCCAGTGGACATAAAAATGACGGGATTGAGGGGCAAAAAGGGGACAAAAATAAATAAATAAATAAGAGGGACCACCCAAAGGGCGGACAGGTCTAACAGAGAGACAATGATTTGGTTGCTTTATGTGTTTGCAAACATCCAAATACATGTACTCTTGCAGTTACAATATCCCTAGCACAAATCCCTATACTACACAAAGAGCAGTGCACTACCCTAACCCCTTAATCTACCTCCAGCACGATCTCCTACACTACCTATTCACTACTGCAGTACTCTAAGCCCTAAAACAGTGTTCCAGCACGACTGGCTACACTACTCAAATACCATTGCACTACCGTAAATCTTAAATCTACCCAAGCACGACCTCCTACACTACACAAACTGCAGTGCACTATCTTAACCCTTAAAACAGTATCCCTAGCATGACCCTGTACACTACATGAACACCACTGCACTATAGTAGAACAGAACCCCAGCATGACTCCCTACACTACCTAAACACCATTACACTACTCTAAAGCTTAAATATATCACAGCAGGACTCTTTACACTACAACAACACCACTATACTACCCTACTACTGCATTTATAAGAAATGTTGTTATTTGTCTAGAATCAAACTGTGAGTCAGTTTCCATTTGGGGAGATTCAGAGACAATAATTTGGTTGGTTTATGTGTTTTCAGACATATAAATGCATGCACTATTACAGTGACACTATTCCTAGCATGATTCCCTACACTACACAAAGACCAGTGCACTACCCTAAACCCTTACTCTATCTCCAGCACGATCACCTACATTACGCTTTCACTAATGCAGTACCTTAAACCCTAAAACACTACTCCAGCACAACTGCCAACACTACTCAAACATCTCCCGTTGCCCCAGGGACACTAAGGTGACACCCGCCCACTCACCCCCCTTATCTAAGGGCAACTCCTCCCCGAGCACTACACTAGCTACTCCCAGGGCTTTTCCTCCAGTGGGAGGGGGTGGTCTCTTTGGGCACTTGACATCTCCCTTATAGTGTCCAACGCCACCACACTCAAAGCAGTGGACAACCCTTGGCTGCTGACTTTGGCCAGGATGAGGGTTTCTGGGCGGGTTAACCTTAGGGGTGAATCCTGTTCCCTTTCCCTGGAAACTGTTTTGGGGGCCTTTGGAGAACTCCCTCTTTTTCTCTCCCCCCTCTTTCTTCTGGGGGGCGCCCTGTCCGGCCCTTTGGGAATCCCCTTCAGTCCCCTTTGAGGACACCCGGGTACTTGCCCAGATGTCTGCCTCCTCAGCAAGCTTCCGGGGGTTGGTCAGCTTGCTGTCCACCAGGTGTTGACACAGCTCGGGAAAACATTTCTTGAGTAGGTGCTCCTTAAGAATAAGGTCATACAACCCCTCATAGTCCCTCACTTCGCTGCCTTGCACCCAACCCTCTAATGCCTTCTTTGCGTAGTCCAAGAAATCCACCCAATTCTGTGTGCCTAGTTTGTGACTACCCCTAAACTTCTTACGGTATTTTTCTGGAGTCAGTCCAAACTTTCTTATTAGCGCCACTTTCATGGTGGGGTAGTGGGTCTGCTCTTGGGCCAAAAGTGTATCCCTTCCTGCAGGAGGCATGTATTTGTACAAGCGACCCCCCCAGTGTTTCTCCAATATCCCATGGGCTCTTAAGGAGACCTCATAGGCAGCCAGCCACTTGGCGATGTCATCCCCTGTGCTATAGCTGGCCACTACGTCCTTAGGTAGATAGGGTCTGGGTTCCCTGGTCACATCCTTAGATTCGCTGCCACCATTTGGAGAACTGGGAGTCCCTGCCTGTTGGGCCTTGAGATCTAACTCTCTGAGTTTCAACTCGTGAGCCATCCTCTGCTCCTCCCTCTCCTTTTCCAACCTGGCTAACTCCCACTTTAGCTGTCTTTTCTCCCTCCTGTCCGCTAGTTCGGCTTCAGTCAAACTTCTCACGGAAACACTGCTGCCCCCCCTTGAGAGTGTCCTAGGACCTGTCAGTAGGTTCTCCCTCTCAGGCTGGTACAACTCATCTACCCCAATGACCGTGTCCCGCTCCTCCTCTTCCTCCTCCTTCCCCTCTGGGTGTGCTGCCACCCACGCCCTCAAGCTGGTCTGGAGTTCCCCCTTTTTAGCACCACGCTTAAAAGAACACTCCCATCTTTTGGCAAAAGTCTCTAAGCTGGGCCGCAGTATAGGTCTCCAATTCTTCCAGAGCAAATTCCATTTTGCTGATGATAGACAGGGACAGCCACTTGGAAGGAATTAATTGAGAGGATATATAGAAGCTACCTCTACCCACCACCAGGAGTAAATTTGAAAAAACAAAAATATAATTAGGGAGTCCGCTAGGAGAAAACTCCAGGTGTAGGTCTATGGAGTACACTGGGTTACTATAGAGTGGACGCAAGCACAGTTCTCATCCCACCGCTGGACACCAATTATGTTGGACCTGGGGGTTCCAGATCACCTAGGGTAGCCTGGCACAGAGTAGGAAGGTCTAATCCAAAAGCATCAAGGTTAAGCTTGCGTCACGCCCTCACAGTAACTCAGCATCCATCCATTCAAAAACGACACTACACCAAGTTTTTAGGAAAATATGGGCTGGTTTATAATAATAATTCAGTTTTCTTTTACTTATCTCATCTGACAGTTTTGTTACTGTTTACATCAAGTATTTCTCTGTCAACTTCTCTGTATCAATTAAAACTCCACAATACCTTTTACTTGGTGATATACTTATTTTCCAAAATGATAAGAGCTGATCAGTCACTTCACAGGTTATATTAAGCAGTGGCAAGAATAAGGTCTCCCTATGGAGTAATCAGAATGCACGTTATACACAATAACTCTTGGTCTTTTCAGACAGAACAATTTTCAGGTTTAGCACAGTTGACATCCTTGGTAATATGATCTTGGCACATCACAGAACAGAGTCTGTCAACTACAAAGGTACAAGAATTTTTCAGTAACTTTCCAGAGGGAAGAAAAATAAGTTCTATAACCTGCTTCACTAAAGATCATCAGATATTTGCCAAAGTGAACTTGCAGAAAGCTTACTCCTTCACCCCTGTAATAGAAGGGTTAAGCATTAACACAGTTGATAACGGCCTTCACGTAAGCTTAGAGGCCGTTCTCCCACTTGGTGATCCTTCTCCACCCTACTGGTTTCCCTCTTGTGAGAGTCTCAATGCCTTCCTGGGCTCAATTCTCCCTGGTCTTGCCACTCGATACTCTTAGTCAGGAAAGAGGGGAAGAATCTACCCTCCGGGACCTTCTGTTGGTGGGTCCAAGTTCCCTCGCTACCCCCAGATCGCTCCTTACTTCAAGTGTTGGGCATCTGTTGCCAATGTCTAGGACAGCTGAGGGAGGCCAGAAGTACTTTCAGGCCTCGGTCCACTCCCAACCGTGCCTCCCCCACAGGTCAAGCCACTCGGTCACAGAGCTGACACTGTGGGAAGGCTGCGCGGAATGAAGAGAAGCGGCGACCGCGCCTCTCTCGCTACCTCACAGTGCGCCGCCTCCGCCGTCCTCTGGAAAAGCGGCGCTGCTCAGCAAGCGCCGGGGACCAGTGGCTCCTCCACTGAACCTGCTCAATCGCAGCAGGCCTCCTGTTGCCGCTCCGCCCCCACTCCGGGACTAGCGTTCGCTTCGCCGAGCCTGCGCAGTTCCGTGGTGGCACGATTCCTTCCAAGTGCGCCTTCTCCTCACAGTGTCTAACGCTCCCCTCACCAGGCCTGCGCAGTACCGCGGCGGCTCCTATCTTACGGCCACGCTACTTGTTGTCACTGCCCCAGACTCCTGGACTGGGCTCACCAACTCCCTCGTGTGCGAAATTGTTCCCGACTTGGCAGTCTCTACCTCAGGTGAGAGGGGGTCAGAAGGGAAACGCATGGAGTAAGTAGGGCCATAAATCAAAGGAGAATAAAAGGGGGGGAAAAGGAGCTCAAATTCACAACTACGGTCCTCTCTCCTTTCGGGGAAATGCCCTCAGAGTTTCTAATAAAGCTCACCCGCTGGACAACAGGGCAGAACTATCTCTCAGTTCAGTCTCCCAAGATCACTCCCATTCCCTTCCCCAGGCTAGGGGACGTTTTCCAGGCTTTGGGAGGGTCTTGTGTCCAGGGTCATCAGGAACACAACGTGGCAGGGTCAGGTCTGTAGTTAAAAGGGGAAAGGGTGGTGAAAGCAGTAAGGAGGCAACCCTAAAGTGGGAGGTCAACCCTCTGAATATCCTACCCCCACCTTACGCCACAGCCTGCACTCCAGCTTACTCTCTCTCTGTATGACAAAATGGCTGCCCCACAGTTGGTCTTTCATACCCCTAGCCTTAAGTGTCCAGAATAGGCCAGAAGGTTCTAGATTCCCTTTGTTAATCTATGAGTCCCTTTTCTGAGGTAACCGTTATGGCAGTTACTGGCCACCATTTTAGGTAACTAAGCTTTCCCTCAGAAAATGAGGGATTTCTGGGCCTGTGAGGGACCATGGGGTGAAGGAGCACCTAAGCCCCAGGTCAACTCCTAAAATTCCCAGTGGACATAAAAATGACGGGATTGAGGGGCAAAAAGGGGACAAAAATAAATAAATAAATAAGAGGGACCACCCAAAGGGCGGACAGGTCTAACAGAGAGACAATGATTTGGTTGCTTTATGTGTTTGCAAACATCCAAATACATGTACTCTTGCAGTTACAATATCCCTAGCACAAATCCCTATACTACACAAAGAGCAGTGCACTACCCTAACCCCTTAATCTACCTCCAGCACGATCTCCTACACTACCTATTCACTACTGCAGTACTCTAAGCCCTAAAACAGTGTTCCAGCACGACTGGCTACACTACTCAAATACCATTGCACTACCGTAAATCTTAAATCTACCCAAGCACGACCTCCTACACTACACAAACTGCACTGCACTATCTTAACCCTTAAAACAGTATCCCTAGCATGACCCTGTACACTACATGAACACCACTGCACTATAGTAGAACAGAACCCCAGCATGACTCCCTACACTACCTAAACACCATTACACTACTCTAAAGCTTAAATATATCACAGCAGGACTCTTTACACTACAACAACACCACTATACTACCCTACTACTGCATTTATAAGAAATGTTGTTATTTGTCTAGAATCAAACTGTGAGTCAGTTTCCATTTGGGGAGATTCAGAGACAATAATTTGGTTGGTTTATGTGTTTTCAGACATATAAATGCATGCACTATTACAGTGACACTATTCCTAGCATGATTCCCTACACTACACAAAGACCAGTGCACTACCCTAAACCCTTACTCTATCTCCAGCACGATCACCTACATTACGCTTTCACTAATGCAGTACCCTAAACCCTAAAACACTACTCCAGCACAACTGCCAACACTACTCAAACACCATTGCACTACTCTAAACATTAAATCTACCCTAGCACAACCTCCTATACTACCCAAACACCACTGTACTTTCCTAGAACACTATCCTACTACGACCCCTACACTACACAAACACTACTGTACTACCTTAAACCCTAAAACACTATCCGTAGCAAGAAACTGTACAGTACATAAACACCACTTCACTATGCTAGAACACTACCCCAGCATGACTCCCTATACTACCCAAAGACCAATGCACTACCCTAAACCTTAAACCTACCCTAGCATGACCCCTTACACTACCCAAACACCACTATACTACCCTACTAATCCATTTATAAGAAATATTGTTATTTGTCTAGAATCACACTGTGAGTCAGTGTCCATTTGGGAAAATTTAGAGACAATGATTTGATTGGTTTATGTGTTTGCAGACATATAAATACATGTACTCTTGCAGTGACACTATCCCAGCACGATTCCCTACACTACACAAAGACCAGTGTACTACCCTAAACCCTTAATCTACCTCCAGCACAATCACCTTCACTACCCATTCACTAATGCAGTACTCTAAGCCCTAAAACACTACTCTAGCACGACTGCCTACACTACTCAAACACCATGGCAGTACCGTAAACCTCTTATACTACCCAAACACCACTGTACTTTCCTAGAAAACTACCCTAGCACGACCTCCTACACTACACAAACAGCAGTGCACTATCCTAAACCCTAAAACAGTATCCATAGCATGAGCCTGTACAATACATAAACACCACTGCACTGTGCTAGAAGACTATCCCAGCATGTCCCCCTACACTACCCAAACACCATTGCAGTACCCTAAAGCTTAAATCTATCACAGCACAACCTCTTACACTTCCCAAACACCACTGTGGTACCCTCAACCCTAAAACTCTACCCCAGCACGACCCCCTATACTACTCAAACACCATTGCACTACTCTAAATCTTAAATCCACCCCAGCACGACCTCCTACAGTACCCAAACACCACTGTACTTTCCTAGAACATTACCAAAGCACAACCCCTACACTTCACAAACACCACTGCAGTACCTTAAACTCTAAAACACTATCCCTAGCATGACCCTGTACACTAAATAAACACCACTGCACTACCTTAGAACACTACCCCAGCTCAACCCCTACACTACCAAAACACCATTCCACTATCCTAAACGTTAAATCTATCATAGCATGACCTCTTACACTCCCCAAATACCACTGTACTACTTTAGAACACTATCCCAGTATGACCTCCTACACTACCCAACCACCATTGCACTACCCTAAACACCACTATACTACCCTAGTACTCCATTTATAAGAAATATTGTTATCTGTCTAGAATCACACTGTGAGTCAGTGACCATTTGGAAAAATTGAGAGACAATGATTTGGTTGGTTTATGTGTTTGCAGACATATAAATACATGTACTCTTGCAGTGATTCTATTTGTAGCATGATTTCCTGCATTACACAAATACCAGTGCACTACCCTAAACCTTTCATCTACCTCCAGCATGATCACCTCACTACCCATTCACTACTGCAGTACCCTAATCCCTAAAACACTACTCCAGCAAGACCCCTATACTACCCAAATACCATTGCACTTCCCTAAACCTTAAACCTACCCCAGCATGACCTCTTACACCAGCAGAACACTATCCTAAAAGAGTAATTCAGCACGATCCCTTACACTACATAAATACCATTGTACCACCGTAAACACTAAGTCTACCTCCAGCAAGAACCCCTATATTACCCATTCACCACTGCACTAACCTAAACACTAAAACACTACCCCAGCACGACCTCCTATACTACTCAAACACCACTGCACTACCCTAGAACAGTACTCCACAATGAACCCTACACTACACAAATACCACTGCAGTACTCTAAATCTGTACTGTTGGTAAACGATAGTGACTGTTTATGTACAATGTAGTAATCTATTTACTAATGTAAAAGTGAACCAATTATGAATTCACTTAGTGTCTCTCCTTATAGTATTATGATCATTTTCCTAATATGCATGTACTCATAAAGTGCTTTAGGTTTTAGTTTTATAGAGTGCTTCAAACTGGTATGTGATATGTATGTACTGCTGTTACCAACTTCACAGTTGTGCTTTAGGCCTAAAATTTCTTAGGTAGAATTTTTATGGAATGTGTTTGTATAGTAATAAAAAAGTATAACTTTAAAGTTATTAATAAATATTTATGTATGTTTATTTTTTACAGATACTGTTTATCATCATCAGAAAAAGTTATCATGCCGGAGAAAAACAGAATAAGAAAAGCTCAGAAGAAGGATAATTACTTGAAAAAGACTCAACCACAAGTATTGGAAGTCCAACATATTGTTTATAAAAAGAGAAAAAATTCTGGTAAGACCACAAAGGATTTAATAAAAAATATTACTAGATTCAGAAAAAAAAAATGGAAATGTTCAAAGCAGTGAAAATGTTCCAAACACAAAAAAAGTGAAAAGATTAGGAAAGGAAAAAAAGGCAATGTACGTACAAAGGATACAACTTATAGTAAAAGAAGAGAAAATCAATATAAAGAAATGCTCAAAAAAATATTTTACAACAGAGTAGTCCATAATTTACTGAAACATACAAAGAAATGCAGAAAGAGAACACTATTTTATAAAAAGAAAAAGCATATCGAACCATTGTTGAAAAGGCTTTTGAAGTAAAGAGGAAATTATTCATTTTAGTATCAAAGAGAATTCGATCACTAGATAAACCAATCCATTTAATGAAGGCCAAAAGTAAGAGGAAAAGAGAATTAACAAAAGTAGATTTTGTAATTTTTTTCTAGGGCAATGGAAACACAGTTCAAGTTCTGAGCCTTTTTAAATGAAGAGAGTTATTTACAGAGCACTGATTTGTTGCATGCAGTTGACACCAGTGGTCGAGCTTATGAGGTTAGAAATGGTTGTCCAATTGAGAATGAGCAAATGGTTCATAGAAATGCAGAAGAAGTGATAGCTGATGAAGTTCTAGGTAGACGTCCTAAAGCCCCATTGTACACTCGGGATTGCGGTAGTATTTGTAGTGTACGACAAGAATCTATTGATAAATTACGCAATTTTTTACAAGCATATCGTAAAAAAAGTGTTAAACAAAAGATTAAGGTGTTGCAAGGACTAGACCCTTGCAGAGTGAGAAAACATACTGGTTTGGAAGGTCATTCTCTGGTTTGTCTTTCTAGGAAAGTATGTCAAAGTGTTTTTCACCATTTCAGGATGTTGGCAGTACATCATACTCAAATTCGGAAGTTAGTGAGAAGATTGTATTATGCAAAAAGTCCAGCACTAAAGTTAAATGAGTTGAACAAAGCTCTTTTGCGAGGGTCAGTATCAGATGTGAAAAAGGTTTGTGGTGATATTGAGTTTTGTTACTTTGGTCCTGAAGAAGAGAGTGAAGAAACTCAGACATTAATAGAAGAAAATGTTGTAGAGAATGTTAAACATAGTTGTACAAAAAAAATTGAAAATGAAATTACAAAGTTCAAGGTGATTTCAGGTGAAAGGCCACATTTTTTTTGGTATTTGTTGTCGTTGAACTCACTACAAAAATCAGACTAGGAGTGTTGATTTGTATTTAAAAAGTGAAAAAGAAAATAATGATAAGTGGAAAGAATTTGCAACTTATTTTGTTGGTAGAGAATTGTTTTGATTTGGGTACTGATCAGCGTATTTATAAATATTGTTATAACAAATTAGATGATAATAAAATGCCAGCTAGAGGTGTTCATAATATTCTAAAGTTGGTTGCTATTCCTCCAGAACTGATAGATTTAAACACATATGAGTCTATTCTCATTCAATGTGTGGACCCATTTCAGGCTTTTGTTCGTAAGGAGCCTAAAACAGGTAAATTGCCTCCTTCAGATTTACAAAGAGGATTAAAAGGAAGAGTTATGTATTTACCATTAGATTTAAAGAAAAATATTGAAACTATTAGTGTAGAGAGTGTAGAAAGTGAACCACTAGTTATTCTTGTTAATGGTGTGCCGACTAAGAATAAGAAAATCTGGAAGGAGTTAGTGGATGTTCGGAAAGTGCAAAAGGTAACATTGTATTTGATAAAGAACAATACATACTATAAAAATGTTTATATGGGAGAAGAAGAAATAGTTTTAGCAAAAGATACTGAAACGTCAAGTGGACAAAAAGTGGATATGTTAAGTTGTGAAGAAATCTCTGAACACTACAGTGTGCATCCACTTCATTCAAAAGAAGTGATGGGGAACACTATTGATTTGTTCCAAATGAAAAAAGCAAAAGGAACTCCCAAGAGTGTATGGGAAGAGAGTTTGGAAGCTCGTTGGTTTCCGCAGTTGTTTCCAAGAGGAAAAGGAGGACGATATGATGAACGTCCTGTGCAGATTCCTGCATCTGAATATCGGACAAGATTATATGCAGAAGATCCAAGATTTTGACAATGTATCCCTTATATATTTCATCTTTTGTTTGAAAGTGACTTGTCTGGACTTTAAAATGCAGTCAATCATATTCTAAAAATTGGAATACATCTGCAACATGTATCTGCAAAAGATTTTATGGATAAAATGCACCAGAGAGATTATCATCTAGAATCTCAGCTCATTAATCTGATGGCATGTCAGCGTGGGACTAATGAATATTGGTACCATTGTCATGGAGAACTGAAATGTATGCTACGGAACTTAGGAACTCCAACATGGTTCCTTACCATTAGCTGTGCTTAGTACGCTTGGGATGATTTGCTAGAATTTCTTCGAGAGGCAAATTCCAATATAAAAAAATATTGAATACAAGACACCTGGAGAATTGTGCTCTTTGGATCCTGTTAATGTATGCTTGCATTTCAATTATAGATTTGAGGCTATGATGTCTTTTATCTGCAATAAAAAAAATCTTGGAGAAGTTGTGGATTTCTTTTAGAGAAAGGAGTATCAAGCAAGAGTTGCTCCTCATATACATATGCTGTGATGGATTAAGGATGCTCCCAAATTTGGAACAGATGTGGGTAATACTGTTTTGAGTTTTATTGAACAATATGCAACATGTGATGTACCCAAAAGCACAGAGCAAAACAACTTAACAGCACAAGTGTTACGATTCCATAGCCACCGATGTGGAAAATACTGTCGACAAAAGTACAAATCTAAGGACAAGTTCTACACCAAATGTCGTTTTGCATTTCCACATCCTGTAATGTCCAAAGGAAAATTTATCAGTTTTATGTCATCTTTGCGACATACTAACCAAGAAAGTCTCCAAAAAATACTTACAATTTAAGAAGAAATGAAGAGTCAAAATACATAAATGACTACAACCCAGTTATTTATCCATGTGGAATGCTAACATAGATATTCAATATGTTGCAGACAATTCCATTGCTGTTGCTCGATATGTTACGTCCTATATTATAAAACCAGAAAAGACGGAGTTGAAAGAAATGTGGGAAGAGATTTCTCACGAGAAGACTCTAAATAAGAAATTATACAGTATCAGTTTGACGATGTTATCGCATCGAGAAATTAGAGCATATGAATGCTCAGATCGGTTATCATCTGCAAGTCTATATTCCAAATCTAAAAGAATCCTTTATGTGAGTCTAGGTCTTGCAGCAATGCGAAAACGCGTACTGAAATCTGTAGAAGAAATTGAATATTTAGCAGCAAAAGTTCCAGAAAGTACAGATATTTTGAAAAAGAATATGTTGGACACATATTACCCAAACAGAAGTCATCATCTTGAGAACATGTGTCTCTATGAAGTGCTGCAATACTACACTTTTAAACAGAATACTACAGAGAACATCAACAATGGAAAATATGGAGTAATAGGTTCCGAAGGATGTTTGGTGAAACAAACTAAAAGAAATTTGATGAATCACAGAAAGCTGAGTTGCAACACTGCTGATACAAGGGAATTGTACTATTTAGCCCTAGCATACAATACAATGCGGTGCTTTTGCAAATTATGTGAAAATGTTGAACGGCGAAATTGAACAAAAAGCTACAATTGCAGCTGAGATTGCTGGAGACAGTTCTCAAGACATCCACTAGGACAACCAATTGTTGAAAATGAAGCAGCAATCGCCATGAATGAGGTGAAACCAGCAATGCATCAAGCTCAAGAAGATGTAACAAACTTAGCAAACTTGGAAGAAACACTAAATGTTGAGCAAAAACAAATATATGAATATTCACTGAAAAAACCATAGGTTATAGACCATATATAGTTAGGAATTAGCATTTAGAAAACCTTATTTTACTCACACAAAACCATTGAAATTCCATATATAGTTAGTTGCACTAACTATATATCGCGCACCCGCAATCCACTGCTGATGATGTCACATATTACATCATTCATGACATGGTCAGTGACATCACTGATGACATCACTGATGACATCTCAAATGACATCACTGATGACATCATCTAGTGTCTGTGTGTTTTTGTAAAGTTTAAATACGTTTTACATATTGAAGAATGACTGGATGTATGGAAGACTGAGTGTGTGTGTGGCTGGCTGGGAGGTGTGTGACTCTGTGCATATCAATGTGTACTTGTATCAGTGATTGTATAAGAGAGTAAGTATGTGTTAGTATATGTGTGAAAAGTATGGTGTTCTGTGTTTAACTATAGATGAGGAAATCGAAGTGTGATTGATTCTTCACAGGACTGACTAGGTGTATGAGTGCATATGATAGTGTTCTAATAATAAGTGACTGTATGTATGAGTAATTGTATGGGTGAATGAGTGAATGTGTGTGTAGACGTACGAATCAGTGAGTGTGTATGTAGTAACTGGTATTGGTGTGTCATGATGTCATCAGTGATGTCATTTGAGATGTCATCAGTGATGTCATTTCAGATGTCATTAGTGATGTCATCAGTGATGTCACTGAAGTATGGTGTTCTGTGTTTAACTGTATAGATGAAGAAATGGAAGTGTGATTGATTATTTACAGGACTGGCTTGGTGTGTGAGTAACTCCATGGATGAGTGGCAGTGTGTGACTGTCTGCATAGGTGTATGAGTGCATATGATAGTGTTGTAATAATAAGTGACTGTATGTATGAGTGATTGTATGGGTGAATGAGTGAATGTGTGTGTAGACGTAGGAATCAGTGAGTGCTTATGTAGTAACTGGTATTGGTGTGTCATGATGTCATCAGTGATGTCATTTGAGATGTCATCAGTGATGTCATCAGTGATGTCATTTGAGATGTCATCAGTGATGTCATCAGTGATGTCACTGACCATGTCATGAATGATGTAATATGTGACATCATCAGCAGTGGATTGCGGGTGCGCGATATATAGTTAGTGCAACTAACTATATATGGAATTTCAATGGTTTTGTGTGAGTAAAATAAGGTTTTCTAAATGCTAATTCCTAACTATATATGGTCTATAACCTATGGTTTTTTCAGTGAATTTTCAAGGTTTTGTAAATGCTAATTCCTAACTATATATGGTCTATAACCTATGGTTTTTTCTGTGAATTTCATTGGTTTTTTAACAGCTAATATCTGTAGCTATAAAATGTATTCTTCTTTAAATCCAAAAATATATTTTATATGTTTATGAATAAATTTTTTTTTTAATATTTTTTTTTCTTCGTTCCCGCTTCGCGAATCGGGAAGCTTCCCGTTAGCTGACCTTGATGCCGCGAAATAGACCGCGAGCCGGTAAACGTTTCTTTACCGCAAGTGCCGCGTTAGAAAACAACATCGTGGCGCCTCCCGTCCGCATGACGTTTCACGTTGTCGCGTGATACGTCATATGACGTACAACGTTAGCGAACTGGTACGCGAAGCGAGTCGCAAAGCGCAGGTTTCTGGAAGCAAACCGGGAGGCCCTGCAAAGCGCTTAACGTAAACACAGCAAGTCATGTGACTTGGTAATAACACTTTTCATTGGTTCATTTCACTTTTGGTTTCCTAATGATGTAAGACTAGGTCATATAATCTAAAATGAACACTTTTGATTGGTTGAGAACTCTTGTTTTTCCCAAATGATGAAAATCCCTCATTCTTTCCTCACTCTGACTTTCATCATTGTGAGAGAAAGACCCTTTGTGATCACTGAGCAATGGCTTCTTTAGTAGCTTCAGCTGGTGCTTCCCCACCACCTCCACCACATCCAAGGAAGAGTGGACCACCTGCTCAAGTTATAATTCAACAAGGAGAGGAAGAAGAGGAACAGGAGGACGAGCACGAAGAGAGGCAGTTTTTGCCTGAGCAGCCCAGGACGTCTCACCGGAAAGAAAACTTCATTTGGCAATTTTTTAAAATTCCCAAAGGTCAGAAAAAAGTAAATGCAAGATACGTAACTTGCCTTATATGTCAAGATAGACTGTCCAGAGGGACCGACAAAAAATACAGTTTCGGAAACTACACAATGCATCGCCATATGACTAGGTGGCATCCTAACAACTACAGTGCTGCACAGTTTCGGAACGACCTAGATAATCTCCCTATTATGGCCAGAAGATCTGTTGTACCGGAAGTAACGGGACCAGAGGGCAGGGAGATGGTGCCAAATATACAAATGAGATTTGGTGATGTAAAACACATCTGCGTATTTTGCGATGGATTCATTTCCTACGGAGAAAAAAGCATCACTCTGATCAACAGAGCTATTGACTATCATATGCAAGTTTGTACGAAACGCCCAAAATAATAAATACTTCTTTTTTTTTGTTTTGTTGCTCCTGTTGAGCCCTTTACAATGAATCGTTTTCATTGCCCCCTCCAAGAAAAACCCAAAAAAATATAAAACTGTTCAGAAAAATTCAAAAAAAGTAAAAAAATGTTCTGAAAAATAAAAAAAAAGTTCTTTTCAGAACTACCTCCCCGTTATTAAAAAATTGGTACAATATTTGGAACTGTGCCAACCTCTATTTCTCTTAGTTCGCTTCCCAGTTCGCTCCCCGGTACGCGAACCGGAAGCGAACCAAAAACAGTAAGTATAAGGGAAGGAAACAGACACTTATGTTAAAAGAAAGACAGCTATAGGGGAGTAAACTAGAGATACTATTACCCGTAATCCACTGCTGATGATGTCACATATTACATCATTCATGACATGCTCAGTGACATCATCAGCAGAGGATTGCGGGTTTTTTGGCAACGTGCCTTATCCACGGTTTAATAACGCTGCCTTTTGCTTTATATAAGTTTTCAAATTGTATGAAATATATACCAATAGGTCGTTATGAACCTTTAGGTAGTGCTTTTCTTCATGAGGTCTGGTCGCTTCCATACACATACAGATGTTTCAAAGATGATCAAGAAGTTTATCTGAATGGAGAGGAATGCACTGAGACGCCAGATCATTCACTAATGTGTAGGCACATACAGTTACACGGTTCATGCAACAAACACCGACCAAATATGGCTTGCGTGTTGCAAGGCACGCCAGTTCCTGCTATCATCCCCACGTTCAAGTTGTTGGAAAATGGTAGTTATTTGATGCTCAATAATGAAGATTGTTCTGAGTTAATTAAAAGTATTCCTTTTATCGTAACAGTAAGTGAACGGGTTATTTGCTGCAGAAATGTTCTATTTCCTCCCACACATGAACATAGGGAGTTTTCAATCTGGCCACAAATACCAACCTTGGGACAGATTTCAACGGCATGGCAAGAATAAGAGCTCTTTTGTCTCAGAGAGAGGTGGCCTTGAGTTCGGCCCGTGAAACTTTCGTGCTTCACATAGCGAACACCCTTACAGAGGTGCACACACTTTTCAATTCAGATTTGCCTTTCAAATTCAGCAAGATGGTTCCGACTATCTTTAACGCATCCTCCGCAAAGTCCCTGGCGCACTTTTTTAAAGTTGTTACCAGTGGTCTCGTGACTTCATTTGAGAAAATCTTTGGACTCATCCCTGCTTCCTTTCATTCTATTTTCTCCACTCTGGTTCGTGGATTGGCATTTTTACTTGCATTACCAGCGGACGCTCTTGTGCTTTTTTACATTTTTAAATATGGATGTCCCTCCTATGCAACCTCCCACCCTGCAGCTGCTGACACTGTTCCGCAATCGCATGCTAGAATATTATGGCACAATGCCGTTGGCGATATTAAGCACGGCATATGGATTATCTTTTCGATTCTCCTACTTCACCTGTGTCCAGCCTGTATTTCACTGCCTGACCTGTGATTTCGATTGGGCCATTGATTTGTGTCTCTGCGGACCGGTTTCTCCTGACGTCGACTTTAATCAGCTGATGACTCCTATCATTACTCACGAGTTGGTTTGTCCTGGCGAAAGGATTATGGCTGTGGCATTGATGCATGGACTACTTGGTCCCTGGAATTTACTGGCGGCAGCACAGTCTTTCTTGGAACAGAGCTTTCTTGAAAACCCACCGAGCTGTCCTCTGATGGTGATAGAGGATCCGGTGCTGGGAGAGCACGTATGTTCTTTTCCGCTTTTAAATTGGATGGCTGAACTGTTTTCGGATGAAGACGGTGACTTCCTATTGGAGGCTGTTGCAGCTTATTTTGCATACACAGTTATGTCATAGACCTTTTTCATGTTTGATATGCTGAGTACTAGCATTTCATTGACAATTCATTGACTTATTTGTCAAGTTTTTATTATTTACCTTGCCTATTGGCTTAAGACTCGATAAAGTACTTGGCTGTTTTATTTTTCTTTAGCATTAAATTTTCCTAGTTTTTAATGCTTTACCTTGCGGACCGTCCACATATAAACTTGCAATCTGCTCTCATGAGATGGCACTTCTATTATCTTATTCAGTTCGTTTCCGGATCATGGGGAGGTGTCATCTAGGTCCTGGATATCTTTACACCGTGTTAAGTTAGCATGGGCTCATTACCGGTTTAAACGCCATTTTTCCTTTTTTGCAACTTCTGCACACGACACTTAGTTGTTGCTTTAGCTTTCCACCTAGTAGTTCATCGTGGTTTACATGAGAATAATATGTTATTGCTCTACTATCTGCTTTGCTTGTTAAGCTATATCTGTACAGCGAGTGCTAAAGTTTCAAGAACAACACGATACAGAATTGTTATGAGGTCTGATCTCCACGACTTCATACTCATAACATAAGTGCAACTTCTGCCAATTCTGGGCATGAGGCGGGTTTTATATTGCTTTGCCGAACACAAATACACAACAGTTGATGCGGCTCACATGAAGAGAGAGCTGGTGTATGCTGATGTGATTCCTTCAAATCTAAGACACTAAAGTATGGGCACGCCCTAAACCAACACAAAGAGACCTTCTTAGCAAATAATATAATATGTGTATTAGGGAGGGTGAGATATAAGCAGCCGCGGGCCGTGGAGGGAGTTACGGTGAGGCAGGGAGGCGGGGAGGGGGAGAAGCAGGGTGGAGCCCTCTCTATCTTTTGGATGTATGTTCTGGTCATACACAATTTACACAAAATATCAAACAAGATGCTCAGGAAATTCTAATGTATATGCTTACTGTATTGGGAAATGAAGGTGTAGACATAGAGAATATTTTTTGCCTTTGTTATGAATAGGAACATCAATGTGAAAATTGTATGTATACATGTAGCACTAATGTAGATACTGAAAGATTTCTATATTTGACATTACCAGACTGCAAATCAATGTCTTTCAGTAAATTAGTTAAAGCTGCAAATCAAAACATCAGAAATGTTATTAACATTTTTTATACAAAGATATGGAAAATATATAATTTTAATGATGCAACGTTGTACAGCTGATGGAAGAAAATTGGAAACTTTAATAAAACATTTTGTAGCAGGTCAACTATCAATATCAGGAAGGACTTTTGTAGCAGTAGCAATAATTTTCCACGATGGTCCTTCAACAACATCTGGACATTACACTGCCTATCTAAAAAATAAGAAAGGCTGGAGTCTTTGTAATGATGCTGAGTTGGTTTCCAAACAACGTTTGCCTTTCGAATTACCAAATTTCTACCTAATATTTTTAAAACCAAAGTTTTAGGAAGATAACTTAGCCTCTGAGGAAATTAATATTATCATAGGACTATCATTGGACAATTTACATAAAAATGACTGCAAAAACTACAATTTGGCCTCGAGGAAAGGTATTTCTTTGAATTATGGACTTTTTGTTGCACATTGTCTCGGTGTATAATTTTAACTGGCATCCTTTATAGTGTTTATAAATTTAAGTTACAACATTTTCTTAGCAGTAATCATTTTATATATGTATGATTTGTATTATCTAGTATTTTACTATTTACTTGGACTATTGTTTTTTTTAACAATCTAATTATTTATTTATTTTTGCCCGCTGTTATGTGATGAGTATGATTGAAATTACTATTTCTAGTGAAATTCAATATATTCTGAGAACAGCAAAAAATGCAAAGAAATTACTTTGTAAAATGTTAAAAGAATGCTGTGCTATTAAAAATGTATCATCACATGTATTATTACATGTTATAACTATTTTTTCTTTTCCTTTACAGATCTTAATTTTAAGATATGGAATTTACCACAATTTAGATTTTAAAAAACAAGTGAATAAAATGTGTAGCATTTTTTAGGTGTATTACTGTTGAGGTAAGTTTTAGTAAGTCTTAAAATGCACAATGGACTGTGTTTCCACACAGTTGAAGAAAAGGAGGATGGATGAACTAGATTTGTGCCAGAAAAAAATTCCAATGCAGACAGGTATGAAATAGGGGATAGTTTCAGAACATCTGTCTGCAAGATACATGGTATAGTACAGAATAGACTGATATGGTTGTTTTGCAGGTCTTGGTGATTTCAGAATTAAATACATGAAACTCTTTAACTTAAACTACATCACTGAGTGTTTTTGCACATGTCATATTAGACCGCATCCCTTCCCTTCAGTAATATATAAACATGTCCTATCAGTGCCCTAAAACGTAAGTAGTTGTAAATGTATCTTGTTCTCTGTTATCAGTACAGAAAGGTACCCCTATAATAACAATTAGTCTAGCCATTAACTCTCTTTCTTATTTACAAGGTGAGGAAAAGGCATTTTGTATAACTTTTCTTTTCCATGTAAATATAATCTCATCATACACAGCACTTTGCGTTGAAAAGGCATTCTATAGGTTTTGCTGTGCGTGTTTGCACAGAACACTCATAGAACAAGACACATCTCCAGATTTATCAGAAATCATAAATCTGGACATGTTTGTGAATGCTGCACCATCCTCCTATTGGTGTAGCAAAGCACAACAAGGAAAAGAGTTTTCACTTCTCCTCATTTTTTCACTTTCAATATATGCTACAATGCACAGCATATATTGAGATAAATGCCTTTACTGATTATGTTTGTGCAGGAAGTTGTCCCTTCTTGCACAAAAACAATCTTCACATGACACGGATATCCTTGCACCATGGTGAAAGGGTGCCTGTGTCACCACATGGCTGCAGTTTAAGCAGCTGTGCAGAGTGAAGCACAGGCCTGCAACATATTTATATACATATGTTGCATCCCTGTGCTTCGGAAGTATCACAGCATTCTGTAGTTAAACAGTTTACAGTGTCATGTTGCATCACTTCCTTATAATTCTGCACTTATGCATTCACCACACATCACAAATGTATTTTTACAGTCAAATATGCACTACACATACATTCATCTAAACTTTCACACACAAGCATACTAGTTTAGCTCTTTCGTTAACCAGAGTAGTTAGTTCTGAAAAGAACTTTTTTTTCTTTTTGTTGGTTTGTATTTTTTTTAATTTTTTGAACGATTTTGTATTTTTTTTTTATAGAGAGAAAAAAACGTGAACCGGGAAAACAGAATTAAAAACTGAGAGGAGAGGAAAAAAGAAAACTAACAATGGTGGTTATCAATGGCTCAATACACCAGATCCATTGACTGCTCCCCATATGCAATGAGCCGTCCACATTTTATGCTTGTCATTCGGACTTTCCCTAATTGGGGACGGGTGTCTGGAGCCGATGATGAGCTTGATGGTGTTGCTCCACTAGTGCTAGGCACTGCCGATGGATCTGAAGGAGACTCCCTTAGTCTTCTTAATTCTTCCCTGGCAAAGTTCACAGGGTGCTTTGTTTGCAAGTGCTTCTGCATACTTGCAGTACCGCATGAGTATTTTTTTGTGGGGTCTCCCCTTGAAAGCACTGCCTTGCAAATGCGGCAAGTCACTTTGGTCGCATTGACCTTCTTCAACCCTGGAGAAAAAGTGAACAATTTCCAGACAATGCTTGTATATCTTTCCTTAGGGGGAGGTTCTGGAACAAATTCCTGTTCTGATGAATTCTCTGACTCAGAGGAAGGTGGTGGATGTGCAGCCATAGTTCAAGCAGGTCAATTTGTTCTCCAATAATGAAGGAACAGCAGATCTTCTCAGCAGCTCTTTCCCTAAGAAAAGTTCTAAGAAGAGTGATTTAAATTGGCGGGGTCCTTCAATAGTTTCAATAGGAAGTCTACTGAACCAATCAAACCTCTTTTCTTGAGGTCACAAGGGGTGTGCGTAGGATGCGTGCACTCAGCACGCACCCTGCTCGCACCCACCGCAACTTTGCGAAATTACATTAAAAAGTGATGTTCTTTTTAAGAAAGTTAAATAATATTATTTTTATAATAACCTCATATAATGTCTTGTCTTAATATTTATATTAAATATATATATATATATAACTTTTTGAACATTAAAAAAATTCCGCAGGAGTCGCGCACTGATATGCATATGATATGCATATGATGTCACGCGCTACCGCACGTCCGTCAAGTCGCGTAATACGTATATCTCGCGTACGCTCCAGAAGTCATGCACAAGTAGCATAGCAAATGTGTTGGAAAAGTTGTACCTGTCGCACACCCTACGTGGATCCTGGACAGCAACCCTAAAATGGCGGACATGTTTTTATGTGGCGGAAACGAGCAGTGTGCGCTTTGGGTGCACGACTCCAAGAAAAAGGAAAAAAATAATAATAATAATTTAAGTATATTATAAACAATATAAAATTATAAAAAATATATATTTTTATTTTTTTTAAATTATTTAAAAAATGTGTAATGTAATTTCAAAAATAGCATACCTAAACAAATTTACAAAAATGTAGTTAAAAAATATTTAATAAAAAACAATAAATATATTTTAAAAATTATCATTTCATAAACTAAAAAAACCATAGGTTTTGCATATGTTATAGGTAGGGATTAGCATTTAAAAAACCTTTGAAATTCACTGAAAAAACCAAAGGTTTCAGACATGTTATAGTTAGGAATTAACATTTAAAAAACCTTTGAAATTCACTGAAAAAACCATAGGTTTTAGGGGTGTTATAGTTAGCTTGACATTTCACTCGTATAAAACCTATGAAATTCTCCTGTTATAGTTAGTTGTACTAACTATAATTCACGCGCCCGCAATCCACTGCTGATGAAGTCACATATTACATCATTCATGACATGGTCAGTGACATCACCGATGACATCACTGATGACATCTCAAATGAGGTGCAGAAAGCGGCACGAGTGGTGCAGAAACAGACAATAGGAGTGCATAAAGAAGCTACAGATGTGCAGAAAGAGGCAAGAAGTACAGACAAAAGCAACAGAGGTACAGAAAGAGGCAAGAGGGGTGCAGAAAAAAGCAAGAGAAGTGGAGAAAGAAGAAACAGAGGTGCGGAAAGAGGCAGGAAGAGTGCAGAAAGAGGCAAGAGAAGTGCTTAAAGAAACAACATAGTTGCAGAAAGAAGCTAGAGAAGTGCAGAAAGAAGGAACTTAAATGCAGAAAAGGGCAAGAGAAGTGCAGAAAAAAGTAACAGAAATGCTTACAGAGGCAAGAGAAGTGTAGAATAAAGCAACAGGGGTACAGAAAGAGGCAAGAGGGGTGCAGAAATATGCAAGAGAAGTGCAGAAAGAAGCAACAGAGGTGCATAAGGAGGCCAGAGAACTGCAGAGAGAAGCAAGAGGGTTGCATAAACATGCACAAGAGGTGTAGAAAGAGGGAACAGGAGTGCAGGCAGAGGCATGAGAGGTGTAGAAAGAGGGAAACAGGGTGCAGAAAGAGGCAAGAGCAGTGCATAAAGAACCAACAGAGGTACAGAAAGAGGTAAGAGAAGTGGCGAAAGAGGCAAAAGAGTTGCAGAAACAGGCAATAGAAGAGCAGAAAGATGGAACAGGGGTGCAGACAGAGGCAAGAGAGGTGTAGAAAGAGGGAAGAGGGATGCAGAAAGAGACAAGAGGGGTCCAGAAATTTGCAAGAGAGGTACAGAAAGAAGCGAGTGCAGTACAGAGGTAACCAACAGAGGTTTAGAAAGAGGTAAGAGGGGTGCAGAAAGATGCAAGAGAAGTGCATCAAGAACCAACAGAGGTGCAGAAAGAGGTAAGAGATGTGCCGAAAGAGGCAAAAGAGTTGCAGAAACAGGCAATAGAGGCGCAGAAAGGTGGAACAGGGATGCTGACAGAGGCAAGAGAGGTGTAGAAAGAGGGAAGAGGGATGCAGAAAGAGGCAAGAGGGATGCAGAAATTTGCAAGAGAGGTGCAGAAAGAAGCGAGTGCAGTACTGAGATAACCAACAGACGTTTAGAAAGAGGTAAGAGGGGTGCAGAAAGATGCAAGAGAAGTGCATAAAGAAGCAAGGGAGGTGCAGAAAGAAGCAAGAGGGGTACAGAAAAGGTAAGAGAGGTACAGAAAGAGGTAAGAGATGTACACAAAGGGGGAAGAAGGGTGCAGAAAGAGCCAAGAGGGGTGCAGAAAGAAGCAAGAGAGGTATAGAAAATAGCAAGAGAAGTGCAAGAAAAAGCAACAGAGTTGCAGAGAGAGGCAAGAGGGGTGCAGAAAGAGGCAATAGAAGTGCAGTAAGATACAAGATAGGTACAGAAACAGGCAAGAGATAGAGGCAGAAACTGGCAGGAGGGATGCATAAAGAAGCAACGGATGCACAGAAAGAGGCAAGAGGGGGGCAGAAAAAAGCAAGTGAGATACATAAAGATGCAATAGAGGTGCAGAAAGAGGCAAGGGAGGTGCGGAAAGAGGCAAGCGAAATGCTCATAGAAGCAACAGAGGTATAGAAAGACGCAAGAGAAGTGATTAAAGAGACAGAGAGTTGCACAAAGAAACAAGAAAGGTGCAGACAAAAGCAAGAGAAGTTCAGAAAGAGGCAAGTGAGGTACAGTAAGAAGCAAGAGAGTTAAAGAAAGAGGCAAGATAGGTGCAGAAACAAGCAAGTGAGGTACAGAAACCAGCAAGAAAGATGCAGAAAGAAGCAACAGAAATGCAGAAAGAGGCAAGAGAAGTGCAGAAAGAGACAAGTGGGATGCAGAAAGAAGCAACAGATGAGCAGAAAGAGGCTAGAGAGGTGCAGAAAAAGGCTAAAGTAGTGCAGAAAGAGGCTAGAGAAGTGCTGAAAGAAGCAACAGAGGTACATAAAGAAGCAAGAGAAGTGATAAAAGGGACAAGAGAATTGGAGAAACGAAGAAGAGAGGTGCATAAAAAAGCAAGAGAAGTACAGAAAGAGGCAAGTTAGATGCAGCAAAAGGAAAGAGATGAGCAGAAAGAGGTAGGAGAGGTGCAAGGAAAAGCATCAGGTGTGCAGAAAGAGCAAGAGAGATACAGAAATAGGCAAGAGTAGAGCAGAAAGAGGCAAGAGACGTGCTGAAACAAGCAACAGAGGTGCCAAAAGAAGCGAGAGAAGTAATAAAAGAGACAAGAGAGGTGCCGAAAAAAGCAAGAGATGTGCAGAAAGAGTCAGGTGAGGTGCAGAAAGAGGCAAGAAACTTGCAGAAACAGGCAAGAGATGTGCAGAAAAAGGGACCAGGGGTGCAGAAACAGGCAAGAGAGGTACAGAAAGAGGGAAGAGGGGTTCAGAAAGTAGCAATAGGGATGCTGAAAGAAGCAAGAGAGGTCGTACACAAAGAAGGAACAGAGGTGCGGAAGGAGGCAAGAAGGGTGCAGAAAGTAGTAAGAGAAGTGAAGAGAGAAGCAACAGAGGTGTAGAAAGAGTCAAAAGGGGTGCAGAAAGAGGCAAGGGAAGCACAGAAAGAAGTAACAGAGGTGCAGATGGAGGTAAGAGAACTGCAGAAATAGGCAACAAAGTTGCATAAACAGGCACAAGAGGTGAAGAAAGAGAGGTGCAGATAGAGGCAAGAGGGGTGTAGACATTTGGAAGAGAGGTACAGAAAGAAGCAAGAGCAGTGCAGAAAGAGCTAACAGGGGTGCAGAAAGAGGCTAGAGGGGTGCAGAAGGAGGCATGAGAACTGCAGAAAGGGGCAAGAGAGTTGTAGAAACAGGCACAAGAGGTACAGAAAGGGGGAACAGGGGTAGAGACAGAGGCAAGAAAGGTACAGAAAGAGGCAAGAGGAGTATAGAAATTTGCAAGAGAGGTACAGAAAGAAGCAAGAGTAGTGCAGAAAGAACCAACAGAGGTGCAGGAGAGTTGTAGAAACAGGTACAAGAGGTACAGAAAGGGGGAACAGGGGTAGAGACAGAGGCAAGAAAGGTACAGAAAGAGGCAAGAGGAGTATAGAAATGTGCAAGAGAGGTACAGAAAGAAGCAAGAGTAGTGCAGAAAGAACCAACAGAGGTGCAGGAGAGTTGTAGAAACAGGTACAAGAGGTACAGAAAGGGGGAACAGGGGTAGAGACAGAGGCAAGAAAGGTACAGAAAGAGGCAAGAGGAGTATGGAAATTTGCAAGAGAGGTACAGAAAGAAGCAAGAGTAGTGCAGAAAGAACCAATAGAGGCGCTGGAGAGTTGTACAAACAGGCACAAGAGGTGCAGAAAGAGGGAACAGGGGTATAGACAGAGGCAAGAGAGGTACAGAAAGAAGCTAAAGGGGTGCAGAATGAGGCAAGAGAAGTGTAGAAAGAAGCAAATGAGGTACAGAAAGAGGCAAGAGTGTGCAGAAAGAGATAAGAGGAGTGCAGAAGAAGGCAGGAGAGGTGCAGATATAGAGAAGAAGGGTGTAGAAAGAGGCAAAGGAGGTACAGAAAGAGGCAAGAGTATGCAGAAAGAGGCAAGAGGGGTGCAGAAAGAAACGTGAAAGGTGCAGAAAGAAGCAAGAGAGGTGCAGAAAGAGGCATGAGAAGTACAGAAAGAAGTATGAGAGGTGCGGTAACAGGCAAGAGAGGTACAGAAAGAGGGAACAGGGGTGCAGAAAGAGGCAAGAGAAAAGCAGGAAGAAGCAACAGAGGTGTGGAAAGAGGCAAGAGAAGTGCAGAAAGAGGCAGGGGAGGTGTGGAAACAGGCAAGAGAGGTGCAGAAAGAGGAAACAGGGGTGCAGAAAGAGGGAAGAGGGGTTCACCAGAGGCAAGAGGGATGCTGAAAGATGCAAGAGAGGTACAGAAAGAAGCAAGAGAAGTTACAAAGAAGGAACAGAGGTGTAGAAAGAGGCAAAGGGGTGCAGAAAGAGGCAAGGGAAGCACAGAAAGAAGCAACAGAGGTGCAGGAGAGTTGTAGAAACAGGCACAAGAGGTACAGAAAGAGGGAACAGGGGTACAGACAGAGGCAAGAGAGGTACAGAAAGAGGCTAAAGGGGTGCAGAATGAGGCAAGAGAAGTACAGAAAGAAGCAAACGAGGTACAGAAAGAGGCAAGAGTGTGCAGAAAGAGATAAGAGGAGTGCAGAAAAAGGCAGGAGAGGTGCAGATATAGAGAAGAAGGGTGTAGAAAGAGGCAAAGGAGGTAAAGAAAGAGGCAAGAGTATGCAGAAAGAGGCAAGAGGGGTGCAGAAAGAAACGTGAAAGGTGCAGAAAGAAACAAGAGAGGTGCAGAAAGAGGCATGAGAAGTGCAGAAAGAAGTATGAGAGGTGCGGTAACAGGCAAGAGAGGTACAGAAAGAGGGAACAGGGGTGCAGAAAGAGGCAAGAGAAAAGAAGGAAGAAGCAACAGAGGTGTGGAAAGAGGCAAGAGAAGTGCAGAAAGAGGCAGGGGAGGTGTGGAAACAGGCAAAAGAGGTGCAGAAAGAGGAAACCGGGGTGCAGAAAGAGGGAAGAGGGGTTCACCAGAGGCAAGAGGGATGCTGAAAGATGCAAGAGAGGTACAGAAAGAAGCAAGAGAAGTTACAAAGAAGGAACAGAGGTGTAGAAAGAGGCAAAAGGGGTGCAGAAAGAGGCAAGGGAAGCACAGAAAGGAGCAACAGAGGTGCAGATGCAGGCAAGAGAACTGCAGAAATAGGCAAAAAAGTTGCATAAACAGGCACAAGCTGTGCAGAAAGAGGGAAGGGGGTGCAGGAAGAGGCAAGAGGGGTGTGTACATTTTGGAAGAGAGGTACAGAAAGAAGCGAGTGCAGTACTGAGATAACCAACAGAGGTTTAGAAAGAGGTAAGAGGGGTGCAGAAAGATGCAAGAGAAGTGCATAAAGAAGCAAGGGAGGTGCAGAAAGAAGCAAGAGGGGTACAGAAAAGGTAAGAGAGGTACAGAAAGGGGGAAGAAGGGTGCAGAAAGAGCCAAGAGGGGTGCAGAAAGAAGCAAGAGAGGTATAGAACATAGCAAGAGAAGTGCAAGAAGAAGCAACAGAGTTGCAGAGAGAGGCAAGAGGGGTGCAGAAAGAAGCAATAGAGGTATAGAAAATAGCAAGAGAAGTGCAAGAAGAAGCAACAGAGTTGCAGAGAGAGGCAAGAGGGGTGCAGAAAGAGGCAATAGAAGTGCAGTAAGAGATAAGAGGAGCGCAGAAAAAGGCAGGAGAGGTGCAGATATAGAGAAGAAGGGTATAGAAAGAGGCAAAGGAGGTACAGAATGAGGCAAGAGAAGTACAGAAAGAAGCAAAGGAGGTACAGAAAGAGGCAAGAGTGTGCAGAAAGAGATAAGAGGAGTGCAGAAAAAGGCAGGAGAGGTGCAGATATAGAGAAGAAGGGTGTAGAAAGAGGCAAAGGAGGTACAGAAAGAGGCAAGAGTATGCAGAAAGAGGCAAGAGGGGTGCAGAAAGAAACGTGAAAGGTGCAGAAAGAAGCAAGAGAGGTGCAGAAAGAGGCATGAGAAGTGCAGAAAGAAGTATGAGAGGTGCGGTAACAGGCAAGAAAGGTACAGAAAGAGGGAACAGGGGTGCAGAAAGAGGCAAGAGAAAAGCAGGAAGAAGCAACAGAGGTGTGGAAAGAGGCAAGAGAAGTGCAGAAAGAGGCTGGGGAGGTGTGGAAACAGGCCAGAGTGGTACAGAAAGAGGAAACAGGGGTGCAGAAAGAGGGAAGAGGGGTTCACCAGAGGCAAGAGGGATGCTGAAAGATGCAAGAGAGGTACAGAAAGAAGCAAGAGAAGTTACAAAGAAGGAACAGAGGTGTAGAAAGAGAGGTGCATAAAAAAGCAAGAGAAGTACAGAAAGAGGCAAGTTAGATGCAGCAAAAGGAAAGAGATGAGCAGAAAGAGGTAGGAGAGGTGCAAGGAAAAGCATCAGGTGTGCAGAAAGAGCAAGAGAGATACAGAAATAGGCAAGAGTAGAGCAGAAAGAGGCAAGAGACGTGCTGAAACAAGCAACAGAGGTGCCAAAAGAAGCGAGAGAAGTAATAAAAGAGACAAGAGAGGTGCCGAAAAAAGCAAGAGATGTGCAGAAAGAGTCAGGTGAGGTGCAGAAAGAGGCAAGAAACTTGCAGAAACAGGCAAGAGATGTGCAGAAAAAGGGACCAGGGGTGCAGAAACAGGCAAGAGAGGTACAGAAAGAGGGAAGAGGGGTTCAGAAAGTAGCAAGAGGGATGCTGAAAGAAGCAAGAGAGGTCGTACACAAAGAAGGAACAGAGGTGCGGAAGGAGGCAAGAAGGGTGCAGAAAGTAGTAAGAGAAGTGAAGAGAGAAGCAACAGAGGTGTAGAAAGAGTCAAAAGGGGTGCAGAAAGAGGCAAGGGAAGCACAGAAAGAAGTAACAGAGGTGCAGATGGAGGTAAGAGAACTGCAGAAATAGGCAACAAAGTTGCATAAACAGGCACAAGAGGTGAAGAAAGAGAGGTGCAGATAGAGGCAAGAGGGGTGTAGACATTTGGAAGAGAGGTACAGAAAGAAGCAAGAGCAGTGCAGAAAGAGCTAACAGGGGTGCAGAAAGAGGCTAGAGGGGTGCAGAAGGAGGCATGAGAACTGCAGAAAGGGGCAAGAGAGTTGTAGAAACAGGCACAAGAGGTACAGAAAGGGGGAACAGGGGTAGAGACAGAGGCAAGAAAGGTACAGAAAGAGGCAAGAGGAGTATAGAAATTTGCAAGAGAGGTACAGAAAGAAGCAAGAGTAGTGCAGAAAGAACCAACAGAGGTGCAGGAGAGTTGTAGAAACAGGTACAAGAGGTACAGAAAGGGGGAACAGGGGTAGAGACAGAGGCAAGAAAGGTACAGAAAGAGGCAAGAGGAGTATGGAAATTTGCAAGAGAGGTACAGAAAGAAGCAAGAGTAGTGCAGAAAGAACCAATAGAGGCGCTGGAGAGTTGTACAAACAGGCACAAGAGGTGCAGAAAGAGGGAACAGGGGTATAGACAGAGGCAAGAGAGGTACAGAAAGAAGCTAAAGGGGTGCAGAATGAGGCACGAGAAGTGCAGAAAGAAGCAAATGAGGTACAGAAAGAGGCAAGAGTGTGCAGAAAGAGATAAGAGGGGTGCAGAAAGAAACGTGAAAGGTGCAGAAAGAAGCAAGAGAGGTGCAGAAAGAGGCATGAGAAGTGCAGAAAGAAGTATGAGAGGTGCGGTAACAGGCAAGAAAGGTACAGAAAGAGGGAACAGGGGTATAGACAGAGGCAAGAGAGGTACAGAAAGAAGCTAAAGGGGTGCAGAATGAGGCAAGAGAAGTGCAGAAAGAAGCAAATGAGGTACAGAAAGAGGCAAGAGTGTGCAGAAAGAGATAAGAGGAGTGCAGAAGAAGGCAGGAGAGGTGCAGATATAGAGAAGAAGGGTGTAGAAAGAGGCAAAGGAGGTACAGAAAGAGGCAAGAGTATGCAGAAAGAGGCAAGAGGGGTGCAGAAAGAAACGTGAAAGGTGCAGAAAGAAGCAAGAGAGGTGCAGAAAGAGGCATGAGAAGTACAGAAAGAAGTATGAGAGGTGCGGTAACAGGCAAGAGAGGTACAGAAAGAGGGAACAGGGGTGCAGAAAGAGGCAAGAGAAAAGCAGGAAGAAGCAACAGAGGTGTGGAAAGAGGCAAGAGAAGTGCAGAAAGAGGCAGGGGAGGTGTGGAAACAGGCAAGAGAGGTGCAGAAAGAGGAAACAGGGGTGCAGAAAGAGGTAAGAGGGGTTCACCAGAGGCAAGAGGGATGCTGAAAGATGCAAGAGAGGTACAGAAAGAAGCAAGAGAAGTTACAAAGAAGGAACAGAGGTGTAGAAAGAGGCAAAAGGGTGCAGAAAGAGGCAAGGGAAGCACAGAAAGAAGCAACAGAGGTGCAGGAGAGTTGTAGAAACAGGCACAAGAGGTGCAGAAAGAGGGAACAGGGGTACAGACAGAGGCAAGAGAGGTACAGAAAGAGGCTAAAGGGGTGCAGAATGAGGCAAGAGAAGTACAGAAAGAAGCAAACGAGGTACAGAAAGAGGCAAGAGTGTGCAGAAAGAGATAAGAGGAGTGCAGAAAAAGGCAGGAGAGGTGCAGATATAGAGAATAAGGGTGTAGAAAGAGGCAAAGGAGGTAAAGAAAGAGGCAAGAGTATGCAGAAAGAGGCAAGAGGGGTGCAGAAAGAAACGTGAAAGGTGCAGAAAGAAACAAGAGAGGTGCAGAAAGAGGCATGAGAAGTGCAGAAAGAAGTATGAGAGGTGCGGTAACAGGCAAGAGAGGTACAGAAAGAGGGAACAGGGGTGCAGAAAGAGGCAAGAGAAAAGAAGGAAGAAGCAACAGAGGTGTGGAAAGAGGCAAGAGAAGTGCAGAAAGAGGCAGGGGAGGTGTGGAAACAGGCAAAAGAGGTGCAGAAAGAGGAAACCGGGGTGCAGAAAGAGGGAAGAGGGGTTCACCAGAGGCAAGAGGGATGCTGAAAGATGCAAGAGAGGTACAGAAAGAAGCAAGAGAAGTTACAAAGAAGGAACAGAGGTGTAGAAAGAGGCAAAAGGGGTGCAGAAAGAGGCAAGGGAAGAACAGAAAGGAGCAACAGAGGTGCAGATGCAGGCAAGAGAACTGCAGAAATAGGCAAAAAAGTTGCATAAACAGGCACAAGCTGTGCAGAAAGAGGGAAGGGGGTGCAGGAAGAGGCAAGAGGGGTGTGTACATTTTGGAAGAGAGGTACAGAAAGAAGCGAGTGCAGTACTGAGATAACCAACAGAGGTTTAGAAAGAGGTAAGAGGGGTGCAGAAAGATGCAAGAGAAGTGCATAAAGAAGCAAGGGAGGTGCAGAAAGAAGCAAGAGGGGTACAGAAAAGGTAAGAGAGGTACAGAAAGGGGGAAGAAGGGTGCAGAAAGAGCCAAGAGGGGTGCAGAAAGAAGCAAGAGAGGTATAGAACATAGCAAGAGAAGTGCAAGAAGAAGCAACAGAGTTGCAGAGAGAGGCAAGAGGGGTGCAGAAAGAAGCAATAGAGGTATAGAAAATAGCAAGAGAAGTGCAAGAAGAAGCAACAGAGTTGCAGAGAGAGGCAAGAGGGGTGCAGAAAGAGGCAATAGAAGTGCAGTAAGAGATAAGAGGAGCGCAGAAAAAGGCAGGAGAGGTGCAGATATAGAGAAGAAGGGTATAGAAAGAGGCAAAGGAGGTACAGAATGAGGCAAGAGAAGTACAGAAAGAAGCAAAGGAGGTACAGAAAGTGGCAAGAGTGTGCAGAAAGAGATAAGAGGAGTGCAGAAAAAGGCAGGAGAGGTGCAGATATAGAGAAGAAGGGTGTAGAAAGAGGCAAAGGAGGTACAGAAAGAGGCAAGAGTATGCAGAAAGAGGCAAGAGGGGTGCAGAAAGAAACGTGAAAGGTGCAGAAAGAAGCAAGAGAGGTGCAGAAAGAGGCATGAGAAGTGCAGAAAGAAGTATGAGAGGTGCGGTAACAGGCAAGAAAGGTACAGAAAGAGGGAATAGGGGTGCAGAAAGAGGCAAGAGAAAAGCAGGAAGAAGCAACAGAGGTGTGGAAAGAGGCAAGAGAAGTGCAGAAAGAGGCTGGGGAGGTGTGGAAACAGGCCAGAGTGGTACAGAAAGAGGAAACAGGGGTGCAGAAAGAGGGAAGAGGGGTTCACCAGAGGCAAGAGGGATGCTGAAAGATGCAAGAGAGGTACAGAAAGAAGCAAGAGAAGTTACAAAGAAGGAACAGAGGTGTAGAAAGAGAGGTGCATAAAAAAGCAAGAGAAGTACAGAAAGAGGCAAGTTAGATGCAGCAAAAGGAAAGAGATGAGCAGAAAGAGGTAGGAGAGGTGCAAGGAAAAGCATCAGGTGTGCAGAAAGAGCAAGAGAGATACAGAAATAGGCAAGAGTAGTGCAGAAAGAGGCAAGAGACGTGCTGAAACAAGCAACAGAGGTGCCAAAAGAAGCGAGAGAAGTAATAAAAGAGACAAGAGAGGTGCAGAAAAAAGCAAGAGATGTGCAGAAAGAGTCAGGTGTGGTGCAGAAAGAGGCAAGAAACTTGCAGAAACAGGCAAGAGATGTGCAGAAAAAGGGACCAGGGGTGCAGAAACAGGCAATAGAGGTACAGAAAGAGGGAAGAGGGGTTCAGAAAGTAGCAAGAGGGATGCTGAAAGAAGCAAGAGAGGTCGTACACAAAGAAGGAACAGAGGTGCGGAAAGGCAAGAAGGGTGCAGAAAGTAGTAAGAGAAGTGAAGAGAGAAGCAACAGAGGTGTAGAAAGAGTCAAAAGGGGTGCAGAAAGAGGCAAGGGAAGCACAGAAAGAAGTAACAGAGGTGCAGATGGAGGTAAGAGAACTGCAGAAATAGGCAACAAAGTTGCATAAATAGGCACAAGAGGTGAAGAAAGAGGGGTGCAGATAGAGGCAAGAGGGGTGTAGACATTTGGAAGAGGGGTACAGAAAGAAGCAAGAGCAGTGCAGAAAGAGCTAACAGGGGTGCAGAAAAAGGCTAGAGGGGTGCAGAAGGAGGCATGAGAACTGCAGAAAGGGGCAAGAGAGTTGTAGAAACAGGCACAAGAGGTACAGAAAGGGGGAACAGGGATAGAGACAGAGGCAAGAAAGGTACAAAAAGAGGCAAGAGGAGTTTAGAAATTTGCAAGAGAGGTACAGAAAGAAGCAAGAGTAGTGCAGAAAGAACCAACAGAGGTGCAGGAGAGTTGTAGAAACAGGTACAAGAGGTACAGAAAGGGGGAACAGGGGTAGAGACAGAGGCAGGAAAGGTACAGAAAGAGGCAAGAGGAGTATGGAAATTTGCAAGAGAGGTACAGAAAGAAGCAAGAGTAGTGCAGAAAGAACCAACAGAGGCGCAGGAGAGTTGTAGAAACAGGCACAAGAGGTGCAGAAAAAGGGAACAGGGGTACAGACAGAGGCAAGAGAGGTACAGAAAGAGGCTAAAGGGGTGCAGAATGAGGCAAGAGAAGTACAGAAAGAAGCAAACAAGGTACAGAAAGAGGCAAGAGTGTGCAGAAAGAGATAAGAGGAGTGCAGAAAAAGGCAGGAGAGGTGCAGATATAGAGAAGAAGGGTGTAGAAAGAGGCAAAGGAGGTACAGAAAGAGGCAAGAGTATGCAGAAAGAGGCAAGAGGGGTGCAGAAAGAAACGTGAAAGGTGCAGAAAGAAGCAAGAGAGGTGCAGAAAGAGGCATGAGAAGTGCAGAAAGAAGTATGAGAGGTGCGGTAACAGGTAAGAAAGGTACAGAAAGAGGGAACAGGGGTGCAGAAAGAGGCAAGAGAAAAGCAGGAAGAAGCAACAGAGGTGTGGAAAGAGGCAAGAGAAGTGCAGAAAGAGGCAGGGGAGGTGTGGAAACAGGCAAGAGAGGTACAGAAAGAGGAAACAGGGGTGCAGAAATAGGGAAGAGGGGTTCACCAGAGGCAAGAGGGATGCTGAAAGATGCAAGAGAGGTACAGAAAGAAGCAAGAGAAGTTACAAAGAAGGAACAGAGGTGTAGAAAGAGGCAAAAGGGGTGCAGAAAGAGGCAAGGGAAGCACAGAAAGAAGCAACACAGGTGCAGATGGAGGCAAGAGAACTGCAGAAATAGGCAAAAAAGTTGCATAAACAGGCACAAGCTGTGCAGAAAGACGGAAGGGGGTGCAGGAAGAGGCAAGAGGGGTGTGGACATTTGGAAGAGAGGTACAGAAAGAAGCAAGAGCAGTGCTGAAAGAACTAACAGAGATGCAGAAAGAGGCTAGAGGGGTGCAAAAGGAGGCATGAGAACTTCAGTAAGGGGCACGAGAATTGTAGAAACAGGCACAAGAGGTACAGAAAGGGGGAACAGGGGTAGAGACAGAGGCAAGAAAGGTACAGAAAGAGGCAAGGGGAGTATAGAAATTTGCAAGAGAGGTACAGAAAGAAGCAAAAGTAGTGCAGAAAGAACCAATAGAGGCGCTGGAGAGTTGTACAAACAGGCACAAGAGGTGCAAAAAGAGGGAACAGGGGTATAGACAGAGGCAAGAGAGGTACAGAAAAAAGCTAAAGGGGTGCAGAATGAGGAAAGAGAAGTGCAGAAAGAAGCAAATGAGGTACAGAAAGAGGCAAGAGTGTGCAGAAAGAGATAAGAGGGGTGCAGAAAAAGGCAAGAGAGGTGCAGATATAGAGAAGAAGGGTGTAGAAAGAGGCAAAGGAGGTACAGAAAGAGGCAAGAGTATGCATAAAGAGGCAAGAGGGGTGCAGAAAGAAACAAGAAAGGTGCAGAAAGAAGCAAGAGAGGTACAGAAAGAGGCAAGAGAAGTACAGAAAGAAGTATGTGAGGTGCGGTAACAGGCAAGAGAGGTACAGAAAGTGGGAACAGGGGTGCAGAAAGAGGCAAGAGAAAAGCAGAAAGAAGCAACAGAGGTGTGGAAAGAGGCAAGAGAAATGCAGAAAGAGGCAGGGAGGGTGTGGAAACAGGCAAGAGAGGTACAGAAAGAGGAAATAGGGGTGCAGAAAGAGGGAAGAGGGTTCAGCAAGAGGCAAGAGGGATGCTGAAAGACGTAAGAGAGGTGCAGAAAGAAGCAAGAGAAGTTACAAAGAAGGAACAGAGGTGTAGAAAGAGGCAAAGGGGTGCAGAAAGAGGCAAGGGGAGCACAGAAAGAAGCAACAGAGGTGCAGATGGAGGCAAGAGAACTGCAGAAATAGGCAAATAAGTGGCATAAACAGGCACAAGCTGTGCAGAAAGAGGGAAGGGGATGCAGGAAGAGGCAAGAGGGGTGTGGACATTTGGAAGAGAGGTACAGAAAAAAGCAGGAGCAGTGCTGAAAGAACTAACAGAGGTGCAGAAAGAGGCTAGAGGGGTGCAAAAGGAGGCATGAGAACTTCAGTAAGGGGCACGAGAGTTGTAGAAACAAGCACAAGAGGTACAGAAAGGGGGAACAGGGGTAGAGACAGAGGCAAGGAAGGTACAGAAAGAGGCAAGAGGAGTATAGAAATTTGCAAGAGAGGTACAGAAAGAAGCTAGAGTAGTGCAGAAAGAACCAACAGAGGCGCAAGAGAGTTGTAGAAACAGGCACAAGAGGTGTAGAAAGAGGGAACAGGGATACAGACAGAGGCAAGAGAGGTACAGAAAGAGGCTAAAGAGGTGCAGAATGAGGCAAGAGAAGTGCAGAAAGAAGCAAAGCAGGTACAGAAAGAGGCAAGAGTGTGCAGAAAGAGGAAAGAGGGATGCAGAAAGAAACAAGAAAGGTGCAGAAAGAAGCAACAGAGGTGCAGAAAGAGGCAAGAGAAGTGCAGAAAGAAGCAAGAGAGTTGCGGTAACAAAAAGGAGAGGTACAGAAAGAGGGAACAGGGGTGCAGAAAGAGGCAAGAGAAATGCAGAATGAAGCAACAGAGGTGTGGAAAGAGGCAAGAGAAGTGCAGAAAGATGCAGGAGAGGTGTGGAAACAGGCAAGAGAGGTACAGAAAGAGGAAACAGGGGTGCAGAAAGAGGCAAAAAAGATGCAGAAAGAGGGAAGAAGGGTGCAGAAAGAGGCAAGGGGTACAGAAAGAAGCAAGTGAGATGCAGAAAGAGGCAACAAATATACAGAAAGAGGCAAGAGATGTCTTGAAATAGGCAAGAGATGTGCAGAAAGAGGCAAGAGGAGTTCTGAAAGAAGCAACAGAGGTATAGAATGAAGCAAGAGAAGTGATGAAACAAACAAGAGAATTTCAGAAAAAAAGGAGATGTGCAGAAAGATGCAAGAGAGGTACATAAAGAGGCAAGAGAGGTGCAGAAAAAAGCAAGTGAGGTACAGAAAAAGGCAAAAGAAGTACAGAAAGAAGCAACAGAAATGCAGAAATAGGCAAGTGGGTGGAGTAAGAGGCAAGAGAGGTGCAGAAAGAGGCAAGAGCAGTGCAGAAAGAGGCAGGAGAGGTGCAGAAACAGGCCGAGGGAAGAGGGGTGCAGAAAGAAGCAAGAGAGGTGTAGAAAGAAGCAAGAGAAGTGCAGAAAGAAGCAAGCAATGTACAGAAAGAGACAAGTGAAGTGCAGAAGAAAGAAGCAAGAGAGGGACAGAAAGAAGCAACAGGTGCAGAAAGACGAGAGGTGCAGAAAACAGAAGAGATATGGAGAAAGAGGCAATAGAAGTGCATAAAAAAAGAAGAAAGGTGCAGAAAGAAGCAAGAGAAATGCAGAAAGAGGCAAGAGAGGCGCAGAAAGAAGAAAGAATGGTTTGCACACCATGAGTACCAATTTCACACCCACAGTTAGCAATAAATAAGATCTGACCATTCTAGCTTTGCAAAGGGCCATCCACCATGTTTTAACTCTTGTTGCTGCACTTTTGGTACCTTTTGAGCCATTTGATCTAGACACAAGTTTTTTTTATCAAATCTGGAGATTATGCAGCAGATGATGGATTATGTTGCAAATGCAGAAAATGTATAATTGTGCCAAACAGTCGCATAATTCCAGTGGCTTTGCTCGTACCTCTGACTACGTCCAGAACTGCTCTTCAGTGGTTTCTTCTTTTTTGTGTCTCATTGAGTTAATAGTTTAACTTCTATGGAAACGAGGAAGACTAAACCTGAGGTTACCACTCCACAACACAGACTACCATACCACATAATTACTCTCCATAACACATAATCCCTCTTTACATAATTCCTACGCATTAAATACTACATACTTTCTATCCACATAATTTCACTGCACAATATACCACATAATATTACTACACACAATGTACATCCACTCTACTCCCCAATTTTTTTTTTAACTTTTCAATTTACAACGTCAATAGCTCTAACTGTAGCAAATGCGACACCTATTATATTGCAAATGGTTCTTTAACTAGTAGTCACATTTGCAGATTGGTGGAGAAAGGGAGCTCAGCCTTCGACCAGCGCTCAGGAATTCCACTGTGTATGACTTACAAGAGGTACCAGGAGGGCTTCTTGGCCCCCAAAGTCCCTTAGGAGTAAGGTGGACTTCATCCCCCAACCAGTAGTGTGCCAGGAGGTGCATTTGCATAGTGGTGGAGAAAGGGGGCATGGACTCCGAATACCTCTTAGCAATTCCACTGTATGTGACTTACTGGAGGTAACAGGAGGGTTAGTTAGCCCCCAAGAACATCCTTGGAGGCCAACTTCCCCTCCTATTACCTGCAGTAAGTCCCACACAACAGGATGGCTATGTTCTCATAGAAGGCCACACCCCCTTTGCCCACCACTCTGTAAACGCACTACCTGGCCTGCTCTTAGATGGGAATTGAAGTCCCCTTCACGGCTGGGGGTCATTTGGAGCCAACTAGCCTGCCTGTTATCTCCAGTAAGCCCCACACAGTGGGATTGCTGAGAGGTGGAACAGGCCATGCCCCCTTTCTCCCATCACACTGCAAATGCACCTCCTGGCAGCGCGCTTGGTTGGGGGATGAAATCCCCTTGTTTCCTCACGGTCCCTGGGGGCCAACTAGCCCTCCTTTTACCTCTCATGAGCCCTACACAGCTGGATTGCTGAGAGTGGTCAGAGGCCACGATCCCTTTTTACACCACTTTGCAAACATACCTCATGGTGCACTGCCGCTTGGGGGATGAAGTCCACTTTAGTCATGAAGTCCTCAGGATAGAAGGGGTCCTCATCGCCCCATCGCCTAGCGCTAATCCCACTGACCTAAAAAAAATCTTTTTTTTGGCCTTCGGGGTCCCTTTGGGACCCTTGAGCAAGCCTAGGGGGTAAGGGTGTTTCTCCCCCGAAACCTTTTCCTATTTTTTTACTATTGTTCTTGTGACTCGGTTCATCCAAGGCACTAGATGGCTGCCAACACTTCCTGGTTTCAATTGTTGGCAGCCAATCAAAGGCAAGCTCGAGATCGGGAGGGTTTATAGATCCACCACAGTCAACAGATACTAATATTTCTAAATATATGAATTTCTCAGGAACTACTAAATGGATTTACACCCTTTAGCAACAAGAGTGCACTCTGGACCAAGAGCTACCTTTCTGGCAAATTTGGTGTAATTCTATTCAGCAGTTCGGGCGGTAGCTGCGACAAAAGTAACGTGGAGAATATGTTTTTTGGGACCCCCCTTTTTTCTCGGCTCCCACTTGACGAATCACCCCGGAACTTTCAAGACAGAAGCTGACCTGAGCGGAGCATCCGTTTTTAAAATGTCACGAAGATTTGTCAAACGGCGCTAGAGATATAGGCAAAAGAAAAATGCTTTTTGAATAAAACCTAGGTCCCAGCTATAACTAGTAGGTATTATATATATGTGATGTCATTTGAGATGTCCTCAGTGATGTCTTCAGTGATGTAACTGACCATGTCATGAATGATGTAATATGTGATGTCATCAGCAGTGCATTGCGGGGGAGCGAACTATAGTTAGCTCCACTAACTATAACAGCTGAATTCCGCTGACTTTGTACGAGTGAAAGGTCCAACTAACTAGAACGTCCCTGAAACCTGTGCTTTTTTCAGTGAATTTCTAAGGTTTTTTAAATGCTAATTTTCAACTATCACTACCCAGAAACCTATGTTTTTTTCAGTGAATTTCAAAGGTATTTTAAATGCAATTTTTTAAGTATAACTCTGGCTTCTTCTTTCCTGACAGGTAAGTAGGTAGTGAGGCTGTGCACTCCATGGGATGCCACTAAGAGAACTGGGGTAGCTACAGCACTATCATGTTAACATTTGGAACAATAATACATGTTCAGGCTTTACAGAGCATTTAAGCGCACAGCAAATCAAAGAATAATAATGCTATAACCAATCTTATTGGTGCATAGTTTAATGACATCATAAGGATGAAAGGCTTGGCTGGGTAGAACGGAACATTTGCCACTCAGATTACGCAAATCTCCACACATTGTGTATTTAGTCAATTGAGATATTCTGCAGGCTATGATACACATCATTGTTCTGACTCATAAGCGCACACTAACATTTTTTGTTCTGTTATATATATTAATCAAGATTGTGGGCCAGATGTAGGTCACCCAATACCGGTCAGTAACGGCCGAAATTACCGAATTTCGTCCGTTACCGACCGGTATTAGGCTTTTTAGACATAGGTGCCATTTTTTTAGGATTTGGTATTTTACCGAATCGGTAATTTAAGGATTTGGTAAAATACCGAATTCTTAACATACCGATTCGGTAAATTACCGAATCCAGGATGTAGGGAGCACTCAAGTTAGGGCATTCCTCAGTTAAGGATTTGTTATTTACCACCAACTACAAGTTGGTGGTAAATAATGAAAATCTTTGAAAAAGCATTTTCTTTGCTTTTCCAACAGTGTCATGTTGCAGACCTACATGCCCCTAGGGCATGTAGGTCTGCAACATGTGCACCCATACACAATTGAGGGGTACAACAGGGTGTCAAAGTGACACCATGCCACCCTTCAATGTTTTCCCCAGGCCCATAGGAATGAATGGCAATTACGGTATCGGTAAATACCGATTCAGTAAATACCGACTTTTACAGATTCTGTAACATTTACCAAAAAATTACCTACATACTATTTACCTATTCTTAAATACCGAATCGGTATGGTTTGGTATTTAAGAATAGGTAAATAGTATTTACCTACATCTGGCCCTGTGTATCTACATTGTGGTAAATAGTACCTATAGTGTGATACATCTATCATGAAATGGATTATAAGTCTATGTACTTCTATAGGTTATAATATGAAAATGATATGCACTGTTATATTTTATAATGTGAAACGGCAACATAACCATATACCAGAACTCACCTTGAGTCCGCCCTGCAAATGACATTTGATAGCAAGCAGGAGGGTTTGCTTTAGAAGCAGTGCCTGCATGTTGTCGACTACAGGGCCAGAGGCACACTGGTGTCCGGAGCTCAGCCCTGACTTGCATCTGGTGCTGCGGGCAGAAGAGGACCTTCATTAAGCATTGGGTTTCAGTTAGATCCCTCTGTGAGATAAGGTAGTGGACCCCGGTCAGGACTGTCACCCCCATACCCCAGGTGAGGGGTACTCGCGGATCAGCAGTTAGGTGAGATAAGACAGGGTACCCCCAGATCAGCAGTGAGGTGCACCCGGTGTGCTGTGTGTGTGTGGGAGGGTCTCACGCATGAACAGTGAGGCGCGGGTGCAGAAGCTGCTGGACGGAGGGCCCCCTCTTTCCTGTACACTCTCGTCCACAGTTGTAGCATCTCTTCCACAGGAGCACAGCACAGAGAACAGTGATGAATGAGGCAGATCAGACCCCAGCAGCACTCGCCTGGAACCACTGCTACTGAAACGCCTGGCGAGAAACAGGCAGATTTGCGAACATCTCCACGGGCTCTGCTGCAGAGACTGATGGAGCCTGTCTCTCTAAAGGTCCTGCAGTGATGTCTCCTCATCTGTGTACTTCCCGCAGAGGAGAGATGTTGGCACATCCCCCCTGTCTACACAGAGGTCACAAAATACCAACCCATATGAGAGTGAGGGAACATATCTGTGAAATCCCTGGAGAGACCGTCGGATCTATATATAATAAGTGGGCTGTTATTTTTATACTCTACAGGTCCAGACTTAACAATATTTGGAGATTCTGCAGACAGAGGCTAAGAGATCACCATTAAAGGCTCTAATAAAAGAAGATCTGTAGAATCGACAGGAAAGAAGTTCAGAGGTGACTCCTCATGCAAGAGTTTTGTGGGTTCTACAGAGGGGGTATTACGGTGGTTCTAGGTTCACACCAAATTTGGTTCAGAGGTGGCTTTTCATGCAGATTAAGGTCCGGGGAAGGCTGTTCGTGAACATAGAGGTGCAAAGGTCTGGGGTACTACAGATAGTGGTCGGAGGTGACTATAATAGGTTTACGCATACTAAGACTGTTTGTGCACATAGAGGTTCACAGATGTGTGGATTCTGTAGAGAGTTGTAGGAAGTGGCTATAGTTTTTGCAGAATGAGGCTGTTTGTGCACATAGAGGTGCAGAGGTCTGTGGGTTCTACAGTAAGTGGTTCGGAGGTGGCTACAGGTTCCTGCAGACCGAGGCTCTGAGGTGGCAGTTCACGTAGGCTAAGGTTTGGAGGGTGTTCGCAAAGCGGCACGCATTCTGAGGAGGGGTGCGGGAAATGTTGCTGAGGTTGTGATGAGAGTCAAGCTGTCCACGAGTTCTGACAAGAGAAGTTTCTACAAGGAGGCGTCGTTCAGACATTGGTCATTTCAGCAAACAGAGTGGCCACATGATTTGCCTTAATTCTGCAGAGAGAGGTTATGTAATCTATAAATTAGGCAGTGGTCTCGGAAAAATACGAATGAAAAGAGAGGTACGACAGCCTCCGTGAATTCTGAAGAGAGAAGTGCGGACATATTTCAGTTTGGCAGAGTGAGCTCGAAAGATATGTAGACATGCTGATGAGACAGGTCCTGGGGCTTGCTGAGATCTGAGGAGAGAGGTGCAGAGGTAACTCAGCGGAGAGCTGGCCTGTTATTCTAACTGTACTGGGCTGCATTGCTTCAGGCAAGTAGCCCGTGTCCAATGAGCTTCCAAATACACCCTTTCATTCAAGCACTCAGAGATTAAGTTATACCTGGAGCCAGAAGGCAAATTGTCACAAATTCTAAGCCTAACAGGCTGCGCATTCCATCATTATGGAGTCGGTAAATTCAGTGCCATTAAATTGGGGAATGATAACATCTATTTACAGCGCCTAAAAACAGCAGAATTGAGCTATTAAGCATTAAACACAAAAGGTTTTTATGATCAATAAACGTGTCTGTAAGAAGATGTGTTGCTCATTACATACAGACGAAGTGCGACAAACCCCATCACACAAGGAGAGAGACCAACAGACCGCTACGGTCTTTTCTCGCTTTTGTACAACCGTGAGATATTTCACTCATGTTTCACTACACCGAGTACTCTGCGGACTCTCTTCACATTAAACCTACCACATAGGTCACCATATACCAATGCTTGAACTGAACTCCACACAGCATGTCCAACAATGCTCTTTAATATGTAACGATCTATTGATGAAAGGCATAATACCTGCTAACGCATACCATACAGCATAAATAAACTGGGGGCGCAATTAAACAAAGCGCGGGAGCTGGCGCTTAGTTTTCTTTAAATGTTTCGGCAGGATTCGTGCACCCGTTTGTGAATTCTGCTGATTTATGTATTTTTATATGCTTTTTTGGGAGCAGTGGGTGTTTCTACCCTGCCCCCTTTTCTTGGTTTCAATCTTTTTTTAACTGTTTTCTTGTGACTCGTATACTGAATCACAAGATGGCAGCCAATCAGAATGAAGCTTGTGCTCGGAGGATTCACAGCTCCTCCTCGGTGCTCAGATATGTACATTTTTTTCTTTTAATTTCTTAGCAACTACTGAACGGATTGACACCATTTTAAAAAAAGGTCGCTTTTTGCCAAATTTGGTGTAATTCTGTTCATCAGTTCGGGCTGTAGCCTGTTCCAAAAGTTTCTCTGGAAATTAACATGGGGAAAAAGCGTTATGGGACTCCCCTTTTTTCTTGGACCCCCCACGATGAATCACCCCGAAACATTCAAGACAGGAGCTTACCTGAGTGAACCATTCGTTTTGAGAATGTTGCGAAGATTCGTCAAACAGCGCCAATGATATTGGCAAAAGAAGATAAGGTTTTTGAATAGAAACAAGTTACTATAAGTTTTTTATTTTAAAGCACAGCTACTTAACAGAATAACACAGATAAGACATCTGTGATATATACATGTTCACAGTACACTAGAAAAAACGGTAAAGAGAGACATAAATCAAAGGAGCAGAAAAAAAGCAAGCCAAAACAACACTAATAAACAAATAGCATTTACAACAGTGCACATTGATATTAGAAACTGTATCCTCCTTATTCAGATACCCCTTCAGACAGACCAAATATGAGGAGGGAGTGGGGAGCCGGCCTGATTAGCCACTACCTCATTAATTACTACTGAATTTCCTTCCATCTATAGAGGGGTCCTCAAATACGTTTACCAAGCAGCCTCCCCCTGTCCCCCTTTCTTTTATAAATCCCCTTCTCGAGATTGAAGGTAGACAGCAACCTGGCAAGCCATTGTTGGAACGTTGGAGCTGTTTTATCCAACCACGCTGTGGCAATACAGATATGCAGTATGGACATAGCCATAAAGAGAAAACATTGTGATGGGTCTTTGCCTGTCCTCACTATTTATCCCAATTATGATCTATGCCAAGTTTATCTGCCCATTTCTTCTCGCATTTTTCGTGATCATCATTTTTAAGTAGAGAGAGCTCAGCCTAAATACTCCTAATAGTACATTCTTCCCCACCTCTAATAACATCCATAATTCCATTTTCATCAAATGCACAGGGCCCTCCTTTTTCCCACCTAGAAAGCTCTGAATTTGAAGATACTTAAAAAAATGTCTTTTATTGATACCATAACTATTCTGCATATCTATAAACTGCCGAATTCTGTGTGGTACCATTAGATCACCCATTTTCTGAATTCCACACATTTCCCATTACGCCATCGTAGCGTCTGCAAAGATTTCCCCAGGAAGAGTGGGATTCCTGAATAACTGAATGTAACAATCTAGTCTATCCAGCCGAGTTTGTTCACAAAACGCAGTCAAGATCTTATATGCAGCCATTAGGGTTTTGAACCTAGTTCTTTTTAAAATAGCTAGGCTTGGTAAACTTCAAGAGACAGTTCTCCGCATCTCCTTCAACCAAGATTGAGTACATATTAATTAAGCCAGTCTTGAACTGCGGATCAGATGCGTCCCCCCCAATTAGCCCGCTCATATACTGAAAAGCTGTTGCCCAATAATACATTCTAAAATCGGGAACAGCCCATCTTCCCTTTGCCCTTGGCAAAGACATAACACGTAGTGCCCTGCTGGTTTTGCCATGTGCCCAAACAAACCTATTAATGTTGTGCTCCAGTGCTACAAACCATGTTTTCTCAAATTCAAGTGAAATTGCCCTAAAGAGATACAACATTTTTGGTAAAAAAAAATGTCACCACATTGCAACGCCCAACTAATGATAAGTGTAGATTGTGCATTCGATCAAAATCCTTTTTAGCTTTGGACATTATTGGCTCAATGTTTCTGTCTACAGTCTTTGCCAGATCTGCAGATATATTGATCCCTAAATAAACAGCTGAGTCAGTAACACATTTATCATCACACACAGCCTCTAAATCTTAACTATTTGAGTCTTAGACCTATTTAAGGCATACCCTGATATGTAGCCAAATGTTTGAGCTAGGGTGCTTTCTGGGTATGGAGTCACCAGTGCGATGTCGTCTGCATATGCCAGAGCTTTGTTTTCTATTATTAAAGGTGGAGTATATCCTCCATTAACTCAAAGTTGGGCTGTAGGATCTTTATATAAAGCCTGAACTGCTTTAACAAATCCCCCCAATTCCTGCCCACTTCATAGCTGCCCAGGCACAGTCCCAGGAGACCCAGTCAAATGCCTTTTCTGCGTCCATTAGCATGAACGCCATAGGCTCTCCTGAGACTTCAGCAGGATCAAAAAGGGTTACAACCCTACGAACATGCTGCATTGTTCCTCTCCCTGGGATAAAACAATGCTGACTGAAATTAACCATCTTGCCTATAATGTTACAATTATATTTGCTATAGTTTTAGAAACAATCTTTGTGTCACAGTTCATTAACGTTATTGGCCTGTATGACCCTGGTTCTCTCGGTGGTTTCCCTTTTTTCAAAAATATCACTATATCAGCCCCTGCCCAAGAGCCTGGAACGGAGGTACCAAACTGGGCCTGATGTATTATTTCAACTAGGCCGGGTCCGATTACCTCTGCAAACACTTTATAAAATTCTAGAGGAATCTTATCAGGGTCAAGTGCTTTGCCTGACAGAAGGCTACCCAAGGAGGCATAGATCTCTTCACCCGTCTCTGGGGTTTCCAGCGCCTCCCTATCTTCATCAGTAATTGGTTGTGGGAGAATTTCACTAAGATACCTTTGGATTTCAAAGGGGTCTTTCGCCTGTTCTTCATTATATAATTTGCCATAGAATTGTCTAAATATCTCTCGGACCCCTCTGGTTCGTTAACTATATTCCCATTTTCGTTCGATATCTCCTTAATCTACCCGATTGCTGTTTTCTCTCTCAGGCGCACCGCTAGTGTGTGCCCGACTCATTAACTGAGCTCATAACATTGCTCCTTCCTTGCCTGGAAAGTCGCAGCTGCCTTAGTGGCTATAGCCTCCTGGTCTTCAGATTTAACCAACACCAGTTTAAGCACAATATCATCCCGTCATATGCCCGTACGATTGCAGCATTCAACTCCTCCTCTGTGTCAGTTACTACCTGGCATAGCTTTTTTGCTACCAGCGCGTTTCTGTCTACGCAGGCTGTAGCTCAGCGTCTCCCGGCTTTAAATGCTTCCCATGCAACCCCAGAGCTAGTACTTTCCCTATTAATGTCCCAGAAACAGACTATCCATTCTTTCATATGTTGTACATATCCCATATCTTTCACCAGCCCTCCCTCAAACATCCATACCCACTCAGGTCTACCCCCCTAGCCATATCTACTGTTAGTACTATAGAGTTATGGTCAGAGATGATCTGGGATAGCTTCTCAATCCGACACCTCGATACCAATGAAGTAGATGCAAAAAAATAGTCAAGTCTAGCAACAACTCTGTGAGGAGCAGAAAAATATGTGCTACCTGGGTCGTCGGGCTTCAATCGTGCCCACACATCTGCCAACAAGTTGTTCCGAGTTAAATTAGAGATTGCTTGAAAAGTCTTTTTCTTCCGGCCCTCATACCGATCCCCAGCTACAGTCCGGAGCCCTCCCATCCTATTTATATTAAAACCTCCACTCATAATGACTGATATAGGGCAGGAGGCAAATTCCAAATCTAAAAATTCAAAGATCTCAGGGTCGTCCTCAGTCGAACGATACACGGGCAGATAGTAAATGTCTCACCCCTTATCATGCATTCCACCAAACCCATCTACCCCACTGATCTTCCAGCTTCCCTTTGACTGTTATATCACCCTGTCGTGAGAGTATGGTAACCCCTCTAGTTTTGGCCCCCTGTTTAGTATCTGCGATTAGATGAAAACCTAGCCGTGCCAATATACTACCTCTTGTACCCTCTATATGCGTCTCTTGCAGGCATAAGAGATCCAAGTGCATTGTTCTCAAAATTGCTAAAACCCTTGTTTTTTAACCTGATCATTCAATCCACACTGAGGCAGTTCGTATATTCATTAGTGAGCATCAAGCATCTGTCTGTGCTATTTATCCTTTAAATTAATTTTCAATTTTTTATCTTTATTTTTAAGTTTTCTCTTTCTTTATTTTCTTGTGTCCTCCCATGTGTCTCAGATGTCATGCTGTGTTGTACCCTCTGCCTGCCCTCCCTCCCCCCCTCAGGCCCTCCCCCGACCTCCCCTCTTCCCCTTACAGGCAAATAGGTCAGACATGACTTATGTGAGGTGGCTGAAGCCCATAGCTAAGTCACAACCGCCCCTGTGCTCCCCTCACCACCCTTGAAACCACTCCATTCAAGCTATTCATCAGTACTATTCACCCAGCCCTCAAGCAGTTATGTAAAACATTAAATCACAAGTATATATATAAGTGATAGATCAAACTAAAGCAGCAACACACCTGACAGAGATCAAAAATACATTAAGACTATCAAGACTATCAAGCCCCTCCACCTTTCCCCTTCTTCTCTTGCAGTTCAGTTACGTATGCTCGTGCCTTGATCTCTGAAAAGAACATTCGGAGTTGGCCCTTGAAGATTATTTTAAGCCAGGCAGGATACAGTATATAGGCCTCACACCCCAGTCCCTGAAAAGGTGCTATCAGCTGTCTGAGTCTCCACCTTTTTTCAACCGTGGCATAGCAGAACTCTGGGCAGGTAGCAAAAAATGTATTGCCCGCAAATGTTTGCCTAGCATCTGATCTTGCTTTATCGATGATTGTCTGCCTGAAAAGGAAGTTGTCCACATACACTTAGATAGCCCTGGGCCTGTCACCTTGACTCGCCGTGTGCCCTCTCCTTTGAGTCAATGGGAACCAATGCGCCCTCTGTACCTCAGTCTCCCAGTTCCATGAGGCCAAGTCAGGAAATGCCCCCTTCAGTAGGTTTCGTACAAAGTCCATCACATCTTCTCCCTCTATGCCTTTTGCCAGTCCCAAGAGTCTGATGTTGTTCCTTCTCTGCCGATTCTCGAAATCTTTGAGCTTCCACTGAAAGTCCTCTGCCAGCTTCTACTGCGTCTCCTTAAAAGCCTGCCATTTATTGACCTCCTACTCAAGTCTGCCAGATCTATCCTCTACGTGGGTAACCCTGTCTGCCATGTAGTCATATAATTTATTTACCTTCCTTTGTGAGCTCTGAAGTTTCTTGGTTGCTTGTTTTGCCCTTCAGCTCTCCAGCCTGGCCTCCCCCTGCATCTGCTTTAGCGTGGTGTATACTAAATCTATTGAGGGGGTCAGAGCTGTGCTGAACTGGCTGGTGTGCCCTCCATCCTCAAGTATTGTCCCATCATCCTGATAAAGCTGATTGATAGCTGAGTAATCCCACGCAAGCCTTCGCACGTAGCTGTATCAGTTCTGGAAGGGCTCGCTGTAGATTTAGATTTTGACCTTCTTTTATGGAAAGTGGCCCTTGGAGCAGCTGGTGCTCTTTGCACTGAAGAGCACTCTACTGAATCTAAGCCATCGGAAAAATTGCCAACACTAGTAAGTGAAGAGTCTGAGTCATCATTGAGGGGAAAAAAAGCAATCCCCTTCTAGTGAACCAGCAATTGTTTTAGGGTGACTGGGTCCCTGTCTTTGCTCCCCTATGTTCCCTGAGGATGCTTTCTATAAGAGGGACACTGTGAGGGGGATCGGTGCCTGATCGCCACATTTATCTTTGCTCCCCCGAGTCACTTCCATATTGAGGAATACATCGCTCCTTATTCATCAGCTCTTTATTCGTAATGCTGTCTGATTCCTGTTCCCCTAGCAGGTTCTGCTCACTCAGCTCATCCATGCTTTTATTAATCCTCTCCGCTTGTCTGTCTGGTGGCCCAGTATGAGGCGGCAACATTGTATCTTCATCTGGGAGAGTTTCACCGATCTCCAGCTGTTCCCCTAGTCTAGCTCTTGCTGAATCTGCCGGTATCGCTGCCAAGAAAGACTCTATCAAGGTAGGCTGCCGTAGGCTGCATTCCCAAACCTTGGTCCCCCCTTCATTACGAGCCTTCTGACTCAGGCTGTTACTGCCATTGCCACTATTGCCGCCTTTTCCGCAACCGGTTTCTCCCGTCTTCTTCAGTAGCGCTCTGTGGGACTGCACTGGGGCTGGCACAGTCGTGGCCAGAGCTGCTGCCGGATCACTCTGCACGTTCTTGAAGTCTATCTGGTGCTTATTCGTTCTTGGCACCATCCTGTTACTGGCAATCACACACCGATAGAGGAGGTGGACTACGTGGCCAATCTCTTGTGCCACTAACCTCATGGACATAGTCAGTTCCTGGCTCCAGCACTGCAGTGACTTGCGGTTAATCACCTGGCCGGGAGGTAAGGGTGATATATCATTTCATCTTCGCATTTTCAACTTTACCTACATCAGAGGGGGAGATGATTTTGCTGTGACAATTCACTACTGCCGGTCATAATATATTTATAAAATATATATTATCTACTGGCAGTCGCCAGCCTGTAGTTTTAGTTAGGACCTTGTTTCCATAGGAGAAGCATTTTTTTATTTGCTTATAAGTGGCACGGTTTGACAAATCTTCACAAACTTTTACACAAAAAGTGTCTTCCTGATTCTAGTTGTGCATGGAAAATTTTGGGTTGAGCCATCAAGTCTTGGTCAATAATAAGGGGGGGGCTCAAAGTACTTACTTACTTTATTATACAGTTAATAAAAACCGTAATGTACAAACATAACAATGCATGATAGAATAAAATTTTAAAATGTATAAAATCATGATCAGATTCTTGGTGCTAAGCGTTATGCAATGCGGTTAAAATAATATTAACAAACTTCCCAGCTCTTGCTAGGGCCTGGGCTGAATTGTTGCTAAAACACAAAGTCGATGCTTCTCTACAGTGTCTCAGTGATTGTTCCCGGAAGACAGGAATCAGTAAGCGGCATTGGTCGGTAGCAAAGAATGGGCAGCAGCAAAACAGGTGGAGCCAGGACTCGTGTTTGTAATTGCAAAGCCTGCAAATGGGCTGCTCATTCCACCAGGCCCACTGCGGGTTAAAGTCAAAGATTGGTAGAGCTAGCAGCCTCATGTATAGTATTTTGTTGCGAGTCTGGGGATTGAGGGAATAGGTAATATATAGTTGTGGTTTTCCCTGGATATGTGATTCATTCAAAGCGGTGAAAAGTACATTTTTAGATAGCCCGTCAACGTCTGTCCTAAAGGAAACTGAGATGATTTGTTTTTTTATTGTTTTTTCCATATTGACAGGGGGATAGTTGGGTTAGTGAGAGAGGTTGGTTTAATATTTAGTGTGGAAATGGCGAGGTGCAACTGTTTATGCCAAGGGGAGTGTTCGTCCTTGAACGCAGCTTGTAGTTGCTCTTTCAAAGATTGTCCTGGTGCTCGTTGGGTGTGTATGTAGAATTTCATTAGGTCTCCCAGGCAGTAGAGGTTTGCACATGTCAGTCCCAGCTCGAGTCTCATCCTCGACCTTCTTGCGTGTTGCGGGACGGAGAAGATTTTCTTATAAGCTTTTATTTGTAAATTTCCCAGAAATACATCCATTTTCCCGGGAAAGACCAAGTGGCCGTAGGTCACTGCAGGTAGTAGTTTGGCCCATAGCACCCTTAGGATTGGTTCGGCTGAAGGGCTGTGCAAGTGATGGTTCAAGCACCTCAGGCTGTAAATGATCCCCATACCCTTGGACCTTAAATGTCTAAGGTGTACTGCTTGGTTTGCCCGAACGCTAAACCAGACTCGTAGGTAATTGTAGCTGGCGCAGGTCGCTATTTGTGACCCCCCTGCTCTCCAAGTAAGATTTTCCTTTTTTTGTAGTTCCCAAAGATCAAAATTTTGGTTTTGGATTCGTTCATCAGGAGATGGTTCTTTGTATTGAACTTATTGAGAGCGGTGAGCGATCTTTGCAGTCCGATTTTCGTGTGGTCCATGATGATGATATCGTCGGCATATTGCATTGTCTGTAGACGCAGCACGCCCAGTTTTGGGGTGGCCAGGGCTGCGCCTGCCAGTTCCTTTGGTAAGTCAGCGGTGTAGAGATTGAATAGTAACGGGGCAAGTACACAGCCTTGTTTTAGGCCATTTTCAGTTTCAATTTTTAGGGATAATGTTTGTGCACTTGTTTTAATCCTAACCTAAGTTTTATGGTGCAAGGATATCAAGGCTGAGAGAAGAGGAGGTGGTATTCCCCAGGAATTTAATTTGTTCCACAGCGTCCCTCGATTGACTCTGTCGAAGGCTGCGCTGTAGTCCACAAAGCAACAGAATAAAGGTAGCTGGTTAGCCAGGGTAGCTTTCCGCGACAGGTAGGACAGTGCTATTATGTTGTCCATCGTGGAGCAGCCCGCTCTAAAGCCTGACTGGGAATGAGGCAGGATGTTATTTTCGCTGGCCCAATTTTCTAGTTCCGTCAGTAAAACACGGGCGTAGGCTTTGACTTCAATGTCCAACAAGGCTATTAGTCTGTAATTGGCCGGATTTGAGTGATTGCCCTTTTTGTGGATTGGGTGTAGAATTGAGCCCTGCCAGGAAGGTGGAATTTTAGCTGTGAGGAAAGCATGTGCAAAAAGGGGTGTAAGGAGTTCTGCCCAAAACTGCCGAAATTTTTTGAAGACTTCTGCAGGTATTCCATTTGGCCCTGGTGCCCCATCGTTCTTCATGCGGCTGATGATCTTATTTACTGCGTTTTCAGGTAAGGCCAGACCCGCGGTATTTCCGTTGAGTGGAGCTGGAGGCATGGGGGTGGGTGAGAGCTCCCTTACCCCGCCATTATAAAGTTGATTAATATGCTCCACTTATACGTTTTCAGGAACTCCATTTTCTCCAGTGTGGCCGTTGTTACTGAGCTGGTTGATGTACCTCCAGAATTGGGCCGGATTTCTTTCCTTTAAGAGGAAGAATATTTTTTGCCAGGCTTCCTCTATCCGTTTGTTCCGTTGGCCCCATGCACGTTTCTTGCGGGCTGCTCGGTATGGCCCTTTTGTGGTTTGCTGGGCAGCTCTTTCTACTTTTTTCCTTCTGTTTAGGCCAATTTGCCTTTTTCGTCTGTTTTCAGGTGTTTCCTCATTAGAGGGTTGGTTGAGAGCCTTTGACGTCCGTTTTTTTTGATCAGCAGATGAGCCCCCCAAAGCCTGATGCAAATCGCTCAAGAGAATGGGCCAGTGATTTAAGATGGCTTCTGGGCCAATGACGCTTTTTGCTTGAGCGTTTTTCGTTACCCAATCGGCCAGTTTTGAGTCTAAGTTGATGGACCATTTAATCCTGCGTGAAAATTGCTCTTTTTCCTCGCCTGTGGGTTCGCCAGTTGGTGTGAATCTGCAGGATGCAGTGAGGGAAAGACTGAAGGAAGCTCTTAAAGGCCTATGATCGCTCTCTGTTCGATGATCGATGTTAAAATCAGTTAGGTGGAGGGCAAGCGTATTTCCGATGAACAAATAGTCAATAGTGGAGATGTTTCTATAGGTTGGAGGTGGTGCCCAGGTGTAGTTTTTTGCTTTTCTTAAATTGAAAGCAGATGATATAGAGCTGGCTTTAAATAGAGCTTGTAGAAGTGCAACCTCTTTGGCGGGATTATTTTCATTTTCTAATTTATCAAGCGATCTATTGTTGAAGTTCCCAGCTATGAGGGGGTTGTGGTTGGGGTATTTGATAAGAAAGTCTCCAATTGTGGCGGCCAGGTCGTCCAGTGCTTGGTTTCTCGGGTGCAAGGCAGGATTGACGTAGCAGTTGAAAAGTAGAAAACGGAGCGAGTTGTTGTGGTTTTTTAGTCCGTTAATGCATACTACTTGAGTTCCGGATGAATCAGATCCTATCATAGTTGCTTCCAGTCTGCAAGAATGCTTGATCTAAACCAAGAGCCCGCCCATTGGCTGCCCGAAGATGTTCCGTCCCGTAGCTGGGACATGGATTTCATAGTATCCGGGAAAGGCAGTAGTGGTGGTTGCTGGTGTTTCCTGGAGACAGATTAGGTCGCCGCTTTGAAGATACTTTACAGCCGGGGTGTTCTTAATCATTTTCTGGAGCCCGGCCACGTTCCAGGATATGATTGTAAGGCCGTTAATTTGATTGTTCCAAATGTAATCTGTTTTGCCTTTGAGGCAGTCAAAGATGCCGTCGAGCTGACTGTCGACCGTTTTCGACCTGGTGTCCTGGTTGGTAGTTGATGACCTGAGAGCTGGAAAGCACCCTTCTCTGGTTACTGGAGCAAGTAATCCTCAGATGATCTTGCTGATGAGGAATATTGGCCAGATGGTGTCCGGGGCCCGGGTCTTCTCCGCACTTTAGGATGGAATAACTGTTTTGGGACACTTCAGCTAGGACATGAGGGTATCTGTCTTGAGGTTGGGGCCTGATCTCTATGCCCCAATCTGCAAGTTGATTTGCTTCGCGTAGCATTGCTGTCAGGTGTATCTGTTGATTTAGCCCCACCACTGTTGACTCGTCGTGGGAATCGCCTGGCAGACTTAGAAATTTACCCAGGCGATATCTGCAGATCGTATATGATCCAGGGATGGGATGTGGTTAAACAGACGCAAAATGTTACCTCTGTTCAAGACGTCGTGGTTGCCTTTAGCGTGGTATCTTGGAGTAAGTACAGCAGTCGCCTCTTCTGGTTTTGGGCGGCTGCTGGTCCTTGGGGTGCCCGATGTAACTTGGCTGTCAGACACAGGTGTTGGTCTCTCTATTGAGAGGGTACTGATAGCCGTGGGTCCGAGAGGGGATGTTGCCGTCTGTTGGTACTCCATATTTGTATTATATGTAATAGTGGAGGGTGGTTGCACAGTGACCTCCGGATATGGCCTTAGGAGGGTAGTTGATATTGGTGGTCCGGGAACAGGGATTTTCTTTGCTCCTAAAACTACTGCGGGTTCAAGGCCAGTTGGCGTTGAGCAGACCTCACCTTTTGGTTTGTTGTGGGGGCGGATAAGGGAGGCGGTAAGGGGGGGGCGCCTCCCTGGTTGGGTCTTCAGCAGGACTCTTGATCTTTAATGAATTTGGTTGTAAGTTAATTGGTGCCACTTCTTCGTCTTTCTTACTTAATGTTTTTTTCATGAAGATTGGATACAGCTTGGCTGAGCTAGTGGCTGGGTTGGTTATGTGTGTACGGGTGGTAAAAGATGCTACTCGGTTTTTGGATTTTTCCCTCTTTTGTGCTTTCTTTAGCTTTTTCTTTGCTTTCCTAGAAAGTGGTGCTGCCTTTTCGTGCCTTTTGGCACTAAGGCTTCTTCAGGTTCTTCTGTTATTTGACAGCTGGTTGAGGGATGTGATACAGTAGGTGTAGTCTGCAATGAGAGTGTTGTGCTAGGAGCAGCAAGTAGGATCAGCTGCGGATTTTTTGTTGGACTGACGGTGAGGTCTGCTGGTCGGTTGACTAAGTTGTTAGTTAATTCCGTGTGTGAGTTAGTTGAAGCCGATAGCCAGGAAGGTCCAGGGGAGGATCTTAAAGAGCGAACTGAGTCAACTAAGGTGGTCAGAACGGCAGGTAGATTTGCCCATTGGTGCACAATAGCCGTGCATGAGCATGAGCAAGTAGTTTGAGAGTTGGAAATCTGGTTTGCGATGTAGTCCATTTTTCCTTTCAGCTCAGATAGGCGTGTTGCTAATGTCTGTAGCAGGTCCATTTGTAGCTCCATCTTAGAGGATTGCCAGAGTAAGGCTTTAGCCGTTAAATGTTGTGAATTAGTGAATTTTGGTGATTCTGGGGCACCCATGAAACTGGAGTTCTCTGTGTTTTCAGGGGTGTGGTGTTGATAATTTGTCCCACTGGATAGTCTGTACAACTGTGGGGTAGACTCCAAGGTTTGCTCGATTTTGATTTCGAGTTGCTGTAAAAAGGATGCTGAAAGTTCTCCCGGGTCTTGTTTTTTTTAAGCGACGGGAGGACATGTAACTACATTCGATGAAGAGGCTTGCCTAATAGGTGAATGAGGTTGATGTATTAATGCCTCAGTTGTTGTAGTTCTGGTGTCCCCGCTTGAAGCTGGTTTGGAGTTGTCAGTGTCAAGTAGTTGATGGGGGCCTCCTGGGCAGATCCTGTGTTGGTGTTAAAAGCCAAGTCGGGGCCCAACCACGGTGTAGTGGGACTGTTGGTAATAGCCATGTTATGGTGAGAGAGCGATTGGTTATTGCTCTCCATTTGGCAAGGGCCCTGAGTGATTGTTGGAGAAGGAGAATAATCGTCCCAGACACTTTGGCTGTTTCCTAAGTGGTCTGTCCTGTCGTTAACTGATAGGTTGTTTAGAGACCTTGGAAGCAGGTAATTGGTTATGAGGCCTGTGTTGGTGGATTTTTGATTATTCGGTAACTTAGAGGCCCCGGGGAGGTTGCCTGGATTCGGGGCATTTGTGCAATGTGTGCTTGAACCGTTCGTTGTACGTCCTGCTGAAGCTTCACCGCTGTTGGCGTCTGCGGCTGATTTTGACCTGGTGACTGGGATCCGTGTTGACATCTTGGTTTGGTGGTTGATTAAGCCTACGATGGTGAGGGAGGCTTTTAGGTGACCTTGAGTCGTGGGCTCACAAGGAGTAGGGATCCAGTTCGGGTTCGCTTGTTGTGCCCCGGTGCGCTCCTGCTGCTGCTCGCACTCACGCTCCTATTGCTCCTCCGCTCACTCCTCCCGCAGCGCTGGAAGTGAAATTGCGCCTCCTGCCGCGCCGGAATGCACTGGAAGGCAGTTCGTGGCTCCCGCTGCACTGTGGGTCGGCACACAGCTCTCCTCTGTGCTGTGGGTCAGCTCGTGGCTCTCCGCTGCACTCAGGCGTGCCAGGTGTACTGTGGTGCGGGTTTCCGCCGCTCTGAGAGGCAAGTTGCGGCTCTCCACCGCGCAGTAGGGTGAGTCGTAGCTCTCTGTGGCTCTCCGCCGCACTCAGGCGTGCCCGGGGGTTTTGCCGCATTAAAGGAAGTTTGCGGCTCCTTTGAGGGGATTGTGAGGCCCAGCCGCGGGGCACACGGAGCTCACGGGGGAGCGCTCCGCCACCAGCTGCAGCGGCGCTAGCTTCTGGCATTTTGGCATATCAGAGAGGCCGGTAGAGGTGGGTTCATTGGGGGTAGGGGTGAATATACAGGCCGCTGATACTGGCACTCGCGGCTCAGGCTACCGCCTCACCTCTCACCACTCCTGCGGCATAACTGCTCCCTCCTCATGGCTCCTTGCAGGTAGCATCTTGCTCGCTCCGCTGACTCCCCACTGGTCGCGGCTCATCCCGCTGCCCCTGCTGCCACCGCCGCTTGCCGTTTGCAGCTGACAGGCTGAGTCTCACAAGGGAGGGAGGAGAGGGGGAATAATTGCCGGCTGTGACCACCGAGACCCCCGCGCTATGAAGTACCTCGGTGGCGGTGTACACTTCTCACTCCGCTCCTCTCAGCTCTCTCCTCGCTTCAATCTGAGTCGTCTCAACAGCGTCTCAACAGCGCCACCATGCGTCTTGACAGGAACCAGCCAGAAGCCACTGTGTGAGCCTCTGCAATGAAACAGTGACTCAAAGTATTTTGTGCTTCCCATATTAATTCCCATAGGGATTTTAAACACGACTACAGCACAAACTGCTGAATGGAATTAACACACATTTGGCAGAAAGGTAGCTCTTGATCCAGAAAGAGAACCTTTTTCTGATATGGTGCAAATGCATTCTATAGTTTTTAAGATATTAAAGGAAAAAGAAATATGTATATCTGGGCAGAGTCTAAGCACAGATCTCTTGATGAGATCTGAGTGGCTGTCAGCACTTCAACCAGAAAGCGTTGTCAGCCACCTTGGCACCAATATACATAATAGCACCCCATTGAAATGGATGGTAAAGAATCACAGGTTTTAAGGGTCAGAAAAAGGAGAACGCATAAAAGGCGATAATAGCTTTTAGTTACAACATAAATCATTTGTTGATGGTACTATACTAATTTTAGGAATTGTGGTGTGTTCTAAGTAACCATGGGCACAAGCTCCGCTTTGCTGGTGGAGTTTGCGGATGGTTGCATGCTCGTCGTTCTGTGGAGAGCACGAAGTTTCTGCAAAACGTCCGACTACAGAGCGGAGCGGAGTTCAGCCCTGGACCCTCCCGCCTCCACCCCTCTCAATAAATATTTATCAAATAAAAATGACAATTAAGGTAAATAAAAGCACACACACCTTTATCATGGCATCTCCGGGCTGCCCTCCTCCTCCTCGCTGTGGTCCCCTACGTCAGACGTATGTCATGGTAGGACTGTGCACGAGTTGGGCACCTTGGCAGGTAGCAGGAGTTAGCCCTGGGGGATGGCGGTCACCACGGCTATCCATGTATCCAGGAGGGGACATGTGGTTACCCTTCAATGTTTATTTAAGCCTCTAGATGTGGTGGTCCCAGAGGCCTGCGATGGAACACCCTTCATTATATTGTTTTTAGCCCTGGGGAGGTGGTGGTCCCCAGAGTTACGGGGGCCATACAGGCCCCTTGCATTTATTTCATATTGTTTGCCCATAGGAAGTAGTGGGTCCCAGGGCTCTGCCAGGCCCGGCGGGCCCACCTGCATACATATTATACAGTGCCTTGGGGAGGTGGTGGTACTAGAGCTGTGGGGGGAGCGTGCAACCCTCCTCATTTATTTTACTTTGTTTGCTCCAGCGAAATGGCAGTCCCCGGGATAAGGTTGGACGCAGTGGACCAGCCTGTATGCATATTATACAGTACCCTGGGGAGGTATCGGAATTCTGGAGCTCTGTGCTACATGTGGAGAGTGGAGCGCCCACAAAATGCTGCCATCTGGCACATGGCAGAACTTTTTTCCTTTGGCGGCAGGGCTTGTTTAGGAACATGATGGCGAGCGCGACAAAACTTGCTGGCTGCAGCTGAGCATGTGTGAAATGTATTGCCTTTTCAGTAGGGTCATAATTCTTTTTTTTAATTTAATTTTCTTCTTTTGTAAAGGAAAAATGTTGCACCAGTCAGTACATTTTCTCCATGTTTATTGAATTTGGAATATTCATTTATTTTACTAGTTTGCCTAGCATGCCAATTCTCCATCCAGCCATTGGGCCAGTACTAATCATGGTTGCATGAAACTGTTTCAGTTGTATCTGTTGTTTTAAAACCTAATTTATGGCAGGGATGGCATTGGATTAAATTAAAAATGTGTTTTTTGTTGTATTTCACAATTTGTTTATGAAAAAAGTGTATAGTTGGAGCAGTACTTGATGCCTTGGGAGGAAGCGTTTTGTTGAAAATATTTTGTAGCTTTGTTAACTTTCGTCTTTGACATTGCTGGCTTAATGGTAGTGTTTTTTTCAGTTACCAAGCTTCTTTGTCTGGCCAGTGTGTGTGTTTACCATAGCCTTCCATTTGTCTTTTTGTCTTGCCACGTCGCCAGGGGGCATTTTGTGTAGTCAGTGTCCATAGGTCTGCATGCGTTCTTTGTTTTCCATATCTCCTTGCTTGTTGTTTGACCATGTGGCGGGTGACCATTTTGGATAGCCAGCCTGTGAGCATTTACCATAGGCCTGCATGTGTTCTTTGTTGTGGCCAGCCTCTTTGCTTGCTGTTGTTGGTTGACCATGTGGACAGCAGGCAATTTGTGTAGCCATCCAGTGTGCTTTTACCATAAGCTTGAATATGCTCTTTGTTGTGGCCATGCCTCCTTATTTGCTGTTGTTGGTTGACCATGTAGCCGGCAGCCATTTTGTGTAGCTAGCCAATGTGCTGTTGCTAGTGGCCTCTATGTGTTTTTTGTTGTGACCATACCTCCTTGCTTGATGTTGTTGGCTGACCATGTGGACGGCTACACTTTTGTGTAGCCAGCCAGTGAGCTTGTGCCATAGGATGCATGTATTCTATGTTGTGGCCCTGCCTCATTGCTTGCTGTTGTTGGTTGGCCATGTGACCAGCAGCCATAGTGTGTAACCAGCCAGTGTGCTTTTGCCATAGGCCTGCTTGTGTTCTTTGTTGTGCCCATGCCTCCTTGCTTGCTGTTGTTGGTTAACCATGTGGCTAGTGGCCATTTTGTGCAGCCACCCATTTTTCCAGTTTTCAAAGGCATATTCAAGGGAGATTAATAGGAGAGACCTATGCATTTTATCTGATATCAGTTTAATAATATGCTTGAGGATCATTGTAGTTTATGTATATTATAATTATGACATGAACAGCGTTTCATATTATATCCATTCATTTCCACATTTCACTGGCTCTACCTTGCCTCCCTATGGATTTTCATATTGCCCTACTACACCAGCACTTATTTTATTTATATTTTATTTATATATTTTCCTTTTTTATTTAAATTTAAATTTTAAATACATGTCTAATTAAAAACAAATTCTTGTAATTCTCTTAAAAAACTAAAATGTTTTTTTTATTTTTAAGTTAATTTAACATTATCTTCATGTTTTTGTTTAAATGTGCCCATCATCCCCCCCTACCTACTTACCGATAGGCGCACAGCAACGCAACAGCACCATGTTATTAGGTATTATTCCAGCGACCAGCACACACACAAGCATTGCTTTTTAAATGATTATTCCATTTACCTCTGAGTTCCCGCGTGCCATAGGCAGACACACACCAGCATTTTTAAGGCTTCATCTATATCCCCCTAAATCCTTTTGCTTGCCATAGGCGCACACCATCATTTTTAGTTTGTGGCTTATTCCATTTTATCCCTGACCCCTGTGTTTGCCATAGGTGCACACCAGCATTCATTTTTTAAGGACTATTCCATTTCCCCCTACACCCCCTTGCCTGCCATAGTACCTGGATCAGCAACCTTGAAATGGCACAAGAGTCTGATGGAGACACCACAGCAACAGCATACCGTGACTTCCCCAAGATACACAATGAGTCTACCTGTTGGTTCTTTTCTCCGGAAGTCGCCTGCGTCAGTGGTACCAGGAAAAAAAGTCCAGGCTATTATAACTGGCTTGTTCAGGAAGGAGGGGGTGTACAAACGCAACCACCCAATGGCACATTTGTTCAATGGGAAGCTGGCTAAAATGTTTGTGCTGGAACTCCTCCCTTTTTCTTTTGTGGAAAGAGTCTTTTTTTTTCAAATTTGTGGTGACCATCTGCCTGAAACTGAAGGTTCCCAGCCAGACCTATTTTGCCAGTCTTGCTGTTCCAGAGCTCCATCATGATGCAAAAGAATTGGTTGAACAGCAGAGAGCTATTCACACTAGCCACCTGACGACAGACATGTGTACAGTTGTCAAGCCACTGATTACATGTGTATCACTGCACACTGGATCTCTTTTGTGGGGTAAGGTATCATCTATATATAGGTTTCAGCACTGAAGAAACCTTTAAGGGAATTTAGGGGCATGCAACAGTAGTCATGTTCACCATGGAGAAATATCATACATTTGCAATCAATTTTGAAGACTTTAACAACAAGGTGTTTGAACAACTGTGATCCAGAGGTCTCAGAAATGGATTTGTTGCCACAGACAATGGCAGCAATATAGTTAAGGCCATAGAAGAGGGTAAATATTTTATGGTTCTGTATTTAGCGCATTGCATCAACCCCATTGTGCAAGACTTTCTCAAAAAAGAAGCCCTAGTCGGCAACTTACCGATCACCTGCAGAAGAATCTGCACTCATTTCAGCCATTCTTTTAAAGCCCGGAAGCAGTAGAGGATTATTCAGTGTGCTAACAAAGTACCAGTTAAAGCCCTTGTACAGGAGGTGCCAACAAATTGGAACTTGGCTTATTACATGTTGCAAACTCTGTGTGAGCAGTACAGACCGATCAATGAGTATGTCATGCAAAGAGGGGATGCAACTAGGAAAAGCATGATCATTGAGATGGACAAATGGGGCCTAGTCAAATGCCTGACAGAGATGCTGCTTCCTTTTGAGGTTTTTGCACAGGAAATCAGCAATGATGACAGTATGATGGTCCGAGCTATCTCATTGCATCTGTTACAGGGCCAGTTAAAAAAAGTGTCTGAAAGGTTCACACTTACTGGTGTGAACAAAAACGAAGATGCATATGAGTTGCTTGAGGGCTCAATCTTTTGCTTAGCTGACTATATACAAGGCTGCAAAAAGACATCATGTTGTCCGAAGACTACATCTGTACCACAATACTTGATCCACAGTATAAGAAAATTCCTTTTTCAGAAGGTGATGTTTCACAACACAAGGAGTGGATTTTTGAGCGAGCCAGAGACCTGGAAGAAGAATTGCTGGAAATTAGAGTCCCACTCTCGGGCAGAGGTACTAGGGTTCCACCTTCAACTTCCAGAGAGGGCAGTCCTGTTGTCTCACAGCAGGCAATACCAGCAACAAGAACATCAGTGACAAAAACAACAACGACAACAACAGGAATAATAGAATCAGCCCCAATATCTGCATTACCTTGGTTTCAAGTGGCAGGTCTTAAATTCAGTACAGAGGAAAAGGCTAAAGAGGTCAAGCAAGTGGCAGCAGTAATGACCATTCAGAGAATGTTCCAGGACTATCTGGATGACCCAAGAGAGGTCTATGTGGATCAAAACCCATTGGTGTATTGGTGCAGAATCCAGTGTGGCTGCTGGGCTTGTGTCCAGTGAAGCTGGTGCAGTTGTTACAGTGGGAAGGACTAGACTCTCACCGAATCATGGAGAGATTGACCATGATCAAAATGTACCAGCACTTCATACCACAAAATTACACTGTTCCTAAAATATCACAGGGGGAGGATGAGGGTGATTAATCAGGCTCAAGTGTGTTAGCTGACCAACTTCTAGGCAAACCACATGAGTCTGAGGATGAACTCCACTTCTTTGACTGAGAGTAGGTCAGTCTCAATCTACAGATACCAGACCAGTCAGTTTAGTTAACAAACACAAATCTATACACAAAATACTCAAAAAAAACGTATCTTCTTTTTTATCAACAGCAGGTCGATCTCTCTCATCTAGGTCAGGACGGAGTTGGACTGATTCGTTACTTGGAGTCAGGATGATGTAAGGACTCAAAGCAGAACAACCTCACAGTAGAAGAAAGTTATTGTCTTCAGGGAAACCAATATAATAATGACTATGAGGTTTAATTATCTCTTTGGACTGGAGAGAGAAGTGCATTGATTTAGAAAATGCTGCTGCTGAGTGTTTGCGCTGGCTTATATGTTAAACTCCTCTATGTGTGGTTGCCGACGTGGGGAGCACTCTTGTTCTAACTGGAGGCAGATATGTGATGTTCCATCATCACATAAAGCACGGACTCAGCTAAATATTATGATGACAGTTGTAAGACTAAGCAGCCTGGTGCATGCAGCTAGTACTTGTCCATGATTTGTTGTAAAATTGCTCTCACTTTTCAGTAAATGAATTGCTCATGAGACATAACTTGAAAGATTGCAGCAGCCTCTACTCTTTCTCTGCGTCTTAGAGTTCTTGGCACATTCCTCATGAAGCTTACCTTTTGTCCTTCAACTTGACTCTTCTACTCTCCAAGAAGGATGCAAATTAACTGCCCAATTTGGCAAAAAAGTATTGTTTTTCTTTTAGGAATCATGATTTTGAGAAGTGTGTAGTTTCTCTTTACTCCTCCATAATTTGTATTTACTATTTTTCAAATGTAGATGACATAACATTTCGATAGATATAACTCGGGCCACTGGGGCTGAAGGACTGTTTGCAGTGCATTTAACTGAATTGTGTCATGCTCATTTCATTATTTCCTTCCACAACAGATCAAAGATGATGTGCTGCTCATGGCCCTGATGAGTTTTTGTGTAGTGTTTGTCTTTGTCACAACCTTCCCAACTCTTCTTTCCCATCCATTTATCAAACCCTTAACCCTCTTACCCAGGGCTGTGTGAATTATTGAGGTGTGACTTAATTTATGCCATAAATTGATCGCACACTTGGCAGGGTGGATGTGGTTAAAGCAACACTATACCTATTTACAGCTGGATCTTCTATAAGCCGAGCAATAGCCCACAGCAGCTCCACTTACCAACCCATTATAAAAGGAATCCCTATTTTAGATATAAAAGAACATCATTCATCAACCTCATCCTTCGGGCCTTGTATTACGTAAACGCTTAACCATGTCCACTCCTGACTCTGAGTCCACTTCTCCATACTTGAGGATTTCCTATGTTTAGTTTGAATTAAACACTACTTCCCTATTGCTCAGAAGACATTACTATTGCTAGCTTTTTTATAATATCAGGTGTTCTTTATTGTGTCATGGTGGTAGTCTGGCTTCAGTCTTTCAAACGTTATGTCATAAATATAATATAACCCATTAACTCTGTGTTTCTTTCAATCTAGTTGCCTGCAATTGATAATCCTTTGGTTATTCCTATAGTTGGATTACACATAGGTGGGATCAGTACTTTCCTTGTGATGCCTTCCCTGTTAGTGCGCCAGCCTGCTAATACTACCACCACCATTAAGAAGGTACCTTGGGAAAACCTTAAGTAAGGAGATTGTGACAAAGAAGTAGCCATCGCCTCATCGAATCAGGTAAAAGAACTATGGAGTGAAGGTAACACATTTAGTTAGTAACTAACTTCTACTGAAGGTGTTGTTCCTCTAAGTTGTTGTAGGCATAGGTAATATAGGCAATGGCAATCCCTCCAATGGTCCATATAGTTATAGAGGGTAGTAGGAGATAGTATAACTAACCTGTATGGTTCCATGATGAAATATCGATTACTAAAACATCGACCTACAAAAATATCGCCACAAATACATCGTCTACAAAAATATCGTAACCCTATACTTAAATAAAGATTTACACAAATATCGATATTTTTTTATCGACTACTCTAATATCGTTAACAATTATATCGACTACATAAATATCGACTACTACATTATCGACAATATTTAAAATAACATTACCTTCTACACTAATATCGACAACACTAATATCGACTACCTTTCTACTCATATTAATATAAATAAAATATCGTCATTTTCTTTATAACCTTATATACACATTACCTTTCTGTTATTCACTTTTTCATAGTTATTTAAATTCCAAAAAAGCTTTTCTAACATATATGTATATACAATATGTATTATTTATTTATATATAATAAGAAAAAATACATTAGTAATATAAAGTATGTATAACGTTACAACACCTACTTTTACAACGCATACCTTTACAACGAAATTTTTACAACGCAAAAACCATTACAACGCATGTATTTACAACGCATATTTTTACAACACAGGTACCTTTACAACGCATACCATTACAACGTAAGTATTAGTAAATATATAATAATATTTTTAATATAAATTAATTAAAATGAATAGATTTTAATTTAATTTAATTTCATTTAATTTCATTTAATTTCATTTAATTTCATTTAATTTATTTAATTAATATATTAATTTTTTTTTTACCCTGTACCCCTGTACCCCAAAAACACAAAACTGATCCTGAACAATAAAAATACCCCTTTACCCAAAAACTAAAAACTGACCCTGACCCCTTAAAATACCCCTTTACCCAAAAATTAAAACTGACCCTGAACCCTAAAAATACCCCTTTACCCAAAAACTGACCCTGAACCCTAAAAATTCCCCTTTACCCAAAAACTGAAAACGGACCCTGAACCCTAACAATACCCCTTTTCCCAAAAACACAAAACTGACCCTGAACCCTAAAAATACCCCTCTACCCAAAAACTGAAAACTGACCCTGAACCCTAAAAATACCCCTTTACCCAAAAACTGAAAACTGACCCTGAACCCTAAAAATACCCCTTTACCCAAAAACTGAAAACTGACCCTGAACCCTAAAAATACCCCTTTACCCAAAAACTGAAAACTGACCCTGAACTCTAAAAATTCCTTTACCCAAAAACTGAAAACTGACCTTGAACTCTAAAAATACCCCTTTACCCAAAAACTGAAAACTGATCCTGAACCCTAAAAATACCCCTTTACCCAAAAATGTAAAACTCACCCTGAACCCTAAAAATACTCCTTTACCCAAAAACTGAAAACTGACCCTGAACCCTAAAAATACACCTTTACCCAAAAACTGAAAACTGACCCTGAACCCTAAAAATACTCCTTTACCCAAAAACTGAAAACTGACCCTGAACCCTAAAAATACACCTTTACCCAAAAACTGAAAACTGACCCTGAACCCTAAAAATACCCATTTACCCAAAAACTGAAAACTGACCCTGAACCCTAAAAATACCCCTTGACCCAAAAACTGAAAACTGACCCTCAACTCTAAAAATTCCCCTTTACCCAAAAACTGAAAAATGCCCCTGAACCCTAAAAATACCCATTTACCCAAAAACTGAAAACTGATCCTGAACCCTAAAAATACCCCTTTACCCAAAAACGTAAAACTCACCCTGAACCCTAAAAATACCCCTTTACCCTAAAACTGAAAACTAACCCTGAACCCTAAAAATACCCCTTTACCCAAAAACTGAAAACGGACCCTGAACCCTAAAAATACCCCTTTTCCCAAAAACACAAAACTGACCCTGAACCCTAAAAATACCCCTTTACCCTAAAAGCCAAAACTGACCCTGAACCCTAAAAATATCCCTTAAAAAACCCCAAACATATTAAATTTTAAATATAATTATATACTTACCAATACTTACGTTGTAATGATATGCGTTGTAAAGGTACCTACGTTTTAAAAACATGCCTTGTAAATACATGCATTGTAATGGTTTTTGCATTGTAAAAGTTTGGTTGTAATGGTAGTAAGTTGTAAAAGTTGCGTTGTAAAGGTTGTATACCAATATAAACATTACCAAACACTATCATACACTCTTATCCGATTACTTTAAATCACATTTCACTAATTTTAACATTGTAATAAATATTTACCATTAAAATAAAACACATATAATACATTTGGTTATAAAAATCGAAAACTATTATTGATGCTACTAACTCTTTAAAAAATAACGGCTTTCAAATTCAAACTAATGTTGTCAGCCAATGAATTTAAATTATATTTAATTGAACCAATCAAATATAACCATTAATTAACTCACTACTATAAATACAATTACAAACGTATCTTAAATTACCTTTTTTTGGCCAAACTTGGAGGGAAACGGTTACCTTGCTGAAAAGAAGAGAATACACACCTACTACAACGACTACAACACAGCATACTACAACTCAAGTAAGTCAAGTCCCATTTCATTTATCATACAAACCTGTCGAAAAGTAGCTAAACTCCCTAAACTAAAAACATGGTCTTTATATTTGTTTAAATATAACTACAACATCCTATCAACAACCACCACAAGATAATAATTAAATGAAATTATGAACTGCCTTATCCATGTCTACTTAGAAAGCTTTTAAATAATTTTAAAAAGTTGCAAAGTAAAGTTGCAAAAGACTTGATATGTTATTACCTACTAATATATCCTAATACAATAAATAACACAAATTAACTTTCTTTTACAGAATATACAAACTTCATCTACCAATCTACAACTAAACTAACAACATCTTCTACTACATTAAGTAAGTATACCCACTGTGTCTATTAATAATCAGAAAGACAAAATAAACAACTATAAAACTAAATCATTTGTTTGTACTATTCTTTACCACAACTACAGAACATTAAAGAGTGAAAATCTACATATAAGAACAGAAAACATAAAATTAGCAGGAAAACAACATTGTAAGTATGTTTTTGCACTTTTTCCTTTTAACGTACACATCTCAAGAAATGTTTTTCACTTTTACTAAAAAAACATATATATGTCTTCACAGATCTACCTTAGACATGGCAACAGGAGCTACTTTTATTACTTCTCAAAAAGGGAAAATAATGCTGAGCTACATGGGTTACACCTACACCCAAGAAAGAATAAAAGGGAATAAAACTTACTGGAAATGTAGTAAATATTACTCAACTGCATGCTATGGTAGAGCACAGACTGTTGATAACAATGTTGTAAATGTACATGAGCATAACCACCCACCCAATGTAACAGAAGTCGAAGTAAGAGAAGCACTAGAGACATTGAGAGAAGCTAGTACAGGCTCACAAGAAACAAGCACCACTATTTTGAAAAATGTTTTAAGCAAGGTGCCAGAACATGTCACAGGACAGTTACCTTCAATACCCAACTTGAAAAGAATAATTGCTAAAACAAAACGAGATTCTGATCCAACTCCACCAGCACCTGAAACTTTTCAAGACATTAAAATATATCCTGAATATACTATTACACACAATGAAGATACATTCTTAATGTATGATAACCACAGTCAAGATAAAAGAATTTAACTTTTTGCAACAAATAGCAATTTGCAAAAACTAAAATCGTGTGAAACCTGGATGATGGACGGAACTTTTAAAGTATGTCCCAAACCTTTCTATCAACTTTACACCATCCATGGTGAATATCAAGAAACAAATATCCCTTTAATTTATACACTGCTGCCAAATAAAACAAATGCTACCTACGTAGAAATTTTAACAACTATCAAAGATTTTACTGATAATTACTATCCACAAAGAATAATAATAGACTTTGAAATAGCCATGATTCAACCTATACTTAAAATATATCCTCACACATCTATACACGGGTGTTATTATCACTACAACCAAAGTATATGGAGGCACTTACAAAAATCTACTTTAAGCATTGAATATTCAACAAACAGTAACTTTGCTTATCAGATTAAAAAGTTAATAGCATTGGCATTTGTACCAACAACAGAAGTTGCAAACTATTACAATTTACTACTTGACAGCCCTTTCTACCGCACCAATGAGAAAAAATTAACTCCCTTCTTAGACTATTTTGAAGATACCTGGGTGGGAAGATTACATCGTTCTGGCCACCGCAGACAACCTAAATTCCAAATTCCATGGTGGAATGTGTATGCTAGTACTATGGCACAGAAAGCCAAAACTAACAACGCGGTCGAAGGATGGCATAATGCCTTCCAAGCCACAATAGGAATAACACAACCCACACTTCATAAACTAATCCAAAGCATCAAAAAAGAGCAAAGCTACCAAGAACTAAGAATAGAGCAATCTCTATCTAAAATCGGCCCTAAACTAAGTAAACAAACATTAAATATGTACGAATACCTACAGCAAAAAATAAGAATGTACCCAAGTATCGAAGGTCTTGAATACTTAGAACTAATAGCCAAATCTATCCTTTAACAAGCAACACATAAAAACATTTCAAACAATAAATACAATTTTTTTTTTTTATGTAGTTAAATTATGTCATGTAAAAATAAATGTAATCTTTTATTACAAGACATAATAAAACGACATTTAAAAAAATTGCACAATATAGCACAATCCACCCCAAACAAAACTATAATAATAACTTAACTGTTCTGCAGCTGTAGAATGTGTTCCAAGAACATGGTTTCAAGACGATTAGAACCAAAATCAATCCACATGTTTAAAAAAAATCCCCACAAAATGCCAAATATACAACTGTTTTATAAGGGTCCCAGTAGCAATACTCAGGAGAACGGAACCATAAAAAACCCGAAAAATAATCACGATAAAAACTCTCCAAAATCCCGAAAAATCAAGAAATGTAGTGAAACATTTACCTGTATTTTACAAAAAATACGAGATAAAATCCATCTGCTCACCAAAACGAACACCTGTAAATAAATACTAACAAAACCCACCCACAATAAATACGAAAGCCAGAAAGCCTAAACATAACATATAAAACATAGGAAAACACCTGAACTAATTCATTTACACAATACATAAACCTTAATTTCATAAGAAATATCTAAGAAAGTACGTTATCAATAACGACCTTAAATAACACGTATTTTTCACATAAACTGTAAAGTACAACACATAGCAACACGTACACACTACAACTAGCTCTATAATGTATTAAAATGTAGTTAAAATTAATGTAAAATAAACTTACATTCACCAACACGAAGCAGCTCCCAACCGCGAGGTTCCGTTTTCTGAAATGACCCAAACAACGATGTAGATAGACTAAAAAGTGAAGTTCAAAAAACAAAATGGCAGCACAATAAAAATAAAAATAGGACTAAATCCCCATTATAAAAAATAAACAATAGAGATGAATAGCAATTTATTTTCCATGTTTTGTAATAATGTACTTATTGTTTGTAAATAAACATATGATTAATGTAAAATATACAATAATAAATATAATATATTTATATATTAATTAATTATTGTATATTAAAAATATGTATTTGATTGTTAAAAAATATTTTTGATATGTATAAAACTGAGCACTATTTTATGTACATACTTTAGAAAAATACAATTACATGTCAATTAATTAACATATTAAATTTTAAAAAAGAAAAATTAAAATGTAATATACTAATTAATGTAATATAACAATGTATATATGACTAAAACTGCAATGTAAAATGTAAACAAATAATTGAAAAAGGTGTATTAAAATTATGTAAATGTTTGCATCAACAAATGAAAGTATGAATAAAAAAAAGTGTACAAAACTATATTACTATTGTACTTAATAAATGTTGATACTTGTGATATGTATGTAAAAATGTAGAAAATATTCATATTTGTTTATTTATAAAAATAATATTACAACATTATATATAATAATAATTCTAAAAATAAAAAAATAAAATTAATTTTTTTTTTATAAATAAAAAAATATAAAACATAACTCATAGAAAATACTTAACAGTAAGCAACAATAAATAACTATTTTAACTCCAATCATACATAAGTCAGATAAAGTGCTGGACAGTAAACCATAATAAATAACTATTCTAACTCCAATCCTATATAAGTCAGGGAAACTGCTGGACAGTAAACCATAATATTTGTGATATTATAACACATAAACATCACTTTATATATATTAATAACAACTCTTATCTATTATACTACAAAATAGACTATTAAATTACAATCACAAAATATGTTATTTTGAACATAACAATAACAAATTCTTTTAACCAAAATTTAAATTTCAAATTTCGAATTTTTTATAATTTTTTTTATAATTTTCACAATTTTATAATTTTTAACCCAAACTTTGTTTTTTAGTTTTTCGAATCATTCTTAGCATATATTATAAGAAATACACAAACATAAAATATTACACACTTCACTTAATTTAATATAATTTAAAAATTAATGTTCTAATTTCAAATTTAAAATGTCAAAAATAAATATTGAAATTTCAAATTTTTTAAAAAATTTTACATAATTTTCACAATTTTATAATTTTTAACCGAAAGGTTGTTTTTGTTATTTTCGAATCATTCTTAGCATATATTATAACAAATACACAAACATAAAATATTACACACTTGACTTATTTTAATATAATTTAAAAATCTAATTTCTAAATTCAAATTTCAAATTTAAATATTGAAATTTCAAATTTCGTATATTTTATAGCAATTGAATTTTTTATTAAACACTATATAAATAAAACCCACACTTAATTACAAAATTATTATATAATACATTCAATTTCAATTAAATATAATATTATTTCGTATTTCAAATTATAATTTTTTTTAATTAAATTTAAATTTTATGAAACATATTTTAATATACTACCCACCCTTATCCCCTATATCACCAACAACCCGCTACTAAATCTTTTTAAAAACCCATTAAATAAATAATTCTGTTATTAAAATTAAATTTCAAATTTCGCCATTCAAAATAATTCTGTTATTAAAATTAAATTTAAAATTTCGCCATTCAAAATAAAAAATAAATTAAAATTTTCTATTTTTTTACCATTCTATACATATTATTTACACTACTTTTTTAAATTACTACCCACCCTTATCCCCTATAATACCAATAACCCGCTCCTAAAATATTTACAAACATTTTTTTTTTTACATTTTGATACCTATAATAATAAAAATAGACATTTAATTAATATTATTTAAACATAAAACAATTTTTTCTACACTTATATAACACATTCAATTATTTTGTCGATCATATATTCAACGATATTTCTCTAAACGATATTCTATACAACGATATTTTATTTTGACGATATTTTTGTCCCTATACAAAATCGATATTTACAACAACGATATTTACTTCAACGATATTTTTTAAATTCGATATTCTTACCTCGATATTTATGCTAGTCGATATTATCCCGTCGATATTCCTGCTTTATACCAACCTGTATAACCTTTTGTAAGCAGATTTGAATAAACAGGCTGTGCTGAAAGGCAGAAGTGCAAAGTAAAGGACCAAAAAAGATTTGAGGCATAGAGTAAAATAATGATTTCCCTACTCTCCCCACTCACAACAGGCCCATCCCTCTTCCAAACATTGTCCCGTCCCCAACCAATGTCCAAAAGAAAGAATGTGAAATAGTCCATCTTTCCCTTCTCAATTTCTACGCTCTCAACTCACAGCAAAAGTCCCTCCCACCAAAGCAAAAAATAAAAAAGGGCATTAAAGGGCATCAAATTAAAAGCCAAGTCTAGCCACCTCCTGGTAAACTCTGGCTACCTCCTGATGATGTCGCACCAGCTCACGGACCACATGATGTTGGATGCGGTCTGGGTGGGATGGGGAAGCAGTGGTGGATCGGGACAAGGATCTCTTCTGCAGACTGTGCTGTCAATGTTGTGGCCAGGATGGAGGCTCAGGCGGATGGATGGAGGAACTGGGGCCTGGGGCAGTGATGGCAGATGCCTCCTCCTCCACCTCCTGTGCTAAAAGCTGGCCATATTTGGCCTGGATGGCTTCCACCCGCTGCTGCTGCAGCTGGGCTGCTATCTCCTGTCAAGATGGTGGACCAACAGGAGTAGCTATATGATGAACGAAGGAAAAAAGGAATAAAGACAATTTGTAAATAATGACCTGCGTAAACACTTGTTTATATAGTGGCTCATGGCACAGTAGTAGCAGTACGTTTCTGGTCCCTTAAGGCCATTGGAATTTTTGATGTGATTAGTCACAGGACCAAGTTTGCCCCACACATGCCTTACATAAAAGCAGCACTGACTGGCTTCAAGGAATTAAGTCAGAATACTATACCACAAAATTAAGATTGTGTTTTTTTAAGGATTTCCTATTTAAAGAACAAAACAAATTATGCGGAAAAAAACAAAAAGAAAAATAAATAATCTCTCATTAATGATGATTAAGGCATTGTGTACTATGCGGCACAAGTATTATTCTTCTTGTGCTAAATAATAGACGCATGCTAGTGCCATGGGTACTTTGTTACTCTCTGGAGGTGAGAAAGCTGTAACAGACAATTTATTATTTTACTTTATTCCAATAGCCTGATCTTCTCTAACTGCCTTTCAATCCTACCCTGACTCCAAAGAGGCACATGAAAAATAATATTATGACACATGTCAGATATAAAACACGAATATCCTGTCTGCTGTGACTAGACATTGGGAAAAACAATGCACTGCAGTACAGGTAAAGGAACGGGGAAAGCTTTTATTTGGCATGTTCATCACAGAGTTTTTCATCAGCCAAACTTTAAATCAGGCACCTAGTCCCACATAACTCCATGGCCTCTTTCACCACCACAAAATATTTTCAGCAAATACCTTCGCTTGGCAGTAAGGAACCTTACTCTAGTGCTGGGTAAGTAAGAGGGATTAGAGTAGGTAAAGTTTTTGCTATAGAACAGTGGGGTGTCACTGATCTGTCAGTCACCGTAGCTGGCAAATGTCGAAAGGGATAAATATGAACAAGTGCAAATGTAAATCTGTTGTGGAAGTCATGAAATATATATGCATAAATCAGTTGACCAGAAAATTGTGGCACATGCCAAGAATAGATTTTTCAATTTTTTTGGTAGGCTGGAATAGAACCTAGGAAAGAATAAAGGAGAAAAGTACTACTAGGAGGTGACTGAGGGGACACTGGGGAACACACCCTGCTTTTGGTTTGTAATGCATTGAAAAGTAAGCTACGTAAATGCCACATTAACTTTATCAGAGGCTCATTGCACAGCCAACACTGCAGTGCTGACTTGAAGCATGCTGCAGTTAGGTCATGGCCCGGGTATTGAAATGCCATGGGCAGTGAGGTGATGCATGATGATGGGTGGGATATCTGCCTTGTTTAATGAATACAGTGAGTACACTTAATTTGTCAACGACCAAGAAATTATACTTGCCACCACTGGCCCCTGCTACCACTGGTGCTCCCCCTCACACTGCCTCTACTGCATCTGGCACACTAGCTCTGCCGCTGACCCAGGCTCTGTGTCTGTATGGCTAGAAACAAAATTATACATTTAAGACTCCAGCTACATCTTCCCTTATTATTTTTTTAACAAAATACAACCACAATACTTCACTACAGTTTGTTTAGCAGTAACTTCTATGAAAACTATCATTTTGGGCATATTTTTCTATTGGTTGACAATGTTGGAAAAGCCAGGTAGTCACGGCAACCAAAAGAGTTTTGTAATAGAGGGACAGAGCTATGATGACTGAGTAACTGGAGCATAATAAAGGTGTGAAATAATGGTCAATGAAGTATATATGGTCTTTGTTGGCAAATGCAATTTTGGACCTCATACTTTCTTGCCATGCTCCACAGCCATGGAAACTGCTGGAATACAAAAGAATCATAACACAGCATGGGGGGTCCACCATGACCATGGCTACTCTCTTGTTTTAACTGTTAAGTTATGAGCAAGAGAAAGATACCCTACTCAACAAACATGCATGGTGAATAATATACTAGCATACTTGGTCCCGCAAGAGTAATAATAGGGTGGCTGGGGGACCACCACTGTGAGCCTGGCAGTCTGGGGACCACCAGCCTCATAATAAGGCCCGAAGTCCTCCTCCGTAAGATATATGTCGCTGACGTAGGGCAATGCTTCCTGGTAAAGAAACTTGTCACAGTCTTGTTACAAGGGCAGATAACAGGTCTTGTTTGTTCTTGTACCCCTGTGGAAGTTGACAGAACTGTGTTTTTTGCCCCCATTGTGGTAAATGCAGTTAAATTCCTACATTTGGGTGCTATTTTATGGCGGAAAAAGCATTTGTCTAATGTTGTTTTATATTTTTCATGCACAATGGGATTCATAAGTCCTGCCCTGTGTGTATTTTGCATGACATATGGGCAAGTATGACTGTTTAGTTGTCTGTAGTCTAGAACTAAGAGGCATGAATGATGCGATTTCGCTACCGGAAACAAGGGATTATTCATTGGTGAGATAAAAGGCCCAATTATGTCTTGAAATTCAAGTTGTGCTCAAATTTCTCTTACTGGATATTTAGCTTCTTGTTTTATAGGGTATTGTGGTTGCTGGATCTTATAGTTATTGTATGGTAAGGTGAATCTTAATCCCAACGCACATGGCAGCGATTTAATGCCGGCACCTGTGCAAGGGCCCACTCCTTGGCGTACGCATGTTTGACTGCTTCGGGAACAAGGACAGACAAGGATGGTACAATCAAACTTTACCACAGACAGCCCAGAAGGACGTCTGGAGTACCGACGGGCAGAGCGGGGCTCCCTGCTACCTGCGCTGATGCCGGGTGAGGTGAGGCGCTACTCTCCTTAATAATAGGTGTGTTTGTTACTTTTTGTAACTTGGAAATTTCCACAGTCCAGGAGAGCAGAAAGGTGATATTGTTTACACTTTATTTACTTGTAAAATTCCACTACAAGCAGTAGATTGAATAGGTCCTGAAGAAGCAGTAGGTGACCTCTGGGCCCAAGGTAAACACTGCAGAAACATGTCGACCAAAAGAACTGTCAAGGTAGTTATTTGTTGATGCTACCTTTATTCCACTGTTTTTAATATTGGGAAGGGAAGGTCTTTATTAAATTGTTTTCCGTCCTTTACCCTATTTTAATGGCACCACCACCGTTTATATCTAAATTTGTTTAATTTCACAATTTTTGCACTGCTTGTGAGCAACCCCTGTTACCTACTCCTCGACTAAGTCAATCATTGGGGTACAAAAAACACGACTAGAGCACTATTGTGCGTGCTCGCACACTGAGCGACTTCCAGTGAGCCTTAAGATGTTTGTCCCAAATGATGAAGGGCGGTACAGGTCGGTTGCCTGATGGGAACACTATCAGTAGGTCTGAGAGTGCCCAGTGAACGACTCCTGTCAACAATTCTTTCACACCCTGTATTCATTTGTCTTGGAGACATTGACCTAATGCCACTCTGTTGTTGGTAGAAGTTAAGATTGAGGGCTGTAGCATTTTAGGTCGGTAAAATTCCCTCAGACCCCCCTGTTGTATGTATGTATTACTATCAAACTTTACCCTTGTGGGGCTTTTTGTAGAAACTCAAGTGGCCAATCCTTTTCAGCCAAGAGAATGTCATAGCCAAATCTTAGAATCTCCATGAAACGAATTTTAATAGTATGGGGTATATCACCCTAAATTTTGAGTTACAAATCATACAATATGCATGGAGAACTAACTTGTTGATCTGGTGTTTCCACCTGAACAAAATCATTAGTTACTTTTACCTACAGAAACTCTTGAAGATTCTGGCAAACCATTGTGAATTATGCTGCACTGTCCAGCAGAGTCTGAATCTGCTCCTTTTTTAGAAGCAGAGTCCTCAATTGTTGTGGCATATTTGATAAACCTGGGAGTAAATTCCATTCAGCTCGTGGAATTTCCATAATTTGGGTAATTTTGTGTTCCGTAGAGAACGCAGAATTGCCAAAAATTCCGCGATCCACGGCTTTGTGGGATTTTTTGCTTGTTCGTACTTTCAAAATGCATGTTCGCAAGATATTTGTCCCCAAGCACGCAAACAGCATTTGCGAACAGGAAAACAGCATCGCAAACGGGCGGGACAAGCAGTTCCGCATGTTCGCAGAACATTTGCGTGCTCGTGTAGATTTTTTACCATTTCGCGGAGTTTTGCATGGCGCGACTAAGCAAATTCCGCCCACCCCTAATATTTAATCCCAATACTAGCCACCTTTTTCTTTTTAAATTGAGGCTTTTGTTGGGGAAGTTGTCTTCCCTTTTTACTGTGATGTGAGATGAGTATTGTGAGTCCTTCTTTGATTTCCATACCCCTCTGACCTGCGCTCCGAGTATTTTTTAGATGACTCCTGAAAGGAACGAGAAGCAGGCGTATCAGTATACTGATACCTATCAGTTGGTTAGTTGTTTTATGGTCACGCAGATTGTAGCACTTTTCAGAGGATTCCTGTGGAGAAGATCTACTCTGTGGTTTCGATTGTTTCTTATTTTTCTTGTTATCGCACAATTTATTTGAAGACTTTGGTGCCTGTTTTGAGTTATCCTTTTCAGAATTACCTCTAAGTTGTGGTTTATTAGGTCTGGACTCCAAATTATCTCGACCTATGGATAAAAAGGTTTTAGCAATACTTTTAGGTAGTTTGTACTCCTGGTCCACCAGAGCAACCTCTGTGAGGCATTGACGTATGGCCAAAGCTGCTGCCTCCCCTTTCATGTTACTTAAAATAATTGTGGCTAATGTGACATGATTTCCAATGAGTTTCAGCCCCATATCCAGGCAGGGACTACCTCGTATTCTTTTTGAATTCGCATAACTACTTCAGGCACAACAGCCATGAGTGGTGTGCCATGCTCAGTGATATAGACTGCAACAAACACTGAACCCCTATGTGGCACGCTCTTCTAATTTGAGAATTCTATGTTTATTGTGAGGTCCTTTATGGGGAAACACTGCTTCAAGCTGATTTATTTTTTGTGCCATCCAGAACAAATTATCTTCCCGTCTGATGGCAATCTTTCTAATAATTGAATTAATGGTTACTGGACTATTCTCTGGCATAGATAAATGCAGTCGGACTGCTTGAGCAGTCTCACTGGGTTTGTTGTTATTGTCTGCATGATGAACTGAGTCATACATCTGTCTAATCTATCTAGACCTGTGTAAAGTGTGTGCAGCTCAGCTGCAGTGAGTGTTGCTAATTGTGGATATGTTGCTAGCAGGCTATGACTGGCATGTTGCCCTGTTATTGTTGAGGGGGCAAGTCTAATCTTTGCTAGGGGATGTGGTATTTTTTATGTAGGGCGGACTTTACCCGAAGGTGTTATTGTGCTTCACAAAAGGAACAGTAATGATACATGAGGAGAAAATTACAAGTGAACAAAATACAACAGCAAACGTTAAGTTACATGAGGCAGGGTACAAAGGTATATAAGTACAAGTAGAGGTATAATATTGCAATAAATGGTAGACACTCAAACACAAGAACAATTGTTAAGGAGGCGATGGTGGTAAGTGTCTAAATCAAACAAAATGTAAGAGGTAGCAAACAGTGTGTTACAAGAGAAGAGTGAAGTGTGCATGTTACAAAAGAGTACCAAACACAGGTAGAAGGATAATACTGCAATAAATGGCAGACACTCAAACACAAGAACAAACTTTACGTATGCAATGGTGGCACTTGTGCAAGTATCTAAAGCAAACAAAATGTAAGGGGTAGCAAACAGTGGGTTACAAGAGAAAAGTGAACCAGTTTAAGTCTTCCTGAAATTATATTGCAATTTCTAAATCTGTGTAAGCACTATAATTGCTAAGACATGTTACTTGAGTGTTAGTGTGAAGTGTTCCAGTTGTTGCTTTGGCTGCCATGTTACCTATGAATACAGCGCCTCTGTTTTATGCACCTCATGGACCTCTACCACAAATGTAACATCTCCTCCTGTAAGTGCGAGCCCACAGTGATGTAACATCTGTGCTATTACATGTTTCCTGATGTTAGGAGGTATGACCAGTGCTACTGGATTAGCCATTTCAATGTTTGCAATTTAAAGAACTTATACTATGGTGGGTATTCCATTTAAAGGTTCAAACTTGAACAACCTATAATCAGAAATAGGGGTTCCCTATTTTGCTGAGGAAGAGTTTTCCTTAACACCACAGACATCTCCATTAGGATGGTGACTGGGGGATTTGGCAACACGTAAGAAAACTACTTAGGAGACCCATTAATTAAGTGCCTCACCTAGAACGTTGGTGGTGCCAAATTTTATGGTTCCTACTAATTCATTAAAACTGTGCGTTTGACCAACATAAGCATAAAAACTATGGGGACTGAGTCCTTTCTTACCATAAGAATATGTTGACCTAGTTCCTGGCTAGCTCACAGTACACCATCTGGACCAGTACACCTTACAGGGTTCCCATTGGTATCTGCAACCTCAGAACAGGACAACCCTAATTCCCCCAAGAAAATCGTGGAAACAGATCTATCCATTCGTTATTAACTCAGGCATGCATGCCTACCGGGAGATACAAGAAACACACAAATTGGCATATCAAACATTTATTGAAGCAGATGGATGCTTGTGTTAAATATGTGTGCTGCAATTATCAGTAGAAGAAAACAGAGCATAGTAACCATAGCCAACATTATGAGAATGGTGAAGAAGATGAATAATTCAACCATTATAATTGTTGCATTGATTATATGAATACATATAATTGTACTCCTACCTAACACTGCCTATCCTAGAGAGAATACGTTGGTGGCTTTCTGCCAGATACATTAGTGTGGTCTAACTCACCATTTTCCTGTGTGTCTGTTGCATATTTTGCCAATCTTGGTGTAGAGTAAGCCATTGTCCCTCCCAGGATAATGATGAAATTCAGCTTGGCTAGAATTCAGGTACGGGGCAACAGTGACAAGCCATCAAAATGCTCCTTTGCTGAACAGAGGCTTGGTGCAGTTTATATATTAGAATAAGCATGGGCGTAAAATCCGTTCCGCTTGCGGAATTTGCGAATTTTTGACAAATTCACGTTCCGCGAATCGCGCAAATTTGTCAAAAAATTCGCGAGCTTGCAGATTTTTTTGCTTGGTCGCAAGACTTTTTATCCGCGAGCACGCAAAAACGGACGCGAACACGCAATTGCACAACGCGAGCCAATGTACGACCGCAAGGGTTACCTCGTGGTAGCCGCGCTGAAAAAATCCCGCGATCACGCAAAAAGCCCCGCAAACACACAAAAAGCCCCGCGAACACGCAAAAAAAATCAGTAAATTCGCTTTCGCTCGAATTTGCATACCGTGAATTCGCAAATTTCCCCATACTTACTATTAGAACTGGACCCCTTATTTTTGTGCCTGAGCTCTGGTCTGGCTGTCATTGTTGATTCTACCCACCCAGAGCTGTCCCCGAACAGACAACAACAAACAAGGCTAATTTCTGCAGTGTACTTAGTCCATGGACAGAATGTTCCAAGGTATGATAACGTGCCTACGAAAAAATTTATTTGTAAGCAAACCTATGGGCTTCAAGCAAATGTGTGCTAAAAGTCACCATTTAAAAAGTTGGCATCATTAAACATGAACATGCAAAATGGAAGCGTTTGTGCACTGGACCTATTAATCTCACAGCAACAAACCTTAGCAGTACAGAATCTGGAGCAGTGAAACTTTGCATGTAAGTTGAATATGATGTACCTCTAGCGCCACAAACTATCAGTATATACATAAGAGACTCCATCTGATATATACATCCAGGTTATTGTCTTATTTATCCTGTGTCGTGACAAGGGAACAGAGATGCTCAAGAGAACATGGTGGAATATGAAGTGAGCAGAGCCTGAGAGCCCCAATTGTTTTGTGTGCATTTACCTTGTGAATTTGTTTTCCTAGCGCTTCTAAAACAGACTAGTGAGTTCTCCTCCTCCCCCCCTGTCCCTTAAGATCTTCAGTATACACCTTGATACCCGGGCTGGAGACTTAAGGGGTATGATCATATTCTGTTGATTCACGACATTCCATTAGTGAGGACCCCTCACAGAAGCATCATTCTGCATTGTATTGTATTGTATTGTTTTGTTTTGAATTGTATTTTATTGCATTGTATTACAGCATTTATATAATGCTAACTGCTAACTATCCCTAGGTGATGCTCTGATGCTATGCAGTGTAGGGTGTGTGGTTGGAGGGATGCTGTCTTTGTTTTGATCCAGTGTGGGAAGTGTTTCCATGTTTATGAGGTGGACCACAGTGGTGTAATTATTGTGCAATGGAATGAGCACTTAGCAGTGTGGTGGGTGATGAAGTGTGATAGACAGATGCACAGTTTTATTGTTTTCAGTTTGCTGGTAGCTTTGAACAGCTCTGCAGGTCCCTTTGTGGCATTTCTTATGATACATTCTGTGTAGCTGGTTACTGCACTGGATTGTCCAATTTGAGATTTTCTGAATACTCCTTGTCCTGAGCTGGCATGGTTGGAGGGTGAGAGAAGTCGATAGATCTGTTGGGATGGGCATTTTTATTACCATCCCATATCTGACCAGATTCTCCAGATATTTGGACCAGCAGTGGTGGACTCTGAAATGTGAAGAAATATGTGATAGATCTCTTCATTTATTCCATGCCTCTTTTTTAGGTGATAGGTGTTTTTTGGCTGGACGGTACTGGACAACCCTCATAACTAACCCTGGGTGGAAAACTCTGCTCCACTCGTGGAGTTTTAGCAACTAGATTTTTGGGGGTATTTTACTTATTTTTCATGTGAGTTAAATGCCTTTGTTGGATGTGTGTGGTTATAACTTGCAAACCTTTCTCTAGCCCTACGGATCTTTGTTTTGGGCATTGTTGCATTAAAGATGTGTTGTTTAGCATGCCTCCTTTGTTTGGCCAGTGTGTGAGTGTGTTTGTGATAGTGGGCCATCATTTGCCTTGGCTGAGCCTCCCAATGTGGTCAGGATCCATTTTATAATATAGGCTTGCTTGAGTTCATTATTTTCCAGGCCTCCTGCTTTTTGTTGTTGTGTTGTGAGCATGTGGCTGGCGGCCATTTTGTGAAGGCAGCGAGTGTGCTTTTGCCATAGGCCTGCATTGTCTTCTTTTTGTAGGCGTATTATTGCTAGTTTTTGTGGCCTGACCATGTGGCTTGTGGCCATTTTGTGAACGGTCAGCCAGTGTGCTTCTTCCATAGGACTGCATGCTTTCTTTGTGTTTGCCATGTCTTATTGCTGGACGCTGTTTTGCATGCAATATTTTCTTCTTTCATCCAGCAAAAAATGTAGCACTGCTTACTACATTTTCTCCATGTTTTTTTAAAATGAATTTGCAATATTGATTTTAATTGATTCACTATGTGACCTAGTCTGCCAATGGGTTTTCCATCCAATAGGCCAAGCCCAACCATTACATTTGTGCCACAATTCTTGATCCTCTGTACAAACCATTATTGGGCACTTTCATTCCATTTTCAGACAGGGATTTTGCCAACTACAAAACTTGGATTGCTGTGCAAGCCAGTCAGCTAGAAAAATAACGACTGGGAATTAGAGGTCCACTCCTCCAGGGCACAACAAGTACTGCAGGGCAGCCCTCAAGTTCAACTTCAGAGCCTGAGGGCAGTGCAATTGGCTCACAGCCACCAAAACCACCAACAACACCAAACAAACATCAACAAGAACAAGAGCATCAGCCCTAAAATCGATACAGGAATGGTTTTTACAGGCAGGGCTTAAGTCCAGTTCTGATGCAAACACAAAAGAGACCGAGCAAAGTGGAACACCCATGACCATTAAGTGGATGGTTCAGGCCTATCAGGATCACCCAATCAACGCCTACTTTGATCAAAAACCATTGCTGTATTGGTATGGGAAAAGGCGCCAATGGCCAGTGCTCAGCAGACTGGCAATAAACTATCTGGCTTGCCCTATAGCAAGTGTCTCTGCTGAGCGAGTTTTCAGTGTTGCTGGTGCCGTTCTGACAGTAGGAAGGACCAGTCTCTCACCGTATTGTGTTAGGTAACTTACTACAGGGTGAACCACCAGAGTATGAGAACTAGGCCTGGGTGATAAATTTCTCTCCATTAGTAGAAGTTGCAGAGATTTGATAACTACGCATTTCATTAAAAACACACTCCGTAGCGGAGTCAGCTATTAAACTGCATCCAAAAATGCTTTGGTAAAGCAACTTTACATGCTAAGAAGCATGTAACCAATTCACAAAAGTGAACTTTGAAAATGAAAAATATCAGGCAATGAGAGAGGTGATGATTTTGGGGTCTCCCCTAACCTAGGGGGAGGACCAAGCAGATGCCTTGAACACAAAGAGCATATCATCCTGAATGGTAAATTTTTATTTTCACTTTTGTGGATTGACTTTATGCATTTCAGCATGTAAAGACAGAGATACTTGTTACTTTACCAAAAGTGTATGATGTTTCTGTTGTATTTGGGAGTCTAACGGAGCAAAGTTGTCGAATTCACTGAGTTTTTGTTCAACTTCATGGAATTCCGAGTAGTAGTAGTACGTCAAATTTGTCCACCCTTAATGAGAAGGAGATCTACTTCCCTGACAACTAGGCTTTAGTTGTGCTAGTTACTTTCTTTCTTTGATGTCCAAAAACAACCCTAAAAAAACATAGCTAAGGAACATTATTTACTTTATCATTTGTGTCTGTCTGTCTCTGGTTTACAAATCCATTCCCACCGCCTTACTCTTTTGTTGCTGGATTAGGGTTGCAACTCTGTGGACGGTGCAATCAGTGAAGAAGTAAGTCCCAACTCCAGAGTCCAGACTCGCCCAAAAGCTATTTCCCTCAAGCCAGACATTGGATGGAAAATAAAAGCAAACAAATGTGTGCCTGCCTCCAACCCTGGGCCCTGACTTTCTATCTAACCTTACCTAGCCTAGAAGGACTGCCCCAAGAGAGCAGGTAAGTAATGGCATGAATTGCATGCTGAGTTATTGTTCTTTGTTGTGAATGATGTCTACTATTCAAGTCAAGTCAAGTCAAATGATACTTTATTCGACAGCTAAGAGTTATAAAAGCACTGTTCATTGGAAACCATAAGTACATGAAACATTAAAAAACATTAAAGATTGTGTTCTGGATATACTATGCACAAAGCAGATAGCTCATCCTAATTTACAGAGTCCACGAACATCTATGCGTATAGATACTATATGACAATACAAGGTGCAAACATGCAATAAATAAATAATCAGTGGGTATTGGATCTGTCTCATTTAATAGTCATTGAGTTACCAAACACACTGACACTGAAGCCGGCAGCCTTTTCCTACATCTGATGGCCGATATTAAAAAGCCTGCAACCGCCAAGCAAACCATGGGCGAAGATAACATGTGGAGATAAGTCAGAGCCGGCCTCACTTGAGCAAACTGACGATCTTTAAATAGTGGTAAGATGTGAGACCTACGCTGAGAGTCATAAAAACTGCAGAAAAACATAAAATGTAGTGTATCCTGGTCTGAAAAGTTATCACAGGGGCAGAGTTTGAGTGAGTCAGGCTTCGAGTAGCCTAGAAGAAATGCCAATAGCCAAGGGACCAAATTCAAACAAAATGTAATCAGTACAAAGCGGTGATATGGCTTATTTACGTAGGTTAGATAAGGATGCATCTTAGGTCCCATGCTCAATATAACACGACTCCTCACGGATGGTTTTACTACTATGTAGTATTCTGTAGTGTGCCTCTCAGGCACTTGTAGATAGAACTCCGGTTATGGACGTTCTAGGCATTGTTTTAGAATGCGGGCGATTTTGTCAGTTGATGCCTGCTGCTGACTGATGTCGCTGTTATACTCTAGACCTGAATAAACCCATCATTTAATCATCTATCTTGACTACTCTCATGAATAATTACTACAAAATTGCTGGCGACGAGGTCATAAGAAGAAAAAGAACCCCACTTACCGCAATCGAGACACCTCGAAGTTGTGTATTCATATTCAAACTGCGCAAAGAAACGAAGATCGTCATTTGACCACAAGGAAAATCACAAGAGACGATGAGAGATTTAAGATAAGTGATTCCGCTTTGTTTCCAACATGTTTGTTCACGGGCAAGCGTAAAAAGGAAAAAGAAATTTTACATGAGACAACGCTAACCGTGATTGGCAATGAAGACACGTATGGTTGGCAGCGTATTCTCACGTTTGTGCGTAATGTCATTATAACTACCAACGCGTATTGTGTTTGGAAAAAAGAACGCATGTGATTGGCAACGTGACTTCACGCAAGTGACGCTACTGTCGGCCATTTTGTGGACTTTTCTTTGAGTTAACCACACCGTTACCATAACAACGGAAGCAACGCTATTCATTCCTCGCTGCTGTCGGGCTTTTCGAAACCCGTCTTTATACGCGCGTCTCCTTAATTACGCGCTGTATACAAACTTGTAGGCAATGCAAATTACTCCTCGTTTTCATTAACGATCAACAAGTGATTAAACACACAGACTCTACCAGTGGTTACACACAGTTAAAAAAAATAAAAAATTATCGTACTTACTCACTTAGAATTCACCATCCAACTTTAGTAATGTTATTTACATAATTTAAACCACTGAGTATCCATAAGACAAGAAAATATCATTCTTTAAGAACTATCCCAAATTCTTGCTTCAATTTTGTAACAGCGACAAGACAGATTCATAATTTGGGATTAAGTCTTTGTAGTCAAACACTCATTCAGTGCATTATGCGGTCAGTTTCACCTCCTCCTCCTTTTCTGGAAACTCCAGGAAATCCGCCAATAATCTGGAAAAAATGGTTTGACGCCTTTGAAACTTATCTAGGTGCAATAGGCGCGTCAAGATATCGCGCTGAGAGAAAAAAATGCCTATTATTGCACTCATTAGGTTTCGAAGGAAGAGAAATTTATAAACATTTGCCTCCTTTAATAAGAAACAACGCGGAAGAAGATGTTGATGAATATGTGGAGACAAGGATGAAACTGGAGTTGAGATTTGATGTCAAGCCTAGTCTTGTTGTAATTAGACACAAATTCTTCAAGAGAGAACAGCTGCCGGGAGAGGATGTTGAGACCTACGTATCCAGTCTAAGGCAGCTGAGTGCGGAATGCGAGTTTGATGGATTCAGAGAACAGTTGATCAGAGACCAGTATATATGTAAATGCACTGACAAGTCTATCCAGCAAAAATTACTTACCTTAGGTAATCCTACACTTGAGGAGACTATCCGTACAGCCAAAAGCATTGAATTGTCTAAGAAGGAAGTTAAAGAACTTGTGAAGAAGAGTGAAGAGACAGTTTCCATAGTTAGAGCTAAAGAGAACAAAGAGAACAAAGCTGTTCCTAGTCAACAACGTTTCGAGAAGAACAGTTCTCCTAGTTCACAACGTTTTGAAAGGAATTCTTTTTCTAGAAGTGACATTTGTTATAGATGTGGTAATCCTTCACATAATAAGAATAACACATTTTGTCCTGCCAGGAATTCAACTTGTCGCAATTGTGGGAAATATGGTCACTTTACAAAAATCTGTCAAATTTCTAGACAAGGGAATCCGACCTTTATTAATAAATCTCAGGGTCAGAGCAATGTAACTGGGGTAGGAAATGTTTCCGAATTTTATGATAATACAGGAAAAGGTCCAGATCTTATTAGCAGCATTCAAGACGACCTTAGGGAAATGGTTGTAGTGGTACAGGAATATTCAAATCCCATTAACGACATCAAAGATGACCTTAAAGAGATGGTTGTAGCAATACGGGAAGATGGTGTCATCACTGGGGACCCTTCCGATTGTGTTGACCCGAATGAAGATTTTGGTGTGGGAGACAAAGTACTTTCTTTGTTAGTGGACTCAGGCGCAAGAGTAGCAATGATCACTCAAGAATTGTTTGATGAAACTGGGCCTGAGAGGAAACTCAAACCGCCTGATAGAGCCCCTGTTTCCTATGAAGGACGCAGAATAGCCTTACTTGGGTATTTTGAAGATATTCTACAGTTCAGGGGAAGAAAGATTTTTGGGAAAATATATGTTTCTATTAAGGGGTTGAACATTTTGTGGTGGTTCCACCAGGGTTTATTTCAGTTGATTCTAAGACCAGGCACTAAGGAACAGGTTAGTGTAGCAGAATCTAACGACTATGTTGAAAATATGGCTGCAGTAGATTCTGATGACTATATTGGAAAATTAGTTTTCAAGTTTCCTACTGTTTTTGGGAAAGGACTTGGCATGATCAAAGATTTTAACCACGAGATTAGAGTAAAAGATGGAGCCATTCCTGTTAAGCATAAAGTCAGGAGTGTCCCTTTTAGTGTAAGGGATAGTCTAGAAACGGAGTTAATCGAGTTATGCAAGAAAGGGGTCATAGAACCAATAGAGTCATCTTTGTGGTTGTCTCCTCTTGTTGTCACCAGAAAAAGGAATGGGGATTTGCGCGTCTGTGTCGATTTGCGCAGCCTTAAAAAAAACATCTGGATCGATTCACACCCTTTGCCAAAAATTACAGATTTGTTGTCTCTTACTAGGGGCGCAAGATGGTTTACGAAGTTGGATTTAGCCTCTGCATACCATCAGGTGGTGTTGAGTCAATCTTCTAGACATTTGACTGCATTTGTTTCTCCTTTTGGAAGTTTTCAGTACTGCAGGATGCCGTTCGGCCTCGCGTCAGCGGCAGCAGTTTTTCAAAGACTAATGAGTCAAATGTTTAAAGATACCCCTGGAGTAATTGTTTTCCAGGATAATGTTTTAATTTTTGGTGAGAACAAAGAGGATCATGACAATTCATTGAATCAAGTTTTAGAAATTATGCAGAACAAGGGTATTGTACTTAAAAGTGAAAAGTGTGTTTTCATGAAGGAAAAAATGGAATTTCTTGGACATGTTGTCTCGCACAATGGGGTGGAACCACGCCCTGGGTTAGTAAAAGCCATTGTAGATGCTTCTCCTCCTGTTGATAAATCTGGTTAAAGTCATTCATTGGTCTCAGTGAATCTTACTCTAGATTTATCAAAGATTATGCGTCAAAGGTTCAACCATTGACTAACATGTTAAAGAAGAATGTACCATTTATTTGGGACAAGAACTGTCAGGAAATTTTTCAATGGATTAAGTCACAATTAATAAGTGACAGTATTCTTAAGCCTTTTGATCCTAATAAGGAATGTGTCGTGACTGTGGAGGCTAGTGGTTTTGGTCTTGGAGCTGTTCTCACTCAAAAGAGTGGTCAAGTTGACAACACCGTTGCGTATGCTTCATGAGTTTTGCGTGGGGCTGAGATGAACTTTTCTGTCATTGAGAAAGAGCTTTTGGCTTGCTGGTGGGCAGTCAGGAAATTCAACTCTTTTCTCTGGGGTAGTCACTTTGTGATACGTACGGATCATAGTCCTTTGGTCTCTATTTTATCTGGTGAGAAGATTAAGGAGCATACTCCAAGGATTGCTAGGTTGTCAACAAAGTTACTTCAGTACAATTTTGACGTTGTCTATTTACCTGGAATGAAGAATGTCAGGGCAGACTACTTTTCATGTTTTCCTATTACTGGTGATGATTCTGATTTTGAGAAAGAAGATGATCAGGAGAATTGTTTTGTTGCTGCTTTAGATCTTGAGGGAATGTGTGCTGTCAATGAGGTTGAATGGAAAAGGGAGTTGTTGAAAGACAAAGTACTTGTCCAGGTCATCAATTATTTGAAATCTGGTTGGCCAAAAGAGAAGAATGTGTCTGGTCAATTTCAGACTTTTGTTAAAATTTCTGATGAGCTCACAGTTGAGGATGGTATTCTTCTGCGGTGTGGAAGGCTTATACCTCCTGAGAGTTTAAAGAAACGTCTTTTTGATGGTGCACATGAAGGACATTTAGGGAAAACATTCACCAAACGTAGGTTGAGGGATGTGTTTTGGTGGCCACAAATGGATCCTCCATGAGCATCTGCCGCTTGTCAAAAACTGCTTTTTCAGTGCTCTAATAGCAGTTTTGCTCAATACCCCTGGGTTCAAGAACAGATCCGGGCGACCAAGCCAGCCGGCTTGTTCTTTTATGTAGTTCAGCCAGGGGATATGCAAAGCTCCATCCAGACTAGTGCAGTCGCCAATTATGAGCTGGCCTAGATTTGGTGCTGGAGACGCCCAAATTCTGAGCCAGCTCAGCAATGGAGCAACCCCGACTTCGTCTGAGATGTAACCGGCTCACAGTTCTTCATGCACATTAAAAACAGGTGTTGCAGTGGGGACCATAAGTAGTTTCCGCATAAAGTTATTCTCAGAACCCTGGATTCCCCTCACATGCTTATATCCCCAGATGTCGCTCCCGTACGTGGCCATCGGAATGCATTTTGCGTTATAAATCTTTAACAGAGCAGGGAGTGGTTTAGACCCCAATCTTTTTGCAAAATTCAAAGTAGCCCCCGCTGCTCTGGCAAGAGTGTTCCTTATACGTAAAATATGCGGGCCCCAGGCGCCCTTTTCATCAAAAGTAACCCTAGATAAGGGAACGTGGGCACCTTAGTCAATTCTTCCAAGTTACAGTAGAATTTGGCCTTGGCCATCGTTCCTGAGCCTATGGTCATACTGTGCGATTTCTTATAGTTTGTGGTTACATCTAAGGACTCCATAAAACTTATAACAGTTTAAAAGACGTTGCAGCCCTAGTGCAGTTCTCGCCAACAGAACTGCATCATCTGCATACAATAGTGCAGGAATTATTTTAGAACTGGCTCTGGGAATCTCTTCACAACTAGCTATTAGGGCTTTGCCTAGTCTATTAATGTAAAGTGTGAACAGCAGGGGCGCCAGAATGCGCACCTGTCTGACCTCCCTATTTACTTCCCAGGAATTAGTCAAGCTGCCATCTGTTTAATACCTTACTGCTGCTGTGGTGTTTTCATGAGCAGTATGTCTACTATTCTTATTCTACACACAGAAAAGTGACTCCACTCACTCAAGTCCATCTTTCCCTTCTTGTTGTTCAATAACAAAATTGTACTACTACAGGCCGATTCATTGTATTTTGAGTCGGGAAGAGTCTGGACTAACTCAGGACACAGTTGGTATGGAGTTGGAGTCAGGAGGATCAGAATTGATTGATGGAATGACTCAGGGCATAGGCATGAGTGTGACTACTTTGATAAATGCCACCAGAAGAAAAATTCACTGAAACCAACCGATTTGGATGATGATGATGACTTTGAAGTGTCCGAAAGGCAAACGACAACCTAAATGTCTTTGTAGAGGTGTGGTGATGATGAGTGTGGTATGACTGACAGCGGTGCATTGGTTTAATTTTAACTTAACTGCGGTCTGGCTCAAATTTGAAGCTGAGTGGAGGTTGGGGGGGGCTGTTGTCGGAGGTAACTTCTGGAAAGAGATTATTTAGACATGCTGTTTATGAAATTCTTCTTGTTGTTGTACTCCTTATGCCTTTTAACATGTTTTTATTCCTCCTTGACTTTTCAATATCCTTTTGTTTTTCCATCTACAGACCCTTTACCCTGCACCATAGTGGAAAAACAACTCATATTTACCTTACCAAACCGCATCCACAAGGCACCCAGGATTGACGGCCAGACAGTTCAAGAGGAATGCAGAGATGCAACTCCCAATTTGGCAACACATGCAGTATCTTTTTTTTACTCTTCAATCATTACGACTGTGCTGTATTGTTTATGTTTGCTTATTTGACTCCTACAGATATTTTAATTTTATTTGCTATCTTTCAAAGCCTGGTACAACAAAATATAATGTATGTAACTTGGGTCTCTGTGGGGGCAGATAGATAATCGGATAATTAATATACTGCCTTGCCTGTACTCATCATTTCCTTTTCTTCCCATGATAGATTTATGATGGTCAGCTTCCAAGATGAATGGTTGTCCATAGTTTGTCTTTGCCAAAACTTTCCCTAAAGTCCCCCTTCTCATCCATTCATCGAACTCCTAACCCTCTTCCCCCAACCTGTGTGATTTAGTTGATCACACACTTGATGGGGTGGATGTGGTGAAAGCAACATCAATTCAAGGACAGACAAGGCTAGAAGCTTAAGTCCTGCTCTATGCACTGTATAACTAACTATAGCCCACACTGCCATATATTATATTGCCCACGCATGCACAGACAGTATTCGATATTCAAATGTTTTCAGAGGAACATAATCCATTATAATTGCCAGCATCATCATCCTTCCAGCACAAAGGTTATTCTTGTCCACTTCAAAAGTTCATAGCTCGAGCTAGCTTCAGTTTGTAACTTGTATTTGGCTAGCCCACAATTCTGTTTTAGTTTATTTGTTTTATTGCTTATCATGGTTTCCCGTTTGGCAGTCTTCTTCTTGTGTACTGTACTTCAGCTAGTCGTTCTCTAGTCTCCTACAGATCACTTTTTCATTTTCTTTTTTCTCAACTGCTACTGTCTCTACTACTACCATCTATCACCACCATGGCACTTTGGGAAACCAAACCATCACCATGCAGCCATTTCTTCGCCTAATCATCAATCAAAGGTAAGAGAAGTTTTGGGTATGCAATAATGCATATACTATGGAAATTAATTAATTCACACACCCACGCCCTTTACAAGTCTATAGGGGTTTTAGTTTCAGACTGCATAGACTAGGAGGAGAGGAGAAGCACAAGTGACAGTACTACATCCATCTGTTGGTGTGTTACACTATCAGCAGATTTTAAAAACTAGCTGTGGCCCTGCAGCAAAGGAAACAATGTGAAGTAAGAGTAACCCCAAAAAAGATTTATATCATATGTAAAACTATAAATAATATATTCGCCAAACAAATATAAACTAGAAGGAAACTCACAACACCTGACCCACCCCTCTCCCTAACCCCAACCAATGTCCATAAAGCAAGTCCCCATAAATTGTTCATAAAAGCAAATGTCCATAAAAAAAATAACAGAACCCCAACTCCCACATTTGCACCCTCTTCCCAACATGTCGCACCCACCAAAAATATTACTAAAAAAGGGGCAAGGGTGAAGGCTGAGTTGTAGTGGCGGGCTTGCCAGATCTTGCGCTCTAGTGCATGGAAGCACCCCTCCACCCTGGCCACAAGTCATGCCATCCAGAGGAGCATGCAGCGCTGACATTTTTTGCAGTGACAACAGGGGTGGGCAGCAGTGTTTGAAATGCAGAGGGCATCTGCCAGACCATGGCCCCATAGCACCAATGCAATGGGGGGGCCTGGCTGGGACCCAGGGCATTGGTGGCTGCAGCTCTTGCCTCTTCCTCCGCCAGAGCCACCAGCTGCCGATATTCGTCCTGGGTGGCCTCCAACTTCTATTGCCCGGGTCCTGGCTGCTAACTCCTGCCTGTAGGGTTAGGAAGGAGTAGCTATATCAAGAAAACTGTAACACAAAAGTATACACATAAATGTATAGTGGTACAATAGCACTAGCAGTACATAACATTTGTGGTATCCTCACTTCCTCGAGGCCAAAGATTTGGATGTGATTAGAGTTTCAGGCATTAAGCACTATGGAGTAGACAAGTATTCTTCTTCTTCTCTCTCTCTTATTTAGCTAAATTATTCATGTAGGCATGCCAGCTCAGTCAGCTTGCACCCTAGACAGACATACACGTGTGGCAGACTCACGTCACATTACTTTGCTACTGTCTGCAGGTGGGGCAGCTTTAATACACAATTATCGGTTTTCTATTATGGCCATACTCTGTTAAATCAATGCCAAATGCTCAATTTCACTTTCAACCTGACTACTACAACAAGGCAGATGATTTGATTACTAATGTGAATGATGACATACGTCACATGATGATGTGAGGTACTACTATTGTTTGATTGTTGTATCCATGCAGCCGATGGGTCACGCATGGCTGACACAGTCGCAATGACATGGGTAGAGAGAGGTAGTCGGCCTAGGAGTCAGAGGGAGGCAATTGATGATGGATGGGTACATACACAATATATATGTTGTGCTTGCAAACTACTGTGAGTCAAGGGAGTATTCTGAAACACAACATCCCACTTTGAATCTAAAACCTTGAAAAAACAGTCCTGTTTATTCTTCTCCACAGGGAGTTTCCCATTTATCATTGCATTGCTCTTCTAGCATTATTTTTATTCTTCACCCTTGGCTTTGCTACTCTGGCATGGTTTAATTTTCTTTTGCATTCTCTTCATCCAATCTCCACCTACAAGGATTGAATACCAGCCATGCATCCCTCCATCGAAACATGGCTATCATTCTCAATCTCTGAACAGACCTTTCACCAACAACATGCATTTGACATTTAACCGCCACCCATGTGTCCTTGCTTGCCTTTGAGTTTAACCCATCACACCCCCCAGAGGATTCCTTTCACCCAAACAGTTTTACCCAGCCAGGCAGGCATCCTTTCTATCACCTTTCACCATCCTTCAACCACCCATGCATCTTGTCAGCCACATACATATGCATCCTAGGCCCCCTTCCTTCTCCCATGCATTTTTCTCTGCCAGTAATATATTACATGTCACCCGTCCTTTCTCCTTCCATTCTTCTTTCCCTTTTCTATCAACCCATCAAGGTTGTCTGACTCTTAGTCTTCTTCATAAACTTTCTCTGCTGAATTGAAGACAGAAGAGGCCATTAGTTACTGTCTCATGATAATGCTAATGCTAAGTAAAGGGTGTCTTCTTTAACTGTTTACAACAACTTAGTCTCAACAGTACAGTGCACACCCTTGCAGTGAGTGTATTGTCAACAAGTAAGGAATAAGACTTACCACCGCCTGCCACTGCTGCTAGCACATCCCCTGCAGCTGCCACATCAGCAACCTCCTGAAAGGTGTCGCCTTAGCCGCTGGCCCCGGCCCTGGTGGTCGGTACGCCTAGAAAAAACCTTTCACACTTTCTAGATGCCAGATATGCCTCCCTCTATTTTTTTTCTCTAGCAACATGAAAATACAATACATGCACCACACATATCATTACAATTCAGGTGCTAGAGTAGACAGTATGCCCTATCAAAAATAATAAAATATCGGGTTGGGCATTTTCTTGGTGGAAACTGTTTGAAAAGCCTCTCAAGAATAGGACAACCCAAAGGACTGGACTCAATGGTTAGAGCTATTGGTGAAGCTGAGGTTTTTTTTAAAGAAAAAGAGTGGCCAACTAGGCTGACAATCAGACATGAGGTCTCTCTTGGTTGAGAAATATAATGGTGCCACCCCCTCCTCCTCATACTTCCTTCCAGTCATGGTGCACAATAATCAGTTGTTCGCCATGAACTACTGCTAACAAAAATAGTTCTAAGCCTAGACGAGAAAAAGTAGAATACACCACTCTGGGTGGGTCCAATGTGACTATCATTTACTGATTGAGCATAGGAAAGTAACAGAAAGTAAAAGAAAGCCTTCTCATCTCAACAAACATGCGTAGAATACCTTACTTGGGCACGCAATCTGAACAGCAGAGTAGAAGTATTAGTACTAGTAAAAGTAAGGACCAATGGGTTCTCTGAGTCTTACAGTACACAATAATTATGGGGAGAGGGGAAGCTGACAGAAAAACCAGAAGAAAGAAAGCTACAGACAGACTAATACAGAGTCAGAGGCAGTTTGATTTGAAGTGGAAAAAAAATAGACACAAGAAATATAAATAACTAAGTTGTTAGGTAATGCAGGGATTGGCAAAAAATAAAATTAGGAAATAGAAATAATAGTTCTAAAGTAGATGCGGTAAATGTTAGGGAAATATATATTAGTATTAAGAGCAGGAGAACTTACTGGGGCCAGCAGAGCCATCTGCAGAGGACCTCTCCTGCTGGGAGGCACCTTCAGGTCCCGCACCCGCCTCAGCAGACCCTGTCTTCTTCCTGCCCCTGGATGCTGATCATAATAATTAAAGAGAAAACAATTGATTGTTGTTAAATAAATATTAAAAAATTGCTCCAAAAAGACTTTTTGACAGGAAACAGCAGTTGCAATAACATTGACCTATCCTAAATCAGATCGACTAGTAGTAGATTATTATCGCCGTTGCAGACCATCCTATCTTTATTATTCCACAGTTCCATTCCGATCCATTAATACTAAACCTATGAAACCCCTAATTTGGAATGAATTGCAAACAAATTATATATGCTTCTAAGTTCTGATCTCATTTGCAATCACCTCAACCCTCTTTGATGGGCCAATTCACTAAGTTTGCATTTAGTCTTCTTCTTAAATGCATAGATGGACCCATGCATATTGTTGTTATATTCACTCACTATACACACTATTAAAGGTTCTACTAAGGACTAAAGAGTCAAGGACTGAAGTCACGTGAGAGGGCGCTTCACGCAGGCCGCTAAATTACCAACTAACACTAAGTAACTAACTAACTAACTACCACTATCTTAGTGACAGGACAAAGGACAAAGGAAAGGAGTCTCTCCAGCCTGCATTACCTAACTTAAGTTCTCTAACCTTTCTTACATAATCAGCCCAGGTGAGTGCAAAGTTTCAAACAAGTAAGATTAGTAGCGCCAAGCACATGTCTGAAAAAATAACAATCACGTAATATAAGATTTTCAAACGTAGCTTATCTGCATGTAAGCAGCAGCATTCTTGCTATTTGGGGAAAATATAATATTCGCAATAACATAGAACATGCAAAAGTAATAATTAGCTACTCACCAAGCCCCGTGACCTCAACACCCAGCAGGTACAGCAGGTCCTGCACTCGGTCCAGGATGTCGGACCACCGGTGCGCCAGTTGGTTATGGGTGCGCTGGACCCCAGAGCAACAAAACACTGACCGGCGCACCCTCTCCCAATGCAGGTGACACTCCCGGATCCCGTACCTGGACCCAGGCCTGCCGCCTGCTGCTAGAGCTAAGGGTAGGTGGCGCTGCACAAAAAAACACAAGTGCAGCGACCTCCACCTCAGGAAATAAGACCCGAGGCTGCACCCCTTCCAGGTGACACCTTCCGCAAGAAAGGTGGCTCCTCTATCCCAGGGTTGTACTCTGCGGCGTCTTTGCCAAGGTTCTGGGGATGCAGGGGTTGTAAAAGAAAATGCAGAAAGTTAAAAAATTCAGTCAGGAGAAGAAGGGAAGTATAAAAAAATAAAAAGCAAGTAATGAAAAACTGTACAAAAATGCACTAAAAACACACAAAAAGTAGAAAAAAACGTAAAATATACACTTAGGAAGAGAGAAGGATAGATAATAAATAAAACAGATCAGAAAAAAAGGATTCAAAAGATATAGGGAGGATTATAAAACAGGCCTAGAACCATAACAGACAAGAAAAACAAGATGGCTGCACCCATGGGCGACCGCGTGGTGAAGCTTGCGCGATATTACCCCCCGAGGACACAATCTGCATTGCTGAATGTCAGAAATGTCTTGCAAACAGGCAGAGCAAGCAACGCCGTCCACTCGTGGAACTCCGAGTAGCCTTGCATAGTTTTTTTAACGCTTTGCGGAGGTCTGCATAGCATGACTATGCAAACTCCACCCAGGCTTACAAATGACCAATATGTCTCATGTTAACTTAAGAGGTATAAGTTAGAATTTGTTGATGACAACTGCAAATCATGGTCTTAATATTATTGTGGGCCATAGCAGTTACATATGCAAGTACATAACTGCATAATGCCATGGTGAACCATAGTTCAGTGACTCTTAGCTTACCTGCATATTGAAAGCAGGTTGCTGGTTGAGTTGTTTCCAATTCATGGGTTGAAAGCTATGGATTGAGCTTGAGGGTGTGACCATTTTCTGGGAGCTATGCTGGGATGTGGGCGGTGCAGTTGGTGAGTAAAGAGTCATGTTTTCAATTGCCTTAGTAGGTTTATATGTTCCTTGTGTTTATAATGTTGGCTGGTAGAGAGTCTCATAGCTTGAGAGATTGTACTGAGAAAGCACTGATTTCTGTGAATTTCTTAAACTAAAGTGTTATGATGGTAAGTGGTGCAAGCCTGAAGCACAGTCTATGGTATGGTTTGAAATGCTTGTATGTTACTTGTATGTATAGCTGTTCTTTTCCTTGGGAAGCTCTGTGGATAATGCAGAGTGGCTTCAAGACGGCCCTTCTAGCTATAGGTAACCAGTGAAGCGATTACAGGACTGGAGTCTTGCATTTTCTTAGGTGAAGGCAGAGAAAAAGCCTTCCAGTAGCATTTTGGATTAGTTGCATTTTGTGTATGATGAATGCGAGTCAAGCTTGGAGATTAGGAGTGTGAGGATGGCTTGCAACTTATTTTGGTATGCAAGGTTTAGCAAAATGTAACTTAGTGTTGTCATTGGGCAGACGGTACTCTTTGTATTATTGCTAACATGCAGTATCAAGTATAGGTGTGAACCTAGGGTTACTCCTAGGTTTCTAACTTTTCTTGTTGCTGTAGGGTCTTTAAGGATCACATGCATCCACCTAAAAACCCGTCGCAAACAGGCAGATTCGCAGAATCTGCCCCTTTGCGACTGGTATTTTTGCATTTGGGATGCATCATCCCAAATGCAAAAATCGCAATTTAAGGAATCGCGATTGTATTTAAAGAATTGTGCATGCAATTCCCATTCATCCTTATGGATCTATAGGCCCATAGGAATGAATGGGAAGCCATTCCTTAATTGTGACTCACAATTTGCGAGTCAGAATTAAGGAATGAGTAGGAATCTCAATTATTTTTGTGATTCCTACATGCATAGACAATTGCGATTCCTTATTTGCGATTCCTTAATAATTGCAATTAAGGAATCGCAATAGCCTATGCCAATAGCCAAGGGACCAAATTCAAACAAAATTTAATCAGTACAAAGCGGTGATATGGCTTATTTACGTAGGTTAGATAAGGATGCATCTTAGGTCCCATGCTCAATATAACACGACTCCTCACGGATGGTTTTACTACTATGTAGTATTCTGTAGTGTGCCTCTCAGGCACTTGTAGATAGAACTCCGGTTATGGACGTTCTAGGCATTGTTTTAGAATGCGGGCGATTTTGTCAGTTGATGCCTGCTGCTGACTGATGTCGCTGTTATACTCTAGACCTGAATAAACCCATCATTTAATCATCTATCTTGACTACTCTCATGAATAATTACTACAAAATTGCTGGCGATGAGGTCATAAGAAGAAAAAGAACCCCACTTACCGCGATCACCGAGACACCTCGAAGTTGTGTATTCATATTCAAACTGCGCAAAGAAACGAAGATCGTCATTTGACCACAAGGAAAATCACAAGAGACGATGAGAGATTTAAGATATGTGATTCCGCTTTGTTTCCAACATGTGAAAGTCATTATTTGTTCACGGGCAAGCGTAAAAAGGAAAAAGAAATTTTACATGAGACAACGCTAACCGTGATTGGCAATGAAGACACGTATGGTTGGCAGCGTATTCTCACGTTTGTGCGTAATGTCATTATAACTACCAACGCGTATTGTGTTTGGAAAGAAGAACGCATGTGATTGGCAACGTGACTTCACGCAAGTGACGCTACTGTCGGCCATTTTGTGGACTTTTCTTTGAGTTAACCACACCGTTACCATAACAACGGAAGCAACGCTATTCATTCCTCGCTGCTGTCGGGCTTTTCGAAACCCGTCTTTATACGCGCGTCTCCTTAATTACGCGCTGTATACAAACTTGTAACTGCAAACAGTTACCGCTCTAAGTGTACTGGGGATGCTCAGACGTGAGTCCCAGGCACTCCACACCACTGGAATCAAGCTAGCCGGGCTGAAGAGAGGTGTTACCTCGAAACCGGGCCGGTCCTCGGATGCTTGTTTCCGTTATGGGAAGGACATGGCTTTTGTAGTTCGGACTGGACTGTTCCCATGGGGCACAGGGTCAGCGTTGATTTGCATATCGCCATTGTCCAACCCAGGGTGGTGTGGAGTGGAAAAACGATGGATTTGGGCCCAGATCTTTGGACTGGGGTGAATGTGTGACATTGATCCACATTCTGTCCATCATTGTTGTGTTTGCAGTTACCGCTCTAAGTGTACTGGGGATGCTCAGACGTGAGTCCCAGGCACTCCACACCACTGGAATCAAGCTAGCCGGGATGAAGAGAGGTGTTACCTCGAAACCGGGCCGGTCCTCGGATGCTTGTTTCCGTTCTGGGAAGGACATGGCTTTTGTAGTTCGGACTGGACTGTTCCCATGGGGCACAGGGTCAGCGCTGATTTGCATATCGCCATTGTCTAGCCCAGGGTGGTGTGGAGTGGAAAAACGATGGATTTGGGCCCAGATCTTTGGACTGGGGTGAATGTGTGACATTGATCCACATTCTGTCCATCATTGTTGTGTTTGCAGTTACCGCTCTAAGTGTACTGGGGATGCTCAGACGTGAGTCCCAGGCACTCCACACCACTGGAATCAAGCTAGCCGGGCTGAAGAGAGGTGTTACCTCGAAACCGGGCCGGTCCTCGGATGCTTGTTTCCGTTCTGGGAAGGACATGGCTTTTGTAGTTCGGACTGGACTGTTCCCATGGGGCACAGGGTCAGCGCTGATTTGCATATCGCCATTGTCTAACCCAGGGTGGTGTGGAGTGGAAAAACGATGGATTTGGGCCCAGATCTTTGGACTGGGGTGAATGTGTGACATTGATCCACATTCTGTCCATCATTGTTGTGTTTGCAGTTACCGCTCTAAGTGTACTGGGGATGCTCAGACGTGAGTCCCAGGCACTCCACACCACTGGAATCAAGCTAGCCGGGCTGAAGAGAGGTGTTACCTCGAAACCGGGCCGGTCCTCGGATGCTTGTTTCCGTTCTGGGAAGGACATGGCTTTTGTAGTTCGGACTGGACTGTTCCCATGGGGCACAGGGTCAGCGCTGATTTGCATATCGCCATTGTCTAGCCCAGGGTGGTGTGGAGTGGAAAAACGATGGATTTGGGCCCAGATCTTTGGACTGGGGTGAATGTGTGACATTGATCCACATTCTGTCCATCATTGTTGTGTTTGCAGTTACCGCTCTAAGTGTACTGGGGATGCTCAGACGTGAGTCCCAGGCACTCCACACCACTGGAATCAAGCTAGCCGGGCTGAAGAGAGGTGTTACCTCGAAACCGGGCCGGTCCTCGGATGCTTGTTTCCGTTCTGGGAAGGACATGGCTTTTGTAGTTCGGACTGGACTGTTCCCATGGGGCACAGTGTCAGCGCTGATTTGCATATCGCCATTGTCTAACCCAGGGTGGTGTGGAGTGGAAAAACGATGGATTTGGGCCCAGATCTTTGGACTGGGGTGAATGTGTGACATTGATCCACATTCTGTCCATCATTGTTGTGTTTGCAGTTACCGCTCTAAGTGTACTGGGGATGCTCAGATGTGAGTCCCAGGCACTCCACACCACTGGAATCAAGCTAGCCGGGCTGAAGAGAGGTGTTACCTCGAAACCGGGCCGGTCCTCGGATGCTTGTTTCCGTTCTGGGAAGGACATGGCTTTTGTAGTTCAGACTGGACTGTTCCCATGGGGCACAGGGTCAGCGCTGATTTGCATATCGCCATTGTCTAACCCAGGGTGGTGTGGAGTGGAAAAACGATGGATTTGGGCCCAGATCTTTGGACTGGGGTGAATGTGTGACATTGATCCACATTCTGTCCATCATTGTTGTGTTTGCAGTATACAAACTTGTAGGCAATGCAAATTACTCCTCGTTTTCATTAACGATCAACAAGTGATTAAACACACAGACTCTACCAGTGGTTACACACAGTTAAAAAAAAGATTTTTTTTTTTTTTTATCGTACTTACTCACTTAGAATTCACCATCCAACTTTAGTAATATTATTTACATAATTTAAACCACTGAGTATCCATAAGACAAGAAAATATCATTCTTTAAGAACTATCCCAAATTCTTGCTTCAATTTTGTAACAGCGACAAGACAGATTCATAATTTGGGATTAAGTCTTTGTAGTCAAACACTTATTCAGTGCATTATGCGGTCAGTTTCACCTCCTCCTCCTTTTCTGGAAACTCCAGGAAATCCGCCTATAATCTGGAAAAAATGGTTTGACGCCTTTGAAACTTATCTAGGTGCAATAGGCGCTTCAAGATATTGCGCTGAGAGAAAAAAATGCCTATTATTGCACTCATTAGGTTTCGAAGGAAGAGAAATTTATAAACATTTGCCTCCTTTAATAAGAAACAACGCGGAAGAAGATGTTGATGAATATGTGGAGACAAGGATGAAACTGGAGTTGAGATTTGATGTCAAGCCTAGTCTTGTTGTAATTAGACACAATTTATTCAAGAGAGAACAGCTGCCGGGAGAGGATGTTGAGACCTACGTATCCAGTCTAAGGCAGCTGAGTGCGGAATGCGAGTTTGAGGGATTCAGAGAACAATTGATCAGAGACCAGTATATATGTAAATGCACTGACAAGTCTATCCAGCAAAAATTACTTACCTTAGGTAATCCTACACTTGAGGAGACTATCCGTACAGCCAAAAGCATTGAATTGTCTAAGAAGGAAGTTAAAGAACTTGAGAAGAAGAGTGAAGAGACAGTTTCCATAGTTAGAGCTAAAGAGAACAAAGAGAACAAAGCTGTTCCTAGTCAACAACGTTTCGAGAAGAACAGTTCTCCTAGTTCACAAAGTTTTGAAAGGAATTCTTTTTCTAGAAGTGACATTTGTTATAGATGTGGTAATCCTTCACATAATAAGAATAACAAATTTTGTCCTGCCAGGAATTCAACTTGTCGCAATTGTGGGAAATATGGTCACTTTGCAAAAATCTGTCAAATTTCTAGACAAGGGAATCCGACCTTTATTAATAAATCTCAGGGTCAGAGCAATGTAACTGGGGTAGGAAATGTTTCAGAATTTTATGATAATACAGGAAAAGGTCCAGATCTTATTAGCAGCATTCAAGACGACCTTAGGGAAATGGTTGTAGTGGTACAGGAATATTCAAATCCCATTAACGACATCAAAGATGACCTTAAAGAGATGGTTGTAGCAATACGGGAAGATGGTGTCATCACTGGGGACCCTTCCGATTGTGTTGACCCGTATGAAGATTTTGGTGTGGGAGACAAAGTACTTTCTTTGTTAGTGGACTCAGGCGCAAGAGTAGCAATGATCACTCAAGAATTGTTTGATGAAACTGGGCCTGAGAGGAAACTCAAACCGCCTGATAGAGCCCCTGTTTCCTATGAAGGACGCAGAATAGCCTTACTTGGGTATTTTGAAGATATTCTACAGTTCAGGGGAAGAAAGATTTTTGGGAAAATATATGTTTCTATTAAGGGGTTGAACATTTTGTGGTGGTTCCACCAGGGTTTATTTCAGTTGATTCTAAGACCAGGCACTAAGGAACAGGTTAGTGTAGCAGAATCTAACGACTATGTTGAAAATATGGCTGCAGTAGATTCTGATGACTATATTGGAAAATTAGTTTTCAAGTTTCCTACTGTTTTTGGGAAAGGACTTGGCATGATCAAAGATTTTAACCACGAGATTAGAGTAAAAGATGGAGCCATTCCTGTTAAGCATAAAGTCAGGAGTGTCCCTTTTAGTGTAAGGGATAGTCTAGAAACGGAGTTAATCGAGTTATGCAAGAAAGGGGTCATAGAAACAATAGAGTCATCTTTGTGGTTGTCTCCTCTTGTTGTCACCAGAAAAAGGAATGGGGATTTGCGCGTCTGTGTCGATTTGCGCAGCCTTAATAAAAACATCTGGATCGATTCACACCCTTTGCCAAAAATTACAGATTTGTTGTCTCTTACTAGGGGCGCAAGATGGTTTACGAAGTTGGATTTAGCCTCTGCATACCATCAGGTGGTGTTATGTCAATCTTCTCTAGACATTTGACTGCATTTGTTTCTCCTTTTGGAAGTTTTCAGTACTGCAGGATGCCATTCGGCCTCGCGTCAGCGGCAGCAGTTTTTCAAAGACTAATGAGACAAATGTTTAAAGATACCCCTGGAGTAATTGTTTTCCAGGATGATGTTTTAATTTTTGGTGAGAACAAAGAGGATCATGACAATTTATTGAATCAAGTTTTAGAAATTATGCAGAACAAGGGTATTGTACTTAAAAGTGAAAAGTGTGTTTTCATGAAGGAAAAAATGGAATTTCTTGGACATGTTGTCTCGCACAATGGGGTGGAACCACGCCCTGGGTTAGTAAAAGCCATTGTAGATGCTTCTCCTCCTGTTGATAAATCTGGTTTAAAGTCATTCATTGGTCTCAGTGAATTTTACTCTAGATTTATTAAAGATTATACGTCAAAGGTTCAACCATTGACTAACATGTTAAAGAAGAATGTACCATTTATTTGGGACAAGAACTGTCAGGAAATTTTTCAATGGATTAAGTCACAATTAATAAGTGACAGTATTCTTAAGCCTTTTGATCCTAATAAGGAATGTGTTGTGACTGTGGAGGCTAGTGGTTTTTGTCTTGGAGCTGTTCTCACTCAAAAGAGTGGTCAAGTTGACAACACCGTTGCGTATGCTTCAAGAGTTTTGCGTGGGGCTGAGATGAACTTTTCTGTCATTGAGAAAGAGCTTTTGGCTTGCTGGTGGGCAGTCAGGAAATTCAACTCTTTTCTCTGGGGTAGTCACTTTGTGATACGTACGGATCATAGTCCTTTAGTCTCTATTTTATCTGGTGAGAAGATTAAGGAGCATACTCCAAGGATTGCTAGGTTGTCAACAAAGTTACTTCAGTACAATTTTGACGTTGTCTATTTACCTGGAATGAAGAATGTCAGGGCAGACTACTTTTCACGTTTTCCTATTACTGGTGATGATTCTGATTTTGAGAAAGAAGATGATCAGGAGAATTGTTTTGTTGCTGCTTTAGATCTTGAGGGAATGTGTGCTGTCAATGAGGTTGAATGGAAAAGGGAGTTGTTGAAAGACAAAGTACTTGTCCAGGTCATCAATTATTTGAAATCTGGTTGGCCAAAAGAGAAGAATGTGTCTGGTCAATTTCAGACTTTTGTTAAAATTTCTGATGAGCTCACAGTTGAGGATGGTATTCTTCTGCGGTGTGGAAGGCTTATACCTCCTGAGAGTTTAAAGAAACGTCTTTTTGATGGTGCACATGAAGGACATTTAGGGAAAACATTCACCAAACGTAGGTTGAGGGATGTGTTTTGGTGGCCACAAATGGATCCTCCATGAGCATCTGCCGCTTGTCAAAAACTGCTTTTTCAGTGCTCTAATAGCAGTTTTGCTCAATACCCCTGGGTTCAAGAACAGATCCGGGCGACCAAGCCAGCCGGCTTGTTCTTTCATTTAGTTAAGCCAGGGGATATGCAAAGCTCCATCCAGACTAGTGCAGTCGCCAATTATGAGCTGGCCTAGATTTGGTGCTGGAGATGCCCAAATTCTGAGCCAGCTCAGCAATGGAGCAACCCCGACTTCGTCTGAGATGTAACCGGCTCACAGTTCTTCATGCACATTAAAAACAGGTGTTGCAGTGGGGACCATAAGTAGTTTCCGCATAAAGTTATTCTCAGAACCCTGGATTCCCCTCACATGCTTATATCCCCAGATGTCGCTCCCGTACGTGGCCATCGGAATGCATTTTGCGTTATAAATCTTTAACAGAGCAGGGAGTGGTTTAGACCCCAATCTTTTTGCAAAATTCAAAGTCGCCCCCGCTGCTCTGGCCAGAGTGTTCCTTATAAGTAAAATATGCGGGCCCCAGGCGCCCTTTTCATCAAAAGTAACCCTAGATAAGGGAACGTGGGCACCTTAGTCAATTCCTCCCCGTTACAGTAGAATTTGGCCTTGGCCATCGTTCCTGACCTATGGTCATACTGTGGGATTTCTTATAGTTTGTGGTTACATCTAAGGACTCCATAAAACTTATAACAGTTTAAAAGACGTTGCAGCCCTAGTGCAGTTCTCGCCAACAGAACTGCATCATCTGCATACAATAGTGCAGGAATTATTTTAGAACTGGCTCTGGGAATCTCTTCACAACTAGCTATTAGGGCTTTGCCTAGTCTATTAATGTAAAGTGTGAAAAGCAGGGGCGCCAGAATGCGCACCTGTCTGACCTCCCTATTTACTTCCCAGGAATTAGTCAAGCTGCCATCTGTTTAATACCTTACTGCTGCTGTGGTGTTTTCATGAGCAGTATGTCTACTATTCTTATTCTACACACAGAAAAGTGACTCCACTCACTCAAGTCCATCTTTCCCTTCTTTTTGTTCAATAACAAAATTGTACTTCTACAGGCCGATTCATTGTATTTTGAGTCGGGAAGAGTCTGGACTAACTCAGGACACAGTTGGTATGGAGTTGGAGTCAGGAGGATCAGAATTGATTGATGGAATGACTCAGGGCATAGGCATGAGTGTGACTACTTTGATAAATGCCACCAGAAGAAAAATTCACTGAAACCAACCGATTTGGATGATGATGATGACTTTGAAGTGTCCGAAAGGCAAACGACAACCTAAATGTCTTTGTAGAGGTGTGGTGATGATGAGTGTGGTATGACTGACAGCGGTGCATTGGTTTAATTTTAACTTAACTGCGGTCTGGCTCAAATTTGAAGCTAAGTGGAGGTTGGGGGGGCTGTTGTCGGTGGTAACTTCTGGAAAGAGATTATTTAGACATGCTGTTTATGAAATTCTTTTTGTTGTTGTACTCCTTATGCCTTTTAACATGTTTTTATTCCTCCTTGACTTTTCAATATCCTTTTGTTTTTCCATCTACAGACCCTTTACCCTGCACCATAGTGGAAAAACAACTCATATTTACCTTACCAAACCGCATCCACAAGGCACCCAGGATTGACGGCCAGACAGTTCAAGAGGAATGCAGAGATGCAACTCCCAATTTGGCAACACATGCAGTATCTTTTTTTTACTCTTCAATCATTACGACTGTGCTGTATTGTTTATGTTTGCTTATTTGACTCCTACAGATATTTTAATTTTATTTGCTATCTTTCAAAGCCTGGTACAACAAAATATAATGTATGTAACTTGGGTCTCTGTGGGGGCAGATAGATAATCGGATAATTAATATACTGCCTTGCCTGTACTCATCATTTCCTTTTCTTCCCATGATAGATTTATGATGGTCAGCTTCCAAGATGAATGGTTGTCCATAGTTTGTCTTTGCCAAAACTTTCCCTAAAGTCCCCCTTCTCATCCATTCATCGAACTCCTAACCCTCTTCCCCAACCTGTGTGATTTAGTTGATCACACACTTGTTGGGGTGGATGTGGTGAAAGCAACATCAATTCAAGGACAGACAAGGCTAGAAGCTTAAGTCCTGCTCTATGCACTGTATAACTAACTATAGCCCACACTGCCATATATTATATTGCCCACGCATGCACAGACAGTATTCGATATTCAAATGTTTTACGAGGAACATAATCCATTATAATTGCCAGCATCATCATCCTTCCAGCACAAAGGTTATTCTTGTCCACTTCAAAAGTTCATAGCTCGAGCCAGCTTCAGTTTGTAACTTGTATTTGGCTAGCCCACAATTCTGTTTTAGTTTATTTGTTTTATTGCTTATCATGGTTTCCCGTTTGGCAGTCTTCTTCTTGTGTACTGTACTTCTACTAGTCGTTCTCTAGTCTCCCTCAGATCACTTTTTCATTTTCTTTTTTCTCAACTGCTACTGTCTCTACTACTACCATCTATCACCACCATGGCACTTTGGGAAACCAAACCATCACCATGCAGCCATTTCTTCGCCTAATCAGCAATCAAAGGTAAGAGAAGTTTTGGGTATGCAATAATGCATATACTATGGAAATTAATTAATTCACACACCCACGCCCTTTACAAGTCTATAGGGGTTTTAGTTTCAGACTGCATAGACTAGGAGGAGAGGAGAAGCACAAGTGACAGTACTACATCCATCTGTTGGTGTGTTACACTATCAGCAGATTTTAAAAACTAGCTGTGGCCCTGCAGCAAAGGAAACAATGTGAAGTAAGAGTAACCCCAAAAAAGATTTATATCATATGTAAAACTATAAATAATATATTCGCCAAACAAATATAAACTAGAAGGAAACTCACAACACCTGACCCACCCCTCTCCCTAACCCCAACCAATGTCCATAAAGCAAGTCCCCATAAATTGTTCATAAAAGCAAATGTCCATAAAAAAATAACAGAACCCCAACTCCCACATTTGCACCCTCTTCCCAACATGTTGCACCCACCAAAAATATTACTAAAAAAGGGGCAAGGGTGAAGGCTGAGTTGTAGTGGCGGGCTTGCCAGATCTTGCGCTCTAGTGCATGGAAGCACCCCTCCACCCTGGCCACAAGTCATGCCATCCAGAGGAGCATGCAGCGCTGACATTTTTTGCAGTAACAACAGGGGTGGGCAGCAGTGTTTGAAATGCAGAGGGCATCTGCCAGACCATGGCTCCATAGCACCAATGCAATGGGGGGGCCTGGCTGGGACCCAGGGCATTGGTGGCTGCAGCTCTTGCCTCTTCCTCCGCCAGAGCCACCAGCTGCCGATATTCGTCCCGGGTGGCCTCCAACTTCTATTGCCCGGGTCCTGGCTGCTAACTCCTGCCTGTAGGGTTAGGAAGGAGTAGCTATATCAAGAAAACTGTAACACAAAAGTATACACATAAATGTATAGTGGTACAATAGCACTAGCAGTACATAACATTTGTGGTATCCTCACTTCCTCGAGGCCAAAGATTTGGATGTGATTAGAGTTTCAGGCATTAAGCACTATGGAGTAGACAAGTATTCTTCTTCTTCTCTCTCTCTTATTTAGCTAAATTATTCATGTAGGCTTGCCAGCTCAGTCAGCTTGCACCCTAGACAGGTCCGTCCATGGAACACGGCGACCGGGAACACACAGAGGAGGGATGCCAAATCTAAGCGTACCGCTTGAATTTTAAAAAAGCAATTAGACTACTCTAGTTCCCGCCTTTTGGATCCCCTCCCGGTAGAATCTGACACTTACACGTGTCTAGTCTCTTTATGCTTTCACCATTGCGCTTCAGAGAGCGCCCACGTCCTAACCTAATCATATTCCCAACCCGGATCTGAGTCAATCGGGATTACTTACGCTGTGATCTTTTTTTTCGAGTCATACACAGGATTCACCGCTCCACTACATCAACATTTTATATTTACCGATAGATGCCTGGGTCTTTACCAGCCCTGAAGAGTCGTGTTGACTCCACTTTAGAACACGACGAAACACGTGTCGGCTGAATGTGGATCCAAATAAAACGTCTTTGGAAATTTTGAAAATACAAGATCTGCTGTTGTTCTTCACTTCATTGTCAATACTGTGTTTCATGCTATTTTACTGCCTTGTGGTTGCGAGAGCCTTGCTGTTTTCTCATTATTGAAATTCATTTGATTTTCGCTGAACGGTTTGGGTTATCCCGTTCGCTCTTCACGCACCACGCTACATACATTATTTTCTTACCACACTGTAACGTTTACTGTAGGCAGAGCGCCTTCCATCTGTACTGAATATAACCCTCACAGCTGTTTCTTGCACCCTAGACAGACATACACGTGTGGCAGACTCACGTCACATTACTTTGCTACTGTCTGCAGGTGGGGCAGCTTTAATACACAATTATCGGTTTTCTATTATGGCCATACTCTGTTAAATCAATGCCAAATGCTCAATTTCACTTTCAACCTGACTACTACAACAAGGCAGATGATTTGATTACTAATGTGAATGATGACATACGTCACATGATGATGTGAGGTACTACTATTGTTTGATTGTTGTATCCATGCAGCCGATGGGTCACGCATGGCTGACACAGTCGCAATGACATGGGTAGAGAGAGGTAGTCGGCCTAGGAGTCAGAGGGAGGCAATTGATGATGGATGGGTACATACACAATATATATGTTGTGCTTGCAAACTACTGTGAGTCAAGGGAGTATTCTGAAACACAACATCCCACTTTGAATCTAAAACCTTGAAAAAACAGTCCTGTTTATTCTTCTCCCCAGGGAGTTTCCCATTTATCATTGCATTGCTCTTCTAGCATTATTTTTATTCTTCACCCTTGGCTTTGCTACTCTGGCATGGTTTAATTTTCTTTTACATTCTCTTCATCCAATCTCCACCTACAAGGATTGAATACCAGCCATGCATCCCTCCATCGAAACATGGCTATCATTCTCAATCTCTGAACAGACCTTTCACCAACAACATGCATTTGACATTTAACCGCCACCCATGTGTCCTTGCTTGCCTTTGAGTTTAACCCATCACACCCCCCAGAGGATTCCTTTCACCCAAACAGTTTTACCCAGCCAGGCAGGCATCCTTTCTATCACCTTTCACCCATCCTTCAACCACCCATGCATCCTGTCAGCCACATACATATGCATCCTAGGCCCCCTTCCTTCTCCCATGCATTTTTCTCTGCCAGTAATATATTACATGTCACCCGTCCTTTCTCCTTCCATTCTTCTTTCCCTTTTCTATCAACCCATCAAGGTTGTCTGACTCTTAGTCTTCTTCATAAACTTTCTCTGCTGAATTCAAGACAGAAGAGGCCATTAGTTACTGTCTCATGATAATGCTAATGCTAAGTAAAGGGTGTCTTCTTTAACTGTTTACAACAACTTAGTCTCAACAGTACAGTGCACACCCTTGCAGTGAGTGTATTGTCAATAAGTAAGGAATAAGACTTACCACCGCCTGCCACTGCTGCTAGCACATCCCCTGCAGCTGCCACATCAGCAACCTCCTGAAAGGTGTCGCCTTAGCCGCTGGCCCCGGCCCTGGTGGTCGGTACGCCTAGAAAAAACCTTTCACACTTTCTAGATGCCAGATATGCCTCCCTCTATTTTTTTTCTCTAGCAACATGAAAATACAATACATGCACCACACATATCATTACAATTCAGGTGCTAGAGTAGACAGTATGCCCTATCAAAAATAATAAAATATCGGGTTGGGCATTTTCTTGGTGGAAACTGTTTGAAAGGCCTCTCAAGAATAGGACAACCCAAAGGACTGGACTCAATGGTTAGAGCTATTGGTGAATCTGAGGTTTTTTTAAAGAAAAAGAGTGGCCAACTAGGCTGACAATCAGACATGAGGTCTCTCTTGGTTGAGAAATATAATGGTGCCACCCCCTCCTCCTCATACTTCCTTCCAGTCATGGTGCACAATAATCAGTTGTTCACCATGAACTACTGCTAACAAAAATAGTTCTAAGCCTAGACGAGAAAAAGTAGAATACACCACTCTGGGTGGGTCCAATGTGACTATCATTTACTGATTGAGCATAGGAAAGTAACAGAAAGTAAAAGAAAGCCTTCTCATCTCAACAAACATGCGTAGAATACCTTACTTGGGCATGCAATCTGAACAGCAGAGTAGAAGTATTAGTACTAGTAAAAGTAAGGACCAATGGGTTCTCTGAGTCTTACAGTACACAATAATTATGGGGAGAGGGGAAGCTGACAGAAAAACCAGAAGAAAGAAAGCTACAGACAGACTAATACAGAGTCAGAGGCAGTTTGATTTGAAGTGGAAAAAAATAGACGCAAGAAATATAAATAACTAAGTTGTTAGGTAATGCAGGGATTGGCAAAAAATAAAATTAGGAAATAGAAATAATAGTTCTAAAGTAGATGCGGTAAATGTTAGGGAAATATATATTAGTATTAAGAGCAGAAGAACTTACTGGGGCCAGCAGAGCCATCTGCAGAGGACCACTCCTGCTGGGAGGCACCTTCAGGTCCCGCACCCGCCTCAGCAGACCCTGTCTTCTTCCTTCCCCTGGATGCTGATCATATAAGACATAATTAAAGAGAAAACAATTGATTGTTGTTAAATAAATATTAAAAAATTGCTCCAAAAAGACTTTTTGACAGGAAACAGCAGTTGCAATAACATTGACCTATCCTAAATCAGATCGACTAGTAGTAGATTATTATCTCCGTTGCAGACCATCCTATCTTTATTATTCCACAGTTCCATTCCGATCCATTAATACTAAACCTATGAAACCCCTAATTTGGAATGAATTGCAAACAAATTATATATGCTTCTAAGTTCTGATCTCATTTGCAATCACCTCAACCCTCTTTGATGGGCCAATTCACTAAGTTTGCATTTAGTCTTCTTCTTAAATGCATAGATTGACCCATGCATATTATTGTTATATTCACTCACTATACACACTATTAAAGGTTCTACTAAGGACTAAAGAGTCAAGGACTGAAGTCACGTGAGAGGGCGCTTCACGCAGGCCGCTAAATTACCAACTAACACTAAGTAACTAACTAACTAACTACCACTATCTTAGTGACAGGACAAAGGACAAAGGAAAGGAGTCTCTCTAGCCTGCATTACCTAACTTAAGTTCTCTAACCTTTCTTACATAATCAGCCCAGGTGAGTGCAAAGTTGCAAACAAGTAAGATTAGTAGCGCCAAGCACATGTCTGAAAAAATAACAATCACGTAATATAAGATTTTCAAACGTAGCTTATCTGCATGTAAGCAGCAGCATTCTTGCTATTTGGGGAAAATATAATATTCGCAATAACATAGAACATGCAAAAGTAATAATTAGCTACTCACCAAGCCCCGTGACCTCAACACCCAGCAGGTACAGCAGGTCCTGCACTCGGTCCAGGATGTCGGACCACCGGTGCGCCAGTTGGTTATGGGTGCGCTGGACCCCAGAGCAACAAAACACTGACCGGCGCACCCTCTCCCAATGCAGGTGACACTCCCGGATCCCGTACCTGGACCCAGGCCTGCCGCCTGCTGCTAGAGCTAAGGGTAGGTGGCGCTGCACAAAAAAACACAAGTGCAGCGACCTCCACCCGACCCGAGGCTGCACCCCTTCCAGGTGACACCTTCCGCAAGAAAGGTGGCTCTTCTATCCCAGGGTTGTACTCTGCGGCGTCTTTGCCAAGGTTCTGGGGATGCAGGGGTTGTAAAAGAAAATGCAGAAAGTAAAAAAATTCAGTCAGGAGAAGAAGAGAAGTATAAAAAAATAAAAAGCAAGTAATGAAAAACTGTACAAAAATGCACTAAAAACACACAAAAAGTAGAAAAAAACGTAAAATATACACTTAGGAAGAGAGACGGATAGATAATAAATAAAACAGATCAGAAAAAAAGGATTCAAAAGATATAGGGAGGATTAAAAAACAGGCCTAGAACCATAACAGACAAGAAAAACAAGATGGCTGCACCCATGGGCGACCGCGTGGTGAAGCTTGCGCGATATTACCCCCCGAGGACACAATCTGCATTGCTGAATGTCAGAAATGTCTTGCAAACAGGCAGAGCAAGCAACGCCGTCCACTCGTGGAACTCCGAGTAGCCTTGCATAGTTTTTTTACCGCTTTGCGGAGTTCTGCATAGCATGACTATGCGAACTCCACCCAGGCTTACAAATGACCAATATGTCTCATGTTAACTTAAGAGGTATAAGTTAGAATTTGTTGATGACAACTGCAAATCATGGTCTTAATATTATTGTGGGCCATAGCAGTTACATATGCAAGTACATAACTGCATAATGCCATGGTGAACCATAGTTCAGTGACTCTTAGCTTACCTGCATATTGAAAGCAGGTTGCTGGTTGAGTTGTTTCCAATTCATGGGTTGAAAGCTATGGATTGAGCTTGAGGGTGTGACCATTTTCTGGGAGCTATGCTGGGATGTGGGCGGTGCAGTTGGTGAGTAAAGAGTCATGTTTTCAATTGCCTTAGTAGGTTTATATGTTCCTTGTGTTTATAATGTTGGCTGGTAGAGAGTCTCATAGCTTGAGAGATTGTACTGAGAAAGCACTGATTTCTGTGAATTTCTTAAACTAAAGTGTTATGATGGTAAGTGGTGCAAGCCTGAAGCACAGTCTATGGTATGGTTTGAAATGCTTGTATTTTACTTGTATGTATAGCTGTTCTTTTCCTTGGGAAGCTCTGTGGATAATGCAGAGTGGCTTCAAGACGGCCCTTCTAGCTATAGGTAACCAGTGAAGCAATTACAGGACTGGAGTCTTGCATTTTCTTAGGTGAAGGCAGAGAAAAAGCCTTCCAGTAGCATTTTGGATAAGTGCATTTTGTGTATGATGAATGCGAGTCAAGCTTGGAGATTAGGAGTGTGAGGATGGCTTGCAATTTATTTTGGTATGCAAGGTTTAGCAAAATGTAACTTAGTGTTGTCATTGAGCAGACGGTACTCTTTGTATTATTGCTAACATGCAGTATCAAGTATAGGTGTGAACCTAGGGTTACTCCTAGGTTTCTAACTTTTCTTGTTGCTGTAGGGTCTTTAAGGATCACATGCATCCACCTAAAAACCCGTCGCAAACAGGCAGATTCGCAGAATCTGCCCCTTTGCAACTGGTATTTTTGCATTTGGGATGCATCATCCCAAATGCAAAAATCGCAATTTAAGGAATCGCGATTGTATTTAAAGAATTGTGCATGCAATTCCCATTCATCCTTATGGATCTATAGGCCCATAGGAATGAATGGGAAGCCATTCCTTAATTGTGACTCACAATTTGCGAGTCAGAATTAAGGAATGAGTAGGAATCTCAATTATTTTTGTGATTCCTACATGCATAGACAATTGCGATTCCTTATTTGCGATTCCTTAATAATTGCAATTAAGGAATCGCAATTGCCTATGTTGATGCATGTGAACCATAGTTCCTTAGGCCATATGGTGGGAGGCTGGTACTTTTGCCATTTTCTACAGGACGTAATCTCACTCTTTGCGATATTGACCTTCAGATAGTTGGTCATCATCCATGTGTTTATGGAATGGAGGCAGTCATCAAGTTGTGATCTGCCTTTGGGCGCCCTATTTTTAAATGATTTGAGTGTCATCTGCATAGTGGATGGATTACATCTAAAATTGATTTGAGTCATTTTGGCTATAGTAACTTTAGAAGCATAGCTTGTGAATAGAAACGTGCATACTCTTTGGTGGGTGGGTGTTTGGATTTGAATGTCATACCCTAATTTGATTGGATTTAGAGTTTTCTAGAGTGCCCAAATGTCCATGGGTGTCTTAGCGCTAAGCATAATTATATGTTAAAACATGATCAGAAAGAAAGGAGTACTATAAAGAAAATGAGAACAACCAGGTTTTCAACAGCTTCCGAAAAATGGGAAAATTAGCCTAACTTTGAAGGTGTAAATGCATTCTGTTCCACAGGTTACAAGTGGAGTAGATGAAACTACGACCACCCCAAGTTGATCTTTTAACTCTCAGTGTGATCACGAAGCATAAAAAGGCTGGCCGCAAACATCTTTTTGGAGAGTACCATCTAAATTTACTTCTAAGGTACTCTGGTCCTGAATCATGTGATGCTTTATGAGCCAGGTGTCAGGATTTAAAGGCAATCCTTTTTCTGGCCTGAAGCCAGTGCAGCTCAGTCAGTGCATTTGTAGCTGACTTAAATGTAGGTATTTTCGTAAGTATTCAACAGGCTGTGTTTTGCAACATCTGGAGCTTTTTTAATGGTTTCTGTTTAATACCAAGGTAAAGAGAATTGCAATAGTTCAATCTAGTTAGGACTAGGTAGATGGGCACTGATTTTTGCAAGCCTGGTGGGATGAAAGGGAAAACCTTCCTTAATAATCTTATTATATAGAAGCATGATGAAGACAATGTATTAATCTGTTTCATAAAAGATAGATCATCAACAAATAATACACCCAGATGTTTTACTTTAGAAGCTGGTAGGGGAAGAGGGCCAAGGGACTGAGGCCACCACGCTTTATACCAGTACAAAACATCTTTGCCAACCAGGAGGACCTCTGTTTTCTGACAGTTCAACTTTAGACAATTACTACTCATCCAGCTAAAAATAGCTTTGATGCACCTATTAAACCATTCATCAACCTCCTCCATATTGCTAGGGATTGATACAACTATCTGGGTGTCATCTGCATAAGCTACAGTGGCAAAGCCTAATGGGTGAATTAACTTGTCCAGAGGGGCCACATAAATGTTAAATAATGTGGGCCTAAGGGGCAACCTCTGGTTAACCCCGCAAGGCAGGGAGAAAGGTTTAAACTTAAGGATGACCTCTTGCTCATGGTCACCTAAAAATAAACAAAAAAGCTCTAGAGCTAAGCCTGTAATCCCTTCCTCTGCCAATCGTTTCAAAAGGTCCGCATGGCTGACCATGTCGAAAGCCATGGAGAGGTCCAAAAGAACCACTACAGCTTTTCCCCAACTGTTAAATGTAGATCTAACCTCTTCTGAGACTACCAATAAAGTAGTCTTGGTGCAGTGACTAGACCTGAAGCCAAATTGCACTGTATTCAGGTGTGATTTTTCTCTAGAAGTTCTAACAGGATTTTATTTAGGTATTTCTCAATAAATTTGGCTGGAAAATGTAACCGCAATATAGGTTAATGGTTGATCTCGATCGTCACATCAAGGGAAGGGTTTTTCAGGAGAGAAATGAAAAATGAAATGAAAATACTTTATTGTATAGTTAATTAAAACCATTACAAAGATACAAATTTGATAATGTCTTAAAAACACACAGAGAATTTACACTAATGTGAAATGATAAAATTTAAAAATTGGAGGTAAAAGCAAGTGTCTTAATGAGGTAAAAAATAAAAATTCCAAGTTCAAGGTTTTGCCAATGTCATTTGCTTTTTCTCAAAATACTCGATAAATTTGATTGATCTACAAATGAATTGCGGGTCTGCGGTGCATAATGTTTGTATAATCGCAGACCTACAGGTACGTATTTCAAACTGCAAGAACTTGGATTTCAACCAATTCCGACGTTCCTGATTAAGAGCCGGGCAGATGCAAATCAGGTGGATAAAGTCTTGTCTTGCTGCACCGCATAGCCCGCACCCTTCACTTCCTTGGGGCTTCCACTTAGGATGCTCGGCATTGGTTGGCAAACAACCCAACCTTATATTAAGATATTTGCGTTTGATATAAGGCGAGAAGGCCAGGTCCAGGAAGTGCGCCGGCACTTGTTTTTTGTATGATTGGATAGTCATCCAGGCATGTGACCGGAGACTGAAAGCTATTTTGTCGTCCAACAATGAGTGTTTAATGGCTGCCTTCCTGACCACCTGTTTGAATTGAGATACCTGGAGCTTGGATTCCCAAAGTCAAGCCAGGTTTGTTGATTCCATTGACTTTTTAAGGTACTTGGCATAGTTTGAGTTTGGACATTTGATGATGGTTTCCGACATAATACGATAGATCAAGATCTCTTGGTGCATCCAGACATTGTACCAGAATTTTATGGTCTCATACTTCCTCAGTAGCACTTGGGATTTCAGGCCAAGTTCCAGTCTAACCTGGGCCGGGGATGCTTTACTTGGTAGCGCGAAGACACGTTTATAAATTTTCATTTGCACTGTATCCAGAAGTTGTGCACTCTTGCCATGGTGTAATATGCTCCCGTAGGCTATCGTTGCTATGAGTTTAGCTTTCATTATTGTTAACAATGGCGAGACCAAAGGACCTTTGAGTTCGGTAGCTAAGCTCATAAAGGCGTGCATTAGGGCCATGCCCTTCTTTTCCATGCTGTTGAGTTGTGCCTGGAAATTGAGACGCTTATCCAGTAGTATCCCAAGATACTTGTAACTTCCAAATGCTTCCAGTTTGACATTGTCTATGGTAAAAGTTGGTGGTGGTTTATGGCGTCGGGTTATGACCATGGTTTTTGTTTTCGCGCTATTTATTTCTATCATGTTCTGTTTTGTGTAGCGAGTCAGCTCCTGTAGTAGCCGATGCAGGACTATTCGAGTCTGGCTTAACAGGACCACATCATCGGCATAGGATAGGTGTGTTACACAAAGCGTGCCCAGCCGAGGAGGATGAGCATTGATCAGATCAAGCCTTGGTGTTAAATCGGCCATAAATAAATTGAAGAGGTGGGGAGCCAACACACAACCTTGCTTCAGCCCATCAAAGGTGTGTATTTTCCTGGTTAGCCTTTGCCCAATATTGATTTTTACCTGCATCCAGGTGTTGCTATACAGGTCGATGATTGGCGTTAGGATTGACTCCGGCAGACCCTGCTTTTTCAATTTGGCCCATAGCAGATTCCTATTAACACGGTCAAATGCCTCTTTAAAGTCGACAAAACAGGTATATAATTCCCGGTGGTTAAGTAGACTGCTTTCGCCGATCATGCTCAGCGCCATTGCATCAGCCATTGTACCAGTTCCGCGGCGAAACCCTGTCTGATTTAACGGGATCTTGCTGTTCCTGTCCGACCACTGTATCAGATTGGCTAGCACCAGGGATGCATAGTATTTTGCCTCTGCATCAATCAAGGCAATTAAGCGGTAATTTGTTGGATTTTTGCGATCACCGCCTTTATAGATGGGGTTGATAATGGCACCCCTTCAACTTTCCGGGGCCCGACCAGAGTTGCTAATTGACCGGAATAGGAGATTAAATTTGCTTGCCCAGAATTCAGGGTCCTCTTTATAAATCGCCTGCGGGATGCCATTTGACCCCGGTGCACTCTCTTGCTTGCCTTTCTTAATTATAGAACATATTCATTGGATGTCAGCTGACCAGGTGGATTGGTCCAAACCCTCCACGCAGTTGAGCGTGACACTGTGACTGGAAAAGGATTTGCAATCCTTAATCCTGTTTCTTGTAATTTCAGGTGCTGTTGTACTCATCATGGCCTGGAGCTCCACTGGTTTTACCGCGAATGTGTCAATTATGTGTTGGACCCAGACGTTTCCATGTCATGCTTGTGGGTTGTGCTGATCTGTTAATTGCATTGATTTGCACCCAGAACGCCCTGGAGTCTGCTTTTTTAGTATTAAGCATCAGTTTGGCCCAGAAGTCATCGTATTTGTTCCTTTTTTCCATCCATACTAGCTTTTTGTATTCTTTCCTAATCAACCGAACTGCTTGCCAGGTACTTTGCTTTGTTCTTGAACCTTGTACCCGTCTTGTAAGCTTTTGAAGATGTTTCTTCATAGCAAGAGTAGTTGTTGAGAATTTGGTTTTGGTCATGGGAATGCTCTGCCTCCTGGCCTTGGTGCATGATTTTGGCAATCTTTCCAGGAAGTTAACCCAGGTTTCTGAACAAAGATCATTCTCAACCATGACCATTTGTAATAAATTCTTGGCACCCAACGCTATTTGGGATAGTGTTTTGCTTGTCCACTTAAGCCATTTCAGGCTGAAGGTTGATAATTGTCCTGGTATTTTTGGAGCCATTGTATACCATGGGGAGTTTAATTTCATTTCAATATGTTGCATGGAGAGGAATAGGATAGGAATAACTACATATTTTTTCCATTCTTTAGGAAGGCAGCCCTCCTTGATAATATGATTGAGTAGTATTGTGAGGGCTGGAACTATCTTATCAGCTACCTCATGAACCACCCTGAGAGGACTAGGATTGGAGGAGGCTCCTGACTTTGTTTGTCTGATCAACTGAGCCACTTAGTCAACTGTCGGGAGGGGTAAAATTCCAAAGTCCTTCATGAATGGTACTCAACAGTGGGGATTCATTGCATTCTTTGCCTGGGTTAAGAAAAGTACTAGAGGATATAAATTCACTGTAAACTGTCTCTACTTTGTTTTTGAAAATTGTTGCCAGGTGATCACAGAAAGCCTGACTTTAAGGGGAACCATTTACAGAAATAAGGTTCACAGGTGTCTGAACAGTTTTGTAGAGCTCCTATGATGAGCTCATCGGGAGGTTGATTTTCTCAGTGAAGTATTTCTTTTTTTCCTCCATAATAAGTGTTTTATAATCCTGAATTAGACATTTATAACTAGCTTTTTTGCTTTTATCAGAATCAGCTCTCCACATTTTTGCTTTTGACATTTCCATTTCATATCTCTCAATTTAAGGAATACGAAGGGTCCGTAAGATTTTTACTAAATGTTTTCATGTATTACTGGCACCAAGTTAAAAAAATATATATCTTTATTGGCATGTTTGGAATAAACACATTTTGCATGTACAGACATAGTTGCAATATCCACTATCTGATGGCCTTGCCTAACTCCGTAAAGTTACTTAATCGTAGATCCAAATCTACTCATGAGGATGGCATTACAAAATACAATCTATGAATGCCTCACTATTTTATGTACTTTTATCTATGTGTACTTGAGGGAGTTACATACAATCAAAAAGCAAAGATATACATCAAAGAAACATTAGTATAACATTATATCTTGGTCTCTATGAAACCCCAAAATGGTGTGTCAGAGTTGTCGGTCGCGTATGACCGGCGAACTACAAAATTGTCTGTCTCCGGCAAACATGCATTAGTGGGAGCCGGGCGGGGAGCCCAAATGCTCACGGATCCCGAGCAGAGACGCTTTGCGTTTCTGCTTCGGGATAGAGAGTAGTTCTTCCGGGTCTTACCTGCACTTCTGGGTACCTGCTTGAATTGGCATCGGTGTCCATCTCATCGGATCGGCTTTTCCTCTCCTGGCTCTGTACTTTTTGTCCGGTACCCTGCTTGAATTGACGGTGGCGTCCTCATCGGATTGGCATTTCATCTCCTGGCTCTGTACTTCTTCTCTGCAGCCTCTGGTGAAATCCTTACCTGAAATAAAGAGTAAAACAGATGAAAGCTGCATAATTTGTTTATGGTAACCGCGCTTTAGCTTTAGTGCTGAGTATACTAATTGATATTTCTTGCATCTTTTTCTACTTATCGGACATGGGCTCCGAGTTTGTGGAGGTTCGCTTTTTGATTTCATATATAGTTCTATAGAATCCTAAAAGGTCAAGGAAAATTGTTAGATCATGAAGATATGGTGAATGCCACAAGATGCATTATTTTGCGTCAGAGAGAATCTTATATTGGAATATATATTGTCAGCCACTACATATTTTTAGGTGGGCTTCTGTACAGCTTTTCTTCTGCATAATATTTTATTATTTATTTTGTTTTAAAATTTCTAGAGCGCACAAATACCTTACGGTGTCTCGGCGCTAGTGTATGCAGATTACGAGGGTTGCGAAGAGATGTTACTGGTTAAAAAGCCATGTTTTAAGATGTTTTCGAAAGGAAAACAGCGAGGTGAGTTCCTTAATCTGGGGAGGAATCTGGTTCCATAGTTTTGACGCAGCCACTACAAAACGTCTGTCTCCCCATGTTACCTTTTTTGTTGGAGGAATTTGGAGCTGTTGGGCCGTGGATGACCGCAGTGTTCGACTGGGTTTGTATATTTGGAAAGCGCTTTTGAAGAAGTCGGGACCATTATTGTTCAAGGCCTTGTGGGTAATGCACATGGCCTTGAACTTTATCCTGCTTCTTTTGGGTAGCCAGTGTAGCTCTCGAATTGTAGGAGAGATAGAGGCGTGTTTTGGTATCCCCATAAGGATCCTTGCAGCAGCATTTTGAACAAGCTGTAGCTTGCTCACCACTTGTTCCTGTGCATTAAGCAGTAGGCCATTACAATAGTCCACCTTGGATAGTACCAAGGAAGACATTAGAGTTTTACCAGCAGTGGGAGGAAGAAAAGGGAGCAGTTTCTTCACCATTCTCAAAGTGAAAAAGGAGGCTGAAACCACGGCATTGGCGTGACTGAGGAACGTAAGCTTACTGTCAAAAAGCACGCCCAAGTTATTCACTTTGGCTACTGGCAGAGGAGGCATACCCAGTTCTGAAGGCCACCAGACCGGAGACCAAGACGGAGTCAGTTCGCCAAAAACCATTACCTCCGTCTTGTCGGAATTTAGCTTTAAGCAGTTCCGGTTCATCCATGTACTGATAGCCTTCATGCCTGCCTGAAAATTCGCTGCCACAGCTTCTCCGTTTTTGTGTATCTCCAGGACCAGCTGTGTGTCATCGGCATACGATGTTAGCCCTATGCCGAATGACTTGATTACCCTCGCCAAGTCCGACACGTAGATGTTGAAAAGTGTCGGACTTACCGAGGAGCCCTGGGGGACACCACAAGGGAGAGAGAAATCAGGAGAGCTGAAATTTCCCATCTTCACGGACTGTATCCTGTTGGCCAGAAAGGATGCTAGCGTTGCTCTGGCCCTGCCCTGGATGCCGAGGGCGGCGACACGGTCGATCAAGATGGAGTGATCGACCGTGTCGAAGGCCGCGGATAAATCCAGGAGTATTAAGATAGCGGCGCCGCCCCTATCCATGATGATCCTGACCTCCTCTGCCGCTTTTATCAGAGCAGTCTCCGTCCCATGGCCCTTCCTAAACCCGAACTGCGTGTTGTCAAGCAGATCGTTCTGGTCAATAAAGGTCGACAGCTGTTGGTTCATTACCTTTTCGATTATTTTTGAGGGATAGGGGAGAGAGGCAATTGGACGGTAGTTTTTGGGCTCTGAGGGGTTTAATGCGGGTTTTTTCAGAAGGGGTGTTACAGTTGCCTTTTTCCAGATTACGGGAAACACACCTGTCTGAAATATGGCATGACAGATGTTAGTAAGTACTGGGGCTATTAGGTCGGATACTGATTTGATGATACGTGGGGGGCAGGGGTCCAGTGGGGATCCTGACTTAACAGTGTTTATGAGTTCCATCATGGATAAAGGTGGTATGTAAGCCTCTAGGATTGGTTTTGATGACCGAGGAAAAGTCTCAGAGGAGACTGTATCTATGGACGATGTTGTGGTAAATTTATCGAAAATATCGCTAACCTTGGCCTGAAAAAAGTCCGCCACCTTGTTGCAGAATATTTGGGACGGTTCAACGGAGGGTGGGGCAGGAGGATTGGCTAGGTCTTTTACCACCTGGTACAGTTGTTTGTTTGAATTGAGAGCGTTTTCTATTTGTGTGCTGTAAAAGGCACATTTTTCCGCAGTGATCAGCTTTCTGTAGCTAGTCAGTGCGTTCTTATAGGTCTCTCTGTCAAGGTTAGCATAATTCCTGCGCCAGCGCCGCTCCAAATTTCTGCAGCGTTGTCTCTCGAGCCGTAATGACTCCGAGAACCAAGCCGCAGAAGGTTTGACGCGATTTGGCTGCATTTTTTTATTGGGAGCTAAGTGATCTAATGCCTCAAGTAGCCAGCGTTGATAGTTCTGAGAAGCTTCGTGAGGATCGGGTCTATCTTCGGGTATCGAAGACGCCAAGATGTTGTGTAGGGCAGTGACATTGATATTTTTCCAGTCGCGACATAGGATCGAGGGACAGGTGCTAGTGGAGGGGTTCTTGAGGTATTTAACTGAGATTGTAAATTTAACAGCTAGGTGATCTGTCCAGGTAAGAGGGAGCACTGTGGAAATAGTAATGTGAGCATTATTGGTGAATAAGGCATCTAAAGTGTGCCCAGCTTGATGGGTGGCTGTAGTGACCTGCTGTTCTAAGCCGGCGGCCAGAAAGTCAGAGATCAGCGTGTGCGAGTCCTTATCATTATCATTCTCCAAGTGGAAGTTAAAATCTCCCAATATGGTGTAGTCCTGATTGGCAGCTACTGGTTCTAATAAAGGATTAAGTGATTTTAAGAAGAGCGCACGTGAGGTGGGTGGTCGATAGAGGAGGGTTCCTTTAAAAGTTTGTATAGGAGAAAGGGAAATCGTAAAGGCAAGGGCTTCCGCGCAGTTGTAATCAAGCGGTTCGGTTTTTATGGCTAGCTTAGTTCGATGTATAATGGCCAGCCCCCCCCCTCTTTTCCCTGACGATCTGTCTAGTCTTGTAACTTGATAGCCAACTGGAGTGGCGATGTTAAAATCCAGGCCAGATGCAAGGTCTGCCCAGGTCTCGGTGATAAACATGACGTCGATATCTTGGCTGGTTATTAGTTCTGCGACGTCATTCCTGTGTTTTATAAGAGAGCGTGTGTTTATCAAAATGCAGCTTATATATTTAGCACTATCATCTCCTGGAAGTGCGACCGAGGGGTGCTGGGAGATGGATGATGTGGTTGTGAAAGCGCAATTGGAGCAGACGTTGTGTGAGAAGTTATACAATGACCCGAAATCAAAGTGGGTGCATTTCCTGTCATGAAATCAATTTCCTATATTCAGAAGCTGTGACCTGGAATAGTTAATCACCTTAGAGGTTTGTTGGGAAGAGTGGTGGGCAGAGGAAGTGGCACGCAGCGCGGTCCCAGCGCGGACTGGCGCAGACTGGCACCCCTTTGGCGCGGCTTCGGCGCGGAGACGGCGCTCCCGCTGCGCTCTACCGCTGCGCTTCCGGGTGGCCATTTTATATCCTGAGCCCCGCCCCCAGCTGAGACACTAGCTCCGTTATGATTGGAGAGCCAGCGCTGAGGCGCAATGGAGCTGACCCTGCCCTTCAAGCAAACGGCACAGAGCCGCGATGGAACGGGGCTAAGGGTGGGAATAGTACAACACAAAGGGTGAGTTAAACGAGTGGTTTTTTAAAATATACAATTAGTGATTCAATTGCATAGGTGATAGATACGTTTTTAAAAGCACATGCAGTCAAGCGTTTCACAATGGCCGGTAGCATACAGAGGAGGGTCCCCTCGCAATCTGCGCTAACACAACAAACAAAGACAGAGAGCTGCCACCACCCTGCTAGTTAGTCGAGCGGCTCGATGTTGCTTCGACTTATATCCTGAGCCCCGCCCCCAGCTGAGACACTAGCTCCGTTATGATTGGAGAGCCAGCGCTGAGGCGCAATGGAGCTGACCCTGCCCTTCACGCAAACGGCACAGAGCCGCGATGGAACGGGGCTAAGGGTGGGAATAGTACAACACAAAGGGTGAGTTAAACGAGTGGTTTTTTAAAATATACAATTAGTGATTCAATTGCACAGGTGATAGATACGTTTTTAAAAGCACATGCAGTCAAGCGTTTCACAATGGCCGGTAGCATACAGAGGAGGGTCCCCTCGCAATCTGCGCTAACACAACAAACAAAGACAGAGAGCTGCCACCACCCTGCTAGTTAGTAATATTTACTCATTATTCTTCAACTCAACCTTTCTCCTTTCTAGACAGCCAACACCTTTTCTCTTACATCAATTATCAGAATCCTTGGAAGAAGGGAGTAATTCAGAAAGATATAAGCACGCATAAAATAGACTTAAATGTAGGAGTAGAAATACCTTGCATACTTACCTCATTTTTTGTCCTTTCTCTTAACAGAGACTTCTCTCGGCTGACTGGTTCTGTCCCAACAACGTGGGATCTTTAGTTTTTTCCTCTCCTTGTTTCCTTCCTTCTTCCCTGGGTTACCATTGGTACTTAGACTTAGTTTGGTACAATAGGTGACCTGGGGAGGTTGAGGAACTTTCATAATTTGCATGGCGTTCCTGTGGAAACATGAGTAAACTTGACAGTGTCTCCTAGCAGCTCTGCCGCCCAGCGTCATGCCTATATCTGTTTCCATGAGGGAAAAATCTGTTCAGCTCAAAATATCGGATCCGTGTGAGCCCCCTAGCGAGTGGGGGGGAGTAAAAAAGGCAGGCAGGGACTCCCCCTACTTACTTCTCATCTTAATGCTACTTATGGTTTCCCGGACTCAGAGTTGTTGTCAACTATTGCCCCTGAAGTCTCTATATCGCTTCCTGAGCCTGCTTCATGTCTGGCTTCCCAGGCTCTCAACACTTCAATCCATAGATCCAACAGGGGACCCTGGGGAATCCCTCATGCATATTCCCTCTGGAGCGCCCTCTGCTCCGCCCTGAGCCAGGTATCTCCATTATTTTCCCTTGCTGTTATTGCGGGACCTGTAGGTGTCTTCCATTGGAGTGCTATATGTTGCCTCGCTAAAACTAATGCTAAATCTGCAAATCTGTTACCCACTTTCTTAGCTTTTGGTCTGGGGAACAGTCCCAGCAGGCACATCTCTGCTGTGTTAGGAAGGGTGCAAGCCAGGGTCTTGTTAACCGTGTTCAGAACTGTCTCCCAGAATTCCCAAGGCGTGCACACTCCCAGGTCATGTGGAGAAACCCTGCGTCACTCTATCCACATCTGGGGCAACCAAGGACCTCCCCTCAGTGCATAACATTCAGTCTATGACGGGTTAATAATACCATATGGATATAATTGAACTGAATGACCATGAAATTGGAGTTTCTGGACCACCGTTTCAGGCTCCCCAGGACCAGGTTCCATTCCTTGTCAGCAAATCCCTTCCTATTATTTCCCCCCACTTTTCTGGCATCCAAACTAGGGGTTCTATCACCATGTCCAACAGCACTCTGTACAGCAACTTTATTAAGTGTTTGGCTGCCCCTAGAGTTGTCAATGCCTGTAGGACACCATGTGTTTGTGGTTTCTGCTGGCCATTCTGCCATAGTCCCTAAACGTCCTTGTAGTTTAATGGTATGTCAGACATTGCCGGCAGGGTAGATCGTATTGCGATAAGAAATCATCTAGAGGCATCAACATCCCCATTTAGAAACAGTCTCCCACTGTTGTGATCCCAGCTGCCGTCCATTCTGACATCCAAGCCCTCATGTACGAGGCCAGTGGGATACCGGGTCGGAGCCCAATCAAGGGTAGGTCCGGTGCATAAGGATGGATTCCATTTGTATGCTGGAGGCACCTACTCCAGCAGAATAATGCAGTTTGCAATAGCACGTCTGGCTTTGAGATAATTACCACCAGGTGTAAGAGCTTAGCCCACAACCACCCCTGTTTATGACTCCCCCCGCCCCAGTAGCTCAAGATTCCTTCCATCTAACCACTGGGCCAGTCATTGAAGATGGGTGGCCAGAGAGGACAGCTCAAACTCGAGAGCACCCAATCCCCCCTCCTCTGGTGCTCTCTGTAGCATCTCCTATGAGACTCTATTCTGCTCCCCATTCCATATCAGTTCCGGGAGTAAGTGGTTTAAACCCGAAAACCATGGGGGCACTACTACCACAGATAGGTTTACAAAATAATATTGGAGCCCAGGAAGCATAACCATTTTTACAGCGTTATGTGGGCAGTCACATTGAGCGCCAAAACTGGATAGATGTTTTTAAAGATCTCATCGCCAGGTTCAGAACGCAGTCTTTCAAGTCCTGTAATCCATGGAATACCTGTATATCTAAGTACTTGGAGGAGTGGGGGGACCAAGTCAGTCCCTCAAGAAGATCTGCTGGGTGGGAGCCGTCACTCACCAATGGGAAGACGTGAGTCTTGGCCTTATTGAGTCTATGCCCTGCCAGTCCAGCATGCTTATTCCTCATAGCCAGTGCCTGTTCCACCCCTCTACCACCGTCTCCCAGATATAACAGTAGATTATCGTCGTAGAGGGAGAATACATGCATCCTCCATCCTAGGCACATGCCATGGAGGTGTCCCCACTGTCTGAAGACTGCCCCTTGTGGCTTTATTTCCAAAGCAAACAACAGTGGGGACAGTGGACATCTCTGCCTGGTACCTCTATATATAGTGTACAAATGCGATATCACCCCATTCATCCTAACGCGTGCAGTTGGGCGCATGTATAATAGTTTTACCCACCTGATCCATCCCTCTCCTAGGCCCATGCGTTCCATTGTGGTATAGGGGAAGTCCCATCTCACCGAGTCAAATGTCTTTTATAGGTCTATTAACACGATAAGAGCCTCTGGGTAGCGGCTCCGGTTGGTTTTGTGCATGACATGAAAGAGTCGCTGAAGATTACCAGAAGTGGACGTGGTCGATATAAATCCATTCTTGTTCTCGTGTATAAGATGCATCATGTGAAGCAAGAGTTGTGAGACCAAAACCTTGCTAAGACCTTTGAAGTCAACATTGAGCATTGAGAGGGGATGGAAATCCAATGCTCATACCTCCAATTCTTTTGTCTTCAGAAGGAGTATAACCAGGGTATTTCTGGTAGAGGGCGGCAGCTTTCCCTTATTCCATGGCTCCACGTACAGTGCTTCCAACTTTGGAGCCAGGGCCTGCACATATGTGGAGTCAAATTCCACTGGCAGACCATCCGGTCCCGGAGTCTTCCCCCGGCCATCTCTTTGAGTGTAGCACAGATTTCCATTGTAGTCACCGGCCCTCCCAGATACTCCCATAGAGTAGGTTCCAATGTCTCTAGGGGTAGAGGCAGTAAACAAAAATATCAACTAAGCTCTCACACAGCTGTGGACTCGGCTCACCATACAACCCTGTGTAGTTGTCACTAATTGTTTCATTTACTGCATTGGAGGTGTACAGTTCCGCACCCTCCACTGACCTGATCCGAATAATGGGGGCACCCCTTGTTTTAGGGTGCACAAGCCATGCAAGCAGTCTACCCCCTCTGCCCACCTCGTGTCTGGTACGTACACAAGTCCAAGCATCATAGCCATTCCAACACCTCATCTTGTTCTCTCCTCGAGTCTTCCAGTCTTTTATGCGTATCTGCATTAGCAGCCAGTTGGGCCCACCGTCATGGAGTTTAGCCTCTAGTGTGTGAAGCTAATTCAAGATTTCTTTCCTCATCCACACTTTTCGGCCCAAGCAGTGTCCTCTCACCACCACCATAAAGGCTTTCCATTCCACAGTCCTAGAGCTGGTTGTATCCTGGTTAAACTAGAAATACTCAGAAACCGATGTCTGTAAAGCGGTTCGGAAGCATGTATTTTCTAGGAAAGCAGGGTCAAGCCGACAAGTGGGAGTCAAGATGGGTTCTGCCAAGGGGCGAACATGAATTAATAATGGATTGCGATCTGACAATGTACGCCCCAGATATTCTGTGTGGGTTACAGTGAGTCCCAGATGGGCCCGAGAAGGTATGCATGTCTAATCTAGTATGTAAGCTGTAGAGGTGTGACTAGTGTACCATTTAACGAGGAGGTCGATCTGTTTAGGTGAATATCGGCCATGCAGTTAAAGTCTTCCCCTATCAGGATGTCTGTTGTATCTAGTACGGAGAGGGGTGCTGACAATTGCCCTAAATATTTCACCTGGTCCTAATTCGGGGCATAGATGCTTCCCAGAGTGATCACTTTGCCCAGTAACCTGCCCTAGACCAGGAAATTGTGGCCCTCTGGCTCTGTAACGGAGTGGACCACCTCAAAAGGGCTTCCAGCCCTGATCCACACCAGCGTCCCCCTCGAGAACGCAGAATAGGTAGTGGGGTATAGTTGACTATGCCATTTACGTCATAGTCGTGTCCCCTTTTTGAGTGTGAGGTGTGTCTCCTGTAGCAGCACTATATGTGCCCCACTCCATATGAGGTACCTATGTATTTTGTGGAGCTTAGATGCTGACCCCACTTCCCTTCCCTGACACCTCTGCTACCAAGTTATCTTTACAACTGTATATGTCCCCATTAGAGGCTGGAGTTGGGAACGCAGGGCCCTCATTTTACCATCGGTTGAGCATCAATCACCTTGAACGCTGCTAAATCATGTCCTTCGCTGTTTGCGGGGTCACCACTGGGAGCACCATCTCACTCTAGGCCAAGTCCCAGGTGTCCAATTCCTCAGATTTGTGGTCTGACTTTCCAGAGCCACTACCCCACCCGTGGCACCAAAACCTCTGCAACTGCCTGTAGTGCCGCCAATCTTTCCTGCGCTGGATGAGGAAGGTTTCTGCAGCAGGGTCCCTCTGGCCAATCGACATATCCGCTTCTCTTTCGGCCTACTCGCCACTTCAGGCTTTGGCGCTGGTGCACCTGTCCGATATGTCTCAAGCCAGGACCATAGGTAGTCTGGAGATTCATAGAAATGTGTTGCCCTATCCAGAATTACCTGTAGTTTCGCTGAGAACAAAAAGGAATACTGAATTCCCTCTTCTTGCAGTGCATTCTTGGCCTCTAGGACAGGACGTCCTCTGGGCTTGAACTTTTGCCATGAAGTCTGAGAAAATGGACACTTTACTATTACCAATTACATAAGGCCCATATTACAAGCGCTATAGATTAAGATGTCACGCTCCTTGTAGTGCAACAGGCTTGCCCCCACTGGGTGAAGGGGTGCCCCTGCACCAGGGGGCATGAGGGCACTCTGTGTGTCCTTTCCAGTGCAAAGAACTGAGTGAGCAGGCCTGAAGCCACCATATTCCATAGCCACTTTTCAAGAAGCAACACCATGTCTGTGCCCTCAGGAATTCCCATCATGTGGGTTTTGTCCTTCAGTGTCCTCTGCTCACCTTTCAAGGATCGACACCCTTGTAGTTAGGTCCTTCAATTTGTGGGATGATGCAGGGTCCAGCTGCAGGACCTCAATTGCTTGTTTCACTTCCTTCATTCTGTCCACCAACTTATGGTGCTCTGCCTGTAACAGGCCCAGGAAGACAGAAACAGCTCCTTTATCCTGCTGAAGTGTGCTATCGTGCCGGCTATGGCAGCAAGCTCCTTAACCAGGTGCACATGTATTGACTGATCAGCAGCCGCTTGCTTCTTCGCCCAAGATTCATCGGATGTGTGGGGAGGCTCCCTCCCTCTGGAGACACACTCCCCCGTTTCAACCTCAGCTTGCCCATGATCATGGGCTCCCACTCTTCTCCAGGCCACACAATAGAGAGGGCACAGGTCAGCAACAGACCACCAGGCTCCGAGGTGGTTGGTTTTTCAATGCTACTTCCAGCTAGCGAGGGAGCAGGTGGAAGATAGTGGCCGGCTGTATATCTCAGCCCACTAGGTTTCCGCAGTGCTTTCGGTCTCCACCTCTCAGGCAGTGTCCTGGGAGGTTAGGCGCCGGCGCATTTGTGGTAATTCAGGACCTCCATTGCTGAGGCCCGTCTCAGTGGTCTCTCTCCTCTACCCAGCATTGCCACTTCCTGCTCTGCTGTAATCTCACACAGTTATATGCCGGGCCCGATATGGGTCTCGAGTACCGATCTCATTGTATGTCCCATCTCTCTATTGCCGATCGGCGTTCCCCCTACTACAGGCAAAGACCCCAGTGCTGCTCTCCCAATCACTTATGCCTTCTAAGCCCTCACTTTTGTACCAGGGGGACTTTTGTCTGCAGGCTCTGCCATGTTCTTCCTCCTGGTCAGCCTCCAGAGTCTTATGTGCACCCTTCCTGATCAGGGCATTCACTGTTTACATAACCAACCTCATATCAGGGACCAGTGCCAGCCATTTGTCTCCATGCTCCTTATTCTGCTGTCTGCTTTTTCCAGGGCACACGACATCCTGACCCTGCAAGGCCTCAACATGCCACCAAAGAGCATGCCCGCAGTGAGTCTCTGGTGGTCACTGCACCCAGACAGGCGATACCCTGTGATCGCAGCAGCCTGGTTCGGGGATGGGGTTTCCCACCTCAATCCAGCTCACCTCAGTGACATTCTTCTATTTGGTGCACCCTACATTAGTCCTCCACTGTCTAGCTGACTGCCCCTTCCACTTCTGTGCAGCGGGCTCATGGGGCTCCACCCTGGTGACTTCTCGTGTCGGGTGCGGGAGCCGTCTGCTTACTGCCAGGCTCTCGGATTGAAATGTCCGTCCCTTTGAGGAGCAAGTTGCCGGTCATGGGTGGTAGTCTCCCTATGGCCACCACCATTCCCCACAGCAGCAGGAAACTCATGCAAGGGCACAGGCCAGCATCCGTGCCAAAGGCCAGGACCGTAGGGCCCTGCTGTCATCTGAGGCGCCTCCGTCTTGGAAATATTGCCAATATTGGCAACACTCCGCATCCCTTCCACAGCAATATCCTGGAGAAATAATCAGGTAAGACAAATTCTTTGTGGAGAAAATTGCTGCAGGTTTATTTGCATAACAAATATGCCAACATGGTGGGTTATCTTACGGGCGATCCCAGGGCGGGCATCCTCTCGTCGTCTGCCCACCTGATGAGCCGAATGACACTGTGGCCCTAGCAAACCTGTGTTTACCAGATTGGTGGGAGGGGATAGCCCCCCTCCCTCCGGTGGACCGCCATTTCACCCCCTTACTCACACCCCCCAGAAAGAGGGCAGAGCGTTGCTGGCAACCCCCGGTGGCTCAGGTCCACAACTACCCGAAGGACTAACGGGGCACCGTCGCTCATCCAGGGTCCAACACAAGGAACTCCTTGGGGATATTTGGCCTTTGCACTCTTGTGGTGCTCGTGCAGAGGGTAAACTTCTGTACCCTACAGCCTCTGGATCACCCTGTAACTCTGCCTGCAACACAAAATAATAAGTTTGATAAACACCCCCCGCCTGTACGCAGGGTAAGCTGTGAGGAGGGAAACGGCGTCAGGGCAGCAGACAAAGAGGGCGACCAGTGGCAGGAGAGGTATAAGTATCTCACCCCCAGCCCCCTCCTGCCTGGAAGTGATGAGGGCATGGGGACCCTTGAGGGTCTCAAAACACTGGGCGGCTGACTTGTGTGCCATCCTGTGGCACGAAGGGGGGCCCCCTCTTAGGAGGTCCCCCTTCGTGGGCCTGGGGCAGTTCTGCATGGTGCCAATATCAGCAACTCTCCCCATCCCTCCCACAGCAATATCCTAGAGAAATAATCAGACAAGATACATTTTTTGTGGCGAAAATTGTTGCAGGTTTATTTGCATAACAAATATGCCAATATGGTGGGTTATCTTACAGGCGATCCCAGGGCAGGCAGCCCCTCGCCACCTGCCCACCTGATGAGCCGAATGACGCTGTGGCCCTAGCCAACCGGTGTTTGCCAGATTTGGGGGAGGGGAGAACCCCTCCCTCCAGTGGACCACCAGTCCATCCCCTTACTCACACCCCCAGAAAGGGGGCAGAGCGTTACAGGCAACCCCCAGTTGCTCAGGTCCACAACCGCCCATAAGACTAACGGGGCACCGTCTCTCCAACGCGAGGACCTCCCTGGGGATATTTGGCCTTTGCACTCTTGTGGTGCTCATGCAGAGGGTACTTCTCTGTACCTTACAGCCTCTGGATCACCCTGTAACTCCGCCACAGCACTGGGTGTGACCCCCATCACCCCAGTACCCCCACCACGATATGCCTAGTTACCTACACTCTGCTGATTCCAAGGCCTCCCCCAGATCAAGCAAGAACAGGTCCATTCCCCCTGGCCGGGCCCCTCCCATACTATCTCTGACCATCAAACTCACAACCACCAATGGGTGCATAACTTACAACAGGAGGAATTCAATTCTGACAGCAGTACCCTCCTACCCTGGAAAGTCACATCATTGCCTCCCAGGTGTCAGACCACAGAGGTGAGAGGGGAAACACACCACCCCGCGAGTGCTGATGCTTCTACAGAAGCTGTTCCAGTGCCTGCACAATAACCTACCCTTCCCCAAGTTTGGCTTACGGCCAGCTGTACCCTTTAACGCCTTGGGATTCCCATTGCCCCACCCGCAAGCATGTCCTTCCCAGTATGAAACTCGAAGGCGAACCCAGTATCCAGGGCACTCACCTTGCCCAGCCATTCAGTGCTGCCCTGAAAAGGAGAGACATAGTGGGATCGACCTAGCCCCCCCCATTGCAACTGCCAACTGGTGCTGTGTTGCCACACTAGTGTCCCTACCTCAGTGAGTGTATATGCACCCAGGATGGCCTAAAACCATTAGTTTGGTGTTGGCTAGATGTTAACATTGCCTGGCTGAAGAACAATACCTTTGACAAGCAACTCCTGATAAGATGTGCCAATGTGGGTAGAAGGCAGAATTATCAAGCCCGCCATACTTCCTCTCACCCAGTTATCTGTGTATAGCGCTTGTTGGAGCATGTGCATCGAATTAAGCCAGTCACCTCCCTAGGTAACGCCTTTGCATATCAAACTTCTGCTAGTATACCAGGGAGCAGGCATGACAGTGTGACCAGGAGGGTAACCATATGTATAAATACCTGCCCTTTTTTGAATACTGGGAATGCCAAATGTTCTTTAATACTTTGTAGCCCATTTGTGCTTCAACAAAGAGTTTCCACAATCTTTGGACCGTAGCACACTTGTTGGATGACAACTTCCACAACCTGCATGGCTGCGAGTTAAGGCTATAGGGCGGGAGAACTTACACATGTTTATTGTTACTCAACTCAATGGTACTCGTTTTATCGACCTCAGAAGGATGAAATGCTAAGTGGACCTACCAGGATCTGAACCTGTGACCAAGAGGTTAAACACAAGCTCTATCAGTTCTGCCGCTCTACAGGCCTGTGACCTTGTATCCCAGGGCCGACTTCTGGCCTCTTAACCCTTACTTGGACATGCCTGAGCTATAAACCCACATCTAAAAGGCCTGCCAACCGGCTGACCACCAGAATGCAGTCCCAATGTTAACTGACAACTCCCAAGGAAAATTTGCTTAACTGAAGCAACTGGTAACATGCCTTCCCTTTTGATCAGGGGACATGGAGTAAACCTATGAGTAATGTACCTGCACCCTCTTAACTATGATTGCAAAATGTGCTCTGGTAATTGTCCGTATTAGTGCTCCATCCCCTCCATTTCAGCACTATCAAGGCAAACCACACCCTCTTGGGAATGGCACACTCCCGCCCCAGCTGACAGAAAGTGCCTATTTGTGTGTAGCCCATAACCTTCCATTTTTCACTGACGGTGTACCAGGATTCTATAGAAACTTAGCTTGCTTTACTGCCGAGTGCACGTTGCGCAATCACAGATATCCCTTGCCTTTTCCATTTCTGGCCGCAAAGTTCGATGACATTGCCAGCCCCAATCCCTGGTGAAATAAAAGAAAGCTTTACTGCTACCCATGTGACAGCTCAATCAATCAATCAATCAATCAATCAAAGCATTTGTATAGCGCACTACTCACCCGGGGGGTCTCAAGGCGCATGGGGAGGGGGGGTCCGCTACTGCTCGAATAGCCAGGTCTTGAGCTGCTTCCTGAAGGCGAGGTGGTCCTGGGTCAGGCGGATGTGGGTCGGGAGGGAGTTCCAGGTCTTGGCAGCGAGGTAGGAGAAGGACCTTCCCCCTGTGGTGGCTCTTCGGATGCGTGGGACAGCGGCGAGGGCGTGGCTGGTCGATCGAAGCTGGCGTTTGGGAGCGTAGAAGTTGAGGCGGCTGTTGAGGTATCCTGGGCATTGGTTGTGTAGGGCTTTGTGTGCGTGGGTGAGGAGACGGAAGGTCATTCGCTTGTTGACCGGGAGCCAGTGCTGGTCTCTCAGGTGTCCGGAGATGTGGCTATGGCGGGGGATGTCCAGGATGAGTCGTGCTGAGGCGTTCTGGATCCGCTGGAGTCTCTTCTGGAGTTTGGCGGTGGTTCCGGCGTAGAGGGAGTTGCCGCAGTCCAGTCGGCTGGTGACGAGTGCCTGGGTGACCGTCTTCCTGGTCTCGGTGGGGATCCATCGGAAGATCTTGCGTAGCATGCGTAGGGTATTGAAGCACGATGAGGAGACGGCGTTGATTTGTCTGGTCATGGAGAGGGAGGAGTCCAGGATGAAGCCCAGGTTGCGTGCGTGGTCCGTTGGTTTGGGTGCGCTGCCTAGGGCGGGGGGCCACCAGGAGTCGTCCCAGGCGGAGGGTGAGGATCCCAAGATGAGGACTTCCGTCTTATCAGAGTTCAGTTTCAGGCGGCTGTTCTTCATCCATTCGGCTACCTCTTTCATCCCTTCGTGTAGGTTAGCTCTGGCGGTGGCGGGGTCGTTGGTGAGGGAGAGGATCAGCTGGGTGTCTTCGGCGTAGGAGATGATGTTGAGGTTGTGCTGGCGTGCGATGGCTGCGAGGGGACTCATGTAGACGTTGAAGAGGGTTGGGCTGAGGGAGGAGCCTTGAGGAACGCCGCAGATGACTTCGGTGGCTCCTGATCTGAACGGGGGAGGCGGACTCTCTGTGTCCTACCGGCGAGGAAGGAGATGATCCACTCCAGTGCCTTCTCCTGGATTCCGACGTTGCTGAGGCGCTGTATTAGGGTGCGGTGGCAGACTGTGTCGAAGGCCGCGGAGAGGTCTAGGAGGATGAGGGCCGCCGTTTCTCCGTTGTCGAGCAGGGCTCGAATGTCATCGGTTGCTGCGATCAGGGCGGTCTCGGTGCTGTGGTTGGCTCGGAAGCCAGACTGCGAGAGGTCGAGGGATCCGTTCGTCTCGAGGAAGGCGGCCAGCTGCTTGTTGACGGTCTTCACGATGACTTTTGCGGGAAACGGGAGCAGCGAGATGGGTCGGTAGTTCTTGAGGTCGGTGGGGTCGGCTGATGGCTTCTTCAATAGGGCGCTGAGTTCTGCGTGCTTCCAGCTCTCCGGGAAGGTAGCGGTGTTGAAGGAGGTGTTGATGATGTCCCGTAGGTGGGGTGCGATGATAACGTCAGCTTTGTTGAAGACGTGGTGGGGGCAGGGGTCGGTCGGAGATCCGGAGTGGATGGAGTTCATCGTGCGGATGGTGTCTTCGGTGCTGATCGTGTTCCAGGCGCGGAGGGTGGTGGTGGGGGGCGGCGGTTCGGTTGTGGCGTGCGTCGGTTGCGTGCTGAAGCTGTTGTGTATGTCCGCGATCTTGTTGTGGAAGTAGGAGGCGAGGGAGTTGCAGAGGTCTTGCGAAGGGGTGATGTCGTTGTTTCCGGCGTTGGGGTTGGAGAGCTCCTTAACGATGATGAAGAGTTCCTTGCTGTTGTGTGCGTTGTTGTCCAGTCGTTTCTTGAATGCCGTCTTCTTGGTGGTGCGAATCAGTTGGTGGTGTTTTCGTGTGGCGAGTTTGAGGGCACTCATGTTGGCCGGGGTGGGGTCTCTGTGCCAGGTGTTCTCAAGGGCTCTGCAGTTCTTCTTGGAGCACTTGAGTTCGTCGGTGAACCAAGGGGCTTTCTTGCTGCCGGGTCTGCTAGGCGGGGTCCTCAGAGGGGCGAGGTCGTCTGCGCAGTCGCTGATCCACTTCGTGAGGTTGGTGGCCGCTTGGCTGGGGTTTGTTGCGTTGGTGGGTGGGCTCTTGTTCAGGGAAGTTGCGAGCTGTTCGGCTGTGATCTTGTTCCAGCTTCTGCGGGCCACCTGTTGCTGGTGGTGGTGGATCGTGGTCCTTCCGAAGCTGAAGTGGATGCAGCTGTGGTCCGTCCAGTGGAGTCCGGTGGCGTGGCTGAAGGCGATGTCCTTGCTGGATGAGAAGACGGGGTCGAGTGTGTGAGAAGACGGGGTCGAGTGTGTGGTGCTAATGAATGACCAATATAGTACTGGTAAACTAGATGCTGTACTATAGCGTTAGTGGGCTTTTGCTGCACTTTATTAAAGCTCATGGCTAACCTACTCACAGTATGGCAAAACAAGAGAGGCTGTAAATTTAAAGCCAATTGGGATCATCTTTAGATAGACCCATCAGGAAGTGATCCTGTGAAATGAGGTAGGGACCACCACCACCACACCCCGCATGTGAATCAGCCCAGGTTTACTTTGCCATGACCCCTCCTAAGCCCATAGAGATCACTATAAGCAACCTGCAGTGGCCAGGTGGCAGTCACCCCGCAGGACCTGGCAGTCCTATTTTCTCACCAACTCCCTGCTGGCTGGCAGCACTCCCTACTGCAGGTGTCTTGTCGCAACCCCTACTCGCCCCTCTTGACCCGAAATCAATGACATCGCTGAAGGTGCGTGGTTACCTCTCATCGGGGTCGGTAGAACGTATAACATGTGTCCTGAATGTACAATATATGTGATGTTGTGCAGGAGTGGAGGAATCAGAACCTAATAGTAACTGTGCATAGGAGGTGTGCTAGTATTCAAAACTGTGACATATAGATTATGCACATGTGCTAGTATTCAAAACTGTTACCTATAGATTATGCACAGTGCTTTGTAGTGCAACTTGGCACATCTCATCAACTTTACAAACCCAGGAAGCAAACCTTTGCTGGTTACCCCCAGACCCTTGCCGTGCACGCCTTAACCCATGAAGCTCTCTTACTACCGGAGCATTTTTCCAAACAGAACTGGCACATCTGTATTCCCCTTCTGGATGACCCTCTATGTGCTTCATGTTTGCCGGTTTACTGCTAAGTGTCCCAGATCATGCACTGCTATATCAAACCAGCTTATCTACTTTCTCTGACCGCAAGTGAAAGGATAATGTAATCACCAAACCCAATGTAAACCAAATTGAAAGCCGAAATTGTCAGGAGACATTCAACCTCTGTCCTGTAAGCACAGCAAATGTGGTACTAGAAATTACAGAGCTGACACGCCTCTATTTAACTTGAACTCGAAGTGTCACAAATGAGGCAATCCAAGACCCCCAAGGCTAAAAGGGTGGCTTTGGCAGAAGGCAATAGTCAACAATGATCTTTACTTACTCAGTGCCTGTTGTAGTAGTCCTCTCTAAAAGCCAGACAGCGTCACCTAGTGGCAGACTGTCAGAGGTGCCGGTGGTGACAATTAAGAGATGGTGCCGTGCACCAGAAAAAAACACCCAGTCAGATTTAAGGTGAACTTGCTGCTGAAAATAGCAGCAGTGCGCCAATGCCGCACTTTCGGAAGTCCAGACTCGACTTTCTCACCTTGTGGGCTTAAACAAGGTACAAATTTGACAAGTGTGTACCCTGTGACTAACTAGAAGGGGAGAAAATGTCAGGCCCCCCTACCATGTGCAAAACCAATTGTGAGTCACATATTCTGATCTGCCATTACCTTCAGGAAAAAGTCCTCCATGCAACCCACAATGAGGACCAGACAAGTCTTCTACCATTCTACCCATGTGGTTACTCATCCTGTCACCTAGGAGCTGTGGCCAGCCAGGACTATTGCCTTTGTCTCTGTTTGGTAGTTGCAAAAGGTAATTAAGCAACAACTGTGGCTATCGTGTAAGAATATCAAAATTCCACTATTCTGAACTAATCAGACTGAGCCAAGGAAGTAGTACCTTCATGGGATTTTCAAATACGCTACAATTATCGTGCATCTACAATTCCTTCGGTGGATGGGGCCTCATTCATTCATAAATGCAATTGAAATTGGAGAGGACAAACAGCACAGTCCAAACAGTACATATTCCACACTGATCCTGCCCCGGTCCAAGAGTCATGAATGCATTGTGCCCAATATTGTGTAGTAGTTAGGCCCCTTTTAATCTGAATGACATTGATATAAGTGGTATTTTGCAGCCTCTGACAATATGTGCCCCCAGTCAGTCAAAAAGTAGGTGGTATTGAGAAAATTGTCCCAAACCATGGCGATACATCCCCTGCACGTGCCCCAGGCTCAGAGCAGCACAGTTGCACATGTAAATCCAGTTGCACCCCCGCTTCTATTTGCCTCATGTTGCGTGGACAGCAAGGACTACTGGCGCACCCAATGGGAATGCTCCCCTATCCTACGCCTTGTATCTACGCTTGTGACCACCAGTTGCGTGACCCAGGGACACACCCCTTACCTATCACCCTGCTCGAAAACTCTTCTTTACTAGTGATAACCACATGCATTCGAGCTGGGTCCCACAGCATTTAATCGCCTGTTCTGCTACCCAGCTGGAAACAACGTTTAAGTCTCCTCAGGTGAACTCCTGTTCCCTTTTCTGGCTGTAGTTCAGTGGATAGTAGTGCCCACCGCATGTAGGAGTTACTAGAGGAATGACTAGTTTGGAGAAATGTTAAACAGGATGCAACATGTCCGCTTGCACATTTACCATCTAACACAAGCAGGTGCATGACACCCCACCACAGAGTGTTCAAGAAGGCCAATAACACCAAAGTGCATACAAATATCCACTCCTTCCAGCAGCAGCTGAACACATGTTCCTCTCCCCTGCTGTTCATTCATTTTGTTACAGGGGTGTTGTGGTGGGCGTGTGAGCTCGCATTCTCAGTTTGTCAGGGTAGGATGCATAGCTAACATCCAGGTGGCTTGATTTACTGTCCGCATGGCTGACCGAGCAATGCATCCCCTCACTGCACGCATCCCCCCTCTGCCAACAATGGATTGCTTGAAAACCTGCGACTCCGTCAGCCTGCCCACACACACACACTGCCCAGGGCTCTACTTGCCTCAAAAGGCAAGCCACAGAAGCCACGTTCAGATAGCCAAAATTCTACTGCATAGCAAGTGGCCATGACCCGTTCTGTGCTCTGCCTACAACTCATATTAAATGCCACTCAGAGGCGGTGGAGCCAAACCCCAGTCGCCCAAACTAATATGGCTTGTGTGTAGAGGCCGGTCCGAGCTCGGGTCTCAGCCATCCAGCTGTGTAACCATCCTCGGGTGGAAAACAACAGTGCAAGGACCCATGACTAATCATTACAGAATGGATCACTGTACAAACATATTACTAGTAGGTTGTGCTGTGTAAGAATACTAGCAGCACATTCCACCAAATATCCTTACCATGCTCGCTACGTGCATGCGACCGTAACGGTACCCACTGCATAACTCTTACCAAAAGAGAGGGGATAAGGCTCCCTATGAGGTATCAGCCAAACCAGTCAGAGCAAGAAACAGCTTCAGGAAAAACCTATTCGCCAGAGACGGGAGTGTTGCACCTACTTGCAGTAAGTGGTCGCCTGAAGTAATGGAGGGATACCTCCTGAGCCGATTAGCATACTCGCTCCGACACGGGACAGAGACACCGCACAACAGCACCCTGGATGTGCTGCTGACTGTCTCCAGGCCTCAAAGTATGCGCCCAGTCCACCTTCTTGTGAATATGGCACTAGGCCCCAGGAGCCCCCGACTGACCATGAGCAAGGATGCCACTGGTATCACCGGACCCAGGAAGGCAACGAAACACGATAGTCGGTGTGACCAGAAAGCACAACTTGTAGTGTAGTCCCTATATTCCCAATAGGCTCTGCAAATTGGAATAATATTTCCTGTACTTTAGACGTAGGACTGAGGTCAACTAGGTCTCTACCGAGTATATTAAACTTAATTGTGAGTGCCAGCTAGCTCAGAGGTGACTAGAAACTTTCTCGAATTCACATGAAGGGATTCGTTTCTGACAACCGCATAAATATGACAACTTTGTTTCCCCAGGATAAGAAACGTATCTCTAGAGTCACGGAAACAATAGATAACTATTTTACTCAGTCAATCGTGCATGCTTCGTTTCACCAGAGGTGCTGAGAAAATAGAGAGACGGGCGTTTTCAATAAAAGTATTTATTGAACAGTCTTCTTTCTCGAGCATAAGAAATGTGCTGCTACAATTGTAATACTGGTTATAAAGAACAAGGCATATAATACGATAAGTATTATAAAGTAGTACTGCAAAAGCATGATATGGTATCTAAGCCATAAAATACATAAAATACATAAAATACATACAGTGATAAAATAATGACTAAAAGTACTCAACTGGTGCTTCTAAAATACGCCTACCCTGGTGTACCTAACCTAAGTCTAGTGCAAGGGAAGAAGTAAGTGAGGTGTAGCTTAAGTTTAGTATTTTTTGCCAAGAATCTATTCCAAGAATTCTCTTAAGGGTCTAATCAGCTCCGTACCTTGGTTTTAGAATGAATGAGGTCTTGTATCTCTCTCTCAGATAATAATTAATAATGGGCTAAGACAAGGATGTGTTTTGGCCCCACTATTGTTTTCTATTTCTGATTTACCGAAACTATTAATAACTGAAAGAGCAGCAAGCCCTAAGGTAGATGGAAAGCATCTGTCTTGCCTGCTATATGCAGATAACTTAGTTATTCTAGACCAAACGGAAATAGGGTTGCAAAGAAAGCTAAATGTTTTTGAGAATTATTGCGTATCCAAAAACTTAATAGTAAATATGGATAAAACTAAAATATTATGCTTTGGAAAGAAAAATAAAGATTACAATTGGGCTCTGGGCCATACAAAATTAGAAGTTGTAAATGAATAGTAATATTTAGGTGTATGGTTTGACAGAGCGTTAAACTGGAATATGCACCTTCAGGCCCAAAAAACAAAAGGTTTAGCAGGTATTTGTGGGTTGAAAAAGTTCAATGGTATCTATGGAGACATATCTCATAGACCAGTGCTGAAAGCATTTAAGGCTATGATTCCCCCGCAAATGCAGTATGGGGCGGAAATCCTGTGCTTGGGGGGAAATGTGCCTGGGAGAAGGAGGAAGGAAAATGCTTAAAATCTCTTCTCTCCTTGCCTAGCTCCTCAATGATAAATGCTATTAGGCTAGAACTGGACAGGCGAGCATGGAATATACAAGCTCAGATAAATCTGTGCAGATTTTGGAAAAGGTTGGGAGCTGGAGAAGAGGAGAAAGTGTCGAATTGGTGTAGGAGGGAGATCCAACAAAGTGAATTGAAGTGGGGAATAGCTACCAGAAATAAATTGTACTCTATTTGTGAAAACTTGAAAGTAAAAATTGACCCAGAATCATTGTGTATTGACGAAGGGAAGAGTGTCCTAAAAAACATGAAAAATCCAGACAGTTCGATATGGAGTATTTGAAGCAAAAAAAAGTCTGTGCAATTTATGATATAAACCTGGGGCCCTATTCACAGAATGAACTTAAGACTCAATCCTAAACTTACTACTATTTTGGTATTCACAGAATGCACTTACTACTTTTGGTATTCACAGAAGTTAGGATTTTGTCTTAAATCTGTCTTAAGTCTGTTTTAAGACAAACTTAAGACAAAATCCTAACTTCTGTGAATACCAAAAGTAGTAAGTTCATTCTGTGAATACCAAAATAGTAGTAAGTTTAGGATTGAGTCTTAAGTTCATTCTGTGAATCGGGCCCCTGGAGTAATGAAAATTCATACCCATATTTAGATACTGTACCAGACCGTAGGATGAGATTGGAATTATTAAAAGTGAAAACAGGTATTAATCCCGCCCGTACAAATGAGAAAGTAAAAAATATGTTATTGGATGATTATGGTAAATGTACATGTGGGCTAAATTTAAAATGTACTAGCGTTCATTTTGTAATGGATTGCCCAAAATTGATATTTGTATGGCGGATGATTTTAAGGCCACTCTTTTTAAATTATGGTACAAGCACAAGATTGCAAGCAATTGAGCTACTTATGGATATGCAGAGCTTAGAGGGTGCAATCGCCTTGGCGAAATTTATACAATTAGCCAAAAGATTTCTTTTTTTTTTTTTTTTTTTTTTTATTGAGCAAATTCAAAATGTACAAAATTAATCATATGTTATAGTATATATGTTATAATACAAAGAGAAAGAAAACATTTTTTCATTATGTAGGAACACATGTAGGTTGAAGATAAAAAAATTGAATACGAATGCTGGTACAAATTTCCTTTTAGAATGTGACAAATATGATGATAACCAAAAAAAAAAAAAGGAAATAGCTACAAAACGAACAGTCATTACATAGTATAACCTCATTTTTCCACTTCACACTTATGTATAATAGTGACATCTATTTCAAGCTAATTAAATAATTTTATACTCAGACCCTTTGCTGTTCATACCAATTAGCCACTGAAGACCAAACCAAATCCCCTTTAGCTCTAGATTTTTTCCCTCTAGTTTTATATATAGCTGTTTCTTGTTTATATGTTGCTAAAAGTCTATTAATCCATCCCTGAAATGTAGGGGCATCTGTATCCTTCCAGCGGGCTGCTAAAATAATTCTGTATATGGCGGTACATATATAAATTGTGTAGATTTCTGAGTTGTTGAGTTCTAGGGAGCTATCAAAGCCTAGTAAAAACAATGTTGATGAAGTTTGGATCTCGCGGCCAAAGATCTCGGTCCAGTATTTAACTATGCTTTCCTTTAGTTGTTCCAGTTTGGGGCAGTCGTAGAACATGTGTATTACCCCATGAGAATAGTTTGAAAGGTGTATAATATAGATTACACACCGTTTTATAGATTTGGGCTTTTAAATTACTTGCTAGTAAGACTTTAGCAGATAGTTGTAACACCATATCTATATCAACATTAGAATTGTTTAATTTGTTAGCCCAACTTTTTTCTATTTTTTTCTAGATCATCCGGGTGATTGTTTAAGAAGATCCCGTATATATCACTAATTCTGATTGATAATTTTTGCATCAGGTCTAGAAGTGGTATCGACTGTAGCTTGATATCTGTAATATATTGTCTTAGTGTTGTGGAAATTTGGATGAATTTTAGATAATCTGCGGAGTGGATCTGATATTTGAGGCTTAGCTCATCGAAGGTTATTCTGCCATCTGATTTTAGAAAATCGCCGATGGTGATAATGCCTAAGTTTTCCCATCGTTTAGTGATATTATCATTAAGATATTGGGGGATTATCGAACTATGCCATAGGGGTGTATATTTTGTGTATTTTGGTATTGATAGTATTTTAGTGACCCTAGTCCAAATTTTAAAAGCATCTACAACTATTTTAAATTTAATCTTTTTGTAGTATGAAGGCTCAATTTGTCCTAACAATAATCCTCGAGCTGTATTTCCTAATGTCAGTTCGTAGATAGAAGGAATACTATGTAGGGATCTATTTTGATCTGGGCCTTTAGGTGTAATTAAAAAGGACATTTGTTGTAGAATAGCAGCCCACATATAGTAGGTTAGATTTGGCACTGCTAGTCCCCCTCGGGCTATCGGTAACGCTAACTTAGTTATGGCCCTTCTAGTCTTCCCATAGCTCCAAATAAATGATGTTATTGCTTGGTCTATCTTCTTCATATAAGTATTGTCAATTAGAATAGGAATTGCACGAAATAAGTATAATAGTTTTGGAAATATTGTAATTTTTATGTAATTGGTTCTGCCAATTATAGATAGTTGAAGGTTATTAACTCTGAGAAGATCTTTTTTTATTTTTGTAATTAAGGGGTCATAATTTAGCGTGATGATGTCATTAGTATTAGGTGAGATGTTAATTCCTAAATATTTCGCATTTTCCACTCTATATTGGCTTGTATATGATGTGTTGTCGGTACATACTACCATCGTTTTGTCTTGATTTAGTGAATAGCCTGAATAACGACCAAATATTTTAGTGACTACTTCTATTTCATCTAAGGCCTCAGTAGGATTGGTTGTTAGGATCGCTACGTCATCGGCGTAGGCAAGGATTTTAGTATTGTATTTGCTAGTTTTTATTGGTATTATCGCTGGTGATGTTAAAAATTTGATGATTAAGGGGTTAATATATAGTGCAAATAAGAGTGGTGAACACGGACATCCTTGTCGTGTGCCTCTCTGAATATTTATACTTTCGGACTCGCTACCCCCTGTCAAGATTTTGGCTTTAGGTTCTACATACAAGGCTTTTACTGACTTTATAAACCCCGGGCCGATGTTATTAAGGGCTAGTAGCTCCCAGAGAAACTGCCAGGAGACCCGGTCAAAAGCCTTTTCGGCATCTAATAAAATCAGGGACATTTGCCCTTTCTCTATTTTCGTTATATCAAAGAGCGTTATTACTCGACGAATATGGTCAGTGGTGCTTTTGCCTGGTATAAACCCGTGTTGCCAGGGAGACACTAGTTGTTCTATATGCTTGCCAAGCCGGTTAGCGAAAATTTTTGCATAGGTTTTAGAGTCTGCATTAATCAGCGAGATCGGTCTGTATGATGTTGTTAATTCAGGGGGTTTGTTCTTTTTCTTAAAAACTGCTATGTTTGTTTGTTTCCATGACTCTGGAGGTTTCCCATGCCATTGGATACCTAAGAATAGATCATGGAGGAATGGAATTATTATCTTAGCTAATATTTTATATAAGTCTAGTGGTATCCTATCGGGTCCTGCTGCTTTCCCTGCGGCTAGTTCTGCTATTGCCAGCTCAACCTCTGTTCTAGTAATTTCTTTCTCCAGTTCTTTCCTTGTATCGTTGTCAACAGTTTGTAGCATGTTAGTCTCACTAAGCCAGCTAACTAAGAACTCCTTAGTTTCGTCAGATGTTTGTTCATCTTCGTTCTGATACAAATTTTGGTAATATTCCTTGAAGCAGTTAGCAATTTCTTCCTGGGTGGTATATTTGTGTCCGCCATAGTCAATACTTTGTATAGTGTTAAAGGATTGGGTCTGTCGTGTTTTTAAGGCAAGATGTCTCCCAACATTTTCCCCTATCTCGTATGACTTATTTCGGTAAGCTTGGACAGTTTCGGCGGCTTTAACAGCTAACTCGTTATTTATCTATGCCTTAAGTACAAGGATCTTTCTTAAGGTATCCTCAGCCGGTTCACCATGATGTATTTGATTGGCATGTTTGTATTCTAAATGTACTAATTTGTTTATCAACTGATTATGAGTTTTCATTCGTTCTTTCTTGCGAGTGGCGACAAATGCAGCTGTTTCCCCCCTTAACGCAGCCTTAAAACTGTCCCATACGCTGAAGCGTGATGCACTATATTGATTTACATCAAAAAAGTCTTTGGTCCATTGGGCTATGTATGTTATATATTCCTGACTGACTAACAATTTCCTGTCGAATGTCCATTGTGTGTGGACCCGATTGTATCCAGGTACTTCCAATGTAGTGTGTATAGAATTGTGATCAGAGATTGTCTTTGGGTCTTTGAAGGTCAGGGTATTCAGAGCGATATCTGGGGTTGCAAAGATGTAATCTATACGAACATATTTCCTATGCGGGTAGGAAAAATAAGTGTATCCTGGATCTTTACTATTTTTTAACAACCATATATCTTGAAGATTATGGGTCTGAATTAGATTTAGAACAGCTCTGAACTCTCTGGGCTTCCGCCCGGAGTATGTATATTGATTCTGGAGGGGCTGGGTTTGATTAAATGTTAGATTAAAATCGCCACAGAGAATCAGAGTACTTGGCCATGATGCTAATTCCGATTCCAAATCAATATATAGTGTGGGGTCGTCAAGATTAGGGCCATAGATGGAACATATAGTAACACCCAGATCTAATTGAACAATGGCCCATCGTCCATGGTAGTCAGCTTTTTTGCGTACCGGACTACCTAATCTTGTTCTTGCTAAGATTGTGACTCCCCTAGTTCTTGTAGTTTGAGTTGTTGTGATTAATATATGGTATCCTGGTACTTTTAAATGGTTAATCTCTCCTAGCCAAAATATTTCTTATGGAACAATGATATAAAATAGGGTGGTCTAAGGGGTGATAAATTGATAGAAATAGAATGTCTGTAATCATTTTATATATTGTAATTTTTAGGTATTTCACCGGGATTTATAATGTGTTTTACAAAATATGTTTTATGAGAATATAATGAAATTGTTTTTTAGGCTTTTATGAATTTTTAATAATTGTATTTTTATTCTGTGATAAGATGACTATGTAGTTTAAAGGCCAAACGGTCAACAAATTTTGAACTGAATCTCTCTCTCAGGACTCGATTTCCCAGCAACCCGAATGGGTAGCCTGGAAACACTGGAGCTGGATTTCTCGGCAAGAGAAAAGACAGCGTCTCTCAGTGCGTCAGCTAGAGGGTCGGCTTCCTTTGGCACTTGCTGCTGCAGTGCGTCGGGCAAGTAGTTAGTCGATCTGCTCCAAACCACCGTTTGTTTGTCTGGGCAAATGTAGGCATATTTATACCTTGAAGGTGCTGGGGTTGACGTATGATTGGACATACTAACGTCACTCAAAGACTCAGTTCTTTAAAAACTCCATGATTTCCTAGAGAAATTAGTATTCAGGCGAGGGGAAGTCCCTAGCTGCTGAAGGCGGGTTTTTCTAAGAAATCGTTGTTGATTCTCTGGAACTTAGTGGAAGTAGCCATGCCGTATTTGGGCTGCTTAGGCTCAGTCTAAATATGGTAATGATTTCTATGTCTATATAAGGATCAGGTAATTTATACCTATATATGGGCATGAATCAGGAAAATTACACTAGGGTCCTAGATTCCTATACAACAAACTGGCTACATCCTAATTTATAGCTGCCTGGCCACTTGCACCAAATCAATCAAAGGCATGATGGCAAAGGCAAGGGAGTCTCAGCAGCTCTACCCCTGGAGCTCAAATCACCCCGCTGCCATGAACTGATACCCACGCCTTCATGCGCGCAGGCATGAAACTGCCGCCTGAATCCCCATGCGCTCACAGGACCCCCTTGGAGACCCCAGAGGCCTGAACCTGCAACCCGGTGTACTGCGACAAGCCACGAGAGCTCTCATCAGCCTGTTCCTGCCTGCCCCAAAAAGAGGGAGAGGCCAGTAACCCGGACCCGAGATGGCCGCCCCTTTCCCCAACTACAAATTACTGCCACCTAAGCTCCCACCGTCAGTGGCCAGGGTTGAAGCTGCAGCCCCTCCATAATGAAAGGGTGGCAGTTTGTGACGCCACAGGATGGTTGCTTTACTGAGGATTAGGGTTTCATCTATTGTTTACCTCCAGTATTTGCAACAAAGAAATATTCCAAACATCATCCATATTACTCAGTTTGGTCCATATATCCTGAGATCAGTATTACGTCCAATTGAAGTAACTAGCAAAATTGTCAGATCACTTGGTAACATCATCGTAGTCAAAGATTATAATTTACAAAATGAGCACATAAGGATAGTGCTTAATGTCCATAAATAAATGGTATAAAAGGTTCTATAATGTTGCAATCTCAAACTCTAAAAGATTAAAGTCTTGGAGACGCTATATCTAGTTAGGTCAGGCAAGGAATTTTCCTCATTAAAGTGCATCCAGGAGCAATAGCAACCTGCAAGAAAAGATATTCCCAAGTCTCACTTGCATATAATTTTTAAGAAGGGCTAAAATGTATGTTCCCACTGGTTTGCAAACCAGCACAATTCTCAGGAGTCTAGAGTGATCCTTGCAATGCTGCTGTGAACCACTTTTCAACCAATAAATAGTGTAGGTCTCAAGGACTTGCCATAAAAGTTAGGACAAGTGAAACACATGCATTCTCAGCTTATGAGCATAGTATTGATTTTCAAAGGGAATTAGTGATGTCAACCCCTGACCCTTCTTACTCATCTAATGAACAAAATTGTGCACTGGTGCACCTCTGCACGAACTGGTCTCTAACCGCCTGACTAACTCAAACCCAAATATTAGTCTCAGACCACGACATCCCCTGGCATCACAAATGTTTCGCATGCAGTAACCCTAGCGCTCCCCTGGAGAAATTTCGAATATCAAGGACGACTGCACAGAGCTCTGCGCAGCCCCCTTCTGAGTCTGGTGCTGCCCACATGATCCAGCTCATGTGAACATCTCAGCACTATTTTCGCATAGCAGCATGGTCCACAAGGGACCCGGAGACACCATGCCACAGCACCCACCACCAAAAAATACCCGACCCACGCTGCAAAAAGTCCGGAGGCAAAAACCCTTTGTCTCAAGTAAAGGGGGGGAGCCGAAGGAAACTAGATAAATTGCCCCAACAGGCCCCGGACACGCATCTTAAACCACCGACGCTGCCAGCACCACCGAAGTGTGGCGCGGTGCCAAGGTAAGACCCGCCCAGCAGGCCCCCCCCTCGCTGACCACTCAGCGGCTGCCGAGCGAGCCCAACCAGCCGCAGAGTGAAAGGCGAGTCAGCCAGGACTCCCGTCTGCCACACCTCTCCCCAGAACCCACGCTGCCCCCCCAAGTGGACGAGGTGGGGGGCACGGAGCGCTTGCAACTGCAACTACACTTCGCCGGTGTAGGGTGGGGGCGCACGGGGGACAACAGGAGATAGGCAGAGGTGTGGTGACTCACCGCAACGAGGCCACGTGGTCGGCCACTGCTCACTGTACAGGGGAAGAAACCTGCATGACTCAAGACAAATAGCGTCAGGGCAGCAGACAAAGAGGGCGACCAGTGGGCGGGAGAGGTATAAGTACCTCGCCCCGCCCCCCTTCTGCCCGGAAGTGACGCAGGCATGGGGACCCTCGAGGGTCCCAAAACACTGGGCGGCTGACTTGTGTGCCATCCTGTAGCACAAAGGGGAGGTCGCCCTCTAAGGAGGGCCTTCTTTGTGGGCCCGGAGCAGCCCTGTAGAGCTCATCTGGCTCTTTGCAACGTCCCCGGAGCCTCCTACCTGCGGACAGAGATCATAAAGCAACCAGATCCCCGCCAACACGCCAGTGTCGCAGGATTAATGGTATGCCAATGCGGAGCTTCTCGCTCACCTGACCATTATCTTCGGAGTCCTAGCCATGCACCCCTTACTGGCAACAAGTTAGAGACGGCTTTCTGCAACCACTTGTTATAAGCTGACACTACTTCCTTTGAGTCTCCTGGAAATAGTGGCGTTGAGGCTTCGAGACTATCTTCCAATTCTTTGTTATTTAGTTTGCTCCAAGCACATATCATTTTAACTTTTCCCCTAACCCCCTTTTTACCTCTCCCTAAGCGCTTCCCTTTTAGTAAAAGGTTTTCTTCATTTTCCAGCTACTCCCTTGGGTTCCCACCCACATTTACTACTGAAAGTTACACTTATGCATGCAGAGATGTACACAAACGTGGCAGAGACCTCCACATAGAAAAGATAGATGAGGCAGAAGTCTCCGCACGTAGGTTTGTGAACAGCATTTTGTAGCATGTAAGTAGTACAATTGTAGTACTTCTAAACGTACTACAAAGTGCAGTTTTTGAATAGACCCCACTGTACAAAGAGGCACCACAGGGGTTCAAGGAGAAACAGTGTGATTAAATAGTTTGGTGGAAAGTAAAGTTCGAAATTACCTAGGGTGGAAAGGGAAGCATGTTCCCAAAAATACATTATTGTAACAGAAACAGCATAGCGTACATAGACAATGAGATGCTCTATTCCTTCCTCACCCAGCCTTGCTGAAGCGATAGCCACTATGAAAAGAGATAAATCCAATGGTTGGAATCATACAGTTATGTAAAACCAATGGTTTGAATTGTAAGATTTAAAAAACATTAGTTTGCAAGAAACAAATACAAAACAAAAATTCACAAATCCAATAGATTTTCTTTTTTAAAAAGTTGTTGGTGGTGGTTCTTTGTTGTGATGGTGGTATGCTGTAAAATCAACATCAGTAGCAGTGTTTATGAATGGCCATCTTTTAAAACATGAAATAAATGCAATTTGATTGTGCAGTTTTGTAAACTAAGTAGAGTCGTTGTCCTTTGATACATTTGCTTTTTAATTTCACCAAATTTTGCAACGAAGAACTCTAATTATGATCATCGTCATTTGATGGATAGATACCTTAATGGAATATGTTGGTGCTGACATGTAGCATCTGAGGAGTTTGGCCGAGGACCAAAGGCCTCTCTACATACATCAGCAAATTGCTGATCTGATGAAGTAGCTTCCGAGAATGGGTGTTGCCTTAGCAGAATTACAGCTCTTCATCTATTGATCTAGTGTCTTTGCAAAACATTGTTTAAAAAATACTTCCACTGTAGGTAGTAACCTATTACTATGGGGTAGATTTACAAGCCGCCTGCCCCACCAGCACGTCACTTTTTGTGACGTACTGGTAGCACATGTTACTGCTCCATATTAACAAGGGCAGGCAAAGCCAGCCTGCGTGGATTTTTCTGTGCTTGTAAATATGGCCCCTTTCCATGCAGCACTTTGCAGGAAAGGGGCACACGTCACCCCTGAAACAAGACACATTTCCAGATTCACGAGGGATTGTAAATCTGGAAATGCGACTGAAGGCTATGCCTCCCCATAGGGAGGTGCAACGAGGGGAAATGTTTTCATTTCTCCTCGTTTTTCTCTCCTTCAATGCGTGCTGCATTCTACAGCATGCATTGAAAGAGGAAAATGTCTGTAGTGATTGTGTTTGTGCAGGAAGGTGCCCTTTCCTGCACAAAAACAATGTCCCCATGACTCAAGCATCCTTGCACCATGGTGTAAGGGTGTCTGCGCCAATGCAGGTGCATGGCAGCAGTTTGTGCACCAGCGTGGGGAAGAGCACACAAGTGCGACATATTATTGTAAATATGTTGCATTCCTTTGCTTTGGAAGCTCCGCAGCGTGGCGCAGCCAAAGAGCTTGCGTTGCTGCACTGCTGCACTTCCCTGTAAATCTGCACCAATGTGACTAACCTTTGTAGCCATGCCGGTAAGACGATTTACTTCAGTCTGACTCCGGCCTCGCAGGGAAGACATTTCTCAGTTACCAACCTATTGTGTATAAGACTTTGCTTAACGACCACCACTCTGGACTTTTCTTGTAGGACAACTACCTTTTTGCTCGGACAAAATATTTTCAGAACTTGTGAATAGGACACATTGTTGTAGGAAACCCCTTACCCACATGTACAGTTCACATTGCTCAAGAAAACCTGCAATGTTGTGCTCTATCTACCGGCCACACTTTCTGCTAGACTGACAATTCCCCATTCACCACACCAAGCTAATCCTGAGCAGCATCCCATGTCCCCACCTCACTGGCTTCTCATCACTGAATAAGAATTGGGGGTAAGGAGGTCAACAAGAATATCAAAAGAAACGAGTAGAATAATTTTCACAAACAAATCAAATCAGACAGAACACGCTGAATCAGAGAATGAGAAGTTTGAAAAACAAAGAGGGAACGCAGGTACAGGGAAATACGGTACTGGCAAACACTGGAACTGTGGACATGAGACCCGGCAGAATACTGTTCAAAACCCGGATGGGATCTCAGTATTAAACCGAGGTGGATAACACACCTAGGGGTATATTCACAATTGACACTCAGTGACATTGTGGTGGCGATAGGGGCCTCGTCTTATTCACAAAGCAGTGTTAAGCCACTTAATGTGGCTTAACGCTGCCTTGTGAATAGGCCCCCTTTCACACCGTGTTTAGCGTTAAAGGGGCGTGCAGTGGGTGTTGTGGTGGGCTTTCCACCGCAACACCCATTTATATTTACGCTGCCTCCTATTCAAAAGTGCAGCGTAAATACGAGCTAACACCAAACTTAAGACCAGGAAAACCCTGGTCTTAAATTGGCGATACGAGGAGAAATGCTTTATTTCTCCTCATTTTTGCATTTTCCATGTGTGCTGCCTTGTGCAGCACACATGGAAAATGCAAAATGCCATGGTTTGTTCATGTACAGGAAGGTATCCCTTCCTGTACATAAACAAACCTTTTTAGAAAAATGCTGTGTTGTAACTTACGTGTGCTGCAAGAAGCAGCACACATGCTTAAGTTACAAATTGGCATATTAGGTTTGTTTATATGCAGGAAGGGACACCTTCCTGAACATAAACAAACCTCCCTGCTTGCAGACACCCTTGCACTCTGGTGCAAGGGTGCCTGCGTTGGCGCTAAGTTGTGAAACTTAGCGCCATCGCAGGGGGAAACGTAAGGATGCACCATATCCTTGTGAACATGGTGCAGCCTTGCTTTTCCGAAGTGGCAGAGAGAGGCGTTAATCCAAGAAGGCTAATGCCTCTCTCCGCCACTTCCTTGTGAGTATCCCTCTTAATCTGTATATAAAGGAAAGATGAGGACACTCAAGAAAAGCCCCACATCTAGGCTGAACTGAACAACTGCATAAAAAGGCTTTTTGCAGCTGACATCGCCGCTCCATCACCAATGCAAACAAACACTAGGTAATAGGAAAGGTAGCATGGGGTCTAGTGAGGCTCTAAGTGGAGGCTGTACTTCCACATCTGGATTCGGTGCTAGAAGGTTTACCACAAAGCGTCAAGAGGCCAAGTCATTTGTGAATCTGAGCTTTGAAGAACCCACATTACAGTGCTTCGCATTGCATGTCATTGGTGGATACATGATAGGAGACACTATACCACAGGAGAGGCTTACACCACAGTGTCATTCTTCCTGTCACGGCAAGCGCTAGTGAGGGTCACCCACCAAGAACTTCTTCAGGTTTTCCTTTACCGTGGTAAGGTTCAGCTCCATGTCTACTTGCCACCAGCCCCTCTGCTTGCACTGCTCCTTTAGCGCTGCCATCCGTTCCTCCAACGGCTTGAGATCCCAATATTTTTGCTATACCTTCTGGTTCGCCTGGTCCTGCATTGGTAATGAGAAATATTATATCACCTAGAACACAAAGAAAACAACACTAGAGTAGCTGGGCTTACGGGGCGCATGAGGATTGAAGGGACACTCATATTGAAGGCCTAGGCGCTCAATTTTTCAATTCAATTCAATTCAATGAATCTTTATTCGGTATTTAAAAAATACCATAAAAGTGCATAAAACAGTTCATGCATTAAGAATACAATTCATAAACCCCATGATTATACAAATTATACAAATATCAATACTGTCCCCTCGAGATCCTCAACCTTACAGCAATCCTAATAAAATTCATTATGCAAAACAGAGTGTGGGAATTATTGGCCCTTTGCAGAAACATCAATGCCAGCTTAGCACGTTTAAACTTTGACTCTTTTAAAATACCCACTAAAAACTTATGCCTAGGTACAGAATAAAATGAATATAACAATACAAAATGAAGGGTATCCTGCAGAGACCTATTGTCGCAGCTGCAGGTACCCTTCTGCTCAACCGTATGTGTAAAACCTGCTGGATTAGCCTAGATGTGATGTAAAAGGTTGAGCCTAAAACGAGTCATATAAAATCTTTCTTGGGCATTATAAAATAGTGCTAAATAGGGTTCCATCCCCACTTCTGTTTTTAGTGCTCCGTAGGCATAGACTGTAACTTTCGATTCTTCTCTAACCGCCCTGTGTGCAACAGCCTGCTCCCTAAATATATTTTTCACTCTCACTTTGTCAAAGGTAGTAATTTTTTCTGGGTTGACAAAGAGGTTCAGACAGCCCATGCCCTCCAGTGTGGTCTTTACATATCTAAGCCAGGGGATGTTCATTCCCTTATCCCTTTTCAGGCAGTCTAAAGTAACTTGCCTGCTAAGAGCTGCCTCCCCATTGATCCAAATCTTCACCCAGGCTAAAAGCGTCTAATCTTTATTAAGTCTTCAATGAACTCAGCACCTAATTCTTCGTGTATGATGTGGGCGGATGTGCTTTGCGGGGTTTTTAATACCTTTCTGAGGTATTTGTTTTCTTCCAATTGTATCTTTTCAGTGTTTACAAACCCCCAGACTTCTGCCCCATAAGTCACTTTAGAGCAGCAGATTGAGCTATAGAGATGTTCGGGCGACCACCGTCCCAGCCTCCGCCCATAATTCATTATCGCCCCTGTTGCAGCCACCAGTTTGGAGCAGTGTTTTTCAACTAATAGATTGAAGTTTAATAGCCCGTCAAACAATAAGCCCAGATAAGTAAAAGACTGAACCCGGCCTATTTTATGAGTACCTATTCTATACGTAAAATTCGTGCAGGCTTTAGCCCCTGCTAACATTACATAGGCTTTATCCAGGTTTGCATATAAATCAAGTGAGGACATGAAACTGACGAACCCATCAATCAGCTTCTGCAGGGCCTTCGGGGTGCGGGCTAGCAGCACCGCATCGTCCGCGTACAGCCGAACGGGAACAGGGCGAGAACCTATCTGGGGGGAGTCCGCTCTTAATTTGCCTAATTCCATGTCCAGATTGTTAATATATTAGGAAAACAAGAAGGGGGCTAAGATACAACCTTGCCTGACCCCGCTGTTACACGGGAAAGGCGATGTACAACCTCCTTCTGCACTAAACCGCACTTTGGCTGATGTATTCCAGTGCAAGGCTTTTAATATATTCCCCAGATCAGGTTCGACCCCTAGCTTTGTCATCAGGACCCACAATTTTTCTCTGTTGACATGATCAAAGGCGGCGGATAAATCCATGAACCCCAGGTACACTGCCTCATTACTTGCTATTGTGTACTTGGCAACCAAAAGGTAAAGATTCAGGCATTGATCTGTCGTGGACCTTCCCTCCCTGAACCCATATTGTGTTTCAGTGATAATATTATGTGTGTCAGCCCAGACCTTAAGGCGATTCAGCACCACGCGCCCTAGTACCTTCGCCGTTACATCAATCAAGGATATCGGGCGATAACATTGAGGGTCGTCCCTATTCCCTTTTTTAAATATGGGGAGTATTACTGCTGTTGACCACAAGCATGGGAGGCCCGTCTCTACTGCTGCATTCAAAACCCTTGTTAGTATGGGGCCCCACAGTTCCATCTTACTTAGGTATAGGTCAGGTGGTATTCCATCTGGACCTGGGGCCTTGTTTTTGTTAGGCCCCGTATTGCCCCGGGCAATTTCTTCCAGTGTAAAATCCGGCCTGGCAACCCACTGGGTACCTGGCTCAGTGACCTCATTAAGTGCTCCTATGTGGTTATACAAGTTTTTAAAATGAGTATGCCATTGTTCCGGGAGTATTGTATTACATATCTCGCGGGCGTTTGTATCCTGAAAACAGGGTGCCTCATTTATGAGAAATGATGCATCGCTGCGTGAAAGCAGCGATGCGTCACTTCTCAGTGCGCACTCCTTGAGAGATTCCTGATGCGTCATATTTAATGTATGACGCATCATGTCGCAAGGATTTCTGACGTATCTGTAAGCGCAAAAGTGACGCATTGTTGGAGTGTGTCACAAAAGTGACGCAACTCCAGCAATGCGTCCTTTCACATGGGGCAAGCCCCATGTGAAAGGGCCTGCGTCAGTCTTACGCCTGCTGTGAGGCAGGCGCAAGATTTTGACGCATCGGCGTCCTAAAAGTGACGCAGTGAAATCACATAGATTTCGCGGCGTCACTTCTACGACCCTTCCTTGCGTCCATACACCCCCATTGCATAAATTATACCTGGCGCAGGTATAATGTGGCGCAGGGGTTTACAAAGTGACGCATCTACCTAGATGCGTCACTTTGTAAATATGGCGCAACAAGGCACATTTTTTACGCCACTGGTGCGTCACAAAAAGTGACGCACCGGCGGTGTAAAAGTGACGCAAGGCCTCATAAATGAGGCCCATGGTTTATTAAAATTTTCCAGAATGCTGTGAGGTCTCTATTCTCCGCCGCCTCCCTTAAATCCTCCCAGACTTGCGATTGGAGCGAATGTTTCCTAGTATATAATACTTTCTTATAAGTGCTTCTACATTGGGCGATGTGTAGCTTATCCCTCAGGAGTGCTTTCAGGCTGTCTTTCAGGTTCTTGTGGGCCTGTGAGCATGCTTTGTCAAACCATCTTGGGGCGCTAACTGGACTTGCCTTTTTGGTGTTTGTTAAAAAACCCTCAACCAGGTGCGCTATTTCCTCAAATGCGTTTACCACGGCTGCAACTTCTAGGGAAAGGCCAAGACACACTTTAAAGGTGTCTCCCCCTTTATCCATTAGCAATTTATAGAACCTTGCCCCGTCTATTTTAGCCCACCTCAGGCGCCGCCCCTGGTCCGTAGCTCTTTCAATATTTTCCATAGCCCGGGGGACCCTTTTGGTGGGGGGTATATTAGCTCCAGCACTAGGGGATTGTGATCGCTATGTATATTCCACTCAATGTCCGCTCCCTTCACCCAGGATCTAAACTGTCTAGAAACCACAATAAAACGATAAAGGAACGGCAGCCTCTACCCTTAAAGGTGGGTGCAATCTCCTCTGCTTCTTCAGCTTTCACTAGGTCAATAGAGTGTATCAGGTTTTGGCCTTTCATCAACCTGTCCATTTCAGTCCCATCTGTTGTGTGCAGAAAGTGTGGCCCATTCTCCAACGTGCAACGGGACCAATCTCTAGTAATAGGTCTAAGAGATGGACAAATGTGACAATTAAAGTCACCCGCAGTTATCCGGAATGGAGCCACTGCCCTTTTCCCATGAACGGGCTCGGTGTTAAGGAAGTTATCAAGTTCTTTAATTATAGTTCCCTTCCCATTACTCCCCACTGCATTATAAAGATTAATTATAGTGAGGTTTAACCCTTTCATGTGTAGCCCCAGGGCCTGCAAGTTATGTGATGGCCAATTGAGGTCCGTCCACACCCATTCAATCTACAAATCCACGTAAGTAATCAGGCCACCCATGGCTGTTCCTGATGGTGACTTTTGGGCAGGGATAGTGAAACACTTATAACCCGGTAGAAAAAAAGGGTTATAATCAGTCACCCAGGTTTCTTGCAGGCATATTATCTGAAACCTCATAATGTAATACCTCCAGCCCTTGTTATTAAATTTCACAGCCAGTTCCGCTATATTCCATGACAGGAGCTTTAGCCCCGTCTTGGTAGAGGACGTACTCACCGATTGTGTCCGGTTACTATTTTCTACCATGTTCCCTTCTGGGGCTCCCTTACCCACTGATGTCGGATACTGGGAAGATATACCATTGCTACCCTGTATTTTTATTTGGGGGTCTGCCGGAAGCCCTTCTTGTAACACCTCTCTAGGTTCGCCCACCCGGTCACAGGGGGAGTCTAATAAAACATTTAATGAGCTATACTGGGGACTCTCTTGGACCAAACTGTTCTTCCCTAGTCAATCTAGTTCTTCTAGGGACATCAATGGGTCAAATCTATTCATCAGATATACAGCTCCTTGATTCCTGACCGGGGCATATGGTGCAGATCGTCGTAGTCCCACCCTTTTCCACTCACTCCTACTTTGCACTTCCGAGTCATAATCTGAGACAAGCGTACCCCTTGGATAGAAAAAATGTAAGGGCATTGCTCTAATGTTGGTGTATTGCGTGGGTGACTCCCAATGTACAATTTTGTCAACAATACAGGGGTTCCTAAAGTTCACCACCGCAGAATCCCCAATGATGTCTCTATGCCTATTCCCCACCCAGTTCAACATGCGTACCAACAGAATTTCCCTCTGCTCGTTCTCTTCAAGGGGTCTAAACTTATTTAGCCAAAACATGACTTTGTTTTTAAGCTCTTCGTAGGTCTCAGTCTGTTCTGGCCTAAGCTCGGGCACCCCGTAAGGATAATTACATATGGGGCAGCTTGCGGGGGCATATTTAGACAAGGTAATATGTTCTTGGTTGCCCTAGTCGGGGATCTTTCTGCCTGGTGCCGTAACGGGGCGTCTAAGACGGTCTGCCTATGGACTACAGCCTGATGCATGATCTTAGGCCCCACCCGATATTCCTCCCTCGCGATGGCAGTATTCTCCTTCAAGACCTGGGTTATGAGTGGCCCCTGTGGACCAACCGGCTTGGGCGGGGATGTAGTAAAGGTAACTTGTCCTAATGCAGGTTTACTATCTGTCACCTTTGTCAAATTTGTGGGGATAATCTCCCCTCCTGAAATAATATTTGGAGTAGGGTGGGTGCTCCCAGCACCCAGCCCCTTTGCTTTTACCATGGACACCACCTTATCCAACCTGCTAATAATTAATTTCATTTGAGTATTAATGACACTTTCAAAGTGGGCCTGAAGGTCTGAAATAATTTGAGCAGCCCACCTGGGGGGGACTTGAGTGTGTGGTTGCCCCTCGCTCCTTGGTGTACTCACTCTACAAGGGTTATTACTCCCTGTTATAACTGAGGTACCCTTCCTCTGCTTTTTCGTGAGACTTAACCTCTTCTTTTTTTTGCCCCTTTTTGCCAGTGCCTCCCCTTTTGGATCCACCTCCTGGCCACAGGGTATGTCCGTTAAGTCAGGCTCTGGGAAAGTATGTGTATTAATTAGGGGCTCTTCCAATTCGCAATCTACTTGTGAGGCTGTTAAATCAATTTGTGGAGTTAATGAAAAACGCCTCTCTGTTCGCTCTATTTCCTCTGATACTACCACAATCGCTTTACGCAACATTTTATCTATTGCTGTGGGTTTATCAGGTACCATAGAGTGCGCTCCCTTTGATTTGCCAAGCGAGCGGAGGTCAGGAGAAGTACGTAGGCTCTGCCCAGCAGACCTGGTTTGCACTGTACTGGCCATTGTTATAATTTAATTTTTCCCAGTTTAATTGAGAGACAGTGACTACCAGATAGACTAGATAGGTTAGCTACCACAAACCCCCTCTCCGCTTATTCCTTTACGCGTTATCAGCTTCTGCCCCAGACCCTCACCCCTTCTTTGGTTGCCCTTTATTTCAAGTCCACGGAGCTGTCCCAGTCCCATTTTCCTGGAAGAGGTCAACAGTACCTTGGTTGATTTAGGGTAAATTGTTAGAGGGGTGGCCCGGCCGGCCTCTTCTGGCCACAGATGGCCCCGCCCTTCTCCCGGGCATCTCCCGGCGCGTCCCGCTCGCGATCCCGCGACGGGGGGGGGGTTGGGCTCCGATTTAAAGCGCCTCTGGGCGCGGAAGTGACGTTGGCGGCTTCCGTCGCAAGGCAAGCTGTGAAATGTAGTCCCTGTGGCCGCGCGGTGTCAGGCAGCGGCAGGGTTGACCCAGGTGAGGGAGACCAGTGATCTGCGGGCAAGGATCAGTTCACTCCCCCCAATGCCCCCTCCACGAGCAAACAAACAGACAGCCCCGCTCCACCGGGGCTGGGCTCAGATTTAAAGCGCCTCCGGGCGCGGAAGTGACGTTGTCGGCTTCTGCCGCAATATAACCAAAGGACCAAAAGCAGCAGACAAGGTCAAGCACAACGGATCTTAAAGTTCTCAAAGGTTAGAGTGGTGCAATCTCTCCCAACACCCGCTGCTATAGGATGTATTATCTACCATAATGCAAAGAAACAGAATGGAAGGTGCACTCAAATGAAGTCAGTAACAAAAGTGATTTATAAATATCTTCTTCTTCATTCAAAGGTTATTCGTGTAGCAAAGGCACAGCCAACGCGTTTCGTTCCCATTTGCCTTAAGGAACTTCGTCAGGGCTGTAAAAATTACAAACATATATATATACACATGAAAATACAGAAAGTATATTACATGTAAGCAAAAGTGCTCACCACACTAAACTGAATTAGACTAACCCAACAAACAACACATCACAAAAAATATAATACAACAGTCAGTATGGCCCATTTAAAAAGAAATATCCAATTACATGTCTTCACTGATGCTATAGTGATGATCCTAATGGTTTAGGAGAATGGATTAAATAATTATATTTACAAATGCTTGTAGCCTGGGGAGGACTGTTCCAGGCTGTTCTATTTACAACATAAAAAGAGGACTGACCAATGTCTGTATCCAAGTATATTTAACACTAATCACAAAGCAATAAGTAAAGGATAAATTGAGACAAAAAACATATAACTAGAAACAGATTTCTCAAGAAAATTATTAAAAAACACCAAATGAGAAAAAAGGGAGGAAAAATGAAATGAGTTAATATAAATCACAGGAAACTTTGTAAGTGCGATTAAGAAAAGATAATCCAGACCTCAGAGTACAAGAAAAGAGAGAAAAAAACAAAAAAACAAAATTGTAGGAAGAAAAACCCTACAAAAGAAGCGGTGTCAGGCAGCGGCAGGGTTGACCCAGGTGAGGGAGACTAGCGATACTGCGGGCAAGGAGCAGTTCACTCCCCCCAATGCCCCCTCCACGAGCAAACAAACAGACAGCCCCGCTGCACCGGGGCTGGGCTCCGATTTAAAGCGCCTCCGGGCGCGGAAGTGACGTTGTCGGCTTCTGCCGCAAGGCAAGCTGTGAAACGTAGTCCCTGTGGCCGCGCGGTGTCAGGCTGCGGCAGCGTTGACCCAGGTGAGGGAGACCAGTGATACTGCGGGCAAGGATCAGTTCACTCGCCCCAATGCCCCCTCCATGAGCAAACAAACAGACAGCCCCGCTCCACCGGGGCTGGGCTCCGATTTAAAGCGCCTCCGGGAGCGGAAGTGACATTGGCGGCTTCCGCCGCAAGGCAAGCTGTGAAAGATAGTCCCTGTGGCCGCGCGGTGTCAGGCAGCAGCAGCGTTGACCCAGGTGAGGGAGACCAGCAATACTGCGGGCAAAAAGCAGTTCACTCGTCCCAATGCCCCCTCCACGAGCAAACAAACAGACAGCCCCCTAGGCGCTCATTTGAGGCGCATCAGTGATGCTCCTCTGGTGCACAACACAATTTAGCTGGTGCACATCCCCACGTGCTCATCGCATGTGCATCACGCTATACCTTCCCCAGATACAAGTCACCCTCAGCCACAGATGCAAATCATCCTGTACATTGCTGTTGTACAACACCCTCTACCACACTCTGCACAGGATTATGAACAGCTGTTGAACTATGCAAATGCCTGTGTGTTTGTTAGCCTCTGCACTTGGATGTCTGTATTTCTGTTGATATAGTGGGTGAAAAGCGTGCCTCACACAACATTTTGAGTTAGCTAGCAATCTAGAAGTAAAGCCTTCTTAAAAAAACAGGTTCATGCTTCTCCCTGCACATCAAATAACTAATAACTGCAACATATTACACATTTACACTTCTCAATAGTGTTCGTGGTTACAGTGCATGTTTCATGTTAAGTAGATTTCTGTATTTTTCTTCTGAATAACTTTTGCTGGCGCTTCAAAAAGATGAAAGGTCATGTGTACTTCTCGTCTGCCTATCTGCAGGTAAAATCACTTAATGATCCATTGAAAATCGCACGGAGCAATTACCTCTCTCTTTCATGTTTATATGGACAAACCTTGTCATTCTCAGTATCGGTTGTGAGGAAACTCGTTGGAACATTTAAAACATTGAGCAAAGAACATTCAGAGAGCAGTTAGTCCTATAAAGAAGGCAATAACACTGATAAAGGCAATATAAAAAGGTGACTGAGTTGACTCAAATCCTATAAAATTTCCAGGAGATTGATGTAGAAGGGAAAGGCAATGCATCTGCTCAGCAAATATAAATTCTATCTGAGGGATTCTTTACAAGTGCCCTGGAATAATCTCTGTTATTTCTCCACCCTGAAATTAACTTTATCGGGAATCTTGGTACTTATGGGGCGCGGAAATAATGGGACTACAAGTTTTTGGGGAAAACATGCAGAATTGCTGTTTTTGCATGGATTCCTATCTCTTTCCCAGTTTTCTGACATGGATATTTCAGTCACTTTCATCTGCTGAACTGTCGGACTCAAACAACTTGTTAACACCCCCACACACTATGCAGGACACACACTCGACCCTATCTTCACTTCCAGCAAGCATATCTCCTTCACTCATACCACACCCCTCCACTGGACGGACCACAGCTGTATCCACTTTATCTACAATAAGACCTCGACCCACAACCACCCTCAACCAACTCTGCGAAGAAATTGGAACAAAATCACCATCGACCAGATCTCCACATCGCTTCTTCAAAAACCCCCTGCCTATTCAACGAACCCTAACCAAGCCGCCATCAACCTCACACAATGGTTAACCCAAACCGCCGACAAATTAGCACCCTTGAAAAAACATCAAACCAAGCAAGGTAGCAAGAACGCCCCCTGGTTCAACGACGAACTTAAGAAATCCAAGAAGCTCTGTCGTTCCCTTGAGAAAACTTGGAAAACAGACCCAAACACTATCACCCAAGCCGCCTTCAAAAACGCCACCCGCAAACACCACCAACTAATACGGACAGCCAAGAAATCCGCACTCAAAGACCGACTAGACAACAACGCTCACAACAGCAAGGAACTTTTCAACATCATCAAAGAATTCACCAACCCCACCGCCAGCTCTAACGACATCACCCCCTCTCAAGCCCTCTGCGACTCCCTTGCCTCATTCTTTCATAACAAAATCGCCGACATCCATAACAGCTTTGATAACACACCTGTAAACCAATCCACCCCACTCACCTCCGAACCGTCACCCCCTCCGAATATCCTTCTCGAATGGAACCCAATCACCACAGAAGAGACCATTCGCCTGATTAATTCCATCCACTCAGGATCCCCTACAGACCCATGTCCCCATCACATCTTCAACAAAGCAGACTCCATTATCGCGCCCCATCTCCGAGATGTCATCAACTACTCCCTAAACTCCACCACATTCCCAGATAGCTGGAAACACGCCAAACTCAGCGCCCTTCTGAAGAAACCCACAGCTGACCCCAACGAACTCAAAAACTACCGCCCCATCTCGCTCCTCCCATTCCCTGCCAAAGTCATTGAGAAAGCCATTAACAATCAGCTCGCCACCTTCCTCGAAAATAACAAATCACTCGACTCCTCACAGTCTGGCTTCCGAGCCAAGCACAGCACCGAGACCGCCCTCATCGCAGCAACAGACGACATTCGAACACTACTGGACAATGGAGACACAGTCGTCCTTATCCTCCTTGACCTCTCCGCGGCCTTCGACACAGTCTGCCATAGCACCCTTATACAACGCCTCAGAAACATCGGAATTCAAAGAAAAGCATTGGACTGGATCATTTCATTCCTCGCTGGAAGAACTCAGAGAGTCCGCCTCCCCCCTTTTAAGTCAGAGGCCACCGAAGTCATCTGCGGCGTCCCGCAAGGATCATCACTCAGCCCCACCCTCTTCAACGTCTACATGAGCCCCCTCGCAACCATCGCACGTCAACACAACCTCAACATCATCTCCTACGCTGATGACACTCAGCTGATCCTTTCACTCACCAAAGACCCAACCATCGCCAAAAACAACCTACACGAAGGGATGAAAGAAGTAGCCGAGTGGATGAAACACAGCCGTCTAAAACTGAACTCGGACAAAACGGAAGTCCTCATCCTAGGCTCATCCCCTTCCGCCTGGGACGACTCTTGGTGGCCAACGGCCCTAGGAAAAGCCCCCATACCGACGGACCACGCACGGAACTTAGGCATCATCCTGGACTCCTCACTCTCGATGACCAGACAAGTCAACGCCGTCTCTTCTTCATGCTTCAACATTCTACGCATGCTCAAAAAAACATTTTGCTGAATCCCCACCGAAACAAGAAAAACGGTCACCCACGCACTGGTTACAAGCCGTCTGGACTACGGAAACACCCTTTACGCCGGTTCCACCGCGAAACTACAGAAAAAACTCCAACTCATCCAAAATGCTTCAGCCAGACTCATACTAGACATCCCCCGCACAGACCACATTTCTGCTCACCTGAAAGACCTTCACTGGCTCCCCGTCAACAAGAGAATAACATTCCGTCTCCTCACCCACGCACACAAAGCCCTATACGAACTTGGACCTGATTGTCTCAACACGCGCCTTTCCTTTTACACTCCCACCCGCCAGCTGCGTTCGTCCAACCTAGCCCTCGCCGCTGTTCCGCGCATCCGCAAAACCACCATGGGAGGAAGATCCTTCTCCTACTTAGCGGCCAAGACCTGGAATTCCCTTCCCATCCACCTCCGTCTTACTCAAAACCACCTAGCCTTCAGAAAACAACTTAAAACATGGATATTCGATAAGTAAACCTCCCCCCTCCCCCTTCCTCAAGCGCCTTGAGACCCTACGGGTATGTAGTGCGCTATATAAATTCTGACTTGACTTGACTTGACTCAGTGTTACGTACAACAACCTTTAATCCAAAGGCCACCACTAAATCCCATTTTCATATGTATATTAACTAAACTGCATTTCTGTGTAGCACGCCATCTTGACTAAGATGGAAGTCATCTCTGTCACTCACCCTGTGCTCTCCCAGACACATTTCTCCTCACAAGCTCTGCAGCACAGTCAAGCTGATTAAATAGGCTTTTTCTATTGTTATACTTTTTCTGTTCACGGTGAATTTCCCTAGTTCATATGTAACTCGCAATATTCTGCCATGTCTTGTGTTACTTCACTGTGACCTATTAATTCACATAACGTGACACTGCAGTGTATCTTGTTCTGTTTGAACATCTCTGGATGATATTAACACAGAGGGTGCAGAATAATTATTCATATAGTGGGTTAGTGCATAGACATATATTTTTAATTTGCTGTGATTTGCTGAAGAAATTAGTCATTCTCTAACACCATGGTGATTCTGCAAAGGTTCTCATTTCCCATGCACGAAGGGTATGTAAAAATCCTTGATTTTGGGGGAGAGCCAGTACAATTTTCTAATCTACTAGGGCATCGTCCTGATTGTTTTCAGATTTTGCTGCCCGTAGAGACTAAGGGCTCCATTAGGATGACGGGCGGACATTGTCCGCCCGCCACCCTATCGTAGAACGGGACCGCCCGCCATAAGGGCGGGGGTCCCGTGGGGGGAATTAGGATGTGCCCGCCACAGTGGCGGGCACATCCTGTAGTTTTAGCATTGTGGCGGGCAGTGCACTCTGCACTGCCCGCCACAATGTTAAAAATGCTTTTTTGCATTTGCATATGCAAATGTGGGGGGGTACCATAGGTACCCCCCATGTGCCCCCCGACAGTGGTGGCAACCTGGGGGCCCTGCAGGGGGCCCCCCCGCAGCAATCTCCGCCTGTGTTTCCGTGGCGGCATTGCCACCGCGGAACGGCCTCTACTTTTTGCCATTGTAATATGGCTGGCGGTGTCCATTGGACACCGCCACCATATTAATCTATTACCGCGGCGGTAAAGCGGCGGACGGTCTTTCCATCCGCCGCTGTCCCCTCCACCATCCTAATCTGGCGGAGGGGAAAACTAGAGTGCTTGTCGGGCGGATTGCCTCCGCCAGGGTGGCGGTAGCCACCGCCACCCTGGCGGAGGCAATCCGCCCGACATCCTAATGGGGCCCTTAGACTAATTTCTGATTTTTTTGTATTCTGGATCAGCCCTCATTTGAAAGCCTTCATAGCATTGACTATGCCCGGCTCATGTTTAAGTTTTGTGAAAAAATGTTTTAACTTTCCACTGATCAAGAACTCAGTTAATGATTGGACTCACTTAATCCTACATTTTAATGTACTGTATTTTGCTTGATTTCGGTGTTTTGGCAGGTGCCTTAGCACAGATATACATTGCCTCAGGAAACCGAGGTTTAACACAGTCTCTGATACAGTAATTTAGAATGCACAATACTTTAAGTAACTGTAGTTGCTAATAGTTTGTTTTGCTATGTAGCTGGTATGGTTAGCAACCCCCAAAAATATATCTTGAGGTTAAAACTCCGTATTTATATTTCTCTGCAGCTGTGCAATGAATGTTGAACTGAGTTTATAGCATTGACAATTTTTGGCTCAAGAAAGAAAATATAATACTAGTGAGGCTGATGTATACTCTCCTTACCCGTGACAGGGGGAGCCACTACTCCCCAAAACCTGGGGAAATTAAACAATAGAACAGCTACATTGTGCCAGGGGGAGTTCTTCCTAAGAGAAGAGTGTCTAACCATCCTAGAAATGTTAATCATGTCATATTATATCAAAAATATAAATACAAATTTCGCTGTACCCACAATCAAAAACTTTTCAAAAAAGGCTTTTTTGTTATTAAAACAACTTATTTATAGAGCATAAAGTGAATCAAAGAAATATTACAAACACATAATGAATGGTGCTCATACAGTTAAACTTAACAGACATACATCAACACCATTTACAGTGTAAACAAAGAAACAAACACAATGGAAGAGGAATAATATATAAAATGTCTGGAGTATCACAAGATCAATAATGCAATTAATGTGTCTTCCTAATTGCCAAAGGGAGCGTCAACTGAGTTTCGACCTCATCAACTTAAAAGGTCATCATCAGGACACAGGGTAAGAATTTTAAAAGCAACCATCAGAAAACAATCTGCGATTCAAACAATAATGTTTATAAGTAACTGGGTACCACTAGTCATGACTGAAGAAAAAAGGCCAACCAAGGGCTGTAGGCACACTACAAGAATTTTAGAGCAACAGTCAAGCATGCAAAACAATACCGCAAACAAGTCTCAGCTGCCAAACTAATGTAACAAGGCAAAAACAAAAAGGAGAGAATCTAACTCTAATACCCAAAGGTTTAAAAAGGGGAGAAGTGAAGGGAAAATAAGAGAAAAACACCTTCCTTACGTGTTTTTAAAGAAAAATAGACACCAAATATGAATTAATCATGCTCACAATTAGGAAAAATTAAGAAAAACCTAGTTGTGACGAAGCAATGGTTCATGTCAGATGTTCCAAAAATCCAAATAATTTAAAGACTCAACTTAGTTGCAGTACTCTGCAAAGTAATAATACCTATTGCAAATGATGAGTGAAAATAATCCTTTCCAAACTTACAATTCCTTCGAATTCGAAGGAATTGTCCAAAGGTGAGTTTATCCTTCAAACCCTTTGGATGACGGCTCTGGGAGAAGTGTATTGCAGACCCTGAGTTTTGTATGCAGCTTAGTTTCATTGTGTTTACATGGACAGAGAGCACTATGAAGTGATATGGAAGCATTTATCCGAATCGGGTAAGATCGACCTGCTGATCCTTTAATTTCAAGCTTAACTAACAGTCGTTTTTGATCCAATTGTATCAGTGTCTAATGTTTGGGTTCTCCTTTCTTTAGAAAATTCCTAACGTGAATCACTGCCATTTGTTCGGATACAGTTGGTTAAATATTCTTGTGTTGCATTTCACGCTTCATTTATTGAGTCTATGGGGCTCATTACGGTGGCGGGCAGATCCCAGTCCACCTGCCATCGTTGCAGTGCTGGGACCACATGCCAGTCGTGCGGCGGTCCCACCACACACATTAGGATGCACCCGCTATACTGGCAGGTATATCCTGGGACTTTAACATTGCGGACGGTTCTGTTGGCTGCAGCACTGTACGCAAAGTAAAAGTGCTTGCACTGCATTTCCCTGCACTACATGGTGCCTGCCACTTGGTGCATGGAAATGCATAGGGGTACCATGAGTACCCCCCAGTGCAGCGACACCCCGCCCTAACAAGTGGACCGCAACGGCCCCCAAACCCAATCCCTGCCACCCTTTCCATGGGTATTGGGCAATTTTTCCTGAATATTATCAGGAATTGGAGAGGAGACAAATCAGTGAGGCCACATAGGAAATATTTAACCTTGCTGGGACTGATAATATAATACCTGCCAGGGCATCACAGAGTCTAACTTGGATTATTATATCAACACAGAATCATCCTGGAACGCGGGCACTGCCCACGAGCACCCACAAACGAAATCATTATTAGTCCATAAGAAGCACATCGGAATACTGCTTCTTTAAAAGAGAGGAAAGCTACTGTGCGTCCACCCGGAATCGCTAGAAACACACCCTCATTAGGGGTAAGTGATTGTATTGCGTTACTTTATAACAACGTTACAGCACTCTTTTCCACCTCCCTTCACAGTACAGTTTGTTACATGCCCTAACGAGGATCTTGTATATTGTTTCCCCTAACAGAACCCGACTGGGTTGCCTGGTGAGTACTTTTATTTCACCCTTACACGGTTTTCACGCACACCACCAGTAATCTAGCGCTCCTGAAAGACAGGTAAAATTGACTATGACCCAGTATATTCTTAAAAACAGTAATCTACCCCCAGAGGAGAATCTAAAACATATATTTCTCTTCTTCCCTGTGGTCCCACATCGTAGGTCCTGAAGAGACCCTACAACCATATTAGGGTCGAAACGCCATCGACTATTGAGAAAAGTGAACCTATTGAGAAATAGCATTCTATGATTGTATAGATGTTTTTGTAAAAGAACAAACTATTGAAACCTTGCACATGCATTTTTTCACTTATGTTACTCTAATGCTTTGTTTCATACTTTCACTTGGGACACTTTACATAACTGTAAATAATTTTGTTTTATGTATAAAAGTATTTAATACAATTCAAAATGTTTTTCAATACAACTCATTGAAAGCTTACTTTGGTGTATTGGAAATTCTTTCTCTTTGACATCTCACTTAACTCCTGTTTTAAATATACGTATCTTACATCCTTTTATAAATTATTATCAAGTATCTATTCCACAGGAACCATTGGGCTTCTTTAAATACTCAATCACCCTGGTTCGGTTGTGAGTAGGGTCCCCTTGTTTTTTCTTTACGACCCTTTCCATGGTGGCATTTATAGGTATTATTACTTTGCAGAGTTCTACGACTAAGTTGAGTATTTAAATTATTTCAATTTTTAGAACTTCTGATCTGACAAATTACTTCATCACAAATATGTTTTTCTTAATGTTCCTTAATTTTGAGAATGATTAATTTATTTTTGGTGTCTATTTTTCTTTACAAAACACATAAGGAAGGTGATTTTTTCTTGCTTTCCCTTCACTTCTCTCCTTTTTAAACTTTTTGTTATTAGAGCTTGAATCTCCGCATTTTGGTTGCCCTGCCACGTTAGTTTGGCAGCTAGCATTCACTTGCAGTATTATTTTGCATGCTAGACTGTGGCTCCAAAATTCTTTTTATTTTGCTACAGCCCTTGGTTGGCCTTTTCTCTTCAGTCATGACAACCGGTACCCTGATATTTATAAACAGTTTTGATTGAATTACAAATTGTTTTCTGATGGTTACATTTAAAATCCTTACCCTGTGTCCTGATGATGACCATTTCGGTTGATAAGGTCGAAACGCAGTCGATGCTCCCTTTGGCAATTAGGAGGACACATTCATTGCATTATTGATCTTATGATACATGGGACATTTTGTATATTAATTCTCTGCCATTGTATTTGTTTCTTTGTTTACACTGTAAATTGTGTTATTGTATGTCTGTTATGTGTAACTGTATGAACTCCATTCATTATGTGTTTGTATTATTTATTTGCTACACTTTATGCTTTATAAGTTATTTTAATAATAAAAAGGATTTTTTGAAAAGTGTTTGTTTGTGGTGACCTCTACATATTTATTTATACTTTTAATGTATTATGTCATGATAAACATTTCGAGGGTAGTAAGACACACTTCTAAAATGAAAGATTCTGCCTGACCCATTGTAGCTGTTGTATTACTCTCCTTACCCAGCATCTTACTTCAAAAGATGGACGAAACATTTTACATTTTCTAAAATATGGTGACTTTGATTCAGTTTCTGATACCCTCCATGGCTGTTGACTGGTCAGGTTTTCTGGATTTAAAATGTTGCCCTGGTTTAAAGCATCACTTCAGCATTTTTGATGGGTTTCATGTTTCCAGAGATGCTGTGGACTACATTGAATGCTCTGGACTAAATGGAATGAACATATAGGAGTTGAAAGGTGGCTGTACTCAAACAGATTGGAGGCTTAGACGGATATAAGGTGAAAAACAATGTATCACTGCAAACCATTCATTAAGAAAAGACTGAAGGTCACTCTCTGTGCTGGTGACAGAATACAAAGAACAACTTGGCTCGCTTGAATACCTAACTGGGGTTTACCCTATTGACATATATGCGTGTCACTCAACATGTGAGTGTGCTATTGTGCGTGTTGGTGTATGCATGTGTGTGTGTGTATGTGTATACATGCACCCCCCTTTCTGTTATGTCAGTCAGTGGATGAAACTTAAAGGTTAGATACAAAAATTTGGAGCTCTTCTGGACAACAGCAGCACAGCAACCAATGAAGTAATATAGTCAAATTTAAGGTCAGTCTGGTCAGCAGTGGCAAGAGCTCAGAGTGCTACTAAAGGTGTGTGTGTGACTGCTTAATTAACTTGTCTCCATTTTCGGTCAGCTATCAAATTCTAAGACTTGATTCAAATACTGGAAACTCCCTTATTCTAGACAACAACTGCAAAAAAGCTATGGAGTAGGACATCTATACTGGAGATTAGGTAATTCACAGTTGGGCCCTAATCCATTTGGAAGCACAACCTCACAAGTGAGATCGCTGTGGGGCTTTGGTTTACATAAATAATAACGGTATAGACACTTAATAGTTGTGTCTTTATGTGTCTCTCTTTTTTCACTATCTTGGACCATATTACAAACAGTGCTCCAGAGGTGCAACATTCATGTGCGGCCAACTTTTTCACTCCCAGTGCACTTTAGTATTACAGAAGGGTTCATAGAAACTTGGGCAGCCCCTTCTTTAAAAGAGAGATTGCAGGTTGCTCATATAGCACCAATGTTATGTTAATGTGGCACACCGGCAGCATGCATTCTAACAGCCTATTTTCCTTGGCATCCATGCCGGTAATACAGAGCGGACAGACGCAGAGACAAATTTTGGCACAAAATATGCACCAGTGCAACCAGTATTTTAGAAGTGACACACAAGCATCTGCAACTCCTCTTATAATTCCAAAGTGCCCCAGGGTGCAAGAAGTGGGCAAACACATTGATGCATGCCCCTTACCCCTCCATCCCTGGTCCGTGTGTTGCCATTGCCCCTGTGGTGCCACCTCTCTTGCTGTCAATTCCCCTGTCCTCCTCCCCAGTGCCCCCCTTGTTGTTCATGTACATGCCCTTGCCCCCCTTTCCATTGTTGTCTGTAGTCCTGCACCTGCCCATTTACTGCCATTGACCTCCTTTTCTGCCCCTGCTCTACACCCCCCTCCTCCATTCCCCCTCCGTGACATTATAGTTTCATATGGAAAAAAGACCTTAACTTAAATAAATAATTATAAATTCACTGAAAAAAAGCAAAAGTCAGATAATAGGTAGCTATGGAAAAAATCACGTATCCTACATAAAATTCACTTACACGTACATAAAATTCACATTCACACACAATGCATCCTTTAACATCAGAAAAACCACTGGAATTAGCCCGTCATATTTCAGTGAACTAACTACGACTTCTCAAATGTGAGGGTTTTCGGTTTTCAAAGACTATGTTTTGTGTGACTTTGTCACCGCACTATGGGGCTGATTCACAGAACTAATCTAAAACAAAATCCAAAACGTAATACTTTTGGTATTCACAGAAGACATTTAGTAGTAGTAAAGTTAGGATTTTGTCTTAAGTTAAACTTAAGTTAAACTTAGGTGTGTCTTAAGTTCTGGTCCTAAGACAAAATCCTAACTTAAGACAAAATCCTAACTTTACTACTTCTAAATGCCTTTTGTGACTACAAAAAGTAGTAAGTTTAGGATTTTGTCTCAGATTAGTTCTGTGAATTGCCCCCTAAAATGTCAACTTAACCTTTCTTTATCAGTACATTTCTTAGAGGTATAATAGCTGGTGCACACAGTCTTCTATGTTATGTAGAAATTGTCATGCTGCGACGATTCCGTCTAATAGCGCAAGGCGTCTTACAATACTTAGGGCCATATGTAGGTAATCTACATTTACCAATTCTAAAATACCCAATTTTACTGATTCGGTATTTCAGAATCGGTAAATGTTATGTAGATAAAATTAGGTAAATATTACCGAATCGGTAATATTCGGTATATTTAAGAATCAGTATTTACCGATTCGGTAATTCCAATTCTAGGAATGAATGGGAAGCCATTCACCATTACCGATTCGGTAAATACCGAATTGGTAATAGGGGGAACATTTTCAAGGGTGGCAGGGTGTCACATTGACACCCTGTTGCATCCCTGAATAGTGCATGGGTGCACATGTGGCACACAATCATGCCCTAAGGGCATGTATGTCTGCCACATGGCACTTTTAAAAATACAAATAATTGCTTTTTGAAAGGTATTCAGTATTTACCACCAACTTGTAGTTGGTGGTAAATAACGAATCCTTAAATGAAAAATGCACTAACTTGAGTGCTCCCTACATAAGGATTCGGTAATTTACCGAATCGGTATTTAAATTACCGTTCGGTAAATTACCGAATCCTTAAACCTGCCTCCTACATCTCAAACCCTAAATACCGGTCGGTAGCCGCCGAAATTTGGTAATTTCGGCCGTTACCGACCGGTATTGGGCTACCTACATCTGGCCCTTAGTATATAGTATTTAGAATCTTTGCCCTGTTGCAAACCTATTCTGCAGAGCCAAAACCCTTGTGTAGAACATGCTGAACGCAAGTTGTCAACTGTCACCTGCACGCAGAGTTACTTTTCAATGCAAGGATGTATAGTGTTTCAATACCTCTACACAGAAATGATGTATTAGGAGCACATGCGCTTTGTAAACACTTATACTTATCTCTCAATGAGTGTGTTAGTTTGTTTTATAGTTTACATGGTGGTGGGTAACTACCATAGTACTTCTCTGCCAAATGTTGTATAGCCCAAGTCCAGCAAATAAGTGTAGGTGTTTACAAAATGCATGGGCTCCTAATACGTCACAGCTGTGTAGAGGTATTGAACACACATTAAATCTTTGCATTGAAGAGTAACTCTGTGTGCAGGTGACAATAGACAACATGTGTTCAGCATGTTCTACACAAGTGTTTTAGCTCTGCAGAATAGGTTTGCAACAGGGTAAACATTTTACATACTATTTGGTAAGTATTGTAAGCAGCCTTGAGTTATTAAATGAAATCGTTGCAGCATGACAATGTCTACACAACATAGAAAACTGCATGCACAAGGAATTAACCCATAAACATGTGTTTCATTTTCTTCAGAAGAGGGGATGTTTGTAAAGTTTTCACCACAGGGTGAAGTCTCCAGGTAGTCTGATCTTTAGAACCTTCAGACCTTGATTATTTTAAGTGAATAGTGTCTTTTTTGCTTGGTGTTACAGAGAGTGTATACTGTTCTTAACAAATACTTTATAATACTCTGTAATATATTTCTCATGAGGGTTTCACTGTCTGCAAACAGTGTGGTACAGATTTCTCAATTTAGGTTTGGTGAGTGTGAGGAGTTTTCTGCTCATATCAACTTCAGTTCGCAATGTAGTTTTGGTGACTGTGAGTGAGTAGAGACAGACAAAAGCTGTCCATAGTGGAACAATAATTTTGGAACAGACGTTGAGAATCTTTAGGAAATACATCACATAGTAGTATAAAGTATCTACTAAGAACAGTGTACACTCTATGCTACACCTTTGTCTGTGTCATGTCTAGCACAGGTTTTGTATTGGAAGGCCACATTTTCAGTACAAAATACCATGCCTAGACAAATGTTAACATTTTTCTCACTTTGAATGCATGTTGCACAGTCCAGCACCGATGCAAAGTATGAAAAGATTCTTGAAATAAAAATAAAAAATCCTTGGTAATGCACATGTTAAAACAGCATTTTTTTTTTATTCAAAGCCTTCTCAACTTTCTTTTAATAGATAGGGTTTTGCATAAAAAGACATAGATGGTTGCATGGAAATGCCCACTTAGTGCCCATGGTACATCCCCATAACGCCAAGTAAAGCAAAACAGTGCTAGGCACTACACTGTTTTACTTTCAGGCAACTTTCCAGTCCAAAATACATTTTGGGCTGAAAGTGAATTTTGAAAAAACATTTTGCACTAATTTATGTCACTTTTGCAATGCAAAGCTGTGACGAAATTTTAGTAAATATATACTGCAAATGATAACTCACTGTGACTGTGTGCAGGAGTGTGTCTCATAAGAAAAACAAGTGTTTAGGCAGTAGTGGAACACTTCATAACACAACACGTTCTCCTGTGCATTTCAGAGTGGAATACCAACACCAGTACTGAAAGACTTCAGGTGAAGGCAAATGTATGTATATTGTAGGCTGTCCAGGGCCTGGGAGGCACTAACAGTGACTGTGTGGGTATGAGACAATTTGGCCAATCAGGTTGAGTTGTGCTGAGTTGTAAGAATTTTTCACCACAAACTATCCCTGTTGCTCTTTCTGGTGCTGATTTTTCTCCCTCTGAGGCTAGGGGTCACAAGGTCAGTGCCAGGGGTCACATGGACAGAGCCAGAGGTTGTGTTTGTGACCCCTGGTGGCCCCCAAATGAAGTCCATACCGGTTCAGTTAGGCTGTCATAGGGTCTCCAACTCCTGGGACATTGTCTATTTCCCTGCCTGCATGCACAGTCAGGGAAAGTGCAAACTGTTTCCCACTGGGCAGGAGCACAAAGCTGCTCCCGCCCGGTGGGAGAACAAATATTTCCCTGCTGACGCTTTCACCAGGGAAATGCTTTGGTTGCTGCCTCCCCGCAGGAGCTAAAAAAGTGCTTCAGTAGGTTTTAAGAAAGCCGGCTCCCACTGCTTCCATGAACAGAGCAAGCATAGGAGTAGGTGGGGCTGTGGGGCCTTGGCCTCCCCGCAGCCACCAATGAGGAGATTGCTTTGAGGTTCTCCAGTGCTCACTGAGGCAACCCTTTTGGAAAAAAATAGAAGGACTACTTTTAGTATGCCCCAGTGGGCACCTGGTCATGCCACTTTATTATAAAAAAAGAAAATGGCTGCAGAGCCGTGGGGGCCCTGGGGCTCCACCCATGCCCCAAAAAATACTAATGATGTGGGGTGCTCTGGGTAAGAACAGAGGCAACCCTTGGATAAAAAAATGGTAGCTCCTGTGAGGCCCACTGAAATAGGATCACTTTCAGGGTGCTGGTGATGCTGCGGGAGCCCTGGGCCCCCACGACCCACCCAGGAAACGTACATTAGTTGGGTCATTGATACTACAACTCCAGGAGACCTTACTATATTTTTCTAAAGCATTTTCCAGGCTGGAGCTTTTGCTGGGATTGCAATGCCACCTTGGGGCCAGTTGAATGTTATGTGTTAAAGATAAATTAAATATATATTAAATAAAATACAAGCCATGCATGTGCTTATATTTATCGCTAGGCCTGGGCGGAGCTCACAGAGTTTCACTCCACAGAATTCTGCAGAGTTACTGAAAAACTCTGCCAAATTCTGCGGAGTTGCTTGAGCGGGCGGAGTATTGCTTGGCCACCCCTAATGAAGTCCCCTTGGATGCCCCCTTTCTCCACCACTCTACAAATGCATCTCCTGACCCACTAATTATTGGGGGTTGAAGTCCCCTTGGATGCTCAGGGTCGTTGAGGGCTAAGAATTCTTCTTGATACCACCAGTAAGTCCCACACAGTGAGATTGCTGACAGCTTGGTGACGGCCACGCCCCCTTTCGCAACCACTCTGCAAATGCACCTCCCGGTGCACCACAGGGTGGGTAATGAAGTCCCCTTGGCTTTTGATGGTTGTTGTGAGCTAAGAACCATCCTTATTACCACCTGTAAGTCCCACTCTGTGGGATTGCTGAAAGCTTATTGGAGGCCTGCTTCCTTTCTCAACTACTCTGCATACACGCCTTCTGGTGCACTACTGGTTGGGCGATGATGTCTCCTTGGCTGCTGAGGGCAGTTGGGGGCTAAGAACCCCTATTGATGCAACTAGTAAGTCCCCCACAGTGGGATTGCTGAGATCTCATCGGAGATCCTGCCCCCTTTCTCAACTACTCTGCAAACGTGCCTCTTGGTGCACTACTGGTTGGGAGGAAGAAGTCCCCGTGGCTGATGACGGTCATTGGGGGCCAAGAAACCCTACTGTTACCACTAGCAAGTTCCACACAGTGGAATGGGCTGAGACATCGTCTGAAGAGACGCCCCCTTTCTCAACCACTTTGCAAACTGCCCCTCCTGGTGCACTACTCTTCGTGGAATTAAGTCCTTTTGGATGCTGAGGGTCACTGGGGGCCAAGAACCCCTCCTGTTACCACCATTAATTCCAACAGAGCGGGATTGCTGAGAGCTCATCAAAGACCCTGCCGGCTTTCTCCATTAATCTGCAAATGTGCCTCCTGGCCCACTACTCATTGGGGTATATGAGCACACAGGTAAACTCTGTTCCTCTGGCGGTTGGCAGAGTTTTTGGGAACTCCGCGCTCCAAGCAGTGCCCGGAATAGCAAAACTCTTTGAACTCGGTGGAGTGGAATTCACCTCATGCCCCCATTTACCATTGCGTTTTTAGAGGGTGAAATGTCAAAAGTTAGAACAGAGATATTTTTGATTATTTTTTTTCTTAAAGAAAAAATACTGTATCTCTGACTACTTATTTTCATAATTTTCGTCCCCAATGTGTAATAATGAATCCTTTGTAAAAACGAAAGGGTCACAGATATGTAGTTCAATAAAACTCTATTCATTCATTATTGAAATATAGATTTAATTAAAAGTATTGGTAATTTTTGGAGAAATATCTGCTTTATATCATGGGTGCTACATATAGGGTGGATGTTGAGTGTGGAGGTTGAAAGGTGGAGGTTCGGCAGCCTGTAAAAATTGGCCACAGGAGATGGCTGCCTGTGAGAAGTTGGATGCAGGGTCTGGTTGGCCGTGTGCGGCAGGAGTTTGGCTTTGTGTATGGTAATAAAATATTACTTTATGGGAAAAAAAAACCTAGAAATTCACTGAAAAATCTAAAGGTTAAAGTAACATCATAGTTAGGTGAAATGTTCAGTAATAACGCAACATTTTAAACTCCAATAACTAAAGCAATTTACCAGTAATTATCTTATGTAACTATAACTCGTGTTTTAAGGTAGCTAACTATAACACTCATGTTCTAATGTAATTAACTATAACTTGCATCCTCACTATGCATTGCTAATTGCCACACATATTACATCACTCATGACATAATCTATGACATCATTGTTAATATCACTGCAATATTTGCCATTAGGTTATTGATGAGAAAACTGTGCAAGGCTAGGGCATGATTTATAATGACCTTAGGTTATGAGTTATATGCAAGAAAAACACATTGTGGAAAGTCAGAGTGGCGCTGGTGTTACAGGGTGCTCTATACAAACCCCCTAGGATATTGCAGCATGGATTAGCAAATTTAGCGGCACAAATATGGAAATTTAGTGGCACAAATCTGGAAATTTAGCGGAATTTTCGCTGCACTTTACTCATTACTCATAATCATTCATTTCCAGCCTGAAATCCATGGAAACTGTCTTAGCAGAGTATTCCACTTTGCAATAGGCATCTTTGAAGTGTCTGCAGCTCTATAGAAGCACAGCTCCATGTCCTAACCTCTTGGGAGGGTGCTGTATTTCTCCCTGGGATATTCTAGTGCCCGTGAATACACCCCTGTCAGGGCACCTCTGTCTCCTGGATCTGTGAGGCAGGACACCCCTTCCTCAGGCACTCTAGGGTGCAGGATAGTAGTGGCTGATACAAAGAAGTGAGACAGACTGCATAGGGAGGTCACCTCCTTCTTACTCACTGTTCGGACATGAGTAATCAGATATGGTAGAAAAAGGTAAGGAGGGAAACCATCCACTATTTGACGAATTGTGTCCAGAGTTTCATGGACCTCCAGTTCTATAAGATTAAAAACATAACCTTTAATTATAGGGGTGATCAAATCCTCTCTTATGTTTCGAAAGCTGGTTTAAGATCCCCCTTCAAGGTTAAGACCTAATCATTAGCTCATCAAGATTCCATTTTGATGCAGGCAGGAGGAGTTTTTTCATGGGAGTGAAAAGTGTAAGGATTTTTCCGTGCATGTGGCCTTTCCCAGGAGTCAGGCTCAACCTTTACCTCCCTCGATAACATCTCACCCAATCATTCCCTCAGTAACATCTAACCCAACAACCCCCTCAGTAATATCTTACCCAATACTCCCTCAGTAATATTTTATCCAATACCTATCTCAGTAACATGTTACCCAATACCTATTTCAGTAACATCTACCCAATACCCCCTCAGTAACATCTTGCCCAAAATCTCCCTCAGTAACCTTTCACCCAAAACCTATTTCAGTAACACCACCCCCTAAGAAACACCTTACATCTTTCTGTAATATCTTACCCTATACCCCCTCAGTAACACCTCACACAATACGTCCCTCTGTAACATTTTACCCAATACTCCCTAAATAACATCGTACCCCGTACCTCCCTCAGAAACATCTTACCCAGTACCTATCTCAGTAACATCGACACAATAACCCCCTCAGTGACATCTCATCAAGTACCTTTTTCTGTAACACCTCACTCAATATCCCCCTCAGTCACATCTTACTTATACCTCGTTTCTTTTTTATTCATTTTATTTTATGGATTTGTATAGCGCTTGAATCACCCCTGAAGGGGTATCTCGGCGCTCAAGACCCACAATAAGGAAGCTGTCACACAGGAGCTAGTCTAGAACAGAACAGTTTTCAAAGCCTTTCTAAACGGCAAATGGTCTGGGCACTGCCTCAGTGAGATGGGGAGCTGATTCCAGTAGAGGGGTGCCAGATGTGAAAATGCTTTTCCCCCTGTCCTTAACTTCTTGACCTTACGTATCTTGAGGAGGGATTTCGAACCAGAGCGGAGATCCCTACGGGGAATGTGACGGTTAAGTTTCTATGCCAGGTAAATAGGTACTTTAGCCCTAACTGCTTGGTGGGTAATGCAGCAAACCTTAAACGTTATTTGTTTGCGTACAGGCAGCCAGTGGAGCTGTTGGAGACGGGGAAGTGAGGCTGTTCTGTAAGGGGCATTCAGTGTTAAACGAGCCACCGTATTCTGCACTGCCTGTAGGTGGTCTAGAGAGGACTCGTTGGCTCCAATCAGAAAGGCATTGCAGTAGTCCAATCTGATCAACAGTAAAGTCTGAATGACAGTCTTCCATGTAGCATCGGGAAGAAAGGCGAAGACTCTTCTCAGCAGGCTAAGCACATGGAAGCATGAACCAACCGTGTGGGTCACATGCTCCTTCATGGTCAAGGCCTGCTCAATACAAACTCCTAGGTTTTTTACCATTGTCTTTGGTGCTGGATCAATCCCTAGCTCTTTTGGCTACCACTCAGGGGTCCACAGCAATGGAGCCTCTCCAAAAAGCATGATCCCAGTCTTTCCAGTGTTTAGTTTTAAAAAGTTACGCATCCATTAGGAAATTGCCAACATGCCGAAAGAGAAGGTGGCTTGAGTTGTCTGGAAAGATTTATTGAAAGAGAAGGTAAGTTGAGTGTCATCTGCATATGATATCGGGATGAACCCGTAGTTCCTTAGAAGTGCGGCCAAGGGAGTCATATAGATGTTAAACAAGGTGGGGCTTAAGCAAGAGCCCTGAGGCACTCTCTTGGTCAGTTCTTTAGAATTAGAACGATACGGCCCCAGATTTACGGTCTGGGAGCGATTAGTAAGGAAACTTGTCAACCACTGGAGTGCCACTCCACCAATACAGAATTCCTGAGCAAAATTTGGTGTTCGACCATATCGAATGCAGCAGAAAGATCTAATAACACCAGGAAAGGTGGATTGGCCGCTATCAAGTGCTAGCGTGATGTTATCTGTGGCAGCCACCAGGGCTGTTTCAGTGTTGTGTTTCGGCCGAAAGCTTTATTGCGATGGATCAAGGCAGCCTGACGATTCGATATGGTCTGACAGGTGTTTATTAAAGTGTTTTTCCAGCAGTTTGCTCATGAGAGGTAGAAGAGAGATTGGACGTAAATTAGAAAGATCATCCTTGGAGGCTTTGGTATTTTTGCGGATCGGAATGATCTGTGCCGACTTCCGTGACAATGTGGTACAAAAGGGGGTGGTGCTTTGGCCGCCATAAGTTAGCAGGGTATGCTCAGACATGAGTCCCTTGCTCACTTTGCCACTGGATTCAAGCAAGCCTGGCTGAAGATGGCTGTAATGCCAGAAACTGGTCCTAGGAAGCTTGAATCCGGTCCAGGGAAGGCATGGCTTGGCAGTTCGGGCTCGACTGTTCCCATAAGGCACAGGGTCAGACTGATTTGCATATGGCCATGTCTGAACTGGGGTGGCAGAGTGGGCTAACGAACGGTGATGGATTAAACCCAGATCTGTTGACTAGGGTGAGTGTTTGATTGGTTCAGATGCTCCGTTCATCACCACCCCCTTTTGTACCGCTTTGGCCGCCATAAGTTGGCAGGGTATGCTCAGACATGAGTCCCTTGCTCACTTTGCCACTGGATTCAAGCAAGCCTGGCTGAAGACGGCTGTAATGCCTGAAACCGGTCCTAGGAAGCTTGAATCCGGTCCAGGAAAGGCATGGCTTGGCAGTTCGGGCTGGACTGTTCCCATGAGGCACAGGGTCAGACTGATTTGCATATGGCCATGTCTGAACTGGGGTTGCAGAGTGAGCTAAAGAACGGTGATGGATTGAACCCAGATCTGTTGACTGGGTGTGAGTGTTTGATTGGTTCAGATGCTCCGTCCATCACCACCCACTTTTGTACCGCCTTCCATGACAATGGCAGCTGGCCTTGCTTCAATGATAAATTAAGTAGAGAGCAAATTGGAGCTGACAGTTGTTTAACAAGAGAGGAAGAGATTCTGGCAGGTATAACATTAAGCGGCGAACCTGATTTCACTTTGCGCATTAAGGTTTCCACCACCTCCTGAGTTAGAAAAGGGAAACTCACCAATGAGTTTACCTTCGAGCAAGGTGAGTATTCTATACTAACGGCAAGCATCTGCGAACTGACAGCAGATGTGATCTTATTATAGATAGTATCTATTTTCTGTATAAAATAGTCAGCTATTTTATTACAGAGGGTTTGAGACGAGGCTTCCTCCAGATCGCAGGCTTTATCATTTGTAAAGGCCTTCAGAAGCTGGAACAAAGCTTTAGGTGTATTATCTGCCTGGCTTAGCTGTTAGGTATTATAGGATTTGTGATCCAGCTTTATATTTTTGTGATACTGGGTAAGGGCTGTTCTATATTTCTCTTTATCATCAATAAGATGAGTCCATCGCCATCGCCTCTCCAAATGTTTGCAATGACTTTTTTTGATATGGAGCTCAAGTGTAAACAAGGCAAACTGGGCTTGCCTGGATTTAATAGATCGAGTTCTTAGTGGGGCGATTTGATCAATGGCGGCTTTGGCCACCTCGTTGAAATGAGCTAGGCCCTCCTCAACATTCCTGGGTTCTATATCCCATGGTGATGTAAAAAACGCTGAGAAGGAGTCAGGGGTAATTTTATGCCATTGCCTGTAGAGGGACTGGTAGTCTGGGCTAGATGACTCCTGTCCTCTGGGTCCCTGCACTTGGAAGTCAATGAGAGGTGGGGTGAGTTGGAGATGATAATGTCTAGGGTATGTCCAGCTTTATGGGTTGGACCGTCATTAATTTTAGTTAGGTCCAATGCGGCTAGAACAGCCAGGAAAAATGCTGTCTCCGCCTTGCCCTTACACTCACTATGTATGTTGGAGTCTCCCCAGCAACATAAAGTTATTGGAGATCACATGAGGTGCAATCAGTTCCATTAGTTGTAGTGAGAATTCAGCAATAGGACCCGGAGGCTGGTAAACTAGTGCACCTTTCCAACTGTACTGTGGGAGTAGATCCATCCGAAATATCAGGATTTTGATCTTATCATTACTAAGTTGCTCCAGTACAGTGACTTTTGCTCTATCATTATAGATTATGGCTGTACCACCACCCACTTTAGTCTGCCTATCCAGTATTTGAGTCCTGTAACCCTCCAGAATTGCTTTTGTAATTGCAGGGGTGGAGTCTGGTTTTAGCCAGGTCTCAGTTAAAAATCCTAGATTTGTTTTTTCCGAGTTGCGTAAATCCCATCACTCAATCGCGTGTTTTGTGAGCGATCTAACGTTGCCCAGGAGACCCTTCCTGTTCAGCCTGGGGGAGGCAGGGGCCTGTTGAAATCAAAAAGAGAGCAAGGGATTTGTCCACTCACAAGTGAGACCGAGATTACTCCTATTCCCCTGGTAGGAATTCTATGAAACAAAAGAAGGAGTATCCCCAACAGAGAATTTAGAGAAAATCTCTGGAGGGTAGACCTTTTGGCATAAATCTATGAAACAAAAGAAGGAGTATCCCCAACAGAGAATTTAGAGAAAATCTCTGGAGGGTAGATCTATGAAACAAAAGAAGGAGTATCCCCAGAGGAGGCAGGGGCCTGCCCTGAATCCTGTTTTATAGCTTTCAAAACTGGGAAGTTTATCAGATTTATACAGGATTGACCCAATAGTATAGGGCCGTCTGAGTTGTATGGCTCTTGATCAGGGCCTATACTCTGGTACCTACAGTATATACATGAAAAAGGGCCTTCCATGAAGTTGAGGCGCTTCACCCCTTCAGGTGAATGAGAATGGCACCTGCATTGAGGTTTTTCCTTAAGGTACAGTAGATTTCTACTTGCATATCTTAGCCTAAGGTCAGTACCTTGATCTGGATTAAGACGAGCAGGGGTCCTGGCGACGGTCGAGCTTGGATGGGCGCAGACGGGTTTGCCTTTGGCGCACCCACTGCACGCGTCCGCTGCGCGCTCCGTTCTGCATCCGGATTATATAGAGGAGTTGGTGGACTAGACCGCCAACCTCCAACCAGCCGGAAGTTGCCTCCCTCCACACAAACGGGTAAAAAACCCGCTGTGGACCACCTTGGTCAATACCTCCAACTGGGACACTTTACCCAATACCTCCGTCAGTAACACCATACCAAGAATTCAGCAATAGGACCCGGAGGCTGGCAAACCGTCCCTCAGTAGCATCCTACCCAGTAATTTTTACAGTAACAACCAGCATGGCGTTCTGTGGCTCCCCAGCCTACACCTCTCACCCTGCTAGCCACCTCAGACTTACCCTCTCCCTCTAACATCATTAGGCTCTTCAAAGTTTCCACAGAGTAGATGAGGTAGTTTATTAGTTGTCCTTTTGGAGTAATTCTGCCGTAGCATCTTCCTGAGCATCTAACTTGATGCAGAATTCATGTTGGTGCATGTCTGTTGTGTCCCCCCCCATCATCCCGCGTTCCTGAACCTGTTTCTGTACACCTGTTGCCCCGTGGCTGTCCAGAACATGAAGGATTGTCAATATATTCTAATGCATAGAGGGACAGGTTTATGCTCTTGTGTAGAAGGTCGATGTTGTTCTGACGTGTCTAGTATTTAAATCAACCCCCATGTTAGGTTCTTCTTCAAATTGTATGTCCACTCTTTTAATTGCTTCATTATATTCATCCCGCAAGCCAAAAACTTCCTAAGGTGATTCTATTTCCAGAAGATGATGAAAGATTTTTTGTCAGGGTGCCCCAAGACAACTAAAAGTGCTTTTTCTTCTTTTTTATTCAGGATCATCTTTTATTAGCATCAATGGCAACTAAATAGTTTTGAAAGTTTCTAAACCATGTTCGTCATTTTAATAGTGGCTACCCTGGATTTTATAAGAAGATAAGTGATTCCGCTACGTATTTGAGAGAAGCCATAAGTTAAAGTTTTTTCTAGATAATAAAGATAGTAATGGCATTCAAATAAATAGTGCTGAGACCAATGCTAAAGTGTTCTGAGAAAGCAATGTGAAATAGTTCAAGTCAAGGTTAAAGTGAGCACTAGCTGTCAAAAGAGGCAAATAAAATAAAAGAACACCTTGGCAAAATGTGCAAGCACTGCAAACGCAGTGTTACGCATATGTAGTTGTCATGAGTAAACGGCTGACTTGAATTCAAATAGACAAAGCCTGAATGCGAAGTGTGCATTAAGTGTGATAGGAGTTAACAGAGGTTTCATGATGTAAAGCAGTGTCTTTTCTTCTAAAAATGTGTCACATCTGACAGACTCCACTTACCTGCAGCAAAAACGTTGGTTCGTCAGATGCTCTGAATGTCTTCCAAAATCCTGCCACAACCACTCAACCAGGAACAGCAGGGCTCAAGATGAGAGGAGAACTGAAGATCTGTGGCCGTTACTTCCTCCAGCTTGATGCCAAATATGTCATGTCTTTCATTGATTCAAACATATTTGGAAGGTGATATAGAAGAAACGTCTCCAAGTTTATTTGTCAGAAAGAGGCCCACAGCTGATCATTCGTTTTTTTCAGCTGCCCCTTGGTTCCAGAACCTCAAGTGCAAGTTAAACTAGACATCAGAAGTACAAGTACAAGAGAACAAGCCCAAATACAACACAATAACATACAGACACCCAAGCTTGCTACGATGTGGTGAGTAGATAGGTGAGATAACAAATAATTATTATACAATTAAAGATTAAAACAATAAAACATATCTTCTGGGAGAATCGGATTTACAACACGATTCTCTACAGTCGGGGGATCTACAGGTGGAATCAAAATGTGTGCCAGTGGTCACGGCTATGGGTGAGAGGACAAAGAATATGTGTGAGGGGTACACAGGTTCACATATGAGTAGGACTGTGATGGGTTTTCATATCCAAGGAAGGTGTTTGAAAATGTTAGGCGAAAGGTAGACAGTGTGCCTGGGATCTGTGCATTAAGTGTTCTACAGTACACAATATGGTGCTATTTTGGCCTAAGCCAGCCAAGTGTTGGCAAAGCAAAACTGTGGAATTGATGAGTGTCTCCATGAAAAAGACAGAGTGTGTGTCAGGTGATCTGTGCAGAAAGAGGTAGAGTTTAGTGCGATGCAAAAAGTCTGCCTTCCCCCTTATGTTTTACTTTGTTGATTATTATGAGTTTAGTCAATATTGGGGACATCATAAAATGGCCACAAGAGTTCATCATTTCCCAAAAGTTGGGAATTGACAGGTGAAAATATCTGTTGTGTTTTCACAGGCTCAACAAAAAGTTTCCAAATTTCGCGGGCAGTTTTCTGAAAATTGCAGCATTTTTACAAAACTGCTGATTTCGCGATTTTTTGGTAAATCGCTAAATCCTGGAGGGTCTGTCTATACAGCAGATGCTCTCTACCTAAACTTGGGGACTGCCCAAAGTTCTCTGCTTCCTTTTTGTATAATTAATGTGCCACTCTAAGCTTGAGTGGGTATAGTTTTGACTCATACTGGGTGCTTCCTTGTGTCTGGACAAAACTAAGCCTCTCTAAAGAGCTGTATTGATGGCAAAACACATGTCAAGTGATGCTTTTATTCATTTCAGGTTGGCTTTGATGCTATTTTACCAATCCAAAGCTGTAATACTGTGACAGGAGGGTGAAAGCATTTGTCATTTTACAACTCGGAGTGGATTGCACTTTGCTAATTCTATGCTTAAAGACTTTGCATAGAACCGACCACAAGTAGGCTCTGCATTCCATGTGAAAAGCATAGAACTCCAGCAAGGAGTGCTTTAAAAAAATATGGTAAGCTCTCGTGGGGACATTTATTTAATGACCCAGGAGAATTAATAGCCTTTTGCCAATATCGCTGGTGGGCTGCTGCCCTTCCTGCAGTTCCCCCACAGCATTATAAAATGCTTGGTGGGGCCCTTACTCCTTCTATGCGCATCGCCAGGCTGAAGAAACAATGTTTTAAAAACCCTTGCAGAGCATTATGGGATGCTCCTTGCGCTCATTTATTATTATTTTTTCTTTTTTTTTATGTTGGGTGTCCCAGTGGCCAACTGGGGCACCTATATGTTCACATTTTGTTGGGTGCCAATGGGTCCCAGAGCCCCCATAGCCCTGTCGACTCCACTGTCAGCACCCATCCTGGGTGTTGGAGGGAGCTGGCAATTATTTTTTGAAAAATGGGGAGGGAGCGTGTGGCTCCCCTCCTATAGCTAACACTGACCCTGACAACCCCATACCCAGGCCATATTCTTTAATAATGGGAGAGGGACATGTGGCCCCCCTCCTTGAGCCTCTATTGGCCCTGGGGACCCTATCCCGAAAAGCCATTTTCTTTTTTACGGCAAGAAGGATGCTCTGCCCTTTTCCCTGGGCCAACACTGGCCAATGGGGACCCCATCCTTTGGGCCTATTGTGGGTTCCCTGGTGTCCACCCGAGGCATCCAGAACACACACCTTTGGAAGCCAAGAGGGGAACCCCAGGGTGCCGTGGGAGCCAGCACTGCTCTACCCCTATCCTCGGGAGGACCACGTTTATTCTCTGCTCCCATCAGTCAGACGCAATCTCGGCTTTCCTCCCTGCAAGAGCACGAAAATAAATGGGTGCTGTCACCCGGTGGGAGCACCTATTCAGTTCCTGCAAGGTAGGAGTGCACACTTTTGCTAGAGCACTGGCAGGTAAACCGAGATTGCTCTCGTTTAGCCCTTTTGTTGCTACATGTGTGTAAATAGTCATAGGAAAATATATAAGTGGAAAATGCCTTTTGGGTCCCCCTTTTTCTTTGCACCCCTTTAACCAATCACCACACATCTTTACAGACAATTGTAGAAGAAGGAACAGGTCTGCAAAGTTTAGTGAAGATTTATCAAACAGTGACAAAGTTATTACCAAACACAAGTTCAAGGAATTTCTATCTCTCAGAATCCTCACTATAACAACAGAGTAGCTACTGCCACTATGTGATCCATATATTTATGAAATAATTGTTTAATACATATATATATATATCTTGCATTGTTTAATGTTATATGTGTGGTTTACAGGACACACAGAAAGGGGAAAAATCTTGAGGATTGTTTTTGTGTGGGAAGGTCCTACACAAAACAGTCCTGCCTTTAATGCAAGCACCCTTGCACAATGGTGCAACGGTGCTTGAGTGGGAGCTAGACAGCACTCTGTGCCAGAGCAGAGAGAGAGTAGGAATGTGCCATATCTTGGTAAATTACAAGTTGTCTTGCTATGTTACATTGCGTCAAATGTGAGTAAATCTGGGCCTAGATTTCTTGGAAAGGGAAGCTGACAGGTGCGGAAAGATTCAGGAGAAGAGGCTTAAAGATTTTGCGGGTGATGTTGTTAGGGTCCGAGGCAGCAGGGATGAGTACCGGGCATGAGATGGGGTTACACTGTGCTAACGGGCAGGGGCTTGGAATAAGCAAAACAGGGCTGCAAGTGGCATCCGTCTACCTAGTTCCCTGTGCATATCTTTGCAGCATCTGTAAAAAGTTTACCACTGCACCTATTGCTTACTGAAACTCCCCTGTAAAAAGGACCTGTGTGAGCTTCAAGCTTAGGAAAGCTATCAAAATGTTTTTCTGAAACAAGTGAAATTGCAAATTTTTTGAATTTGCATTTTTTCACATCCCTACTCTGCAGCCCAATGCCATGTTTTCAACATGTATGAAAAATCAACTGCTTCATGTGGTTGTGGATGCACAATGCTTTGCCATTCAGTGTGGGGGGGTCTGTTATTTATGTCTGATGTTTGGCAGTCCCTGCGCCCACCTATAGACAATGACATTAAGGAGGGAGCATTTTTGAAAAATCGATTTGTATATTAGTTTGCTCTTTGAGACCATATGTTGTCTTCAAAGAGCCTCATCTCTTATTCATTCTTTTTACACTTAAAGTTCTTCATATTATTTTATTTACTTAGATTTTGTGCTTCGTTCCAAGTATACATATTAAATCAAAATGTGTGGTGTCCCTACCTCACACACCTATGTTTCTTTGACTCCCATCATCCCATCAGTCAAACTTCAAATGAATCTATCCTTTATGTCAAAGTGAAACAAATATTGGCAAAGCCAGCAGGTCTCCTTTAGCCAATGCCTACATTGCTTGTGTCAATGCTCGTGCATAACAATCATTAGCAATGTTAATATCGAAGATGGTTGCCTTGGAAGTCTAATTCTTGTATTGTTTATTACAGTTATATGATGCCAAAAGGGCCACTATGTTGCATTGATTCATGCTGCATGTAGAATGGTATGAACATGATAAACAAGAAGAAATAGTGTTCCAATTTCTTGCTGTGTTGCTTAATGTTCTATCTAAGAAATGTGTTTTTCCTATTGTCCACTATAGTACTCAAAGTCAACCAACACGTGATATATAAATCATCTTGACACAATGTGAGAGAAATTGGGTTGATGGTTGAGGAGGGGGTGGGCTTGGCTCAAACAACAACCACACTCCCTGTCAGTGTGATCCACTAAAGTCACTAAATGTGCCTGTGCTTACCCCCCTGGTAGCTTGGCACAAATGCAGTCAAGCTTAATTTAGAGGCAATCTCTAAAGTATGTATGGAGTACACAAACAGTAATAAAGTGAAATAACAAGCCGAGACAAATTCATAGTTGAATTTAGAAAAATAGTGTAAAATGTAATTAATTATTTGACACCAAAACAACAACAATTCAATCTGTAGAACCAGAGATATAACATTTTAATGATTTAGGTACAAATAGCGCCTAAAACCACAAAGCACCAAATGTGAATATATGTTTGTGCTGGACCGAGACAAAGTCACAAGTTTAAGCCAACCTCGAAGGAGCCCGGGCCACATACAAGGTCCAGGTTAGGCCTGCTGAGAATTTTAGCTCATGTCCTTGTTGTTTAGCGCCGGTATGGCTCTTTGGAGGCAACTCTGCGCTTTATACATTTCTTATATTGTAATGTATTAATACTGGGCAATGCGCTGCAAAGCTGCAGTTCTGAGGAGCAATGGAAGGTCCTGCGTAGAGATGCTTTGCGCAGCATCAGTTACCATGTGCGATGCAGGCCCCACTTCGTTTTGTGTTGTGTTGCGTCAGTTCCAATGACGAGCTGTGAGGTCTGAGATGTGAGATCTGCATCATGTTGCATTGTGCTGCATCATTTCCGATGAGGAGCTGCGAAGGTTACATCGAGCTGAGTTGTGCTATATCGGTTTTGATGGGGACCACAGCTACTCTGGCATAGCACCTGTAAACCCAATTCCAGGGGTCCATGACTGGGGAGGTACCATTTGGGGGGTCAGGACTCACTGCAGTCATAGTCCAGGTCCAGGATTCAAGTTGGGTAGAGCCTTTAATGTCAATGAGGCTTTGATCAGGAGGCCAGTCAACTAGCTATTGGAGTCACTCTGGCAATCCTTGTTTCAAGTTGCATTTCCAGTCCTTCTTACTCAGGCAGCAAAGCAGTGAGACAGCAGAGTAGCCTTTGCAGCAGAACAGTCCTTCTCGGTGTCTTCTGCAGCTCCAGAAGTAAACTGAAGAGTGATTCTGAGAGTCCAATATTTATACCTGGTGCCCACTTTGAAGTGGGAGAAGCTGCTGAAGTTCCCTCCTATAGAGGTGTCTGGCATTTCCATCCTCCCTGTCCTGGTCCCAGTCTGGTTGGGGTTCACAATAGGCTAGTGTGAAGTCTTTTGTATGTGAACTGAGCCAGTGTCTTTAAAGTACAAGTGTGGCAGGCAACAGCTCTGCCACCCTCCCAAGTCAGAGGTGGCCTATCCTGACAACACCCAGACTCTGTTGGTGTGCTGTCTGGAAGGAATACACAAAGGCCAACTGCTAACTACATCTAGTCATGTGACCGAGGAACAAGCTGCAGGCACCAAATGGTTAGGACTACAATGTTTTAAAGTACCATTTTCAGAACTGTGGCTGAAAATCCAACTTTATCAAAAAGAGATGTTTAAAATACAATTCCTTGGGCACCAAACTTGACTTTCCAACCTGCTTCCAATAAAATGTTAGCACTTATTAAATGTAATAAGGAAAACCAATGTTATCGTATTGGAGAGGTAGGCCTCACAGTAATGAAAAACAAATTTGTGAGTTTTTCACTACCAAGACATGTAAAACTTAGAAATACATGTCCAACCTTTTAATGGTAATGCACCCTGCCCTTTGGGCTGCTTAAGGCCCACATTAGGGTAGAAATATATGTATTAAAAAATGTGTTTTAGGTTTAGTGAAGGGGTTATTTTGCCAAGTCGTATTGGCAGTTTAAAACTGCTGGCAGGCTGCATGGGCAGGCTTGAGACATGTTTTAAAGGGGTGCTTAAGTGGGTAGCACAATAAGTGGTGTAGGCTTACCACTAGCATTTAATTTACAGTCCCTGAGTGTATTGCATACCACTTTGCTAGGAACTTATAAGTAAATAAAATGATGCCAACCAGATGTACGCCAATTTTATCATGTTTTAGGGATTGAGTACAAGCACTTTGGCATTGGTTAGAAGATGTAAAGTGCACGGAGGCATAAGGCCAACCAAAACAATTTCAGAAAAATAGGATTATAAAGACAAAACATTTGGGGGAACCCTAAGCCTGACAGGTCTAACAGTTGGTTATTTTGGAACTCTATCTTTCCTACTGTTTATTATAGTAAGACATGTGTAACAGGGCCACCATGGTCCATCTAGGTGCAACATGACGCAACATGTTTGTCATCTTACATTGATATAACTATAAAGATGGAGATAAAAATAGAATTCCAAGATGAATGCCCAATTGTATTAGTTTTGTAGTGCCTCTGCCACAACTGTACAAGTATAAAAAAGCAAATAGAGGCAACAACAGCAAGAGTCAATGGATGTTGTTCTGTCCAAGATATGCTGCAGACCAATTAGTCCTTTTAGCAACTGCATCTCAGGGCGATGAGGCAGAGCAGTCCAAGGCTGACTCAAACAGGTGACATGCACTGGAAGCTCAAAACTGAGCAACACACAAAAATAATAAAAAAACAATGACCAGTCATGCTTTTTTAAAGTGGAAATGTTCGGTAATGTGCGTATCTCTACATATTGTGCCCAAAATAAAAAATAAATACAAGATTTTGAATGGCATTGAAACCCAGAAGAATCACAGTTTATACTTCAAATCATGTACTCCAAGAAATATCATGTGTAGCCAACTTACCCATTACATCTAGTCTCTTCCTGTAACATGTGTGGAACCAAGCCATGATTATCACACTAACAGGCTCTAATTCCAAAACCCAACAACGCCTCTTCATTTGCAACGCACAAAGCTTTTCCTGATCAGCAAGGTTAGGTATACAGGCATTATTAAGTCATTCATAGTGTAAAATTAGAGCTCTAACTACCGTTGTCACCACATTTAAAAATCCCTAACTGAAGCCTATTAGCTATAACATGAACATACATAAAGCCATGTTATCTCTGCCTAGAGAGACCCATCAAACAATTTAGGGAGACCAAAAGTATATATTGACAAAAACATTAACAGCCTGATTCATCAAGCCGAAATCGGCTCGCAAAGGGCCAGATTCTGAGAATCTGGCCCTTTGCGAGCGCTATTTTTGCATTTGGGATTCATCATCCCAAATGCAAAAATCGGTAATAGCGATTTCGCTATTTTGCGAGGATTTACATTTAAGGAATCTCTATTTGAGATTCCTTAAATGCAATTCATCCTCCATTTAAAAATTGCGAATTCGCAATTTCGGCCCGCTATTTACCGTGAGGTCAAACCTCGTGGTAAATAGCGAAAACTTAGAAAAATGCTTTTAAAAGCATTTTTCTAAGTTGCATGTTGCACACACACATGTCCTTTGGACATGTGTGTGCGCACCACCTGTTTCAATTTGCATTTAAGGGGTGCTACAGGGTGTCCTTTGGACACCCCTGGCACCCTTTAAATCGCTATCTTATTTGCGATCAGCTAATTGCTAATCGCAAATAAGGAATACTCCCCATTCATTCCTATGGGCCTTTTGAATGGGGAGTTATTCCTTATTTGCGATTAGCAATTTGCTAATCGCAAATAAGGAATGTGTAGGAATCGCATTTCTTTATGCAATTTCTACATGAATCCCGTTTTGCAAGTCCTTAATAGCGATTCCTTATGAATCGCTATTAGGGGCTCGCAAAACGGGAGATTGATGAATCAGGCTGTTAGTCTCCCTCTGAAAGCACAACGCTTTCCTATGGCACATAGTTCAAAGTACACCCCCTTCCTCTAGTATTAGTCAAGGCTTTCATAATGTAAAACCCATTCCTATAATATTTGACAAAGGGTTTACAGCATGAAACAACATGTTGTTGCTTCTGTCTCAGTGTCACCCATGTAAAACCCCATCCATTCTGTATTTGAGAAATCTGGCTTAAGATGTCCCAGGCCATTCAGAAGTTACTATCCCCATTTGTGTCAGTGAGGGTCTTTCACTTCTGGTGTCCAGGGGCCTGCAAATGTCAAACCCTCAAATTGGGGTGCTCAGTGCCCCTTTTAACACTTGTCTCTAAGGGTAACTGGGCAGAGCAGTCCAAGGCTGAATTGGCAAGGTGCTGTGGGCTAGGACCTCAGAACACCACAATGCAAACATTAAGACTAAATTAATTCAAGTGCACTCAGTGATTTTTTTGTAAAATAAGGAAACTACTTTACAGCTCATACAACTAAATACTATAAGCAAAATGACAAATCTTTACAAGATGTCTAGTGGAATTATAAATTAGAACCCCTGCTATATGGGCCTTTGCCGATTAATCAGAGTGAAGAGCACCTACCCTAAAGTAATATCATAGGTGGCAACTAATCCTGTAAATATAACCTGATTTAATTATCTGTGAGGTAGCATGTGACAGTTTGCACACTAGGAGGTACTAATTTTAAAAACCCACAGTGGTCCTATATGGGCTATTGGAAACCATGAGTCGTTTCACAATCAAAAGGGTTAAGTCTACAATCGTTGTCAAGTTGTTCACAATGTAAAACGATGGGCCATTCTAACCATGTCACTGCATTAAAAATCAATAAAGTAAGCCTCTTGACTTAGAAGTGAAAATAAGCTTGACCCTGTGGTGTTTCACTAGACAGACCAATCAAACATTTTGCACATACCTAAAGCATCCATTGATCTGAACACTTAGGGCCTGATTTAGAATTCGATAGATAGGGTTCCTCCGTCGTGACGGATATCCCATCTGCAATATTACAAGTGCATTATATCCTATGGCACTTGTAATATGGTGGACCGGATATCAGTCATGTTTGTGACGGAGTGACCCACCTGCTGAACTCTAAATCAGGCCCTGCGTCTTTCTATAAGCGCCAAACGTTCACCGGGGTTTGACCTAAAAAGAGACCAAAGTACTAGACCCTTCTAATTGTGTTTTTCAAGTTCGTAATAGAATACACTTTTCTAGGGTTTATCATGGACTTCACAAATTAGAACCCTTCCCATTGTATTTGACAAAGGGCTCACAGCGTAAAACCCCTCCTGTTGCAGAGGGTTCACAATGTGAAGCCCCTGCCTTTGGATTTAGCAAGGAGTTCACAATGTAAGATCTATCCTTCAATATGTGTCAGAGTTCACAAGGTGAAAGCCCTTTCATCTCTATTGGTCACGGGGTTACACCAAGAAAAGACCTTCCCTACTGTATTTGACCTGAGCTCTGCAGCAATGCAATAAGCAATGGACCTGCTGGGTTGCAGGCTTTAGCGCAGTGTAATTTTCCACTAGCAAAGGTAATGGATGTAACATACATTTTTCATAATAAATAAAGCGCTGTCAGGCCAGGCTTAAAAAGGCAGCAAATGCATATTTCATAATGAACGTGCTTAAAACCTTTGTACGGTCAAATTGCAGTGTTTTCTTTTCTATTAGTTTACTTTTACATGGGTAGGAGGCTTTTGTAAAAGGAAACAAGAGAGCAGAAAATGCCTCATGCAGCTGTCTATGTACTTTCATCTTCCAACTGCTAAAACAGTCTTCTGTGGTCGATGAGGCACCAAAGCAGAAGCATAGCACAAAATAATGTATAAGCAGTTTGATGAATGTCTTTTAACACTTTAACTGACAGGCAAACATACAGGAATCAGTGCTTAGATTGTTCTGTCTGATACCATTTTTATCAACTTGCTATAAAGCTACATTTGAATCAAGTGAGGAAGAACCTGCAAACAGTGCATAAAACGGAAAATTGTATTTTGTGATAGTAGCTCGATGTTTCACAAAATGTTGAAAAACAGGTTTCAGCGAGTCCTAAGTTTCTGTAAAAAGATCTTGATGTATGTCAGTGTGTATTGTTGTCTAAAATACCCAGAGAGAAAAGGAAACATATATCTCCTGTGTCCCCCAAAAATAATGCAGTAAATTTGACTAGGTTATCTTTGAGTTGTCTGTTACAAACATGATTAATGATGTTCAAACAATGTTCCCGCTCCTGTAAGGCAGCTATAACAAATATCCAATGCATATATATATTGTTATTGATTATCATACTAGACAGAGAGATGAACTATGCATGCATTCTTCATCTACAGAAAGACAGGATGTTGATTTTATAAAGAAAACATTTGGTCAACACATATAAAGTTCAACAGCCTTTAGAGGCACTTATAGACAATCACTTACAAACTCACTAACAAACACACTCAGACCAAAAAACGTACAGGGGTTGCGTTGGTGCCGATCTGCGCAAATACACTGCTGCATCAACATCAAGGGTTAAGACAGCTGCAAAACCCACTTCTGAGGCCCAGGACTTGAGGGGGCACCTCAGATACGGGTAAGACTCACACATTGTAGAGTCCAGCAGCACCAGGAGAGTTGTAAGAAGTCTTTTGAACCCTTGCGACTTCAGAAAACAAGAGGCAAGCCAGCAAGCCCTTGGATAATCTTGAGTTCAAGGATGCTGAGAGCAGTCTCTCCTGTAGCACATCACTCAGCAGGCAGCGGGACAACACAGCAGAGCGAGTAGTAAGGTGGCAGTCCTTCCTACAGCACAGCAGTTTTTCTCCCAGGCAGAATGTCTTTAGTTCCACTAGAGTTCTGATTTGGTGGTGTCAGGGGTCCAGTACTTATAACCAAATGTGCATTTGAAGTGGGGGGAGGGCAACAAAGACCTTTGAAGATCGCAAGGTCCCTGCCTTTCCTACCCTGGCTCCAGACACACTACAGGGGCGTATGCAGGTCTTTGTGTGGGGACAGGCGCAGACCTATTCAGGTGCAACTGTTAGCTCCTCCCTCCCAATCTACCTCAGGTAATGACCATTATGATGCAAATGTCACACCCCTTCTCCCTTTGTGTGACTGTCTAGAGGGAATGCCCAAAGTCCACCTGTCACCCAACCTAGATGTGTATTCAGAGACAGGCAAAGGCACCGAATGGTTAAAGTAAGAAAATGGCAATTTTAGGCTTACAATTTAAAATCCGACTTCACCATATGATGTGATTTTATATTGTGAGTTCAGAGACACCAAACTCCAAAATGCTATCTGCTCGCAATTGGAAATTACACTTAAAATGTGTTTAAGGTAACCCCAATGTTAACCTATGGGAGAGATAGGCCTTGCAGTAGTGAAACATTAATATGAGTATTTTACTACCAGTACATGTAAAACCTAAAAGTACATGCCTTTCTTCTTAAATACACTGCACCCTGCCCATAGGGATACCTAGGGCTAAACTTAGGGGCAATGTACATCTAATAAAAAGGAAGGTATTGGTCTGGCAAATAGTATAATTTGCCATGTAGAAATGGTAGTTTAAAACTGCACACACAGGCTCTTCAATGGCAGGCCTGAGACATGTTTCAAGGCCACTGAAGTGGGTGGCACAATTAGTGCTGCAGGCCCACTAGTAGCATTTAATTTACAGGCCCTGGTCACATATAGGGGCTTTTATACAAGAGGCCTGCACCAACAGAGTGTCCTTTTTTTTTAAGCTCTGGTGGCACAGGCCTCTCTATCATATCTATGAGGCAACACAAAGCCACTCTGCATGGCTTTGCAAGGCCTCACGGATATGAAGTAAGGCAAGGCAGCACAAAGTGCTGTGTATGCCTTACTCTGCATCAAGTAGGTGTTTCATGGGCGTTGCTGTGGGTGTTCCCTCCCAACACCCATTGATTTTGATGCTGCCCCAGGTTAACATAATCACGTAAAGCTAGGGTAGTGACAAAACCTCACATCTCCCCAGAACAAGAGTAATGGAAACATTATTTTGAGTTTCTCCTCGTTGTTTCCTCTTTCCATGTGTGCTGCATTCTTCAGCACACATAAAATGAGGAAAACACCTCTCTTGATTGTTTTTGTGCAGAAAGGTGTCCCTTCCTGCACAAAAACAATCATGTCAACAACACAGACACCCTTGCACCATGGTGCAAGTGTGCCTATGTTGGCGCAAGGCAACAAAAACGGTGGCAGCACAGTGGGAAAGGACACAAATGCGCTGTATATCAGAAATATGGTGCATTCCTGCCCTTTCAGACTTGCTGCGCTGCCCTGTGCCAAAAAATCCCAAATGAGACCCATATAGTGCTCTTTACTAGGGGATTACAAGTAAATTAAATATGCCAATTGTGGATAAGCCATTGTACCACAGTTTAGGTAGAGAGCATATGCACATTAGCACTGGTTAGCAGTGGTAATGTGCCCAGACTTCTAAAGCCAACAAAAACGAAGTCAGAAGAAAGGGATGAGGACGGCAAAAAGCTTGGGGGTGACCATGCAGAAAGGGCCATTGCCAAGAAGTTGGATGGATTTATACATACAGAGTACTAGGGAAAATCACAATTATTCTTTAGTTCCAGACTAGAGAAAATCATGTTTAAGGTGGAGAAAAACATGAAATGTCAATGCACATTTAATAATTTGCATCTCTTTATAAACTTTACTTTTACTGGTATCAGGCAGGCACATATTCCACAACACATATGAACACAACTAAGAGACATACAAACACCAATGCAGACAGAACAACAGGAACCCAAGTTCTTATATACACAGACTGACAGGCATAATGACACCAATGCTCACAGACATACACGTTTTGATGTAAATATGGTGACAGAGTTACATGCACCCATCTACAAATACAATACTCAGATGTATACGTAGACTGACAAAGGACCAAAACATGCAGTACCTCTCAAAAGATATATTCAAAGACAACAAATGGGATTAATCATAGACTAACAGACATAAGAAGGGACAGAGTGGCTCAGATGGGCTAGGAGATTGATGGAGATACCACACCTCCATACCCCCAGGAGCAAGCAGGCCAACAGACATATAGACAAACATACACAAAGACTAACTGACAGATAAACATTCATGAACACAGACCAACCAGCACATATCAATAAACAGACGCACAAAAACACATTGTTCAAAAGTATCCCTTTACAGGCATGCACACATGGAAACATACACACCTCACATACAGACACATGCAATCACAGTGTACATGTACTGACATCTGCATAGTCACAGACAACACCTAAACAGGAACAGAGAATTAGATGGAGGTAGGGATAGACAAAGAGACAGTGAATGTTAGAGGAATGAGCGCGAGCTTCAGAGTGACTTAATATTTTACATTTGTGTAGAAAAAACTAAGGGGTATATTACCAACAACTAGCGATAATTTTTGTCTCTAACTTGTTTAGAGACAAAAATTATCGCCGCACATCGGCGATTTTTATCGCAGATAAACCTTGCTATTAGCAAGGTTTATCGCAAATGCGATAAAAAACGGCCGCAATGCATGAATATCGCTGAAAAGTCAGCGATATTCATGCATTATCGAGCAAATGCTCTTAGCCATGTTATCCACCTCCCATTGGATAACATGGTGAAGAACTGCTCAGGGCAGGTGTTAGCTTTTGGAGATATTCGCGCTTAGCGCAAATATCTCCAAAAGTTGGTAATAGGAGATAGCGATGTTAGCGACTGTTTCCAGTCGCTAACATCTTGGCACGCCCACTTTGCATGTCATTAGTGATAAATATCACTGACATGCAAAGCGGGGCCCAAGATGGTCGCTATCTCCTATTAGCTGTCACTAACTGGTGTTAGCGACAGCTTGGTAATAGGGAGATAATTTTATCTCCGCTTTCTTGGCTTTTAAAGCCAAAAAAGCGGAGATAAACCCCTTGATAATATACCCCAAAATTTGAAGTAGAGAACCACCGTTCAATCACATATACGTGAGCTGCAAACCAGTACCATAATCTCTCCAGTACTAGCATGCGACTCACTTAGGGTTCCCTGATCACTCCATGGTCACCGGACACTGCATATACAGTTATGAGCTTTCCTTTTATTAGATAAATTACCTCAGATGGAGGGAGTGAAGAAGTGCAGCTCTTAGTAATCCTTCTAAGTTTAGTTTGTGACCATAGTCGAGTACTAAGGCTTGTTGGGAAGAAAGGGAATGATCTACTCTGTCCTTTAGGTGTTGTGAACTGAATTGGTCTGCCACTATTATGCCAATATCGTTTCCTCAAAAAGGACGCAGAACCCTCACCACCCAGGCAAGGTGACATGATTCATCATATGGGTTGCCTCTCGCCAGCAATGAATGTTGCCAGGTGGGAGCACCAAGAGAAGAGCTTTTTATTTTTTTGTGTATGACCTTCAGGGTTATATTAGTAAACTAACATTTTATATAGCAAGAATATCTTGTACCTTGATTCACATCTGTTCCTTACAACCACACGATTATAAACCTACAGGATCAGATTAGTAGCACCTTCCCTTCCTAGTGAGTACTGGTAAACATCTTTCTTCCCCTTCTATGTGCCTAAATGGTCACATACATTTTTTAGGTCGCAATCTAGCCAATCATTTCCTAATCCTCACCAGTTTGCATCAGTTTATGCAGGTAGAGTTTAAGGAATAGAAAGGAGTAGTTCGGTGTTGGGATAATTCATGCAAGAAAAACAGAGGTTCCATTAAGCTAGAAATCGCAACACATAATGCATGGTATAATCAATCCTAGGAAAAGGAATCCTCTATTTTGGGTCCATAGTGTTTTCCCATTCTTGACTAAGTAGGCAGCACACTCACCTCACCCTACATCATGACTTAACATTACGTGCAGTGTTGCTAAAATAATAGCGTGCATTCCTAGTCTGTGCTTACTTTATGCTTTGCGGTCTAGAGGAGTATAGAAAGAATCATACATGCAGCCGATACCCTTGCTAAAATAGGAAGTCAGAATATTAAAGGGGCCAATTTTTCATACTGTAAGGTGTTTATCCTCAATTTGACGTATATTTCTTACCTGGTGGTCCCCTAATCTGAGTGCTCCAGATTGCTGCTATGTCAGACTGTTCCCTCCCTGTCTCGTTGTATTATGTGTACATTGCCATGGTTGGCATATAAGACGTGTTATCATACAGCGTCATCACATTGGCATACAGTGTCATCATAATTGAAATAACACTTACGAGGTAATAGGATATGCACTTAAAATGCTCTTAAAGATAACAACATGTATTTTCCAAATTGAAGTCCATGTTGTGTATATACATCAATCGGTCACACCCTACAGCACTTTGTGACCATTAGATTTCCTATATTTATTCATCCAATGTCCCAAAATGGTATTCTTCACAGCCAACATGTGCTTCACTGACTCCTCGCGTTTTCAAGACTGGTGAAAAGAACATGTATTAAAACACATAGGTTTTAAGAATATGCTGCCCTTTTACAGATCATAAGACCGATTCTTACCCAAGAACAAGATTTTATACCACATTACTCCCAACATTCATAAATGAGTTTTTCCTTTACCAATTGCAACCCTAAATACATTAACATATTGTGAATATTGCAAATATTGCTTGAATCCCATTAATGATGTTCTCTGAACAATTGAAATTACATACATTGAAAAACGAGAAAAACTGAAAGATAGACAAATTATCAAAAGACATTGACACCAGAACAGCGGAAAGTATCATTATATCTATCGATAGCTACAGAGGTACAAGAAGCTGCAAGAGGTCATGTCTGAAGACCCCAGCTGAAAAGTTCTAAATGGGCCTGGCATGGATCCTGTTGTTGCTCTCTGCTGGAATGAGTCCTAAACCAAAAGTGCTGTTCCTGGGGTCCTGGCACTCTTCGCTGCATCTGGCTTGACTTTCCCTACCACCTGTGACAACCTGAGACATGGAAACTATTTGGCTCCAAAGACCTCTATAGGACATGGACAAACGTGCTGAGCTGATCCAACCAATGAGCATGGTTGCTCAACTTAAGAGTCAGGTTTCTCCCTTGCAGAGATTGTTTGTGATGACAGATCCTCTGCAGTGGGACCTCATGGAAATGGTTTCCAGCCTCACGGAGCCCACTTTGGCTGCTGCCTGAAGCCTTGCCCTGCTGGTAGAATCCAAGCTCTAAAAAGGATACTAAATTCGAAAGTAGGTATCTTCACCAGGCAAAGGCAGGACAAGTACGTGTCAAGAGAGGGTTCTTCTTCTCTGGACATGAAATTCAATGTTCTCCCACTTGGAGCTTTCCAGTCATAAACCAGCAGTTTCACTGGGCCCATATCAAGTGGCTGTCTGACCATGTTGAGCCCTGCTCATCTAGAGCCTACTGCCTTGCCCTGCTGACTTTGAGCATCAATTTTGGAGACTGAGGGCCTGATTATGAGTTTGGCGGATGGAATACTCCATCACAAACATGACCGGTATCCTGTCTGCCTTATTGCAATTCCATTATTTCCTATGGTGGAAAGGGCATGCATCACATTTGTGATGGAGTATCCCATCTGCCAAACTCATAATTAGGCCCTAAGTCCCAAGGTAAATCTTTGACCGGGCTAAACGAGACAAGATTCTAGAGTGCGGTGAATATTATAGTATCCAATATCAAAACATTTCTCAAGGGGCAGAGGCTCTCCCTTTCAAGGATCCAACCTCAACTACCAAAGAGTAACCCACTCCAATTCCCACTCTCCATTCCTTTAATGTTCTCTAGGATATGCTGGGTAATATTCTTTTCCATATTAGTGTTCCCTACTACACACTGGTCACCGACTACTGCGCGTACACAACCACTCTTAGATAGAATTATATCAACAGCATATCTAGTCTGCTCGGAAAACATCACATGCTTTCCCATTGAGTGGTGATGTCACGCAAGGCTGATACTGTAGAGTTAGACAATATCTGAAGCTTACATCCATAGTATTCTCTAGCCCTTTCAACTCTGGCCATTGCCGTACCTTCAAATGTAATAATAGAGAAAAGGAAATACCCAAATGTTATACCATTACTATAATTATTGACTTCAAGGTCCTTCACTCCCTCTCTCCTTTGCAAACATCATCTTAACCCATTTTACCTTGTGCTTTGCATTTTTAAAACAGTACAAAAGGGGGTGGTGATGGACGGAGCATCTGAACCAATCAAACACTCACACCCAGTCAAAAGATCTGGGTTTAATCCATCTCCGTTCTTTAACCCACTCTACCACCCCAGTTCAGACATGGCCAATGTAAATCAGTCTGACCCTGTGCCTCATGGGAACAGTCCAGCCCGAACTGCCAAGCCATGCCTTCCCTTGACCAGAAACAAGCTTCCTAGGACTGGTTTTTGACATTTCAGCCGTCCTCAGCCAGGCCGGCTTGAACCCAGTGGCAAAGTAAGCAAGGGACTCAAGTCTGAGCATACCCTGCCAACTTATGGCAAACAAAGCGGTACAAAAGGGGGTGGTGATGGACGGAGTATCTGAACCAATAAAACACTCACACCCAGTCAAAAGATCTGGGTTTAATCCATCACCGTTCTTTAGCCCACTCTGCCACCCCAGTTCAGACATGACCATATGCAAATCAGTCTGACCCTGTGCCTCATGGGAACAGTCCAGTCCGAACTGCCAAGCCATGCCTTCCCTGGACAAGAAACAAGCTTCCTAGTACCGGTTTCTGACATTTCAGCCGTCCTCAGCCAGGCCCGCTTGAATCCAGTGGCAAAGTAAGCAAGGGACTCAAGTCTGAGCATACCCTGCCAACTTATGGCGTACAAAGCGTACAAAAGGGGGTGTTGATGGACGGAGCATCTGAACCAATCAAACACTCACACCCAGTCAAAAGATCTGGGTTTAGTCCATCACTGTTCTTTAGCCAACTCTGCCACCCCAGTTCAGACATGACCATATGCAAATCAGTCTGACCCTGTGCCTCATGGGAACAGTCCAGTCCGAACTGCCAAGCCATGCCTTCCCTGTACAGGAAACAAGCTTCCTAGGACCGGTTTCTGGCATTTCAGCCATCCTCAGCCAGGCCCGCTTGAATCCAGTGGCAAAGTGAGCAAGGGACTCAAGTCTGAGCATACTGTAGCAGGGATTCCGTTCTCCTACAGAACCGTGCATAGAGATTTGGAACCTCAGTGAATTAGGGTGATCCAAAACTCACCTCAGTACCCAAAATTCCCTTGCCGAGCTAGCTACAGTGTCTCATTGGTCATAACAAACTCCCAATGTTTAGACAAACCAGAACATGAACTTAGAATACCTCAGGTATCGTGGAACACATGAACACTCTTTCGTTATACAATCATTTCAAACCAAAACGTGGAGAAAAACAGGACACGTGCACATTTGAAATATTTATTTACTAATGCAGGGTTCCAAATGCAGTATCTTAGATAATACAAGCAAACATATTATAAGAAGCAAAGTTATAAGCATAGTTACTAGTCCATAGAATGCGAAAGGTGACAGCATGCTAAAATGCTGAAATGAATGGGAGTTAACAACACCTAATTCTCGCCCTCCCTAACTAGCATAGTATTTTATATCTATGAAGGTCTCTTTGGGTTTTAGCAGGGCGAGCCCATACCTTAAGATTTCAGTGGCAGAGGAACACATCATCTTCCACCAGCTCTCTGCATGCGAAGCACCATCAAGTGTAATCGTGTGCTGAATACAAAGCAATATAAAACGCGCCTAAAGCCAGATTTTGGCAGCAGCTGCATTTATGTTATGACTAGGAAGGTGCGAAGATCAGAACTCACAACAACACTGTGTTGAGTTATCATTGAAGGCTTCAGCACTCACTGTACAGACACGATTTTCTAAGCAAAGCTGATATCAGACCAATAACATATTATTCTCGTGTAAATCACAACGCTCTTCTAGGCTGAAAGCTAAAACAACAATTATGTGCCGTGTGCAGAAGCAGCTAAAGGTAAAATGGCGTTTAAACATTTAATAAGCTCATGCTAACTTAACACGGTATATAGGTAAGCAGTAACTATATGACATCCCCCCATGATCCGAGCACGGATAAGATAAGATAAGCTAAGATAAGGCAAGGGACACATCATGAAAGCAGAGTTCAAGAACGATGAGCCATGTCAAAATTTAAAAATGGTGGAAAAAAAGTTTTCATAAGTCAATTTAAAAATTCCAACTTGCCAATCCATTGTTCACTTTCACTCAAGTCAATAGGTCTGGGTGGTGAAAAATGTATGCACGATTTGCCAAATAAATTATGTAAGAATAAAACGGGTTGTCATCAAAAACCTGGAAAGCCTTTAGGACAAGACTGAATATGCAAAATATGCAGCAACAGCCTCCAACAGGAAGTCACTGTCATCATCCGAGAACAGTTCAGCCATCCAATTTAATAGTGGGAAAGAACATACGTGCTCTTCCAGTACCGGAGCCTCTAGCACCCTCAGAGGACAACTCGGCGGGTTCTCAATAAAGCTCTGTGCCAAGAAATCTTGCGCTGCTGCGAGTATGTTCCAATGACCCATTAGTCCATGCATCGCTGCCAAGGCCATCAGCCTTTCGCCAGAACAAACCAACTTGTGAGTAACTAAGGGACTCATCAGATGATTAAAATCGATGTCAGGAGACACCGTCTTGCAGAGACACAAATCAAGGGCCCAGTCGAAATCGCAGTTCAGGCAATGAAACACAGTCTGGACACATGTGAAATAGGAAAATCGAAACGATAATCCATAAGCCGTGCTTAAGGTCGCAAGCGGCAGCATGCCATAGTATTCAAGCATCTTGTTGCGAAACAGTGCCAGGTGGGGCTGTGCGACGCGTAACACAGGATGGGCATCCATTTTTAATAAAACAAAATATCACCAGAACGCCTGCAGCCAGTGCCAGCAAAACCGGGAATCCACCAAACAGACTTGAAAATATGGAATGAAAGAAAGCAGGAATGACCCCAAATATTTTTTCAAAGGAACTCACGAACCCACTGCTAACCATCTTAAAAAAGTGTGCGAGTCCAGAAGTGGAGGACGCGTTAAAGATTGAATGAATCTGCTCGCTGAAATGCAACGACAAATCAGTATTTAAAAGAGCCTGCACTTCTGTGCGGGTGTTAGCTATGTGAAGTACAAATGTTTCACGAGCCGAACTCAAGGCCACTTTTTTTTGGGACAAAAGAGCTCTTATTCTACTCATACCATTGAACTCTGCCGTCAAGGTTGGGATGCGCGGCCAGATGGAAACATCCCCGTTCCCATGCGGGGGTGGGTACAGAACATTTTTGCAGCAGACCACACGTTCAGATACAGTCACCACATAAGCAACACCTCTAATTAACCCACAACAATTTTCATTATTTAAAAGTAAATAACTGTCGTTTGCCAGTAATGTAAAAGTGGGGACGATTGCGGGAACTGGAGTCCCTTTCAAAACGCAGTCTAAATTAGGCCGCTCCTGGTTACAAGAACCGTGTAATTGAATGTGTCTACGCATTAAAGAGTGATCTGGTGTCTCTGTACACTCCTCCCCTTTTAGATACACTTCTTGTCCGTTTTTTAAACATCTGTAAGTAAATGGGAGCGACCAGGCTTCATGGAGAAACGAACTACCCAATGGTTCATATCGACCTATAGCAATATATCGCATACAATTTGTAAATTTATACAAAGCAAACGGTAATGTGATTAATCCGTGGATAAGCCACGTTGCAGCAGCGGCCTCTGCCACAGAGAACGGTAACGATTCCAACCTTTCAGTATGTAACATGGAAAAAGATGCATCTCGCATTGAAAGCAAGCGCTGCTTGTCAGTTAAATTAAAAGGGGCAAAGAGGGAGGACACGTTCATGTAAAACCATGGCACCTTGCCAGATTTAAGCGTCTGCAGGGTCCATGCAAATTGCATAATTGAACGCAATTGATTTTGACCATGGTATAACACAGACACTTCATCCTGCACAATATCCACAACAGAGGACACAATATTATCTAACGTGTAAATGCGGGAAGAAAGCATGTTAATACTACTATCTACAACTGCAAGCACCTTTTCTAGATTAGCTTGATCAATAGCTCTAAGGCGTGTAACCGCCTCAATCTGTGATGTCTTCCAGATTTCATTGTAAATCGCATATATCCATCTTTTTGATCTACCACTAGCAGGCCTTTTATGAAATCATTTAAATCTACATCATCATTCAGCTTGGATAGATGCAGTTTAACCGCAGCCAAGGTAGAATGTTTCAGCCAATTTTGACATAATTTGCCTACTGAATCAGTGGTGATAGAATGGTCAGTTTCAAAACGTGGATCAGGTCTGACTTGTGTAAAGCCATCAGCCAAACCCAGAAAACGATGCTGGCATGAATCAGCACTCCTGTGCCACACCAGCCAATCTTTTGGATCCAAACTGGATATGTTAAAGGAGTAATTTAGCAATAGAGTTTGTAACTCTCTGAGCGTAAATTTGGTAGTATTACCCCAACCTGAATATTCTTCCAAATCAGGGAAGGAAGGAGTATTCAATTTTTTAGAAGTAGCCAATCCAAAGCAAGTCGTTTGTGAAATGGTCGAATTCAAAAACAACATATGATTTGAGATGAGACATGCACGGTGCAAGGCCTCTGTGCCTCGTACCTGCCAACTTTTAGAACCCCAAACGGATTTAAGGTCAATAGTTTCCCTCCAAAACTTGTAGCCTTCAACAGCCAATTTGTCTAGAAAGGACTTCGAGTACAACAACTTAGTATCGGTAAGTCTAACCTTGGACATGGACCTCTCTGTCAATTTAAAATAAAAAGAAGCGGGATTGGACTGATTAAAGTCAGTAAAATATGTGTACTTTTTCAAAAAAGTACTCGAACTGCCTTGTAAAGGAGCTGGGCAGTGCTCCCACTGTGTATAATTTGCAGTACTCCTATTGGAATTAGTCTTATGCAGAAAATGGTTGCCAAAATGTTGGAAGCAAAATAAATCACCATAATTAGCAGATTCGAAGTACAAATCCTCAGCATCAAAGGCAGCATAATATTTCAAATCAGAAAACAAAGCCTCTACGGCCTGAACATCCCAATTATCAGAATGTATGTTTTGTTTTACTACATCCCCCATGTTTACCCTGAGCACATTAGGGACATTAACAACCTCAGTAGGGCCATGGATTTGAAATTTAACAGCATCCCACACAATCCCATCAAGCACAGGCCAAGCAGTGATGTTAACAAAAGTCAAGTCTCTTTTCAGTCTGTGTGCTGAATGCGATGAGGAAAGGGGGGCCAAAGTTCCATTTAGATATCGAATGCATGTTCTCTCCTCGACATAGTGTCCATTGACGATTCGAAAAAAATAAAACACAAAACCAATTGACATAAAAAGGTAAATCGAAAAAAGCACCAGCCAAATATATGTCCAAGGGGGAATCAAAAAATGTTTTTTAAATAAACTAGCATAAACTGCAAATCGTGAGGGCTTCTTTGAGGCATTCGAAACAGTGTCAAAAGAAAATCTGGACTCTGTGGCCAAACGTGTTTGCAGATCAGGCATTGACAAGTCAGTAGGGTAACTGTAATCAATTTCATCAACGTCTGTACCAGGCAAAGTACTTAATAAAGGACTGGAAATTGTAGGCATCTCGATGGCCACTTCTGGTTCAGGATTAGAAGCAGTGGCCAAAACAGAATTTCTCACAATCGAAGGAAAGGAGACTGCCGGTGTCATGCTAAGAAGAATCGGCCACTCTGTGTATCTTGACATTGTCAATTGAGATAAACCTGTTTTCCTTACGACCTGGAAGTGGTGGTAAAATGACTGTTCTTGTGCCCTTCACTCCAAGGACAGGAACCGGAGCTCGATAGGAAGGACCAAATTCTTTCTTGTTATTGATCTTCTCTCGAACCAGTTCTCCAACTTGGGGTAGCCAGCCAACTACTGGGATCTGCAACGCATCATCCGATGTGGAGGGCAAATGTTCCTTTGCAAGACTGTCTCTGGTCTTTTGTAGATTCTGTAAAACATTGCAATTTTCATCTACGTCAAAGGTTGTGGCTTGGGCCACGCAGTCTAGACCGTCAAGGTCCGGGACAAACATCTTGATACCAAAGAGCATTTCGTATGGGGTCCGCCCACCCAGAAACCTTCTAGGGAGATTATTAAGAGCACGCTGCACTCTATTGAGGTGGGCCAGCCAGTTTCTGCCAGTGCCTATAATTCGAGCTGTCAATGATTGCCTTAAGTCACGGTTCATTCGTTCCACTACACAGTTACCCTCAGGTCTGTACGGGGACGAAAACTTGACTTGGACCCCCATCGAAATCATGGCATCCTTATACGCCTTAGAGGCGAAAGCCGGACCCTGATCCGAATGGAAGGTACCACAGGCAAAAATCCCTACAAAGACACGCAAATCTCTTATGACAGTCCGTGAATCAGCGCTGCGATGGCGCCATACCCACGCAAAGCGTGTGCATGAATCAACTGCTACTAAGATGTACTTATACGCAGTATCAGAAGAAAAAGGACCGCAGTGATCCAAATAAACACATCCTAGTGGTTTATTAGATATGTACAACTGTGTCTGTGGCGGACGCGCAGCAGTCGAAGGCTTAATCTGCTGGCAAATGTCACATTGAAGGACATAATCGCGCGTCTGTTTATACAGTCCCCGCCACCAGAAATGTTGTTGTAACTGAGATACAGTGGCCGAGACGCCTGCATGCGCAGACGCCACACCTTCATGCGCCGCTGTAATCAATGTAGCCCTGCGGTCCGAGTTGGGAATCAACCGCTCCCCAACTTCAGGAATTTTCACATAAGGAACCTTATCAGGACTTAAGTGGTATGTGTACTTCAAAGGGAACCCCGCAGGATATTTACCTCCCTTCTCAGTGGCAGCAACAGCCGGCAAGATATCATCATCAATCTTACTTTTGGACCGTGTAACCGCTGCAACTAAATATGTAGATACCGCTGATTTCGCCGCTTCATCAGCAAGCGAGTTACCAACAGCGTGAACTCCAACACGCTGATGACCGAGAGTATGAATTACAAACACAAGTGGCAACCGCTCTTTAAGCTCAGCCACCCGAACTCAGATCAGTTTATGTTCATTGTAAGACTGGACACAGTAATAGGAGTCACTCACAATAAGAGTCGTCACACTAGGATCTGCGCACTCCAATGCAAGCATCAGAGCCCGAAGCTCTGCCAATTGTGCGGTGTAGTCCCCTAAAGTCTGTGTGTGCACGACTCTGGACTTGAACTCATCGTTCACCATGGCACCCACCACAATGGCGCAAGCGGAAACGTAGGCATGTTTAGAGCCATACGCAACCTGCACCGAACCATCAGTGTAAATGATGCAATGGAAATCCTCCAAAGGTCGCATAGCTAGAAGAGCGGGATGAACAAATTCATACTGCAGGTACTCTTGCGACCGCAATGAGGCGTCAAAAATAAACGTGACATCCGTGGACGTCAAGGAAGCAGCCCATTGAATCCACCGAGGGTGCAAAGCTTTAGAATTTGGTACACTGGCTTTTGTAACTGCCTCTAAGTGAGGGCAGGGGGTAACAACCAACATGCGTTTTCCCTGTGACAGAGCACGTTCCTTAAGAATCGCCATCTGTACAGCCGTCAAAACTTTCTCCACAGTGGAAAACCGCATTTCAGCCGAAGTGTACAAGTGTGACTTGTAAGCAATAGGTACTGTGTCACCTTCATTAAAAGTCAGGTACGTGAAACCCACCGTCCCAGGAATGATTCTTATCACCAGGTTGGTGTGGTTGTCATGAGTCAGTAAAAATTTAGAAGCCAGCAGATTAGCCTGCAAGGATTGCAGAATGGCTGAGTGCTCAGGCAGCCAGCAGGATTTGGAAAAATTTGGTTGTATCAAAGCATACAAAGGCTTGATACGCTGGGCATATTCCGGAATGTATGTTCTCCCGAAATTTAAAAAACCCAGTAAAGACTGTAATTTTTTCAGAGTTGTAGGAGCGCGCAGTTGTGCGCATTTCTCCAAGAAGTGAGGAGCCAAACCTCTACCTTCATTGTTGAGCTCGTAGCCCAGGAACAACACTGTATACTCTGCAATGTGCGATTTTGCAAAGTTGAATTTGTAACCCATGTCTGCAAAGGTACAAATTAAGCTGTTTACTCGACACAGATGCTCCCAAAGTTCGTCGTCTGTGAGATAAATGTCATCCACATACGAGCATGCATCTGGATCAATTCTCTCCAAAAGAGAGACAATGGGGGCAGTAAAAATCCCAGGACTATTCTTATAGCCCATAGGCAAACGCCCAAATTGTTTTTGGACACCGCCGCAAGTAAAGGAGGTCCATTGGGAACTCAGACCATCCAATCGATGGGCATAAAAACCGTTGGAAATGTCAAGCGTGGTCTTAAAACACTTACGCACCAGACTATCCACCAGGGCAGAGCCGTGAGTATTCTGTACTGCACAGGTACGGTAATGCGAGTTTAAATGCCGGTAATCCAATCCCAAACGATATGAACCGTCAGGCTTGGTCACAGTAAAAAGAGGGTTATTCATCGGTGACACACATGTTTCAATCACACCTTGATATTCCAATTGTTCACGGATCGCCGCGACGGAAGCCTTTGCTTCCCGTTGAATGGGATATTGTGGTTGAGGCTGTGGCTGAGACCATAAAGGAATCTCGTGGTTCGGGGAAAATTCATCCAAACCACAGTGTGTACAGTACAGAGCCGGCGCTAGAGCCTTAGCCCACTCTTCTGCAAAGTTCAGCGCATGCTCTTTCGAGACTGTGTGCGCGAAACTAGGGAGGATTACCTCCTCCCCTCGCGGAGCTGCGAGCACAAAAGGTGGGGGCCAGTCAGCCTGCGAAAGCAAAATGTCATACGTACACGAAAGATTTTCCCAAAATACCCCTTGTATGGTACGTTGTATGTCACCTTCGATTAACAGGACAATTTCATAAAGCCTATCAGGGGGAGCAACTCTAGTGTCAGCTGTTTCTATCACAACATAACGGTCAGTCGCTGTCACCTTCAGTAGTGGACGCAGGGCCTCTCGCACTATGGTAATCTCCGCCGCGCTGTCCAGCAAGGTCAGAGCCCATGTCAGATTCCGAAGCCGCGTTCTCACTATCTGTGGCATATCTGTGTGCTGTTAAAGCGGCGACTTTCTCCTTTTGAAACTGGGGTCTCTTCGGAGTAGAGCCGTCCTGCTTTCCTGCAGCGTCTTTTGGGCGGGGCTGGTCACGTCCTTGCTGTCCACCCCGACCACTTCCGCCTCCTCCACCACTGGTCGCCGAGGCCAATGAGTCCTGAAAGGAACGAGGAGAGCGTTGATCAGAAACCTGACATTGATCAGGTGATTTAATCTTTGCGCGATCGCGCAAGTCATAAACACGTTCTGTTTGCGCAGGCAATGGAGACGCAGGTCGAGACTCCTGTTTCTGTTGTTGTTGCTCTTGCTTTCCCTGTTTTTGTTTCTTAGGCCAATTTTGTTTTTTGGACTTGGGCTAAACGTCTGTTTCAGACTTCTGCCCTTGGGGTTGCGTTTTCTCCTTAGTAGAAAAAGTCTTGAGCCCCCGACTATTGCGACCCTCGGTTTTATAGGCCGCTACAATAATGCTCGCCAACTGCCGGGGCTTCTTGGCATCGGGAAGCGCCGCCAAAGCATTGGCTACCTGAAAGTTCACTGCATCCCCCTTGACATTAGCAAGAATGAGATCGCAAACCACATCAAAGGTTCCATGCAGGCGCATACCCAATTCAAACGCAGCCTCAGGTCTGTGCTCATCCTGAACACGTTTAAGGACCGTAGGCAGGACAGTCATAGACGGAGTGCCATAACACCTCGCATAGACCGCCGCGAATGTTCTACACCAGGTCTCACAGTCACCGATTTCAGGGGCCAAGTCTTTGGGCAAACTAATCATCAGAATCCTGTGTTTCTCACCAGGAGACGTGTTAGGAAATACAGCTTCCAGCTGGTCAAACTTCTCGGCAAGCCAGAAAGGAAAATCATCCTTATCCTGGGGGCACCTGCCCATTACAGCATTGACCATCACGGGACTGAGCTTCGAACCGCTCTGTCAGGCCGAAAGCGCTGCACCCCCCGGGGGCCCACCAGGAAGATTACGGGTTATGTATTGCACTAATGCTCGAATTACGGCAATAGAGACTACATGTAGTCTATGAAGTTCAGCTAGGGTACAATTGCCGTGTTGAGGATGAGGAGTAAATACAGCCAAAACAGGCCAATTTGCGCCTGGAATGGACAAAGGACCTAACCTCGGAGCTGTTAAAGAATGGGGGAGGGCGCCACCAAACCAAACGCGATGCTGCCAAGTATCAATAGGTACTTCCTGTGCCCGGTACGGTGTGTACTCATTCGGCACAGGGGAGGGAGTGTACGTGTGGAACACACCTGAAGTGCCGTCCACAGCCGGGAACGTCACCCACGAATAAAAGATTTCGTAAGGGTAAGCTGTCTCCGCACTCACCACCATTATCACGGCCATGCCATCCACTGGGACATTATAATTCAGCAAATTATTGCGCACCACAATGCGACTATGTTGCGGAATGTCTACGGCAGCGGCCATGACATCACAGAGAGAAAAACAGACAACTGGGTAGTAAATCAAGGAAACCGTTTAGAAAGATTCAAGCTTGAAAAGACCTATTTCACAAATAGGTAGGTCTTTTCCGACACCACCGTTTTCCGGAAACGACAATGAAGGGGTTAAGGATTGAATGATGTACTACTCGAGTGCCATGAAATAAGACCACCAACGTATGGGGGCCATGTAGCAGGGATTACGTTCTCCTACAGAACCGTGCATAGAGATTTGGAACCTCAGTGAATTAGGGTGACCCAAAACTCACCTCAGTACCCAAAATCCCCTTACCGAGCTAGCTACAGTATCTCATTGGTCATAACAAACTCCCAATGTTTAGACAAACCAGAACATGAACTTAGAATACCTCAGGTATCGTGGAACACATGAACACTCTTTCGTTATACAATCATTTAAAACCAGAACGTGGAGTAAAAGAGGACACGTGCACATTTGAAATATTTATTTACTAATGCAGGATTCTCAAACGCAGTATCTTAGATAATACAAGCAAGCATATTATAAGAAGCAAAGTTATCAGCATAGTTACTAGTCCATAGAATGCGAAAGGTGACAGCATGCTACAATGCTAAAATGAATAGGAGTTAACAACACCTAATTCTCACCCTCCCTAACTAGCATAGTATTTTATATCTATGAAGGTCTCTTTGGGTTTTAGCAGGGCGGGCCCATACCTCAAGATTTCAGTGGCAGAGGAACACATCATCTTCTACCAGCTCTCTGCATGTGAAGCACCATCAAGTGTAATCGTGTGCTGTATGCAAAGCAATATAAAACGCATCTAAAGCCAGATTTCGGCAGCAGCTGCATTTATGCTATGACTAGGAAGGTGCGAAGATCAGACCTCACAACAACACTGTGTTGAGTTATCCTTGAAGGCTTCAGCACTCACTGTACAGACACGATTTACTAACACCTTGGCTGCGATGACTTTTCCCCTCCTGTGCTGATTGATTGATAATTCCATTGTTCATGACAAGGTCAGCTCATCATTAGCACAGCTCCAGTGTGCCTCATGACGAGCTGAGCTCGTCATGAGCATGGAAGGAGTTAAGCAAAGCTGATATCAGAGCAATAACATATTATTCTCGTGTAAATCACAACGCTCTTCTAGGCTGAAAGCTAAAACAACAATTATGTGCCGTGTGCAGAAGCAGCTAAAAGTAAAATGGCGTTTAAACATTTAATATGCTCACTTAACATGGTATATAGGTAAGCAGTAACTATATGACAATATCCTGCCAACTTATAGCGAACAAAGCGGTACAAAAGGGGGTGGTGATGGACGAAGCATCTGAACCAAGCAAACACTCACACCCAGTCAAAATATCTGGGTTTAACTCATCACCGTTCTTTAGCCCACTCTGCCACCCGAGTTCAGACATGGCCATATGCAAATCGAGCTGACCCTGTGCCTCATGGGAACAGTCCAGCCCGAACTGCTAAGCCATGCCTTCCTTGGACCGGAAACAAGCTTCCTAGGACCAGTTTCTGGCATTTCAGCTGTCCTCAGCCAGGCCCGCTTGAATCCAGTGGCAAAGTAAGCAAGGGACTCATGTATGAGCATACCCTGCCAACTTATGGCGAACAAACCGATACAAAGGGGGTTGGTGAGGGACAGAGCATCTGAACCAATCAAACACTCACACCCAGTCAAAAGATCTGGGTTATATCCATCACCGTTCTTTAGCCCACTCTGCCACCCCAGTTCAGACATGACCATATGCAAATCAGTCTGACTCTGTGCCTCATGGGAACAGTCCAGTCCGAACTGCCATGCCATGCCTTCCCTGGACAGGAAACAAGCTTCCTAGGACCAGTTTCTGGCATTTTAGCCGTCCTCAGCCAGGCCCGTAGGAATGAATGTCAATTACCGAATCGGTAAATACCGATTCGGTAAATGGGGGAAACAATGAAGGGTGGCAGGGTGTCACTTTGACACCCTGTTGCACCCCTCAAATGTGTATGGGTTCACATGTTGCAGACATACATGTATGTCTGCGACATGGCACTGTTGGAAAAGCAAAAAAAATGCTTTTTCTAAGGTTTTCATTATTTACCACCAACTTCTAGTTGGTGGAAAATAACGAATCCTAAGATGGGAAAAGCACTCATTTGAGTGCTCCCTACATTTCAGATTCAGTAATTTACCGAATTCTTAAATACCGATTCGGTAAATTACCGAATCTGAAATGTAGCCACCTACATATGAAAAGCCTAATTCCGGTCGGTAACGGCCGAAATTCGGTAATTTCGGCCGTTATCGACCAGAATTAAGCTTCTTACATCTGACTCTTAATGTTTTATAGTAGGGAGGTCCAATCCTCAAGGCGATTGAGGCCATTACGGATACTGTTTTGTACGGAGTATCCAATTAAGTTGCTCTTTGTTTAACAATTGCCCGATGTCTGTTCCTCTTGGCGTAGGTTTAATTGCGGTGATGATTGTCCAAGTGAAATCATGTTGACTGTGTCTGAATTCCTGAAAGTGTTTCTCCAATGGAGCATTTGCGGTGTTGCAGTGGAACCTGCTGCGATGCTGTCCTATTCGAAGCTTAGCTTTTTGGGTTGTTTGCCCAAATAAATTTCATGCCTGGACAAAAAAGAGCATAAATAATATTTGATGAGTTACAGTTGGTGAAATGTATCCTCTCATACTTTATTCTGTCATACGTGAATGTTTTACCCTCAATTGTGGAATCTCAGGCAATAAAGTCTCCGCATTTGACATGACCAACAAGTTCTGGTAGACCCCATAGTTCATTCATTGTCCCCTTAGTGGTAGGTTGCGGAAGGGCTGCCCTTACCAGGTGGTCTTTAATGTTTTTGGCTCTCTTAAAAGCAAAAATGGGGTGCTCAATGTCAAGTACCCCTGCATGTACAACTTGCTAATGTTTCATTACACTTTTGCGGATAGTATTTGATGCTGGTGAGAAAGTTGTAACACACACCAGGCGCTCCTGACTTTTCTTAGTTTTGGGTTCAAGAAGGACGTCTCGAGGACAGTACCAAGCTCTTTTTAGTGAGCGTCGGACTAGTTGACGTGGATAACCATGATTGCGTAGTTTGTCACTAAATGTCTTGGCTTCTATGAAGTAATCCACTTTGAAGTAATAATTTCTTCAGATATGAAGAAATTGAGAGTAAGGGAGGGAATCTCGTAGGGCAAGCGGATGATGGCTATTATAGCTGAGGAGTGTGTTGCGCTCAGTGGGCTTACGATAAAAGCTTGTAGTCAGGTGCCCATTCTTGTGTTTGATTTCAAGGTCAAGGAAGGGAATTGATTCTTTGTTTTCAGACATGGTGTATCTAAGGCCACCACTGTTGTTGTTAAGCCAGTAAAGTAAATGGGTGAGTGATTCAGTAGGGCCTGTCCATAACTTAAAAATATAATCAATGTATCTTTTCCACAGGGCTATGCCACTGTGGAAAGGATTGGAAGAATTCAAAATACATATCATTTCCAGATCATCCATGTATAGGATAGCTAAGTTGGGAGAAAAAATTGCTCCCATCGAAGTACCCCATACCTGGCCATAGAAATGGTCATTAAACAGGAAAAAGTTTTGTCAAGCAGATTTCTAACAGTTGCAATATAAACAGAGTAGGTACAATGTGTGGGCGTGGGCGTCTGTCGAGTATACGTTCAATGACGTGCATTGACTCTATTTGTGGAATGTTAGTATAGAGTGATTCCACATCCAGCGTACACATGTGCTGGATGTGGGATCAAAGGGATGTTCCTCGATGATGTTGATCATAGACATACTGTCCCTCATGTAGCATTCTGTTTGAGGAACAAAATCTTTAATAAAAAAGTCAATGTATTCTCCAAGGGGTTCCAGAATGGAGCCACACCCGGAGACTATTGGACGGCCAGCTGGGGTCTCTAGGTTCTTGTGGATTTTGGGTAAACAGTAAATAACTGGAGTTCTGGGGGGTTTTATATTTAGGAATTGATGTTCTTTTTTTGAAGGAAGCCGGAATCCAGGCCTTCGTTAGTGATTTGTAGGAGGAGTTTTTGTATCTCTTTAGTAGGATTACAAGGAAGTGTGCATTAATGATCTGTGTTCCTCAACTGTCTGAGGATCGCTTCCTTATATGAGTCACAGTTCTGAATAACAATTCCACCGCCTTTATCAGCCGGTTTGATAACTAGGGATTGGTTATTTTTGAGAGTGGACAGTGCTTTTTTCTCCATGATGGAGATATTGTAAGGTACAAAAGATTTTTGTTTTTCAAGGGATGCTAGATCATTAAGAACGAGTTTCTCAAAGGTGAGAATGTCAGCTGGGATCATACCAACGGTGGGGGAGAATTTAGATGGGGGTCTGAATGGAGTGTTGCTGGTTTTTATGGGGTGGGATTCAGGAGGAAGTAGCTGTGTAACCTCACTTTCCTAAAGAACTTTAAACGTTCGGTTATGAGCATCCACTGCCGTCCTGGTGGTACACACCGCTTCACTCACTCTCCATCCTTACTTCACAAACACTTATTCTCCTCCCTTACTTCACTAAGCACTTTGTGCACATGTAGATATTGTCTATTTTAATTAGTCTGAACATGCCTTTTGTTTTGTTTAGTTTCATAATGTGTTGTAATTCCAATTATTTGTTTTTTCTTCCCTGAATTTCTTCTCCCAATGTTTTCACAAAATTGTAATATTGTGACACCTTTATATTAAGGTTACCTATTATGCATAGACAGGCATGTTTATAACCACTGTCCTGAAGATGATCCCATGTATCTCAGTTAGGGGATCGAAACGTCGACACTACTGTACCATATGGCACTTAACAATGTGTATTTAATGCCCAATGGTCTTACATGCTATCAAGTCTGTCAAAAAAGAACTAGAAAACAGACTCTCCCCCTTCTTGCCTGCACCTCCTTCTAATCTTCTGGTTCCCTATGTTGTATATGTGGGCCGCAGGTTGCGCCCCACTTGTATAATTGTTTAATTAACTTGTCACTAAAAGCATATTATTTAAAATAAATTCTGTCCGGCAGGACAAAGAACATATTGTCTATTTAGCTTATGTTTATTAATTGATATACCTTTTGCAAAAGTACAGGAAACTCGCTATGCCAATGTCCCTCCTCCTTACAACACGAGAACTGATTCGGTCGCAAAGGCATAGTATTCGGCCGCCTACTAGTGTGTGGAAGCTGTTGGGCAGAACCACCACGTCCTCTGCCGTTCCCTCTGAAAGCCTGCTGCAACAACACCTTTGTCTTCAAATCCTTATGCCTCTGGCTGGACAAAGAACATATTGTCTATTTAGCTTATGTTTATTAATTGATATTCCTTTTGCAAAAGCACAGGAAACTCGCTACGCCAATGTCCCTCCTCCTTACAACACGAGCACTGATTCGGTCGCAAAGGCATAGTATTCGGCTGCCTACTTGTGTGTGGAAGCTGTTGGGCAGAACCTCCACGTCCTCTGCGGTTCCCTCTGAAAGCCTGCTGCAACAACACCTTTGTCTTCAAATCCTTATGCCTCTTCTCTGTTCTGTCATCTCCTTTTCCTCATTATGCCTTTGCTCATAATGTTGAGCCATATTCTAATTAACAGAAGGAGAGGAGGTGGACCAGGTACTCTCAGAAGCTTGCAATCGGGTCGCAATTTCAGGAAGCAAATTAGAAACAAATTTATTAACAAACAACTGGACACCTCCCTCAATAGACAAATCCTGTCCGCTATAATCTAAAAATGTACCTTCAAATCGAGTGAAAAAATCTGACACACTCTCATCTTTCTTCTGCTGACAAGCTGACAATTTATCCCAGTCCACCATTCTCGGGGAATGAGAGAATGCATGTATGTAATGATGTGGCCTGGCAAAGCAAGTATCTCTGCCCGTGGCTTATCTCCTGGCTTTCTTTCCTGGTCTCATGCCTTATTTGATCCCAAGTCCCACCCAATTCCGGTACATGATCCTGATTATAGACCTGCTTCCAAATATCAACAGGAACAAGAAGACCAAAAAACATCTCAATATCAGCAAGAATCATTACCGTCGAAGAAGCAGCTTCAGTTAACTCTTTATAATAAGCAGTAGGATTCTTTCTATGGTAAGGCAAATTCATTTTAAGAGATAAAACCTAATTTCTTTTCCATGAAGTATAAACCCATTACTACTGGAACCTGGCCGCCACTGCCGCTCGTGTAACATTACCACAACTGTTGGAAATGGCCCTTTTTGCAGGGTTATCCCCAGATTTTTTACTTCTTCCTCCTTTGTTTTTCCTGACCTGTGGTTGTTGGCTATAGAACTCTGGGCATTTTACCACTGCTGATCAGTGCTAAAGTGCATATGTGCCCTGTGTAAATTGTTACTGTGATTGGCTATCCATGATTGGTATATTTGTTTTACCAGTAGGTCCCTAGTAAAGTGCACTGTGTGTGCCAGGGCTGGTAATTCAAAAGCTACTAGTTGGCTTACAGCACTGGTTATGTCACCCACATGAGTAGCGCTGAGAAGAGGTCTCAGGCCTGCCACTGCTGTGCACAGTTTGTTAACTGCCATGTCTACCTGGCCAGTGCACCCACTTGCCAGGCCCCACCCTTCCCTTTTCTTACACATAGGACACCCCTATTGTAGGCCTAAGGTACCCCCTGGGCAGGGTGCAGTGTATGTGAAAGGTAGGACATGTAATAGTATGGGTAACATGTCCTGATAATAAAATACTGCCAATTTCGTTTTTCACTATTGAAAGGTTATTTTGCCCATAGGCCAGAATGTGGAATGCTGTGCAACATGTTTTCCTGCATATCTTCCCATAAGAGCGAGAGAGAAAATTGGAATCTGGTATCCCTGAACTCAGAGTTTAATAACACATCTTTTAGGAAGGATGTTTTTTTAATTCAGTGTTTGAAAATAGCACTTTTAGAAAGTGGCTATTTTCTTGTTCAACCTTTCTGTGTGCCTCTGCCTGTTTGTGGATTGACGGTCTAGTTTGAGAGTGACAGGGGCTGTGGTGGGTCCAGGAGTCTGAGCGAGTCAGCCCTCGGCTGAATAGACCTATCTGCATTTGGAGTGGTGGGAGGAGTAGCACATGGGCCTTCCTTCCACAATGCTGGCTCCACCTCCTGTGATGCGTCTGATGACCCTGGGCCACACTGACAAAGGAAGAAGTTGTGCACTGGCAGAGTGCACCCAGAACTGGTTTGGACTGGGTCCAGGGCCCCTCACACATAGAGAACAAAGACTTTTGGGGTATAAATATGAGGGCTGAAACCCCTGAAAGTAAGACTACTTTGTGATCAAGAGAAATCCCTGCCAAAGAAGATCAGCTGAAGAGACTGAGGAGAAGTACTGCCCTTGCTGTGGGTCTGGGGTTGGCCTGCAGTTTGCTGTTTCTACTGAGGAGAGAACTGAATGACTTTGCTGTGTGCTGTGTCCCCTGCTTGAAGAAGGACTTTGCTGTGTGCTGTGCCCATCTGAAGAAAAGTCTCCAAGGGCCTGAGAAGAGCTGGCCTCCTGTTTCTGAAGTCCAAGGCACAAATTGACTTCAACCCCAGCTTCCCTGAACTTCCCTGCTGGAAGTTCCAGTCTGCCAGGGGGGCCTGTAACTGTGTGAGAGGTATTTTTGCTGAAGGGAGCAAGAAGCACGACGCGACGAGAGAGAAGCATGATGCCGCTGCAGCAGCCGCTGTCGCCTTATCGAGGAAGCATGTCGCTGCTGACGCTGTTCGCCGTCGCATCACCGAAGAAGCGGGCCGCCGCACAGATGGTGCTGTCGCATCACGGTAGAAGCTTGTTGCAGGACCGTCGCACCGCAGAGGAAGCGAGCTGCTGCTGATCGTCACTGCAACATCGGAGAAGCGTGTTGCAGTCATCGAGGGTGTCGTCGCATCACCGGGGAAGTGTGTCCCAGGGCCTGCCATGGCTTAGCAAACCACTGAGGGCGCCGCACGGTTGTCAGGCGTGCACACATCGCCTTCACGTTGTCTCATTGCAGTAAAGATGCCATTTTCTTGCTTCGCAGCGGATCATCGCAACGTATTGAGGCGCCATCTTGTCACATCGGAACCGGAGCGCAGGAAGAATCTACGCATCGCCTTCTCTGCGACCCTTTTGATTGTTTTGCGTTACGCATCCCAGGTACTTTGTGAGTAAAGTGTCGCATTTCATCATCTACAAGTTTATTTTCGCAACAACCTTTCTGAAGACATTCTACTGAGTTTTTGTATGTTGGATTTTTGTTGTTTTGGTCTTGTTTAGTTTAGATAAAGATATTATATTTTTCTAAACTGGTGTGGTGTCCCTTTGTGGTGTTTTCACTGTGTTACTGTGAGTGTTAGTACAGATACTTTACACATTGCCTTTGGGATAAGCCTGTCTGCTCGTGCCAAGCTACCAAGGGGGTGAGCAGGGGTTATGTAAAGTGTGTATCCCACTTACCCTGACTAGAAGCAAGGGTCCCTATTTGGACCAAGGTACCTACCTCTGCCAACTAGACCCCCATTTCTAACAACGACCATCTGTTAATTCAGGTATTTTGGGGTGATATACGGGATGAACCTCTCTCATAGGAAACTTAGACGCTGACCTGGGACTTTTCGTATGTAAGCTTCCCCTGTAAGCTATGATTGTCGCAACATTAGAAAACACCTGTCCTGGCCCCAATTCACTGAAATACACCTGATCTCTAATGTCATATAACATTTGAAGCACTTCCGCTTCAAAACACTACTGCCAGAGACCAATTAATGTTGCACACATATGTTCAAGGGCATGCTGTTGTATAAAAGGCTCAAAATCTCTCATAGTCGCCCAGACGTCCTCGACACTATAGATGGGATTACGGGCCCACTGGGCAGCCTGATTATCTATTACATCTTTCTCATCATCCCCCACATCAGATCGCACTAACGGTCCCATACGTTCTCTAAACTTTGTCCAATCTCTATCCTCAAATCCACACATCGGCGTCCCACTACTTACTAATGACGGAGGATGAAAAACCATAGTAGGAGAAGCAACAGAAGTATCAGGCACTATTGTCTCTAATAGTTGGGTCGCAGAAGAAAGAGTTGCGAGAGGGACGCTGAGACAATAGGTGTGGCAGGAGTAATAACAGTCACAGTCGCTGCAGATGGCAAAGACACAGAAGAAAGAGAAGGAGGAGCTGAAGCCAAGGTCATTGATGTGACAACAGTGGACACAGGGACAGAAACAGTGATCGCAACTGTAACAGGTGGGTGTGAAGGTACCGGAACAATAGGATATATTCTCTGCGGGGCATACGGAGGCAGAGATCGGGGTTTCAACAATTCTTCCACAAAAGCATCATCTTCCTCCTGAGCCACATATGATTTATCAATATGTAATTTAAACCTTTAATCTTCACATTCAATACACTTTTCCTGCTTTTCCCTATATTATGCCAAGGCCTTCTGGGTCAACGTCTGCATTCTCCCTCTCCGGGCCTCCTTCTCTGCCTACATTCATCTTTGTTTACCTGCTTTTTGCCTCATTCTAAGGGAATCAAACATAGACTGCCTACACCGTCTCTTGAACAACTGTTCTTGTAAATACTCAATTTTTGGTTCATCAAAAGTACCTGTCAACAGCCATTGTAACTTAGCATTGTCCCTCGTATCTTTGTGCCATAATGTACTAAACATAATATGGCCAAGAACATCCTACACATACATATCAAAATTTGGAGTGCCTTCGGGAGGAGCAGGTTGACTTTCTTCTAATCGAGCATCAGTAGAACAACAACAACACAAAGTAAACAATTTACTCCAATTAGGCATTTCTAAAAGAACTATTTTATGACTAGGAAAACAATTGCGATCACTTTTATCCAAAAGACGGTCCTTAGACCATGCCTAATACAAACCAAAATGGTACCATATCCACAAAGAACCAAAACAAACTCAACTTGTATACACAGGTCAAACAAATCAATTCTCCGCTGCCGACTCTTCAAACCAAACAGTCAGATCCAAGGGTTTCACCGTTCAGGATTCCAGTCTGGATGCCCACTGGGCAGGGCACCGTCAGGCCGGACATAAGGGGAAGTTGTGAGTACAAAGACTCTCTCAGGCAGGGGTCCCTGATCCGTCAGTTTTACCAGACAATGGCCTGATCTCCCCACCCGTCCGCAGGAGGGGATGGGTCACTCACCCGAAGGTGTCCCTGTTCAGGCACCAACTAAAGGAAGCGACACGATTTATGTCACCCGGGTCACTCACGACCACCTTATTGCCTTCTACGAAATGAAGAGTTGGTCAGACAGTAGAGAGAATACAAACCAATATTAGTTTATTCAAAGTTAGCTCAGAGTGGAGCCCTGTCTGCCCAGTCACTAAGAGTGCTGCAGAAAGAGTCTGTCTTCAACAAGTATAAAAATAGATTATGTACATTACAGAATCAATGAGAACACACCCACCATGGAATTTTACAAGCAGAAGCAGCTGAACAGTAAATGAAGAAGGAGTAAGTTTCAATTCAGAGGCCGGGCACTTGTTACCTGGTGTCCAAAGTCATTTTGCCTGTGCCCGCCACTAGACAAGTGGGAGAAGGCATACATCTAACGAGAAAGGTATGCGCTAATAAGAACAGTGTATTTATTAGCGTAACAAACTCAGCTCTGAAGAAACATAATCTAAGGAAAGCCATTTCATAGAAATGGAGATGGATTTGTTTCGATTATGTCTCAAAATGGCAGCCGTACATAAAATGGTGCTACGTAAACAGTTAAAAAGTCACATTTTATTATTTTTATTCTAACAATTTGACTCTACACTACAGACACAAGCATACCTGCAATACGAAAATTATTAACCTCTGCCTAATGATTTCATGCCTCTTGATCAGTATGATTACATCATCTATACTGATGCTTCTAGACAGCCTGCTGCAAGGAGAAAACAGCAATACTCAGCTGGATGCACAGCTCTTAAGGGTAGAATGCAGGATGGTGAATTCCAACCTGAATAGACCTACACGCAGTCTCTAGGTGATTGAACAGCGCAGCTGGCAGAACTTAAAGCTCTAAATCTGGCACTTAAGAATGTGGATCTCAGATTCCATACACTCATAGTGTGTGATTCATATTATTGTGTCCAGTCTTACAATGAGTATCTACACTACTGGAGCCAGAATAGATTCCGGGATTCGAAAGGGTGAACCATAAAGCACAAAGGGCCATATGTAGGTAGCTAAATACCAGTTGGTAACGGTCGAAAATACCGAATTTCGGCCGTTGCCAACCGGCATTTGGCTTTTGAGATGTAGGAGCCCAAAAAAGGCTGATTCGGTAAATACTAGTCGGTAATTTACCGATTCGGAATTTACTGAATCAATATTTACCGAATCAGAATATACCGATTCGGAAATTACCGAATTCTTATTTACCGAATCGGTAAATAAGAAATGGTAAAAAATTAGTTTTGACATGTAGGAAACTTCTAAAATACCGAATTTCATGAAATTCGGTATTTAAGAGTCGGTAATTAACATGGATTGAAAGCAGGTGGTAACCAGGGACAGGCTATAAAAAAGCCCCCAAAATGCAACAGTGTGACCAGAATGGCGGCATTCTACGTGATAGCAAGGCGGCTACGGCTACAGGCAGCAGGAGAGATGGTCTGGAGAAGGGAGGAGCAAGTCTACAGACAGAGGATAACGCTCTTTTAACTCGCAGAGACAGAGATATTGCAGAGGTACAAGCTACACCCCTAAACCATCTTGGACTTGATCAGGGACCTGCACCCACTCCTGGAGCACCCAACACCAAAGGCGCACGTCATCCCACCCCATGTGCAGGTGCTCTGTAGCCTACACCTGCTTGCATCTGGGAGTTACCAGGGGGTGATTGCTGCTGTAGGTGGGGTGTCCCAGAGCTGCCTCTCCTGTTTCTTCCGGAAGTTCCTAGAGGCCATGATGCAGAGAATGCATCATTACATCAGCTTCCCTGACACACATGCAGATCTGATAAAGACCAAGACTGACTTCTATCAACTGGCACATTTTCCACACGTCATTGGCTGCATTGATGGCACCCACATCCCAATATGCCCACCTGCTGCCACAGAGTACATTTACAGAAACAGGAAGTCAACCCACTCTATCAATGTGCAGGTAATCTGTGATGCCAACAACATCATCACAGACATTGTGGCCAAATTTCCGGGAAGCACCCACGACTCCTACATCTTTCAGGACAGTGGGATGTACACACGCCTGACAGCGGGGGAATTTGGAGAAGGATACCTGCTAGGTAAAACACTGTGACACACTCTGATAGATATTGCAGATGAATGTGTTGTTGCGCATTTAAGTAATGGCTGTATAATTTTCAAACAGGTGACAGCGCATATGCCGTTCTCTCGTTCATCCTGACACCCTACCTTAACCCATCTATGCCAAGCCAGATACGATATAACGCGGCACACAAATCCACTAGGAACGTTTTGGAGCGCACCTTTCGGCTGTTAAAAAGCAGGTTTCGCTGCCTCCACAAAAGCGGAGGCGCATGGCAGTACTCACCACTCATCTGCTGTAAGATCATTGCAACATGCGCAAAGTTGCACAACCTTGCTACAAAGAAGGGAACAGAGGTGGAATTGTGCGATTTTCAGGACCATGATGATGAACATGCACTGCCTGACCCCAACACAGCAGGAGTTGAGCCAGCAACAAATGGAAGACAGAGATGAGCAGAGATCACACGCAACTACTTTTGAGTAGGTAAAGAGACACAGACAGGTGGAGTATGTACCCAACGTAGTTTAATATTTGGCACTACGCAGGTACTCAAAGGCACAAATGTGCAACACAAATGGTATCCATTAGTAATGTGAGTCCTGGCTCACTTCCCCATTAAAGGTCAAGGAGTGTGGGTAGCATAAGTCATTTTCGGCCACGCCTACCGGTGCCAGATGAAATTGGCTGGCTGTCGTCACTAGGCGTGTTGACAGTTGGAGCACCATGGAGACTGCTGCTCCTCCGTGTCTCTGCAACAGGGGGGCTTGTCATGCTGCTCCTACTGGTGCTTTCCTCGCTCTCAGGTACTTGCTGACTGAGCATTGAGTAGCATCTCTACAGCACTTCTCACCCTTGCTAGGGCCCTGGACACCTCATTACTGCTGTATGTTAGCCCTTCTTGCATGTTGACCCATCGCCTGCAAAGAAGGAAAGTTGCAGTGGCCAGGCGGTTAACAGCCTTGGTGTGTCGCTGTGCTTCCTGCCTGTCCTTCCTCCTTGTTGTTCTGTCCTGATCCAGTTTCGTGCACAAGAGAAGCACGGATAGCGACATGTCCCGCATCACTGCAGCCATCTCCCTCATACCTGATGCCATTTCTTTTTTCTCATCCACCAGTGCAATGACGCCCTTCCCTATGTTTCCCATGTTTGCATTCAGGTGCCTCATCTGGTGTTGCACCGACTGGATGGCTTTCCCCTGCATTCTTTGTATCTTAACCATGTACCCTCCAGCCCATGGAAGACACTGGGACCTTCCACATGTTGTGCAGCACTGCTGTCTCTGGGCCTGCGGCGTCTGGTACCTGTGCGGGCACCCTCTGCACTGGACTGCTGTGTGGCTGTGCTTCCTTCCCCAGCCAAGGTTGGTGTCTCATCCCCCTCCATGTCACCTGCTGATGTTTCTATTTCGACTAGTGGGGCAACTACATGCCCCTTGCTCTTTTGAGCTGCATGTGTTGTTTGCAGCAGTGACGCAGGCATTTCGGGTGAGGACAGTAGCAGAGGGGATCGTGAACGCTCTGGGGATGCCTGTAGCTGTGGAGACATTTCAAGGTCTTGGGATGGTGGCTGTGTTGTTGGTGCAAATTATCAACAAGGTCCACCTCATGTACAGTCAGTGTATATCCTGGTGTTCATGGAATACACAATGTGTGTTAAAATACCCCTCACACACCAAAAGGGCCCTTGGTGTCATGCTTCATCATTGGGGTCTTCCCGTCCCTGCTGCGGGACAGGGCAGTGCTGCGACAAGTGACTACGCTGGAGCACCTTTTTATTGTGGGTACTATGTGAGTAGATAGGAGTGAGTGTCAGTGGGGTCAGGAGTGATAATAAATAGGTGATGTTAAAAAATACCTAGCCTAGTGGTAGAAAAAACTATTTAATAGACACTAGCTGGTATTGTTAAAAAGGTGATGCGGAGAGATAAAGCAAGTTACTGGGCTTACTCTCCTGTGCGGGTCAACATGTTTCGGGGCGCCATGCCCCTTCGTCAGGACCGGGGACAGATCCCCCTGTCACTCACTGATGTTTTACCACAAAAAAATTAAGTGTAGTGCAAGTAAATAATGTTTTTCTTTATCAATGTGTATAGATATAATTTATAAATATACGTGTTCCTAGCTCCATCAGAAGTTCTGATGTAGTAAGCTTTGAAAGTTAGGAGTCAGTGCCCCATGAGCCAAGACTGGGCGAAGGGTAATTTGAGGGTCCAGTCAACCCCCAGCACAGCGGTGCTTCCTCCTTCGTCAGTGGCTTCCGTGTTGTTGGTGCACCAGTGTCCTCTGTGTCATTCCCTGCACTTGTGCCTGCCTTCTGGCTGTTGTCCCTCTGTGGTGCACTGCCTTCCTTCTCCCTGGTATGCCTGCAAGATGTCTCGCCTGTGGACATGAAAGTGTACATTAGCTATGTGCTCCTGCCTCACTGCTTATACAATTGAATTCTTCTCACTGAAACACTGTACATATTGCCTCGGCTTGATTATCACTGATATATGTTGCATAACTTGTTGCTTGGTGTGCTGTATGACATGGTAGGTCTTTCAATGACTACATCTCCCATAATGCATTGCTGCTGTATATTGCTACCTTTACTGGAGTGGGGTTAACACTGCCACATAGGGGAAAGGGAAGGTGATGGGGTGGGGTGATTGCTGTGCATGCTTCATACCTTTTCTGGTGATAGCTCTGGCTGAGCTGTCTGCCTCTCCCAGTCCACAGACGCTCTCTGGTTCTTTGGTGGACTCCACCCGCTCCTCCAGCTCAGTCTGAGGAGGTGCACGGTTCCTCCCTCCTCCAGTTTGGTTTGTCTCTTTGTGGAGCTCTGCAATTTTCTTCTTAGCAAGCTCCTGAGGTCGTACCAACTCTTTTTCAGGTCATCTATGTCCTGTGGAGTCACTCCTACAGCATTCACCTTAGACTGTATTTCCAGCCAAATCTTTCTTTTGGCAGATTCAGCCACAGTCAGGGACTGCTTTTCAAACAATTTATGATGTTCTTTCACCACCTCCTCCACGAGGACTAGCAGCTCCATGGTGCTGAATTTTATTTTTCTCTTCCTCTCTGGAAGTTCCTTTTCACTGGTGTTTGCCATTTTTCAATTTCAAAAGCACAAATGTTTTCCTGTGGTTAAGGGACTCAGCTCTGCTCTCACAGCCTCTCCAGAAGCTTCTAATTGCTTCCAGCTGCCTGGGTGTAGCCACTTCCTGGTTTGGAGGGGGGTGGTTGCACCTGATTGGCTGACTCCTGAGTTTTACTTTTTTTTCCTAGCCGATTAGGTATTTACCAATTAGGTGTGACTGTGCAGTACTCCTACCCTTATCATCCCACGTGAAATTTGGTAGTAGAAAGGTAGAACCAAGATTTAAAGTAGTCTTTAAGAGCGAAGGTTTAAGGCTCAGGTGACAATTGGGTCTAACCCCCTAAGAAATCATATTTGGGGTTTAGATTTGGGTACCTGACCTTGACAGTCTTAACACAATGGCGCAGAAACACCCTTTGACACCAATGAACACTTGGCTGTTTTACGTGAACTGATTAATGTTAACATTGTCCAAGTAAACTGACCCCCCCACTGGAGAAGTGAAGGAAGCACCAGCAACTTCAGGTTGGCTCACCAAGAATTGTGATCTGGTCCAGGAGAAAATAGTGGGAGGGTATACATTTGGGCCATCTAATAGAGCGTCTGTACCTGTCCTGGCTGTTGAAGGTACCATAACTGTACTTCTACAGCATCAGGCTGGTTGCAAAAATAAGATATTTGTGTCAACCAAACTCATCAAATCAGATTATGTAGCTGTATCGACATAGTTGGCCACATGGGATCCTGAGTAGCTACCTGTCCCAATGGAAACTTTGATCAGCAATGAAGCTTTTATTTCCTGGCGGAGTATAGCAAATAATTAAGTATTTCTTCTACCTGCTACATCAACTACAACTATACAAACAGCTTGCACAGAAACATAGATTTCTATTCAGAAACCAGACATGTATGGTGTTTATGTCAATGTACCACAATGTGAGTCCATTGCAAGTTGTACACAACCTACAAAGCTGCCAAAATTAGATCAAACAGCATCTGGCTACTTTATCAACTTTGATGACTACTCTTCAGTCTCATCAAAACCAAATCCTCCTCCATGAGGTAGATTGCATTTATTCTATTTTTGGCTGAAATTTACATACTTTGTTCCTCCATGACTGTACCGTTCCTCATCCATTGAATTGGTTTTGTGACAGTCTTTTTCTTGTTTCTGAATGGACACTATCTCCCAGAATGCTCTTCTGTACAATTGGTGAACTTGGTTTTAACACCCCATTCTTCATCAAACAAAGTACAAAGAGACCTTTCCCCGGTGAACATTTCTGCTCTTCCGGTTCCTGATGGGATTGTTTGAGATAGGGTATTGTATGATATATTCAGTGTCAACAGCCATCTCAACAGCCAGTCCCTCGCCAAGGAATCCTTTCCTTTGCTGCGTTCCCCCCTCTGACTATATTCCATGGAATCCTGCTCTCTGTATTCTTCTTCTGGACTCTTGACTTTCCTGACTTTTTTGCTTCCCGCCTGAGATGGTCTCCGTCTATACCTACGACCCGGACCCACCATTTTGTCTGACCTTTCTTCCCTTCCTTCTTCCATCAGGACTCCTCCTGATGACCCTTGATCATTTTTCTCTTTTTGCTGGGGGGCTTTAAATATATATGTAAATATGTATTATATAATTATCCAAGCCTAATTGCTATTAAAATGTAATCCTGTGTGAATTTACTATTTGTTTATATAGAACTCTAACCACTAGTATATGTTGTAGACTTTTGTACTTACTACCAGTCCTATGTGATTTTAGAGTTTATCTGTTTGTATCTCTTCCTTGAGTGACTTTAAATTTGTACATGTGCAATTTTTTCCTGTTTTTATCTCTTCCTTGAGTGACTTTACACCTTGTACATTTGCAATTTTTTTCAGTTTGCATCTCTTATGTAACTCATGTAATCCAAAGTCCTTATGTAAAGCAACTGGTTCTTTTGTAAAGCACTCTGACACCTTCGGGTAATGTTCGCGCTATATAAAATAACATTAAATAAAAAATAAATAAATAAAAATCACCAGCAAATAAAAATCTGTTCACTAATAGAAAGCTGACATATTTTGAATCTTTGCTTTTCCAGTTGTCCACGCAAGGGTTTAACTTTTGGAGAGACCCTGTTGATTTAAAATCAGTTTGGGGAACTAAAGACTGGCAGGTTCAGGGGAACGAGGCACTATTTAGAGCATGCCAGATACCAAATCAAATGATTCTCATGAACAAAACTGTGCAGCAAATGTCATGTCTTGGCTTGGCTAAGACAAAAGATTCAAATACACCTAACATTCCTGCATTTGCACATTTTACTAATTGCAATGCTTCACAAACTACACAGAGGAGACTGCAGTGTCTGCCACCTCACCAAAAACACCAAAACCCTCAACTTAGAAGAAGGCAGAATCTGGGAACAACGATCACATACGAACTGTAACAGCAGTAATGTGGTGTACTTGATCAAATGCACGTGTGGCAAACCGTACATAGGCATGACCACGAGAAAGGTGAAACAACGTATCAGTGAACACCGAAGCATGATTCGCTGCAAGAAAAATAATACAAGACTTACAGACCACTTCCTGGCGATGAATCATACACCCAATGACATGCAATGGACAGTGATAGAACAAATACAAACAGGTCCAAATGTGCAGAATCGCCTGTTTGAAAAGGAACAACGATGGATATACAGGCTCTCAACACATAAGAAAGGCCTGAATGACAATATTCCTTGGGCATCTGTATTGAAATAACTACCAACCAGGGACTATCGATTGCTGTCCACTGTATTCCCACACATTGGGATGCTATATCCCCACACACCCACTACCAGGAACTCGTTACCTACTACCAGAGTAACCTAGCGCAGGAATAGGGTGTCTGATAATCAGACACTATCCTGTCGCCCAACTGTACCTTAACCCTTTCCACCACCGACCAGCGAGGTTGGTTAACCCGCCAACATAGGTACTACCCCTGAATCGCACCCTCCATTGGTGCGTGATCTGCCTTGATTGACACTCCCACTGCAAGCCAATCCTCCTCTCCGACCACCCCACATTTAGTGGGGTTCCCCCGTGACTTCGTAATGGAAACACTAATCTGCGCCATTAACAGCGCTTATACCCTCATTTCCTGCTAATACCTAAACTCTCATCTCTTCCAATATGTGTATGTAGGGCCATGACTATACGCCCACTGTAGCGATATTCGCCCTAATCGTATACATCTACCGAAATATTTCTAAGTCGAGTGTAGTGTTACTTCTATCATTATCGCAACATTAAGCGCGCTCACTGCAGCCTTCGGACCCAGCACGGGCCCCGCGGCACCTTGTTACACAGTTACCTTGACAACGCCCACGTAATACCAACCCCGCCCCACCCGGAAGCCGGCAACCATAGCACCTGGCAGCACTCGGTTTCCCAGACAACGCCCATGTGACACTGATCACGCCCTACCCGGAAGCCGGCATTTGTTTTTAAGACACCCGGTAGCTCCGGCACTCGTAGCAGGGCAGCGGGATAGAGATGTAGGTATTTGGCCTCTTCCATCACAACGAAACTGTAAGTAACTCGGACTAGCCCCGAGCTGAAAATATTCAGCATCTTACTAAGTCCAGTAACGAACACGTTTCGCGATCCTTTTCGGACCCGTTTTTTACAACAGTTGCTCCCCTGTTATTTCAGAATACGTTTCATCAAGTGATGAGCCTACCCCCCGCCCTCTGAGGCAAACGACACTAGAATAGGAGTAGGCCTCTTCCTACCCACCACTATTGTTCGTGTGTTTTTCCGTGTTATATGTTTGTGAGTCCTTGTGAGCCATTTGGCTTTCTACGGGCAAACTATGCACTTTTTCATAACGATCGCCTCGACCACCATAGCTGGGACTCGAGAGTCAGATATCACGCCTCTGAAAAATTATGAGTGAACGAGATAAAAATAGTGAATGCCACTGAGCACGCACCCTTTTGATAAGTATGCATGAGCTGGCGAACTAGCATGCCCATAGAGGGCCACCTATCGGCATAACATTATCACACAGATATCAACCAAATTTCCTAATGAGAATGGCATGAAGCATGAACTCACAGAGACACGATACGGCACGACGTAACAGGCATGTAATATTTGTTCACGTCTTATGAATGTTCGTTTCTCTTTCCTCCCCACAGGTCTTTTGCTTTTTATTGTATATGCTCGCAGATTTTTGCGTGAGCATCTCACCGTTAGCGATTTTTGCTAATTGGTCAACGAGGGATTAGGATCGGGTGTGCCTTTTAGGGGGCACATTCCGACCACTTCCTTGTTTTTCGGTCCTGAAGAATACCTGGCACATTCCATATAAGGTAGAAACATGTAGACCAACACACATAAAGAGATACTTTTGGCCGTAACCCTCTTAAGTATCTCGTCACCTTCCATTTTAACATTGTCTGGTTGCTTAAAAATAAAATTTATCTCCCTTAAGTTAAACCAGGACAATTTTTAACGCCTGTTTTTGCACTTACACTCACAACCTGCTCCACTGTATTTCAGGTGTTGTAGCACACCCTGGTGACGCTAGGCCACCAGGGTGGACCCCGATGATGAAGCATGTCACCACCAGGCTGGTGAGTGAGGGGTTTCTTACAAAAGGATAAATTCCTTCCTTTTTGCCTGTCTAAACGCCCCATTAGGAAATCTTTTATTTCTCGATGGTGGTACTCCTCTCTTTGTTTATTTAATCCTTTACCAGGGGAACAGGAGTACCCTCCGTTCACTTACTGTGAACACGATCCCTTGCTCTCCCTTTTGTTAGTCTAAATCTAGAAAGGTCTCAAGGAGTAATTGAATAATCCAATGGTTTATTTCTCTGCTGATTTGACATTCCATTTCCAATATGGTTTACAACACCATCATGTAGTAAGATATGAAGTGCTAGGAGAAGGATATGTTCTGAAGTCCTGGATCTTACCTTTTAGATATTGCTGAAGGAATAGTGAAACTGAAGTCTTAGTGGGACTGGCTGCGAGAATACTTTAGGGCATTCCTTGGTGTGTAAGCAGGTTTCGGTTCATGGTGCGGGTAATGCGTTCATGGCAAATTTGTCCTGCTATCTGTAGTATTGTGATACGTCCGGCTTTCAGATTGCTCTAGCATGAGAGTTATTTGTTGTTGAACGATCTCAGCTGCTGTGGTATGAAACTAGGAATCGCCTGTAGGTGACAGTTTCTGAAGTCGTGACGTCTTGCACAAAAGTTTATTTCCAGCTGCCTGCACAGTTAGGGAGGTGCCGTTTTGGCCTTTGATAAAGCTTTGAAATGCACACTTTGATGCTTTGAGCACACTGTAAGCTTTACTGTTCAAGAAGGATGTGGGCTTAACATCTGCAAAGGAGACTTTTGATCTTCAAGATCCAAGGTCTTTTTCTGAGATACAGTCGCTACTTCGCACTAATTTCCCACTACAGTTTGGGGAACTTGTGCACAGCATTTTTAACATGACTGGTACCACAGGAGTGGCACACTTTTTTAAGAAAATAGGCTCTGGATTGGTTAGTTTCTTACAGATAGTCTTAGGTTCAAATTACAAGTCTGGTGGTCGGAGGACCCCTAGACTCGTGTGGGTGTGGTGGTGACGGTCCTGCCAATACCGCACCGGTGATCCGACTCCTCATTATAAGTTGAGCGGTTGGACTGCCATTGCACCAACGCAGCTGCTGAATCACCGTTCCCTGACTGTGGCGCAGTGGTCAGGGCCTTAGTAAAAAATAAATTGCTGGTGGTGCACTGCAGAACTGCCATGCATATTGCGAGTATTAGGACAACCAGAGGTGTCATGGAGGTCTGTCCTTCATGAAAAGGCTGGCTATCCTGAAGCAAGGCCCCCTGGTGGCCAGGTGCAATGGGATAGATGCAGGGGAGCAGAGCATATGCCCCCCTGTGTGCATGCACCCCAGTTCCTGCACGACATAGACATTAAAATCCCTCAGTCAATGTGCTTTCTCCCTAAATTCAACTATGGTAAGTACTTTTGTACTCCACAATTAGCTACTGGTGTAGCCCTATAAGTCCCTGGTATATGGTACAGAGGTACCCAGGGCGTAGGTACACCAGGGGTCTCCCCAGGGCTGCGGCATGTATTGTGCCACTCCAGAGAGACCAATCAAACTGTGATTATAGGCCTGCCATTGCAGCCTGTGTAAGCTGGTGTTAGCACCACTTAAGACAGATATACATTTTCTTATATCTGAGATCACTACACTTAAAACCTATAAGTCACCCCTAAGGCAGGCCTTTCAATCCTGAAGGCAGGGTGCTGAGTTATAAGTGAGAGGGTGCCCCTGCATGAGCAGGATACACCTACAAACCCTGGAGTCGAAATTCCAGGCTTTGTAAGTGCGGTCAGTCATTTTGATACATACAGCGGCCATCCATCGTTACTATATACTGACTTCGCCGAAGCTGGGCATGTTTGGTATCAAACATGTTTGAATCATACCCCAACACCGTTACCGGTGCACTAGGGGGCTACTGTGGGAAGCCCCCAGTACTCCTGGTAACAGCCTTTCATGGTCTGCTAGCAAGCTGGTGCTGCTGCTGACCACAGACATGATTCTGCCCTCCTGCTGCTGAGCAGATCTTGAGCAGGGGAAGGTAGAACAATAGGTTTCCTGTCACAGGGAGGTGTGACCATCTCCCAGACAGGACTTAGTCTATTGGGCTGGGTGGGGGTGCATGACAGTGCCACCAGATTGCTTTGAAGGGCACATTTGGTGCCCTCCTTGCATACTCCGGTTTGACCCAGTTCAGTGAGGCGTTGGCTCTGGCTCTGGGGTGAAACTGGACAAAGGAGATTGGGGTATCCTCTCCTCTGTCCTAGACCCTCCTCTGGGAGGGACCCCTGAGTCGTCTTAACCTCTTACGTAGGGTATAAAAGGGTTTACCTGTGGGTTGGTCTTCAGATTAATCATGGGAAAGACTTAAGCCTGGAACCATGTCACTCTTCTACCGTCTGGACACTTGGACTTTGCTGGACTTCTCCTGTAACTGAGACTGCGTCAAGGAAGACTCCTGCTGCTCCTGGTCTTGCTTTTCTACACGTCTTCTTCATTGTCTGTGCCTGTGCTTCTTCCAGGATCTTCAACAGACCTGTGGGCATTAAGGACCCCAAAATAATCTTCCTTGGGGTGAAGGAGTCACTCCCAAGCATCTGCACGCACCACAATGAAGCTGGCCACTCTTCAGCTCCTGATGTCCCATGTACTTTGAAAGTCCCAATAACACAGGTAGTGGTTCAGCATCTCCCTTGAGGCCGGACCTGTCCTCTCTGCAATTTTGAGGCAAGTATCTCTCGTCAGAATTGCTTGGACTGAACCCCTGTGCAACGCATCGTCTTGCCGTTGCCAAGGCTTGTTGACTCTGCACTCCAGAGATCTTCAGCCTACAAGAAGCTCCAGCTACCAGTATCTCTTCCTGCTAATATCAACGTCCTCACCACATTCTCTGCACCTTGGGCCTTCATCTTTGGTGAGCTGCATGTGGTCCTCCTGTGACTCCTGTGCCTTTGGCCTGTGGGTCCTCTCAATGGTCTACTCTTGCTTCAGTGCGCTCCCCTGCTTGCTCAGGGGCTGCTCTGACTCTGCTGCCCTTGGTGAATCCCTTGCTGGCCCCAATGTTGCTCCTTCATCGTTTTCCACGCCTGTTGTAGCTGCCAAGGCTTGTTGGTGCTCCCGCCGGACACCGACCCCCTGGTTCTCGACTTCTGACATGGGTCAGCTCATGCATGGCTCCTGGTCTTTCTCAGCATCGCATGGTCTTCACAGCTGCAGCAAAAAAGGCACTGTCATCACTCCTGGTTCATGTGACTCAATAGGCACATCTAGTAAGGAAGGTCCGGCGGTTTTCAGAGAGGATACACTGTGATGCTCTTTTTTTGCTAGAAGTGCTTAGGTTTTATTATAGGAGATCAAATATGCATTGAGTTGTATTGTTGAATCAGTTTTGAACTCCCTCTGTGACTTTCACTATCTGCACCAGTTAGAGTAATAAATATCTTGAGAAACTTGTCAAACCAGTATACATGGGGCTGTCTGGCTTTCACTTGCTTAGATGAGAGTTGACTAGCCTACTTTGTATGGAGATTTTGGACAACTGGCTGTTTAACACAGAGCCCTAGTATTGAAACATCTAGGGCAATATATTTATGTTGGACTTAGCCCATTTTGCAGGGTCATCCCTGAACTTTTTGTCCTCCTCCTAGTCTTTTTTCCGACATGGTGTTGGTGGTTTTAGGACTCTGGGCACTTTAGCACTGCTGTTCAGTGTAAAGTGTGTGTGTTTTCTGTGCTAAATATGGTAAAGATTGGTCTACACATGTTTGGCATATTTAATTTACCTGTCAATCTCTTGTAAAGAGGTAGCTCATATACCCGGGCTGATAAATTAAATGCTACTGGTGGGCTTGCAGCGCTGATTGCGCCGCCCACCAAAGTAGCCTTTCAAACCTATCTTTTTTTTTTTGCAGAGTTTTATATAGCGTGAACTTGACTTGAACTGAATCAGGTATCAGAGCGCTTTACATAGCACCAGTTACGTTACATGAGGACACACATTCATTTTTGTTAAGCACGGGGAGATTAAGTGATTTGCCCAGAATCACAGGATGTTTGGCGTCATTACCAAGACTCGAACCCAGATCTCCAGGTCTGAGGTCGAGCGCCTTACCCGTTAGGCCAACTCCTCTCCCCTATCTCAGGCCTCTGCCATTGCAGGGCCTGTGCACGCTGTGTTACTGCCGTGACATGGCACCTAAAGTGTGAGCCACGTCTGTGACCTCCCTTTTACTGCATGTCAGGCACCCCTAGATAAGGCCCTAGCTAGCCCTACGGGCAGGGTGAGTCAACGCTAGGCTGAACAGGGCATCTGCATTTGGAGTAGTGGGTGGAGTAGTCCCCAGACCCTGAATAGGTCTGTGCCTGCCTATGTGAATGCTGGCCCTGTCCCCCTGTGGTGTGTCTAATGACAGAGCCTCAACCTGACAAAGGGGAAAAGGGGCCCTGTAAACAAAGTGCTCCACACTCCCCAGAACCAGTTTGGACTGGTTCCCCCAAGCCCAGTGCAAGGGCAGACAGTGGAATTTGGGATATGAATATTGGGTCTGTGACCCATATATGGGGCTGCTCCTGTGCTTCCCAGTGAGGTGGGGACTTGCTGCTGCTGGGCCTCTGGAAGAACTGCCACGAGGGACTGCCTCCCTCCTGGAGGGCCCTGTGTGCTGGCCTGCGAGGGCCCAGCTTTGCCCCTTTAACTTTGAGTGCTGTGTGTGGACTGCCAGGTGGAGAGCGAGCGCAGGTGTCTGCCGCGCTGGTCTGCGATGAGCTGTGAGGGAATCCCGGTTTGTGGGATTCCCCAGGCGCTATTTATTGGAGCGGGATGCCACCCCACATTTTGTCAATCGAGTGGCAGCCCACCCTGCAGTGTGGTGTGCCGTTGCGGGAGCCCAGCCTGCATTGTGTGCTGCTTGTTTTTTTTTTGCGGTGGGACCCCACCCGCAATTGCAGCCTCATTGGATACTTGTGAAACTGGAGCCTACCCCACTGGTTCCTGTCCCCCGACGTGAGCCTCTAAGTGGGCTCGTGTGGATTCACCGCCGCAACCCGGGCTTGGAAGACAGGCTACTTGCCTGGTTGAGGGGGAGCTCAGCCCCTCGTGTTGCCCAGGGCATCCGCAGCCAACAAGAAGTCAGTGCAGGCCCGGGCGGGCCTCCCGTGAGCCGGTGGGAGCTCTGCGGATGTGGTGAAGAATCTTGGTGGCGGGGAGAGCCCGGCATGCAGCCTGGGATGTCTGGAGCCTCACGGGCTCCACATCGAAGTCCTGAGCCCTAGGAGAGGGCCCAGGTAAAGTAAGGAGGATCCCTGAAGACCTGAGGAGTCCCCGAGCCACCTCAGTGAGTGGGCCTTCCTTTTTGCACGCTACTTGGGTGTCGATCGAGGGAACAGGGAGAAGCCTGGTGAATGGGGCTCCCGAGGCACTGTGAGTGCCAGTGGATCATCACAGCTGCGCCGCCGTTGCGGGCAGCAACCACGTTGGGGGCCATTTTATTTAAGCGTCCCAGTGGGACCCAGGAGGCACAGTAGTGCCAGTTCTTCATTGTGCCAATCCCAGCTGCCCCGTGAGAGCGTGGGCAGCTGTAATGTTTGGGGGCCATTTCTTTCATTACGGAGGGGGAGAGTTGCACCCCGCTCCCCAGCGCATCTGCACACTGAGTTTTCGCTGCCGAGGCAGCCAGGGGGCCATTTGAGAGGCCTAATTTTGAGCCTTGACGTTCTGGACATAGGGTGTTTTGTGCCCCAGTGAAAGGCCAGTTGGCCGGGGTCAGTTGCGAAGGTGATGTATACACCTGTTCAGTGTATTGTGGTGCACTGCGGTTTTTTTGTGTAATGTGTTTATGCTTGTGATGCCTATTACGTAATGTGTTTATGCTTAGGAGGTTTAGGCCTAATGTGTTTAATGCCTAATGTGATAATGCTGAGGTCATTATTGTACCAGTAGTTACTGGTTGTGTTAAATGATACTACTATTACTGTGTCACAATGTAACTGGGACAGAGCCGGTTCCTGAGCGTCATACCTATCCGATATGTCATCCTAGGTGTTTTAGAAATAGCGTCTCTCAGTCCCAGTATTTCAGTAAGGAGATTCCAGTGCTTTTTCAGGATGCCATTGACACTATTACTGTGTATATTGTACTGAGTGTTGAAAGACAGTAAATACAGTCTTATTTGTTTGGGCCCAATCCCTTTCAGGGTGTCACTCCTAGTAACTTTAGCAATTTTTGTTTCAGCCTTTTCCAATGTTTTTTCTGCATAACCATTAGGACCAGTAGGATTGAGAAAGCGATGATTGGTGTTTTCAATATTTGTGACAAATGTGTCCTTGGTGCTAGGGTTTCTTCTGATACGCACCATAAGGGATGTTGTTGACCACGCGTTTTGGGGTGTGCACTTGAGGCATGTACTATTGCAGGCAGTTGCCTTACGAAACATAGTGCTTGGTGTATGATTATTTTCCACATAGAATAAGATATCAAGGAATTTAATGCGTTCCCTGCTGGGGTTAATCGTAAGATGTTATCCGTTAAGGGTTATCATTGAGAAATGTATTGTAAGCCATAATTTGATCAATCTTCCATTCCAGAGCATTAGGATATAATCAATGTATCTACCCCAAAACAAAACATGCTCAATCCTTGGGGAGGCAAACTATCCCCAGGAATGATCCCGCTCATACCAGCCCATGAAAAGGCCGGCATAGGCAGGAGCAAACCTGGAACCCATCGCTGTTCCCCCATTGGTTATCATGTAAGAAGACATTCTAAGAAAGTATGATGTCCATCATTTCCACCAAAACAGTATTGTGTTCGAAGTGGTCTGCTGTCTTTTGTCCCAAAAAGAATTCTACTGCCCTGATACCAAATTCGTTTTTGATACAGGTGTATTAGTTCGCCACATCCATGGTTATGAAGTTGAGGTCCTCAGACCATGTAATTTAATCGAACTTGTTTAGAATATCCTTACTGTCTTGAATATGTGCCAGTAAATTGCACAAAAATGGTTGCAAGAATGTGTCCACATATTCAGACAATCTTTCCGTTGGAAAGTTGACACCTGAAATGATGGGTCGTCCTGAAGGGAACAAACACCCCCTTATGTATTTTGGGCAGTATGTATATGCAGGGAAAACAGGGTTACCTGACCATCAGGTAGATGAATTCCTCATCAGTAATTAGGCAGCCTTCTTGCCAATCGGATTTCAGTAGGATTGTGTGCCACCTTTGTGTAGGAAGTGGTGTCCGCAAGCTGCCGATTGATCTACTGCATATAGTCTGTCATCCATTAGAACTACATTCCCCCCATGTCTGCCTCCCTAATCACAATAGAAAAGTCAGATTATAATTCTCTCAACGCTGACCTTTCAGCCAAACTTAAGTTGTGACTCCTCCTATTCGGGGCAACAGGGTGTTCTAATAGTTTGTAAAAGTGCTTATTTACTTTCTCCCTAAAGGTGTCAATATATCTATGCGTTCCTACTTGTTTGACGGTGTAATGTGTTTTTAAGCCACTATCAATAAATACATTTTTAGTGATATTAAGCTCAGTTCTCAGTGTATTTATATTTATGAGTGTATCATCCTGTAAAGACAACAACCGTGTTATATCATGTAAATCAGATACAGCTTGAATAGTGGGAGGCTGACATGTAACAGGTTGAGCAGCCTGGAGAGGGTTGTGGTTCAAATGACCTTTTCGCTCTATTAGTCAAACAAATTTGGATAAATCAACAAACAAGTCAACATCATTGTCAAGCTTTGTGGGACAAAACCTTAAACCTTTGCCAAGTACTTTACCTATTGTAAACAAAGAGAAGTACATGGGGAATGTTCACAAGAAATGTATATGGACCTATTCAAAAGGAAATGTAATATATAATTGTATAAGGAGAGGATAAGAATAACGAAGAGTAAACTAAAATTATCCTGAGAACATTTGTTATTCGTGTCAGGACTTGTTGTCTGGGGCTGTATTTTATTCCTCACCGCATCTTTGTGACTATCTAGACCATCCCCGTGTGGTTGTTTGTGGGGGAGGGGAAACAGCTCACCCATATAGCTCCTGGCCGGGCACATAGTCATGATATGAAATCTTCTCTGGATACTTTTAGTTTACTCTTCATTATTCGTATCCTCTCCTTATACAATTATATATTAAATTTCCTTTTAAATAGGCCCATATACATTGCTTGAGAACAACCCCTATGAGCTTCTCTTTGTTTACAATAGGTGCCGCCATTAGGGTTTATTTACCCTCAGCCTACCAAATTTGGAAGCTCTGAGAATGGACTCACTTTTAACATCCTTCCAATTCACCCTATATTTAACGGGTCTCATTATAATGTAAGTATTATTGCACTATTTCCCTTAGTCTGCACATACTGTAGTAGACATGCCCTGGTTAACAACATTTCTCGCATATCTCCAGTATTAGGAACGTGGTAACCAGATGCACTAAGACCATGCACAGCTGCCGCAGTGGGATGGGTGTCTCCGATCACCCTCTTGCATATCGACTTTATATTTGGTGGGTACCATCAATACTCTCTTGATAGTTACCTGTTATATTGATGATTTTTTTTTTCTCTCCAGGGCATCATTCTACCCTGACACGTTTGCGCCCTCTTAGCTCGTGGCAATTTTTTTTTAATATTGAATTCTGTGGTCTTGAAAGCCTTTACTTTTTAAATTATGGACACTGGTATCAAGCACCGTTTGAAGATTAAATCTCTTTTCCCTCATTTATCTGCCTTTCTTCCCATTTCTGCTTCGCACTGTCAGGGTTATTTTATCCTTGCATCTTCGGGAATATTTGTATATGTGTGTCTTTAAGAGCACATTCGATTGTGTTGGACACTGTGTGTTGTCCCAGGCATGTTCCCACAAGTGCCTGCCAGCCCCATGTTTTTTATGGAATTGTAGTATATGTGTACTAAATTAAGAAAGTAATTTTAAAAAAAAGTTTTTGTTCAACTAGACACTTTTGCAGTCCTTAACTTGGTCTTCAGAAATGTCTTAAGTAACTTTATAAACTCACCCTTTTTGTCTACGTATTGACAGTTGAATTCATGTTGCGTTTTGTGCCTTTTTGTTTATTTTATGGCATTGTCATGAACTAATGTGTAGTTTTGATTTCCAAGGTCCTGTGGTTTTCATGTTAGTATACATATAAGTCTATTGTAGGTGTTTTTGTATACCTGTTTTCATATTTGTATGTAACATTTTTATTTACTTGACACTTATGTAACAATACTTATATATATTTATATGTGTTATCTTACAGCCTTGAAGAACAATGTTTTGGACGAAGCGCGTTGGCTGTTTTCTGTACAGATTGCTTATGTGTGCAAATAACTGAATAAAAAGAAGGTTTGAACACATCTGTTGAATCTGCTCTGAATTGTTTGGTTACTCTAACATACTGAATAGAATTGTTTTATGGTGCACCTTTTACTTTGTCTTAATTTGTACAGTCCTGTCAGGACCTCACTTTGGCAGCGGGTGATTTAATTGTGTGCACAATACCAGGTACATGGCGCTTATTGACACATTGGGGATAACAGGATAGATGCGATCTCTCCCTTGGGTTCCAGTGTTGTGCTTAGGTTATATTTATTTATTTATTTTGAGCACAAGCCTAATCCTACTACAAGGGGATCAGGGTGCTTTATAATGTATGTGTAAATAAAGCAAGTAAGAAAACAAAGAGAGCAATTTCATGAAAAGAGATCTGAGGTGGTCAGATTTTTTAGACTAATAATATGTACTGCTTCGGTTTTAACCACCTCTATGGGCTAACTTTGAACTTAGGAGCACCAGCTAGAATGGCATTGGCTCTGTATGAATGAATGAATATGTTTATTTGCATACGTTTACTAAAACCAATACATTACAGAGAAATAAATACATTTTCTTGTGCAATATTTAAGAATAAACAGTTAGTAAAATATGATTATTAGGTGCCAGCAATTGTCTCGGGTCATGTTTTCCGGTTTGCGTTTGACCATTGTACTGTGGCCAATCCCGTGGGAAAGTATCTCCACCCAGGAAGTTCTGAGTTTCAGGACTACTTTTGTTACCATTCCTCTCATTTAAAGCTGTTTTTCACGTAAAGTGCTAGTGCTTTGCTTATTCATGAGGTGGTGTGCCAGATTTGAGTCAAATTACGCGCAACTGTTATGAGCCTTCTGTAGATACAGGGTCATAATCTCGTAGTTTCTTTCTCCGATGGCTGCGACCAGACCCTGTGAGAGGATGCCCGTCTCAATCTTCACTTGACCCAGACAACTCCGGCATCATTCTTTACTGGCTGTAGTTCGCACACCATATACTGTGTAAATGGGTGTATTGCTGTTTTCAATATGATGAAACAGTTGGGAGGGAGCTTTGGCTCAATTGCTGCTTCCTGGGTTTGATCCGTGCTCTTTCAAGGTCCTGTGTTTGAAGTAATCCAGGATCAGCATTTGGACAGTGAGAGAGTGGGATCCAATGGCAAAGCGGGGGTAGATGGCTCCTGTGATAGTTTGTACAAATCTTCCACAGCGGGCCAGAGTGTGAGGTTATTTTTGTGTGAGACATACAACAGTAGCCCTGAGGCAAGTGTTTGCTTTTTCTCTTAGGCATAGTTGCCTAAAAAGCATCCTCCTTTCGGTTGCTAAGGCCGGGCATTGACTCTGTAAATTAGCAGCAAATATAGGGTGTCAAGAAAGTTCCTCTTTGAATGATATCAAAATAGGAGATCTCCTATAAATATTTTATCCTACAATATTTTTCTGAAAATATTGTAATGGGGACGTTTTAGATCTCGCGTTTGGGACAGTTTTAAGTGTCTCACTAGACTCTGGTTTTTCCCCCAAAATATTTCAAAATATACATACATAGAGAGGCTTTTGGTCTGTGAACCTCGCCATTTGCCAATTAAACTGTAATTCACATGTTGCTTCCACCCACCATAATATATAGTAGGGGGAAACAGATAAGCCTACTTTACCAATAGGCTGCTTTCACTCTGAGTTACTGCAGGAAGCCTGTGTATATTGTTCACATATGCTTAGAAAATTCTATTTAGTGACATAGCTGGATCAAAGTGAGCATTTTTATTTTTACTTTACTTACTAGCTACATTTTTTGCTTGCATTTTGCCTTGCCATTTACATTAGAATTTATGTTGCGTCTGCTTTTTTAAGGTACTGTAATAAAAGTAATTGAGTGACATTGTAATATTGTAGCTGCCTGTAATTTGATCGCTTCGGTAGATTGTGATTTGTTCTGGTCTCTGTTACAAACAATAATAATTTAAAAATGCAAAGGAATTTTTTTTAATGCAGCAAATCAGCTGGAAGGCATTACATCACATGTAAAACAGTTACTGCACTGATTTTCTTTAAAATATTTTAACTTTTTTGCATGCATATGACATTCATGTTCAAGTGGCCCTATATATTCCTTTTTCTGTTTCATTTGGGGCAAACAATTGCAATCCCCCAAAAAAAATACTCATCACACCAGCCTGGATAGGCCACAGCTAATGGCTTTCACAATGCTTGTTTTGTGTATGAAGAGGAAGAGAATTTGAGAGTAAAGGAGTCCATCTATTTTTTTCCCCCGCATATACTATTAGAGTTTACTGTTCCTGATGTCACATATCACAGTTAAAATTAAGCTGTCTGTTATGTGTATAGTGATGGATGGTTTTTGTACTTCTTAGCAGCTCAATTCACCTTTTAGATGAGGGCATTGGCCAATGGCCGACACTTGTGCTCCATCAACAGTGCTTCTGTGGGCCATTGGCTGTTGTTAGGAAAGGTTTGCAAGCACCAGAGGGATTACATTTTTTCATTTTCCACTCGGGCTGCTCCAGAAGTGCTTCCGAACAGCCTGAGGTGGGTTTTATTTTTTGGGGTAATGACGACCAGTGGGCAAAGCACACTAATGTCATTACCACAAAAGTGAAAGTAAAACTAACAAATTTGTTTGTTTTATTTTCACTGCATAAGTGCTCAGGGAGCATATCTCAGCATCGGAGCACTGCTTGTGCTGGGGGAGGTATTGCTGGAAAGAGGAGAATCTCCCCTTTCCAATGGTATTCCTGCCCAATGAATCCCTGCTTGAGGATTGCCACAGGAGAGCGATCCCCAAGCAGGGATCCATCCACTAAGCACAAGGGATTTTTGGCAGTGAGAGTGAGCCTCCCCCAGCCTCCAGCCCCACCAAAGATTTGGTCTTTCCGTCCCCCCCACAGGTCAGAAGGGGGTGATTACTCCCAAACTGGCACTGAGTAGGCATAAACCCCACTAGACGCCAGGGATATAACAAATGAAATATATGTGAGTGCTATTCACCTTGGGCATGGCCTTGCCCACTCCCTAAAAGGGGTCTGTTGGATTTGGTCCCTTTTGCAGGGTCATCCCCGAACTTTTTGCCTTTCTCCTAGTATTTTTTCTGACCTGGTGTTGGTGGTTTTAGGACTCTAGGCACTTTATCACTGCTGTCCAGTGTAAAGTGCATGAGCGCTCTATGGTAATACCTGGTAAGATTGGTCTACACTTGTTTAGCTCATCTAATTTACCTATCAGTCCCTTGTAAAGTGGTATCTCAGATACCCAGGGCCAGTAAATTAAATGGTACTCGTGAGCTTGCAACGCTGCTTGTGCCACCTACCAAAGTAGCCTTTCAAACCTGTCTCAGGCCTTTGCTATTGCAGGGCCTGCACACGCAGTTTACGGCAGCTGTGATGTGGCACATAAAGTGGTTGCCACGTCTGTGACACCCCTTTAACTACATATCAGTCACCCCTAAGGTAGGCCCTAGCTAGCCCAATGGGCAGGGTGTGTAGGCCTAACTGTGTGGCATGTCCTGGTAGTGTCAATAATCCATTTTGGTTCCTCACTACTGTGAGGTTGCCCTCTCAAGGGAATTCATTGGGGCTGAAACACTTTTCACAATAAGTGGGATGGATATGCCCAGACGTGGGTCCCTTGCTCACTGTGCCACTGGATTCAAGCTAGCCTGGCTGAAGAAGGTGACATACCCTGAAACCGGTCCCAGGATGCTTGTTTCCGGTCCAGGGAGGACCTGGCCTGGCAGTTCGGTCTGGACTATTTCCATGGGGCACAGGGTCAAGACTGATTTGCATATGGCTGGGTCCAAACTGGGGTGGTGGAGTGGGGAAATAACAATGGATTTAACCCAGATCTGTTGACTGGGGAAGAATGTTTGCATTGTCAGCATTCCGACCATCATTTGTTTGCTGAAACACTTTTTGCCCTAAGTGGAATGGATATGCCCAGACGTGGGTCCCTTGCTCACTGTGCCACTGGATTTAAGCTAGCCTGGCTGAAGAAGGGTGACATACCCTGAAACCAGTCCCAGGATGCTTGTTTCCAGTCCAGGGAGGACCTGGCCTGGCAGTTCGGTCTGGACTGTTTCCATGGGGCACAGGGTCAAGACTGATTTGCATATGGCTGGGTCCAAACTGGGGTGGTGGAGTGGGCAAAAGAACAATGGATTTAACCCAGATCTGTTGACTGGGGGAGAATGTTTGCATTGTCAGCCTTCCGTCCATCATTTGTTTGCTGAAAAGCTTTTTTCCCAAAGTGGGATAGATATGCCCAGACGTGGGTCCCTTGCTCACTGTGCCGCTGACCTGGCTGAAGAAGGGGGACATACCCTGAAACTGATCCCAGGATGCTTTTTTCTGGTCCAGGGAGGACCTGGCCTGGCAGTTCGGTCTAGACTGTTACCATGGGGCACAGGGTCAAGACTGATTTGCATATGGCTGGGTCCAAACTGGGATGGCGTAGTGGGCAAAAGAACTATGGATTTAACCCAGGTCTGTTGACCTGGGGAGAATGTTTGCATTGTCAGCATTCCGTCCATCATTTGCTTGCTGTAACAATTTTAGAAATGGCAGTTTTAGAAGTGGGCATTTCTGTGTGCTATTTATCTTTGTGCCTGCCTGATGTGTATTGCATGTCTGGCTCTGGGGTGACAGGGGCAGGGGAGGTGCAGTGGCTCCAGAGGGACTGGGTGACTTAGTGCTAGGCTGAAAGAGCCTGATATGCATTTGGAGTAGTGGGAGGAGTAGCCCCTGACCCTGAATAGGTCTGTGCCTGCCTTGTACAATGCTGGCTCTGCCCCCTGTGGTGTGTCTGGGGCCAGAGCCCACACTAATAATGAGGGTGTTTGGTGCACTGAAAAGGATGATCCCAAGTTCCCCCCCAGAACTGGTTTGGACTAGGCAGAGAGACCTGTACCAGGGGGGGAGGGGAAACAAAGACTGACATAGTATAAGTACTGGGGCTGTGACCCCATGAAAGTGTGCAGTTGGTGCTTACTTGGGGCTAGAGGACGGTGGGGTGCCAGGAGGAACTCGCACAAAGGACTGCCTCCCTGTTGGAGGGCCCTGTGAGCTGGCCTGCCTGGGCACAGCTCTGCCGCTTGTGGACTTGGACTTAACGTGAGGTGAGCACCGCAATTTCCCCTGTTTTCTGTGAGCTGATTGCCACTGCACTAGGTAGTGTGTCCAGCTCGATAAGAGTGCTGATGGCTCCCTGCTTTACGTCCCATGGGGGAGACTAGCCGAGTGCTGTGTTCCTCCACTGACTTTCCCAGCAGCCCGGGTGGAGGGCTCCTATGTTGTGGAGTATGCCGACTGTGCCCTGAGCATGCGATCATACAGCGTATGGAGAGCTGCATCGCCAGACCCAAGACGTGGCAGAGACTTCACTCGTATCGGAGCCCGAGACGTGGGCTCTGGCTGCCACGCAAAACCGAAATGTAGGCGCTCTTTGCCTAACCAGGGGCAAGGCTGACCCAGAGGACAAACCAATCGCGGATGGAGTTGCTGGAGGTCAGGCAAGGCCTATGCCTGGTTGTGGGCGTAGCCCACTAGCGTGAAGGAGACAAGCAGGAGGCAGCAGAGCCTCGTGGCCTCCCATTAGCTGGGGACCGCCGGAGGCTCACCGAAAAGGAGTGGAGAGGCAGAGGCTTCGCTCTGTGCCTTTCTGCCCCAGAGGGACCTGACTGTAGGACAACAGCTGCCAATTATCATGCTCAGCCGCCAAGGAGGGGAGAGTGTAGCTGAGCCTCTTTTTGTTTCCAAACAGGCCGCGATGGTGACGGGCCCCGCAGGTTTAGCATTATACAGCTACGCCACGTGATCGCAGGGAGCTGCCTCCTTACCGGGTGTGGGTAGCATGGTTTCTGCTGCATCGGCAGCCAAAGGGCCAGTTTGGAGGCCTTGTGTTGAAAGGGGCCAGTTTGGGGGCCTTGTGTTGACAGGGGCCCGAGTGCATTGTTGCCTTCCCCAAGGAGGGGGAGCGGAGATCCCTATACTCCACATTGAGTGGAGAGTGACTGCCATTATAGGGTCAGAAGTACTTTTACCGGACCTACTGATAATGTGCAGCAATGGTGCATTGCACCCAGATGTCTTGGCATAATAAGCTATACTGTGTCATTTTGTGAGGTTCATGTCTAATGTTTTGCACTAGGTGCAGGTATTATTATGCCTAGGAGGGGAATGATGTATTATGGGTCTGATGCACTGCCCAAAGTGAGTGCTGCAGCTGCAGCCAAGCGAGCCCTTACTATTTGGAAAAAAGGGCACACAGAAAAGCCCAGACAGGCCCCAGAGGAAGGCCAGTTGTCCTGGGATCACTTTGTGTTCGGGTGGGGTGTAAGGTCCTCAGGTGATGTGTGCACCCTACCAGTGTTACTATGGTGCACTGCTGAATTAGGATGTATGCCTAATGTGGTGTATGCCTAATGTGTTTTATGCATAATGCGATGTATTATAAGTGCTAATACCAGTAGGTACAGGTTGTTTCTATGTTCACTACTTGTGATTCTAATGGTGATGACAGTGGCCCGATTGGCCCTGTCATGTATATAATCCCCTGTAAAGTGATACCTAGTGCCAGGTGGCACATGTATATATGTGGTGTGCTCTAATGTGTTTTATAGATAATACAAAGGCTATTTTTACATAACCTTGTGTGGAGTTTCTTTTGTGGTGTGTCGCTGCTGTGTGTGTGTGTGTGTGTGTGCGTGTGTGTGTGTGTGTGTGCTGCGCAAACGCTTTACACATTGCCTCTGGGATAAGCCTGACTTCCAGTGCCAAGCTACCAAAGAGGGGCGCAGGGGTTATCTTTGGTGTGTAACTCCCATTTTTAATAGGGTTCAACAGTCTTTCTGCTCTCCCTGGGGGTGGTTTGAAGGTTTGTCCCAATCTGCCTCCCCCAGAGGCAGAAAGCCCACTCGACATCAGGAAAAAAGACACATAAAGGTGGGGCTGCTCACCATGAGCATGGACATGCCCCCTCTCCCAAAAAAAGGTGCAACAGTATTTTTGGGAGGCAATTGGGAGGTTTGCCTAATTTGTCCCCTGGGGGGGCACAAAGCGTACTAGAACTGGGGATTTGAATAAAAAAGCAAAGGGGTGGGTCTGCCCACACCGGGCTTGACCATGTCCCCACTCCAAAAAGGGTAAAGATATTTTTCTGCCCTCCCAGGTGGCAGATTGGAGATTTGCCCCAATCTGACTCCCCTGGAAGGCAGAAAGACCTCTAAGCCCTGAGGTACATTTACAACAAAAAAACCAGAGGGGTGGGGAATTCCCACCATGGGCACGCCCACAGCCCTCTCCAAAAAGGGTGCAATCATCTTTCTGCGTCCCCTGGGGAGCATATTTGAGGTTTGCATCATTATGCCTCCACCAGGGGCAGAAAGCCCACTTGGTACCAGGGATAGACAAAACAAATCATAAGGGTGTGGGCTGCCGACCATGCACAGGTCCATGCCCCCACCTCAAAAAAGACAAACTAGTCTTTCTGCCCCCCCCCCTTGCAGGGGGAGACATGGGGTTTGCTCCCGATTTGCCCCTGGGGATCAGAAAGCTCACTAGACACCAGGGATTTCAAAATGGCACCACACCAATCAAATAGACGAGGAGGCTTGTCCTGACATCAAGCCATACCCCAGAGAAGAAGGAGCATAAGTGACTTTCTGCCCCCTGTGGCATACAGGAGGTTTATCCCAATTGGGGAGGTTGACCCAAATCTGCCCCCCAAGTGGTAGAGAGCCCACTAGATACCAAGGATTTTACATTTGGGGCAAAATAAATGGATGCCGGTTTTGCACTCTGGCATTATCCAAGACTCCACCCCAACTCAAAAGGAACAAACTGAACTTACTGCCCACCCCGGGGCAGATAGGGTGTTTGCCCCTAATTCGCTCCTCTGAAATAGAAAGCCCACTAGACACTGGGGATTTCAAAATTGTACAAATCAGACAAAAGGATGGGGTGGTCTACCCTGCCATTGAGCTACACCCCAGCCCCAGAAAGAGCAATAGTATCTTTCTGCTCTTGAGGGCAGATAGGAGGTTTGTCCAAATTGAGGAGGGTAACCCAAATGTGTCCCCTGGAGGGACAGATAGCCCATTCAACATCCATGCCTTTGCATTTGACGTAATTAAAAGAGATGGAGGCATTTCAGTGTGATATTGGTGACACACCCACCCTAAAATGAAAAAATCTGCTTTTCTCTGCCCCCATGTGCAAACAAGGAATTTGCCCCCAATTTGCCTCTGGGGGGCCGAAAGCCAACTAGACACTGGGGATTTCAACTGGCACCAAAACAAAGAAAAGGGCGGGGTGACCTTTCCTGGCATCGAAAGATACCTCCACTCCAGAAGGGCAATAGTGTCTTTCTGCCCCTCTTGAGGCAGATAGGTTTGTCCAAAATGGAGATATTGCCCAAATCTGCCCCCGGGGAGGAATAGAAAGTCCACTAGACATGTGGCATTTGGGGCAACTGCAAGTGGTGCATGAGTTGTACTCTGACATTGCCCATACCCCCACCCCAAAAGGGAGAAAACCAGTATGTTGGCCTCTCTCCGGAAGGCAGAGAGCGGAGTTTGCCCTCAATTTTTCCCCAGTAGAGTAGAAAGTGGCCGCCAGCTTAGGGTTCCGGCCATACCTCACTGTATTAGAAACTATTAGATTCATATCTTTGGACTGGAATAGCTTCAAAGACAGTTTGTCCATACTCTATCTCTCCTCATATACCGGAAGTTTAGTGTTAGTTTACTTAAAAGAAAGAAAGTGCGGGCAACTCCGGCGTTCTACTTAACGGTGCAAAAACGAATGGAACGCAGGTCAGTCCCTCGATTTCTGAGTTATTCACGTATTTTATTAGTTGTTTCTTTCCTTCTCAGAGAGGTCGATTTAATCTGACAAATCTAGATAATTTTAAATATAATAAGGATACGAACATATGGTTAGGTGGTGGTTGACGCCCCCGTTTTATTTACTTTTGCCTCCACAGGGACTTATCATGGTCCTAAACAGCTAAAAAAGGTGATAAAAATGTTAAATGCTACTTCATGTAGCTCTAAGACAAACAAGGTTAGTTCTTTTTTTAGACGGTAAATGTTATGCTGACTAAACCCGTGTGTACTAAATGGAAGATAAAGTTTGCCTTTCAAACTATTCATATGGCTTTGATAGCACCAGCAGACACATTTTACTTTTGCTTTATTGCACTGTTTCGAAGCACTCAGGATTTTCACTTTGTGTTTAACTTTTACGTTTCCTTCCTTTACTTTCCAGTCTATTTCTAGAGCCTCTAGCTGATGACTGGCAGCTCCACCATACGAGATTGGGAGGGAGAAAGGGGGAGCAAGCACACCGACCACCATTTGTGTGTGTAAAAGGCCGCTTTATTGAAGCAGGTGCACATCACACTTTATTAAACTGGTCATCTGCCTTACAAAACTAAAACCTCTCTAAACATCGAATTACCTGACCCACTTTACTTTTCCTCACCCCACCCTTACGATCCCCACATGATAAAAATCCCCCACCCTGCAAGATACAATATATAACTTCAACTCCATTACATAATACACAATTTTATCACATACATTATAACTCCAAGCCTCCCAAGACCTACAGTCCTGTTTGCCTTCTTGCAACTGTAACTAACTACCCTATGATGTAACTTCCAAACTGCTTACCCTTTCCCCGCTCCCGTTCCCCAACTCCCCAAACTTAACGATAAGCTCCCAAACTCCAGCCAAACTTGGCCAACTTCAAAAACAACTCCGCCACCCAGGAAAAGGTGGAAGGGTAGGTGATTACACCGCCTCCCCCTTTTCCTGCCCCCCCCCAAAGCAGACACTCCAACTCCCACTGGTCCCTACTCCCGGCGCACACCCAACAACCTTGCCAAAACCTCCCTGAGCTCTAAAAAGTACAGCTCCATACCCCTGTGAGAAAGGCGGACCCCATCGCCCTCAAATAACTCTGACGTGTCATACTAGATATCCCGATGCCAAATACGAGAGAAACCCGAATGCCACCAGGAACGCACCATCTCCACATTAATCCTACGTTGCGCCTTGTCTACTGCCTGCGGCCTCACTGCCCTCCCCCAAAGTCTCTGTGGGACCAGCTCGGTCCAAACCACTGTACACCTAGACCATGTCCTCCGCTGCTCTGCCAAATCCCTTGTCATGGCCCGCATCAAAAACCAAACCTGTTTCTTGCCCCATATCGTTCTCCCCCAGGTGGAGAACTAACCCGTCTGGACACCGCCCCCCCTGTCACCAAACCATTCAACGAACTTATCAGTTCCTTCCCGCGCATGCTACCTCGCCCTGACCAAACCACCCGAAACAAAACGGGATTAAACCCCCCCTGTTCACCGAAATAGCTATCCTGCGCTTGCCGCTTGGCCCTCTTCACAAAGGAGTGGCCCACCATCCATATCAACATGTCCCGCACATGGGTACCCGCCACGGAACCAGAAACGAGAAACAGGATTAAGTACCTAGGTCACTAAACACACCGCGCGTCCAAAGAGTCTCTGCGCTGCGCATGTATCGCTGATAACAGATGAACACCTTCCCAGCCGCATGATGTCCCCTTATCCTCATCTCCACCTGTGCGCCTCCGACGCTACCCCTGTACGAAGAGAGTGTGTGCCATAACGTCTCCCGTCAACCCCCAACGTGGCCAAAGCCTACCGCAACACGACTAACAGCAGTGAACCCGTCGCCTGCTTCCCATCTACATGTTAAAAACACCTGTCCCTCTGCCATCTCACCCCCATGCGATCGCCGTCCCCATTGCACTGGGCACACGGCCCCTTCCGCCGCCTTCCGCAACACTACCCTATGCCAATGCTCCACCGGTCCATCTTAGACTTATGCAACCGAAAGCACACGTCCTCCTGCCGCAACTGCACCTCCGACCATCGCGGCCCATGCCCGGCTCTCGACCCCAGCAGCTCCAAAACCCGAAAAGCCCCCGCAATTTAACCCTGCCACCAAGGTAGCGAACAAGCAAGTTTCCGTTCCATCCCTACACACTAAAGGCAAAACTCTTCGTTGACTCCGCTAAAGGTCCTAGAACCAGCTGCAACCCTGTGCTGCCCACGTACCACATCTGCGGCGGCATTGGTGTCGGGTCCCGGTCAGCGTCCTTGGCCAACCCCCGAAGTCACCCCCACTGCGAACGAGAAAGCATCCGCAAAGACATTGTAAATCCCTGGAACATGCACCGCGCGAAAAGCAATGTCGTGGCGCAGGCAGCCCAAACCCCAACCCTCGCAGCAGCTTCAACACTTGCTCAAACCTGGCGTACCGGCGATTCGCCCCTTGGACCACCGCCATGTTATCCACATTGAAAGTTAACCTCCTGTGGGCCAACACCACTCCCCACGCCAAGACTGCCACCACCAAATGGAATAGCTCCAGGAATGCCATGCTCCTCCCACCCCCGCCCACTCTGGGGGCCACTGCTCCGTACAACACTTCCCGAAACCGTCACTGCCTGCCGCATCTGAAAAAATCTGGATATCCCCATACCCTGACCTCTGCTCTCTGCATGGGGACCCCGTTAAAGTGCTGCAGAAAAACTTGCCACATCCGCACAACCTCGCGAATGCCCGCCGACACATGCGCGTGGTGAATGAAAGGCCCTGCCCCACCCCCCACAGAAAGTCCGCCCGACCCGCACCAGTCTGCCCGTAAAAATAAGGTGCCCCAACAGCAACTGAATCTCCAAAACCGTCCCTTTGCGCTTTTGCCACCATCACCTCCAGCAGCCCCAACATCCGCCGCTTCTTGTCCACTGGTAAACGGGCCTCCATCGATACCGAGTCCAGCCCAATACCCAAAATTGACAGCGCCGTGCCTGGCCCCACTGTCTTCTCCATCACCTTCAGCGCCCCCAACATCTGCTACTTCTTCCCAACAGGTAAACGGGCCTCCATCGACACTGAGTCCAGCGCAATACCCATAATTGACAGCGCCGTGCCTGGCCCCACTGTCTTCTCCAACACCTCCAGCAGCCCCAACATCTGCTGCTTCTTTTCCACTGTGAAACGGGCCTCCATTAACACCGAGTCCAGCTCACTACCCAAAATTGACAGCGCCGTGCCTGGCCCCACTGTCTACTCCGGTGCCCATGGCACCCCAAGGTCCTCCCAAAACCCAAACCCGTCCAGACCCACCCACTCCCTCTCCCTCACCCCTGACTCCAACAACAAAAGGGGGGGCACCCCCCCACCTGATCTTTCCTCCCCTGACTCCGGACTCCCCCGGGCCCCCACCCCCTCTACTGCCTCCTGTTGCCTACCTGTGCCACCTCTTGTATTTTGTTTGCTCACAGTTGTCACTTTTGTGACATGTACTGTAACGTTTGCTTTTGTAATTTGTGCCCTTGTAATGTCCTCATGTACCAGCTCTGTTCCTATTGGAAAGCGGTCTGGCACCTTCGGGTAAAGTCCGCGCTATATAAAAACTCATGATTAAATAAATAAAATCCCTGCTCAGGGCTCTGCCTGCCCCCTTCATGCCAGCTCTCTTACTCCCCCTCCCCCCTGTGCTCCTCGCTCCTAAGATGTATCCCCCACCCGCTTGGCGCCCTTCCCCGAGTCCCTGCCCTGCCTCACGGCCTCATTGACCGCCCCAGAGAGGCCGGGTGGTCGCATTCTCCTCGTGGCTGTCGCGCCTCACCTCCGGGCGCACTCCCCGCCCGCAACCTCCTCCCGCCCGCTACCCCGCCCCCGGCCCACCCTCCATTCAACACTTGGGCTGCGGCGAGGAGCCGATGGCAGCGCTCCTCGCCCGCATCCCCGGCTCCACATTTCCCGATGCCTCTGCCCCTGCCAGGGCCACGCCCCTGGCCTCTGCGCGGCCCAGTGGACCCACTTGTAGCTGGGCTGTCTTCCGTGGTGGCGAGCATGCAAGCCCGCCGCCGCATACACCTGCAGACGCACCTCATTACTTCCCAGGTATGCTCCAACAACCACGCTAACTACACCTACCCTCACAAAAAACCACCTCACTACCCCGCTCCCAGGCACCAGGTCACCAGTACCTAAAATGGTGGCTGGGAAAATGCGGGCACCCCCATATAAACAACTTGGGCTTGGAATTCTAACATTGGGTTGCCTTTGGGCTACTCCCAGGCAGCCCAAAGCAGAGAAATGGCCGCTCTCGCCCCCTTCCCCCTCCCAAATCTGCCCGGGGGTCAGACCTCGCGGCTCGGCTGCCCTCCAAACACCCCTTGATATTTGTATACTTCGTACTTTCGAGCCAAATGTTTATCTTAATATGTAAATTCAGTTTTTTGTGAGAATTCACAAACCTTAACCTTTGAGTAAGGGACTTTGCAATCTAATGATTCATTTATTTTTCGATTCCATGTAAAAGCAGCCAAGACTGTTATGTAGAGACTCTCTGGACGACCGCTTTCTCTCCACATCGTACTCCTCCTGTTCTACCCAGTACAACCTTAAAATTGCACTGTTAAGGTTAGACTATCTTGAGAATCCAATAAAATACTTTTTCACAGCTAGTGTATCTTTTCTTTACTTTCCCTATAAACTCTCTTACTAAAGGCATGAATGAATAAGGGCTCGCTCTGGTACTCTATCTTCATGCCGTTATTTCTCCTTGGGCTAAATATCTTGATAACTGTCAGTCTATCATTCGCATAGTTGTCTTTTCCTCATTTGGAAATTTGTTATGACGTTCTATTTCTGACATCTGATTTAGGTTGGGTATTAATTATTTTTGTCCGCTAATCTATTAACTGTGCAGTTCTATTGTTCAACATATGTCCTTTGCTGTTCAGTGATGAAAGTGATGAAACATGTGTCAGCTGTTGGCTGTCGTCAAACATTGATTTTTGGACGAACTCTGAACTTTCATCATTACATTGTGCAGTGTTTACACGTATTGTTTTCTGTAAAAATTGGAATGAACATAATATATAACTCTCAAAAAGTACGTCCACCAAAGAATTGTCACAGGGGGAATCCTGTAACTAATATCAAACAGAGAATTAAATGTGATGTCGGAAAAAGGAAAGATCTTCTCTTAAGGACGAGAACCCTCACTCACCCGAAGGTGACATGCTTCATCATGGGGTTCCCACATTACACAAGGTCCCAGGAGTGGGCGTCAACTCTCTGAAAAAAAACTTTCAAAGAGGAGATGAGGTGTTTTAACTAAAGGGGACCAGACGTCGTACTGAGTGAGGGGCAGAGTGCAAAGTGAAATAAAGATTTCTTTTGGCAGTCAAGATTGTTTAAACTGTCTCCAGGAAACAATATGACTATTGGGTGATGTCCTGGGGCAGGATTGAAAACTAAGAGGACTAGAGGTTAACAAAATATACCCCTGCTAAGGGTAAACATGTTTCTGTCCTCTATCGACCCCAAACAGGCTTCATGGGCATTTGTCAGGACCAGTATCAATTTAGTCACTCTGCGTGATAACCATTACCTTATGCCCACTAAATTGTATGTTTTACGAGGTAAAAACTTTTTTTCCTCCACTACTACCCTTTCAGAGCAGAAAGCCCGCTGGATGGCAGGAATATTTTTTTAATACATAATGGAATAGGTCTGGTTCATCCTGACAAGCAGCACCACCCTCATCCCTAAATCCTAATTAGTCTTTCTGTTCCCCTGTGTACTAAAACCCAATGGCAAACACGAGGACATTTGATTATTTTGGGTGTTGTTTTTACATATGGGCCAGAAGGGTGGGGCTAAATCCCAATATCATCCCACTTGCCATGGGAATTAGCTGCACTTTTTGGGCTTCGGGAGGCTGCCAGCTAGGCAAACCTTTAAGATGCAGACATTTCCAAACATTCTGCACCATGGAAAGTCCAGGGTGGTGTATTTTACGTGGATCCGATAATATTTTCTCATCCACAATGTCCTGCATATTTCAAATTTGGTCCAAAACCACACATTTTCTTTTCATTTCTATGCTGTAAAATTCCAGAATGCAAGGGTTTCCAGAAAATTCCTACTACTCAGTATTCCCTCACTTATCCTGATGAAAACACTACCCACTTATGTGGCTGGGCCTAGTGGCTGCAACGAGAAGGGATCAAACCAGGGTCAATGGTAGTTCTTGCAGGGGAAACACAAATGGATCCATTTGGTGTCGGCTAGCTCTGGAACATGCCCTGAGACTTTAAGGGTTACTGACAGGCCTCACCACAATCATAGAAATATCTTGCCATTAAGTACCTGTAAAACTGCCTTTTCCAGTACTGCATTTCAGTCTGAATCCAGATTGTTATGATCTTTGAAGAGTATGCTGCATGATGCTAATTAATGGCTACTGCTTTTTCAATTCATATTCAGGCTGAGAAGTTTGGAAAATTCAAAGGATGCTTTTTTAAATAAACGGCTTCCTCACAGTGTGTATGACACTATTTTGGGTTTAAATATTGAACCTTCCTAATTTAGGATCAACCGACTAAAAAATAAGCTTCCTTTAATGTACAGTACCCAATACATCTTTATGGAGAACTCAGAAAGCATTTGATTATATTGCTTCGTTAAAATGAAATATTACTAGAATTTTGAGTTTTAAATATTGTGCTACCAAATATCATCTAGAATATCGACCAGAAAAATATTATGTAGGAAGGTATATTACAGATATCTCCAACCGCGTGATCGTGAACTACCAGTAGTTTGTAGACACCTTTACAGTATCTCCCAGCCTTGAATTCATGTTTAAATGAACACAATGTCAGACTTGCCTTTGAAAGTTAAGGGAAGGCTGTGTTTATTTTACATTATTATCATCAGGCTGCAGATAGCAGTCCTGATAAAGAGCAGTGCTCAAGTCAGATTTATGACCCGGGATGGGGCACAAGGGTGAAGAACTGAAGCACTGTTTTATATAGTTCTTAAATAAAAGTCCCTGTCAACTCAATGTCGGCGTTTGAGAAAAATATTATGTTTCTGAGTGCTTTTAAATGGGACAAAATTAAAATGAAGAGTTAAATTAATAATTAAGTTCACTCTTCATTTAAATTTTCTTCCATTTGAAAGTGTCACATTAACAAACATCAGGCCTCTTGCTCCCAGTGGCCAGCCAGTAGACACTATGCCAAATTTATAACTGACAAATATTTCAATGAAACATTTAACTCTTAGTGTTTTTCTCCACTTTTAAGTAAGTCAGTTGTGTCTTAATATTTTATGAAGCAGGTTTCTTCATTTTAAATTCCTTCCATTTAAACAAATGGCTGTATTTTCCTGTTATAAATATGGTACTGTGTCTACAGGCATCTGGGTGAAGGATGCCTGCTGTTTGTAAAATATCTATGTATGTGTAGGAAACTAGGATATTAGTTGAGGGGGTAATACCCACCTCAATTAATAAACACAATCCTTGTCAGGGTGAATCTTTAATGTGACTAAATCAACCAGAGCTAATCCTCATGGCAGCTATAGCACAGAGCAGACAGGCTTAACTTTGAGGCAATGTATGAAGTATTTATGCAGTATTAAACAATAAAAAAGTCAAAATGCAAAACCACAAATAATTAAAAAAAGACTTAGAATAATAGAGAACATATTAATAAACAAAATGACACATAAATGACAAACAATAAAAGGAACTGGTGATATACATTTTAAAATGCTTACGTGGAAATAGCACCAAGAAGCTCCAAGTGCCAATGATAGTTAATCGTCGAAGTAGATCAGAACCTGGAAGCAATTTGACACTGACAACGATGAAGCGTGGGTCACAATCACTAACCAGGTTCACCCGGGTCCAAGGTTTTACCTTCTTATTTTAGTTCTTTAAGTCCCAATGCACCACAGGAGTACTCTTCTAAAGCCGTACAGGACCCTGGGGTAGGCACTTAGGGATTCACAGGGTGACAGGCATAGGCCAACAGGAGAGTCAAGACCAGGTGTAGTTGTTACTGTTCAGCTGGGCAGTTGCAGAGAAAGGCCCAATGTAGCTTGCTGTGTCCCTCTAGCTTTAACAGGAGGCCAGCCTTAAGAACAGGTCCAGTCTTATAGGCTCTTCTCCGACTTCAAGCACCTGGTTCAGTCCTCTACTGATCATTAGAGATCCCGATATATTCTGAAGTGGGTGCCTGTAGTTGGTACCTTTATGCCTGGCACAAGGTAGTGAGTGGGAATGATGCTTGGAGATACCCTGACCAATGAGATAAAGGTTCCCGGGGCTAAGCCAACCTCAAAAACAGATGTCTGGTAGAACAAACCAGAGTTTTCAGCAACCAGATAGTGGATATACATGAACTGTTTTGGCATCCTAGCTTTCTCTTTTGAAGTGAGCTCCAAGTGTTACATATAATTCCATCAGACCTGTCAGACAGACTTTGACACTGTAATGTCAAAAAGAGGCCCAATGTGATTGGAGCCTGTCTGGCTTGGGACTATAAAACGGCTCTGCTCAAGTGTCAACTAACATTTGTCTGTGACAGTGGAGGCCACTTTGAAGTGTGCCTTAAGTGTTATATGAAAACCTCAGCAGACCGGTCAAGCAAGATGTGACATTCAAGTGGGACTTGGCACTTTAATGTCAAAAAGGTCCTACACTGCATATTCTGTCAGGGTCAGGTGGGTCATCCCTGCCCTTTCAGGTCAGCCTATTGTTTGTTCTTGGGGGCTAGTTCATCACAACTATTCAAATGCTAATTACTGGTTGGCAAACGTGAGAGAGCAGAATGCAGTTTTAGCTTCTAGAATCTTCAGGCAGGGCATAGGCATTGTTTTAAACCCCCCCCCCCTTCCAAAATATGTATTACAAGTGAGATTTCATCATTGAGTTAGGCTTTTAAATAAATATTTATTAAATATTTCAAAAAGTCCAAAAATGTAATTTTGATCTGTTTCCTAGCCAAATACAACATTTGTTAAACATAATATTGTTTTCTAATCCTTTCCTATGGAACAGCCAACCCTACCACAGAAAAAGCGTTTTCACTCCAAGTACATGTTCATCAGTAAAACGTCATATGTCCTACTGTAAATATCATGTACTCTGCTCTGTGGGCAATAAGACCTACTTACAGGAGACGTTTTAATATTTAAAAGAACGGTTTAGTCCTGTTGAAAGATGTTATTTTCACAGGTCAACTTTGCAGTTTTAAAATTGCACGACCAGGCTGCAGTGGTAGATGTTACTACTACATTGGGTGCCATAATGAGTGCTGCAGCCACTTGTAGCATTTAATTTTCAGACCCTGAGTTCACTCGGTACCATGTACCAGGGACTTAGAATGAAGGACCACAATCACCATACCGTTGGTTAATAGGGGTTAAGTTCACTGAGTTCTGTAACCTGTAAAATAGTATTTAGCAAAAAGGCAAAAAGAAACCTGGGTGACTCAACAGAAAGTGCACATTTCCTACAGTATGGATAAATAACTCTGCAATGCACATACAGGCAGAGTGTCTTCCTTCCTTGCCCCAAGCCTATATGCCTTTTTTTTCTAGCATTTTCATGAATGGCATGCCATTTCCATTCGTGCCTTAGATCCATATGCATTTTCTTTCTGCTACCAGTGTTATCATTCTGTATCTTCCTTCCATATCACTTCCAAGACCCACTACTCAGTTTATTTCCTCAGAACCTCTATGATAATACTTGATTTGAAAAATAATTTTATACTGCCTTATACCATTTATAAGTGCTGTAATTAGCCACTGTTAATACTGCCCAATTTACTTGTCTCTGAAGAAATGAAGGTTGACTCTGCTTTCCAGGTTTCAAACTCATGAGCTACAGAACATCGCAGTATTCAACTCACTGAGCCTCTGACATACGGCATATACTTTCCCAAGTAAAACTGTGCATTTGTTGGACAACAAACGTCAGAACTGTGCACGACTGATTTTGAGAACACCATCAGGATATGTTGGCCATAGTCCTGCTAGCTCATAGTGCACCATCTGTACCCCAAACCTAACAAGGTAACAAAAAGATTGTGCAAACTCAGAACATGACAAACCTGACTCCCCAAGGAAATTGTGGTACAGGATCTAGAACCTTTTTGTTTGGTTACTCATGCATACCCAAAGAGATACACAAGAACACAATATGCAATTTCACTATTTAGTGAAGCATTGTGATTCTTGAGTAAAATACACATGCTGCAATAATCAATAGAAGGAAACAGAATAATGTAATCAGCATTATGAGAATGGTGAACAAGATAAACAGTTCAACCATTTTGTTGTTTACACAGAATATATGCTTGCATTTAAGTACGATGGTATATTGTACACCTACATAGCACTTTCTAACCTAGTGTACCTAGGGTGGGTGAAGCTGCCAAATCCCTGTAGGGTGATCTAACTGCACAGTTACCTGTAGGTAAGTGTCCTCATGGTGTCAGTCTTGGTGGAGAGCAGGGCAGCATTCCTCGCTAGAGGTAAATAGGAATCAGCTGGGCAGGAATTCCGCCATGGGAGCGGCTTCTCAGTGCCAGCAAAATTCCCCTCTGTCCAAAAAAGGAAGTTATGTCCCAGTCAGGCCTATATTGTTGATTCTGTTGTGATAGCTCAGTTGCCGAATAGGCAATAACAACTAACAACATTTTGTGCAGTGAACTTAGCACTTGTATAGAATGGTTAAAGTATGTGATAATATGCCTATGAAGCAGAAATGTTAGCAAAAGCTTGTTCAGAGAATATTATGCTGCATAGGCACACAAACAAATGTGTGTCAAATGTCATTGTGTTTAAGAAAAGAAGGCAACTTGAAAACATTAGCAGGTAAAATAGTGGTGTTTCAAAACGGGCCTAAAATGTGACAACATGACACCCACTCGTTGGATACGAGATGACTAAAATCGCTTCCTAAAAACAATGCTAACAATATATATGCAGAGTCCTAAAACCCTAAAATCATAGAAAAGTGGATAAAAGCAGTCAGAAAGCCGAATTATTTCAAAATCAAAATCCAAGCAGTAGACCAAACATTGCTGTTCCCAGCAACCACACATGATGTTCCCAAAAGTACCCAGCACATCAGGTCCATAGAGCAAACATGTTCCAGTCCATCCCCCCTCAACATCCGCTAAGGGAGGAGTGGCTGGTACGGAGTCCGCAGAAGAAAAGCCAGGATCCAGATCACCAGGAGCTGAGGCATTCCAGGAAGGCTCATAGCATGCATTCAGAGGCAACTGCAAGCATGAGGGACACAACCCAAGTGGGCCTTTAGTGGACCCACAAGCAGTTCTATGTCCAGAGATTGAACCAGTTGCATTCCTAGGTACATGCCCAGGGCACACTCAAAAGTGCATAGCAAACAGCAAAAACAGGCTGTTCGCAGTGTAGAAAGACAGGCCAAAAGAACACGAACCAGTGGTCATTCAGTTCCTAAAGTAAGGCTGCACCAAAGAACTGTATCATTTGTTAACAACATAGGCACATGTGTGGTAGTGCTACCTCCATTTGGCCTTGTGATAGGACCTCCATTGTAGAGCAGAAAAAATAAAAGCACAGTTCTGACAACTAGGAACATGACAAGCAGTAAGCCACTAAAAATGCTTCCAAGCAAGGAGTGTATGAATGAAGAAATAACTCCGAAGACCATCTGGAAGGTGCTAACCAACACGTAGCAATTTTGTTTTTTAAAGTGAGCTACCCCCACAGTCCTAGATATGTTAAAAATGCGGTGCACAAGCTCCATGAAATGGTGCGGGAAATTAGTGGAGAACACAGACTTTATCTCAGAAGAAGACCTTGCAACTAGAAGATCAACCGTCTCCCTTGCAGATGTTAAGGCCACAATGAACAAGAAAACACTCCCCAATTACCTATATTTCTTTTACAAGAGATTAAATATGGTATGGGTATCAAAATTTGCCATTCATCAAATATGTATTACATTACAAGAACATATTTGATTTTATGAAGTCATATTATTTTCCACAAACTTCTTTTTTCCTTTTTTTACTTCGATGTATTAAATACCATTTTTTTTTAATAGATAAAATGACTGTTGAGGTCTGGAACCCACATTTTAACCCAAAACATGATCTCATAGTGAGTCTGACATCCCCAAGATTTTCTAGGTTGATTATTGAGGGCTCTCTAGACCCCATATAGGTGATGGACCCAACTGCACCTGAACCTAATAACCTAGCTGTTAAAGATTGCTTTAAGTCCTAGTTCTTCCTTACTACTACCGTGTTTCCATTGTGATGGTGGGGGAGGAGTATCTCCCAGTCACATCCAATAATCCCATGGGGTCTCTGTAAGCCCTGGAGGCACACGCCGGACCCTGGTCTGAATGGAATGTAGCTACTGTGTAATCCTAATGAAGACTTGCAGATCTTTTATAACAGTTCAGGCGACAGACGATTTCTGTGGCCAAGCCCATAGGAATCGAGAGTAGGAATCCACTGATACCAATCTATATTTAAAAGCCCCACCTGATTGTAAAGGGCCGCAGTGCTCCAGAGAAACACAAGCCAGAGGCTTGTCTGAGATCAATAGAAGTGCCAGTGGTGGACGTGCTAGGGTGGAAAGCTTCATCTGATGGCAGATGGCAGAATAAAGGGCAACGTTTTTAGGCTGTTTGTATAAATTTAGCCACCGATAGCATTGCTACAATAATTAAATTGTAGCTGCCACCCTTCAATGAGCAGAAGCTCATGTGCTGCTAGGCTCAAACCTAAGCTATGCTCTGAATTAGGTATTGCAGTGATCTGATCACCCCCTCTGGGAATCTGAGCAAACTGGATGTTTTACACATTTAACTGGTCGGGGAATTGTGTTGAAAAACCTTTTGGCAAATAGGTGCCATCAGGTGCAGCGTTGACAGCCATCATAATGTCTCCATCTATCCTCGTACTTGAACGAGTATTTGCAGTGACTACAGCAATTTGCACTGTTGCTTGTGTGGCTTCATCAGCCATAGAATTATCTACAACATGTATTCCTACATGCTAATGACTTATTCGGTGTATCACATGAGGTAGTAGCAAACAATCTTTGAGTTTGGCCACCTGTCCCTAAAGGAACTTATGCGTTATAGTGTACCATTTGGAATCTCTGAATCCATTCTGGCTTCAATAGTGTAAGTGCTCGTTGTAAGACTGGACACAATAATACAAATCACACATAATAAGAGTGAAGAGTCTGGGATACAGCTAGAATTAGAGCGTTTAGTTCTGCGAGCTGTGTTGCAGACATCTAGTGACTGCTTGTAGGTTTTGGGAGTGTCAAATTATCGATCCTCCTTTCTACCCTTAACTGCGGTGGACGCAGCAGAGTATTGGTGCTTTGTCCCTATGCAGTTTTTTTTCCTCATTTGCCTTAACCCCCATTTAGGAAACACCAACCACCTTGCGTGTCTTACCTGGGCGAGTTCAAGAGATATTTTTAAGATCATTTTGGATCTCACACTGAGACACAAAATAGTTATTGGCGGAAGAAGCATCCAGGGTTAGAGGGGTGATTGATTAACTCCACCAAGGTAACTTTCAACCTTTTGGATCATATTATCGACCTGGGCAACCCGTAACAATGATCCATGGAGCAGGGAGGGCATAATCATAGGACCCGGGGGAAAAAAAACCCCAAAAAAACCCGGAAGTCCTATCTCCAAAATGCGAATTTTTTCCTGCTACAGGACCTAACCAGATCGACTTTAGATGTTTCATACAGGGACGTCAGCCATCCGGAGTGTGTTGGTGCGGCGGCGTCTACCCAGAACTTAAAAATGTGTCTTCTTGCCAAAAGGATAGCATAGAAAAGAAAAGATCTTGCATGGCCGGAGATGTTGTCATCGATACCACAAATGATTAGTGGGAGACTGATGCTCAGAGAGGCATTGAGAATAGAATCCAGCGTCACCTTCACTTCCTCCCAAAATATATGGATGGGGGCAGTCTTTAAACATGTGCACATCAGATGCTTCTGACAAACCGCATTTGTTACATATTTTCCCTGGTTGGAATTTTGATAGCCTTAAAGGAGAGAGATAAGCTTGATGAGCTTTGAAGAGGTGGTTTTGCTTCAACCATGCAAGTTTCACTAATTTATGCAGGAGAGAGAATGAATCTATCCACACCTGCTCACACTGGATATCTAGCTCAGTTCCCCGTAACTCATCGGCGAGTTTAAAATCGCCATCGACCTCCTCCAAAATTGCCCAATACCAAAGTGAGACTTCTTTACTACCCCCTGGCCTTGCCAACAGTAGTTCTTCCAAATTGATGTCTTTCCCTAAGGGGACCCCCTGTCTGAGCAGTGCCTGCGCCCAACTATTCAACTGCATATATTTTTAAATCAGGATAAGCCGGAGCCCACTCTCCCCAGTAGCTCTTCCCAAGACTGCAGTGCACCCCCTACCAACATTTCTCCCCACTTCATAATTCCAGAATCCTTCAGGGGAGTAGCCAAGCTATCCTGTAGGCAAGATGGAGTACCTAGTGATTCCCACAGTGGTGCAAGATTAGAAAAATAGCTAAGTCCTGTTTTCTTTCAAATTGTTACCTAGCTTCTAGCCAAAGATTGAAGATTTTTTAATTTGACTTTTTTGAGGACTTTTTGGTCCCCAAATTTCAAACAAGAAGCCCTCAGCTGGTAAATCGGCCCCTTCTAACATGGCCCGAAACATTTCACCTCCTGGTGTAATAGAGAATTTTTTAAAAAGCATTCTTGAATGCGAGAGCTGAAAAGCCCATGCATAGTATTGAAGGTCGGAAAGGTCCCTATGCAGCTTGTGCAGAACCGTCAGTATAGATGATGTAATCATACTGATCTAGAGGCATGACTTTATGAGGCAGAGGGTATTCGTTTTCATATTGCAAGTATGCTTGTGTTTGTAGTGTAGAGTCAAATATGTAATCTACATAGGTTGCTGTAAGAGAGTTGATCCATTGTATCCATCTTGGACATAAAGCTTTCATGTTTAGAATGCTGGACTTTGTGTCAGCCGCTAAGAACTTGAGTCTCGACAATTATGCGTTTCCCCATGGCCAATGATCTTTCCTTCACTATAGCAGTCTATACTGCCATCAGAATCTTTTCTGTCGGTGCAAAACACATCTCTGCAATGGTATATAAATTGGATTTATATGCAAGTGGTACAGTTTCTCCTTCATTGAATGTGACATATGTGTACCCTGTTGCACCCTCAATTATACGGATCATCAGGTTGGTGGTGTTAACACATGCGTGTAAGTGTTTGAAAGCTAGCATGGAAGCTTGTACTGAACATGGTATCTTTGTGTGTTTAGGTGTCCAATGTGTGCTTGAAAAGTCTGGAGGAATCAAGTTGAAGAGCGTATTTACTCATTCTGCATAGTCTGGTATGCATGTTCTGACAAACTTCAGGAAACCCAATATTGATAGGAGTTTCTTTAAGGTGCTTGGTCGCACACAAAGCTCCTTCCTTCACTTGACAACTTGAGTCCTAGGAATAGGATTCTTAAGTAGGCTATTTTTGATTTCTTAAAATTAAATTTGTAGCCCATATTAGTTGATAAGTCATCATCCGTTAGATATGTCATCAACATAGGACAATGCCTAGTTGTAAAATTCTTGCAAAAGTTCTGCAATCCGGGCTGTAAACAACCATGGGCTGGTCTTATAACTTTGGGGTAATCAACAGAACTGCTTTTGAGAACCTAGAGCGCTGAATGAGGTCAAGTAGCTGCTTTCAGACGTTATGTTTATTGCAGAAAAATCCATTGGATTGTCTAATGTGGTTTTGTATCTTTCAAGCACCATGTTGTTCATTAGTGCCGCACTGTGTGCAAATGTACAAGTAGCGGTGTGCAAGTGTCTATAATCTAACACAAGACGATATGAATGCTCTGGTTGCATTACCGGAAACAAAAGAATATTCATTGGGTGGTGCAACTTTCTATTACACCTTGGTATTCAAGTTGTAGGAGAATTTCTCTAACTTGTTTTAAGCCTCATATTTAATGGGGTATTGTCGTTGTGATTGTGTGGTTGACCTCACAGGTATGATGTGATAAGGGGAACCATCATCCCACCCCACATGGTTGTGGTAAAATGCAGGCTTTTGTTCTAAAGCCCATTCCTTGGCACATGAATGTTTAACTGCATCAGGGACGAGGTCAGAAAAAGCAGGTAAAATTGCTTTTTCTCCCTCGGGGCAGTCCAAAACAAACTCTGTTGGCCAATCCTTTTTAGCCAAGAGAATGCCAAAGCCGAATGGCAAGTTTTCTCAACAGACATGGCTGATGTCCAGGATCTCACAGACTTTTACAATGCCACTATGCTTGAAATCCTTGATACCACAGCGCTCCTCGAAGAAAAAAACGTCTACACCAAAATTTCCAAACCATGGTTCAATGAGAACATAAACTTGGACCGACGCAAGTTAAGACTAGCTGAGCGAACATGGAGATCGGCACCCTCCACAGATCACCTACACCAACTTAGAGTGCTGAGAAATACTTCCAACAGAAAAATATTAAAAGCTAAAGCAGACTTCTTCAAAACACAGCTGAACCAAGCCATTAACCCCTTCGATGCTTGTGACGGAACCATTCCGTCATCAGTCACGGTTGAGCTGTGCTGATGACGGAACGGTTCCGTCACGACCGCACCCTGTTCTGGAATGTCCAGCACAGGGGGGGAATCGGCGCCGCACGGAAGCGGTTAACTGTCCCAAAACATTATTTGAAATCATAAAACAGCAATCGTGTAACTCTCCAGACGTAGTGGAGCTAAGCAACGTGTCTACCACTAACTGCGACAAGCTTGCCAAATTCTTCCTAGAAAATACTAGAACCATTGAAAACGACATTCAATCCAAGAAAGACCTCCAACAAACTACTGATCATGAGTCCTTGCTTTACACACAGATCAAGGACCTTTTAACTTTCGGATTGAAGCTCCAAAAAACAATGCCAACTGGCACTCCTTCTCACCCATCCGAAATCTATAGCACCCTGCTAGCGATCAACCCTGCCAATCATTTCTCCGATCCCCTACCCCCATCTGTATTCAAAATGATAAATACCTCTATTCTACCCATATGGGCAAAAATTGTTAACGCCTCTCTGAGGCAAGGCTCCATACCGGACTGCCTTAAAATAGGGCAGGTCACACCTATACTAAAGAAAGCCAGTCCCCTCTCCACAGACCTCAGCAACTATTGCCCTATATCCAACATCCCCACTCTGGCAAAACTATTGGAAAAATGTGTACAAATTCAACTCTGCAACCACATCGAGAACTTCAACCTGCTAGATAAACACCAATCCGGCTTCCGTCAAGGCCACGGTACACAATCAGCACTCACCCACATAATGGAAGACAGTTTAAAAATGTTAGATCATAACAAATCGTGCCTATTGATACTTCTTGACCTATCTTCCACTTTCGATACGGTTAAACACGACAATCTACTGTCCCTACTTGAACGAAGGATGGGCCTAACCGGTCCAGTGTTACAATGGTTCACCTCCTTCCTAAGCAAAGAACCCAAGGGTCAAGGGTGACCCTTGACCCGGTCACTCCACTACCGCACGGTCCCCGTGTGCCCGGATTCTGCTGACACTGCCTGCTTGGCCATCTTGCTGCTGCCTCTCCTTAGGGCCCCTGCTCTCCAGGCTTGCCCTCGCTCTCCAGGCTTGCCCAGGCTTGCCCTCGCTCTCCCACGCTCCGCCTTCCCGCTCTTTCCAACCCCCCTCTGCTCCCCGCTGCTGCTCTCCTGTTGCCCCACCCCCTTCTCCTGTATCCCGCTCCCCATTCGCCGCCCCGCTCCCGCCTCCCAGCTGCTCCTCCCTCCTACTTCGCCATAAATGGCGGGGACCGCGCGTATGCGCAGCGGCCACGTGCAGCAGACGCGCCGATTGCGTGCCAAAGGCGCGCCAAAGGCAAGCCCGTCTACGCCCGTCCACGCCAGGACCGCGCCCAGCGCCAGAACCCCTGGACCCTGCCAGAGCCAGCCACCCCGACTGAGCTACGACGCCTCCACCCTCCACGCACTCAACACCGGCCGACATCCAGCCTGCTACCAAGCCACCCCGAAACGCACCCACGGAGCCTTCACCTGCCACGCATGCTACTTCACCTCACTCGGTCCAGCACCGCGCCAGCCAAGGCAACCGCCAACAACAACCACCTCAAGTGCACCCTGCTCAACACCAGCTCCATCCACAGGCACGCCGTCGAACTATGGGGCGTCCTGGACAAAACGGCACCAGATGTCGCCTTCTTTACGGAAACCTGGATGAACGCCTCCTCAGCCCCCGACATCGCCATTGCCATCCCGGACGGCTACAAAATCATCCGGAGGGACCTCGTCAACCAAACCGGAGGAGACATCGCCATCGTCCACAGAAACACTATCCGCATCACGACCAACACCGACGACACCCTCACCACCGCAGAGCACCTGCACTTCCAGATTCACACCGACCCCAAGACCACCCTCAGAGGAACCCTCATCTACAGACCCCCGGGACCACGCTCACACTTCAGCGAGGCCATCGCAGACTTCATCAGTCCGCTTGCCCTCGCCTCCCCCGACTGCATCCTCCTAGGAGACCTCAACTTCCACCTGGAGAACGACCAGGACAACAACACCACCGCCCTACTAGACAACCTCGCCAACCTCGGATTCAAGCAACTGGTCAACACCCCCACCCATTTCGCCGGCCACACGCTCGACCCCGTCTTCTCCTCCAGCAACCACATCTCCTTCAGCCACACCACCGAGCTCCACTGGACCGACCACAGCTGCGTACACTTCAACTTCAGGAAAACAACGACCCACCACCGCCCTCAACAAACGCCCTGAAGATGCTCGAGCAAGATCACCACCGACCGACTCACCACCTCCTTGAACCTAAACCCTCCCACCAACACCACGGACCCCAACGAAGGAGCCTGCAACCTCACACAGTGGAATACCGACTGCGCCGAAACCCTTGCTCCACTGAAAAACCCTCCCAGCAACCTCAACTGCAAGAAAGCCGCGTGGTTCACCAACGATTTCAAAGACTCCAAGAAATCCTGCCGTGACCTCGAGAAAGCCTGGCGCCGCAACCAGTCAACGGATAACATGACAGCCCTCAAGAACGCCACCCGCAAACACCACCAGCTGATCCGCACCACCAAAAGGTCATCCTTCAGGGAACGACCAGACAACAACACCCACAACAGCAAGGAACTCTCCAACGTCGTAAAAGAGCTCTCCAACCCCAACGCCAGCAACAACAACATCACGCCTTCTCAAGACCTCTACAACTCTCTGGCCACCTTTTTTCACCGTAAGATCGTCGACATACATGACAGCTTCGGCGCTCAGAACTCGTACCCTACCACCGAACCTACACCCCCCCCACAACCACCCTGTGCGCCAGGACTCAAGTCATCACGGAAGATACCACCCACACGATGAACACCATCCACTCGGGCTCCCCAGCCGTTCCCTGCCCACACCACATCCTCAACAAAGCCGACTCCATCATCGCACCCAAACTTCGGGACATCATCAACAACTCCTTCATATCCGCCACCTTCCCGGAGAGCTGTAAGCACGCAGAGATCAGCGCCCTCCTAAAGAAACCCACCGCAGACCCCTCAGACCTCAAGAACTTTCGCCCCATCTCGCTCCTCCCCTTCCCTGCAAAAGTCATCGAGAAAATCGTCAACAAACAGCTGACAGCCTTCCTGGAGACGAACGACTCCCTCGACCCATCGCAGTCCAGATTCCGAGCGAACCACAGCACCGAGACCGCCCTCATCGCAGCCACCGATGACATCCGGACCCTGCTGGACAACGGAGAAACCGCCGCCCTCATCCTGCTCGACCTTTCGTCTGCGTACGACACGGTCTGCCACCGCACCCTGACAACCCGCCTCCGCCACGCCGGGATCCAAGGAAAGGCCCTGGAATGGATCACCTCCTTCCTCTCCGACAGAACCCAAAGAGTCCGTCTCCCGCCCATCCTCGCAGAAGCCACCAAGATCTTCTGCGGCGTACCTCACCAACGACCCCACCTCCGACAGAGCCAGCTTCCAGGACGGAATGAAAGACATCGCAGACTGGATGAAGCTCAGCCGCCTGAAACTGAACTCAGACAAGACGGAAGTCCTCATCCTCGGCCCATCCATCTCTGCCTGGGACGACTCCTGGTGGCCCCCCACCCAAGCCCACGGACCACGAAGCAACCTGGGCTTCATCCTTGACTCCTCCCTCACGATGGCCAGGCAAGTTAACGCCGTTACCTCCTCCTGCTTCAACACACTCCGCATGTTCCGTAAGATCTTCCGCTGGATCCCCACTGGAACCAGGAAAACGGTCACCCAGGCCCTCGTCACCAGCCGTCTGGACTACAGGAATGCCCTCTACGCTGGGACCACCGCCAAACTACAGAAAAGACTCCAGCGCATCCAGAACGCCTCAGCATGACTCGTCTTGGACATCCCCCGACACAACCACATCTCCGCCCACCTGAGAGACCTGCACTTGCTCCTCGTCAGCAAGAGGATCACGTTCAGACTCCTCACCCACGCACACGAGGCTCTCCACGACTTGGGACCGAGTACCTCAACAACCGCCTCACGTTCTACACGCCAACCCGCCAGCTCCACTCTGCCAGCCTCGCCCTTGCCACCGTCCCACGGATCCGCAGAACCACCACCGGAGGAAGATCCTTCACCTACCTGGCGGCCAATACCTGGAACACCCTCCCCACCCACCTACGACTCACCTAGGACCATCTCTCCTTCAGGAAGCAACTCAAGACCTGGCTTTTCGAGCAGTAGCAGCCACCCCCCAGCGCCTTGAGACCCTAGCGGGTGAGTAGCGTGCTTTACAAATACTCTTGATTGATTGATTGAAAGAATCAAGATAAAGCAATCATTATCTCAACCATTCCTGGTCACCCTAGGAGTTCCACAGGGATCAGCACTATCACCAATCCTTTTTAATCTACTCATGGAACCCCTCGCCAATGCGCTGAATTCTGCAAACATTCTATATCACCTATACATGGACGACACACAACTATATATGAAAATCTCCTCACCATATGACTTCATCTCCCTCAACGCCATTCTTCATAATACCCAAAGTTGGCTCAATGGCAACCACCTCCTGCTCAACACCAAGAAAACTGAATTCCTCCTCATCTCCCCTCCCAATCACACACCCAAGATAGTCTTAAGCCTGAAGCATGTAACTTTCTTCGATTGCACCCCACACATCAATGACTCCGCAAAATCCCTGTGAGTCACCATGGACAAACATTTAAATATGCAGGTGCAAATATGCAATGCCACCAAGGGAGCCAATTATCAGTTGAGTATCCTAAGGAAACTTAAACCCTTCCTCCCACAGACTGATCTAAAAATGGCGGTACACGCACTAGTACTACCGAGACTGGACAATGGAAGCACCACTCTATGCGGTCTTCCAAAATATAAACTAGCACCGCTCAGGGCGTTGCTTAACGCTGCGGCCAGGCTGGTCACCGGAATAAAAAGAAATAACCACATCACCCCGGCCTTAAAGGCTCTGAACTGGCTACCCTATGAGGCAAGAATACAACTAAAGATCTCCTGCATGACACATAAAGCCCTACATCGCAACACCCCCAGCTACTTAGCACAAAAGCTGGAGCGGTCGGGAGGATGCAGGCATTCGTGTAGCTCGAGCTCACTACTACTAAAACCTCATTCCTTCCACAAAAAGAGAACTTGGTGCAGAGCTTTCTCAGGTATCATACCGAAGATTTGGAACACCCTTCCCCCAGATGTACGCATAATCTCCTCCTTTGCTGCCTTCAAAAAAGAAGAAAATTTTTTCTAATGAACAAATTAACATCCTAAAACTTCAACCCTCTGATGACTTTTTGCCATCGATTGTATCCAAACACCAATGTCTACCTCTTTTGCATTGTATGCGATTTCCAATTGTATGTAAAAAGTGTGTGATAACAGAGTACTGTAAAGCGCTCTGATACCCCCGTGGGTCATGTTTGCGCTATATAAACCTTTATAAATAAGAGCACATTTATGGTATGTTGTATATTCCCCTATATTTGGAGATGCATTTCAAATATCTAATGCAGGACACTCACTCTCCTATCTGGTGTTTTCACCCTGACATTAAGTGTCCCTTTACTTTATTTTGTAGGATTGGATCCTTTTACCCTAACTATTTTGGATTAAACTCACTTTTGAGGACATCATTATTAGTTGTCCCCCCAACGAGGTCATACCGCTCATCGCGTGTAAGTTGTTCCACCGCATTTTGCACACCCTAAACATGTTGCAATTAAGCGCTGTATTCTTAATTTGTACTTGCTCTTTTCCCAGACCTTCCACATATGGGATTAGATACCAGCATGCCTGTGCTTTAGGACTAACAATACTGACTCCATCCTGGGCATCGACATTAGGTCAGTATACAGACCTTCTCCCACTACCCTTCCCTTGTGGGGAGGCTGCACCCACTAACCTATTATATTAATATCCTAGGTTGCCCCTCCCCCTTGTCCTAAAGAAGACCTGCACACGGAGGCTTCAAGTTGCCCTCTTCGCCCAAGACGGGTTGAAACGTCGACGCATCTCCTTAGCTGGGCCTGCTCCATAATTCTTCCCCCGCAAAATTGGATGTTGCATCTATGCACTCACGAGTAATGTAAAAAGATTTATAAAAAAGATCGTGGACAGGCCTATGAATACTGGTTGTTGTACAGACCAGGGTCCCTTTGCGATAAAGAACAGTGTGTACTTCACTTATTGCTACTGTCGACCGACACTCCATTAGATTCCAGTGAACTGTCATGACTTCTTCTGTGCTGTCTAACATGGTCAGAGCCCACGCCCCACTCAGAAGCAGTGTCCTCAATATCCAGGGCACGCTTGAGTTTGATGCCAGCTACCTTGTTCTTTTTGAATTGAGGCTTGGACTGTTTAGGTTTTTCTTCCTGTTTTATAAAGTCTGATGTGCGTTATGAGTCCTTCTTTGGTTGCACATACTCCTCTGATCTGCGCTCTGATCAAACACCTCTCTCCAAGCATTTTTCAGATGACTCCTGAAAGGAAAAAGAGGAACGTGCTTTCAATATTATCACGGTTACGCAGGTAGAGTTTTTCATTGGACTCCTGTTTAGTAGATCTGCACGGTGATTTAGAATCTTTTTTATTTTTCTTATTTTACCACTTCTTCTTAGAAGACTTGGGCGCCTGCTTCGAGTTATTCTTTTCAGAATTACCCTTAATTTGTGGTTTACTAGGTCTGGCTCACAATTATTTCTTCCAAATGATGCATAGGTTTCCTCAATAATTGTGGGTAATTCACGCGCCAGTTGTCCCGGAGCTAAATCTGTCGTTGGCGTACCGACAATGCTGCTGCTTCAATTTTAAGATTTCTCATTATTATGAGGGATACTGCAGCCCAGTTGCCTTTCAGTTTGTCCCCAAATCCAGGGCATGGGCTTCCCTGTATTCATTGTGGATGAGTTTAAGCACCTCTGGCAAAACAGCAAATGAGGGTGCACATTGTGTTCTGGTTATACCCCAAGTTGCATAGTCTTTCACCAGGGAGCCATCCCCATTGGCAGGCAAATAGTGAGAATTATGTGCTTTTCCTGGGGCCCTGTATGGGGAAACACTGCTTCAAGCTGACGTGTTTTCTGCAATCCAGAACGGAATTTCCACGCGTCTGATGTGAATTTTACCCATGACTGCATTGACAGTCACTGGAATAACTCCAGGCGTACCCAATTATGATTGTGCAGCTTGAGCAGCCCTTGCAGGATTTATTGTCATTGTTCTCATGACAAATTGCGGCAAACATTTATATGTTCTAACTAAATCTGAGTATAATATATGTAGGTCTGTTGCTCTCAGATTTGCTATATCTGGGTAGGCTGTGCAACTGTCTGAGACTAGCCATGTTGCTTCCTCATTGCTAAGGGGACCTAGTCTAACATTGTTGTGCATATGTGGTAGGGTGTCTTCAAACCAATGTTTGTTGTTCTTGGTATGTTAATGGTATTTCTAGTGCTTTATAAGCTGTATAGTTGTTAGGTTCTGCAGTCTCAGTATAGGTTTGTATTGTTCGTGCATGTGCTGCTGGGAATGTAACCTATAAATAGAATATCTCTGTCATGAATGTTTTGTGAGCATCAACTACGAAAGTAACGTCTCCACTCCCAAGGGTCGGTCCACGTTGTTGCAGCATGTGTGCAACCGCATGGCTGCAGTTTACTGGTATGTTAATTGCTGCGTCATCGGCCATATAAATATAAGGAATTCAGAGGGGGTACAGCTATAGGGAGATCCTTTGAAAGTTTCAGGCTTGAACAACCTACAGCCAATACATAGGATTTACCTACTCAGCTGAGGAGGATTTTGTCTCCAACACCATGGATGTCTCTGGTTCGTAGGTGAATAGGGGGCTTTGGGTATACAAAAGAAAACTACTCAAGTGATACATTAAATAAGAACCCAAGATAGAACGTTGGCAGTTCAATGTTGTACAGCGCAATGATGTACAGCAATGTTGTACAGCAGTACAACTGTGTGTTTGTTTAACAATATAAATGTCAGAACTGTGCAAGACTGATTCTGAGCACACCATCAGGATAAGTTTTCCTTAGTCCTGCTAGCTCACAGTGCACCATCTTTACCTCAAACCTGACAAGGTAACAAATAGAGTGTGCAACCTCAGAACATGACAACCCCAACCCCTCAAGGAAATTGTGGTAACAAATCTAGAATCTTTTATTTTGGTTACTCATGCATACCCAAAGAGATACCCAAGAAATACATAACATGCAGTTTCAATATTTATTGAAGAATTGTGAACGGAACAGAATAATGTGATCAGCATTACGAGAATGGGGAAAAAGATAAACAGTTCAACCTTTTGCTGTTTACAGAGAATATATGCTTGCATAGAAGTACTGTAGTATAGTGTACTCCCACCTAGCGCTTCCTAACCTAGTGTGCCCAGGGTGGGTGAGTCTGCCAAATCCCTGTAGGGCGATCAGACTCCCCAGTTACTAGTCATATGTGTCCTCAGGGTGCTCGTCTTGGTGGGGAACTGGGCAGCATCACTTCACAAGAGGTAAACAAGAACCAGCTGGGCTGGAATTCTGGCATGAGGGAGACCTCTCAGTGCAAGCAAAATGCTCCTCTGTCTAAACAAGAGAGTGGTGTTGTTTGTAAAATAAACATCACCCATGTTGCCACTCCAAAGTTCCAGTCAGGCACTATTGTTGATTTTATTGTGATAGCTCTGTCGTTCTGCAGTGAAATTAGCCCTTCTACAGAATGTTCAAGCTGTATGATAATATATGGAAATGCAAGCAAAAGCTAGTTTAGAGAATATTATCCTGTATAGGCACACAAACTGGTGGGTATCAAATGGCATTGTGTTTATGAAAATAAGGCAACTTAAAAACATAAGCACGTAAAATGGTGGGGTTTCTACTTGGGCATAAAATGTGATCACATGACACCTCCCTGCCCTACCAATTGAATATTGTGAAGTCAAATCCTTCTATCACTCAGATCACTTATGACATTTTCTTCTTGATCTTGACCATATCACGACCTGTCTTGTTTGTTTCTCCTTCCCCACATCAGCATGATAATACTGCTTATTTCTATGACATACATTCATCATGCTTGTTTTTACCTTCCCATATTAGCAATGTGATGTCACCTTCTTCCATATTTCAGACCAACTGGGGACTTTATTTCCTTAATGCTTTCATCTGTATAATGCCATACCTCCATGCCGCTGATACACCATCGGCCTGATTACAAGTATAGGTGTTATTTATCACACCTAGTAAATAATGATACCATGTGGTTTGTCATTCACATACAATAAATAGCATCTATTACAAGTTTCTAGGGACTAACATGCAGATTTTGGTGTTTAACGCACCAAAATCCACCTGATACAGTAATTAACGCATGGTTTTCCCCTGTTAAATATTGGCAGGATTGACCTGCCAAAATTTAACAAAGGTTGAGGTATTAAATGCATCTGATGATTATGCCTTAAATAACACTCAACTCGTAATTCCAACCAATGGGTAAATACAGGTTTATGCATGGGTCAGAAAAAACTGACTGACTCAAAATCAGTCCCTATGTATTTTTCTGCTTGACCACACTAATGATACAGTCATTCCTTCCTCCTATGCTAGAATGCCATGATGCATTTCCTGGCTGCCAAAGCCATGTGATGCAATTTTTCTTAAGGGACCAGATCCAGGCAAGCACTTTCCTTGAGGTCATTAAAAACATGATATTACTGTTTCTATATCACTGTACCAGTGTACACTTCTCTTCCTTGTTAAATCCATAATGTGCATTCGCTAACTGCATTTGATCCAATGACATGTTTCTTCCTTCCCACGTCAGCAATATGATGGCTCTTTCTTCCCAAAATCTTGTTTAGCATACATTTTACATTCTCTTCACATTGACATTGACAATTATACCATGCGGCACACGGTCATGCTTTGGGACTAAATCAACCACATCAACAATGCAATGCTCTTCCTTCTATTACCAGACCTAAATGAGCTGTCATCTTCTCCTATGCTACCGACCCAGCCCCCAACAATCGATCTGATTGGATGCTACATTATTCCCAGTCTCAGATAAGTCTTTGCCATTTCTATACTGGCTGTCCACTGGCCCATTGTGAAAACCAGGCTGGCTGTGTTGTTTTAAAAGCTTGATTGCTTTGTGAAAGCCGACCTTCCTTATGTGTTATACAAACTGGGCCATTGTAATAACCAACTAAAGGGTTGTGTTGGATAGCGGGCGGATCCCCACCACCGGCCCAGCAGTGGCGATCCGTCTGCCATCGCTACCTGATTTACCCCAGCCATATTATAAAGTGTGTCTGCCGCTTTTCCACCTGTCAGCAATCATCCCGATTGTTGGCTGGGTGGGCTTGGTCCACAATATGGTAGCAGGCACTGCCATCCATATTATAATGAGTGCGGTGGAATGTCTTTCCATGGAGGCGATGCTGCCATGGAAAGGCTGGTGGGGATGTGCTTTGGGGGTCCGTTGTGGGTCCCCAGTGGGGTGGGAGGGGGGTGCACTTGGGGGGGTACCATGGGTACCCCCCTCTATTTCCATGCACAAGGTGGCAGGCACTGTGTGGTGCCTGCCACATTGTGCATGAAAATGCACACCATGGCACTTTGGAATTGCAGCGGGTGCTGCCTACAGCAGCACCCCCGCAATGTCAACACTGCGGAATGCGACCGCCATGGTGATGTATGATGGCACATCGCAAAAGTTCACATCATATGCTCTCACATCGCAGTTTTTACATCGCATTTCCCTTTACATCGCAAGTAATCACAACACACCCAATCACATCGCATTTCAATTGAAAAGCAAGCAAAATACATTCACACCGCATACAAACACCCCGCATGGTTCTAAATCGTGATTTTTACCCCTATGCGCATTCCCCCTGACCCTAAGGCCTAACCTATACTGTACGCAACATACTAAACACACTATGACCCCCTAAAGCCTAAAACTCTATCATATACGACCCTTAACCCTAAGCCCTAACCCTAAAGCTTAAAGCACTAACTTATACGCCCCTTAACTCTAAGCCCTAACCCTAAAACCTAAAACACTACCATATCTGACCCTTAACTCTAAGCTCTAAAAGCCCTAACCCTAAAGTCTAAAACACTACCATATCCGACCGTGAACCCTAAGCCCTAAAAGCCCTAACCCTAAAGTTTAAAACACTACCGTATCTGACCCTTAACCCTAAGCTCTAAAAGCCCTAACCCTAAAGTCTAAAACACTATCTTATCCGACCCTAAGCCCAAAAAGCCCTAACCCCGAAAACACTACCATATACTACTATTAACCCTAATCACTAAAGCCTAAAACCCTCCCCCTCCACTACACTCCCCATCAACTACCCTAAAGCCTAAAACACTACGAGTACATTGTTGTCCTTACCTGTCTCTCGTGGTTCCAGCATTGTCTCCCCCCCGTCCGTGTCCGTTGTAAGCGACCGCGATCTAATGGTGCCTCCGATGTAATGGCGTGCGTAGTGAACGCACGCGTTGTAACGTCGCGTGCGTTGTGACAGCACACGAAAATGCGATGTGACCCATGCGTTGCGATGGTCGTTCGCCCCGCCAGGGTAGCGGTCGCATCCTAATTAGCAGTGCAGGACCGCCACATGTCTTGCAGCCGGTCCCAACACCTCGAGGATGGGAAGAGGACTCCCGCCATCCTAATAGGCCCCTTAGTGTCCTATGTCATACAGCATTATAAAAAAATCTAAACTATGTTGCTTTACATACTTGGACGTTTGGCATGTTGTCTATTTTACTCTAACTAAAAAATGCAATAATGATATCGGAGTAGCACATGCATTTTGATGGGCTGTTAACAGGCTCTTAATTGTGATTTGCGTTATGATCCGGCTCAGCAATTAAAACTGGTGTTATTTCTCTTGGCATACTTTTTTTGTTTGGTAATTTTCCCAGTGGGTTACTCTGCAAAAGATAGGGACACAAATATTTCTCTTCAGCATCCAGTGCTTTTTTTCGAGCACGCACTTTTTTGTGGACAGATAATATGATTTCATGTCATAGAGAAAAATTGCTCCTGGGATATTTCATTAGGTCTACTTCAGAACTGCAAGTACAGCAGAGTGCTGTTCAACCAATGTAATTAGAAAGTTGAACTTCAGATTGCACCATTTGGTACGATTTTTAAAAAAAATATGCAGGTGGATTGGAAATCTCTTCAAATTTCCTGGTGAGAGGGTCATGAATGGTCTCTTTGCTCATTCATTTTAGGACATTTGGGCTGGTTTTACATTATTTTCAAAGGCAGCTTTGGGTTCTGAGTACGGTCCTGTTTTTGTTTAATTTAATGAATGTCATTTCATGTTTCCACAAGCAGGAACTACAGAAAAACTGTGGACCATATTATCAAGGAAGCTGCGGTAGTTTATCGCCGCTTTACCGGCAGGAAACTGCCGATAAAGCGGCGATAATGGGCTTGATAATATGCGATTCGAATTTCAATCGATGCCCAGGTTAGATGTGTGAACATCTAACCTGGCCCTGTAATCGCTAAATACTTGCAAAGCAATGCAAAACAACGCAAACTGGGAAAATACGCAAAATAAAAGGATTTGTTTCAAGTAGATTAAAGATATGCAGCTATTTCAATACTGGGAGACCCAAGGACGTGTTTATCAATTTCTGAGGAAAGCGCGTATTTATATTTTGCCTGAGTGTTTCCCTTCTGTCACACAATAATAGAAGACGAACATTTCAGTGAGCTTGGCATTTGTTAACATAATGTTTGTTATGTGGCCATAAACTTTGATTGTTGTTAGTCCATTACGTTGTGTAACAACAGTCTGTTTCATATAATGCCCCAGGTGTTACAGGTAATTCCGTGCATAAACATTTTGGAAATGATAAAAAGGAAATTATGTGCCGTCGGAATAACATTGTAAAATCATTAAACGTTAATTTTGCTTAGCTTTGAAATTGCTTTGTCGCAAATGACCATAGGATATGCATATAATTACATAGTCATAAGGCCATTGTCCCTTCGTCCTTCTCACCATGATGAATCACATAGTGAGGACTGAGTGTCTCCAATCACACCAATTTCTAACGTATAAAATCCCCTCTCCCGTCATTACTTACTCTTTTTTTTGTAGTCCAGTACTATGGCCCGGTGCGTTGAGCATGTTCCAGCCACTTTCATGCGAATCCTTTCTTACAGCGGGTTTTGGGGTCGGCATGCACACTGACTAATTTCTCGGATGCGGGGGAGTTTGAAGTGGGAACCGGCAGGCATTTAAAAAAAAAATCTTTTTATTGGTTTAACACACAAACAAGACATTAAGGAGGACCATCATTACCATTCAGCATCCAATTACGCAACATGAGAGAGATTAGTATTGTATTTGTACAGTAGAACAACACTCTTCGATCCTGTTCCCAGTCCGTCTCCGACATTCCCAGTCCTCTCAATCAATGTCTCTTCATTTCCAAGCCCTATTCCAAGGCACGGAGCAGTGCTCCATGCATGGCCCCCCAGGGTCCATGAAACTCCCCACCCCCACCATCCCTGCTGCCAATGCCATAAACTAGTTAAAGTGTGTGAATAATGTATTGCTCTGATGTATAGTCTGTGTACTAGTGGTCTCGCTCATCAAATTAGAAATCACTGTGTCTGCCCTGGAGTCGGGGTTCCATCCTCCCATCAAGCCCCGTGGAGTTGCGGGAATCCGCCTACGCCTGCCTCTGTACTTGCTCCTCCTCCATTGAGACATCCAATTCCAATTCCATATCTGTGTCGAGCGACCTAAGTCCTAACTCCAGTGCCTCCCACGCCCGTGCTGCCTCCAGTGCCCCATCGTTATGGGATCCATGTGCCTGTCGTAGGCGAAGAGTGCCCTCGCTGCCCGCCCACAGGAGGAACGCTGCCCTCCATCTAGCATAACTAGGGCCATTCGCTGCCTTCCAGTGTGACGGGAACCATAGCAGCAGACACGCCACCATATCCATTTTCACCTGTCGTGCCGTTACTCTACCAAGGGCCGAAATTACCTCCTCCCAATACGTCCCCACATGAGGGCAGTCCCACAACATGTGGCACAGATCCGCTCCCTGCAAGTGGCAACGGGGGCAGCGCGCTGTATCCACTCGAAAATATTGGTTATTTTAACTGGTGTGAGGTATGCCCTATGCAGTATAAAATATTGCATGATTTGGGATCTATCGTTTCTAGTGCACTTCCATGCTCTCTTGAGTATTTGTCACCAGGTTACATCAGGGATATCTTTGCCTAGGTCCGCCATCCAGCTTGCCCGAAGTTTTTGCAACGGGTTAGCGTCTTCCCCTAGCATGCGTTTGTATAGGCAGGTAACAGCCTTATATGTGCCCGCCCCCATCACAACATACTGATATGCATCGGCTAGAGGCGGCTCCGAAAGGCCGGCGCCCCAGTGTTTTTGTATGGCTGTTATCAGAGCTGCAGGTAATAAGTAGTGGCCGCGTCGAAGACGAAAGGCCTCCTGCAGCGTTCCATAGGGCAGAAGAGCACCGCCCGCATACAAATCGCCTACCATCTGCAGTCCCAGCTCCTCCCATTCCGCTAGGCCAGACCAATCGCCACCATGAGGCAGAGCCGTACACATGCCCAGTGGTATTTCGGGAGCATATGGGTGTTGCACCCTAATTCTGGTGTGAAAACGTTTCCAACAGTACCTCAGGGTGCTCTAGACTAAAAATAAGTCTGCAATTCTCAGTGTCTGCTGTAGAATTATAAAGGAGAGAACGTGTCTCTGTACCTCCTGGACCGCTCTCCTCTCTGGCCCACGGAATTCCAGTGCCACCGTCAGCGTCTGGAATTGCGCAGCCAGGTAGTATAAATCGAGGTCAGGAGCGGCTAGTCCGCCTTCAATTCTCGGTCTCAGCAGGGTAGGGAGTGCTACTCTACGCCGACCAGTACTCCAAATGAAGCTGCCCATTGCAGATCGCAATCGTCGGAAAAATGCAACAGGTATCTTTATGGGCAGGGTTCGAAAGAGGTACAGCAGGCGAGGCAGTGCCACCATTATAAAGAGAGCAACCCGGCCTGCCACTGACAGCGGCAGTGACCCCCAAAATCTCATGCTACTCCTCAGGCCCCTCATTGCCCTCTCGATATTTCCCTCCAGAAGATCTTCCTGGTCATGATATATCTGTGTTCCCAGATAGAGAAGGCATCTCGGCTCCCATGTCAAGCCAGGTGGCAACTGTGGCGGAGCGCACGCGCTCGGCACCGGGAAAATGCAAGTTTTCGCCCAGTTAACTCGTAGGCCTGAGATATTCCCAAAACGGGTTAGCAGGTCGCGCGCCCCATCCAGGGCATTCCCCGCGTCTGCCAAGAACATGAGAAGATCATCTGCGTAGAGCGAGATATAATGCGCTTGGCCTCAGAACTGTAAGCCATTGTACACTTCCCCCCTCCGGGCGCTAGTGGTTCGATCGCTAGGGCAAATAGAAGCGGGGACAGGGGGCAGCCCTGCCTGGTGCCCCTTCCTACCGGGTAGGATGAGGAGATAGTCCTACCCACCCGGACCCTGGCAGTCGCAGATGAATATAGTATTTCAGTCCATCGAGCATATCCGGCACCAAGTCCAAACCTCGCCATAACTGAAAAAAGATAGGGCCATTCTAGGCTATCAAATGCCTTAGCAATATCCACCGATAGGAACAGTTCTTGTCCCTCTCGTCCACCACTGCCATCCAAGATTCCCAGCAAGCGGCGCACGTTACTGGCAGTGTTGCGTGTAGGAATGAATCCAGCCTGATCTAGATTTATCAGCCGTGTCATGAAAGGAAGGAGCCTGGTAGCCAGCACGCGGCTCAATATTTTATAGTCAGTTGTGAGCATGGATAGAGGCCTATAGGCAGCCGGTTCAGTAGGAAGCTTATCTGGTTTAAGGAGTGGAATTATAATGGCCTCCCTAGTTGCAGCCGGTAATATCCCCGTTTTCACAGCCTCCTGGAACATCAACAACAATCTGGGAGCCAAGAGGTCGATATAAGTTAAATAAAACTCAATAGGTAACCCGTCGCTACCCGCCAACTGCTTACTAGGGCAACGAATCTCAGCCAGTGAGGCCAGTGTAATATCCAGGCTGAGCGCTTCAGCCTCATCTTCCTCAAGAGTGGGTAGATCCAGTCCCTCTAAAAAGGTACGAGTATCTTCCTCACCAGTCTATAACTGGCTCGTGTAGAGCTCCACGTAGAAGGATCAAAAGCAGTCATTTATGCGATGTTGTTCATATTCCAATTGTCCCGTAGCTGAAGTTAGCACCAAAATCGGCACACAGCACGGGGTGGGGTCTGCCAACCAGGCCAGCAGCGTACCCAGCTTATCCCGTTCTGCATGGGCACAAGCCAAGTAAGCCTTGTGATTGAAGCACTATAGGCGCTCCACACCCGCGCCACCGTCTGCCTTTGGGTCAGGACTAGCTCAATCTACCCCGAGCCTTCCAAGTGAGACCTTTCAGCCTCCAGTAATGCCTGTTTATTCTCGTCCACCTCCCGCAGCAGCAGCTTCGTAACTCCCACCCATTTTGCGATGCATGACCCACGGACCACTACCTTTAAAGCGTCCCATTCAAGGGCCGTCGTTGTGGCAGTGCCTGCATTCTCTGTAAAGTAGTGTTCCACCCCATCCCTCAACTCCGTTCTAAAGACCTGGTCCTCCAGCATCTCGGCGCGTAGCCGGCAATTAGGAATCGTAGGGCACTCAGCCTTCCAATAGAAGGTTACTAGTAACGGATTGTGATCCGATATGGTTCGTGCCAAATATTCACTGCTAGCCACTAGTGGGGCCAGGGTAGAACTACATAAGATGGCGTCTAGCCGGACGTGCAGATCATGTAACGAGGAGTAATAGGAGTAATCCTTATCGCCCAGGTGTTGCTCTCTCCAAACATCTCGGAGTCCCCAATTGTCCTGCCATTGGGCTCGTGTTCTCGCCAATTTATTAATCGGGGCTGTGGACCTATCCAAGGACACATCAACCACTGAGTTAAAGTCTCCCCCTAACAACATCGGAGTAGTGAGATAATCTGCAAGAGCAGAGGACAGAGTCCCTAGAAGGATGCCTGGTCTACATTGAGAGCGTAAATACTGCAGAGGGTCACCTCGCGCCCAAAGAGGAGGCCACGGACCGCAACATACCGACCCTCAGGATCCACCAGTTGGTCCAGCATCTGGAAAGGAACCCCAGCTCTAACCCAAATTAGGACCTCTCACGCGAACTTGGAGTACGTGGTGTAGAACAGTTGTCCGCGCCACCTGCGCTGCAGGGCTAGCCCCTCCGATCGGTTTAAATGTGTCTCCTGTAAGAGTGCTATCTGCGCACCTCTGTGTACTAAATAAGAGTGTATCTTATGTCTACGCTGCATGGAGTGTAATCCCCTAACATTCCAGGCTATACACTTGACATCAGGTGATGGACCTGTAACAGTGATGAGTTAGCCACCCATAGCAGCCATTCCTCCCTAGCTGCTGGGTGTGGACAACCTCATACGTACATTCAACACTTAATAGCAATAATCCGTAAAATAATCTCAATGGCAGACATGTCCCTTTAGAGAATCCAACTCCCTCTTCCCACCCAGCGTGACGCCCACCCACCCAAGAACAGGCACTAACATAGTGAATCCCATCCAAACTGCCCCAAAGATATGCCTCATGCAAAATTAAGGCACAGTAAAGGTTACCATCCGGTGGGGGTGGGATAGGGCCTAATGGGCGATTTGCTGAAATGTCTGTAACACAGTCAGAGCTCGCCCTAAACCCCCTTCCGCTACCCCACCTCCCAGGTCACTCCAAAGTCCCCTCATCCATCATCCGCATGCTGGTGAAAGGTCACGTGTCTGCACACCCGGTACCCCACCCCATCAGCACTTCAGTGGCATCGAGTCACAGAATCAGGAAACGCAGCCAAGAGCAACATCCTGCTGCAGTTCCCCAGTACTCCACATCCCCCCTCTCAGGACCCTAACAACAGATTCCCCCAGTTCAGGGCAAGAAATCCACCCCAATAAATAAAGCAAAGTGTTACTCATCCAGCAGTCCATCCGCCATCCCAGGAGTAACCGCTGGCAGCCGCTGCGCGTCCGACACATAAGTCTCCGCTTCCGACTGGCCTTTATCACTGCCAATGTCACACGCTCCTGGTGTGGTCTTCTGTAGCTCAACAGATATCGCCGACACCGCTTCCAGGGCTCCTCTGCGCTCTATAGCTTTCTGAGACAGTGATGATTTCCGCAAGCCCCTCCTGCGACGCCGCAGTCGTTGCGAACTCCGAGGTTGAGAGTCCGTCGCCAGTTCCTGCGTCCCCGGTGCTCAGCCATCCTTTCCTGCTCTGTACAGCTCCAGCCATTTCCAAGCATCCTCCGGAGAGTCATGAAAGTGGGCTTTCTCATCCATTACAATGCGCAACCTGGCTGGGAAGAACAAAGAATACTGGATTCCTTCCAGCCGCAATTCCTTCTTGACTGCTTGAAAGGACATGCGGCGTTGTTGCGTGTTGAATTAATAATCCGGGAATATGGTAACTCTGCTGTTGTCCACTTGATAAGGGCCGTCACTACGGGCCTTCCAGAGGAGCAAGTCGTGATCACGAAAATGCAGCAAGCGCGCCACCACCGGCTGTGGGGGCTGACCTTGCAAGGGTGGTTTCGCCGGCACTCGGTGCGCTCGTTCTAGGGTGTAGAATGACGATAGCCCCCTCCGGGGCCACAACGGTTTGCAGCCAATGTTCCAGATAGCTCACCATGTCCGATCCCTCAATTTTTTCTGGAAGGCCCACTACGCGGATGTTGTTGCGCCTGTTCCTGCCTTCCGCATCTTCAGCTCTCTGCTCGAGTTCCGCAATCCGGTCCAGTATCCCTGCCATAGAAGTGGACAGCACAGTCTGTGCTGGGTCTAACTTTTGGAGCGTGATCTCTGTTTGCTTTACTCGGTCCGCCAGTTTCGAATGGTCTGCGCACAGCAAACCCAATCCTGTTGTGACCTGCGCAATGTCCTGCTGCAGAGCCCCTCGGGTGTCCGTTATGGCCGCCAGTATTCTGTCTAGCTGGAGCTGTATTTCGGGTTCCCGTGAGGTATCCGGATCGTCTCGATTCTCCTGGGGCGGGGACTCAGCCCCCGAAGGCTGGAGGTCTTCTTCCTTTTTGCCGCGAGGTTTGCCCATAGCTGCTGTCGCTGGGTCCGGGCAAGTGGACACAGCAATATCTCCGTCGCCCCCTTCCAAGCCCGTGGTGACGCACTCTCCGCCTCTCCCAACGATCTTGATGTGGTCCACTCACCAGGGCGGCACTGCTCAAGAGGGGTCCCAGATCTAGCGATCTTTGAAGTAGGGCTATTTGCAGGCTCACCTACTCCCCAAGTAGTCAGTCCAGTCCACGTGGCACGCCCGTGCCCCAGCAAGAGGCCCCTTGCTCAGCGTTTCGGGCAAAAGCCACCCCTATGCACCCCGGAGTCCCAGGCGCGCATTTGGGGTGGGGGAGAGAGAGGATGGAGTATATCCAAGTCCTGGTTTGCTCTTTACCGTGTCGTCGGTGCGCCCCCCTGAGTATCTCCAGACCAACCATTAGTCTCTCCGTACTTAGTGCAGGGGAGGGCGGGGTTTCGGGGAAGCCGCCCAACGTGGTCCTCAGAGCTCATCCCCAAGGGGGTCCCCCCCAGTCAATGCCATCGTGCCTTCGCTGCCCTCACGTTATTCTTATGTAGCACCAGTGGTAGGAGGGGCGGGGGTGGGGTCAATCGTGCCCCCCGGGAGCGTCCCCAATCGCACTGCCTCGCCCGATCACTTTAGGTTTGGAGCTGGGGAGATCCCCGCCAGGGCACACGTCCAGCGCGCTATTCACCATGTGTGGCAATGTCCGTGGTCTTTGTAATCTCCACAGCCCCGCCCAGCTGGTGCGAGACGGGGCCGGGGCCGGCGGCAGAGGACTCCCCACCAGTCTCCTGGGCCCATCGTCGGCGGTTCAGCGCAATCTGCGGGACGCCCCCTCTAGGTAGTGGCAGCGCGTACCATGGGCCCCGATCACTGGGGCATATGTTAGGAGCAACTCCCCTCACCCACCTCTAGCGTCCAAACACCAAGGCTGCGTCAACAGGCTCCGGTTACAAGCTTCGGCTGATGTGGGGCACCGCGCTCAGCCAGCGCGGAAGGGCCGCCTCAAGCGTGCGATTCTGTTCCCCGCCTTCACTCCACCAGGGCCAGGAAGCGCAGCTGGGCGTCCGATCGGCAGGCCGCGGCTTGCTGTATAATCCGCCAATGGTGCTGGGCGACGTGATCAGCCCGCGCTCCGCGGGACGGGCCATTGCAGTTCCTCCTCTCGGGATTCAAACCCCACTCGGCGGCACTGTTACAGGATGCCCTCCAGGCTCCAAGGTATAATCGCTCAATCTTCCAACGGGGCCGCTCAGCACCAGGCCCGGTCGGAAGTGGGGAGAGCAGTCGGCGCCATCTTGTTTCCTTCGGCCGCCAGCGCCTTCGCTCTGTTTCACCGCGATCAGAGCCCGCTCCCGCTCCTTGCTGGCCAGCCCGCTGCGCCTCCTCCGCCTAGCTGGATTCGCACGGCCCCAGGTCGATCCGGGGGACCTAAGAGGTATCTAAAACAGGAGAATTATGGGGTAATGGGCGAGGAGCACAGTGCTCATACAGCAGTCCCCATCGGCTCTCAAGCCACGCCCCCGTGGGAACCGGCAGGCATGGTGACTACAGTAGGAGCAGTGCTGGTCTGAGTGCAGTGTGGGAGTTTTCTGTGTTCTCCTCCATTCACCCTTCTCATTCAGCCTGGCCTGAGGTCTGCCGTGCTTTTCTCTGGTCAGCTGGGGGGGCATATCTTGGTTGCCGAAGAGACCAAGACTACTTGGCAACCGGCTAATTGACTACTTCTTCCTGAAGCCTGCGTGCAAGGTAACTGACCTGAGGTCTGGCAGCAGTGTGGCAGAGGACTGCTCTATGGGGGAGTGTATTCCAGCAGTTTCTTTTTCTCATGGTTTTTCTTACCGCATAGAGGTTTTCTACTGGAAAATGCATTTCCATTTGGCATTAGACTGGCTTGGCATGTTGTGTTGCATTTTTACAGGTTGATCTGTTTCGGAGGACATTTTTCTTGAGAGGGGCTTTTTAGGTCCTGTTTGTTTTTAGGGTATCAAGGCTTTATGCTACTGAAGTTGTTGCAATGGAGAAGCTTGGTGCTAAGAGGAGAAAATCACAGTCCCCTGATTCAGAAGAGGGGAGTGATTATCATCAGTACTCTGTTGCCAGAATACCCTTACATATAAAGCTGCAAGCCCACATCTACCCGGCCTTGAAAGCCCTGCTTTGGTTACCGATTGCCAGAAGATCCATGTTCAAGCAGCTTTGTATTACCCAAAAAGCGATACATAGAACAGGACCGCTCTTCATCAGGAATAAAATCACCAAATACGTTCAGCAAAGGATCCTCTGCTCTAAAGTGGCACCTTGCCTCAAAATGCCAACATACAAGGAAAAAAACATGGGTGGCACATCATTTTCTGTTTAAGCAGCCAAACAATGGAACTCTTAACCCCCGAACATAAGAGCCACGGAGACACCTTATTTTCAGAAAATTACTCAAGAATTGGCTCTACCCTACATAGCCACAATACACAAACATAAATATACAGCTTACCTGTAATGATGAGGGTTCCATTCATAAAGGTGAAGTAGTAGACGTAGCAGAGTAGTGTCTTTGTAAGTTAATTATTAAGTCCATAATATCAGTGGTAGCAGCCCCACCAGGAGCAGCCTCCCTGCTGCTCAGCCAAACTTCCACTGTCAACACTCACACCAGGCACCCAAGCATTCCACTCATGTCCATCTCACTAACATTCGAAACAGAACACTCACACTGGCTGAGCAGCTAGGAACCAGGTATGAAGGGAATATCATGAACACAACACGAAGATGGAATTGGCTGTTCCCCACGTAACCACCATACGCAAACATATGTTGCTAATCCCTCTGTATACAAGCATCATTTGAACTACAGATATGTACCTGCATATGTAATGAAATCCAGTATTTGTAAAGCGCACAATTACACAATTGATACCCGAGGGTATCAAGGTGCTGGGGGCCGTCAGGAAGATTAAGCGAGCTATTGCCCAGAGTGACATGATGCTGGGCTAACCTGCCGCTTGCACAGGGGATTGAACCGTGAACCCTGTGGTCCAAAGTCAGGCACCCTGGCCGCTGCGCCACACCTCTTCCACTTGTATATTGCTTTGTATAAACGAGTATAATACATGTATAATAATTATGTTCTAAAAATATAGATATTCGTTAGTTCTGCTTATAAATGAACATATTACTTATGGTTACATTATTCTGTGTTTTTAGCATGTATATAATTGACTGCATAAATAAGAATGTTTTTAAATCATAACTATCTACAATTGCTTCACTATTGAATTACACAAAATAAAAACAACAACAAATTATTTGAATGTACACGTGAAAGCCGTAGCTTTGAAATGCTGCTTTAATCTACATATATTATCTTCCTTATGCATATATATAACTTCCATGTACTTATGTATCGATATATTTATTACTTTTCTTCTAATTCAGCATATGCAATTCACTACTCTATTTTTCACCCTATACTGCTCCTAATATATCTTCTACCTCAAGTCTGACTCATCTCAGTCCTTATTCAAATACTCTTTCCAGTGCACTACACTATTTCTCACCCTATACCTCTATCAATATATGCTCTACCTCCACACTCTCATTAATCCCAAACCCCATATGACTACTATGACCCCCAAAATAACCCTTTTCTAGAATCGTCCCTCCTCTACCCTTCCTTGCATCTTCTCATATCTCTTTTACTATTCAGATCCAAACAAGCCTCTGTAAACCCTTCCCTCTGACTCTTCCCCCTCCACCTCCCCTTTACTCACCCCAAACCCCCTCTTACTGCTATAAATGCCCCTCAAAAAATTCTAGACCCTTCCATCTTTTATCCCTCCACTATTCCTTTTCAATCCTAATAGCAGACTAACATGTCCACAACTCAAATTATTTGCATATTTTCCTAGATAATTCCCACTAATCCTGTTTGGGTTCCAGAGTAGCTTGCTACTGGCCAAAAAAAGCACTTCAACACCGCATCGGCAGGGGGAGCAAGCGTTATGTGAATGCAAACTTTTTCTCTCTACTATCCCTCCAATATCCTTCTTAATCCAAATAAGTGGCTAACATATCCACCACTCAAATTACTTTTAGATTTTCACTATACAAACTCACCATTAATCCTTTATGGGTTTTAGAGTAGGGTGCTACTCACCAAAAAGCGCTTCAACACCTCCTCAGGGATAGCAAGCGCTATAAAAATGCAAACGTTTTTCCTCTTCTATTCCTCCACTATCCGTCTCAATCCAAATAACTGCCTAACATATCCAACACTCAAATTACTTTTATATTTCACTATACTAATTCACCACTAATCCTTTATGGGTTCCGAAGTAGCGTTCTACTCGCCGAAAAAGCGCTTCAATGCCTCGTCAGGGGTAATAAGTGCTATATAAATGCAAGTACGATACAATACAATATAATGATGTGCCAACAATGTCCCTGTCAGCCTTGGCAGTACAAGCCATGATTGATGCTGAGGTCGCCAAAACGTTGGGCTCCAAATGTAAGGCGAAGCGTACTTTTGCCATGCTGGATGATGATGAGGATTATGAATTATCTGATGTTTCTGAGCCAAAGCGACATATGGTACATGGTGGAAAATTCATATCCAGTGAGGAAATGGTGGACATTCTGTCAGATATCAGAGATAATCTAGGCATGACACCGCCTCCGATAGAGGTGGATGTTGAGAATTTTGCTAAACCTGCGGGGATAGCTTTGCCATCTCACCCCATGATTAAGGAGGCAATTTTCAGGTCCTGAGGAGAGCATGAACATAGCCAGATTCCCCTTTTCTTCACAAATACAATGCTTTGGTTGGAGGAAGGGGGTATGCTGTTGCCACATTCTGTGAAGGTTAATTCTATCCTGGCCGCTCACACTGGTCGTTCTTCTTCAAACCCAGATGACTGTTTTCCTTCTGGTCACGTGGACTGTACAGTGAATGGCGGACTTAAGAAGTTTTTCACTGCCTCTAATCTGACGCTCAGAGCAGCATCACATGGGGCATTAACAGCCCAGTCCTTGGTGTAGGATTTTGAGTTCCTGGCAGGGGCCATGCAAGAGAGTTCCAGTGTGACATATTGTTAGACCTGGCATTTTTTGGCATGTTTCCCCTGTCTTTTTTCTATCTCACCTCCTGGTTTTTACTCTGTTTTTGCTGGGGCAGGACCTCTGTGCAATTTCTCACTACTGTACAGTGTTAACCTGCAAGTACTCCTACTGTAAATTATGCTATGGATTAGTGTTTCCAGGATTGGCATATTTGATTTACTGGTAAGTCCCTAATAACCAACACTGAGAGTGCCAAGGCCTTTAAATCAAATGCTACTAGTGGGTCTTCAGCACTTATTGTGCTACCCACAGAAGCCGCCCGATAAAGGTATCTCAGACCTGCCCCTGCAGTGTCTGTGAGGTGTTTTGACTGACATGTCGACTTGGCAAGTTCACCTACTTGCCAAGCACTACCCTTCCATTTTATGACATGTAAGTCACTCCTAAGATAGACCCGAGGTACCCCTATGGGCAGGATGCAGTGTGTATGAAACATAGGGCATGTACTGGTGTGTGTGTGACATGTCCTGATAGTGAAATAAAGTGTATTTTGTTTTTCACTATTGAAAGGCTATCTGTCCCACAGGATAGAATGGGAGATACTTTGTAACATTTTACAAGTAGAACTTCCCATTGGAACAAGATCGAGAAATGGAGTTTAGTATGCCTGAACGCAGAATGTAAAAATCCATCTTTTAGTGAAGATGATCTTTGTGCTGTGTGTTTCAAAATACCACTTTTAGAAAGTGGGTATTTTCTTGCTTGACCGTCCTGTGTGCCTCCACTGGGTTGTGGATTGACTGTCTTGCTTTGGAGTGACAGATGCTGGGGATGTGCATTCTCTTTAGACAGCGACTGGGAGGTTGAGGTGTGTCCTGCCTCTCCTGGATGAGCCAGGGCTGGGCTGAACAGACATGGGCAGCATTTAAAGAAGTGGGAAAAGTTTTTCTTATATTTGAATGGGCCTGGTCAGCCATGAACAATGCCGTCTCCACCTCCTGCCAGGAAGCTGGGCCAGAGAGGACAGAACTGGTTTCCTGGACTCCTCCCTCTCCATGACCAGACAAGTCAACGCCGTCTCCGCATCCTGCTTTAACATCCTGCGCATGCTACGGAAGATCTTCCGGTGGATCCCCACCGAGACCAGGAAGACGGTCACCCAGGTCCTCGTCACCAGCCGACTGGACTACGGCAACGCCCTCTACGCCGGAACCACCGCCAAGCTCCAGAAGAGACTCCAGCGGATCCAGAACGCCTCAGCCAGACTGATCCTCGACATCCCCCGACGCAGCCACATCTCAGGACATCTAAGAGACCTGCACTGGCTCCCCGTCAACAAGAGAATCACCTTCCGTCTCCTCACCCACGCACACAAAGCCCTACACGACCAAGGCCCGAGCTACCTCAACAACCGCCTCAACTTCTACGCCCCCAAACGCCACCTCCGATCGACCAACCACGCCCTCGCCGCCGTCCCCCGCATCCGAAGAGCGACAACAGGAGGAAGGTCCTTCTCCTACCTGGCCGCCAAGACCTGGAACTCCCTCCCGACCGACCTGCGCCTGACCCAAGACCACCTCTCCTTCAGGAAGAAGCTCAAGACCTGGCTGTTCGAGCAGTAGCAGCGCCCCACCCCCCCCCCCCCAAGCGCCTTGAGACCCTCCGGGTAAGTAGTGCGCTCTACAAATGTCTTTGATTGATTGATTGATTGATTGACTGAGCACAGACACTCTCTGTCACAAGACAACAAAGGGAAATGTGGTATGAATATTGGGGATCCGACCCTAGGATTTTAGAACTCTTTTGGTCTCAGAAACCTGCAAAGAAGAAGAGCTGGAGTAGCTGTGAGGAGGAACTAACACTTTGCTGTGTGCTTTGCTGTGTTGGCCTGCAGTACCTACTTCTGTCTTCGGCAGAGAAAGGGCTGGACAGAACTTTCTGCAACTTCTTTGTTTGAGTTTCTCCAAGGGCTTGCCACCTATTCAAGAAGTCTAAGGAACAGCAAAGCTTCACCTTCCTCTGGGTACTGCCTCTGGGACCACGTGTCTCAGTTGCCACAGAAGGAAACTGCAACCCTACGCCATCACCAAGACCGCTGATGGTTCAGTGAGCTGAATGCACCGCCCTTGATCTCACGACTACCGCTGCTGCCACTGAGCCGCTTCTCGCACAGCGACCTGTGGACACTGCACTCCACTTGCCTCACTTCACTCTGCTGTCCTGGTCTCACTGACAACGTCGTTGTCAACTGACATTATCACTGTGGTCTGCACCATGGTCTGGGGGCACCGCTCGTAAGTGACACAAAGCACTGCCCTGTCTCACACCACAGCCGTGGCTCACCAATGCCAGCCCCATCAACCGCTGATCTTGTACTGTGACAGTCAGCACCGGTACGAGCACTGCCCACTTCACTCCACAGCCCTGGTGTCACTGACTCTGCTGGAGGACCGCCAACGAGCCTCTACCTGCACCACGACCTTAGTGTACAGCACACCACACCACTCCACTTCAAATCTCAGCATCGATGACCGCCACCGCCAGCCCACACCGCCTCGGTCGGCTGGAACCAAAGGTACTGTTTACAAGTCTTCTGACACGTACGCCAGTCCACACTGACGCGGTCCACCGAAACCTTTGGATTTGGCTGTTTTCAGCACCGCAGCAGCACAAGATGGAGCTTCCAACTTCAAGTAACTGAATTTTTATGGTTGTTCTTGCAAAGCGCATATTTTAATTATCGTATGTAAGATTTTTTAAGTTATTTTGGTCTTGTTTTGCACAGATAAATATTTGATATTTTTCTAACTGGTGTGGTGTCCTTTTGTAGTGTTTGCACTGTATTACTTTATGTTATGTGAAAATGTTTCATGTGTCAAAGGCAATGTGTAAAGTATTTGAATTTAAAACACACAGTAGTACAGTGACAACATCACAGATGGACACCACATAAGTTTAGAAACATAAATTATCTATATCTAAACTCAACAAGACCAAAACGACAAAAATCCAACATACAGGTAATGAGATATGACTTAAAAACAGTTATTGCAAAAATAAGGTTGTAGACAATAAATAGCTCCAACAGGGGCCATTACGACGCCATGACAACAATAAATCCAAAGTACGGCACCAACCATAAGGAGCGCGGCGTCGGGCACGGAGTCATATGGACCCCCAACAAACAGTACAGAGGAAACAAAGTCTATGACGAGGCATGGTGTCGTGTAGATGAGGCATCGGTACCGAGGTCGAAGCCGGCTTCTTGGCTGCCACAAGGGAGGTGACGTGTTGTGTCCGCAAGAGGCGACGTGTCGAGTCCAGGACAGGGGCAGATGGTTACATTAGCAACAAGGCATCGGTTTTGGTGACGATGCGAAGTCGGGGTAGTACTTTGCCTCAATTTCTCCAGCTCTTCTCCTTGGCAATGCTCCCTCCTCATTCCAGAAGTAGTCTAAAGTTCTGGGGTTGTAGGTCTAATACTTATACCCCAAAATGGCTTTGTTCTCTTTGTGCAAGAGCTTCTGAGCACAGTCCCAACCACTTCTGTCCTCACTGGTGCAGTATGACCACAGGGGGTGGAGACAGCATTGTGCAAGGGAGACAGGCCCTATTCAGGTGCAAGGAAATCTTCTTCCACCACTCTAAATTCAGCTAAGCCCCATTTAGCTCAGCTCTGAGTCATCCAGGAAGGGCCAGCCGCACATCAACCCCCCCATGGCTGTCGACAGTGAATGCACATCCCCAGCCCCTGTCACTTCAAAACCAGACAGTCAATAAACAGACAGGAAGAGGCACACACAATGGTTAAAACAAGAAAATGCCTACTTTCTAGAAGTGAATGTGGGGGAGATGAGATGCACACCCTTATTATCCAATTTCTGCAGTAGTATCAACCAAGATTTAACTTTCAGCCAATTTTGGCGTGCAAAACTTTCAACGCGCTTTGTCTCGTTGCGCTGCAACTATAACTAATTCACGAGGGGAACCGTTTTGGGTTCCACAAAGCTGTACAGACCTTTGAAGCTTGAATCAAATTAATTAAATTCATATATTTGTCCATCCTTATTTGCTAGTTTATCCAATCGTTTTTTCTGACTTTTCTTCACAGTTCAATTCATTTTATTCAATTTGTTTTGACATCCATTTCCAACAAACCCAAGAACATGGAGTGAATTTCATGCCATAATTTATTTTCAACAAGCCCAATGCATTTCGGGAAATATCACTCCCTCCGTCAGGGGCATCATGGCATACTCATGAATTTTACAACATCAAAAAGTCGCTTGCCGCATGCCTCTATTCATTTAAAAACAGTGCCTTCTTCTTTCCATTGCATGACATACCCTCGCATGCTTCTTTCATATTATTTACTTGTAACCATAATTTGAATGACACTTGAAGGGACTTATCGAGGAAGAGGCCTGACCTCTATGTATGTATATTATAAATTATTTTTTTGTTAAAAACATTGTACTTGTAAATAATATGAAAGAAGCATGCGAGGGTATGTCATGCAATGGAAAGAAGAAGGCACTGTTTTTAAATGAATAGAGGCATGCGGCAAGCGACTTTTTGATGTTGTAAAATTCATGAGTATGCCATGTTGCCCCTGACGAAGGGAGTGATATTTCCCGAAATGCATTGGGCTTGTTGAAAATAAATTATGCATGAAATTCATCCCATGTTCTTGAGTTTGTTGGAAATGGATGTCAAAACGAATTGAATAAAATGAATTGAACTGTGAAGAAAAGTCAGAAAAAACGATTGGATAAACTAGCAAATAAGGATGGACAAATATATGAATTTAATTCATTTGATTCAAGCTTCAAAGGGCTGTGCAGCTTTGTGGAACCCAAAACGGTTCCCCTCGTGAATTACTTTCTAGAAGTGGTATTTTCAAACACACAATTTGAAAACTATTTTTTCTAAAAGATGTGTTAATAAATTCTGCGTTCAGAGAGCCTAAACGTTATTACTCAATCGTGTCCCAATGGAAAGTTATATTTATAAGATGTTATAAATAAACTCCAATTCTATCCTGTGGGGGAAGATAGCCTTTCAAAAGTGAAAAACGAAATTGGCAGTATTTCACTATCAGGACATCTCACACACACACCAGTGCATGTCCTACCTTTCACATACACAGCACTCTGCCCAGAAGGGTGCCTTGGGCATACCATACTGGTGCCTTAAATGTAGAAAAAGGGAAGGTTAGGGCCCGGCAAGTGGGTGCACTTGCCAAGTTGACATGGCAGTTAAACACTGCACACAGGCAATGCAGTGACAGTCCTGAGTTACCTTTTCAGAGCTACTCATGTGGGTGGCACAATCAGTGCTGCAGGCCCACTCGTAGCATTTGATTTACAGGCCCTGGCATACTCCACAACATTTTACTAGGGGCTTACCAGTAAATCAAATATGCCAATCAGGGATAATCAATCATGATAACAATTTACACAGAGAGCATATGCACTTTAGCACTGATTAGCAATAGTAAAAGTGCCCAGAGTCCTATAGCCAACAACAACAGGTCAGGAAAAAAATAGGAGTAAGAAGCAAACATTTTGGGGATAACCCTGCAAAAAAGGCAAAGTCTAACAATCCCCTTATCCTGACTAGGAAGAAGGGTTCCTACATGGACAGGGTAACAACCTGCCAACTAGAGACCCCATTTCTAACACATTTGGAATAGCAAGCTAGGTTCCTGGTTGATGTGTCAGCACATATAATCAAGGTGGCTTCTGTGGCTTTCTCATCAGATATCAGGGCTAGATATAACCTCTGGTTGCAGGATTCAAAGGCAGATTTGATGGAGAAATCTGCTTTGCTTAAATTGCCATTTGAGGGGGCAATTTGCTTAGTGACCATTTTGATGGTCTGAACTGAAAATCATTTAAGGATAAGATGCACACCTGGGGGCATATGTATGAAACAAATTTTTAGTTGCAAACATTGCGAATCACAAAAAAGCAGCGTTTGCAACTAAAAATTCGCAAAACTCGATGTTTGAGCAAAATCGCATCGCAATATTAAGGAATCGCAAAATTTGCAATTCCTTAATTTTGCGATAGCATTTAAGGAATCGCAAATTGCGGTTCCTTAAATGCTATGCAACAAGCACCCAAGTACTGCGATTTCTCCTTAAGAAATCACAAATTACCACCAACTTCAAATTGGTGGTAATTTGCGATTTCTTTCAAAAATGCACTTTTCGGCATTTTTCAAGGTGCCATGTGGCGCACATACATGCCCAGGTACATTTCAGGAATGCATCAGGGTGTCCTTATGACACCCTTGCACCCTTAAAATTATTCTCTATTTGCGATTTATTCTCAATTTGTGATTCTCAAATTGCGAATCACAAATTGAGAATGACTTCCCATTCAGGACCTCCTGGCATAAGAATGAATGGGGAGGTATTCCTTAAGTGCGATTTCACAATTTGCTATTCGCAATTAAGGAATATTAAGAAATCACAAAAAAATGTGATTTTTTTAATACATCCCGTTTTTGCAATTCTCAAATAGCGATTCTCAAAAAATCGCTATTTGAGAATCGCAAAAACGGATTATCATACATATGCCCCATGGTCACATATATCCTCTTCCAACATATCATCTAAGAATTGGAATTGCTCAGATGCCAAGGATTTTCCTCATAAGGACAACTAATCTTACTTGTTTCAGAGGCAGAGGTTTTAGCTTAGGAGAGGCAAGCAGCAGGATGTTCTCTTCAAGGTGGGCCCTCAAGTCAGAGTTGCTGACTTTTGCAGTACAGTGGGCATATAACCTGGAGGTGGACGGTTGACAGTGTTTCTTCCAACATGGGTGCTTTTCATCTCAGACAAGTGGGTGAGGAGCATTGTGCAGCATGGCCATACTATCGTCTTCACATCTCCTCCTCCTGATACTGGTTTCATACCTGTTCCCATTTCTAAGAGTCTTGTGAAAAAAGGAAGCCTTGCTGGCTGGGATCTCAGCTTAGCTGGGAAAGTTTGCAATCATCCAAGTGGCACTAGGCCAGGTCGGCCAGGCGGTTTACTCTATCCTCTTCTCACCCTATACCTCTAACAACACATCCTCTATATCCACACTCTCATTCATCCCAAACCCCATACCACTACTGTGATCCCCAAAATAACCTGTGATTCTGGGCAAATCACTTAATCTTCACATGCCTAAAAAAAAAAAAATGAATGTGTTCATCTGTACCAATACTGGTGCATATGTAAAGCGCTCTGATACCCAATGTCTCGGGTCTAGTTCGCGCTAAATAAAACTCTAAAAAAAACCTGGTGCAGAAAGTGTCAGGGGAGTCTCAGCCTGTGTTCAATCTAAAATACTTCAACAAATGGGTGGCTTATATGCCATTCAAGATGCTGTCCTTACAGCAGGTCATTCATTTGGTGTCTTCTGGAGACTTCATTGCAACGATCTTCAGGATGCGTATTTCGAAATTCCTGTTCACCCAAGTTATCAGAGGTTTCTAAGGTTTGCTGTGGGGTCACAGCATTTCCAGTTCCAGGTTCTTCCGTTCTGATTGAAGTTCACTCCTCAAGTGTTTGTCAAAGTCTTGGCACTCCTGATGGCTCTTCTGCATCTGCAGAGGATTTCCCTCTTCCCTTATCTAGACGATTGTTTAGTCTTTCCCCTGACCTGTTCATGTTAAGAAAGTGCTGGGTCTTGGATTCTTAGGAAATTCAAAGAAGTCGCAGCTGACTCTGACTCAGGTTCATGTTTTCATTGGGGCCCGGTTCCAGAGAGATCTGGGCATTGTGACATTGCCAAACTCAAGGGTGTTAAAGATTCTTTCACATCTGGAAGATCTGTTGTCAGCACTTGTTCAGGCAGTCGTGCTCTCAATAAAGGTGCAAGGGGATCTGGCAGCACAGTGTTCTTGGTGCCCTGTGCTTGGTGGGACCTCAATGTCCTCATGAGGTTCATTCTGAGTTCCGAATGTACAGGATTGTCATGTTTTTTGACTGTGACAGAGGTGATCCGGAGGGAGCTGAGCTGGCGGCTGGTGCCTTCCAACATCCTAAAGGAGGTTTCCTTGTTCCCTCCAGACCAAGTAATCATCGCAATGGATACCAGCGAGAGTAGTTGGTTGGCCTAGTTGTGGGCTCTCCAGGTCAGGGGCCTGTGGAAAATCTTCCAGAGAGCTCAATCTTCCAACTGGAGGGAATTGGGAGTGATTTGTATGGCCCTCCTTTACTTTTCCCCTTGTCTGAGGGGCAAGGTCATCATCATTCAGACAGACAACATCACTGCCAAGTCCTATGTCAGTCGACAGGGGTGGACCAGATCTTTGTCTTTATCTTCAAATGTGGATCAGATGTATCAGAGGGCATGGTCAACTCTGGGGTTTCTCAGGATCATCTTTATTCAGGGAGTTCTGAACTGTCAGGCCATTCGCCTGAGCAGGGAGATTCGGTCCTCTCAGTACTTCTGTATTTCTCCCAAGGTGTTTATCAGGATGTGTCAATTGTGGTGATACCCCCCCAAGTGGATTTGTTTGCAAGCCGTTGCAATGCCCTTCTTCCCTATTTTTTTCCAGGAGATGGGAGGAATCAGCCTCGGGGTGGCTGTCATGTTAAGTCCTTGGCCAGGGGGCCTGATGTTTGCTTTCCCTCTGTTTACTTTGATCCAAAGGTTTTTAATTTCAGTACAGAGGGGGGGGTTTAGGTTGTTCTGGTGGCTCTGCCATGGCCCCACTCTGTCAGGTTTCCTCTACTGATGGAGGGGAAGTTGGGTCTGCAGTGGAAGCTTCCATTGGTCCCATCCCCCCTGAAGTTCCCAAGTCTCCAGGTACAGTCGTAGGTGAAACTCAAGCTGACAGCTTGGATATTGAATGATGGGGGTAGATGTTGCAGGGTCTCTCAACTACTGTTTCTTCTTCTCTGCAGGCTTTCAGAAGGTAGTCTACCAGGTCTTCCTATGCTCAACATTAGAAGATGTTTCAGGCTATGTGTGATCTGAAGAGTTTGGCCCCACTCTCTGTTTCTCTTCCTCAGGTCCTGGAGTTTCTCCAGGATAGTTTTCAGGTGGGTCTCAACTCTACCACTCTTTTTTGTGTTGCATTTCTGAAGTTTGGGAACCAAGGCATTATAAACAAGGTAGCATACAGTAATTCAGTAATACAATAATCCAAGTTAAGGGAGTGTAAGATGGGTGGGGAAAGGATAGGGGTAAGTGGTAGAGAGCAGTACTTTGCTGTCATACATCAACCTCTTCGGTCTCTATGCTACTTCATTGGTAATAGGCCAGACAATGTTCTGTACTCCTGTCATGGCCTTGTTTGTTGTATGCTGTGTCCATTGTCAAGACAATCCCGTTCTTTGTAGTCTATACTGAGACAAGCAACAAGGCAGTTGGATGGACGTCATACCTGATACTTGGTACTTCAAGGAGGTAAGGTTGGATATGGGGGACCTGCATGCTATGTTGCGTCTGGAAGATTATTGGTTAGGGTGAATGCTACCTCCAGCGGGATATGTCGGGGGGAGGGGGTGCACCTGTTGCTGTTGGGGAGAGGGGATGACTATATGTTAGAACTATACCTATCAGCACTCTGGGCTGGAAAAACAGCTGTACCACCTCGTGGAGCATCAGAGGGAGAGGGGAATGACAGGTGCGCCTCCTGCAGTTGGGGTAAATAATGCTCTATATTGCCACCTTTGTCAGTTCCAAGTATCATGCAAGAAGGGTGTCTATTTCTGAACGAATGTTTCCACTCTGTCCTGGACGTTGTATATGGTGCGTTTGTGAGTTGATGCCTGAAAGGTCACCACCAGCCATTCCTTGTGTGTAGGGAGTGGAGGCGAATGCCAGTGACGGAGAATGAATACTTTCGCTGTTGCCAGTGCCGTGTGTAAGAGGTGGAGCCAAGTACTGGGGAAGTCCAAGGATGCCCCTGGATCATGCAGGAGGATCAGAACACAGGAATGGGGGAGTTGCACCTGCAGAGTTTCACCCAGTGTAGCCCCCACTGCCTCCTAAGAGGGGCGTATCGAGGACCTGTCACTTATGACGTGCGTGATGTCACAGAACGAGTTCAAGCAGGGCCAGCACTTAGCATTGGGCAACAGGCATGCCACATGTAGCTTCCTTGGTGTTCAGTGCTAGTCATGCAACGATTTGAAAAGACAGGATTTTATAAGGCCTGGGCAGAGTTCGCAGAGCTCCTCTATGTAGAACTCTGCAAAGTGAACAAAAATTCTGCTGCGCTACACTAACTTCTGCAAGTGGCGGAGTTTATTTGGTCATGCCGTTCACATTGATTTTCAGAACCGAGTGTTTGTCTCTCACTGTAAAATCATTGTGAACTGCACCATGTGCAGCACAAGAGGGCACTGCTTCTTTTCTTGCCGCTCAAGTAGATTTTCGACCCGAGTGGCAGCTTTCTCAATGCAAACGGAAGGTCTCTCAAAGCGAGTGGTCACAGCCATCCGCGACCGCCGCTTTGATAAATCTGACCACCCGCATTGAGAAATCTTGCTGGGAGGTGGATTTTCCTTGCTCGCGATCAACAACTTGACTTGCGTGTTTCCGAACTCCGCATGCTCGTTGGAGCATGGAGTGCGGAAAACTCAGCAAACTCCGTGAACGGAGTGGTGTTCACTGCCCAGGCCTAAACTTTTAAGCATGCCTCTCTTGCCCTCCCTTCCAACACTACTATGAGGTCCGCTCATTCCTCCTCCTTAAACTGTGTCTGCAGACGATTTTTCCATTTGACTCTGTGGTTGTTGAAGAGAGGGGGGAAAAATGTGACAGTTCTACACTCCATTTAGCCCCACATCCATAAATAGGAGAGTATTGGTGATGCCTGTAGGATCCATGGTAACGATCCCTGTCTGTGACTGAGACAGTGTTGGAGTTGAGCATCTCACGACTTCTGTTGGGGTGTTAGGTCATATTCCGTGCAGAATAATTTGAAAGGCTAGAGGGTCACCTCGGCGATGAGCTGGTCAAGGTTATGTATGCCTGCCTCTTTCCACTGCTCCTAAGGACCTCTCCACCAATTCTTAGGCAGGTGTAGCCCCCAAGGGGTTCATGCACATGTAGAAGGGGGTCCACTTTTAGCAGGCGGTCCCCTCCACTCCAGGATTTAATATTGGCCTGTATCACTGGGCTGGCTGGGGGCATCCGAAGCTTCTCCCTCCTCTACAGGGATGTGACATATTAAACGTTCAACCCCTACCCATTGCAGCTCGTCTGGCACCCCAAAGAAGCAAGTAGGCCAGTTGAGAGAGGTGGAGGGCCAGTACATAGTGTTCTACTGACAGCAAGTCCAGTCCTCCATGTGAGCGGCGTGCCAGGAGTTTGGTGGCGTAGGCCAGTCGGTGTGGAAAGACCCCCAGACAAAAGAATAAATCCCTACATCCTTGGCACACAGTGTGGACAGTGGGATCAGGAGAGGCATGATACCATGGGCACATGTAAATCTCACGAGTGTAACTATCCGCACTGATGGAACTCTCCCCCACATGGATAAGTGGCGGTGGGAACACTTTTCAAACTCCAGCTTGAAACGAGCTATGGGGGGATCCAGGTTGTCTGCCACCATATATTTCAGGCCCACGTAGACCAGAATCCCAATGAATTTGAGACGCGCTGGTGTCCATTGGAAGGAATAGCCAGGGATTGCGCCCTCGTAGTCACCTGCGATACTGGTATTGCTTCACTCTTGTCCCAATTTCCCTAATACCATGACAGATCCACTAAGCCATCTATGATATCCAACTGGGCCAGAAGTGAGCGCTGAAGGTCCGTGAGGGTGAGAAGTATGTAATCCCCATACAGTTATACCCCTCTGGCAAAGATATGCAAGGAGCTGTGATTGGCGGATGGTGGCTGCGAGGGCTACATGGTCAACAAGAACAGCAGGGGTCACAGCAGGCAGCCCTGTCGTGTGGCCCTCCGGATCAGTAAAGGGTCTGACAGGAAGCTACCGCAGTTGACCTGTGCATTGGGACAGTCATACAACCATGCGGATCTTGGCACTTAGGTTTTCACAGAGACTGAATCTTTTTAGGGCCGCAAAGAGGTATCCCCACTATATCCGATCGAACACCTTCTCGGCGTTGAGGCAGAGGACAAATGCTTCCATATGGCATGGGACAGGGTACATAAGTGTTTCCTGGAGGAGCAACCAGGAACAAACCTCTACCCGTGTGTGGTGTATAAGCTGGCAAGGTTTTTTATGTCACCGTTGAGCAGGGAAATTGGCTGGTAGCTGCCACGTTGGAGGGGTGTCCCTTTCTCGCTTGGGGAGTACCCCTATCATCGCTCTGTTAGATATGGGGCCTCTTGGAAGTGGCATGTAGAAAGTCAACCACCTCCCCTCCCGCCCGCCTGTAGAACTCCATGGGGAAGCTGTCCTCCCTCGGGGCCTTATGGTAGGGGAGTCTGGTTATGACCCATGCTATCTCAATCTTGCTGCTTTCCCTGAAAAGTAAGGCCTTTCCTTTCTTATTCAGGCTTACAAGGTGCACATCTCCATGCGGATAGCACTAGCTGTTGTCTCTGGAGTATGAAGCATTCAATAGATGGATGCAAATTCATTGACGATGTCTTGTGGGCAGATGAGGACCTCCCCACCTGGAAAGTGAATGGCGGGTATGGCCAGTGCTGCCTTCTGTTGGCAGAGCTGGGCAGACAGGAGGCAACCCGACTTTTTGCCCTGCTCGTAGTGGTGGCCCTTTAGTCTCTGTAACACATATTCTGCTTTGGATGTATATAGCGTGTTGTGGTCCATGCAGGCATTTTCCAGTCTGCAGCGTGCCACGGGGGACGGCTTTGTGGTATAGAGGCACGTGAGGTTTGTGATATCTGTTTCCAGTTCCCTTTGATGTGTCACTCTCTTTGGATTTGCAAGAGCTGCGTCTCTCATAAGATGTACATGGATGGTCGCCTTTGCGGCTGCCCAGTCCTATTAGAAGAGACCGATCCTTTGTTGTCGACGAGATATGTGGAAATGTGTGCGTAATTGGGGCCTCATTTGCAATATTTTGATGTATGGTGCTGCGGGTGTGAAAATAAAAGGACAGGAATGCACCACATTTATAAGATACAGCACATTCTTGTCCTTCTCCCCTGCACTGGTGCACAAACAGCAGCAGTGCACCCGCTCAGACACTCTTGTGTCATTTTGCAAGGGGGTCTGCACTGAAGGGATGATTGTTTTTGTGTAGGAAGGGATACCTTCATGCACAAAAATAATCATTAAAGGCATGTTTCTCTTTCTATGCATGTAGCAGAATGCAGCATGCATAGAAAGAGGAAAAAATGAGGAGAAAGAAAAGTATTTCTCCTCGTTGTGCCTCCTTACGCCTACCCTAGGGAGGCATAGGATTCTGACGTATACCCAGGTTTACAAAATGTGAATCTCGGAATGCGTCAAGTTTCATGGATGTTGCTTGGGAACACCCACAGCAACACCCATGGGACACCCCTTTCACGCAGATTGATGCGTGAAAGGGAAACATATTTACAAGGCTATAAAAAGTCATGCAGGGTTACTTTACATTGTCTTGTAAATATGGGAAAGCACATTGCGCTGCCGGTGCATCAATAAAAGTGATGCACCTGTGGCACAATGGGTTTGTAAATAAGCCCCTTGGGGTTTACACTGGGTTGTGTGTTAGCGTGTTATGTTCAGGCACCAGGGTTTATGGCCCAGGGAAACCAGACTCATGTCTAGGGTGAGCGGGACCGGAGCACGGTCTGAGATTGAGGTATCTAGGATACAGGATTCCCATGTAAAAGCCGCCACCTGGTGTGAAATCAGAAAGTAATCCAGCGCTGATTGGATACTGTGTACCAGTGAGAGGAAGGTATATTCCTTGTCCTCTGGGTGGGAGAGCCGACAGTGGTCCATACGTCTGTGCCCAATTGACACATCCCCCAGGAGGGCCCTATTCACATTGTTGCCAGTGTCCAGTGGTCCGGTACTGTGTCACATGCCTAATTCCAGTCTCCCCAATCATGAATTGAGATGCCCCAATCTCTGTGAGTAGACATTTGAGCTTGAGGAGGAAGGGGCGCTTAATGCCCGTTGGTGCGTACACTGATCCCACACAAAGCAATTGTTTCCATAGTTTTAGATTGACAAAGACATATCGGCCCTCCAGGTCTGACCATGACTTGGTGATTGTGACCAGCAGCGTCTTGTGGAGAAGGATCGCCACTCCGCATTTCTTGGAGGAATCGTCTCTTGTCTCCGTTGTCATGGGGCTGCTGCTATGGGCAACTCTCCCCACCCATTCCAGATGCAGCTTTTTGGATTCCAGGCTGGAGAGGTGCATCTCCTGCAGTAGGGCTACATCCACCCGTTTGGACTGTAAATAGGATAGTTTTATGTAGTGTGTTAGTCAATTGACGTTACTGAGATAGTTCACGGTGGGGGGGGAGGCTGAAGGTACTGTTGTGACTGGCAGGAGATGCCCTATGCATGTCGGTGACATGGGTAGTCAGGCCCCAGTGAGAGGGGGAGGGAGCCAAAGAGGCGACGTCTTTAGCCTGCAAAGGGTGACAAGACTGGGGGTAGGTGGATATGAAGTGGGAGAGGTGCAGGGAGTCAAGGCAGAGGCAGGGACCTTGCTCAGCCCTACCACTCTTAAAGTTCAGTTGGTGGCTGTTAAGTCATTCTGGTCCGCTTGGGGTAAGCTGGTGGATGACCAGGGTATAGTCTTCAGGATCTTTAAGGGGCTTTCTAATCTACATCTGGTCCCAGAAAATATGTATCCTTCTTGGGATCTGCAGTTGGTGTTGCGTTCTCTCTAATATCCCCCGTTTGAGCCCTTGTCTTCTGTGGGCTTATGTCACTGAACTTGAAAGTGTCTTTTCTGGTTCCCATAACTTTGGTTCGCCGCCGTGGGGAGCTAGGTTCTCTGTATTGTTTCTCTCCTTTCTTTCGGGTGTTTGAGGACAGGATTGTTCTTTGGTTGGGTTCAGGATTTGTGCCTAAAATTAGTTCTATGTTTCGTCTTCAGCATGAAGTGATTCTTCTGGTGATCTTTCCTGATCCGCAGTCTCGAGAGGAAGTGGCACTTCATTCACTTGATGGGCGGAGGGCGGTTTTGCTCTACTTGGACTGGGTCAAGGACTTTCAGGTCTCCTGCACTTTATTTGTAAATGTTGGTCCTGACTGTAAGGGGGGTGAGCCTGTGACTCAGCCCTTGAGCATGTGGATCTAGTCTGTGATTCTGCAGCCATATAGGCAGTTTGGTCTGGGTTCTCTTGTGGTGATCCAGGGGAGATCTACTAGCGGCATGTCTGCTTCCTTGGCTGAGGTTCAGGGTTCTTCATTACAGGAGATCTGTCAGCCTGCCACTTGGGCAGTTCCTCCTACCTTTGTGACTCATTATCCGGTGGCCCAGGGTCCTGAGGTTCAGGATTTGTTGGGTTCCAAGGTTGTGGCTTCTGTGTTGTAAACAATTTTTTGCCTATGGATTAAACTTGTGTTAGCATATTCTGTCCGATTTTTTGCTTGGGGACATCTCACTATGTGATTCAGCATGGTGAGAGGGACGAAGGGAAAATACTGTGTCTACTAACTGGTAATACTTTCACTGTGATGAATCCAGCCTTTTCGACAAGTCCGACTGTGTGGTGCTTGGGCTTGATATGGAACAGGAAACAAGGGGGGGGTTGATTCATACATTGGAAATTGGTGTGATTGGAGGCACAGGGGCCTCACTATCGGCCAGATGTAGGAAGCCTAATACCAGTCGGTAACGGCCGAAATTACCGAATTTCAGCTGTTACCGACCGGTATTAGGCTTTTCAGATGTAGGGGGCCAAATCGTAGGATTCAGTAATTCGGTAAATTAAAGGAATCGATAAATTACCAAATTCTTAAAATACCGATTTGGTAAATTACCGAATCCTTAATGTAGGGAGCACTCAAATGAGTGCTTTTCTCATTTCAGGATTCGTTATTTACCACCAACTACAAGTTAGTGGTAAATATCGAAACCGTGAAAAAACCAATTTTGTGCTTTTTTCAACTGTGCCATGTGGCAGAAATACATGCCTTTAGGGCATGTATGTGTGCCACATGTGCACCCATGCACTATACAGGGGTGCAACAGGTTGTCAATGTGACACCCTGTCACCCTTGTAAGTCTACCCCCTATTACCGATTCGGTATTTACCGAATCGGTAATCCTCAATCATTCCTATGGGCCTCCAGGCCCATAGGAATGAATGGGGAATACCGAATCGCTGAATACCGAATCGGTATTTACCGATTCAGTAAAATTTACCGAATCATTTGCTACATATCATTTACCGATTCTAAAATAACGAATCTGTAAAATTCGGTATTTTAGAATCGGTAAATGATATTTACCTACATCTGGCCCTATATGATTTATCATTGTGAGAGAAGGGCTCAGAATAATGCTATTACTGATAAGTAAATTCAGCATTACACGTCAGGTGCAGAAGAATGCTTGAGTGAGATACTGCACAGCCAGGTCTTAAGAGGCCCACTGTTCGCACCCCTAGATTTTCTGAGTACTGGAAGAGCAGCCCAATTAATCAATCAATCAATCATATCATTTGTAAAGCGCACTACTCACCCGTGAGGGTCTCAAGGCGCTGGGGTGGGGAATGCTGCTACTGCTCGAAAAGCCAGGTCTTGAGGAGTTTTCTGAAGGTCAGCAGGTCTTGGGTCTGCCGTAGGTGGATGCGGAGGGTGTTCCAGGTCTTTGCGGCGAGGTGGGAGAACGATCTGCCGCCTGAGGTCGCTCTTCGGAAGCCGGGGACTGTAGCGAGGGCGAGGTCGGCGGAGCGGAGCGGAGCTGGCGGGTGGGGGTGTAGAAGCTGAGTCGTCTGTTGAGGTACGTTGGTCCGGTTTTGTGGAGTGCCTTGTGTGCGTGGGTGAGGAGCTTGAAGGTTATCCTCTTGTTGACCGAGAGCCAGTGCAGGTCTCTCAGGTGGGGTGTGAAGTGGCTGCGGCGAGGGATGTCGAGGATCAAGACTGGCCTATGGCTGCTGCTCGCTCCTTAACACCTTCTTACAGCACAGGGTGAGCAAAGAATACTTCTCCAGCCAGCCCACAGTCTCTCCTAATATTGTGAACCCATCCCAACCCTGCCTCCCGTCATACATAGGCTCCCGCTGCTATTTACCACCTGCCGGAGAAGAGACGGGTTGTCCCTGGGATTGGGGAGATGCATGCAGGTTTGGAAACAGCTATTTAAGTGTTAGTCCCCATTCCAGGGACGAAAGCACAGAATATCCATATTTACATAGAGGGATACCAGTCTGAATCGTTCTTTTCGATAAGGCTCTAACTCCGCATGTCCTCCTCGCAATCTGGCCATCGAGAAGAGGCACTGGAGAAATTGAGTCATTTAAATGTCACTCTGCTAACTCTGAATATTTACATCAATTTATGATGAAATACCCATTTTGGAGAATGAGCATACAACTCATTAAATTCGAGTTCTGTCTACATTGTACAGATTACCAAAGCAAAATACAGTTTCAGTGTTTTTCGAGAAATATCGGTAGTGATGTAATAAAAAAAAAATGCCGTTTTGGCTTTTAGCTTGACCTGTTTTATGTGTTTAGTTCATGTGTGGACATGTGATGCTTTTACAACTAAGTGGTGGCAGTTTCCTAATGTGCATTAAATTCGTAATTACTTCCTTAGGGTGACGTTTGAGGCGACAATGTTTAAAAGCATCCCTTCCTCCAGGTGGTTTAGTGAAACGTTTGTTTATTAAAGTTGGTGACATTTATTCTAACTGGGCTGTCCAGATGTACAGCAGCCACTCTGTCTTCTGGCAATTCCGCAGTCAGGAAACATTTGCAAGGAAGACAAATGATGAAGACCAAGGCTGTGAGAGGTGTCACTGATGTAAGTAGTCCGATTAGAAATATTGGCAATTAATGAAGGCATGGCTAAACTGAAGAAAACAAAGAGCCAATCATTCGTAGACTTTTACAGTGACTCGTGGTTCAATTAAGAGCTAGGATAAATTACCTCTTGCTTTTTAATGACCTCTGTCACAGAACTTTGGGTCAAATGTACAAAGTATTTTTAGTTACAAATCTGCGATTCATAAACTCAAAGGCTTTGTTGTGGCTTCAAAAATGCAAGTCACAATATACAAAAGGCATATTTAAAATGTGTACTTTAAAACCCCTCGGGAACTACAAAGGAAAGGGGCATGTAAATGGCGTGCCATTCTTCTCTGTGATTCTCTGTGCAATATATCAACACTTTGTGATCAAAAAACATTCATGTGCTCCTTGTAACCAAGAGAGGGTGCTATGGAACTTGAAAAGTGGCAGCTGTCCCAGGAAAAGAGAACTTTCACGATGTGGATGGTAACTGCCATCACTGGAGGAGCAGACAACAGTCCAAGGCAACACTAAATTCTATCAATGGAAGTCAGTTTTGAATTTCGAAAGCAGCCTCGGTAAATGCAAAGACAGGGATCAAGGACAGGCCTCTATCCCTGCATATATGCACCATTTTGAAGGGTGTCACAAAAGGGACTCATGTCTTATAGATATTAATGCAGTAAGAACATAGTGATGCGGCCCTGGCAGGCAACAGATCACAAGTACATTTTTGGCAATCCCCTCTTCTAAGGGGGGGATTGCCTGGTGAAGATTGTCATTTTGCCTCTGCTCTTATACTAATGTTATAGCCTCCCTGTCCCCCCCCCACTATCATTCTTCACTGAACTAGACTCCCTTCTGTGCACACTTGTCTGGGGCACCATGCGGCGTTGCGTGGCCCTTAAAAAGTTCCAACTCCCAGTGGGCCGAGGTGGACTTGACATCCCTTCCTCTTACACTGGCTCTCGCGCTGAGCTGCGAGCCAATATATGGGTGAGTTCTATCGACTCTCACAATGCCTAACTTCCCCCGTCCAAAGGTGTTACCCCCCCCATCTTCCTGGCCCCTACAGGTGACAGGGGCACACGCTCGCATGCTTCGGATACAACGCTCTGCACCATGTGATGCTTATACCTCTATTTGTGAGATGGCACTTGCTGTATTGCTTTGCATTGATATGTCCTACCACCCCTACTGTATATATTACAAAGCCAAATAAAAAGGTGTTTGAAAAAAAAGAAACAGTGATTAATGGAATGCTTGAATTATTCTTAGACACTGGCACTAGCTCATGGCTACATCCCAGTCCAGGGTTTTTCACCCACTATGACACTCTAGACAAAGTCTGGACATATGCTAATCAGACTTGCAATAAGAGCACTCCAGCTCAAACTGCCAGAACATATACCCTCCAGATGGGAAAACAACCAACCCAGACATGGCTTGACCTACTTAGGTCTTTTTTGTGCGGTATAGGTTGAGTGCTGTGGCACAGTGAGCACAGGACCCATATCTGGGAATACTTGTGGTACTTTAGGTGTCTACTGCAGCAAGAACAAATATTCATGAGGTATGAGTTCCTGTGATACCTTGCTAATGGATCTTTGTACTGTGACTGATTAGTACATCAAGCACAGCATAAATTGAAGGTGGGAGAGAAAGCAGTCATTGTGCAAACAAACTGACTGTTTTGCAAAACCATCTTAGCACATGGGGCCTTGATTCTGCAATAACCCAAGAGAAACCAGGAACTTCAGTACATGTCCTTGAAATAAAATATATGTGTGAGTCAGTTGTAGTCCCATTATAGGAACTCTATATGGAACATAGAACCACAAGTATTATTATTCCAATCTATCGTCACAAAAGAGCCACAAGTCAGGCAAACTGCTTTGTATATTTTCATGAATGTACTAACAGTAAACTGGAAATAGTGGTTCAGGTGTAGGAGTAATAATTACACTATATTGCACCATTTATATAGCACTTCATACCCCTGTTGAGGCTGCAAAGCCCATTGATGGTAATCACACAACTGAAGCTCTTCTGACTGCATAGTTGGATGGGTCTTGCTTCCTAAGGTGTCCTTTGTGGGAAGCTTTACACGCAGTCTGTGAGATTCATAGGTGTTCTCTAAACATGTTGTGGTGAAAAAATAGAGGCACTTTTGTGAGAGTTGTACCAAAATGGTGTGAGCATAGTTGCAGTCGTCCAAGATGATGCATACCATTTTCTTCTGTGTAGCCATCTTTTGCACATCAAATGATTGGAAACAGACAGGATTTTAGCACTGGTCGATATTCTAGGTGTTTGTCAATTATTCTAATTCTCGCGTGCATTACATTACAGAGCTTGTTGTCTGTCTGGATACAGAAGGAGGTCCCCCAAGTGCAAGATTTTTTAAAGAAAGTGACTATCTTCAGTGGAGCAAGCCTGGAATGGAGCAGCCCAGATGATTAGTAGATGCAGATATATGTTAAAACAATAGTGGTCTTGTTCCATTAATGGGTCTCTGTGGATTAACAAAGCTTTAAAGGTGATTGAATTAGCACTGCAGAGGATATGAATAGATGGCAGATGATATTTAGATTAAGTGCTTGCCAGGTTTCGTAATTCTGGATTCTTTGTAACTAGTGAAGGAGAAAGAGAGGGGCTTTGATGGACAGGCTATTGGCACAGCCTAGAAGAGAAAATAGCACCTTTTACTCTGGCAACGGAAGATGAAGGTTCAAAGTTCGCTTTTTGTAGAATGTTCCTTTGATCACTTGATGTTCTTATGCCACATGGGAGAGGATGAACTTCACTGTTTCGGTGGGCGGATGGTATGCTGACTTTTTGTAGCCTGATGTAAGAGTTCTTTCAACCAGATGATCAAGGAGTGATTGCTTTTTTTAATTGTTTTATTGTAGTTTTGTATACATAAGCTAAGCTTATCATGGAGAGCAATAGACACATATTCTCAAAAACAAAGTATAGTAGGAGATATTGAGTCACAGTGAGTAATTGATGATCCACTTTCTGCATGTTATTCAATGTTCTTGCAATTAAACCAATGCAATGACCTTTGATTTTGACACTGCCCCCTATTACAAAAATGGCGTAAATACTAAATAGGAGGCAGTGCCAAAAATTAGACCAGAGAAAACCCGGCCTTAACATGGCGAAACAAAGGGAAATGCTTTATTTCTCCTCGTCTTTACTGTTTCTATGTGTGCTGTATTGTGCAGCGCACATAGAAACAGCAAACGCCATGAATGATTGTTTATGTGCAGGAAGATGTCCCTTCCCGCACATAAACAATCATTGAAAAAAATGACGATTTGCTACTTCTATGTTTGCTGCACAATGCAGCACACATAGAAGTTACAAATCGCCATTCTGGATTGTTTATGTGCAGGAAGGGACACCTTCCTGTGATAAACAATCATTCCCTCAATGCAGGCACTCTTGCAGTATGGTGCAAGGGTTCCCGCATTGGCGCTAGGCAGCTGAGTTCAGCGCATGAGCAAAGGAAAACAAAATGATGAGTCGTATTGTTGTGAACACTGTGCATCCCTGCGTTTTCAGAATGGCAGAGCACAGCGTTAGCTATTCTGGCTTAACACCACGCTCTGCCATTCTTTGGTAAATATGCTCCTCTATTTTCTCTACAGAGACCTTCTATTTTGATATGAAATGTGTTTGTCAGTTAGTCAAGAAATGAACAACTATGACATCATCTTTTTTTATTTAAAACTCTTTTTATTATCCTAGCGCATAGTACCATACAATGACAGACAGTATTCAAAAGCATGTCAGGGAATAGCATTTCAATATGCAGGTTAAAACATTTAAGGACACAAGTGGGACATCCAAGTGTTGTAGTCATACCCCAGGCTCTCTCTCTGTCTCCCTATATTTCAACCAAGTCCCCCAGACTTTCCTCCATTCCTTAGTGCAGCCCCTACTCTTGTATATAGTTTATTCCACCCTCTGGCACTAATCAAGGTCTCACCTCCACTGTTCCCATTGTGGAGGTGTCTGTGACCCCCACCCACTGGCAATGTTTCTTTTTGCTACACCCGCTGCCATTGCCAGCCTGATCTCCATATATCGGGACCAGTCAGTGTCACCTTTGATCATTAACAGTAGCCACTAGGGCTCCATTGGGACCGTAGTGCCTACTACAGCAGACATAGTGTCCGTGACCCTGGTCCAGAAGGGAACGTTCTCAGGGCACTCCCATACTATGTGGTAATAGATGCTGTCCCCTTAACAACTCCTCATGCAGAGGGCCGACTGACTCCTGCCCCAGGCGTATAGGCGTGTACAAGGGTAATAAATGCGATGTAGAATCTTAAGCTGCACCAGCCTGAACCTTGAACAAATTGCTATTTCACTCAGACTGTGTATGGCGTCTTGCCAGTCGTCGTCGTACAGGGTACCTATGTCTCTGGCCCATGCCACCCAAAGCGCCACCAACCGGTCTGGCACATTGTTTATGAGCTTAAGGTATATGGTGGATGTGGGCTTTTCTACTATGGGATCCAGGAGCAATCTATTCTCCATGGAGGAGTACTCTGGGATTGACGTGCCACTGCGTATGTGCGAGCGTATGGCGTGAATGAGGTTATATAATGGTAGTGTTGTGAGTCGTGTAAGTCATATTCCTTCTTGAGGTAAGCAAAGAATCGGGGGCATTCCCTTTCCATACGTCCCCCAAACGCTCAATGCCAATGAGCTTCCATCCCCTCAAACTGGTTAGCCGTGTCACCTCTGTAACTGATCCCCAAGCCATAGATGGGTTCTACCAGTCAGTGAGTCCGTCCACGCCAGGAACTTGTTTGCTTCCCTCCAGCATTGAACTAACACCCCTGTGTGTGTAGGCCACTCCTTCTGCGGCCTCCAGGCATAGAGAAGGGGCTCACAGTTTCCCCCCGGCTTCCTGTCAACTCTATAGGCCGGTTCAGACCAATCCGAGAATACCCAGTCATTGACTACTTGGAACTGCGAGGCTCAATAATACAGTTTGACGTCTGGAAGTGACAGCCCCCATCATATGCCCCTCTGGTAAGGTTGTGTAGTGCTATCCTCTGGTTCCCACCATCCCACAGCAATGTCATAGTGGAGAAGTGTGGCTCAATGGTTAGAGCGGCAGACGCTGATACAGAGGTCTGGCCCGGGACCAGGGTTCAATTCCCGCCTCGGCAGGTCTTGGGCTCAATTTCCCCGGACATGATAATTCCCGCCTCGGTGCCTATTCTAATCATGGGTCCCACTCTGCAACTCTGGGCAATTGCTTGCTTAATCTCCACAACGGCCCCAACAGCGCTGGGAGTCCTGGCTTCACCTTGGGGGTGCCCAGGAGTGGACATTTCACTGGGAAAAGCCAGGAAGGGTTCTACAGCAGTATGAGTACAGCACCAGGACGCCCCGTTGCTGGGGCAGCACAGCGATTTACAAGTACAAATTCATTCATTCATTCATATTCGTGTAAATACACCCGGAGTAACATGATATGGTGTGTTTTGTAGAATGTATAAGAGCCTCGCCAATGCAAGCATCTTGAACAATGCAGCCTGGCCCATGAAGGAGAGAGGCAGTGATTGCCTGTGACTCACGTCTGCCCCGAGGCGAGCCAGTTGGGTCGCCAGGTTTTTAGCAAAGAATTCCTTCTTGTCTCTTGTGATGTATATCCCCAATTACTTGAACCCGTCAGTCGCTACTGAACTGAAGAGGGACACCTAGCTGGAATCCGAAGGGGAGGGCCCGAGAGTGGAAAGATCACCGACTTTGCCCAACTAATTGTTTAGCCAGAGTAGCTACCGAATACTTCAAAGAGGTGTAACACCTGTGCTATCGAGTGGTACGGTCTTGCCATGCATAACACAATATCATCTGCATCTAAGGAAATACGCTCTTCCCACTCATCGGTCAGCGCCAAGCCCCAAAATGACCTGTCTCTCCACATCCAATAAGCCAACGGTTCCAGAGCCAAGGCAAACAGGAGGGTGGACAGGAGGCACCCCTGCCTGGTGCCCCTCCTCAGAGGGAAAACCCTGGATACGGCCCCGTTAACCCTCACCCGAGCCGTAGGTTGCTTGTATAGAAGACGTACCCTACTAAAGAAGATCGGGCCAAAGCCTTGTTTCTGGAGCACCATAAATAGGTATGGCCATTCGATACTATTGAATGCCGTTGAGACGTCCAGCGCCATCAATGCTGTCCGTGTGTCCCCCACATCCTAAGTAATGTAGAGTACTCCATAAAGACGCCGCAAGTTATGGCGGGTGCTCCTGCTTAGCATAAACCCTGATTGGTCAACATGCACCAGGTCGGGAAGAACAGACACCAATCTATCTGCCAAGGCCTTGGCAAGAGCCTTGGCCTCTACGTTCATGAGTGAAATGGGGTGATGCGAAGAACATTGGTCTGCCGGTTTCCCTGCTTTATGAATAAATACAATTGTGGCTTCCTGTTGATCGGTGGGGATCCTACCTAACTCCTGCGCCTCCGAGTACATCTGAAGAAGGGGTTGATAATGAAGTTCGCCTGTCGTTTATATATCTCTCCTGAAAGCCCGTTAGGTCCAGGCGCCTTCCCGGACTGGAGGGAATTAAGGGCATTCCCAATTTCTTTCCCCGTTAAATCCACTTCTGCTATGCCCGTGCTGGTGGATACTAGGGACCTCGATACATCATGCACCTCAGCCACCCAGGCGCGCACCCTGTCTCGCTGCTCAAGCCACGCTAGCAGCTTCAGGGCTTTATCACCCATGTCATAAATCCGTTGTTGTGTGGCGATGGCATAGGCTTGTGCCTCCCCCTCCAACAGTGTTCAGAGTTCCCTCTGTTTGAGTGTCAAGCTGTGACTAAGGTCAACAGAAGAAGTGATATTGACATCACGTTCGAGTCTTCTGTTTCGTTTTCTAATTGGCTGATATGTAGGGATTCCTCTTTCTTTTGGGCACCAATCAATGCCTGGGCCTGCCTTATCAGCACCATCTTATAATGTTATATGAGACTCAACCGAGTCCCGGTTTTCCTCAAAGTAAAGTTGAGAGACCCCGGAGTTTATCCCCGATGGTCTCGTCTCAGAGACGCCACAGATCTATCCTAGGGAAAGATGCCCTATTATTCACCAGACCCCCAAGAATGACCCTAACTGGGGAGTGATTGGAAATTCCACAGGCTAGGATGCGGGGTTCAGCAAAGTCACCCAGCTGGTCAGTGCAGGTGAAGAAGTGGTTGAGTCGTGAAAACGACCAGTGTCGGGCTGAATAGAACATGTATTGTCTGCGTGAAGGATTGTGTGTGCGCCACAGGGCGCTAAGTCCCATGGCTGTGACGAAACCATTCAGACCCCGGTCCTCCCTGAAGCCCAGCCCATCGCTAGAATGGTTCAAATGAATATCCATAACTGCGTTAGTGTCAACACCCATCATGAGAACTCCTGGGGGAAGGTCCACCAGGAAGGAACCCAGTCGTGGGCGAGTCGAAGGGCCCAATTCACAGAACTAACTTAAGACGAAACAAAATCCTAAACTTACTACCATTTTGGTATTCACAGAAGGCACTTACTCATTTTCGTATTCACAGAAGGCACTTACTCATTTCGGTATTCACAGAAGTTTGGAGTCCTAACTTTAGGACTCCTAAATGCCTTCTGTGAATACCGAAAGTCTTAAAGTTAGGATATTTCTCATTTTAGGAGTAGTAAAGTTAGGACTCCTAACTTTAGGACTCCTAAATGCCTTCTGTGAATACCGAAAGTCTTAAAGTGAAACTTTTCTCAGTTTAGGAGTAGTAAAGTTAGGACTCCTAAACTGAGAAAAATCCTAAGTTTAAGACTTTTGAGCATCATGCATTTCACCCCTTGTTCTCTGAGGGCTCTCTTCACACCCTCTAAGGACCATCGCTGGTGCTGGACGTGAAGAGTGAAGTCCGGAAAAAACTGGATTGTGGCATTTTCAAGCTGGAGATCGCCAGACATCTGCGCCGCCTGTAGGATGGCATTGCGGTCCCTTAAAGTTCACGATACGTGGGATGATAGTACGTGAGGGTGCCCCGGGCTAGGGCTTGCCCCCCAAAGCTCGGTGGGCCCTCTTGACCGAAAAGAAGTTGGACAGGCATTTGTGTTTCAGGTGATTCAGTATCAGATCCTCTATGAACCAGTCGGTGGTCAGCCCCAAAATTCCCTCCGGGACCCACACTACACGGATGTTGTTCTGTCTGGCACTCCCACCTGATCCTCCAGCTGGGTGTAGATGTCTGTTTGTTTTTTTGTTAGGGCGGCAACCTGTTTTTCAAGTCTTTTTGTTTTGGATTGGAGACTTCTGATGCCTTTCAGCCACTGCCACCTTCTCCAACATCTTCCTGAAGTCCGCACGCAAAAGGTTGACCTCTTCTGTCACTGAATCCAGCTTGCGCTCCAGGGTTCCGCTGAGTTCCCTGATAGCCGCCATAATGTCTCTCAGTGAGGGGTCTGGGCCTTTATCTACAGGATCCTCCTGCTGGCTTCCTCCCTGAGCTCATTCCTCTCTTCCCATGGCCACCATGTATTTATCAATCTGATTTATCAACCTGGGCCTGTCGGTCTGTTACAGCCCATGGCTCGGGGCGTGCCACCCGCAGCAGAGTCCAGTCTAAGCGTGATGGGAGGAATGCCCCTTTAGCTGCTGCTCTGCTCTTGGGGGATGGCCGGGCCCCGTGGGAGTTCTCAGCGCTGGAGGTCAAGCGAAGTCTGTGCCCAGTATCACGACGATGACTTCATGAGGCTGGCCATCGCACCGCTTCAGGCCCACTCCAGAGGGGCCCAGTCGGGCAGGTATGTCCAGTGCCGAGACCCCCAGACCGATCTGCCCCTGTGCGTGGCACCATCCCTCGTGCCTGCCTGGGCCCTCCACAGTATCAATCAGAGTGCACACTTCTCCTTGAGTGGGGGGCCTATGCACTGATCTCGAACGGCCGCTCCCCCCTGTGTCTGGCGTGGAGCTTGTACTGTATGGGCACGAGGCCCCGCCGGTGTTCTGAGCCGCAGCCTCTTGAGGTCGGCACTCATCTTCCGCCCACACTCCGTTCTCCCCATGGCGTCCTGTCTCTGGTCACGCCACCCTTGTCCCGCACTCACTTCCTACCGGAGGAGAAGCCCCCCTCTCAGTCCGGGCTTCTGCCCCGGGTGGCCTCAATCAACTCCGGGTCGCACGTCTCACTCCTGACAGGGGTTGCGGCGTCACGCCTCCAGCTGCGCTACCGCTGCCACACACTGCCTATCTGTAAGTGGAAGGTGACGCCTCAGCTTTACCATCTGCAGCCGCCGTTTAAGTGAACTAGCAGCCGCCGTTTTCGTCTCTGGCAGGTGCCATTTTGCTCTGTCGGAATGAGCATCCTAGGTCGCAGTTTTCGCGAGTCTTGGTGCTGGTAGGGGGCTGACTCAAGCCTGAATGGCACGCCAACGTCTTCTGATGTAATCAGGCACTGATGAGCGCCACGGTTACCCACGGATTATGCCGGATTATATGGTTTGCTTTCCGAACACTAGCGCAGCTCACTCAGCAAGCGGCCATCTTCCGCGGCTGCACGCCATGCCCCAACTATGACATCATCGAAAGCACATTTGTAACATGTTGCTTTGCTCTTCAATTGTTTCATGCAAATATGATAAGCTTATGCAAATACATTCATGTTATTTAACCATTTCTTCTGAAGCATATCATTATTCTCCATTATAAATAAACTGAGCTTCTAGATGGTTAGTGGTTGCGTGCAATAGAAATAACAGGATTGCTATTCAGACAAAACAATGAGTCCTGCTCTTCTTAGTAGGCCATGGGGTGCGCACTACCTTTGAAACTCAAAGATAGGCTAGTTCTTTAGAAATCTGCTAGAGATAGCATAGTGCCTAAAAGCACCAAACAAGGGTGTTGAATGTTACAAATATAATAACCATGTTATAATATTTTTGTGGTTCACGGTATTCCTTCTTTCTTGTTATTTGTATTCAGTGTGGTTACAATTCATATTATGTGCACTAGGTTGGGCTTTTAAATTAAACATTTTAAAATGCACATACTGTTTATTAGTGCTCCTTGCCTGTGTCATTCATTTATGAAAAAGGATTTGGGTTTCCACTAAAGTATCTGTGTCTTGCATCATGGGAGGATGGTTACCTGAATCACATCGTATGCAAATATTGCCCAGTGAGTTATGTATTGGCTGCAGTTCAACTGATCTTTTGGTCTGGCTGGCACATTGATTGAGTCCTTAGTGTCAGGGGGCCGGCATTTCGAATCCCATTGTTCTAGGGTGCTCATGTGCACAACCAGAGGTGGCAGCACAAGAGGTTTGATGCATGGCCTAGCCAAAGGTTGTTCACTGGCTGCATGGGAAATGAACTGTTGGGTATGGCTGCAAGCCAAGTCCTGTGTCGTAGTCTGGTGCATGGCTAAAGCTGTACACTGCAGGGGTTCGGTGTGTGGAGGATGGACCCAGTGTGTGTGGAGATTGCATCAGGGGCATAACACAGGCCCCTGCAGCCCCCACGGTGCGGGGGGGGGCTAGCTCCAAGAGGCCCCCTTAGCACTGCACTCAGGCCGGAGAGCTCCTGCTTGAGCCCGGAGGGGGCCCCTCTAAGTACCGTGCAGGGAGGCCCCCTCACTTTCCGTTACGCCAGTGGATTGCATCCAGGGACCAGGTCCTCGTGCCTAGCTGTAGGTCACACTCTTCTGCCTATCCCCATAGCACATGCCCACAGACTATGAGCAGCAGCGTTTGGACACCATAAAGTTGTATAAATGATATCAGCAAAAGTGACATAAATTCACTGAAAAACCTTTTGAATGCCAAGTTGTGGTTTCTTCAGCCCACAAGGGTGGATGTATTCACTTAAACAGTACAGTTACAATGAAGGTATGGGTAATAAATAAAACAAAAAATCCTGAAATAGGTCTGCTATGGTTAGGTGAGCAAACACACTTTACTCAAACCCTTTCCATTCAAATCATAACTCAAATGCTAGATGCAACGCTTATGACCTCACAACGTGTATTCAGATAACACAAATTACCAGTGCAACATCATTTAAATAATAACACGTATCCAAAGAAATGAGGACATTATTAGAACAGTCTGTACTTTCCCACAAGCACAAATATATACGCCTAGAGGCTTTAGGTCCTCTAGGGGCAGATTATGGGCCTGATTTAGATCTCGGTGGATGGGTTACTCCATCAAAACATTGACAGATATCCCGTCCTCCGAAATATAAATCCCATTGTATTCTATGGGATTTATATTTCGGTAGAGTGGATATACGTCACCTTTGTGATGGAGTAATTCATCTGTAAATATCTAAATCAGTCCCTGTGGGACTGATTTGGATCTCGGCCGTCCAGCCACCGGCCCGTGCTGCAGCGGGACTGAGAGCTGATGTTCTTCCACCTGGTGTATTTAGATGTATACGTGATACAGGCAAGACCACCGTGGCAGCAGTCTTCAATGCTGTAGAAGGTACTGCTGTTGTGGTTTTGACAGCTGGGTATGGCCAAGCTGATTTGGAAGTTGCCGATGGGTTGGCAGTGAAGTACTGATGGGGGGCAACCATGGTGGTGGGAAGACAGGTACATAAGATTTTATTTTTTTATGTAAAACATATATATGTTGAGTCTGTATACATATGTGTTTGTAGGATATGTGGAGTGTGCATTATGTGTACATACAGCCTCGCACCCCACCAACATTCACACACCATGCAATGTAGATCTCCATACCCACAAACGCCTTAGTTCAACTCCGTCAAAACAGGGCGCCAGTCTATCGCGGTCAAGGTGTAGCAGGACATGGGGGTCCTGGACGAAGGAAAAAAGGACAAAACCATATCCTGTACCCCCAAACAAGGTGAATTTTCACCCCTTTTTGTCTCATTCCGTCAACTCGAACTGTGTGGGATTCCTGCTGGAATTCCCTTAGACACAGCCCAAATCCAAATACTGATGGCGTGAATCCTGGCTGGACTTCCACCCCCACCAACAGCCCATCCTGCCATTGGGGTGGGAAACGGAGTTCTGGTGGAGTCGGCTGGACCCCAGTGGTATTCCCTCCCATTGAAATTCAGCATCGTAGTCTGGGGGCAGACCCGCAGGAATGCGGTGGGAAGACTACCAAAAAAGCCCACTGCGTCACTGTCCTGCCAACATCTAAATCAGACCGTATGTCTTTAAGACTGTAAACAATTCATTCATTAGCATCTATATGCTGCAGTTTGTAACATTGCTTACCCGTCCTTTTCTGCTAAGTCAAAGTGTAAAACATAGTAGAAAACACTGCACTTTAGTATTTGTGCACACAGTTTTTGTTCCCATAATCCTAACGCACAGTTGAAATAATAAAAATCAAACTTTTGTCATGCATGCATCTCTGTTTTTGTTATAAGCACGGGCTCATGTGTATATATAGCCTTGTGCTGCGCTGTGAGTTTAGACAAGATTGTTGTTATAGATGTTCAGACATACGTAATAATCCCACTTTGGCCACGCGGGCTCTCGTGCACAAAAAGTACAAATCCGTTACTCACCCCCATGGATGTGCTAGTAAACATCTAGGGCCCGATGTAGGTAAAAGTCATTTACCGATTTTAAAATACCGATTTTTACCGAATCGGTATTCTGAAATCGGAAAATGAGATGTAGAGAAAATAAATCGGTAAAATACCGATTCGGTAACATTCGGTATCGTGTTTCGACACTTACCGAATCGGTATTGACCGAATCGGTAGATACCGATTCGGTAATTGCAATACAACCGTATGGCCCAAAAGGCCCATAGGAATGCATTGGCAAAACTGAATCGGTATTTACCGAATCGGTATTTCCCGAATCGGTATAAATACAGATTCGGTAAATACCGATTCGGTAAACACGGAATCGATAAGCAAGTAAAAGTGAAACTAATGAAAGCAGCCAATGAGGTGGAAGCACCCTCCCCCACCCTAGGAGGGAGTGGCAACCCAGGCAGGTGCAACTCATCAGAACTTTCTGGAGAGGCAGCCAGAGCTGAGCAGTGAGAGTGAGCAGCAGAGAGAGTGGTTGGAGATCTGTGAACACAGTGGAAATGGCAAGCAGCTCTGAGAGCCAGAAGGCTGAGAGAAAGCGCAAGGTGAAGTTCAGCAGCATGGAGCTGCAAGTATTGGTGGAGGAGGTGGTGAGGGTCCACAGGCAGCTGTATGGGAGGCTGTCCCTCACAGTCCCTGAGTCTACAAAGAGGAAACTGTGGAGTGCCATCAGTGAGAGGGTCAATGCTGTTGGTGTGACCCCCAGGAGCATGGATGACCTCAAGAAGAGGTTTTATGATATCCGGAGCCTCACCAAGAGGAAATTGGCGGAGCTCCATAAGCAGGCAGGACTGACCGGTGGAGGCAGGAACCCCGCGCCCCCCCTCACTGAACTGGAGGAACTGGTGTCCACAACGATTGAGACGGAGAGTGTGGTTGGAGTTTGGGACATGGACAGCTCAGCCAGAGCTAAAGCAAAAGGTAAGAAGCATGCACAGCATGACACACCCTACCAGACACCTCCCCATTGGCCCCAATGTACAGCCAAACCCCAGTCCAGTACTGCTAGCAAAATACATGAGCAATGCATGATGGGAAATGTAGACAGCTAATGTAGGAACAATTTACAGTGCACATTAAACTGCAATGCACTTTAAGAATATTATTATTATTATTATTATTCAGGCGCCTTGACGCCCATTGGGCTAAGTTCGCGCACGATAAGACCCCTTTATTATTATTATTATTATTATTATTATTATTATTATTACTATTATTAAGAAAGAATCAGAGTAATGAAAATGACATGTGCAATGCATTTATTGTAGTGACAGTAAGACATTTCCGCTCAGTTGACAAATGCTACTTTATTCCTAGGGGCGCCATCAGGTAGTGGAGCAGCAGCTGCACAAGTGTCAGCTCCAGCAACAGCGGACAGTGCGGTGGCAGGGCCAAGCAGCATGGATGCCTCGCAGGAGGTGGAGGACAGCAGTTCCATGGCCAATGAGGATGACTCAGGACATGCCCTCTTAATTCACCACTCCCCCCAATTGTCACAATCCCCACCATTGCAGTTCTCACCAGAGAACTCACCCACACGGTCCCAGCCAGCACCTGCCACAGCTCCAGCCAGGAGGAGTATTGTGGCCCCATTGACCATCATGGAGGGAGCTGCGGGTCAGGCACCAGCACCCACACCTGTGACACCTGTGGCACAGCAGGCCACCCAGCAGACCAGCACCAATCGCCGCCGCCCACGCACTTCCAGCAGTGCAATTCCATCACGGGAGGGCACCGTCTTCCAAGGGCTTGAGGGGAGCATGGTGCGAATCCAGCGGATGCAGGCCAAGTCCATCCTCGCTTGCCACCGGCAATTGCGTGAACATAACCTGCAGATGGTGGAAATGACAAAGGGATTTGCTGAGTTTGTGGCAAGTAACCGGCAAATTGCAACAGGAATGGGTCGCATTACAACTGCCATAACACAGCTGTGTGCCAAGATGGAACAGAATGAGCACACAAGGCGCAGGGATGCCCGTGTACAAAACCGGGCAATTAACCGGCTTGCCGCAGCAACAGCCCTGCTATGCCGCCGAGGCTTGCCCGCATCACCAGTGCCATGGAGACACTCATCATATCCAACGTAGTGGTGAATCCTGCCCTGGACGTGGCCGAGGCTGGGGACAGCAGCAGCCGCAGCAGTCCGGCCAGCGCAGTGTCCGAGCCGCGCCAGAGCTCCAGGCGCTCCGCAGAGGCAGCCGGACATGCAGAAGGGGGGGAGCCGCATCCCAGTGGGTCTGCAAAGCGCAGCAGGAAATGACACTGCCAGTGTGGGTGAGGCAACCCGGCCCATTTCCTGTCCCCACATTGTAGTTAATCATTTCATTTGTTGCACATCAGTGCTGTAACGTTGTACCAACATTTTAAAAGTTTCATTTCTTCACATCCATTACGTGTCTGTGCATCTGTACTCACTCAGAAATAGTTGTCTGTTATCTCCTCACGTCTGAACCTGCCATCACTTGGTGTAGACACTCCAGCAGGTTGTGTTTGTGGCACAGCAATGTCATCGTCAGGGTCCTCGTAGTCAGACAACTCTACCTCTGTGCCCTTCTTGACCGCAAGGTTGTGCAACATTGCACAGACAGCAATCATCTTGCAGCAGGTGATGGGGGTATAGTGCCTTGCACCTCCGCTCTTGTGCAAGCATCTGAACCTGCTTTTCCAGATGCCGAAGGTCCGTTCTACTACATTCCTTGTGCTTTTGTGCGCACGGTTATACCTCCTTTGGCTTGGTGTTGAGGGGTTGAGGTAGGGGGTGAGAATGAATGAGCGGAGTGCATATGCACTGTCGCCTAGAAGGAAAAGGGGTAACATTACTCACATGCATACATGTACTTCACACTGCTATTTTTGTTATGGGGGTCTGACAATGTGTCTCACCTAGGAGGTATCCTTCACCAAATTCCCCTGCCGTCAGCCATGCATGGATGCCGCTGCTTTGGAAGACGTAGGAGTCGTGGGTACTCCCTGGGAATTTTGCAACCAGGTCTGTGATGACGCACTTAGCATTACAAATCACCTGCACATTTATGGTGTGCCGTGACTTCCGATTGCGATATACGTATTCCGTGTCAGCAGGGGGGTAAATCGGAATGTGTGTGCCATCTATGCAGCCAATGATGTGGGGGAATCTTGCCATCTGGTAGAAGTCTGCTTTTGTCTGTACCAGTTCTGCATGGGTTGCAGGGAAGGAAATGTATTGGTCCATCCTTTGTATCATGGCGTCAAGGAACTTGTGGAAGAACCTTGACAGGCAGCACTGGGTCACCCCTCCTACCACAGCTACTGCACTTTGATAGCTGCCAGACGCAAGCAGGTGTAGGCTGCATAGCACCTGCACGTGCACTGGGATTGCGTGTGCCCTTGGGGTGGTGTGCTGCAACAGGGGTTGGAGGTCCCTAATGAGCTCTAAGATGGTCTCTGGGTCCAGCCTGTACCTCTGTAGGATCTCTGCATCTGTCAGCATGAACAGGGTGATCCGCTGTCTATACACCTGCTCCTGTCTCAGCCATTCCCTCTCTCCTTCCTGCTGCAGCCGTAGCCGTCTTGCTATGACATAAAATGCCGCCATGGTGCAAGAAGAATTGCATTTTGGGTCCATTTATATAGGTTGCACCTGGTTACCACCTGATTCCAATCTATGGTAACTACAGACTCTTAAATACCGAATTTGAAGCTAATTCGGTATTTCAGAGCTTTCCTACATCTCAATCTTCAGTTTTTCACACAGAATCGGATTTACACCGATTCGGTAAATTTACCGATTTGCTGATTTCACCGATTCGGTATTTTTAACGATTCGGTTTGTTGACGAATCGGTATTTTTTTCCGATTCTGTGTTTTTTCCGATTCGGTATTCTACCGAATCGGTGATTTTTCCGAATCCCTATTTTTACCGATTCGGTTTGTTAACGATTCGGTATATTTACCGATTCTGTGAATTTTCCGAATCGGTATTCTAACGATTCGATAACTTTTCCGATTCGGTATTATCACTGATTTGGGCGGTTTTCGGACTGCTACATCCCGATGGCTCGATACCGATCGGTAACGGCCGAAAATACCGATTTTCGGCCGTTACCGACCGACCTACATCGGGCCCCTAATGTACAGCCTACACGGCTTTCCAAAACTAGAGTTAAAAAGACACCTGCAAACTTAATTTCATTTCTGCTACTCTCTTACTAGGCCTCAACCGACCCCAGGAACATTCCATTTGCACAACTCTTTCGTTTTACCCTGCAGAAACCATGTGCATTCTCTTTCTTCCAAACACATCTGACTCCAGGAACATTAGCTTTCTCGTATCTTCGCCCTAGCTCCAACTGTAACATTCAGCTTCTATCGATTTTCCTTCTCTTAAATGCGGACGACTTTGCTGGTGTCGCAGGAAGGCCAGACACTAATTCAACATGCTGCAAAGCCCTTAGTGAAGATTGCTTTCATTCTAGAACTGGGGAAAAAGGATGACGGTCCTAACACTGTTGTGTTGCTCATGTACCTGACAAAGTAAAAGGTCATTTGTAGGAAGATTTTCTCCTGCCATTAAAATATTTTACCAGAGAAATGAAAGCATTGTGGCTGCTCATATCTATGTCTGTCAGTTGGCAGATGATAGCAGGGGTGGGCGAAATCGCATATTTTTGAAAGAAATGTTATAAAAACTACACAAAATCCCTTGATTACATGAAGTGTAGTTAGCAGGTGTTTCACGTGACCGTTGTGTACAATTCAACAGGAGACTGCCTCAAGTAAAAATGTCGTCTGACTGTGGTTGATTCATGCCTGGGAGACATTTTCAACTCAAACCAGTTTCCCATGAGTACAAATTATGCAAAATCATCTAACGCAAATTTGGAAGGAATTTTTACATTTTTGCATATGGTGAAATGTGTGGATTTTTTGGGTGTAACTATCATTTTCGCTGTGAATTCAATAAAACGTGTTTTTCAAGCCTAATGTTGCACCGTGGGTGCCTGTTCCAGTCCTGGGTAGATAGTTTGCAAAGGACATCACGAGGCATGGTATTGGGTAGTGAATGGGAAATGCCTGCCAAGCATTGCCACGATACACATTGCCCAGAGCAGTCCATTGCTGCTTTATAAACGTGTCCTGCTGCCACAAATGATGCTGCAGGTGTCACGTTTCATTCTTTAAAATATTTCGAGAGTTGTATTTCATACTTCGAGAAGTTAAAAAAAAATATTATCGCCCATAACTACTTTCGAAGAGGGCTTCATGCCTTACAAGACTATGCACATTCTTATTCATTGTCCTCCACATCAGTACCCCGACATATTTCTTAGGCACAGATGTTTTAATGCATCAATGTTGTGGTTTCTTGGTTTGCATGCTAACACCAGATTACAGATGGCAATCAATCTGGCTATTACTGAGTTGTCTAGATTCTGGAACACTGTTGGGGATGTTGTCCTAATGCATCAAGTCTAGAGAGTGGTTAACAGGTGCAGTTGTCTCCTTCCTGCTAGGCAGAGTGGTTGGGGTGGCTGCCTAGCTGTCTTGCCTGCATAATAGTTGCAACGGTTGTCTCTAAACATCTTTCTCCAAGAGGGCTGCTGGGTATGTGCCTGCCATTCTCATTTGTATTTACACGTGAGAGCACTCTGGGTGCTGGATGTTTTCTTAATTCCCAGGGCTTAATTTCAGAATGTTTGTGCAGGGTTTTTTACCTGTTTGTTTGTTTGTTCGGGATGTTGGTGCACTTCCCACAGCTGATGGTGTACTTGGTGCTGAAATCTTCTCTAGATCTTCTCCTGCTTCCTCGTCATGTTCATCCTCTACATATGTGACACCTTAGTGATATTTAAAAAGTGGTTGTTTGGGTCATAGTTTTGGAGTGGTCTGTGTAACTGCTTGTATATAAAGACGTGATGCTGTGCAATCATTATACCATTTCCATATTCCTTCTGTACTCATCTTATTTCTGTTGATCTCCACCTCTGATGCCTTGTCCACTTTACTCTGAATCTTCTCATCTCATAATTGTATTTTTCAAGACTAGCAATGCCCCATCTGTGTTATCCGGTATAAAAGGGGGTGGTGATGGACGGAGCATCTGAGCCAATCAAACACTCACACCCAGTCAAAAGATTTGGGTTTGATCCATCACCGTTCTTTAGCCCACTCTGCCACCCCAGTTCAGACGTGGCTATATGCAAATCAGTCTGACCCTGTGCCTCATGGGAACAGTCCAGCCCGAACTGCCAAGCCATGCCTTCCCTGGACCGGAAACAAGCTTCAGAGGACCGGGTTCTGGCATTACAGCCGTCTTCAGCCCGGTTTGCTTCACGTCTGAGCATACCCTGCCACACTTATGGCGGCCAAAGCGGTATAAAAGGGGGTGGTGATGGATGGAGCATCTGAGCCAATCAAACACTCACACCCAGTCAAAAGATCTGGGTTTGATCCATCACCGTTCATTAGCCCACTCTGCCACCCCAGTTCAGATGTGGCTATATGCAAATCAGTCTGACCCTGTGCCTCATGGGAACAGTCCAGCCCGAACTGCCAAGCCATGCCTTCCCTGGACCGGAAACAAGCTTCCGAGGACCGGTTTCTGGCATTACAGCCATCTTCAGCCTGGCTTGCTTGAATCCAGTGGAAAAGTGAGCAAGGGACTCAAGTCTGAGCATACCCTGCCACACTTATGGCGGCCAAAGCGGTATAAAAGGGGGTGGTGATGGAGTCTGAACTGGGGTGGCAGAGTGGGCTAAAGAACGGTGATGGATTAAACCCGTCCATCACCACCCCCTGGTATTGGTGGGGGTTGTAATGGTGGTTGTGATAAAGCGTCATGATATCCTGAAATCTGTAGGGGTGCATTATAATCACAGTTAGTCTGCACCCACATGTATTCTGTGTTAGACTAAATATAAATCAATAGAAAATGCAAGTGTAAAAATGAAAATACAGTATGTGTAATGCTAGAGAATTAGCTTGTGTTAATAGAAAGGGTAAAAAACATTTAATGTCAAAGTATGTTTATTGAGTTTCAGAACAGAAAAAAAACAGGCATGGCATAGCAATGGACAATCAACAGGCAAGTTAGGCAAGTGAGACAGACAGACACGTCTTCTCTAATAAGCGTTAGGTGAGCAGGATGAGCATGTCCAGATGGAAAGGTGGTGCCCGGAGGTCGAGAGAAGCCCCTAGTCGGGGCAACAAGGAAACAAGCTGCCCTAAGAACCCGCCTCCCCCCCTAACACCCAACTCTAACGCCCCCCCACCCCACCAGTACGCCAGTCGTCCATAGTAATCGTGTGAGTTATAGCTAGTTCAAATGTATCAGGGTGCCTCTGGTCGCGTTCGGTCCACAATGCAGTCTGTGAGTCGTAGGATACAAAGGTACTTCGGGCAGGTGATTTCGTGGAATTCCCTGGAGAGCAACGTCAGGAGCGGCTGCCAAGTGGTGCGGAATGCGTCAGTGGTATGTGTGAGTGTGGCCTGGATCCGTTCCATGCCCAACGTGAACCACAGCTTGTGTAGCCAGCCAGTGTGGGTGGGTGGGATAGTGGAGCCCCAGAGCGACAGGACGTGTAGCGAAGCTGCCTGCATAGCGATGCCCATCTGTTTGCCGCGAGCTGATCTCAGGGGGAATGTAAGTGCATTGGGAAGCCCTAGGAGTGTGTATGCTGGGAAGCGTGGGATCTCGGTGTCGAACGTGGAATCAATATCGTCCAGGACGACCTTCCAGTACTCCTGCAAGGTGGGACATTCCCACAGGAGGTGCGTCAGTGTACCCCGGCTGCCACATCCTCTCCAACACAGCGCGCTACGGGCCGGGTTGCCTTGATTGAGTCTCGCTGGGGTAAGGTGCCAATAGATAGCCAATTTGATCGCCGATTCCCTGGCTTTGGTATTGCGGGTAGTGTGGGCGGCCCTGTAATATATGTGGTTCCATTCTATTGAGGAAAGAGGTCTTCCAAATTCTGCTTCCCATCACCGCTGTCCAGCGGTCTTAGCAGGGTCGGCAGCAGGGGAGAGCATCCGATAGAGGTCTGAGATAAGATGTTTATCTGAGTCCTTGGACACGAGCCAGCGTTCGAACGGTGTCATTTGCCGGCCTACCAGAGGGACAACGTCCGGGCTCAAGAGCCAGTGGCGGATTTGGAAATATTGAAACATGTGAGGGTCATCCACTCCATAGTCTCGCGAGATGTCGGCGAGAGAGAGGAACCCCTCCATATCAAAGAGGTGCCCAGCTGATCGGCAAGGCGTGTCACGCCATTGCAGGAAAGCTCGAGTGTCTGTGCCGGGTGGGAATGCGGGGTTGTCAAAGAGCGGGGTAAGTGGGGACGGGAAGGTCGTGAGGCCCCGTTTGACCGCTACCATGTTCCAGGTCGCCATAGTGGTCCGAGTAATAGGGGAGCGGAGGAGATAACGGGGCCTGTGCTGGCGAGCAAGAAACAGTATCTTCCACAGGGAGGTCTGTGCCATGGCCCTGTCCTGAAAGAGCCATCTCTTCTCTGATTCGGGCCGGTACCACTCCACCAGATATCGAATTTGCGAGGCCTGGAAGTATTGCAGCAAGTTTGGGATCCCGAGGCCGCCCTCGTCTACAGTCCTGTGCGCTACTCGTCGATGGAGCCTGGCGCGTTTCCTCTCCCACACAAATTGGTGAAGATCATGTTGGAGGTCAGCTAGCATTCCCATTGGCGGCGACACCGGGAGGGTCTGAAAGATAAATAATATTTTGGGTAGGACCGACATCTTTATCGCCGCGATCCTCCCAAGTAAGGAGAGGGGTTGCTTTGACCAACGCGCGAGATCAGCCCGGATCTGGGATGATAAGGTAGAGTAGTTGTGATTAACCGTCAAGACCGTGGAGGAGGTCAGGGTGATCCCCAGGTATGGCAGTCGAGTGGTGGACCGCAGTTGGCACCCGAAGGTAGGCGGTGGGATACTGGGAAGAGCATGGCTGCCAAGGGGCAGTATCAGGGATTTCCCCTGGTTGACCTTGAAACCTGACATCGTGCCGAATTGTTCCAGCTCCGCCAAAAGTGCTGGTATGGAGCTAGATGGGCGGTCTAAAGCGGCGATTATGTTGTCTGCATACAGTCCCACCACGTGGGGTTCGTTGCCGAAAGACATTCCTATAATGTGGGGATTATCGCGGATCTTCTGCGCTAAGGGCTCCACGTATAGAGCAAATAGGAGGGGTGAGAGGGGACACCCCTGGCGGGTTCCCCTCTGTATCTCGAAGGGGTCGGACTTGAGGCCACCCAGCCGGACACGTGCCAACGGACGGTGGTAGCAGCTCGCGATCCAGGCCTGAAACCGGTCGCCCAGGTGGTAGCGCCGCAGCACAGCCTGCAAGTAGGTCCAGTCGACACGGTTGAAAGCCTTCTCTGCATCGATGGCTAATAGGGCAGAGTCGGAGACCTGAAAATGAGCTTTGTCCACGAGGTGCAGGAGTCTTTTGGTATTGTCACTGCACTGGCGGTTCGGGACAAAGCCCGATTGGTCCGGTTCGAGAATGCCCGGGAGGCAGGGGCCCAGGCGAGCCGCCAGTACTCCCGTAAACAGCTTCAGATCTAGATTGAGTAAGGAGATGGGGCGGAATGCAGAGCAGTGCGTTGGGGGTTTGCCCGGCTTAGGCAGGACCACAATGTCGGCTGCAAGCATATCGGGCGGGATGGAACTCGGCCCTTCAAAGGAATTAAATAGCCTGACGAGGACAGGCGCTAGGACATGGCCGAAGGATTTATAAAAGCCCGATGAGAAGCCATCAGGGCCCGGGGATTTAAGCGGACGGAGGCGTGCAATGGCAGCGAGGATCTCGTCGGGGCGAATGGGGGCATCAAGGGTTTCCACGCTCGCCGAACATAACGGCGTAATATCGGCCGATTGCAAGTAGATGTCAATGGCTGTCGGCGACGCCTTATCCGTGCTATGTAGAGAGGCATAGTAGGAGCGAAAGGCCGAGGCGATCTGTGCGTCCTCAGTAACTGCATCGCCGGCGTCGTCTAGCAGCGTCGTGATTTTGGAGCGTTGGAGTTTGGCTTTCAAGGCGCTGGCCAGGAGCCGGCCGGTGCGGTTGCCCCCCACGTAGTACGTGTGACGGAGGCGAAGAGCAGCAAATTCTGCCCTGTCGGTGTCGAGGCTTGCCAACTGGGCCCGGGCGGCTTTAAGTTGGCGCCAAATTCTCGGGGCGCCAGTGCGGCTGTGAACTCTCTCCAACTCCGCGACTTTGTCGGAGAGGTCGCTCCTCTTTTCTTTGCGAAGTTTGGCGTCTGCAGCTGATATCGCTATCAGCTCCCCCCTAACGACAGCTTTCAAAGCTCCCCATAAGGACGACATCGACACATCAGGGGTGTCGTTGGTGGCTAAGTAGTCTGACATGCATTTATGAAGTTGGCGGGTTACCGCCGGTTTTTGTAAGAGGGTTTCGTTAAGCCTGCACGACCCCGGAGTGCGCGGCGAACTGGGCACGTTAAGCGTCAGTTCCACTGCTTGATGGTCGGAGAGGGCAGCCGGGATAATTGACACCGTGGCGATGTGGGGAATGAGGGTCGATGAGCCCATGAAGTGGTCTATGCGTGCGTAAGTGTGGTGTACGTGTGAGTAGAATGTGTATTGCGTTGTAAGTGGGTGTGCGTGTCTCCAAAGGTCCGAGATGTCTCTATCATGCAACCAAGTGGTGCCCTTCTGCGAAATCGCCCCTGTGTCTCCGTAACGGTGCCCCGATCTATCCTTGACTGTATCCATGACGAGGTTAAGGTCCCCCCCTAGGAGCATGTAGGTGTGAGGTGCTTGAAGCGTTTCTGAGATTGCGGATAGCAAGAAGGGTTCCTGACCTGTATTGGGGGAGTAGATGGAGCCTATCGCGTAGGTGGTGTTGCCTATCTGGAAAGCGTGGGCTAGAAGGCGTCCCTTAATTTCCCCTATTTTGGCCCCTACCTTGCCTTTGAAGCGCCGCGATATGAGTATAGCCACCCCAGCTTTCTTTGATGGGAGAGAGGAGAAGAGTTGCTGTGGGAAAGCGCGGGAGCGCAGCCGGTGCCAGTCCTTAGCCAAGAGGTGGGTTTCTTGCAGCAGGCAGACGTCGGCCTCAGAATTCTCTAGGTAGGAGATGATAGCCCTGCGCTTAATCGGGTTATTGAGTCCCTTGACGTTAAGAGACAGGATTTTGAGCGTGTCAGCCATCGCCGGGGCACACAGGGGCGAACGGGCTCAGTAGTGCAAGGCGCTGCGCAATGGTGGAAAACGTGGGCAAACCCTGGTGTGTGTAAAGATCCCATGGCGTACTGGTCCCCCCCAATAATCCCCTCCCCCCCGTGGCCACCCTAACCCCAACAGAGTGGACCAGCCCAACCCCCCTCAAGTACTGAACCCCCATTCCCCAAATTCCCCACCCCCTCCCAGGACAACCCCCCCAACAGAAACCGGTAAAAGTCTCGGGCCTAGTCGTGCAGGGCACAGGTCCGTAGAAAGTCAAAGAAAGGGGTACCATGGTTGCAGTCCAGTTGGCGGCTCCCCGGCCCAGACCCCAGTTAAGCCATGTGCGGGTGAGAGAACACCCCCAAATTGGTCAAGGTTCAAAAGGTCAATGTTCTACAGGTCGGGTGCTGTGTTATCTGCCACTTCCTGTACTGCCGCTTCTCGTTCCTGGGCGACCGTGATCGGGTCGGGTTTCGGGATGGTTCTCGGCGTTCTCCTCCTGCGGACCGTCTGCCAGCCATCTCTTGTAGGGCGAGGTGGGTCCTCTTGCGACCGGGACGGAGAGGCGTCTCTGGAGGCTGAACTTTCCGGCATGTCGATCCCAAGCAGGGAGCAGGTGTCGCGGAGTGATCTAAGCTGGTGGAGGGAGCCGTTCCATTTAAAGATCAGACGGAACGGGTGGCCCCAGGAGTAGGGTATCCCGGCATCCCGCAGGAAGTTCGTCGCAGGTCTGAAGGATTTACGCTTTTGTAGGGTGATGTTAGAGAGATCCTGAAAGAGGGCTACAGGGTCATCGCGAAATCTGATGGGCTGTGCTTTCCTGGCCTCTCTAAGGATGCGTTCCTTCAGGGGGAAGTCCGGGAGGAACGCTAGAATGTCCGGAGGTGGTGCAGGTGCTCTGCGTGCCATGCCCACCCTGTGCGCCCTGTCGATTCGGATCTCAAAGTCGCTTGGCTCTCCCAGGATGTCTCTGAATAGGTCTTGAAGGTAACTGGTCACATTGTCCTTTTCAGCCTTCAACGGAACACCCCTGACCCGTATGTTATTCCGCCTGGAGCGGTTCTCCAAGTCTTCAGAGTGCGACTGTAAATCCACCTGTTGATCCTGAAGTCGCAGGATTTCCTGTTGGAGTCTCTCCACCTCCCCACTGCGGGACCGATCAGCGTCCTCCAGAGAGGCAGCTCGCTCACCCAGGCCATCAATGTCACGACGGAGTTCGCGTTGTTCCCCAGCCAAGTCCTGTTTCAGAGTCTGGAAGTCCTCTCGCAGTGTGTTGAAGAGGGAGGCTAGGAAGGCTTTCGTGATCGGAGCGGAATCTTTGTCCTGAGGCTGAGGGCTCGCGGGGGGTTTCGGGGACGACTGTGGCTGGTTCTTGTCTCCCTTCGACGCTGCTTTCTGCATGAGCTCCACAACGTTCCGGGTCCCTTTGCGACTAGAGTGCGTCATGATGTCCAGAACAGGGCGACGGGCCAGCCGATGGGTATCGTCGGGAGCTGTCGAGTGATCGCCCAGCAACGAAACGAACTGTGACGAGTAGCGGACGAATCAGAGCCGGTTCTGGGTCCCGCGAAGGGTCAAGGAACGGCGGCCCAAGAAGAAGCCCCGCAAGCCACCCCGGGGGCGGAAGAGTCTTTCGTGGGGAGCTGCAAGGGCGGCGCTCAAAGTGTGTAGTGGCTAGTGAGGTAGTGGGGGTAGAGATGACCAGATTAGACGGGCTGGGGCCACCGTGCCGTGCCGAGCAGGGTTATGCTTGATAGAGGAAGAGCAACGTAGGCGCCAGGCAGGAGAGCAGTGCCCCGGGAGCAGCTGGAGGAAGATCTCGTGGACTGGATGTCGCGGAGAGGTCCACGGACGGCCCCAGTGTCTGAGTGGGGGACCCGGTGGACGGCGGACAGCCGGCAACAGGGAGGAGGCCGGGGCTGATGGCCCTGGCGAGCGGGGGCCCAGGATAGCGTCGAGCAGGGCTGCGTCTCCGACCTCAGCAGTTGAGGGTCATCCAACAGAGAGTGCAGGGACCCGGGGGGGGAAGAGTGTTCGGTAGTCCAGGTCGCTGGGCGCCGCTCACCTTATGCCCCCCGTCCAGGGGGCCGTTATCAATGCGGGGGTGCGCTGCTGGGTGGCTCCCCACGTCGCTGGTGTGTCTCTCCGCCGGTAGGCCAGGGGGTGGGGGGGCTCTGGGACGCCCCCGGCGGCGGGCCGGTGCCGCTTAGTAAGATGGCTGCTGTGGGAGGCGCGGTGGACGGAGGCCTCCGGTGGGGCTCGCAGTTTCTCGGAGGGGCCGGGGGAGTAGGCCCCAGCACAGGTGTTATCCCCCCGCTGGAGATCGGAGGTGCGAGGGGGATTCCGGTGAGTTGTGGGGGGCGGGCGAATGACGCCCCGCCCGTTTTATGGCTCTGTGGGGGTGGCGGAGCTGGTTCTATGCCGCCACCTGGTAGGCCCACGCCGGGGCCTAAATTGTCCAAGGGGCTCCCGCTGGAGTGCACGAGGCTCCGATGGAGCGTAGCCGCTGATCCCAGCGCGTCCTCCCCAGAGGCCGCCGATGAGGTGGGGGAGGATCAGCGGGAGCGCGCAAGACCGGAGGCCGATGCTCCGCGCAGCCCAAGGTTCTGTAGGCCCGCCAAGAGAAGGCGCGGGTACGTGTCTGGAGGCCCACGCCGGGGCCTGGAGTCGTTGGTTGGCTGCAGACGGGGCACGGCCTGCCCGGAAAGGCCGGGAGCACCGACCCCTCAGGTATTCGGTCGCCGGATGCCCCGGGCGCCTCCTCGGGGGCAGCCGCTCACAGGCCTAGCAATCCTGTCTACGCCCGCAGCCGCCGAGGCGTAGGCGCGCGGCGGAAGGGCTCTAACCTTCTTCGCCGTTGCACCGGTCGCGTCAACAGCGGAAGCTGCGGGTCGCCAGTGTCCGTCGGCGCACAAAGCTCTAGCCGACGGTCCCCCAGTGGAGCAGGGTTGGTATGCACAGAGTGTGGGCGCTATGGGTCCACCAGGGCCGGTCCCGTCCGGCCGTCTGGTAGGCCCACGCCGGGGCCTGGATTTGCCGGGGGTCCTCCGGCGGGATTCACTGTGTCCGGGGGGGTCGGAGCGCGCCGCCTCCACCAGCTACCGCACGCAGCCGCCATGCTCGCCTCTCCGTGTTCCGGTGTGCGCTTCCACGGCGCTCCGGTCTAGTGCGTGTAGTCACTGCAGTGCGACCGCGCGGCGGAAGGGCTCAAACCTTCGTCGCCATTGCGCTGTCCTCTCCGGCGGCTGGGAATGCGGGGCCACAGGCGATCAATGGCCCAGAAAAGTCCGACCGGTAGCGCTCCAAGGCAGCAGAAAAGTTCGAGCTTGATTTGGGCAGATTCACAGGGGGTGGCAGCTAGAAATAGTGTGATAATGGGGCTTTGGGCCGGGGAGCCTCTCGATTCACGTCTATTCAAGCCGCCATCTTGGCCACGCCGGTAAACAACATTTAAGTGTAATTGCCTATTGCAAGTGCTTCACAAATCAGTGTAATGTAATGCAGTAGATTTAAACGTGCACCATAAAAGTCTGTACGTGTAGAGATGCCTAAATGTGCCTTAAAGTAGAAATGTAATATTTATTAGATGTAATGATACTAATGTGTGTATTCTTTAGCGTGTAAAGGCCTAACATGAGTATTTACGTTTGTAATGGAAAGGACTGTTCGTGGTTTCTGATGTTAGTTGAATCGAGAAGGGGAGGGGTTGGCCTAATGGCTAAGGCGCTCGACCTCGGACCTGGGGATCTGGGTTCGAGTCTCGGTAACGACCCCAAAAAACCCCTGTGATTCTGGGCAAATCACCTAATCTCCCCGAGCCTAAAATGAAAGTGGGTCCTCATGTAACGTAACTGGTGCTATGTAAAGCGCTCTGATAACTGATTCGGTTCGGTTCTAGTTCGCGCTATATAAAACTCTGCAAAAAAAAAAAAAGGCCTGAAATGCATTTTCCCTGGCAAGGCTCTCAGTTGAAGTAGGCAGCAGATTGGTGCGTGCAAGGTTGATTTGTTCACATGCTTTCATTTGCAGGTGCAAGGACATTTTTCTCGTTAGCTAGACTGATGCTCTTTGTTTTAGGAGTTAGGTATGGAGGAGACACGCTACAATGTTGCATTGGAGTTTGATAATTGGAAGCTCGATGGAAAAGCCTGAGACCCAAGGACAACTCAACTGTTCTTGGACGAAGCACAAGTTGTAGAAAATTACCTGCCGGAGATGACCATCCCAAGGAGGTGTTTCTGGGCTTGTACTTTGAGTTGACTGTTTTGTATTAGGGACAGTGCCCCAAGGGAGGAGAGGCAGATGAGGGAGAAGAGGCAGACAAGGTAGAGAGGGCAGATGAGAGCTGAGCGCTGTAAGGAGGGTAAGAGAGGGGACCGAGTCTCAGAATGAGTTTAGCTTTGGCTTCAGATCTATGCGACGTGAGTACTTCCTAGGAATTCATCACGAGCTGACACCTTTTTCTCGATCCTGCTTGAGAGATGCTAAGTAGGGATGTCACCTTAGCGGTAGTGTAGGGATAGACTTAACAGATACATTTTCCTTTCTGTAACTGATGAAGATAAATTTGGATATTGGAGCAGTCGTTGCTTGTTTAATTTTTCTTGAATTGCTTATCCTTTTCATTTTGCTCAGAATTAGATTGATTCATAGGATGAATTATGTATTGGTGCCCATGTATTTCTTTAATCTGGTTATGAGGTGTTTATATGTTCAGTTATTTCTGGCTTTGTAATAAATCTTAAAAATTGAATACCAGAGTCAGTGGTCCTTTCTGAATCTAAATTGATTAGTTCACATTGATGGTAGTGAATATATTGGTTTCCTCCCCTTTACACTTCCAGCAGATAAAAAAAGGTACAGTCGACTGGGGATTCTTAATAAATGGTAAGATAAGATGAGAATGTGGTGGGATTGGTGGTATAGGTGGTGGTGGTATTAGTGGTGTTATTGGTGGTAGGAGTATTGGTGATATTGGTGGTGGTGATATAGGTGGTGGTGGTATTGTTGGTGTTGGTATTGGTGGTGGTGGTATTGGTATTGGTGGTGGTGTTATTGGTATTGGTGGTAGTGTTATTGATGGTGGTGGTGTTATTGGTGGTGGTATTGGTGTTTGCGGTGGTATTGGATTGGTGGTGGTGGTATTGGTGGTGGTGATATTGTGATGGTGGTGGTATTGGTGATGGTATTGGTGGTGTTAGTGTTGGTGGTAATGGGGGTGGTGGTGGTATTGGTGGTTTTGGTATTGGAGGTGGTTTTGTGGTGGTATTTGTGGTGGTGGTTCTGGTATTGGTGGTGGTGGTATTGGCGGTGGTATTGGTGGTGTTATTGGTGGTGGTGCTCGTATTGGTGGTGGTATTGGTAATGGTGGTATTGGATATGGTGTTGGTGGTGTTGATATTGGTGATGGTGGTATTGGTGGTGTTGGTGGTGGTGGTATTGGTGGTGGTGGTGTTATGTATTATTTTAGGACCCTATTGTAAGTTTCCCTATTCATGCCGTTATATAGGTAAAAATCACAATATCCTTATATAGGCATAGAAATCATAACCATATTTAGGCATAGCTCATGCAGTCCAAATACGGCAGGGCTACTTCCACTAGTTCCGCAAATCCACAATGATTTCTTTGAAAACTCAGCTTCAGCAGCTAGGGACTTCCCCTTGCTTGAATATTGATTTGTCCAAGAACTCATTGAGTTTTCAAAGAACTGAGACTCTTTGATGACGTTATTATGTCCAACTCTATGTCAAACTCGGCACCTTCACGGTATAAATATGCCCACACTCGCCCAAGCAAACACACAGTGGTTTGGAGCAGTTAGACTATCTACTTGCCCGAGGCGCCCTGCTACAGCAAGTGCCGAAGGAAGCCGACCCTACAGCAGACGCACTGAGAGAGACGCTGTCTTTTCTCCTGCCGAGAAATCCAGCTCCAGTGTTTCTAAGCTACCCTTGCGGGTTGTTGGGAAATTGAGTCCCAAGACTGACCTCCTTCCTTCTAAACTAAGGTACGGAGCTGATTAGACCCTTAGAGAAATCTTGGGCACATTCTTGGCAAAAGAATACTACATTTATGCTACACCTCACTTGGGCCCAGATGTAGGTAAAATAGATTTACCGATTTTTAATTACCGAATTTTACCGATTCGGTAATTAAAAATCGTTAAATCTAAGGGGAGGATATGTAGGTATTCCAGATGTGCTGGAATACCGATTCTGAAGAATTCGGTATTTACCGATTCGGTAAATACCGAATCGGTAATGCCCATTCATTCCTATGGGCTTTGAAGCCCATAGGAATGAATGGGCATTACCGATTCGGTATTTACCGACTTTCACAAGGGTGCAGGGGGTGTCACTTTGACACCCTCTGGCCCCCCCAAAACAGGCTCGGGTGCCATGTGGCAGGCATACATGCCCTAAGGGCAGGTCTGCCTGTCATATGGCATAGGTGTGCATGCACACATGTGCATTCACACCGGAATCGGTATTTTACCATCAAATTGGATTTGATGTTAAAATACCGATTCTGTAAGGCTTGTGGGACTCATAAGAGTCCCATCTACATCTCAGATTTACCGAATCGGTAAAAATACCGATTCGGTATTTTACAGAATCGGTAAATTTACCGAATCGGTAAATTTACCGATTCTGTAAAATAATGCCCCTACATACCATTTCTGAAATACCGGTCGGTAACGGCCGAAAATACAGATTTTCGGCCGTTACCGACCGACCTACATCTGGCCCTTAGTGAGGTGACATCAAAATTGCCCATCTCAAAACCCTCTGCTTTTGCAAGGGGGGTCACCTGGGTTTTTGGCCCAGTGCTTGGCGGACATCTAGGGAAACCTACCAAGCCCACACATTTCTGAAAACTGGACACCCGGGGGCTACCAATGAGGTATGGCTTGCGTGGATCGCACAAAGTTCCTTTTCCCAGAATCCCTTGCATTGAAACTTGCTAATTCAAAGAGATGGATGGCCAACTTCTTATGCCAAACATAAGCCTTCCGAATAGCTGTCTAAGGTTCCAACCTCTGATCTACTCTGTCAACACCACCCATGTGCTTATTGTAGTCTAGAATGCACACAGGTTTGCGCACTTCAGCAACCTGACCCCAAACAGCCACAGGTGAAGTACTCTCATCATGGATGGTAGTCAGCATGTACACATCCCTCCTGTCCACAAATTTCACAGCTAGTAGTTCATCACTACGCAAAGAACTGCACTGTCCCCTCTGAAGTTTTTTGCAAACAAGCTCTTTCAGATACTCTTTATGGTTAGAGCGGATTGTGCCACATGCAAAAGTGTCCATTTTAAACAATTCCCTAAATAATTGCACAGCAGTGTAGAAGTTATCAAGGTACAAATGGTGGCCTCTGTTAAACAGTCTTCTAGCAAGATCCCACACAATTTTCACTGAAACTCCAAAAGTGGACGGACAACCTGGGGGTCAATAGTAGAATCTCTACCAGTGTACACATGAAAATTAAAAACATATCCTGTCCTACTCTCAGACAACATATACAGCTTAATTCCATAGCGTGCCCTCTTGCTAGGTATGTACTGCCTAAAAACCAAACGGCCCTTCAACAAGACCAAAGGCTCCTCAATAGATATTTCTTTCCCAGGAGTATAGATCTCAGAAAATCGATCTACAAAGTGATCAAGAACTGGCCGAATCTTAAAAAGACGGTCACAGTCAGGGTGATCTTGTGGCAACGCCATAGAATTATCAACAAAATGCAGCATACGTAGCAAAAGTAAAGACCGATTATGAGTCATAACTGCAGGAAATATGGCTGTTGCAAACAAGGGGCTAGTGGACCAATATGAAGCCAGGTTCGGCTTCCTTACCACAGCCATCAATAAAGTCAAACCCAAAAACTTCTTAATCTCTTCCAGATTTGTGGGAGTCCACCGGGTAGCTCTAGACTGGGGCCTAAGTTTGTCACTGTTGTCCCTCAAAAACTGTTCAGCATTCAAATTAGTCTGGTCAACAATCTCACCCAAAAATACATCATCCATAAACAACTGAAAAAACAGAATAGGCAAAAAAAAATTATAATCCACTCTACACCCTGCATCACGGCCAACACTTCCAGTAGGAAGCCTAGTAGCCTCAGGCTGCATTCCAGATGCCTCTTGCATCATTGGCACAGCAGTTTCCTCCTCTAAAACAGGCATTTCATCTGAACTGGGATTTGCTTCATCCACACCAAGAGTACCTTCATCAGCACTGAGAGAACCTTCATCATCCGATGATTCCATGTGGAGAGAAAACTCACTGCCAGAATCTTCCCCTGCCTCCTCTCCCTCAGATGCACTGTCAGTCTCATAATCATGCTCAGGGGAAGATTCAAGAAGCATACCAACCAACTATTGAGCAGTCATTCTACAGCTAGCCATAATGCTCAGTAATAAAGGTAACTTGTCAAAAAAGACAACAACAACAAACACTTTGAAAAATAAGTAATAAACAAAAAGCACCTTTATCAAAAACACATATATACTCAAAAACGATACCGCTCACTTGCCAGAGGCAGCTAAACTCACCACCACCTATTCTGCACAGACACGGTATGGATCAAAAATATCCCCCTAAAAAAAAAGAGAAAAGAAATACACATAAGACCATGCAAAACACATCGCAAATAATTTCTTGCTCAAAACACTAACTAAATATGTTGCCATTATGACACCACTTACAAAAAAATTCATTCATACGTTACAATATTACTCATTTGGAGTAAATACAACAAAAATGTTTTTCTTACCAAAAAAATGCAACTGCGCAAAACTGCAGAACAACCACTGTGTTAGCCGCAAATAGGAAGCAAAAGCTTTACACTAGAATAAAAAGGAAAAAAAAACATTACAATCACATATGCAGATAATGCACCAGTCCACACACAATCCAGCAGCCAAGCTATAGGGTAGGTGGGCCTAAGAGTATAAATTAAATATTCACCCCGTAAAAGGGGAGCAACCCTTGCCCTTGAGGCCACTCCCTAACACAAAAACTTTAAAAACCCTAGTGTCTACTGGCTTCTGCTCCCCTTGGGGGCAGATGGGCCTAAACACACCCTGATGTCTACTGGCTTCTGCTCCCCTTGGGGGCAGATGGGCCTAAACACATACTGTTATTCTGCCACCCAAACATAAAAAACCCTGGTGGCCTAGTGGCACTTCAAATTAATTAATGCTCCCCAAAGGGGAGCGACCCTTGCCCAAGGAGCCACTCCCCCAAACATCAAAATTAAGTTGCAATTTAAAAAAAAAATAATCCCTGGCTCTATTGGGCATTCCTGCTGCACGATCGCGCGATCACGCAGAAGGAATGCACAAAAGAGGCATCGGGGGAAAGGAAAACCCGTTCCTTTCCCTCAATGCCTCTTTTAGTGAAATCCCCCCTCTCCAGCCCCAAACTTACCTGTTTCTTGTCCGACGCGCAGGAAGCAAATGGCTTCCAGCGCATCGGAGAAGAAAGAGAAACCTCCAATCACGTCAGTGCTGCTCGCGCACTGACGTCATTGATGATGCGGAGGTGTGCGGGGGGAGGCAGGGGAAGGTCTTCCCCTGCCTTCCCCAGTAAAAATACCCAGATCTACCACCCATGGGGGGAGCGCCAGTGCTTCCCCCGTGGGTGGGTATCATGACGAGCTGGACTCGTCATGGGCACACTGTCACTGTGCCCCATGACAAGTCCAGCTCGTCATAGGCACAGAAGGGGTTAATGACTACTTATGCGACAGTAAAACATACAGCAGTGGCATGGTAGAGTTCTTTATTTCTGAGTGAATAGAGTAAATGTGGACAAATGGATCGGGTGTTAATTTAAATGTCCATACATCATCCAAATTCTTAAGAGTAATTGCACATAAAATGAAGGGTTCATAGTTATATGGTTTTGTTAGAGGCTGAGGGATGTTTATGTCCCTAAGGCTTTTAGGTTGAGGAGAATGAACTTTACTTGCCTACCTTTTTTGACTCATAGACCCACTGAGTGTCCTCCCCTGACCAGCTGCACCCTCCCAAGACCACAAGCACCAGCCTGCAATGCGCGAGGACGTGCTATAAAAAGTGAATGCCGGCCCGCGGTGCGGGAAGAGCGCGGGATGTGCCTGGTAAAGCCTGGGCCAAGGGCCGGTCCATCCTTGCCCATCAGAGTCCAGAAGAGGCTGGGCTGGGCCCACCATCTGACGCTGGAATACCATGAGTTTGCTGGAGTAGCCCTCGCTAAAGATACTGGTACATGTTATTTCCTCATAATACTAAAACATTATGAGTAAATGCAAGGGTCATCATGATCCCTTCGGGTGTGGAGTAGCAGGAGCTCTCGATGATTTCATAACAAGGGCTGAGACTGTACTTACGCAAGGCATCGAGCTAATGGAGAGGCGGACCTCTTTGGACCCTCAATTGGCACAGAAGCACGCATCACTTGACACTAGCTTGAAGAATAATTCCCCTCCAACAACCCCCGCAAATTCATCTGCACCATCAGTGCCACATTTGGCCCCAGCTAAAATTACCGTTCCTGCGCCAGCCAAAGCAAACAAGTCTCATAGAGTGACTAGGGGCCAGGTTATAAACCCCCATCCAGATGACACTAATATTGAGCCAAGAACAATGAGAGGAGTATCCCCTATGAAGTTGAAGAACAGACGTATCTGGAGGACAGGTTTTTGGCAAGAAGGAGGGCATTCATCCTTTTGTTTAAAACCCCTCACTCACCAACCTAGTGGTGACATGCTTCATCATCGGGGTCCACCTTGGCGTCCTAGCGACACCAAGGTGTGCTACGACACCTGTACTACAGTGGAGCGGGTTGTGACTGTGGGTGCGGAAAAAGATGTTAAAAATTGTCCTGGTTGTACTCAAAAATATAGTTTTAATTATAGAGCAACTGAACAATGTTTAAAAATACGAGGGCGAGATCCTGGTAGGGGAGTTACGACCAGGGGATCTCTATATGTGTTGAGTGGTCAACATGTTTCTACCTTAAGGGCTATTGCCCGGTATTCATCAGGACCAGAAAAACAGGTGGACAGGAGGTGCGTGCTCCCTAAAAAGCACACCCGTGCCTTGATCCCCTGTGTGCCTACTGGCAAAATGGCCAGTGGTATATGCTGCTCAATAAAATAAGTGAGCAGACGAAATAGTGAAAAAGAGACCTGTAAGGAGAGAAAGAGGGGTAAAACATAATCAGGTTTGAATGGTTGACTTACTCTCCTGTAACGTCGTGCAGTGTCTCAGTGGAATGAAATATAGTGCCAAAGGGGGTTGATCTCCAAATAAACATGATACCGTGGTGATGGAGTGAGATACTAATCAACATCTATGCCAATAGTAGGTGCACGCTGGTTGCATGCGGTGTAGACTCGGCACTGGTGAGTTTAAATATTCAGTATATAGAGTGCCGGTATTGAAGAATGCTAAGGATGGCACTGTATGGATCATGAATATCACGTGGTGCCTGTGCTCCTAGCGAGGTAGTAAATATCAAGGCGGATCCCCTACCATGGTAGGTGAATATATGGTGCAGTGATCTAAGGCATAGCGGTAACTCGATAGTGCTATATTCATTTCGACAGCATCTGACTCATTCGTGTGAGTAAATAACAATTAGTGAACATACATAACGAACAGACATGTAACACTGAGGGACAAACTTCAGCTCAAGTGGCATTAATGCGGGCTTACTCGAATATGAGCTCTCTGGGCTTCAACGGGCAGGGCGTAGGTTCAATGCCTTAAGCGTAACATATTCTGTAAGATTAAAGAGAGCGCGGGCGTTGTAAATCTCTGTGCAGCTCAATGTGCTCTGTAAATGATGAACGACGCCCTCGTGGACCCGGTACATGTTTGTGTACCCGGGCGCTGACATAGAGAATCTACTTACAGTTACTGGCAGGAAAGATCAAGTCCGACCTACTCCTAGCGTCCTCTGCTCGGCTAGTAGTTGCGAGGGCAGCAGGACGCGGTAAAGAGGAGTTGGCCGTTTCCGGAATAGGGCGCGGCCTGGGCGGGTATGGGGGCGGGGCTAGCAGTACGCAATGGCGTGCTGTCGGTAGCTAGGCTGCCGTGTGTAAACAGACAGCGGGTTAGGGTGTATCACAACACAGGACAAGTTAGGTAGACTCGCGGAGCTGTAAATGAACCACGTGATATTCACGATCCATACAGTGCCATCCTTAGCATTCTTCAATACCGGCACTCTATATACTGAATATTTAAACTCACCAGTGCCGAGTCTACACCGCATGCAACCCGCGTGCACCTACTATTGGCATAGATGTTGATTAGTATCTCACTCCATCACCACGGTATCATGTTTATTTGGAGATCAACCCCCTTTGGCACTATATTTCATTCCACTGAGACACTGCACGACGTTACAGGAGAGTAAGTCAACCATTCAAACCTGATTATGTTTTACCCCTCTTTTTCTCCTTACAGGTCTCTTTTTCACTATTTCGTCTGCTCACTTATTTTATTGAGCAGCATATACCACTGGCCATTTTGCCAGTAGGCACACAGGGGATCAAGGCACGGGTGTGCTTTTTAGGGAGCACGCACCTCCTGTCCACCTGTTTTTCTGGTCCTGATGAATACCGGGCAATAGCCCTTAAGGTAGAAACATGTTGACCACTCAACACATATAGAGATCCCCTGGTCGTAACTCCCCTACCAGGATCTCGCCCTCGTATTTTTAAACATTGTTCAGTTGCTCTATAATTAAAACTATATTTTTGAGTACAACCAGGACAATTTTTAACATCTTTTTCCGCACCCACAGTCACAACCCGCTCCACTGTAGTACAGGTGTCGTAGCACACCTTGGTGTCGCTAGGACGCCAAGGTGGACCCCGATGATGAAGCATGTCACCACTAGGTTGGTGAGTGAGGGGTTTTAAACAAAAGGATGAATGCCCTCCTTCTTGCCAAAAACCTGTCCTCCAGATACGTCTGTTCTTCAACTTCATAGGGGATACTCCTCTCATTGTTCTTGATACATTGCCTCCCAGGGGAATAGGAGAAATCTCTAGTTCACTTTTGGGTGAACAAACTCCCTTACTCTCTTTTCTGTTTGTAATACTAATATTGAGCCACCAGTGAAAAAAAGAATGGTTGGAATTTGGAACCTCGTCTTGGGTTGTCCCCTCAAGTGAACTCTGATGACTCAGGCATACGACGATAATTTTGGAAAAGAGTTGAGACTTCGGTCACGGTTCTCCTAAATCCCCTTTTGCTGAAACTTAATCATATTGAGGAAAGACAATCCCATATAGAGGTCGCTCTTACAAGCAATCCACCCCATTGTACAGCACTTCATTCTGCGGAGGAGTCCTTAAGGGACCAAATCAATGATATGAACCATTTGTCACAAATAGCCATTTGGCCTAACACCACCAGAATCCCGTACCCTTCAGCTTTCCTTCCCCATTCGCAGTGCCAGAATCCGGTTTTACAACCAAGCGAGAACTTAGACATTACAAGGGAACCCATAAGCATTTCCCAACAACATTCCAACACCAGCAGAGATAGGAATGATACCCGCTCATGGGAAACCCCAATGGGGGGTGGTCAAAATAATGAAGCTTCGAGACAGAATGCTTCTAGACAGAATCAGCCTATTTCAACCCGGCAGACCTTGCACCTCCCACCAACTGCAGCCCCTCTTGTCATAATGTTGGGTAATGTTTCCATTCTGAGGGAGGCGCAGGTTTAATCAACTCAACAATTGATGGTCAAAGCCCTGTATTGGCTGTCCCAATACACTACTGGTATGTGTAGGGGGGGGGGGGGTTCTCTGGCAAATCAAATTATAATGGCCAGGAGGGTAGGATGGCTGGGGTCATCATCTAAATCATCGTAGGGGGACTGTGTGGTAATAAACTTTAATAACAGTTCAGCACCAAGATCCATTCTAACTCAACAGCACGGAGTTGCATAAAGGGTACACAGATTTGCGCTCTCCCACTAGATTATTTCTACATGCCTCCCTTAGTGACGTCCCTAGAATCTAGGGCCTACTCAAGGGGAATTAGAAAAAGATCTAGGACCGTGGAGGAGGTGGGGTTATCCCTTGAGAATAGATTTGCCCCACTGTTGGACTTGGAACTATGCGACTGACTACACCCCCAGTACACAGAGTAAATTATTATAATAAGAATTTTGGGATTAACATGCACCAAGCGGCCGATCAGGCAAATAAGTCTATCGTTCAGGCAATGAAGTCAATAAAGAATAAGGAGTCCACAAATATCATTTGGATGGGGGTTTTTAATACATGCCCATGTAAATTCACTTGTGACCGACTTTACGGATTGGAGGACATGCTGGGGAATTCGGCTTACCACTTTTCCCACAGTATCCATGGAACTAGCTTGAACTAGACCCTTTTCTCTAGAAATTTGGTAATAATTAGTGAGGTGCCGTTCACGTCGAATTCCCCCAAAAAAACATTCTGGTGTGAAACACAAGAATCAATAATAGATTTCATATTGATCTCTAACCCTCTCAGTGACAGCTGTAAGTATATAGATGCCCAATTTACGCCCTAAAGCAATCATGCCATTTTAACTTCTGAGGTCTCCCTTACCTTCAGGGAAGCAAATAAACAACAGGAAATAGGTCTCCCATCATTGTCTAGGAGAAAAGGATACCAGTTAAAATGGACGGAAATGGACAAGCTTAAAAGTATCCCAGATATAATAAGGACTACCTATGCTAACATCATAACTTGCCTGGATTTAAATAATTCTCCTACAGTACTATAATCCTTTACGGAATTGCTAGCACAAATAAAGGTGGCATTCACCCGGAACAAAAAAGACAAAGTATTAAAGCCTAAAGGTTAGTTCGACTCACCCTGTTCAAAAACACGGAAAACCCTCCTCCCAGCCTTGAGAGCACAATCCAGAAACCCTGCCGAAATTACCTCACTTAGAAGTAATCATAAAATGGCACAAAGGGAAAGGACTATGAGGGAGGAGGCCTGGACTAAATTGGAACAGTCCACATCTACTGGCAGTAGCAAGGACTTCTGGTAGATAATTAATGCACTCTAGTGTAAAACTCAAAAGGATTCTACCTTGGATGTGAATGTGGGAGAAGAGGACTGGGTAGCACATTTTGAAACATCTTTTGGCTCAGTGCTTCCCCTGTCCTACCCCCCACAACCACATACCACACTATCCAGGATAACCTAATATTCACAATGGATGAAGTAAGGAGTGGGCTGGAGGCTGGCAGTACTGGGAAGGCCCCGGGACCAGATGGGGTTCTGATAGATCTCTTTCAAGCAAATTAAGATCTGTTGGTTCCCCTATTAACTAACGTTTTTAATAAAATAGCAATAATGGGCCCACCACTTTCCTGGACAACCTGTGTAATAGTTCTGATTTATAAAAAGGGGGTTAAGGGCACCCCTGTGAAATATAGACCGATTTCCCTTATTGATACAATAACGAAACTTATGGGTCGCCTCCTCGTATCGAGGCTGGAGTCCTGGGCACAGGATAAAGACATTTTAATGCAGACCCAATATGGTTTTCGGCACAGAATGGGGACTGTAGACCAGTGCCTGAACCTTTCTTTAATAATGAACAAATCACCTGGAAAAAGAGTGGAAAAATGTATCTTGCTTTTATGATTTTATAAGCAGCATTTGACTGCGTCTCCCACTCTAAGCTCTGGTGTATAATGGAAGGTATGGGGATTGAACAGGCTATAATTGATTTCATCCATCAACTGTATTCCTTCGCCTTGGTTTGCGTCCGATATGGAAAAAACAGAGAATGTACATGCCAATTTAAGATCTCAAGGGGGGTCAGGCAAGGCTGCATCCTCGCACCGTTCCTCTTCTCCATTCATACCAACGGAGTGGAGAGGGCTCTTGGGGATGCAGCCTTGGATGTCCCTGTCTCAGGCTCTAAATGGCTGCCGATTCTCGCCTATGCAGACAATGCTGTCTTGATGGCCAGAACAGGAGTAGGCCTCCAGCGCCTCATAACAGCCAATGTGGAATTTATGCACTCGCTGGCTCTAAAAGTTACCCAGTCTAAGTCATTCGCCATGGTGGTAGTGGCAGGTAAAAAAGAGATATCTCCACATTTGTACATGGATTCGGGGGGAAATTGCAGTGGTCGAATCATTTCCTTACTTAGGAGTACTTTTTGACAACAAACAAGCATGGTCACAGTTGGTCAAAGGAAGGGCCATGGGAATGGATAGGAGTTTAGAGGCAATAAAAGCCTTCAGAAAGAAGTTGGGCTCTCAACCTTTAATCCTGAATAAAAAGATATATTATGCGAAGGCAAAGTCGGTAGCTACTTATGGGGCAGGAGTATGGGGTATGGCACCTACTGACCCACTATAAACTATAGAGAATAGATTCTTTAAATCAGTGGTTTACCTACCACACTCGTTTTCAAATTATGTAACCCATATAGAATTAGGTTGACTGTACACTACTAAATCCATTAGATTGGCTCCGCTCCAGCTCTGGCTCTCCATAAGGCGTAGGGATACAGTGACCCAAACCCAAAACATAATAAGTCAGATTCTAAAAAATGGAAAGCCACAGTAGGGTTAGGTGGCTGAACTACGTTAAATGAGAACTGGCTACCTTGGGGCTGTCGGAGCTCTTTGAAAACCCCACTGCTTGCAGGAAGATGTCTAAAAAAGTAGCTGGCCAACACATTTATGTTGCGGGCTCACTATATCTGCAGGGAAAGAAATCACTGTAAACAGGATGCCCTCGCGTATTAGCTAACACCATGTATCTTAGAGGGAGCATATTTTTATCTAGAAGACATTCCCATTTCCCAGCATAAATGTATCCTTCTAAGATTTTGCTTGAACTTATTACCTTTAATGTTAGGGTTCCCGGAGAACTGACCCTCTGCCCTTGTGATTGAAAATATCCCAAAATGATCTCCATCTATTATTTGTTTGTGGTTTTTATCAGAGGGAAAGAAATCAATTCATTGTTCCAATTTTAAAAGGGCAGCATTTTAATCAATGTCGGGTTGCATTATATGTTTTTAAATCTTTGCCTAATCCTCTAGTTCTTTTCAAATTATATCCCTTAGTACGGCACCAGAGGACTCACTGCAGTAGATAGATAATGTTTTCAACTGTTGGATATTTTCTCTGACTTCACTCTAGTGCTGAGTGGTAATGTTCTGAGTGTCTTTCCATATTAATTCTCAGAGTTATAGCTCTGCCTCTACAATGTGTAGAGAAATAGTTTACACATCTCCAATGATCCCTGGGTTCAGTCCACCTTTACAGTAAAGATACCCTTTATGCTTCAGTAATAGTTTTGTTCATTTTGATAAAGTAAAATTAGCCTTTGGCATGCTCTCCATTTTATACACATATGTGTATGCAGTCTAAAAAATGCAAAAATTAATACATTTGCTCTTTTCAATTTACAACTGTGTGGTATTTTCACTTTTGTGCGGCACTCGTTATTTCAATATGTCTTCTTATTTAGATTGTTTCAATTCTTTAACAAGTGTATTTTCAATTCTTATGGTTTTCAAACTTTTGAAAGAAATGTTAAACGTGTATTTAAAAAACAAACAAATTTTACAGTTTCCACATTCCACCTGAAAATCAAAAATGTATTAAGGTACATGTGTTTTACAAATAAGAAATAAATTAATTGTTAGAACTTAGTTACTTAGTTGCTACTTGTCTCCTTCATTAATGTTGGAAACATATCTAGAATATTTCCAAAAATCTTAAATTAGAAACCTTTGAAAATATGTTTAAAATATTTCGAAGAATATTTTGTATATTAGTTTAATCTTGTAGTTGTAATTTCTGCCTTTATGAAAAATTTACTTACTTAGATTTTGTGGTTGGTTTGTGCCTAATACAATTTTAGAAGTAATCAATTTGGAAGAAATGTAGTTTAATCATGTACCTATGTTTTCTTTCTTGTTGAGGTTTACTTTTTTCAAGAATAGGTTTAGAATCGAATGTAAAAGTCATTCCACGTAACGGTCATATGAGTTGTGACAAAATAGTGGCAGACGATTTTATATGTGTTGTCCTACATAGAGTATTTTTCCTCACAAAAACATGTTAAACTGTGTGGTAAATACTGTAATTGTAAAAAGTGCGTGTAAACTTTCATGTGGTAAATATCTTTCATGGGAACTTCAGATATCCATACACATGAGACGTTGTCTGGTAAAATTTCCCTTTATAGGAGAGTGCATCATATAAGGGGTATATTATACCATTGTGTTGTGACACCACAAGGTAGGTATCACTAAACATGTACATTGAGCATGCATAACTAGTTGGGGGCATATTATCAAGAAAAATGCAATCAACAAGAGAGAAAGGGTCAAAAGGTCACTCTTGTACCCCTTAGCAATAATGTATATCAATCAACAGAAGAGTGACAATGTAAGCTTAGACGGCGACAAAAGTAAAAGAAAATCAAGGAGTAGTTAGTTTCTACCACCAGAACAAGTACATAAGTAATAGGAAGATAAAGTGAGCGTGCTTAGTGAAAGAAAAAGAACCCTCAGGCACCAACTGAAAGTCAGTAGCCAGTTGTCTTCATTGGGTTCTTGTTAGGAAATTAGTATCAAAAGATGTGATAAGCTAAAGTGAATTAAAAGAAGTGTGGTCTACTCCCCAAACCGAAACATTCTTTTAATAAGAGGGTAGCTCTAACTCCATTAAAATCAGTGATAGCGGACGTATAAATGGTTGTATTAATTTGAACCATAAAGTCCTATGAATTAGTCAGAAGAAAGGAAAGAAAAAGTAGGTCGACATGTTTCTGCTAGTGAGCCAATAGTCAGCTCAGCATTCGTCAGGACCAAAGAAGTCCTCACTCCGCGGTTGACGCACGCTAAGGCGCCAGAACCAAGGGTGTGGGACATAAAACTATACAACCTTATGTGTGATAGTTGCATAGGTGTTGTCTCCTATGGCCTCTCCAGATTTTGGGAGACAGGGAATTCTGTAACATATAAATGAAACCGCAAAAAACAAATGTAAAGAGTCATGCATAATAGTTTGAAATCATTTGAAAACACATTCGCTCACTCCGAAATTTCTCCCACCAGTCTATTTCATTTTAAAGACTAGATGACCATTTCGCATAATATAAATGCGAGATACATTTATTTTGTAACTTGTAATACTGCTATGAACCTAGCAGGGTGCTTGGCGTATTAATTAACCAAACTGGTCCATGCCTCAACAAATGCACGTGTTGCTTTTACAAACACGTCATGTGGCAAGTCAGTAGTTAACATTTAAAAAAAGTGCTCGCTAGACAAAAAACGAAATCATAATAAATGTTATAAAATTAAACACCTTCAAAACGGAAGACTCATCAAAATTAATTACGATTAAATAGGACACTCACAGTCAATCGGTAGTGCAGGTGCCCCATAGGCTTGTGGCAGGGGGAATCCTTCACGCCCAGTGTATCTGTCAGGGAACGAGTAATGAACATTCAAACAATTGCGAACATTCTAAATTTTGTTAATTTGGCCTGTCATAAATCAAGGTAAAGAAGTGAGCAGCAAAACGCAGAGGAAACCTCTCCTCTTTCGAAAACTCACTTGCTACTGGGCGACTGCCCGCCGTAAAACACCTACAGCGTCCACATCCACAGCCTGCAACAAACACGGAGCCATTCTCAACAAGGGTCTTAAGTGAAAAAAACGCAATCCACGTCATACCTGGTCACGTGACTGCTCCTTGGCTGTTCGTTCTTAAAGTGACAGTGTTGTTTATTTATTCTTTCACTCGGGACCTGTTTCTGTCCCGTTGTATAAATAATAATATCTTTGTATGGTACTAAATCACTCACACAGATAAAACCATGATACAAGCAATATTGGACAGCCACTGTTTTACCAGTAGAATTCATTTTAGAATGGTATAAGGCCGTTTTTGACACAGAAGGTACATTCATACAGCAAATGAAAAGCCAGTAACATAGAAAGTAATAGAAATGTTGTGGTCATTATTATATTGTAGCAGACTCGCGTGTCACGTTCAGCATTCTACTGGAAAGATCTTAAAAAGGGGCCAGAAATGGTATAAGGCCGTTTTTGACACAGAAGGTACATTCATACAGCAAATGAGAAACCAGTGACATAGAAAGTAATAGATATGTTGTGGTCATTACTATATTGTATAAGACTGGTGTGTCACGTTCAGCATTCTACTGGAGAGATCTGAAAAGGGGCCAGAAACAGAGTCCTCACAGGACAGGGTACTACATAAAGAGGGGTGAGATATCACCCAGCAGTAATCAGGGGATGTAAAACATAGAGCTAAATAGCAACAAAAGGAAAAAGGGCAAAGAAGAGTTACCTCCGCATCACTGACCCCCAAGGTATGTCATCATTGAGGCCCTGTGTATGCGTGGACAAGCGATAGATCCATCTTTGTTCCTTCTCAAAGATACTCTTCTCATTCATATGTGTCAGTTGCTCTATTATTGTCCATCTGAGGTCATTTGGACAATGGCCACATTCAAGGAAGTGGACGGTTAATTTTGTGGTACTCCTACCACATCTCACATTGCTAAGATGTTCCCCAATGCGTGTTTTTATCTTCCTAGTTGTCATTCCCACATACCTGAGGTCACAGGGACAGGTTATCAAGTAGATGACATTACTTGAGTTACAATTAGTATGTCCCCTAAGGTGCCATACTTTACCCTCCTCCAAATTTAGAGTTTTAGTTGTTGTAGTGAGGTGACACACGCTGCATCCACCACATGGGAAATGACCTGTTACGGGGGGTAGGCCCCATGCATTCAAAACTGTTTGATCATGCAGCAAGTGGTCAGTTCTTGGACGTGTATGCACAAGAGAGTCTTGCAGACTTCTCTCTCGTTTATATGAGAACAATGGTTTTTGCCAATTGCGTCCATTACTTGTAAGGATGCGCCAGTGTTTGCCTATGCAGCGGCTCACAGCGTTCGATATATTGCTGTAGGTCGTGACGCAGGTAAGTGGAACATCAGCAACATTCTCCTTGGTATGGTCTTCCAGCAGAGCCTCTCTGTTATTATTTCTCGCTCTCTTGTGACTTTTGTGCAATATTCTTTTCGGATAGCCCCTGGTTAGTAACTTTTTCGTCAGATCTTCAGCTTGATTATTAAAGTCACTAAGTTTGCTACAATTTCTACGGATTCATAGATATTGGCCAAATGGTAAATTTTCCCGTAGCGGGCGCGGGTGGAAGCTAGCAAAATGAAGGAGGTTGTTTTTGCTTGTCGGTTTGTAGTAGGTTTTACTCGTCAAATGGTCTCCTTCCCTAGTTAAGATGACGTCCAAAAAGACAATGGAATTGGGGTCATATTGATGAGTGAATTTCAAGTGGGGGTCACAGGTATTCACCCAATCAAAAAATGATAAAAGGCTTTCCTCTGAGCCCTTCCAAATTAGGAGCACGTCGTTAATGTACCTCTGCCACAGGATAACATTGAGAGCATAAGGATTGTTGGCAGCCAAAATATGGGTCTTCTCAAAATTGTACACATACAGACCTGCAATACTAGGGGCAAATGTACTGCCCATAGAGGTGCCCGTCTTTTGCAGAAAGATGGTGTCTTCATATTGAAAGAAATTGCGTTTCAGAGCCAATGTAGCACAATCAATAATAAAGGTTTTAGAAGTGTTATAGTTCCAGGTGGTCTGTTCTAAGACATCTGCCAGTACTTTCAAAGTTGCATCCTGCGGGATGCAGGTATACAAACTTTCAATGTCTAAAGAGACCAAGAAACATGGCTCCTCAGGCAATTGAACAGTGAGGAGCATTGAAAGAAGACTTTTGGTATCCTTAATGTAGGTGCTAGTGGACTGTACAAGTGGTTTAAAAAAGAAATCGCAGTATTTAGAGAGTGGCTCCAACTGAGAACCAATCCCCGAGACTATCGGTCTTCCTGGTGGAGGGAACCGATTTTTATGAATTTTTGGGAGTGTATAGAAATAGGGGATTTTATCTTCGGAATTGGTTAGGAAATCAGCTTCCTGTTTACTTATGTAGCCATCCCTTTCTGCTGTCATGACCAGTTCTGTTATTTCATCTTTTAGGAAAGGGGAAGGGTCTTGTTGGAGGATGGTGTAGCTGGTAGTGTCACTCAGGAGTGGCCTGCACTCCTGATCATAGGCAGAAGCATCCTGGATGACAATGCCACCCCACTTATCTGCACTCTTGATAACAATCTCTGTGTTCTTTTGAAGGGATTGGATGGCTTTATATTCACCAGCTTTCAGATTCTTAAAAGAGCTCGGTTCTGCTAGTGACTCTACTTCAAGGAACACTGCCTGCTCAAAAGCTATTAGATCAGCAGGCATAAAATGTGCCGGTGGTGTAAAGGAAGACTTTTTCTTGAAATTAGTGTCACTCATTGCTGCCTGGTTTCCTGTCGAATTTTGTTGTTCAAAAAAGGTTTTTAACCTGAGTTTTCTAAAGAACTCTCCGAGTTCGCATTGTAATTTGAATCGATCAAGGCGTTGTGTGGGTATAAAGCCGAGTACCTTTTCTAGGACAGCTGTTTCGTCCGAATTAAGAGTTACTTTAGATAGATTAGTTATCAAGGTCTTGTATTGCTGGGTCCCGCCCTCTGATCCTGGGTTTTGCTCCGTGTGTTGTCTCCCACGGATTCTGTTGGACCCCAATGGACTTGATTTCCCCCTCTCCTCTTCCCCCTGCCCCTCCGGCCAAAACTTAAAAAAGGTTGGGGGTACATATTCTGCTGGAAATGTTGTGGTGGTGGGACAAAATGAGGATTCCAACCGAATTGGGGTGGAAATGGGGGTTGTTCGAAAGGGTTGGGCTGGTAACCTCCATTCCCCTGTTGTGGGTATGGGTACCATTGTTGGGTGTTATAGTTTTGTCTCCCTCGACCCCTACCTCGCTGTTTATTCCCTCTACTGCCAGTACTAGAATTACTCGAATCTGAATCACCAGACGTATTAGCATCATAATTAGTTCGATCTGGTGGGGTATAATCAGAACTAGCATAAGGGTAAGTTTTGTCATATGACCATTTTTTCAGATCTTTTTGGAATTTTAAAACCTTAGATTGGGTAAGGTTTTCTTTATATTCAGTGATTTCTTTATTGTATTCCTCAAGTTTCTTTTTGAAACCAGTGATTGTTGTCTTTATATGGGTTTCTGTTGCCTGTATATCGATTAGGAGGGCTTCTGACAGTCGCATTGCAGTCTTAATGATTAAAATAGCCCAATCGTGCGTGCAATGCCAGGCTATCTGGGCCCATTCTTTCCTGAACACACTGTCCTCCAAGAATATCCGAGGTGCATTAGTGACGAGTAGACCTTTTGGGGCCATTTTATTAATCAAATATTCTTTCATCATTGTCCCATGCAGAATGGCCCTAATCCGACTCTTTTTCTGCTCACCCAATTTGTCCCAATCAGAAGTTTGTGATATTGCTTGGGCCACTAACGGGTCAGCAAAAAGCGAAGGATCACTTAATATGGCCTCCCCTTCCTCTCTAGAGTAGGACAAACCTGAATCTTCCATAATGAAGGCGTAAAATGAGCACTTTTCAAAAAGGTAATTAAAACCAAAACTCTCACAGCTGCACGCTGCTAAGTTAAATGCAATCAACAAGAGAGAAAGGGTCAAAAGGTCACTCTTGTACCCCTTAGCAATAATGTATATCAATCAACAGAAGAGTGACACTGTAAGCTTAGACGGCGACAAAAGTAAAAGAAAATCAAGGAGTAGTTAGTTTCTACCACCAGAACAAGTACATAAGTAATAGGGAGATAAAGTGAGCGTGCTTAGTGAAAGAAAAAGAACCCTCAGGCACCAACTGAAAGTCGGTAGCCAGTTGTCTTCATTGGGTTCTTGTTAGGAAATTAGTATCAAAAGATGTGATAAGCTAAAGTGAATTAAAAGGAGTGTGGTCTACTCCCCAAACCGAAACATTCTTTTAATAAGAGGGTAGCTCTAACTCCATTAAAATCAGTGATAGCGGACGTATAAATGGTTGTATTAATTTGAACCATAAAGTCCTATGAATTAGTCAGAAGGAAGGAAAGAAAAAGTAGGTCGACATGTTTCTGCTAGTGAGCCAATAGTCAGCTCAGCATTCGTCAGGACCAAAGAAGTCCTCACTCCGCGGTTGACGCACGCTAAAGCGCCAGAACCAAGGGTGTGGGACATAAAACTATACAACCTTATGTGTGATAGTTGCACAGGTGTTGTCTCCTATGGCCTCTCCAGATTTTGGGAGACAGGGAATTCTGTAACATATAAATGAAACCGCAAAAAACAAATGTAAAGAGTCATGCATAATAGTTTGAAATCATTTGAAAACACATTCGCTCACTCCGAAATTTCTCCCACCAGTCTATTTCATTTTAAAGACTAGATGACCATTTCGCATAATATAAAGGCGAGATACATTTATTTTGTAACTTGTAATACTGCTATGAACCTAGCAGGGTGCTTGGCGTATTAATTAACCAAACTGGTCCATGCCTCAACAAATGCACGTGTTGCTTTTACAAACACGTCATGTGGCAAGTCAGTAGTTAACATTTTAAAAAAGTGCTCGCTAGACAAAAAACGAAATCATAATAAATGTTATAAAATTAAACACCTTCAAAACGGAAGACTCATCAAAATTAATTACGATTAAATAGGACACTCACAGTCAATCGGTAGTGCAGGTGCCCCATAGGCTTGTGGCAGGGGGAATCCTTCACGCCCAGTGTATCTGTCAGGGAACGAGTAATGAACATTCAAACAATTGCGAACATTCTAAATTTTGTTAATTTGGCCTGTCATAAATCAAGGCAAAGAAGTGAGCAGCAAAACGCAGAGGAAACCTCTCCTCTTTCAAAAACTCACTTGCTACTGGGCGACTGTCCGCCGTAAAACACCTACAGCGTCCACATCCACAGCCTGCAACAAACACGGAGCCATTCTCAACAAGGGTCTTAAGTGAAAAAAACGCAATCCACGTCATACCTGGTCACGTGACTGCTCCTTGGCTGTTCGTTCTTAAAGTGACAGTGTTGTTTATTTATTCTTTCACTCGGGACCTGTTTCTGTCCCGTTGTATAAATAATAATATCTTTGTATGGTACTAAATCACTCACACAGATAAAACCATGATACAAGCAATATTGGACAGCCACTGTTTTACCAGTAGAATTCATTTTAGAATGGTATAAGGCCGTTTTTGACACAGAAGGTACATTCATACAGCAAATGAAAAGCCAGTAACATAGAAAGTAATAGAAATGTTGTGGTCATTATTATATTGTAGCAGACTCGCGTGTCACGTTCAGCATTCTACTGGAAAGATCTTAAAAAGGGGCCAGAAATGGTATAAGGCCGTTTTTGACACAGAAGGTACATTCATACAGCAAATGCGAAACCAGTGACATAGAAAGTAATAGATATGTTGTGGTCATTACTATATTGTATAAGACTGGTGTGTCACGTTCAGCATTCTACTGGAGAGATCTGAAAAGGGGCCAGAAACAGAGTCCTAACAGGACAGGGTACTACATAAAGAGGGGTGAGATATCACCCAGCAGTAATCAGGGGATGTAAAACATAGAGCTAAATAGCAACAAAAGGAAAAAGGGCAAAGAAGAGTTACCTCCGCATCACTGACCCCCAAGGTATGTCATCATTGAGGCCCTGTGTATGCGTGGACAAGCGATTGATCCATCTTTGTTCCTTCTCAAAGATACTCTTCTCATTCATATGTGTCAGTTGCTCTATTATTGTCCATCTGAGGTCATTTGGACAATGGCCACATTCAAGGAAGTGGGCGGTTAATTTTGTGGTACTCCTACCACATCTCACATTGCTACGATGTTCCCCAATGCGTGTTTTTATCTTCCTAGTTGTCATTCCCACATACCTGAGGTCACAGGGACAGGTTATCAAGTAGATGACATTACTTGAGTTACAATTAGTATGTCCCCTAAGGTGCCATACTTTACCCTCCTCCAAATTTAGAGTTTTAGTTGTTGTAGTGAGGTGACACACGCTGCATCCACCACATGGGAAATGACCTGTTACGGGGGGTAGGCCCCATGCATTCAAAACTGTTTGATCATGCAGCAAGTGGTCAGTTCTTGGACGTGTATGCACAAGAGAGTCTTGCAGACTTCTCTCTCGTTTATATGAGAACAATGGTTTTTGCCAATTGCGTCCATTACTTGTAAGGATGCGCCAGTGTTTGCCTATGCAGCGGCTCACAGCGTTCGATATATTGCTGTAGGTCGTGACGCAGGTAAGTGGAACATCAGCAACATTCTCCTTGGTATGGTCTTCCAGCAGAGCCTCTCTGTTATTATTTCTCGCTCTCTTGTGACTTTTGTGCAATATTCTTTTCGGATAGCCCCTGGTTAGTAACTTTTTCGTCAGATCTTCAGCTTGATTATTAAAGTCACTAAGGTTGCTACAATTTCTACGGATTCGTAGATATTGGCCAAATGGTAAATTTTCCCGTAGCGGACGCGGGTGGAAGCTAGCAAAATGAAGGAGGTTGTTTTTGCTTGTCGGTTTGTAGTAGGTTTTACTCGTCAAATGGTCTCCTTCCCTACCCTAGTTAAGGAGCAGCCACGTGACCAGGTATGACGTGGATTGCGTTTTTTTCACTTAAGACCCTTGTTGAGAATGGCTCCGTGTTTGTTGCAGGCTGGGGATGTGGACGCTGTAGGTGTTTTACGGCGGGCAGTCGCCCAGTAGCAAGTGAGTTTTCGAAAGAGGAGAGGTTTCCTCTGCGTTTTGCTGCTCACTTCTTTGCCTTGATTTATGACAGGCCAAATTAACAAAATTTAGAATGTTCGCAATTGTTTGAATGTTCATTACTCGTTCCCTGACAGATACACTGGGCGTGAAGGATTGCCCCTGCCACAAGCCTATGGGGCACCTGCACTACCGATTGACTGTGAGTGTCCTATTTAATCGTAATTAATTTTGATGAGTCTTCCGTTTTGAAGGTGTTTAATTTTATAACATTTATTATGATTTCGTTTTTTGTCTAGCGAGCACTTTTTTTAAATGTTAACTACTGACTTGCCACATGACGTGTTTGTAAAAGCAACACGTGCATTTGTTGAGGCATGGACCAGTTTGGTTAATTAATACGCCAAGCACCCTGCTAGGTTCATAGCAGTATTACAAGTTACAAAATAAATGTATCTCGCATTTATATTATGCGAAATGGTCATCTAGTCTTTAAAATGAAATAGACTGGTGGGAGAAATTTCGGAGTGAGCGAATGTGTTTTCAAATGATTTCAAACTATTATGCATGACTCTTTACATTTGTTTTTTGCGGTTTCATTTATATGTTACAGAATTCCCTGTCTCCCAAAATCTGGAGAGGCCATAGGAGACAACACCTGTGCAACTATCACACATAAGGTTGTATAGTTTTATGTCCCACACCCTTGGTTCTGGCGCCTTAGCGTGCGTCAACCGCGGAGTGAGGACTTCTTTGGTCCTGACGAATGCTGAGCTGACTATTGGCTCACTAGCAGAAACATGTCGACCTACTTTTTCTTTCCTTCCTTCTGACTAATTCATAGGACTTTATGGTTCAAATTAATACAACCATTTATACGTCCGCTATCACTGATTTTAATGGAGTTAGAGCTACCCTCTTATTAAAAGAATGTTTCGGTTTGGGGAGTAGACCACACTCCTTTTAATTCACTTTAGCTTATCACATCTTTTGATACTAATTTCCTAACAAGAACCCAATGAAGACAACTGGCTACCGACTTTCAGTTGGTGCCTGAGGGTTCTTTTTCTTTCACTAAGCACGCTCACTTTATCTCCCTATTACTTATGTACTTGTTCTGGTGGTAGAAACTAACTACTCCTTGATTTTCTTTTACTTTTGTCGCCGTCTAAGCTTACATTGTCACTCTTCTGTTGATTGATAGGCATATTATCAAGAACAGCTAAAAAAAAGTATCGCTGGTTTAGTGGCAGAAAACTGCTGCTAAAGAGGCAATAATGGGCTTCATAATATGCCCTTGAGAATTTCAATAGAAGCCCATGTTCTGGTGTGAACATGGGCTTCTATTGGAATTCTCAATGGCATATTATCAAGCCCATTACCGCCGCTTTACCTGCAGTTTTCTGCCACTAAACCGGCGATAATTTTAACGCCGTCCCTGATGATATGCCCCTTGGTTCTTTCTCTTTGTTTTATCCACAGATACTAGTAGTTGTTCATACTGAATTCCTGACTTCTCCACTAATGGGACATTGTGCTGTGATCTCCAGCTACCAAGCTCCTGGCAGAAGAAATCTCATCCTATGTACTCTAATATTTCTGAAATCGGACTATTGTCATAAAGCTCAGTATAAAGATGGAACTGAGTGGAGATATGTTCTGAACACTCTTCTTCTGAATAAATACAGATGTTGAAGTTTAGCAATCCTAACACCTGCTGTCTGGCGCACGCAAGCTTCTTAGGACCGATGGGAAAATGAATAGACACCAGATGGCTGGCAGCAAGCAATGAGGAAATGAGCAGGGCAAAAATAAATATTTAGAATGCTTTTCAGCTGAGCAAGAGATCATGGATAAAATCGCTGACACATCATGAGTCATCATTGAACACACAGGCTTGTTATTCTATTAGAATTGTGGTTTTTTTCTGATGCATGATGTAAGACTGTGCTGGTCCAGCAACATGTAGAAGGGATGAAAAATGTGAGCTGGCATGACCTTTGTGGCATTTTATATAAGTCCCTTTGACTAATTTTCAGAGAATGTCCACCATTTGCACTGCTGCGAGTATCCTCTCTTGTTTTGTTTTTTCCATTCACATGTGTACCATTAGACACCATTAGGATGCATCACATAATTGTGGCACTTATTCTGTATTATATTATATATTGTAAACCTAGCTTGTAAGCAAGGGAGTCCATGACATGGCTGCTGTGGGATACTATTCTTGCCAATTCTGAGTGGTCGGTTTTCCAGGCCCGAAATTACTCATGCAGAAAGAACAGACCCAATGGCATATTTATCATCATTTGACGCAACCCAGCAAGACACCTTGCTGGGCTGCATCAAATGGGGAGTGCAGAAATGTGCCATATCTAAGATATGGCATATTCTTCCTCTCCTTCTCTGCTGGCACACCGAGTGCCAGCAGAGAAGGATGCCTGAGTTACAGGCAGGATTGTTTGTGTGCAGGAAGAGCCACCTTCCTGCACAAAAACAATCCTTTGATGCATTTTCCTCTTTGTGTGTGTGTGTATGGTATTTCTTCTCATTACACCTCAGCTGGGAAGGTGCAGCATTTTTACACATTCCCATATTTACTACTATTAGTAAACTTGGGAATGTGACAAACTACGTGGGTGAATGCGTGGGAACACCCATGCTCTACCCATGGAATGTCTTCCCAACACAGAGTAATGCAAAGCAGAGGCTTGCGCTGCTTTGTGTTACTCCAGATTTACTATGCTATGTGGAGCTATGCAAGGTGGCTCGGAGTGGTATAGTAAATCTGACTGAAGGGCTTGCATTACCATTGCGTTGGCTACCGTGATGAAATGGAAATGCAAGCCCTTGACCTGGCCCCCAGTTTTACTGGATGTGGATTCATAAATGGAAAAAAATATGGCTGGGAGAGGCATGGAGGCAGACTCAGAGCCTGCCCTCACACACCTACTCCAATGCTACAGGGACAGTGCTCCCCACAGAGAGGACTCTGCAACACTAGCCTACCCTGAATCCTTCCCACCTCCTGAACACACTCTGACCCACACAAATCTCCCCAGCAGATATTTACCATCAGTTTATAGTAGGTGGTAAATATGTGTTTGAACTCACTTGAATTAGAAAAACCTATGTAAAAGGACTTGCTATATTTGATCCTGGCTGGTTAATTCCTATTCCAGGGGTTTTAACTAGTGATCCCTATGAACTCATGGGGAGATATTATTCAGAATCAGTAATTCTATCTCCAGGGAGTAAACTGTGAATTCAGAATGGAAACCCAAGTGGGCGTGGGGGGGTTTGAAGCTGATGTACCATGTATACAGAAGTGAGATTTCACATGGGTGATTGCACACATTTTTGCATTAAGTTACAAACATTTGAAATTTAAGGCAGAGAGTATATGAGTGAGTTGTGCAGGATCACACCCTTCTGATCAAGTGAGAAAACAGGGTTGATTGCCTTTCTATTCAGGGTATAATGCCTACAACTCAGCCCACTGAAATATATAGATTTCTTTGGCCTTAGAATCTAGAAGTCATTCGACCTGATATAAGAATGCTACTTAGAATATGCACAACAATATATTAGGTTCCTGCTGTAATGTACATATATTAATAAGAATATAGATTTGGTTTAAGAGACACGCTTGTCCCAAAGTTCTGTAGATGTTCAGTTGGTTATCAACACATCAGAAAGTGTGGGCTTGGTTCAAGGTCATACCTGTAGGTCTTCACCGGCAGATTAATGTGTGGGAGAATGTGCAAGGACAGGAGCAGAAAACCAGGAGCAGGCATAATACAGAACAGGCTCCTCTTTAATGCCTTGCCCAGTCATTATCTAGGTCATGACATTTGAAGGACTTCACCCGGACAGGTGTCCACAAGTTAGAGTAGTTTAGCACCTGTTAAAATACACCAGAATGATGACTAAAAGCCTATAGATAGTGCCATGTGCATGTCTTCCCTACACCCAAACATAAATAGGTGGATCAGGTGGGAGAGTATCAGTATTGTAAGGTGACAACAGCACATCCAATTTGTCCCAGCAACAGCATCAAGGTGCATTTGAGCCCCTCTATTCCCGAAAACTGGTTGGGTCTTTAACATATATTGAAGGAGTTAAGAACATGGTTTTATTGTTTTGTGTTCCACTGAATAAAGTGATGTTATGAATTTTTTTTTGTATATTCCCACCAACGTGCCCTAATACTTTCTACATTTTAAGGTTGCATTAAACAAATGTTGCCCATGAAGTCCTAGCTAGTTCAGTGATATGCATCATGACTCCCAAAGCCTCTGTCTGTTCAACTTTCTCTTTTGCAAACACAAGGAGATGATGGATGGAGCGCTGAAACTTTTCAGACACTCACCCCCAATCACAGATCTGGGTTGAATCCATCATCATTCTTTAGCTCACTTCGCCACCTCAGTTCAGACCCAGCTATATGCAAATCAGTCTTGACCCTGTGCCTCATGGGAAAAGTCCAGCCCGAACTGCCAAGCCAGGTCTTCCCTGAACTGGAAACAAGCATCCTGGGACAGGTTTCTGGGTAACACCCTTCATCAGCCAGGCTAGCTTGAATTCAGTGGCAAAGTTAGGAACTTTCTCTTTTGCCCCACATGTTAAACTGCATCACACCCCTGACTGTCCTATATTCTATACTGAACCTCAGCTGAGTTTATCCTACATCACCCACTACCTCACAGCATCGATTATTCTGTAATAATAATTTCTCCTCCTGCGAGTACTTTTGCCTTGACATCAATAGCGAAGGTAATCCTGTATGCTCCTTACACATTATTTACCATCCACCAGGAGACAACCTCACCTTTGCAGAACACCTCATGGATCTGATCACAACGAATTCCGGAAGACAACACACACAAATATTCATTGGTGACCTCAACCTACATGGGAATGATCTCAATGACGATGTTGTCAACAGTCTAAAAAACTTCCTCAGCGACCTTGACCTCTCCCAATTCTGCAACAGTCCTACTCATGACAAAGGCTCCATCCTGGATCTTATCATCTCCAAAGGCAATTCCATCCAACTTGATTCAATCTTACCCTGTGACTGGTCTGATCACCACATTATCACGTTCTACATCAACGAAAAAGTGAAATCTAACCCGGCTCAATCGACTAGATCTAAGGTCTGGAGGATGGACTTGAGGAAACTCAATCCTAACTCTCTACCCTCCTCTAGCTACAATCTTCTCCTACCCCCTACTGACGCTACCGACGTACAGGTTCTCACCGACCACTACCTCAATTCGATGTCCTCTATTATCAATGAAGTTGCCCCCCTTCAGTTAAAGAGAGCTACATCTAAAAATTCAAAACCATGGTATGACGGACTGCTTAACGAAGACAGGCGAGCCATGAGACTTGCGGAACGCAACTGGTGATCAGTCCCCTCAGCTCTGCATCTCAAAACACTAAAGAAAAAAAGAAACGCTTACTTTAGAAAAATCAAACGCACGAAAGCTTCCTTCTTCAGTTGCCAACTTGACCAGGCCAAAAACCGACCTAAGAAGTTATTTGAGTTAATAAAAACTCAATCCAGAGAAGGACCTCAAAGACCTCAAAACACGTCAAGTACATTACCGTCCTGTGAAGAATTCTCTTCTTTCTTTAATCTAAAGACAGACACGATCAGGAAAGATCTCCTCTCGGATCTAAGACTTTATTCTAACCCCCAGAGCAATATGCCCCTTGTTCTAAAAAACAATGCTTCTTGGGCATCCTTCGAAACTTATACTGAAGACTCTATCGGCAAGATTCTAAGTACTCTGAAGCCCTCCAATCACCTATCTGACTCTCTACCCGCTAACGCGGTACATGACTTTATCCCACTACTTCTCCCGCTTTGGACCAAAATCATAAACAGCTCTCTGCAACAAAGATGCATCCCGGACCCCCTCAAAATAGGACAGGTTTCGCCCATACTGAAGAAACCTTCAGCGAACCCCTCCGAATTGTCTAACTATCGTCCTATCACCAATATTCCTACTTTGGCCAAACTCCTAGAAAAATGTGTACATCTCCAACTGATAAAACACATCGAGCACTTTCAACTCCTCAACGCACACCAATCTGGCTTCCCAGCAGGTCACAGCACGGAATCAGCTATGACACATATAATTGATGATGCACTGCAAATTCTTGATCAGAATGGCACCTGCCTCCTCATCCTTCTCGACCTCTCATCAGAATTCGATACTGTCAAACATGAGAACTTACTCGACTTGCTAAATCTCAGAATGGGTATTTCAGGGACAGTACTCAAATGGTTCACCTCTTTTCTACATAACCGGACTCAGAAATTCAAGATTAACAACAATATGTCTACCCCAGTTCCTGTAACTCTAGGTGTCCCTCAAGGATCCTCCCTTTCCCCTACCTTGTTCAATCTAGTCTTGGAACCACTCACCGCACTGCTTCAGGCATCTAATGTACAATTTCACATGTACGCGGACGATACCCAGATCTACCTTAAAATTGACACCCTTGAAGACATCAAACTTCTCAACACAACGCTCAGAAACACACATACTTGGCTAGCAGAGAATCATCTCAAACTTAACGCCCTCAAAACAGAATTCCTCTTAATTGCTCCTCCTTCCAAAGTCCCCATCACTCAGTCCTGGCTAAATCATCTCACTGCACTTAACGTCCAACCTACTATTGTGGACTCAGCAAAATCATTAGGCATTACCCTCGACTGCAATCTCAATATGCATCACCACATCAGCAATGCTACGAAAAGTGCTAATTTTCAAATCAACACATTAAGAAAGCTGAAACCTTTCCTACCCGCTAATGATTTCAGAACTGCAGTCCAAGCCCTAATAATCCCTCAAGTGGATTATGGAAGTGTTGCCCTCTGTGGCCTTCCCTTTTCGACTACCGCCCCACTTAAAGCCTCTATCAATGCTGCAGCCAGACTTATCACAGGCTCAAAAAAACGGTCACACATCTCTCCTGACCTCAGATCCCTGAACTGGCTACCATACGAAGCTAGAATACACCTGAAAATAGCATGCATGACTCACAAGGCCATATACCACAACTCGCCCAGTTATCTCGCTCAGAAACTGACAATTTCGGGTGGCACAAGAGATACAAGAAGCGCAAAGAACCTTCTTCTGAAACCCCAAAGATTCCACAAGATGAAGACATATAAACGCTCCTTCTCTGGGATGGCCCCCAGGATATGGAATTCCCTTCCTCCAGAAATCAGACTTATACCATCCACGGCTTCCTTCAAGAAAGAAGTAAAAGCCCTACTCTTAGCTAAATTCACATGAATTTAATCTAATATACCTTCGTTCTCATTTTGTCTCCTCCAGAAAACTTTGCAGAGTTGTCCTCCCATACTCCGCTACATCCTTCACCATGTTTCATCTACTTAATTTGTTTTGCGCATCTATGCTGGACATATTTTCTGTTCGTTGGCCCACCTTTACAACGTTGCTACCTCACATGTTTTACATTTGCCTATTTTGTTTGCTCATATTTGCTTGATATATTTTGTTTAGCTTTCATTCCTTTATTACTGTACAGTTGCCCTCCTTTACACTGTTGCCTCCCCACCTTGTTTACATTTGTTCAATTTGTTTTTGCTCAACTTTGTTTTATATCTTGTTTAGCTTTTTATCTGTTTTTATCCTACCTGTGTGTAAAGCGCTCTAATATCTGCAAGGATCTTGTTCGTGCTCTATAAAACTTTCAAAATAAATAAATAAATAAATAATCTCCATTCAGTTGAAGCCCCTGATAAAATTCCCTGTACACTATTCAGAAAATTATTTTTACTCCAATCTTCTTCTGCATTCAAGTCTGGACTGTACTTGCATCCTCTACTGTTCCAATCCTATGACTCTCCAACTTGGTTTGACAGTAGGCCAGCAGATTAATTCTAGGAAAATTAGTATGGGAGGTCCAAAGGATACAAAAACAGGTTCTCTTTCTTTTGGGTATTCTTGAAAAGATAGTATGGTTTAATCCACTGGTGGAGTTGCTTTCGGGAGATGTCTTTGTTATATCAGTCACTAGTTCCTGCTTCAATTTTGAGACAGATATTTTTGTTATCTGTGTACAGGTAGAAGATGTTTGTCCTCTTCCATGTTTAGGGCTAGAGAAGCCATATCGTGCCTGAGGAATATCATGAGAGTGGGGATCCTTAGAATTCTCCATAGGTTATGTGATGATTATAGGTGAGATGGATCCGAATTTGGCTTGGTGCTTATTGTTTTCTAGAAAGGATGTGAACAAAGGAAAGGTTAACATTCCATTTTCTTTTCTTGTTTGTCCACAGTTCTAAAAATGTATTATAAGTATACAAGGATAAAACACCTGCACATAATAGTAAGATAACACTATAGAGTATGCATACATATAAGAAAGAGTGCATGAGATCCAAAGCAAACTGAATATTTGTGATGATGCTATTATCAGTTCAGGATGGTCGTGCAGGGGATTTAGATGCCTCAGCCAGCAGCGCACAACATATGAGCTCACTATATACAGAGCTTGTAGATGCCCACCCCACAACAAAACAAACTAGGTAGGGGAGGGCCTGAGGGGAGAAGTGTTTATAGACTCTTTAGGTACCTTGTCCCCCAACTAAGCAATGAACAACAAGAGAGATACCAGAAGTCTGTATACAGGAGCCTAAATAGTACTCACTCTGTAAAACAAAACCAACAGGTTAATGTTCAGGTCATCACAATCCTATTTGACGTGTGATCGCAGGAGAAGAGAAAAGATCAAAGAAATAGCCCCAAAGGTGCTAGAAAAAATCCCCATCAGCCCGCTCAATAGCGGAGTATCGTCATCTGGGTAGTATGGTTGACAAAAGTAGTGTCCAGAGTGCCCTTCCTTAGGAACAACCCAAGGCTAGCATAACTTGGACCATCACGTTGACCCTCAACCAACAGAGATGCAGACTGAAAGGGTTAAGTTGCAGTGCTCAGAAAATGTGACAAAGGAAAAGAACCAAAATTCATAATCCAAGTGTTCTAAAAATACCTACCTTGATGTCATAAGAAAAACGTTATTGGGTCTGACCATCAAGGTGGTATGGTTAAAAGCAGAGTGAACAATAGCATGCAAGGAATTGCTATTCACCATGAATCTTATTTGGTCGACATGTTTCAGCCTACATAGGCTTTCTTCAGGACCTATTATGCACTACTGCAACATCAACTCACTGTGTGAAAGAAACTTACTGTGTAACACTGCATATGTTATTAATTTTTTGAGTCCTTGGTATATCTCTTTGTGACCATATTGGTCCTGTGTCCCAATTAAGAGCAAAGAGAGTGTACTTACTCTGCTCTTTGGCTCTTTGTACTCAGTTGGCCTTTACACGTTGGGTATTAAATATGGTATACACAGATTGACCATTCACATTTTTTGCTCAGGTTGTTGGGCATACCACCTTTTTGAACAACACCTAGGGAGCTTTCATACAACCAACCGTGTACCGTGAATTTTAGACGGTTTACGGCAGGTTTTATGACTCAACAGATATGAGCCCCATTTAGCTCTGCCTAGTCTGTTTTTGGTTGATAAGGCGTCCTTACGTCTTACTGACCCGGTAGATCACTGTTTCCAAACGTGTAGATCGACCGTATGTATATTTACATCTGATGGTCTGACCAGCATTGGGATCGTGTATGGAGAGTCTTCACATATTATACACAGTGGCATTAGATCACTTAGAGTTTTGATATGGCTTTAAACAACGACGGTGCTGTTTATAGAGCTTGTAAACAAGACACACGGCCCTCTTCTATTGGCCCACTGCTATCCAATGGCTGTAGTGCAGGGACCTAGGCACCCAATCAGGGGTTAGTTGGGTTCGTGTGGGCCACGGAAGGCGTGTAGTCCAAGCAAAGCAGGAGGGCGTTCAATCCGGAGAAGACCAACCACACCGCTTGTGTAGTTGACGGATAACCGTCCGGTTTCTGTGTATCGAGTACCGCATTTTGACATAACCCGACGCGGTTATTTGGGACAACGTGAAGAAGACGAGTGCGGCAATCCGATTGGCCCAGAACTAGCCAATAGCGGGGCATCTTTCAGCAGGGCAGCCAATCAGGGCTCAGTTCTTGCGATTCAGAGTCAGTGGAGTTGGCTGAACTTCTGATTGGACGCGGAAAACGAGCAGTTTTCTCTCACGTCCGCAGCCTCGGTATTTCTTCCCGTTTGACACACGATGTCCTCACCTCCCCCTCGGCTCACATCTCTGAGCGAGGCAACGACGGAGAGGTGAGGACACAGGTCTCTCGTTTTCTTAAGGATTTCTAAAGGTTGGGAGGAGGCGCAGCCACTGGACAGCTCAGTACCCTTCTCTTTTCCTCGCTAACAATCAGGACACCAGGCAATTTCTCTGAGATTGGTATTCTTTGTCTCACATTCTTGTAATTCAATTATGTGGAAACTTTGATCCGGGTACACACCTGGATCTGTTGAGTGGGTGTCCTGATGGGAGGTTTTGCCTACATGGGTCTTGGTATAGACGAAGTGTTTGGTATTTTGCAATACATTTCCTACCCAGAGGATGCCCTCATGTCAAGGTGTGCTATCACTATCCTTTACCCCCTTTTGTTGCCACCTGTAGTTGGCCTTCAGAGTCTAAACTTTGATTTTAAATGAAACGTATGTTGTCTATTTTCTTCTTTTCTTTCTTTTCTTTTCTAGTGCGTGGCCTCCTTCACTGTGAGCAAGTGCCAGGTGAGGTGAGGTTATTCCTCCCTAGAATTTGGGTGAGTTGATCAACATAGGGATCTATAGTGTACTGGACACTTAGCAGTTCCCTTTTGCAATAGCAATAATGATTGCCATTGGTATCCTTTTCAATTGTTTCACATGCAGGAGAAGACATCCTACTCCCTATTTTAGAGGAGTTTGAACCACTTATCAAGTTTCTTTTACACAGTAAGTTTCTTTCACACAGTGAGTTGATGTTGCAGTAGTGCATCATAGGTCCTGAAGAAAGCCTATGTAGGCTGAAACATGTCGACCAAATAAGATTCATGGTGAATAGCAATTCCTTGCATGCTATTGTTCACTCTGCTTTTAACCATACCACCTTGATGGTCAGACCCAATAAAGTTTTTCTTATGACATCAAGGTAGGTATTTTTAGAACACTTGGATTATGAATTTTGGTTCTTTTCCTTTTTCACATTTTCTGAGCACTGCAACTTAACCCTTTCAGTCTGCATCTCTGTTGGTTGAGGGTCAACGTGATGGTCCAAGTTATGCTAGCCTTGGGTTGTTCCTAAGGAAGGGCACTCTGGACACTACTTTTGTCAACCATACTACCCAGATGACGATACTCCGCTATTGAGCGGGCTGATGGGGATTTTTTCTAGCACCTTTGGGGCTATTTCTTTGATCTTTTCTCTTCTCCTGCGATCACACGTCAAATAGGATTGTGATGACCTGAACATTAACCTGTTGGTTTTGTTTTACAGAGTGAGTACTATTTAGGCTCCTGTATACAGACTTCTGGTATCTCTCTTGTTGTTCGATGCCCACCCCACTCCATCCTCCAGCCCAATTATGTACACAAAATAATAGGTACATCTTAGAGCACCCAGAGCTCGACTAAAACAAATAAAGTACTTAGTGATACAAGTGCAGACGTACAAAAAAAAACATTCCATTTTCTAATGTATATGGCTAGAGGGTCGAGTAGAACTTTGCAATTCATATTATTAAATGCTCCTAAAGGGGCCGATTCCGATCCGGTAAAATTACCATCTGTACGATTCGCATCCGGAGCCGTCTCCGTACGACTCAAACACATGCTGTACGACCCGACGAGTACGATCCGGACCGGGGTATCAGGACGCGAGTCGTACGGTCCACGTCAGGTAAGGGCGAGTCGTACAGAAAAGCGCACAATCACATACACACCGTACGGCGCGTACACCCCATGATCGCAGGGGTACGGCGCGTACCCCTGCGATCATGGGGGGTATGCGCCGTACACCCAGCGTACATGGGGTACGCACCGTACACCCAGCGTACATGGGGTACGGTGCGAACCCCATGTATGCTGGGTGTACGGCGCGTACACCCCATGATCGCAGGGGTACGCGCCGTACCCATGCTATCATGGGGGGTTCGCACCGTACCCGGGGGGGCCGTTCTGTTCCTGTTTCGGCACAAACTCTGCTTTTACGGCTGTTTTCAGCTCCCGTAAAAAAAGGGTCGTACGGTGCGTCCCCGACACGTATCGTATTTGCTGGGTCGTAAAAACCAGCCGCGATGTGGCATACAGCGGGTTCCGAGGGAGAATCGTACGGAGATTAGAGTCGTACGGTCTCTGTACGACTCGTACGGAGTACGGCTCCTGGTACGAATCGTACTTCGTCATAAGTACGGGGGACGTTGCAGGGTAAGATTCGTACGGGAAAAACGCTCCGAACGGCTATTATGAGCTCTTTTTACCGGATCGGAATGGGCCCCTAAATGTCTTGTAGCATTGGTGCAAAAACCTATTCTTATTTTTGGCAAGTATGTTTTCTTTGTCATTCAAAAGCATGCGTATTTTTCTTTTGTTTTCTCAATTAGCCTTAGTCAATATTACACTTCTATTTCCTCTAATATTTGTTCAATTTAAAAAGTAAATTATGAATGAATCCCTATATCATCACTTTGAGATACCTTTGAAATGTGCATTGTTGGTAAAAGACTCCATTGTTTATTTGTGGATTCAGAGCAGCATTTCCTTTTTAGGTCAGGTTCTTAGGGGCATTTGAAGTCTATTTCCGTGATCTATGAAACTCGTATTCTCTCAATAATATTACATTTGGGAATTATCTTAATCTACATAAGATTTTCTTTCCCTATCTGGATTGGACCTCAAATAAGAGTGGAAAACTATCTACCCTCTCAAATTTGCTAAGTTATTCTTCGAGCTATAAAGGTTCAGCTTTTAAAATACTTGAAAGCATTTCCAATGGCAAGGTACCTAGTCTAAAAAAATAAAGACTAGAGTGGGTAACGTGGCTAGGTGCTAATCTTCATAGTTTGGTCAGGCCAATTAGAAAACATACTAAACATTTGTCTGAATCGTGGAACAATTTTCCCCAAACGAAGGATTGACATGAGATGTTATTTGACAATTCAAAAGATGAAGAAAACTGAATCAGAAAGATGGAATAATTCTTTTGGAGATGCAAGGACTTTCGGGCTAATTATTCTCACATGATTGTAGAAGAATGAAATGGAACTTGCCACTTTGGTTTTAAGCCAAGAGATCAAATTTACAGAACCAGTGATAATTTTCTTTGATGTTTCCTCATTACATTCAGTGACTTTTTTAGAAATTGGGGTCTCTAATTTTCAGAGGTAGGTACCTTTGTCTAAATAAGGACCCTTACTTCTACTCAGGGTAAGGGGGATACACTTCTAAAATAACACCTACTCACCCCTTGGTAGCTTGGCATGTGCAGGCAGGCTTATCTCAGAGGCAGTGTGTAAAGCATTAGTGAACACATACAGTAATACAGTGAAAACACTACAAATGAACACCACACCAGTTTAGAAAAATAAGTAATCTTTATATAAAACAAAACAAGACCAAACGACAAATAACCACAATACAATATTTAAAATATGACTTTCAAAAGGTAGGAACAGTTCAATTCATAGAAAATCTGAGATGCAACACGTTTACACAAAGTACTTTGGATGTGTCAAAATGCAAGAAAAAAGGGTCGCATTGAAGGTGATGCGTCGGTTTCCTATATTCAGGCAAAGTGATACATTGGTTCCTTGCTCGGGTGAGGTGATGTGTCGGTTCCTTACTGCTGCGCAAGGGAGGTAATGCGTCAGTTCCTTACCGCAGAGGACGTGATACGTTGGTTTCTGACTGCGTGGGGGCAGACCCTGCCCATTCAGGTAAAGGGAAATCTCCTCCTACTCTGAATGCAGCCCAGGTCTATTCAGCCCAGCCCTGACTCATCCAGACTCTCTGGAGCCACTGCACATCCCTAGCCCCTGTCACTCCAAAGTCAAACAGTCAATACACATCCTAGCAGAGACACTCTGGATGGCTAAGCAAGAAAATACCTACTTTCTAAAAGTGGTATTTTCAAATACAGAATGTAAAAATCACCTTCACTAAAAGATGCATTTTAGCATTCTGAGTTCAGGCATACTAAACTTTATTTTCCTACCTCGTTCCTAGGGGTAGTTCTGTTTATAAGAACTCCCCATTCTATCCTATGGGAACAGGTAGCCTTGCAATAGTGAAAGACAACATTGTCAGTGTTTCACTATCAGGACATGCCACACACACCAGAGCATGTCCTACCTTTCACATACCCTGCACCCTGCCCACAGGGGTACCTTCGGCCTACCTTAGGGGTGACTAACGTGTAATAAAAGGGAAGGTTAGGGCCTGGCATGTGGGTGTACTTGCCAGGTAGACATGGCAGTACCAGTCTGCACATAAGCTCTGCAATTGTAGGCCTGCATTTACATTTACAGGCTGCTTATATGGGTGGCACAATCAGTACTGCAGGCCCACTAGCAACATTTTGTTTACAGGCCCTGGGCACACACAATGCACTGTGCTAGGGACTGACTAGTAAATCAAATATGCCAATTATGCAATCAACAATCCATAAACACAATTTACAGGGAGAGCATATGCACTTTAGCACTGATCAGCAGTGGTAAAGTGCCCAGACTCATAAAACCAACAAAGACAGGGTCCAAAAAAGGAGGCCAAAAAGCAAAAAGTCGGGGGATAACCCCGCAGGAAAAGCCAGTTCTAACAGACTTCATTACAAAAAATTACTTAGTGAAGCTATTGTGATTAATTCCCTTCTACTTAAAAGTTAGAAATCTCATCAACTGTTTTAATAAAAGATTGGACAATAGAGATGTCAGCACTAAAAAGGACTGCCCTCCACACACTTGAACGAAAGGAATTGTGCAATAGTATTTGGGGTGGCGGACATTACCTAGAAATCTATAATTAATTCTTATTCTCTGTTTCTTTATAATTCCATACATAAATATATTGTGTTATTATAATTCAAATCTGCTTGTCATCATTTTTATTTCTGCATTCAACTATCTTAATTTTAAACTGTAATATTATGTTCTCATTAGATTATGTTTTTAGATTCATGACGTTATGAATTAAATAGTTTATCTTTTATATTGGAGGGTTTTGATTCATAACAGAGTGCTAAATGTATAACTTGATGTGTATCTAGATTTAGTTACTGAATTATTTTATTTAAAATGTAAATATATTTTTTAAAAAAGGTTTTTTTTTGCAAACTGGATAGAAGCGTTACTTCAGGTGCCAGCAGTGTGACAATGCAAGGAAGGTCACAATTACAAACATATTGAATTAGCACTAGTAGTTCGATGATGATGGCATGTTTTAGTTTGTAGGGGACATTCATTATAGATAGTGAAATGTTGATAAGATTCGCGCCTGTCTACCAGATGGGAAGCATTACTGAAGGATGCCATCGTTTTTGCAATTTCTGACTTATAAACAAGTGAAAACTCTAAGAAAAATAATAGAGCCTGGTATGCTTAAGTGTTGACAGTTGCAAAAAACACAGTTGATGGACAGAATGTAGAACAATGTCATACATTCACCCCAGTACAAGGATCTGGGCCTAAATCCATCGTTTTTTTGCACTCCACACCACCCTGGGTTAGACACTGGCTATATGCAAATCAGCTCTGACCCTGTGCCTCATGGGAACAGTCCAGTCCGAACTACCAAGCCATGTCTTTCCCAGACCGGAATCAAGCATCCAAGGACCGGTTTCTGGCTATCAGCCTTCATTCAGCCTGGATAGCTTGACTCCAGTGGTGTGGAGAGCCTGGGACTCACGTCTGAGCATACCCAGCCCACTCGGGGTGAGAATTGCAAAAAACACAGTTGATGGACAGAATGTAGAACAATGTCATACATTCACCCCAGTACAAGGATCTGGGCCTAAATCCATCGTTTTTTTGCACTCCACACCACCCTGGGTTAGACACTGGCTATATGCAAATCAGCTCTGACCCTGTGCCTCATGGGAACAGTCCAGTCCGAACTACCAAGCCATGTCTTTCCCAGACCGGAATCAAGCATCCAAGGACCGGTTTCTGGCTATCAGCCTTCATTCAGCCTGGATAGCTTGACTCCAGTGGTGTGGAGAGCCTGGGACTCACGTCTGAGCATACCCAGCCCACTCGGGGTGAAAATTGCAAAAAACACAGTTGATGGACAGAATGTAGAACAATGTCATACATTCACCCCAGTACAAGGATCTGGCCCTAAATCCATTGTTTTTTTGCACTCCACACCACCCTGGGTTAGACACTGGCTATATGCAAATCAGCTCTGACCCTGTGCCTCATGGGAACAGTCCAGTCCGAACTACCAAGCCATGTCTTTCCCAGACCGGAATCAAGCATCCAAGGACCGGTTTCTGGCTATCAGCCTTCATTCAGCCTGGATAGCTTGACTCCAGTGGTGTGGAGAGCCTGGGACTCACGTCTGAGCATACCCAGCCCACTCGGGGTGAAAATTGCAAAAAACACAGTTGATGGACAGAATGTAGAACAATGTCATACATTCACCCAGTACAAGGATCTGGGCCTAAATCAATCGTTTTTTTGCACTCCACACCACCCTGGGTTAGACACTGGCTATATGCAAATCAGCTCTGACCCTGTGCCTCATGGGAAGAGTCCAGTCCGAACTACCAAGCCATGTCTTTCCCAGACCGGAATCAAGCATCCAAGGACCGGTTTCTGGCTATCAGCCTTCATTCAGCCTGGATAGCTTGACTCCAGTGGTGTGGAGAGCCTGGGACTCACGTCTGAGCATACCCAGCCCACTCGGGGTGAAAATTGCAAAAAACACAGTTGATGGACAGAATGTAGAACAATGTCATACATTCACCCCAGTACAAGGATCTGGGCCTAAATCCATCGTTTTTTTGCACTCCACACCACCCTGGGTTAGACACTGGCTATATGCAAATCAGCTCTGACCCTGTGCCTCATGGGAACAGTCCAGTCCGAACTACCAAGCCATGTCTTTCCCAGACCGGAATCAAGCATCCAAGGACCGGTTTCTGGCTATCAGCCTTCATTCAGCCTGGATAGCTTGACTCCAGTGGTGTGGAGAGCCTGGGACTCACGTCTGAGCATACCCAGCCCACTCGGGGTGAAAATTGCAAAAAACACAGTTGATGGACAGAATGTAGAACAATGTCATACATTCACCCCAGTACAAGAATCTGGGCCTAAATCCATCGTTTTTTTGCACTCCACACCACCCTGGGTTAGACACTGGCTATATGCAAATCAGCTCTGACCCTGTGCCTCATGGGAACAGTCCAGTCCGAACTACCAAGCCATGTCTTTCCCAGACTGGAATCAAGCATCCAAGGACCGGTTTCTGGCTATCAGCCTTCATTCAGCCTGGATAGCTTGACTCCAGTGGTGTGGAGAGCCTGGGACTCACGTCTGAGCATACCCAGCCCACTCGGGGTGAAAATTGCAAAAAACACAGTTGATGGACAGAATGTAGAACAATGTCATACATTCACCCCAGTACAAGGATCTGGGCCTAAATCCATCGTTTTTTTGCACTCCACACCACCCTGGGTTAGACACTGGCTATATGCAAATCAGCTCTGACCCTGTGCCTCGTGGGAACAGTCCAGTCCGAACTACCAAGCCATGTCTTTCCCAGACCCGAATCAAGCATCCAAGGACCGGTTTCTGGCTATCAGCCTTCATTCAGCCTGGATAGCTTGACTCCAGTGGTGTGGAGAGCCTGGGACTCACGTCTGAGCATACCCAGCCCACTCGGGGTGAAAATTGCACAAAAACACAGTTGATGGACAGAATGTAGAACATTGTCATACATTCACCCCAGTACAAGGATCTGGGCCTAAATCCATAGTTTTTTTGCACTCCACACCACCCTGGGTTAGACACTGGCTATATGCAAATCAACTCAGACCCTGTGCCTCATGGGAACAGTCCAGTCCGAACTACCAAGCCATGTCTTTCCCAGACCGGAATCAAGCATCCAAGGACCGGTTTCTGGCTATCAGCCTTCATTCAGCCTGGATAGCTTGACTCCAGTGGTGTGGAGAGCCTGGGACTCACGTCTGAGCATACCCAGCCCACTCGGGGTGAAAATTGCAAAAAACACAGTTGATGGACAGAATGTAGAACAATGTCATACATTCACCCCAGTACAAGGATCTGGGCCTAAATCCATCGTTTTTTTGCACTCCACACCACCCTGGGTTAGACACTGGCTATATGCAAATCAGCTCTGACCCTGTGCCTCATGGGAACAGTCCAGTCCGAACTACCAAGCCATGTCTTTCCCAGACCGGAATCAAGCATCCAAGGACCGGTTTCTGGCTATCAGCCTTCATTCAGCCTGGGTAGCTTGACTCCAGTGGTGTGGAGAGCCTGGGACTTACGTCTGAGCATACCCAGCCCACTCGGGGTGAAAATTGCAAAAAACACAGTTGATGGACAGAATGTAGAACAATGTCATACATTCACCCCAGTACAAGGATCTGGGCCTAAATCCATCGTTTTTTTGCACTCCACACCACCCTGGGTTAGACACTGGCTATATGCAAATCAGCTCTGACCCTGTGCCTCATGGGAACAGTCCAATCCGAACTACCAAGCCATGTCTTTCCCAGACCGGAATCAAGCATCCAAGGACCGGTTTCTGGCTATCAGCCTTCATTCAGCCTGGATAGCTTGACTCCAGTGGTGTGGAGAGCCTGGGACTCACGTCTGGTCATACCCAGCCCACTCGGGGTGAAAATGACAGTGGCACATAATTTGACTAATGTAATGTTTTCTCTGAGGGATGTGATTGTATTGCAAGTTATAAGTTACTGCACGAGTCTTTGGAAAGCACATCCACTGATAGACCACAATTTGGTGCCAGAAAGCTTTGAATCGGTTGTATAGGAGAATTATCTGCTTCTGTGATCTGTGAAAGTGGGCCTTATCGGTTTGCTGTGTGCTGTCTAATAGGCATGTGAATATATGGTACATGTCATGCAGTTTGGCATTTTCAATATTTTCATCAATAACTCTCTCGCCTTTTTTATCTTGCATTTCACTTTTTACAACTATGCAATGAAACAGCAATTTCTTTTGAATTGCTTCTTTCAGATGGGTAGCTTTTGTGAAAGCATATATAACTTATTATTACAGGTTTCCAAGAATTTCGATTGGAGTAACAAAATTTTCTGAGGCAGTCAGAAGTTATATAAAGGTGTCAGCATTTAGGTTTTTTACTTCCTTCTCGACTAATGCGGCATCTGTCCTGGATTCTAAAACTAGTGTTATAATTTCATTTCTAAAAAGGAAAGATATTTCTGAGGTTTGCTGGTTTGGGACCACAAATGTATGACATCCAAGTTGTGGTTTGTGGAAGCAAGGAAGTTTAGCTTTTAAAAGTGAGTTTTAGACCGGGCCCTTTCTGCAAGGTCATCTAAGATTTGTGTCTTCTTTCGCTGAACCCAATTTTGCTGTGTTTTAGGACTCTGCACACTTTACTCGTGGTGTGTTAAGTGTTTGTGCTCTCCCTTCTAAACATGGAAAACTTGGTGAGGTGTATGGCATTTTCAGAGTAGTATATGTGTGCTTAAGTTCTACATGTCCTAATATTCAAATTTTACTAAAGTCCTAATATTCAAATTTTCCTAAAGTCGTTCTGTACAATAGCAAGGCTATCTCCTCATAGACTAAAATTAGATTACCTTAGTACACACAAGTGGTAACATCAGTTTGCGAACAAATACAGAAATATTTACACTCCTTTGAATTGCAATGTTATATCTTATTTAATGGTAAAGTCAGATTACACTTCAAAGGACTCCACCCGCAGCACAAGAAGGAACCTGACACCAGACCTGGTCTTGCTTTTTCCCCTAGATAGTCTGGAGGCAAACTCTGTGGAAGAGGAAGAACTGACCAGAACCAATTTGGGAGGAGGTCAGGGATTGCCCCAACCCAAACACTTGTAGTAGCTATTTATTATTTATTTATTTATTTATTTTGCATACTTGTATAGCGCTATCCTGTCACCCAAAGGGCTATAAATCTGATACCTTTGGAACCTCTCATCAGAATACTCCTGGATTTGTCAAAGAGCCAGAAGAAGAACTGCCCTGCTGTCTGAAAAAGGAAGACTGGACCAGCTGGGCATACACCCAGGATCACCAAGAGTGACTCCAAGGGTCAGTAGGCTGACCTCCTATTTCAACTACAGGGACACAGCAAGCTTTAAGAGGCCTTCCTTGCAACTGCCCGGCTGACCAGCACCATCTTGACCTGCCTGACCCGTGCTGCAGTGACTTCTGATCACCAAGAGGTGCCCCCCCCCCCGGATTCTTGACCCTTAGCTTGCATCAGCATGTTCTCCTCCTGCTTCAAAACCGAACCAAGATGAAGGTAAAAATCCAGACGTCTGGGGCTCTTCGTGACTGCAAGCAGGTTCTCACTTCAGCAACATCTCCTTGCGGCCCCTGCCAATACAAAGCTCCAGCTGAGTCATCTCATGTGGCCTTGGACTCTGAGAAGGTAAACTCTTTATTGGCATAAACCTGGTCTCTGTATTCGACCGATGCTTCTTCATTGTCAGCCTGAACTTGTGACTTTGACCCAGTCTAGAAAACCTTGAGTGGGTTTTGTGCTTTTTGGAGCAATTTTTCCATGCAATTTCAGAAATGTATAACTTTGATTCTACTGATTGGATGTTTGTCAATTTGGTGTAATTTTATTTATTAAAACTTACTCTATTTTTTTTTAATGGTTTTGGATTTTACTGGTATGAAGTTTTCACTTGATTGCTGTAGAGTGCTGCCTAAATACTTTACATGTTGTCTGTAAGTTAGGCCTGCCTGATTATGTACCAAGCTCCAGCGGGTAAAGCATAGGTTTATTTAGTGACTTTTGTGGGTCACCCTGACAAGTATTGTGTTTATTCCTTGATTCGGGTCCTTACCCACTCAAATAATATCCCAATTCCCTATAGTGAGTAAGAATGGAGGCTTCTTCTGGGTAGGTGGCTTTAAAATAAAGTGCTTTGAACAGTGTCTGGTGAGAGACTTGAAATCAATGCATTGTCAAGAGGGCTGTATTAATGTATAACCACTAGTTAAGATGTAGAGGTTGCCCACCTACTCAGTTTTTCACACATTGAAATTTTCTTCAGAGGAATTTCACTATGTTTAGTCTATTCAAGTTCTCCATTTGTGAGAGTATAAGAAGAGTGTGGCTTGCAATGTTCAATATATTTTGGAAAGGCATTATCTCTCTTAGGATTTGGAATATATTTGTATACAGTTTTGCTGCAGCATCTATTTGGTGTCCTAGAGAATGAAGGAATATAACATGATTCCTACATATTTTACTGTGTCACGGGGAGGGTGCCTCTCCTAAACCTATAGACTGGGCTGTGATATCTTGTGCAGGTGGGCAGTTTTCCCATCTGAGAATTTCCAATAAGTCTAACTTGAGTTGGTTAGCAGTCCTCCACTCTTACATGGCAAACAATCAAGGTTCCAGCCGTGAGGTGGTGGTGCCATTAGGATTCTAGAAGAGCAATACGAGTATGTTTGTAATCTGCAATATGAAGCAAGTAAGACCGATAGTTTGAACAAATCCATGCAGAAGGCTACAGTAGATATTGAAGAGGAAGCAAGATATGTGTGAGTCATGAAGAAAACTCAAAGGCAATTGAATCCATGGTTTTGTCATGAATACCCACGCTCTGAATTGTGTTCACTAGCGATGGTAATAAACAAAATGCAGTGAAGCAGAATGAACAGAGCTGCAGCATTAACATCAGCCCGTAAATTAATCGCAGAGGCTTGGTGGAAAAGTTCAAAAATACTGCAGACGGGCTAAAGGTTAAGGTGAACTGTCAGTTCCTACATTTTACTAGTTGCCTGACTTGTAGCCTGTTAACTTCAAGGTGCTTTTAAGATGCTTACCTAGGGCTGTATTGAATTAAGAGCTCTGGGGTTCACCAGACATATGCACCTGCGTTGTGCTTCCCCAGGGCACTTCAGTCTTACAGAAGGGAATGCAGATGCTTGTGCTACACCTTCAGTAATACACATAGCACCAGCACATGAGTAGAACCAGCAGAATCCTAAATGGGTATTCCTTAATTTGTATGTGCCCGTGCCAAATTATGGACACAGGTATGCAGAGGCAAAGAGACTATCAGTAGGCACACTCATTGTGTGCCACAAAGCGGTGGTGAACAGTCAGTGCAGCCCCCTACTCCGCCCAAGGGCGCCTTCTGAAAGACAGGAAAAGGGTCCCATAAACCTCAATACATGACCCTGTAGGAGGGATCAGTCTCTTTCTCCATCTGCATACAGGGGATCTCTGTCCACATTTGAAAGGCAGGACACTAGCCACCTGCACTGCGAAAGATAGGGTGGCTACTTCAAAGAACCACTATACCTTTCACTAATGTATTGCATCCAGGGTAGCCAAAGGTTCAAAGTTACATCTATCCAGTGGGTAGCTCATTATCTGTATAGTGTACACTCTGCTTGTTTGTGCCCAGTGCACCTAGTGAACGGTGGAGCAAAAAGTGTCAGTGACCCCTTTAAATGATGAGCCCTCTAGCATATACATATTAGAAACTCTGCAAAGGCCCAATGGATGACTTTGTGTTACAGTATTATTGTCCGAATAGTACTAAATAGATAATTATTCCTCACACTTCATGAAATTACAAAAAACAAAAAACACATGCAAAGACCCAGAGGCCAGATTGGTGTCTGCATGGGATGCAGAAGTTGATATGTCAAGGATATCACTTAACATCTCATGTGCTGTTCAGGTTTAAGGACCTGATTTAGAGTATGTGGTATGTATTCTGATGTCAGAGTAGCAGAGGATAGTTCATCCCATAGAGGGAGTTTATTCTGGAAAAACAAATTACTTATGACCTTGACACCCTGGGAGATTTCTCCTAGGGTCTGCCGAAGACTGTCAGGTTTTCCCTGGGGGTCCTAAAGAAAATTATGCTATCTGTTCTAAATAGGAAGGCCGCCGAATTCTCTACCACCGACAGTCCCTACTCTTTCAGAATGTTTTTGTATGTTTCCAATGGTAAACCAGCGGTCTCTGCCAAACTCTAAATCGGGCCCCATGTCTTGCCTATTATACATTTCTAGCAGCCAATTTGAACATGCTGTATGAAATGGGCAAGGCAGTGGTTATTCATGGAGATGGTTGTAATAGTGAGTGAAAATGGTGTGGATTGGCCTACTTGTTAATTTCTGCACTTTCGTCTCCTGTATAGAAGAGCAGTGTCTTATTAGAGTACATGGCTATAACTGCATTATTTTTCGCAGCTATGTTACATTAAATTTACCGGATCACTGACATAATATCGAGGGACATAATATGGACTATCAAAAATATCGTTGACAAAATATCGACAGACAGAATATCGACTTTGTATCTACAAGCAGGTAAGTACAAAAATATCGAGTATAAAATATCGTTCACAAAAATATAGTTTATAAAAATATCGACTTTATTAAAAACAATGTTAAATTAAAGTAATATTAAAAATTAATTACTAAAATATACTTAAAAATACTAAAATTACCTTATAATAATTAAATAATTAATGAAAGTTATAAAAAAAAATTACTATCATATTTGTTAAAACATATATATTTAGTAACATAATATATTTCAATATTAATCAATATTATTACCGTAGGATAGCGGAAGTGTAAAAATTACTATTCCCACTCCAGAGAGTGCAACAGTAGGGAAAGCGTTAGATAGCGTAGGGGTAAAAATTACTATTCCCACTCCAGTGGGTGCAACAGTAGGGAAAGCGTTGGATAGCGTAGGGGTAAAAATTACTATTCCAACTCCAAAGAGTGCAACAGTAGGGAAAGTGTTGGATAGCGTAGGGGTAAAAATTACTATTCCCATTCCAAAGAGTGCAACAGTAGGGAAAGCATTGGATAGCGTAGGGGTTAAAATGACTATTCCCACTCCAACAAGTGCAACAGTAGGGAAAGCGTTGGATAGCGTGGAGGTAAAAATTACTATTCCCACTCCAGTGGGTGCAACAGTAGGGAAAGTGTTGGATAGCGTAGAGGTAAAAATGACTATTCCCACTCCAGTGGGTGCAACAGTAGGGAAAGCGTTGGATAGCGTAGGGGTAAAAATTACTATTCCCACTCCAGTGAGTGCAACAGTAGGAAAAGCGTTGGATAGCATAGAGGTAAAAATTACTATTCTCACTCCAGTGGGTGCAACAGTAGGGAAAACGTTGGATAGCGTAGGGGTAAAAATTACTATTCCCACTCCAGTGAGTGCAACAGTAGGGAAAGCGTTGGATAGCGTAGAGGTAAAAATTACTATTCCCACTCCAGTGGGTGCAACAGTAGGGAAAACGTTGGATAGCGTAGAGGTAAAAATTACTATTCAAACTCCAGTGGGTGCAACAGTAGGGAAAGCGTTGGATAGCGTAGGGGTAAAAATTACTATTCTCACTCCAGTGAGTGCAACAGTAGGGAAAGCGTTGGATAGCGTAGAGGTAAAAATTACTATTCCCACTCCAGTGGGTGCAACAGTAGGGAAAGCGTTGGATAGCGTAGGGGTAAAAATTACTATTCCCACTCCAGTGAGTGCAACAGTAGGGAAAGCGTTGGATAGCGTAGGGGTAAAAATTACTATTCCCACTCCAAAGAGTGCAACAGTAGGGAAAGCGTTGGATAGCGTAGGGGTAAAAATTACTATTCCCACTCCAAAGAGTGCAACAGTAGGGAAAGCGTTGGATAGCGTAGGGGTTAAAATTACTATTCCCACTCCAAAGAGTGCAACAGTAGGGAAAGCATTGGATAGCGTATGGGTTAAAATTACTATTCCCACTCCAAAGAGTGCAACAATAGGGAAAGCGTTGGATAGCGTAGGGGTAAAAATTACTATTCCCACTCCAGAGAGTGCAACAGTAGGGAAAGTAAATACTTCATATCATCTATAAAAAAAAAAAATTATATCTATAAAAAATTAATTTAAAGTAATTACCAATTTAATATAATATAACAATTAATCAATTAAAATTACAAATTAAAATTAATTATTACTATTAGTTACCTATTAATCCTAATTAATTACAAATTAACAATTAATTAATTAACAATTAACATTTATTTAACAATTAATTCAAAATAAATACAATTAAATAAATTGAATTATTTAATTAATTATAAATAAATTACTTCCCACCCTATTCCCCTATAAACCCACAACCCACTACAGAAAATAAATTAGTAAAATTAACATAATTAGCAATTAATCAATGAAATAAATTTAATTGCCAATTAAAATTAAGTTAATTACCCATAAAAAAATTAATTAACAATTAATTCTAAAAAAATACCAATAAATATTTTTACAAATGTAATTAATTATAATTAAATTACTTCCCACCCAATTCCCCTATAAACCCACAACCCGCTACAGAAAATAAATTAGTAAAATTAACATATTTAGCAATTAATCAATTAATTAAAATTAATTGGCTATTAAAATTTAATTAATTACCAAATATAAAGTAATTAACAATTAATTAAAAATAAATACCAATAAATAAATTTACATAATTAATTAATTATAATTAAATTACTTCCCACCCTATTCCCCTATAAACCCACAACCCGCTACAGAATTAAATTACGCAAAAATTAAAAAAACAATTTTCATTATTTAAAATTAATTATAACATAAATACACAATTTTAACACATATAATAACATAAAAAACACTATCAAAAATTTCGATAATAATATTATATACTTCGATATTTTAACTTTCTATATTTTTAACATTCGATATTACATTACTTACCTTAAAAACTATATTTTTGATGTCTATATTCTGTCCAGTCGATATTTTGTCCAGTCTTTATTTTAAACTCGATATTATGTCCATTCGATATTTTGTAGTCGATATTATGTCTGTTTACCACATTTACCCAAGGCATTCTTTGATGCGGGTGAATCACAGTTGTACATGTCTAATTGCTAAGCTTGTTGCAAGCAATCTGCTGGTGCAATTATAGGGCAAAAGGTGTCATTGTTGGGCACAAGTGGGCAAGACTTTTCTGGTTTAGAAGTAGCAAGTGTTCCGTATGGCAAGGTGCTTCACTCACTTCACATTTCTTTTCCTGGTCCTTAGTTTCTGTGCGATGTGTGTGTTTTGGGATCTTCATTGCTTGTTTTCTAGTCTGTCAATCATATTACTTCATTGTGAAAAGCTCACTTGTGGGAACTTGTTTGCCATGTGTTATAGATCAACAAAGACAGGTTATCACGATACAAGAAGCAGGGCAAGACAGCCTGTAGAAGGGAATTCTAGAGAAATCCCCTCGAAGAGCATCCCTGCTGGGATATTTCATGACACAATTCTTGCTGATATAATGTAGACTGTAGAGTCTACTGTTGGACTATACACTGAAAAACAAATCATTAATACTTATTCAGATCAGGGGAAGATTGAAGCACGCATCCCTCCACTCCCTCTCCCAAGAGGCTCTCCATCACTTAAACCAACAACCACAGATATCAGAATGCAGCCAAGCACCGAAAACCAAGGGACGAAAATGCTGCATTACACAGAAGCCCCAAAACATAACATTGCAACATATTACCACATTTACTACTGCTTTTCGTTAAGGCAGGCGAGCTTATTTCATTTGTATTATTGTTGGGATTTCAATGTGTGTCATATTGACTGTTGGAGACATTAGTCACTGCAGTTCTTTTTCCAAATCATATTCTATCACTTCCCACCAAAGGGGTGGTGTTTTACACAAGGGCTTTGGTAAATTCGGAATAACGAGATTGTCTGCAGTTGTGCAACTTTGGCCTTCTGGGTACATTAGACGAGCAGGTGATGATATTGAGACATACAACGCTAATTGATGTGTGTCTCATAGTGGCATGAAGAGGAAGAAGCAACTTGAGCAACTCACCCCTAGAGTGGAATGAATGCTGTGCATGCTCCATTTGAAAAACACTTTGTTATGCAAAAAAAGACAGTGGTTTCTGTACTAAACAAAGACTACGTTTCTAATTTATTATTAAATACTGTCGAGAAAGGAGTTGTATTTAAAATTAATTGCCTATGCTTGTAATTTTGTAATAATCAATGATTTTTGATTCAGACGTATACTAAAATATTAATGAATAACACTGGTACTATACTTCAGCAATCCATAGCACTCAAAGCAAAGTTACGAGGCACATTAATATTCTCCGTAAGAAAAAACTACTATAGTGGCTCGTCTATCTCCAGTTTCCACATTCATATTTTACAGAATTTAATAGCTTGTCCTAGTTGCTGCCCTTCACTGTTGAAAAGAAATGCAAATCCTCCCAGCACGTGCTATAAAAGGTTCTCTCTACTCATTGTTATTACAAGGGCAGTGATTAAAGTGGAGAGCACAATGAAGGTTTTTCCATTAGAAGCTAACATGTATGTCTTGTGTGCAGATACTATTAATTAATATACAACATTTAGACTGATAATCGATTACAATGTCACACCAATCAAATCCCATCTTGCAGCAAAATATAGTTTTGTAAATTTATAGGCAACTGCAAAGTGGATTTAACTGATTTACATGTTAAGCTTCAATGTAGAGGTGACTGAGAAATACTCTTTAGCACATCTCGACACTCAACTACAACCTAATTAAACATTTTTTTTTTTTACACTTTAAGTGCTTGGCAAATTTCCCATAGGAACGGGTCTTTTACCTGTAGGCTGATTGGAGTTTAAATGCGGTTATCGATTTTTATCTGTATTTCCTTTCATTAAAGGCGGGAGATTTCTGAACCTACATTCCATTTAATCTGCTGATTTTGCACTGAACACGTCTGCATAAGGTTCTTAATCATCCTCTCTTCTGCTGTCCTTTGTCCAGTGACCTATGAAGGAACCCCACTACTTTGAATGTATTCGGGAAAGTGGGTGGGGGCAGAGTCAGAAATGCTGTTCTGTATTGGTCATCTCTGTTTCACAAAGACAATGTCCAAGGCTGGGGGTTGTTCCTTCTGAGAGAGACATCTGATCTCCCCTTTTCTTTTCATTTTCCAATTTTGTACTGAGCTCACTCCTACATGTTCTATGGTTTGGAAACCTACCAGCTTTCTTGGTTTTGCACCCGAGACTAGTCCATTTGTTCTGATGGTAAAATGTGGGAGGTGTAGTCTAGACTACTGACTGTTGGTTGGGCAGATATTTTCCAATATGGAAGTACACTACACCAAAGGTATGGTGGACTGACAGTGACAGTAAGAAAACTTTCTTTGGTTAATAACAACCATAAAAGTGTACCCTATACATAAAATTACTATTAAAACATAGGCAAGAGCGTGTTAAAAACATGGTATAAGTACATATCATAAAATAACCATAACCTTCATAAAAAATAATAAATGACCATGGACGACTAGTTAGGTCGGGTAAATCCATCATCTACATCAGGATCCTTCCAAGGAATTCCATGCCGTACCGTTGTCCTTTATATGTACAGCATCATCCTACCCCAAGTGCAAAGTAAAAGCTATTTACTCTGTACACTGGAGGAACAACCTGACCTTACTCATAAATTTCCCCATAGCACATGCAATGTCTAGGTTCGTCATTTCAAGTAGAAGGTTAGCAGCTTGCAACCTATTTCTAATCATATATTTTTTTAAAATCGGACATAAAATCTCTTTACGAAAATCCAAAAACTTCGTACAATCTAATAATATATGCACAATATCGCAATGATTACCTAACGCGCAAGTACAGGTACCATTACTATTCAGCATAGAATTTTTAAACTCAATATTCCCATAGCAGGGGTTTATTCCCATTCGCACTTTTAGTACCGCCCGTCTTAGGTGGAAGCTCGGCAATCTGTCTACATAGGGATACTGTTGGTTAGATTCCCATGCCAGGGTCATATGCGACACAGAAACTTTCCGCGAGAGGTACTCTCTGTCATATGTGCGGGAGGTCTCCGCTCCCAGTGTTCTTAATTCTTTCTTTGCTATACTTGGATGACCCAGTTGCAGACAACGTTTTAAACCCAGCTCTCCATAAGCTTCACTTAGTGCGGCTCTTGTCTGTTTCACCCAGGCCAGTTCACTAGTGACGATTTCACTTTTACACCACTGGGAAATTTTGAGGTGCTCATCAGACCCTAGGCGCTGCCAAAATCGAATTAATGCCATACGGGCAGTTGCCGCCCATGAAGTCATTCCCAACTCGAGTCTTGCAGCTTGTACCATAGAGGATTTCGGCAGCGAGAATAAGCTTTTTAGGATATTTCCCTCTTCTTTATCCCAGCCTTTTTTCCCACTTAAATAAAGCACTTCTGCCCCATACAGGAATTGGGGGTGGAACCATTGCTTAATAGGCTTTTATGACCGGCCTATCTGAATTTTCTCAATACACACTGTTGAATCTTTTTAGTCCCTTCACAGAGGCAGATGCCCTCATTTTAAGTGCCTCCAGATGGGTATACCAATTAAGGTTACTCATAAACCAGATTCCTAGGTATCTATATTCATTCACTCTCTCAAGGAAATGTGTACCTAGGCACCAAAGCAACCGGGATTTACTCCTACCTAACGTATGAATTTGCTTTCCTACCTAGTTAGAAAACCTAGAGGTTCAAAATGCCAATGCATTCCTGTTGGATGAGGAGGCCTCACCCACGCATTGTCTGAACTGGGGTGGCTTGGTGAGCAAAATAACGATGGATTAAACCCAGATCTGTGACTGGGGGAAAAATGTTTTGCCATTGTGCAAAATTCCGTCCATCATCTTGTTTGTTTTGCTGTACACACATGTAATGTGGCATGCTTCATCATTGGCTACCTAAAACTATCCTGTTAAAATGGTACTACCAGGGTGGGCTTGAGCTCTCCTGTGAGGAATTTCTTAAGATGAGCTAAATTCCTTGATATTGCAGGGATCCATTATACCCATAGAATACCGGTAGATATTTTTTTCTTTTAATCATACCTTAGGTACCAGCCATTAAAGGATAGTCCTGTGTTATACCTCAAGGTACGTTTAACTTAATCTGGACTGGAGTGGAAGAGAGAGACAGTGGCAAGAATGCTGAATGTGCATTGATATGCTCCCTCCTCTTCAGCATGCAATGGCAACGTGAATAGGTCTGAATTTAATTTGCAAACACAAGCATGCAAAAATCCATTTTGAATGTGTTTGTGCAATAAAAAACAGAACTTAAAACTTTTCCATTGCTTGTTGTTAAAATGTAGGAGCCGCTAAATAAGGGTGAGAGCAGTTGGGGTAGTTGGGGTAGATTTTAGCCACAGTAGTGCATAGGTGAAAGGGGCAAAGATTACACTTGGGAGGAGCTATGGAGAGGAAAGGGCAGAGATGGTTGTTTGAATGCACATGCAAGATAAAAGACCTCTGCAAAAGTCTTGCTATTGCCTTCTCTGCAGAGGGATGGTCTTGGCATTGCCTTACCAGAGTAGAAAAAGTTCAGATAAGGCTTCTAGACACTACAACTGAGAAGCATCACTGAAATGCAAAGAGGAACCACAGTTGAAGTCATATCTTTTCCTGAAGGCTAGATTAAGACACATGGTATCTTGGAGGATGGTCTGTTATCTGTTAGGGTCTGCATATGCACATATTGGACCCGATTCACAAAGGTAAACTTAGACCCAAAGTCTAAATTTCGATCTGAAGTCTAAGTATGGTATTCACAAAGGGACTTACGGGTAGGAACTTTATGCCTGCAGAGGTTCCATGCGTTTCGCACTCAAGGCAGAATCTCCGTACTCAGGGCAGAGGTTATGCACTCGGGAGGTGAAAGTGAAAGTGCATACATCTATAAACAATTGAATCTACCTGAAACTCATGTAATGCAAAACACATAAAATCAGCCCAGTCAAGGCTCTATGATTTCCACATACAGGGCCTGATTCACAAGAACTAGTATGCAGCAGGCCAGCACAGCAGAGCAGGTAGCAAAGGGCTAGTCCCTTCTACAGCACAGCCAATCGGCAGGCAGCAGGTCAGCACAACACTGGAAGTAGCAAAGTGGCAGTCCCTCCTACGGAACAGCAGCTCTTCTTCCAGGCAGAATTTGCTTGGTTCCAGTAGAGTTCTGATTTGGTGGGTCCAGAACGTATACCCAAATTTTCCTTTGAAGTGGGGGAGACATCGAAGAGGCATTTGACAATCACAGGTCCCAGCCTTTCATTCCCTGTCTCCAGAGTCACTACAGCTCTTTGTGTGGGGACAGACACAACCCTATTGAGGTGCAAGTGTCAGACTATCCCTCTCAAATTACCGCAGGAAGGCCCATCAGCCTGGTGATAGGCCACCAGGATGCAAATGTCACACCCCTTCTCTCTGTGTGTGACTGTCTAAAGGGAATGCACAATTCCCAGTTATCACCTAATCCAGATGTGTATTCAGAAACAGGCAGAGGTACAGAATAGATCAAGTAAGAACATGCCAACTTTTTAAAAGTGGTATTTTCAGACTTACAATTTAAAATCCAATTTCACCATCAATTGTGATTCTAAATCTTGAGACCAGAGACATCAAACTCCAAATTTCAATCCAATCCCGATTGGAAAATAGATTAAGAAAGGTGTTTAAGGCGATCCAAATGATAGGTCTTGCAGTAGTAAAAAACAAATGTAAGATTATTTCACTACCAGAGCCTTGAGACCCTCACAAGTGAGTAGCTGCACTTTACAACCCCCTGGTTGATTGATTGATTGAGTGGACATGTACAATTTAAAAGAACACGTCTTATGTTTTAAATACACTGCACCCTGCCCACGGGGCCTGCCTCAGGGGTGACTTACAGGTAATAAATAGGAAGGTTTGGCCCTGGTCGAAACAGCAGTTTACAAATGCACACACAAGATCTACCATGGCAGGCCTGAGACATGTTTAAAGGGCTACTGAGTGGGTGGTGCAATCAGTGCTGCAGGCCCACTGGTATTAATTTACAGGCCCTGGACACATATAGTGCATTTTACTAGGGGCTTGTAAGTAAATTAAATATACCAATTGTGGACATGCCAATGTTACCATGTTTAGAGTATAGAGCATATCCATTTTATCACTGGTTAGCAGTGGTAAGGTGCCCAGAATCCTAAAGCCAGCAAAAACGAAGTAAGTAAAACAGGAGGTCAGAAGGCAAACAGTCAGGGGAAAGAATGCTAAGGATACCAGGTCTAACACTGACCTTGTGAAATTAACTCACCAGATAGTGCTACTTTGTCTAAGCATGTAATGGTGGAGGGTGAATTTCCCAACATATTCAGTGATGTTTATGTGTATTCTGCATGATCACTTATTAAACATGCTTATCATTAATGGAGGTGTCACTTCCTTTTGAGGCTGCTGGAGTGAGGATTATATCGCCCACCCTAAATTCGAGGAGCCGGGTTAGGCAACTAACTTCATGGGGTATGTCAAAACCACACAGATCTGTGGCTGGAGTTGGTAAGTATGAGTTTTCATTTCACATCTTTGTTGAAGACCTCTCTGCTAAAGTCTGAGATATCACATGTTGGTTTACACACATCAGATAACATGGATGCAAAGAAGAATTTATTAAACTGTAGTATTGTAGCACAAACAATATTCTGTCACATACTTCATATCTTTCAACCTTTATCATTCAGGTACTGGGGATAATGAGTTGCTCGATAAAACTGGACCATCCACCAGCGGAGGGTCGCAAGTAATTTGAGGAGCGAATCCAATCCTTCTCCAAGCAGCAATGTCAGCGAATGGCACTGATCTGCAAGACGAGGATGAGGAGGAAGAAGATGATCTGGAGCTGATCATGAAGGAGGACATTAATGAAGGGGAGGGAAGTAGTGGCCCACTGCCCCAAAAGACTAAAGACTGCATCATGTCTGATCAGCATTGTACCTCACACTTCCTGTCTGAGGATTACCAGTATCCAGCAGTTAGCTAACTAGCCACAGAGTCTACCATCCCCAATGAAACCATCACCTTCTCATAATCTTTAAGTCCTAGGTCGATGTGTAGCTTCTCCCACACTTTCCACCCACAAAGGTGCATCCCTTGCCTAATTTCAAACATTTGAAGGAGATAGTACACCTGGTGAGGAGCAAGGATCCACTAGACTTAAATCCCCACCCCACGGGCTCCCATCTGCCACCCCTCCCCATGCTGATCAATCTGACGGTCAAATCAGAGGGTATCCCATGCATAGTGGGATGGTAGCTGCTCATGTTGGCTAGTGGGAGGAACAATTTTTCCAACAACAGACCAATATGTGGCAGTACATTAGTGCAATACAAGCTTTCTTTCTAACATTCTAGACTCACTTCAAGGATTCCCTCACTTGGCATGCAGACCTGGGCCTTGGAACACATTGTGAAATGTTACCAAGACATGTTGAGAATGCACAAAGAAATAATCATAATGCATAGGGAAGAGTCTGCAAGACACCAGGACTTGGCTTTGAAGATGCTGGAATGAATGTTGAACGTGTTCCAAAGTTTTTCTTCACGGTCAACACATGGAGGGGAATCTATACACACACCTGCCCTCACCCTGAAAAACCACCTGCACCCCTACCTGTACAGCCACCCCCCACCTGTACAGGCACCTGTACCCCTCACCTGTACAGACACCTGTACCCCACCAGTATAGCCACCCCCACCTGTACATGCACCAGTACTCCTACCTGTACAGCCCCTGCCACTACCACCTGTACAGCCACCCCCCACCTGAATATGCACCCCCACCTGTATATGCACCCCCACCTGTACAGGCACCCTCATACCTGTACAGGCACCTGCACCCCCACCTGTTCTGCCATCCCCCCACCTGAACATTCACCTGCACCCCAGCACCTGGTCAGGCACCTGCACCCCCACCCCACCTGAACAGGCCTATCCCTCCTCAGATGAGCAAACTAACCCACCTGCACAGATAGATGCCACAGAGTCACCCACATATTATAACAACCAAGAATGCTCACTTCCTCACAAAGATCTTCAACCCACAATTGCGTAACAAAAAGAGACATCCCTTGTAACAACTTTAAATATGTAACAAAACCACAGATATGTAAAAAGACATGTAAAACGTTTAGAAGTCAGAAGAGGCTGGACAGTGGAGCCCTATAGGCCTCAGCACCTAACTTGCTAATCCTAACTTATATAGATGTGATCTGGAACTACCCAGAAACGTGTGTGCACACTGACAAACAGTAACACCCACTGTCACAGTGTAATTCCAGTACAGGAATATAACAGTTTCAAAACAACAACACAGGTGCACCACAATAAAGCTTAGACTGAGAATTTGATACAATCCACGTCCAAAAATTATTCTTCTAAAGTTACAAGAACAGAATGATCAAGACACAGCGGACGAGTTTCGTCCTTATCAGAAGGACTTCTTCAGGGCGAGTTGAGTCTTTTATTCTGTCAACATATGAAAGTAAACCACATGGTAAAATCAAAAGTGGAATACCAGTTACTTGCGTCCTATATGTATTGAGTTTAAGATTATAGTTAGCACCTTAATCTGACAGAAGACGGACGAGTAGGTGTATGTTAACTCCCAATTAAAGCAATCCAAGGTCCCAGATCAGGGAACTAGGTTAAATATGACAATGGCTGCGCAATTGCAACAGTCCGCCAGAATCAGCCAGCGTATTCTTCATCAGTGGAAGACCAGACGGAAATGTAAAAAGTGCACACATCACAACTTCTATCCAGTTTCAAGTTTGATTTGATATTTTTCTGGTAATTTTACTGGTTGAAGGACATCTTTGTCAATATAAATGTTACAGGAGAACCAGTCTATATACTAGCTAAAATAATATGTGGTCTACAGTCCAAAAATTGTCCAAACTCAAGAGCCCATTGTCAACGTAATAAACAATGTCCACCCCACCCCCAAGTTGCATGTGGTGGTGCTACTAGCATCCAGGCTTGGGGTGACACAATCACTGGCCAGTGGTGTAAAGGAATTTGAGGGGCCCCTGCAAAGTGCATGGAGGGGCACATCTCTGGACTCATTAAGAGCTGTGAGGTCAGCCTACTGTGCTGAGGGGGGCCTCTGGATATCAAGGTCCCCCCACACTGCTGGAGCTGCGGGGGCCTTTGTTATGCCACTGTCACTGGCCATCCTCACTCTCATCTTTATCGATGAAATTCAAATCTTATCACATGCGGACTCACTGTGACTGGCCAATACAGGGCCAGATATCCCATGGGAGGAGACAGCATGGGAATCAGAGAGGGATGGCACATTTGGTGGCACAACAATAGTGGTCTGGGTGGGTCTTTGAGAGAACGTAGACAATAGGTAACACACATACCAGGGTTTGGGTTGGACTTGAGGGGAGTATGGTGTCCGGGGCCGAGATCTCCCTTGGCTCTTGTTCTTCTTGGCAGGCACTTGAAGGGGGGAGGTAGTGGTGGGGGCAGAGCTGGTGGCCCCAATGGAATGTGGGCCTCAGGAGTTAAGGAGATGTCAGTGGCAGGCACAGATAGTAAGGGGCCTCCTCAGGGGACACTATCTCCAATAGTTCTACTACTTCATGTGGGCCAGGAGGACACCCAAAATCGTCATCTCCCCTCACTGGTTGTTTTTCTCTCGTTGTCTCCCCCCCCTTCAGTTTCCTCAGCCTTTACATGGGTTGGTTTATTGATGTAGATGTCATTGTCAGTGTCTGGGTGGGCTCACGCCCCCTGATGGGTGCTTGGTCTCCTCCTCATCAGTGGTGCTATCAAGAGGACATGCCCGCCTAGAAAGCCAAGCATATCCTGGTCTGCCCCTGATCCTGCCTAGATGTTTTTTGGCCAGCCCAGTACACTGAAAATTAAAAATGACATTTATATAGGTGCCATGAAGTTTTTTGCTATAAGAAGACACAACATAAAGCAAGTGCTGAGATTTTAGTTTCTTGATCTAAGTATGCTATATCCTGTATTTTGATTTAAAAAAATAGGTGTGATGTGACTTTAATGTGATTAAATATTTCACATATTTAATAATTGCTCATATTTGGCCAGCACTGTCTAGAGTATTTACCAAGCTTTACTTCAGTTTTGGTGTAATTTGAAGTTCCAATATTATTCACATAGTAATCTTTTATAGTTAAATAACAAGTGCAGATACTACACAGTAGGGGGGGAAATCTCTACAACTAAAGGTGTATCCAGGCCTAGCCTTTTATGTGTGTAGTTCTCAGCCCCAACTACACAGTCTGAACAGTTTTACACTTACGATCAACTTTAATATATAGTCTAACATAAAAAACACACCTTAAATTATAGTTTAATTTTACCTATGGAAATCAAGGCTTTGGAGATAACCTTTACAAAGATTTTCATAAGAACATTTGTTTTTTCCTTAAGTACACCAGACACTACATGGCAAGAGCCACATTTTGCTTTCAAAGAATTCTTTGTTTGTGCAGCTCATATGTGCTTACTCAGTACAGCTGCATTTAATTTGGAAATGGCATACATGCAATTGTTGTAACTATGTGTGCACTTACTACACATTGAATATGTATTTATCATTTGGAGTAAGGCAAGTGACACAATGTCAGCCTTTACTAGAAAAGCAATAGTGGTTATGATAAACAACACACACTAAAAGCAGGTCCTTAGTTCCCTAGTCATTAATGTCTAAGTGCATTTCAGCTAAAATTACAATTGGGATGCAAATTTACCCATGTGTGTTTTCAAAACTACAAGTCCTAGAATTCGTTCTAAATACATCATTCTGAAATCTCAGCTGATGCATTGACCTTATAACGTTTGCAGCCATGACTCAAATAAGGTGGCAAACAACACATGACAGGACATTTCCCGCGCTACTCACATCATACTTCATGACACATTATGCAGTTCATGCACTTAGCAGCTCTCTGCTGCTCAAACTCCTTCAACTGAGCATGGGGGGACTGTCTTTAGGACCCGCCTTTACAGTGCGTTCATGCAGGGCCATTGTGAATGGGGTTGGGAGCACACACTATTGAGTTCCTGGGCCTTAATGCGAGCTCCATGCCACAGGTCCTCCCAGCACATGCAACTCATCTTGCTTCACCACCGGTACATACCCACTGCACTGCAGTGCATAGTGATATCACACCAGATTTCTGTATGCCCTGCATGAACAACTGGGTATCTGCGCCCCATAACGCTGAGGGTACTTATCAAGCACCCCCTCAAAGATGATATTCAATTCAGTCTCACTGAAGTGGGATTCTTTCTCATCAAGACCCTCAGCCATGGTGGGGGCAGGCTAGAACAAAAGAGCAGGAGAATGGAGTTGGATGATGCTCTGAGAAGAGAATGGCACAGAATAAATACAAAATGGCTGCCATCAATTTCCTGCATGTCATTTCCTGTGCATTTGCAGTGATCTCCATTTGAATGGCGGATTCTCTACCCAGAGTGCGAAGTCTTTACCCCGCGTGCACAAACCCCATTACACAGACTCCACAATGGAGTATGCAGAGAACACTGCAAATACATAGGAAGTGACATACAGGAAATGACATGCAGGAATTGGAAGTTGACTATTTTCATCACTATTTGCACCATCCACTCTTTGTCACTCATATATACACATTACTCTTTCAGTGTGTGTGTGATGCATTCAGCATCACACACACAATTCATTACAACCTTCTAGTTTTTGGTCAGATGCAGAAATGAGTCCCTTTCTAAGCAGACACACTAATGATCATGACCCAGGAACATTTGCTCTACGGTGCACGTGTGGCAGCATTGTAGCTACACTGCCACATGAATAGTAGGATATGGGGATGGTATCTATGTTTCCATTCCAGTACAAAAATAAGTGTTACGGTTCTATTCTATCACACAGCTCCAAACAGACACTTCCCCTAATGCAGTTAATTGTGTCTAGGTATATCACATAAGCCCCATGGAATTTGACAGAGAGGTAGTTACAACAGCGTCACATCGCCCATTCTACTACATTGTGGGCAAATAGTGGCTCATGGCCACTTATGTTTTCTCATACCTTTCCTTACTAGGTCAGTACCAGGGACTACTCCGTATCCATTGCTGACATTAACTTTCAACAGATCATACCAGTACACACTGCACACTGTGTGAGTTTTGGTCATCAGTTGTCCATAAAATGTACAGTGAGTGGACCAAATATATTGTCATCACTGCCTCTCATTCGCATGTAACATTTCTCCGTATAGGCCATTGAAAAAGGGACAATGAGTCACATATGGGAAAGGCCTGATTGTTTATTGTTTGTGTCACGCATTATACAAAAGATGACACGTCTTTGCTATATTTGTAATCTTACTTCTTTCACACATACCTGTGGGTTTCCATTTTGTTCACAATGCCATTCTACAATCACTCAATGCATCGGCATGACATTGTGACACATGTTGCAAATAGTTTTGGAGATGTCCATTGGTCCACGGAACATCTCACACCTGCAGTAACCTTTCCTTCCCTAGGGCGATGGAGTAATTTACTCCGTCGCCCTGATGAACTACAAATATGTTCAAGAAGCAAGTGTCATGGCCTAGGCTATGTTTTACCTCTTGACGACAGCTGTTGTTTATATCCATTTTTTAAGGCTTACATAGCAGTCTCAGGAAGGAATTTCTGGACAAAGTGTTAAATATTCACCAGTCAACGTTGGCAACAGACTGTCAAACCACATAAAGGCTGTAACACAATTGTTGTCTCAAGAGAAAAACGTTTCAATCAGCTGGTCAATACCTACATATACTGTCCTCTGTTTGGGACAATGCCCCAGTTCCCTGGATTCAGACCTTGGCGAGGGTCCAGTGGAATTTGTAAGCCTTAATGTACTGCAATGTTCTGCAACACACAACAGGTTACTATTATCCTGAACAAAACTTCAGGGGCGTGGCCAAGTAAAATGGCTGAGCGGACATAAACCGCTTCAGCTCCAGACCTCACGGCTGCCTTGGCTTTTCTATCGCCACGGAGAGAGAGCGAAATTTCATGGACAGATGAGCGGAGGAGCCCCTAACTAATGGGTGAGTAGTTACTGACCCCGAAAATCAAGCACCAGGTTGGGCGCTGGCAATGATGCGGGAGATCAGGAGGCAAGGGCGCACACAAGATGGCGTAGCGGAACTTATGGTGTTCGGACCGGTGGTGCCACAGTGCAGTCTCGGCTGCAACCCGGACCATGACAGGACCGAGGCGCTCCAACATCGAAGGGGGACAGGCGCTGCTGCCCTCGTGGCTCCAGCTCCAACGTGGATACTGCCTGGCGGAGATTGCGGCTGCGAGACTTTAAAGCTGATCTCTGCACCCAGATCAAACAGGACCTGCGGTCCTCCACGGATCAGCTCAAGGAGGACCTCACCGAGAAGATGGTGTCCCTTCACCAAGATGTGGACGCGGTGGGCACCAGGGTGCTGGAGGTGGAGGAGTGGATGCAGGATCTGGAGACCAGAACCACCACTCTGCAAGACACCCAACAGGAATTAAAGGCCCAACTCCGGCAAGCACTACTGAAACCAGAAGACTTGGAGAATAGATCCTAACTGGAGAATGTCCGCATTCGTGACCTGGAGGAGGGTGAAGAGGGGTCGGATCTGGAAGCTTTCGTAATAGGCTTCTTCGGGGAAATATTATCACCCTACTAACCGAATATTAAAAATCGATCGAGTCCACCGTGTGGGGGCCACACAACCAGGCGACCATAGACAACCGTGAGACGTCCTGGTCATGACGCGCTCTTTCAGGACGAAGGAGGCCATCTTGAGTGCAGCGAGGAAGAAGGCTGAAATTTCCTTCCAGGGCTTCAGATGCTTGATATTCCAGGATCTGGCACCTGCTACTCTTGCCCGACGGCAGCTGCTGAGACCCATCACCACAAAGTTACAAGATGAGAACATTCGATACAGTCGGTCGTTTCCCTTTGGTTTGGCCTCTGAATACAAGAATAAACCACATGTGATGGAGCTGGCTGACGGCCTCCGCATTCTGGGCCTGCCACCACTAGAGGAGGACTCTTCAGAGGACCCATCCGGTGGTTCGGAACAACATCAGAAGGGTTCCAGAACTTGGCACACGGTCCCAAACTTTAAATGAAACCCCAGAGATGACCTCGTAGAACTGTCAGTGGGCCGAAACCCCGACCACTGAGAGACTCAAATCGGAAACGCTTTTTCAGGCACATGCCACTTTGAGAGCTGGAACCCGGCGTCCGATGGGAACATTCAAACTGGCGTTCAGAGCAGTTCCTTTGACGGTTAAAGTCACTGAGGTTGTTATTTGCTTCTCCTTCCTAGTCATCGTTTTTTCTCTGCTCTTTAGCACATGGCAGTCAGGGGGTGCGGGTCTTGTCCGTATCACCCAGAACTTTCCCTGGTTTTTCAGGGAGGTTCTGAGCTGTGGGCCCGTTGGCCGAGCAGCTCCCTGTTTTGGGGGTTTTTGGGGGTGGTGTTGAGGGGAAGGGTACCCTGGCAGTGGTGTTTGGCTTTGTTTTTTGATTAGTCAAGACAATAGCGTTCAATAGGCGGGGGTCGCAATGGAGGATAATGTTATTTCTCAGAGGGGATGTAGCCAGGGGAGGTCTTTGCCGTAGAACTGGGGCAGTCCTGACTCACATGGGATGGAGAGAGGTGAGCTCTTCCAATGGTTTCAGTAGCAACTGGAATGTTAAGGGGCTGAACTCCACCCAAAACCACCCAAAAATCTGGAAATACCTCACAAATTGAAGGTTCGAGGGGGTGGCCTTACAAGAAACTCATCTAAAATAAAGGATTCTCAGTTGCATTGTAGTGTAGTTCCTATTTTCCCAATAGGCTCTGCGCATTGGAATAGTACCTACAGCAGTAAAGGCCTAGGCCAGACGTTAACTAGGTCTACTACTGTCGATACTAGACTTAAGTTTTGGGTTTGCCAGCGTAGCTCAGAGTTCGCTAGAAACTTTCTCGAATGTTCAGGAAAGAATTAACTCCCCTGATTAGACAAGAAGGGATTTAGTTTCTGACAACCATAGAACATGACAACTTTGCTCTCCCCTAATCAAGAGTCAATCTCAAGAGTCGTGTGAGCACAAGGCAATTATTTTACTCAGTCAGTACGTGCATTCTTAGTCTCATCAGATTGTAGAGAAAAGGAAGAGACGGGCGTGTTCAATAAAAAGGTGTTATTTATTGATCAGTCTCTTTTCTCGTACAAGAGAAATGGATCGATATTATTGCAATACTTATAGTTAAGTAAAGTGCATACATTAAAAGCAATAGTATAAAATAATACTGTAAAAACATTGATATGGTTTCTGAGCCATATGATGTTTAAAATGATTAAAATATATTTACATACACATATACATTTGACTAAACATACTCAACTGGTGTTTCTAAATACGCCTACCCCGTGTACCTGACCTAAGTCTAATGCGTGGGCGGGAATAGAAAGTTACAGTTTAAGTTAAGTTGTTTTTGCCAAGTGAATAACTAAAGAATTCTCTGTGAGGGGTTATTCAGTTCTGTACCTGGAATTTAGGATGAATGAGGAATGGTATCTCTTTCTCTGCTCTCGATATTCCAGGCTGCCTGCGAGGGCTGCCCGAAAGCGCCGGTGCTGGGTCTCTCGGCTTGAGATAGCAGCGCGTCTCTCAGCGCGTCAGGAAGGCGGGGCTGCTGCCAGCGGGGTCTGCTTCTGCTCTCGGCTTCGGCAAGTATGGCTGCTCCGTCTCGTCACCACGTGTGTGTTTGCATAGGGCAAGATCGGCAATATTTATACCTTAAAGGTGCCGAGATTGACGTAAGGATGGACATAGATACGTCAATAAAGATGTCATACGACTTGCTCGTTAGCACATTCTTTACTAAAGTTCTCTGTGAAATCAAAACAATGGCCGCACGGATTTTCCAGGTTGTCACAGGTTTGATTTGTTATGAGAACGTCGTATGCCTTATCAGGGGCTGGAGGAATGTCGCTTGTCTAATTAGATCTCAAGCGTTATGACCTAATCAGATAACACGTTCCTGTGCCGTAGTGTGACTGCGTCAGATAACGGTATCTGCATCATGGGGGCTGTTCTTGCCTCATGGGCTGACTGTTAGTTAACTTGATAGTTAGTTTAACCAGAATAGGGTCAGGAATAGGGGGATCGATTCAGAACCTATAGGAATACATGACACCCACTCCACGCTAACTATGGTCATATTTACTAATCTATGCATAGTATAACATAGTACAACATACTATAGAGTATAGTGTATACCTTACCACCCCAAAATACATAAATGCATTTTGAAATTTTCAAATATACTGAAAAATTGCAGTCATATATATTGTATGCACTTAAGCTATGAATTAAACGCTAAAGTAAACACGCATTTGTAGACATTATTGCTTATTTGGTATATGAGAAATACACATGAAATGGCTCTTAATATGGCTATACAGAAAGAAAGTTCGAGACCATTTCATCACATAATAAAATATATGTGAACATCCCAGCGGGCAACTAAAGTTTATAAAGTATCTAAAAATAGAAATCTTAGTTCTCTAGGAATAGTTTTTTACTTTAAGCAGAAGATAAGTGTCCCGAAAAATTTGTGAAAAATAATTTGGGGCTGCTAAAGAATTGTTGTCCGTCAACTGGTGGGAAGAATTGTTCATGTGACTTTATTTTTAAAGTTGAAGGCCGAATTCAGGGAACGCCGTGTGCGAGCTTGCTCAAAAGTCTCTATTTCTGTTCCGGAGAGAACATCATATCATTAAGGCTTTCGAAAAAACTGTCAACAGCTTCATGGGAAAGTTCCACTAAGTCGGAAATAGGGGTAACCATGCATTCGTGCGCATGATTGTCTGCATTGACATTCTGATTCGCATTGCTGACAGAAGGTCGTACCTGTTCAATGCTGCTCTCATCTTGAACTTCACTACTCTTCAATCGTAGTGGTGAAGATTCCAGGAATGCCGTCATCAGGATTGGTAGCCTTTGAGGGCAGCACAAAGCGTGAACCTTGGTAGGAACCAACAATGTATCTGCATCCACTGGCGCATCCGATTGTAGCGTCAGACAGGTGTCTAACACGCATTCTTCTCCGCATAGCAGACATCTCAATACAGGTAAAACACATCTTTGCCACATTGGTCGAAATGATAGAAACCAAGTCATGTTCAGGTCTCTAAGCCGGGATAGTCCCAGGATTTTTGATATCCGGTCCCGGTATCCAATGGCTAGGATCGTATCTTCCATTGTCGCGAGAGTTTGATCTGTGACATGGGTTGCCATAACGAAAAATAAGGACTAAGAATAGGATTCCTGCAATTAGTCCCAGGATCAGGGGAAGTCCGCCAAAAATCGAATGGACGAAATCTGGAAAAATACCCAGTATGGCTTTGAATGGTGTTAATGCCATCGAAAATACTGTCTTAAATACCTTTGAGACCCCAGTGGTATCAGAAATATTTAAGATTTCGCTCAGGATTTCCGCGAAATGTACGGGGGAATTAGTTGATAATAATGTATGTATCTCTGCAGTCGTCCTTGCGACTTGTAGATCATACGTTTCTTTTGATGACGTGAGCCTTGTAGGCGTCTGAAGAAGCACTGTTTTCATTCTGCTTAAAGTATCTATTCGAATAGAAGTAATTTTCAAATTGGGCCATGCCCTTGCCTCCCTGTCTGGAAAGGAGCTGGGGAATAAAGAACGTCCACAGCACTTGACCTTCGCCGTCGTAGTGACTAGATAAGGAGTCCCGGGCATAAGACTACAACATCTGTGGTCTACAATAAGAATGTAACTCCCATTATAGAGTCTTTGAAAGAATGGTTCTATTTCAGTTGCAGGTGCGCCTTGCTGGTGACATGAAAGGTTGTATGAATTCCCTTCACAGGCTCCATGCAAACTAATTCCGTTACACAGAAGCGTGCCGCTTAGTGACATAGCACAATTGTTGCCACTAAGAAACACTTTCTGTCCTTTATTACTGACACATGCATGTGAATAGGGCAGGTTCCAAGTTGTTTTAAGGTACCCCTTTCCCAATTTCTCGTACATGCCAGCCTGTATATATTTTTGGCAGTATTGAAACCTGAAGGTTGAGATTGGAATATTTATGATTCCGTGGATTATCCATTCACTGACAGGTCGTTCTGACATTGTCATTGGTAATCTTTCTAGTTTTTCAATGCTCAAGATTGTATAATCAGCACCCTTTTGCGCCATACCGATTTGTCTATCAGTAAGGTTAAAGATTTGGAATAGTGACGTTGTGTTGATTAAACGCCAAGGCACATAGCCTGAACGCAGATTTTGTAACGTCCAGCCAAGCTGTACAATAGAACGCAATTGTGACTGACCATGTTGTAATAACAGTAAGTCTTGCGATAATATATCGATTGCTGACGACACAATGCTGTCCAAAGAAAAAATTCTGGAGGACAGAGTCATTAACCCATTGTCCACTACAGAAAGTGATTTTTCCAAATTAATACGGTCAATTTCCCGTATTCTCTCTGCTGTTTCAATTTGAGTAACCTTCCAGGCCTCATTGTTTGCTGCATATACAGAGGCTGCTATGAAACGCTTTTGACGCTGTTTGCGTGGTCCCATTATGAAATCACGCAAGTCAGCACCATCAGTAAGTAAAGTTAGGTGTTGCTTAATTTCAGGCAGTGTGGAAGTTTGTAGCCATTGAAGGCATAATTTGCCCACACTGTAGGTTGTTATTATCCCTGGGTGATGTCTTTGGGGATATCTAGGGTCTGGCCTGGTCATTTTGAAACCCTGTGTTTTATTCAGGAATCTATCTTGACAGTTATTTGTATCTGTGGGACAGATCAACCATTGTTCCAATCAGGATGTGTTCTGTTTTGGTTTAATATATGGTTTACGTCTATCTCTTCATCTGTATCAGAGTTATTGCTAAACATTATTGGCTTTGGAATAGACGGTTTATTTAAATCTTTGATTTTGGCTAAGCCAAGACAGGTGGTTTGTTGAACAGTGTCATTTAAAAATATCATTTGTTCTGGGATCATGTAGGCTCTAAACAAAGCTTCTAAACCTTGTACTTGCCAATCTTTTGTACCCCAAACACTTTTCAAATCAACATTTTTGTCCCAATAATCAAATCCAAAGGTATTCATTTTTTCGAAGAATGAATCTGAATATATCAATTTTGTGTTGGTTATCATGGTTTTCATCCCTGTCTTGTTTGACATTTTAAAATAAAATGTTTCAGCATTACTTGTGTTAAAACCTGAAAAATATGAATATTTGTCATAAACGGTTCTTGAGCTCCCTTTTGGAGGTGTTGCACAATGTTCCCATTGATTATAATTTAAAACATTTCTAGGTTGTGCAGATTTATGCAAAAAATGATTACCATAGTGGTTATAGCAATACATACTATCATAATTTGTAGAACCTTGCAAATAATCATGTTTTGTAAATTTAGCAGACATTACTAGATCAGACATCATGTTGTTAATGCTTTCGAAGTCCCAATCATCAGCAAATGAGTTTGGTTTTGCAAAGTCACTCAAGGAGATCTTGATTTGGTGTGGGTATTTCAGGATCTCAACCGGACCATAAATTTCATAGTCAGTGTTGTCCCAGGCTACCCCACCAGGTATCGGATTGGCTGTGAAGTTGGCTGAAGAAAGTTCTCTTTTCTCGACGTGTGAAGATGTGTGTGGTTTGAGGACCAAGTTGATGTTCTGACTTGCTGTGTCCATTTTAGCATATTTTCCCTCAATGAAGCGTCCCAAAGTAAATACCATGATGAGCCAAAGTATGAGGATAAATGCACCAAAACCCACCCAAAATTCAATCCATGGAGAAATCAGATATGTTTCTTTCAGTTGTTTCAAAAGTTCCTTAGCTTTGTCTTTAAAGGATTTTGATGATGGCTGTGTCTTTGATTCACTGAAGCCTTCAGAGGAATCATCGAAGTTGATGAAGTACCCGGATGCAGTTCTGTCAATTGTTCCAATTGCTTCAGGATTTTTGTTTCTTGCATTGTCACTTGGTACTTCATTGTAGATTGGTGTGTCTCTGCTAAATGTTTTTATTTGGGTTGTCAGAGGTCTGAGTTCTATTGCTTTGTTGCATAGTCCTTGTTGTTCTTCTGTAGGCGTTTCGAATGTGATGAGCCTCTTTGTTAGGACCTCTGTACTGGTAGCACACCTTGGTGTTCTGCTACTTATTGGGAGTCCACTTGGCCTACTGTTTGTTATCGGCCACATGTTGTGGTTTTACCAGGTCGATGGATACAACTCGGTTCTCCTTTTTACCAGCAAGTGGCGGTAGTACAACTGATCTTGTCCCGTTGACAGACAAGACAGGAACTGCTTTTCTGTAAGAAGGCCCAAATTCCTTCTTTACCGCGATCTTCTCCCTGACTAGATCCCCGACTTTTGGAATCCAGACAGGTCTTGCTGGGACAGGTGGTGATTCTTCAGTGGTTGTTGGCTGTTGTTTCAACTGTATGTTGCTCAGGTCTTTTCTTGTTTTGTTTAAGTCCTGCAAAATAGCCAAACGGTTTTTGACATCAAAGCTTTTTTCTTTAACCACTGAAGTCTGACTATCAAGGTCAGAGATTATCATTCTAGTTCCAAATAATAATTCGTACGGACTGAATCCCTTCAGAGAATTTCTTGGCAAGTTATTTAGACTACGTTGGACACTTATTAGATGTTTGACCCACCCAGCTCCCGAACCTAATATCCTTTCCATTATAGATTGCTTTCTGCCTTGGTTTTTTCTTTACACCATCCAGTACCCTCAGGAAGGAAGTGAGAAGATTCCCGCTGGGCTGTGCTCATTAGGCCATGTTTCCACCCCGGCCGGAGGGCTTGAGTGAAAACAATGGTCGAACGTAGCATGCTCTTAGCGTATATGCCATTTAGACTCGCAAATCTTTGTATAACAGTCCGGACGTCAGCCAAGTGCTGGTGATCTGCATTATAAGTGGAAACTAGCCTGTATATGTTAATCGCAAGCCCTGCTTTTTACTGGTGATATTATCTGCCTTGATACGACGAGGTATTAAACTGTTTCTCTCCCCACTGCGATCTCTGTTGCAGTTTGGGCAGTTTTTTACAAACATGGTGTAATGCAGGCTCATGCCTGGCCACCAGTACCGTGATTGTAATTCTTCCAGAGAATCTTTCAGTTTGAGGTGTCTGAGACCCTCGCCCATGTGTGCGTCTGCGATTAACAAACTTCTCCTGTCCATGTTTGGAATCACTCTATCCCCCACTCCAGGGATTCGAGCAAAAGGGACGGAGTTCGCATCGATTATGTATGTATAATTGAGTGGATAGTTGATCGGTAACGCTGAGCAGTCGCCTTTTGATGACGTTTTCACCGCCAGCATTGTTTCACCGTCAATGTATTTTAATGTACGCTTTTTTCGATCTACGGGAGCCGGTTTAGTGGCTGCCGCTGCGGCTGCTTCAGCCAATGAATTCCCTACAACGTGAACGCCATCACGCTGATGACTCAGTGAGTGTGTCACGTGAGTCTTTGGTAGTTCTTTTTTCAAAAGAGCTACTTGTTCCCAGAGCAGTTTCTGCTTTATTGGTGCATCTGTGTCATCTTTGTAACCGTTCTGAATCCATGTCTGCAAATCCTTGTTATATGCTTTGACGCAGTAATATGAATCTGACACTATAAGTGTCGGGAATTCGCGATCCGCATTATCTAGCGCCATTTTCAAAGCTATTATTTCAGTTTGTAGTTCTGAATTAGTTTCTACTGAGTGTGATTTTGTTAATAGGGGTCTTAGTTTACCTCCCCGCCACACTTCTTTTGTAATCTCACATGTGGGGTTGTATGCTTGTTCTCCCCAAACGGAGGGTTGAGCATGTCCGTCTGTATAGATTACACAGGCGTAATGTCGTAGAGGCAGAATGTCGATTGGCAGAGGATACGTCTTTTCATATTTTAGATTTTTTAATTCTTCTAGTTCTGGATCAAAGTAGTAGTATACTTTGTCCGTTGTGATTGAATTCACCCATTGTATCCATTCTGGATTCAATGGTGTTGTTGGTAAATTACAAGGTGTTGTTAGTGCCTCAAAGGCTGATTCTGCTGTTCTGACTGTGATATGTCTACCGTCAGCTATGTCTTTTTCTCTAGCTATTGCGGTTTGAACTGCACGAATGATTTTTTCTGTATTACTGAATTTCTGTTCAACTTCTGTATACAAGTGTGATTTGAATGCAATTGGTACCTTTTCTCCCTCATTAGAGGTCAGGTATGTGAATCCGCATCTCCCTGGGATGACTCGAATCACAAGATTGCGTGTGTTATCACGTGTTTCTAATTTTGTTTTAATTAGCATGTCTGTTTGTAAGGATCTTAAAATTTCTGTGTGTGTTTGAGTCCAATTGGATTTTTTAAAGTCTGGTTTAATTAGATCATAAAGGGGTTTGACCCTTTCTGCGTAATTTGTAATGTATGTTCTTCCGAAATTTAGGAAGCCTAGAATAGACTGTAGGTTTTTTAGTGTTTTAGGAGCTTGGATTACGGCACATTTCTCTAGGAAGTTGTCTGCCAGGCTTTTACCTTCACTTGATAACTCATATCCTAAGAACAGGACTGTCAGATGGGCAATTCTGGATTTTTTAAAGTTGAATTTGTAACCCTCTGCAGCGAACCCAAGTATTATGGTGTTCACTCTTTTCAAGTGAGTATCCAAGTCATCATCTGTTAAGTAAATGTCATCGACATAAGATAATGCTTCATCATCATATAGTTGTAGTAATTCTGTTACTCTCGCTGAGAATACTCCCGGGCTATTCTTGTACCCCTGGGCTAACCGACAGAATTGCTTTTGAGTGCCATTTACTGAGAATGCAGTTAAATATCTGCTCTCTGGTGCTATGTTTTGACAAAAGAATCCATTGGAGATGTCCAAGGTTGTTTTGTATTTTTTTGCGCACTATGTTATTCATTAGTGCAGCACTGTGTGAGTTTTGTACTGCAAAGGTTTTGCAACATGTGTTAAGGTGTCGGTATTCCAAAACTAGACGATATGAATTGTCTGGTTTGGAGACCGGAAACAAAGGATTGTTCATTTGTGAGGTGCAAGTTTCAATCACCCCCTGGTATTCTAGCTGATCTAGTATTTCATTTACCTGTTTTTTAGCTTCTTGCTTAATTGGGTACTGCCTTTGTGCAGTAGGTTGTGATTTTAACTGGATTTTGTGAGGAGGGGAGTCCTCATCCCATCCTACATGATTTTTATATAAAGCAGGTGCTAAGGCCACTGCCCACTTTCTAGCAAGTGTATATTTTTTATGAATCGGGATTTGATTCGAGAAGGCAGGCATAATTACTTCTTCGCCATGAGGGCACTCCCTGACAAACTCTGGTGGCCAGTCTTTTTCAGCTAGAAGGATGTCATAACCCTTGGAGAGGTTATCCCAAAATAGTCCCCTTATTTTCCTAGTCTTATCTCCCTCTATACGTAATGTTATCTCGTATATCTTGTGGGGCTTGCTAACTCTGGTGTCTGCAGTTTCCTCTTGAAGGTATTCATTCGTGTCCACTGTCTCCAGATGATTCATAAGGACTTTGCGAGCTATGCTCACTTCTGCTGCGCTGTCTAGCATTGTCTGAGCCCACTCTCCGTTTTCAGTTGTGTCCTCAGTATTCTCGGCATTGTTAACTACCTTGATACTGGCTACCTTCTTTTTTGGAAATTGTAATTTCTTTTTTAGCTGAGCAGGTTCCTTGTCTTTGGACTTGGCGTGCTCTTCTCTTTGTTCTGATCGTCCTCTTCTTTCCGATTTCTGCGAGGAATTCTGAAAAGATTGAGAGGGACGTGTATCAATGTCTTGATATCTATCAGGCTTTTTAATATTATCCCTATTTCTAAGGTTATATCTTTTCCCAGAGGGGTCACTCTGGGGTGACCTGTGTCTCTGGTTCGGAGATTTCTCCCTTCGCCTAGGAGACCTTCCTCGGGACTGGAATTTCTTTTCTTTTGGATTGGATTGTTTGTTTCCATCCCAGTTCTTTTTTGGTGAATTATTATTAAAAAATATTTTTTCTGGACTTTCAGTCAGTTGCGGTTTTACTGGTATTCCACCTAAACTATCTCTACCTAGTTCTTCATAAGATTTTTCTATGATTCTGGCAATTTCAGCTGGTTGGTCTGCTATATCTGTCTCTTTTAACCTCTGGCGGATCGCCACGTTTGCTGCTTCACCTTTTATATTGGCTAGTAATATAGCCGAGACCTGCTTGAAGTCTTTCAGTAATTTCATACCAAGAGTTAAAGCTGGTTCTGGACCGTATTCCTCTTGAATTGATTAAAATATATTTACATACACATATACATTTGACTAAACGTACTCAACTGGTGTTTCTAAATACGCCTACCCCGTGTACCTGACCTAAGTCTAATGCGTGGGCGGGAATAGAAAGTTACAGTTTAAGTTAAGTTTGTTTTTGCCAAGTGAATAACTAAAGAATTCTCTGTGAGGGGTTATTCAGTTCTGTACCTGGAATTTAGGATGAATGAGGAATGGTATCTCTTTCTCTGCTCTCGATATTCCAGGCTGCCTGCGAGGGCTGCCCGAAAGCGCCGGTGCTGGGTCTCTCGGCTTGAGATAGCAGCGCGTCTCTCAGCGCGTCAGGAAGGCGGGGCTGCTGCCAGCGGGGTCTGCTTCTGCTCTCGGCTTCGGCAAGTATGGCTGCTCCGTCTCGTCACCACGCGTGTGTTTGCATAGGGCAAGATCGGCAATATTTATACCTTAAAGGTGCCGAGATTGACGTAAGGATGGACATAGATACGTCAATAAAGATGTCATACGACTTGCTCGTTAGCACATTCTTTACTAAAGTTCTCTGTGAAATCAAAACAATGGCCGCACGGATTTTCCAGGTTGTCATAGGTTTGATTTGTTATGAGAACGTCGTATGCCTTATCAGGGGCTGGAGGAATGTCGCTTGTCTAATTAGATCTCAAGCGTTATGACCTAATCAGATAACACGTTCCTGTGCCGTAGTGTGACTGCGTCAGATAACGGTATCTGCATCATGGGGGCTGTTCTTGCCTCATGGGCTGACTGTTAGTTAACTTGATAGTTAGTTTAACCAGAATAGGGTCAGGAATAGGGGGATCGATTCAGAACCTATAGGAATACATGACAGCATCACAAATCATATCCTCTCTTATACAAGTCGTCCTCAAGCACGAAGCATAACAGGGTGGCACTACTCTTCCACAGCTCCACCAACTTCCAGCATGAGGCTACTAAAATAGACTGAGAGGGCCTGATTGTTGTGGTAAAGGGGTGGCTCAGGGACACGTTATGTTCCTTTGCATCCATATATGCACCCATCACGGGACAGGCCACCTTTTATACACACACTCTTGACTTGATCTCTGGGTTTGCAGAAGGGCCAGTGGTTCTTCTGGGGGACTTTAACTTGGCCTGGCATGAGATACTGGACAGCTGACATATACACAGGGCGACAACATCTACCTTCCGCAGCCTCGATCCCCGGCACTGGTTAGCCGGGCATTGGGACAGCGGGCCGAAATTTTGGGTAGGTCGGGAGGTTAGCAGGCTATGCTTTCTCATCGCTGACATTATTTAACCACAGGACGATGCAAGCGCGTAGCGGACGCGCGCAGCAGGCGCGCCAGCGGCAAGCCCGTCTGCGCCCGTCCGCGATCGTACCGCGCTCAGCGCCAGCCGTTATGCTTGTGGAGGCCCAGGTAACAAGCAAAAACTACACTATGATGGTCCATCCCTAAAGGGGCTTAACCCTAAAACCAACAATCAAGACTGCTTCTGCATTGATCCTATGAGGCGCCTGCCGGGTCCGCCAAAGCCATGTGTTGGCTGTGGGATTACAATTCCTAAGTTACGTTTCGAGACCATAGAGAGGTTCAGACCCCAGGTAGTAAACACAGGGAGAGACACGGTTTGGAATTTGGTACTGATGAATGTGAGATCATTGGTTAAACACAGCTTAGAATGTGCTTTACTTTTGGAAGCCGAAAACATTAAAATAGCTTTCATTACTGAATCTTGGACGGATAATGCTTCCGGACCTGACCTTGTCAAGGCGACAACACCGAATTTTGTGTGCCATACCCTGAACAGGCCCAAGGGAAGAGGTGGTGGCCTAGCGGTTATCTACCATTCCTCTCTGTGTGCGTCTTTTAGCCCTGGAGAGGTGGAGGGCAGTGAGGCTTTGGACTTCTCCTTCTATTTATCTCCCCACTATACCTTTCAAGGGTCACTTATTTAAAGACCACCGGGCCCCAGAGGCCGCTTTATTGAGCAGGTGGGTAAACCTATCGAATCAGGTATCCTGGCTAGTTCCTAAACCATTCTAGGAGATTTTAACTTCCATCTGGAAGCTTTCTTAGATCCTGATTCAGTTAAACTCCTAGATTTAATGAAATGCAGCAATCTTGAGCAGCTGGTATTGGAGGCGACTCATCAAGCAGGACATACGCTTGATGGTATTTTTTCAAAAATTCGCACCTGCTAGTTACCAAGATGATGGCACTTCCATGGTCGGACCACAAAGCGGTTTTATTTGAGCTTTCTATTCCAGAGCATCTTTCGCAGAAACCAGCTGGAAAACATAAGCTGGCAATAAGAGCGTGGAACAAAGTGGAAGCCAAGGATCTGTGCGATACCTTAAATAAGACCATAGGGGGGCCGCCCCACAATTTAGATGATGCTACTCGTCGCTTCTCTAGCTGGGTGGAAACTGCTGGAAATGAGTTGGCCCCAATAAAAATGACTTATCCCACCAGATCACAGCCTTCCGCCCCTTGGTACTCACAAGCACTAAGGGAACAAAAATTATTATTATGTAAACACCTGGAGAAAAAATGGAGATTAGAATATAAACAGTCCGATAAGAAGAAGTACAAAGGCGCCCTTTCTATATATAAACAGCAGATTAACCAGGCCAAAATTCAATTCTTCTCTATGAAGATCAATTAAGCCAAAAATTCAGCGAGAGAATTGTTTAATACTGTCACCAGCCTGGCTAATCCAGTAATGATTACTGCTACGCCTAGCCAGGAGTTATGTGATAAACTGGCTACATTCTTCTTTGATAAAGTGGATGCCATTTTTTCCACTTTCTCTAACACAATGGTTAAGAACACTGCTAATCAAACCGTTAATCGATCCACAGAGCTGGAGACGATATTGGACACATTTGTTCCGCCAACGGTCACAGAAACTCGCGACCTTCTTAGTCTGGTGAAGTCCGGCTCCTCCTCGGATCCGTGCCCGATCACTATATTAAAGTTAGCGGCTGAGCCAGTAGCTCAAGTTCTTACACCTATTTTCAATTTAATGTATTCAGAGGGACATTTCCCACTGGATTGGAAAAAAGCTTCTATTCTGCTGCTGCTGAAGAAACCAAATCGGGACTCTAAAGAGCCAATTATAGACCGATATCTGGACTCCCGGGTCCCGCTAAAATGATTGAAAAAAACTTAAACATGCAATTAAGCCAATTTCTCGAGTCCTCTCAAGCATTGGACCGCACACAATACGGGTTTCGAGGGGGCCACAGCACAGAAGTTGCCCTCTTGAAATCAACTGAAGAAATAAGGACTGTTCTGGATCTAGGCGGTAAAGCGGCCTTGATCCTGTTAGATCTTTCTGCAGCATTCGACACGGTCCATCACGTATTGTTGATGGATCGGCTGCAGGAGATCGGGGTTCAGGGCGCGGCCTGGAGATTATTAAAATCATTTTTGTCTAATAGGACCCAGCAGGTGGCGATGGGAGAATTTGTATCTCATCTGTTTTCACTACCATGTGGGGTCCCTCAAGGGTCCTCACTGAGTCTGACACTTTTTAATATTTATGTGTCCTCCCTCGCACCCCTTATTCAGTCCTTTGGGTTTAGCCTTACTAGCTACGCTGATGATACCCAAATAGTGGTGTCTCTCTTTCCGGCGGAGTCTAAAAGCACAGCAATCCGATTCAACGATTGCATGAACGCAGTTGGGACGTGGATGGCCCAGAACTGCCTCAAGTTAAATTCTAACAAGACGGAGGTGGTATGCTTTGGGAATGATGCCAACTACTAGACACCAGAATGGTGGCCTGATACTCTGGGTCCTCTTCCCGTACCTATCAAGAAGGCAAAAAATCTTGGGGTCTGGATAGATCAGAAGCTCAATTTTAAAGACCAGGTTAATTCGGTAGCTTCTGCCACGTCCTATGCCCTGAGGTCTTGTAAGAAAATTCTGCCTCTGCTCCCGTCAGACTGTCGTATAACGGTGATTACAGCTCTCACCATGTTGAGGCTGGATTACTGTAACAGTCTGTATTTTACCATTCAGGAAGGCTCAATGCAGAAATTACAACTCTTACAGAATGCAGCTGCCAGACTGCTGTTGGGCATTCCTAAATATGCTCCAATAGCGGAAGAGATACAAAAATTACATTGGCTGCCACTCAGGAAGCGCACCATGTTTAAGGCGATGTGTTTAGTTCACAAGGCCCTCTATGGAGTAGGGGCGGCTTATCTAAAAGAACGCCTTTATTGGTATAATCCAAGCAGATTACTACGATCATCCGATGCCAAATTGGTGTATGTCCCATTTGTCAGAAAGGCCACCTGGGGTGGTAAAAGCTTTGTGGCAAATGCAGCCAAAGCATGGAACAAGCTCCCCTTTCAGCTTAGAGCTATCTCAAAATTGTTTATTGTTCGAAAGAACCTAAAAACCTGGTTGTTTTCAGTATAGTTGACCAGGTATCTGCCTGGCTCGGTCACTTCTAGGAGATTTCACTTAGCGCCAGGACACCCATGGGTAGCAGCGCGCTCTATAAATGCCATAAATAAATAAATAAAAATATCCTCATTGGGTCTGTGTGATGCATGGCGGGAGTTGCACCCCTCTACTAAAGACTACACATTCTACTCACATGTGCATCAGTCCTATTCCACGATTGACTACTTATTTGTTAGTCAGGCCCTGATGGGTTCCCTAAAGGTGACACAGATACTGCTGATTTTCATCTCCGACCAAAGATTGGTCACTAATAATTTACACTGGCCAGGACCCAGGACGGGCAAGCCCCAATGTTATTTCCCAACCTCGATCATTCACGACCCCATCCTTTGTGAAGAATTAAGGTCCGCCATACTTGATTTCTTTACATACAACTCTCCCCAGGACACCTCCGTGCAGAACAATTGGGACTCCTTTAAGGTGGTTATCAGGGGTAGATGTATTCAACTCAACACGACCCTTAACAATGAAATGAAAAAGGAATGGGTAGAGCTCGAACAAGAGCTGGAGGTAATTAAAAAGGCACACAAAGCGACCTCCACCCGGGAGATACAGCGACAACTTACCGCTGTTCGGGGCAAGCTCTGTCCGATTTATAGCAATAAGGCGGAATACATACTTTTGAAACTACGACAGCTCTCCTATACTCAAGGGGACAAGGTAGGATCTCACTTAGCACGACGTCTCGGAATGAAGCTGGAGCGGGAATTTATTGGGGGCATTTTGGACCGACAGGGACAGCTCACCCACACTGACGATAAGAAGACCAACCTTTTTGGTGACTTTTATGGGGAGCTTTACCAGAGCACCACCCCAGACAAAGCCCTACAGCAGCAGTACGTAGATAGCTTAGCACTTCCTAGGATATCCCCCACGACAGCGGAGGCCCTCAACACCCCTATCTCCTCTGAGGAGGTTAGACTGGCTATAGGAAGGCTGAAATTACACAAAGCCCCTGGCCCTGATGGTAACGAGGAGGGAGGGTTGGACTACTTTCCCTTCACCATTCACCCCAATTCACTTTAACCCAGCGTTTCTACCAGCACTCCGGGAGGGGCCTTTCGACTGTTGGAGGGAGGGGGGTGTCTCAAACTCTCGGACCTCTTCCACAATTACGATATGTAGACATTCAAAAGCTGCCAACAGGAATTCGTGATCCCCTCTAGTGAGCACTACCATTATCTCCAGCTCAAATACTGGGCCACTCTACCACACATAAAAGAGGCCGCCACAAGGGTGCTAACAGCAATGTAGTCATTAGCGAGTCACAAGGCGGGTTCTATGAAGGGTGCCATCTCCTCCCTCTACACGCTGCTGCTGTCCACTTTACATACACCACAAGCACATGTCCTTCTGGGAACTGATGCTAGAGTGGGATGTCACAGAGGAAGAATGGTAACACTTATGAGGGGATCTCTCTTGCCACAACAAATCAGTGGCTCTGAGGGAAGCCCATTACAAAACGCTGTTGGACTGGTATCTATACCCTACTAAGCTTCAGAAGACCTTCCCCGACACATCCGATCTCTGCTGGCAGGGCTGCGGGGACAGGGGGGACTTCCACCACATCTGGTGAGACAGCCCTAGTATCCATTTTTTTTTTGGGAGGAAATTCTCTCCCACATTAAAGAAATGCTTGGATACCCAGTAATAACAGATATTGGGGGCACCCTGTTGGGTCTCCGAGATCCAGAGTTAGATCCCCTCCAAACTCGGAAAAGTTTATCCTGTGGGCTTGTCTGGGGGCGGCAAAGCCTACAGAAGCAGCAGCATGGAAAAAAACTGGCACTCCAGCGATTTCACTCTGGCACGTCCGTTTATGGAGACGCTTCTCTATGGAAAGACTTGCAGATATTTTCACAGACAACTACACGGCCTTTGAACACAAATGGGAGCAGTATGTCCACCATCGACTAGGGCTATGCACCTCTTCCAGATTTAAAATAATGCGCGGAGATCCCAGGAGATTAATAACCTAATGGGCGCATCGAAATGACGCCTGCATTATAAAGTCAGGTGTCGGGGGATTACTTGTTGACGCTATTTTTTGTTTGATTTATAACCACCACCCCTGGGGAAGGGGAGGGGGTAGGGGGGAACGGGGCCAGTGAGGGAGGGAAAAGGGTTTGTTTGTATTACTCAACGAGTACTTCTGGACATGTTTGGCCAGGACTACAAAAAGGCTTCTATATGATATCAGGGGGGGGAGTGCCTCACCCGAGGGACGCTTGAAACGGAACTCTCAATAACGGTTTGAATTCAACCCCGGAGCTTGCACGTCACAAGTGGTTTCTTGCTATTAACATGTCTGATGGATGCTCAATAAACAGAATTTTGATGAACAAAACTTCAGGGGGTACAGCAGCACCTGCTGTACGGCCAATCAATCTAAATCGCAACTTTAGGAGACCATAACTGTTCTCTATGAGAGTGCCAGTATAAATATGCGCACTATTGTACCTACGCTGAGGTACAGTGGTTGCGCGTCTGTAAGATGTGAGGAGATAAATGGAGCGTGCATACACCGCATCACGTGAGGGAACAAATAACAATAATTTGTAAATGGCCCTCCTGCAACTGTATAATATATTATGCCTGGACAGCAACATGCAGTGTATATAGGGGTCATGTATGTGATCTGAGTAGTATTCATTTGGTATGGCTGTGGATATGTAAGCAACATTTATGGATACTAGACTTGTATGGCGCATAGGTTCTTACCCAGAAGCCACATGTTTCCTAATTCTCATGCTGCCAAGTGGAAGGCAAGAGGTGACCTGCAGAACGTGAAGCTGTTGTGTGTACTGCCTAGAAACACACCATACACATAGGTGAAGCAGCCACCAGTATCACACACAGCTTGCACTTTGATGGAGTGACAGCTGTGTCTGTTGTGGAAGATGTGTGCTCTATGATGAGGAGGGTAAAGAGCCCCATGAGTGCAATCAAATACACCTTCCACATGTGGGAAGCGGCAAAAGAGGAAAAAAAACTTGAGCAACCTTTTGCCTTCTTGCCAATGTATGTGGCATGGCATGGCTATGTGGAGATCCACTCTCCTATTTATGCAAGCATCGGGACTGGATTAACTGAGAAATGCCCACAATGTCACTCGACATCCTCTGAAATGACCTGTTGGAAAACGAGGCAGCATCTGTGAGGCCTGCACAAATAACATGATAATAATTGATTGTCCAGTCTGTACTTTGCTTTATAAAAGTAAGAGTTAATTTATTAAACACACACACAAATCAATACTATACACCAATTTTCAAATAACTAAGCGTGGGAGTAAAATCCGTTCCGCTTGCGGATTTTGAGGATTTTTGGCAAATTCGCAATCCGCAAACTCTCGCGAATTTGCCAAAAATTAGCAAATGCGCGCGAAGCGGATTTTTTTGCTTGGTCGCACTTGCCAAATAGAATACTATACAATTTTGCGGCGCGCAGCGTTCACTTACCGTCATTCAGCGTTTGAAGAGTTGTTTTTCTCCATGTTTGCGTGTGCTGCGCCATTTTGGATCTTGCTGCGGGATCCCGCGGGATTTTGTCGACCGCGATTACGTCATCGCGGCTTGCCACCTTGCACAGCGAGAGTTTGGCAACGCGAGTACGTCATAAAGGCCCGTGATCACGCATCGCGGGAGTAAACACTTGAGAACACGTAGATGCGGTGGGCAGCGACAATCTCGCAATTGCGAGATTGCAAGATTTGTAATTTTGCACAAGAAATCCACCAGCAGGCAGCATAAACCTTGAAAATGATGATTTTTATCAGAATAACTCCTCAGGTTGACATTTGCCTGCACTTTTTTGGGGGGGGAGGTGAAAGGAAGGAAGTGCCCCACAGTCTCCAACTTCCTGTTCCTGTCCAGCAGGCTCCTCCCAGTGCTTTCTTCATGTGCTGGTCACTTTGATTTGGATCTTGACCTGGAAGGATTACTTTTTGTGGATGCTGCTGGATATTTGGATGTGAGGCCTTTTTGACTTTCTTTGGATCACTTTTGGATTAGAAATTTCACAAGTAAGTTGATGTTGTTTGTTTGGGGCATTACAGTTGCTGCAACTACAATTTTGGAACTTTTTCAGAACATTAAATAAAATATATTGTGGGTAGCCACAGTATCCAGTAGGGCCAGGGTTAGTTATGGGTGCATGATGCAACTGTTTTGTTGAATTTCAACATCATTTAGGGCATGGATGGCATTGGATTGTGGTGATTTTTGTGTGTTTTTCGATTTTTGGGGGTGTTGTTGGGGCCTTTTGCCCAGGGCTACTCACTCAGTGGTGCATGGGCCTAGTCTTTCTGTGTGGTCATTTTAATGTAAACATCATGAAGGGCATGGATGGCATTGGATTGTGGTGATTTTTGTGTGTTTTCGATTTTTTGGGCTGTTGGGGCCTTTTACCCAGGGGTACTCACTCAGTGGTGCATGGGCCTAGTCTTTCTGTGGGGTGTCTTGAATGTAAACATCATGGAGGGCATGGATGGCATTGGATTGTGGTGATTTTTGTGTGTTTTTCGATTTTTTGGGCTGTTGGGGCCTTTTGCCCAGGGGTACTCACTCAGTGGTGCATGGGCCTAGTCTTTCTGTGGGGTGTCTTGAATGTAAACATCATGGAGGGCATGGATGGCATTGGATTGTGGTGATTTTTGTGTGTTTTTCGATTTTTGGGGGTGTTGATGGGGCATGGCCATGTGGGTGGGGGCCATTTTGAGGCCTGGTCCAGGCAGGGCTTGGCCATGTGGGTGGGGGTCTAGGGGCAATTTTGAAGCCAGGCAGTGTGCTTTGTTGTGTCATAGGCCTGCACCCAGTCTGCCATGTTTTCATCCATTATGCCCTGGGGTCAGTGGTGCATTTTATTGGTCTTTCCATTTTGGGGGGTGGGTATAATAAAAATGCTTACTTGCAAACTATTAATTGAAGGGCTACATATGCAACATTTATTTAACTGATGTTCCTCTGGCTTCGTTTGCTTTTAGGTGCAGAAATATGAATCATCAGCCTCATCGTTCCTCATCAGTGCTAGGAAGAAGTCCTGCTGCGGTGTGTGCAGCACAACGTCACGTGTGGCCAAAGACAACTCTGCAACTTGTGCAACTGCGGCCTGCTGTTCTGACATCTGAAGAAGATGGCCCCTAAAAAAAGTTGCCCGTAGCTCCTCTAGCAAGAAAGTTGCCAGTAAGGAGCAGAAGAAGCAACTGGCGCCACTTACCAAGGAGACTGGTGTGACGACCGCCACATTTTTTGGGGAAAAAAAAAGTACGCCTGCAGCAGCAGCGGGGTCTGCTGGGGACAAAGCTGGGAGCAGCACCTCCGCTCCATTGGGCTCAGTGCCACCACCACCACGCCAACTTAGGTCCAAGCCCTTGATTGCTGCAGAGGCAGCCAGTATAGTTGTTCAATCACCATCCACCAGTGATGTTGGCTCATCGATAGAAAGTAGCAGCATCCCTCAATCAACACAGGTTGTTGTAACTCATCTGACGAGTGTTCAACAACCACAGCCGCAACAACAACCACATGTGCAAGTACAAGCCCAAGTACATGTGGAAGGAGAGGCGGCGCAAGGGAAGGAGCAAGCAGAGGTGCATGGAGCGTCACAAGTGCCCACAATAGTTGTTCCTCCCGAAGTAGGGGCACATCAGGAAATCGACATTCAAGCCGAGGTATCACATGAGGAAGCCACTCCTCCTGATGATTCATTGTCTTTCAGATCCCCAGCAAGGAAAAGATTAAGGATGGTGTCTACTTCTTCTTCAAGCCCCCATCCTTCTGATGATATGGATGAAACTTGGGAACCACCACGGCCGTCTGAGAGTGAGGCACACCATGATCTGACAAAGGTAGCTAAGCATAAAAGGAAGGTCCCCGAAAGTCTCAGAGTTATGGAGTGTGATGATGACGCTGAACAAGAAGAGGCGTATACTCCTGCTGATGAAGACTCTCACGACGACGACGCAGTCATCATAGGCGTCACTCCAGCCTCAGCGGGCATGCAGCACACAGACATTTTAACCCTAGCCCAAAATGCTGCTGAGCGTGATGATGATGATGGCGACGTGGGAATGGGACCACCACGAATGCAGTTAACTAGTACACCAACACCACCAACTACAGCTTCCATTTCTCGCCAGAAGGGACCTCCATCCACCTCGACCTACAAGCTTGGTACCAACTATGGGAACGGAGGCCAGAGAGGTCATCTTGAGAGACAGCACACTGTCAAATGGCATGCGCACCTAAGGGAGATGAAGGATGCCCGAATTGCAAGTCAACTAATTGTATCCGTTGATGTTTCATCTGCTGATGACGAGGAGGAAGAAGAAGCGTCAAACATTTCTTCAGTTACACCCCGTACCCCTGTCAGCAGCACACCCCCTGCAAGATATATGAGCCACACTAAGAGTGTGGGAGAGAGTGAGACACCAATGCGAAAAAGTTTATCACGGAGCGTAACTGGGTTGCAGAAGTCATCATCATCCTGTAAAATGGTCCAGCGCACCATTAGAAGCATGTTGTTTTCAGAAGCGCCATATGAACGCAACCACCCAATGGCGCGTCTGTATAACACTAAGCTAGCTAAAATGCTAGTGCTGGACCTTCTCCCTTTTTCTTTTGTGGAAGGGGTGGGTTTTCTTGAAATGGTGGCAACGCTCTGCTCTAAATGGAAGGTTCCTAGCCGGTTCTATTTTGCCAGAGTTGCGGTTCCAGCACTACATGAAGATGTGCTGGAGGTGATTGGGGCAGCTTTGTAGAAGAGTGCTGTTCACACTATACATCTGACAACAGACATGTGGACCAGTTGCGCAGCCACTGATTACATGTGCATCACTGCACACTGGGTCTCTTTTTCAGGGGTTAAAGCAAAGATAAACGCAGGTGTTGACGAGGACAAAGTTTATAAAGCTGCTCGGAAACATGCAACAATAGCCATGTTTGCCATGGAGAAATGTCATACAGGAGAAAACATTTTGCATGAGTTTAACACAAAGGTCTTTGAATGGCTGTCCCCAAGAAAGCGCATGATTGGTAATGTTTACACGGATAATGGCGCCAATGTAGTTAAGGCCATGGATATGGGTAACTATTTCAGAGTGCCGTGTCTGGCGCACTGTATAAACGTGGTTGTTAAGAAATTCTTGAGTGAAGAAAGTCCAGTCTCCGAGTTACTGACCACCTGCCGAAGAATGCGCACACATTTCAACCATTCTTTTAAGGCCCGGAAGCAGCTGTGGTGCCTGCAACATGAACGTAAATTGCCAGTGAAAGCACTCATCCAAGAGGTGGCAACACGTTGGAACTCAAACTTCTACATGCTTGAGCGTCTGTATGAGCAGTATGCGGTAGTCGATCAGTATTTCTTTAAACAGGGTACACCTATGATGGACATGAGGATACAGGTGGAGCAATGGGACCTAGTTAAAAGCCTGACAGACATGCTTCGTCCTTTTGAGGTCTTCACGCGTGCAGTCAGCAGGGAGGACTGTAATTTGGGAAAAGCTATCCCATTGTTGAGCATGCTAGAGCACCGACTGAAGGCGGTGTGTTCTAAGTTTGAAAAAGATGGAAAGGAAGAAGCATGTGAGTTGGCGGAGAAGTTATTACACCGCCTACTTGCCGATGATCGTCTTGAAATGATCAACACAGAACAGCATTACATTTGTGCTACTATTCTGGATCCACGGTACAAAAAGGCAGTGGCAGGCAGAGTATTCTTTCAGATGTTACAAAGTACAAACATTGGCTAGCTGTGTCAGCCACTCAGTTTGAAAGAGAACTGCAGGAAATTGAAGGAAAAGGCAGTACATCAGCATCAGCAGGCCGTCCGCAGTCAAAAAAATCCACTTTTGCATTTGTGGCTGTGGCAGAAGTGAGTGATTTTCCCTCTCAGCCGTTAACGTCACCAGCAAATGTATCATCTGCACCAGACACAACAGTAATATTGTGTGATGAAGAGGATTGGCTAACTCAGGTTGGGTTTGCTTCTCAAAAGGTCCCAGAAAAAAGTAAGCAAAGAGGAGGAACCCTGGAGAACCTTGAGTCGATGGTGCAGGCCTATCTGAATGACTCAACAGAGGTCTATGTTCATCATGACCCATTGGTGTATTCGCATGGGTAAAGAGATGTGTCGCTAGAGATCACCAACCTGGCTATAAATTACTTGTCTTGCCCACTCACAAGCGTGTCTTCTGAACTTCTTTCAGTGCTGCTGGTGGCATTGTAACTTCCAAAAGGACCCGCCTCTTGCCCAAAAATGTGGAGAGGTTAACAATGATAAAGATGAATCAGCACCTCATACCACCAGATTACAAAATACGAGAGTGCACGCAGGAAGAAGACGAGGAGGACACCAACTTAGATGAGGGAAGTTCTTCTCTGTTAAGTGACCTACTCCCGTCTGAATTCGCAGAGTTTTAGGACGAGCTCTTCTTCCTTGACACCGAGCCCTGAAAATGAGTCAATGTATCACTAACTTTCTTTTTCGTCCTTATTCACTTTTATTCCTGTGTTTCTGTCTTTCTTTGTTTTGCAAAATCTATATAAAAAAAACATTAATCACCTAATCACAAAAACAAGCCCATCAGCAGAACTGTCTTCACTTATTTGCCTATTGATTTGAAGGTGCCGAAGTCTGCATTCCTCAGGTTCACAAGTTCACAAGAACATGCTCCTCTATCCTCCTCCTCCTCCAGACTCCTATTTCCCTCAAAGCAGATGGCTGGATTACGCCCAATGAAGAAAGACTCTGCAATTGTGGGGGTGTTCTACTTCTTTGCAGGTGAGTTGATGGGTCTGGGGCCATTGCTGGGAAGGTCTAATACCGGATAAAAGTGGTTTGGACAAAATCGGAGGTGAAATGTTTTTGCGATTTTGCTGACTTGCTTGTCTTTGAGGTGCTGTTTGGGGGGGTTCCGGGTGTTTGTGGGTGGGTTCTGGGGTCTGGGAGCACTGCTGGCACAGTCTAATGTTGATTGCATTTGTTTTTCAGGAAATCCATGGTGGAAAAGGGGAGTTAGGGCCTAGCTGCAGAGCGCATTTGGACTGAATTCCAGGTAGGCCCAAAGTTTTTTAAGTGTGGCTTTTTCCGGGTTTTTGCTTTTAGCCTGTTTGGGGGTGTTCTGCTTTTTTGCGGGTGGCTGCAGGGGTCTGGGGCCATTGCTGGGAATGTCTAATACCGGATAAATGTGGTTTGGACAAAATCGGATGCGAATTTGTTTTTGCGTTTTTGCTGCCTTGCTTGTCTTTGAGGTGCTGTTTGGGGAGGTTCCGGGTGTTTCTGGGTGGGTTTTGGGGTCTGGGAGCACTGCTGGGTATGGATAGTTTTGATTGCAAGAGGTTTGAAGCGAATCCATGGAGGCAAAGGGGAGTTAGGGCCTAGCTGCAGAGCGCGCGTGGAGTGATTTTGGAAATTCTAAGTCCCCATTTTTGTAGTTTTGCTTTTTGGCTGTTTGGGGGTCTTCTACTTCTTTCCGCCTGGGTTGACGGGTCTGGGGCCATTGCTGGGAAGGTCTAATACCGGATAAAAGTGGTTTGGACAAAATCGGAGCAGAAAAAGATGTTGCGCTTTTGATCACTTGCCTGTCTTTGGGGTGCTGTTTGGGGGGGTTCCGGGTGTTTGTGGGTGGGTTTTGGGGTCTGGGAGCACTGCTGGCACAGTCTAATGTTGATTGCATTTGTTTTTCAGGAAATCCATGGTGGAAAAGGGGAGTTAGGGCCTAGCTGCAGAGCGCATTTGGACTGAATTCCAGGTAGGCCCAAAGTTTTTTAAGTGTGGCTTTTACAGGGTTTTTCCTTTTGGCTTGTTGGGGGGGTTAAACTTGTTTTTGCCCAGGTTGACAGTTCTGGAGCCATTGCTGGAAAGGTCTAATACCCGAAAGAAAGTGTTTTGGAGACAATCCCTGGGGAAATTTTTTTTGCATTTTCTGAGATTTCGCTCACTCTACCGTTTTCGGGGGGCTGTTTGTGGGGGTTCCTGGTGTTTGTGGGGGGGTTGCGAGTCTTGGAGCAATGCTGGGTAAGGATACTTTTGCTTGCTTGCAAGTGGTTTGAATACAATCCATGGTGGGTAAGGGGGGATGTGGGCCTACTTTACTTTCCAAGTACGTTTTGTCACCATTTTCTACTAGGCCTCGTTTTTGGAGATCCGATTGGGGTCTTCTACATTTTTGCGACTGGGTTTAGTAAGGGTCTGGGAGCACTGCTGGGAAGGTCTAATTTTGCTCTAAAAAACAGTTTACAGTACACCTAGCTTCAGGGGAAGGATCCGCTAAATTAATTTGCCCATACTTATTTATCCTTCAAAAGGAGACTCAGACAGAGTAGGCACTTTCAAAAATATTGTACTGTCTATTAGGAAACTCAAAGTGTGACTTTTTGCACTACACAGTGTACATACCTTATATTTATTTGTCAGTGGTGTTCTAATATCCCTTCCTGTTTTTCCATCAATAATTACAGGCCGGGTTTGAGCCTGTGCAATGGGAAAAAAGGATGAAGTCAGGCTTCACATTAGCGAGCCGCTCTTCAGCATCCGCCAGGCACGCAGTGGACAGGGTGTCTTCTGGTCACCAACATTGATGGACGGAGCGTCAGATGGAATTGAGGAGTCCCGCTAATAAGAGGAATGGTTGGATGCATGCAAGTTAACAAATTCAACAGGACAACTACAAAAACATACAGATACATTATCCGTTCTTTTCTAATTATCTTTTAAGTAATATTATTGCTGTGAACTTCTATGAGTGTGACTCTGCATTTCTTTGATCTCTGCTTCTAAATTCATCCCTACAGCCATTCTATAGGTTTTACTTCTGCTATTTTTTAAACCTAATTTAATGTAAGCAGTGTTTCTCTGAGTGCAGAGATAGGCAAGTGAAAACGCATAATTATTACTGCATCCCTGTACTGTCGCATTCTTTCATTTACGGTTGTCGAAAGTACTACTTACTTTTCAGTAACCATGCATGCAGTAGTGCATGCACTTCATTTATGTCACTTACAAGATTTATGGATAGCTTTGTACCCAAAGATTTGTTTATCTTCAATTATTGTTTGTCCATGCTGTGCTTTTTTTTCTTCTCTCAACAAAACCTTCCCAAAAACCCCCATTCCCATCCATTTTCCAAACCCTAACCCTCTTCCCCCGGGCTGTGTGGTTTTGATTGATGTGTGACTAAATGACAGCAATAATTCCACACACTTGCTGGGGAGGAAAAGGTCATAGCAACAGGCTGGTGAAGGAATCCGAGGATATATTCTTACTCAGCTTGACACTGAGTCACTATTGGCAAATGAAAGCAGATTTTCATGTGCGCCATCAACTTGATTGGTCATCAAGAACATCCTCCTCCTAGACGTGGCAAATTAATATTACGCTGCTGTGTCCTTCACCTTCAGTACTATTTCTTGTAGTAGTAGCCAATGTCAAAGAAATTCAACGCAAGTACTTTCAATACTTTACCATTTGTTCGGCTACATTGTGGCACTGTTCTAGTGTACTGTCACCTGCTATATTCTCTATCGTACCGTTCTAATGCTACGGTAAGGACAAACAAGGTTTCATTTTCTTTTTTTTCCAGATGCTGCAACTGCCACTGTGTAACACCACAAGTACCACTGCAATGATGACATTTCATCCGCCCAGGATTGCCAACCTTAATCGCCATTTCCCGTGCAGCCAGCCCTGTGCCTAGCCCTATTTCCAAACACAAATTACAGGTAAGATAAGCGTTTGGGGGGAGGTAGTATAATGGAGTATTAGGAGAGACAATAGACTGAAGGTCCTAGGACTATTGAATTCACTTACTCTGTGACAGGCACTTAGTTTTGAAAACATTTGGGCAATTACTAGTACTTACACAACTTGAATCAAGATGCCACTTAAGTTTCAGGAAAACAAACTTACTGTTAAACCCCCACCCACCAGCCTCAAAAGCAGTAAAAAACACGTATGCTAAGGTAAAGTTTAAAGTATATTTATATATCCCTAACATAAATAATCTCCCGCAAGACCCAACCCACCCCCCCTCCCAAACCCCAACGAATGTCCGTGAAAACGAAGTCCAAAAAAATAGAAAACCCAACTCCCAGTTCCCACCCCCCAGAAGTCTTTAAAAAAGGGGCAAGGGACAGTCTCCTCCTACTGCTGGCTGCTGCTGTTGACTTTTCGGGCCAGGTTGGCATGCTCCTTGCGGAGGGTCTCGAGCAGGGTTTTGGTGTTGAGGAGCTCCTGTTCGAGGTAGGACACCCTCAGTGAAAGGCGGTGCGCGCGTGCCTTGCACCTGCTGTGGGGGGCAGCTGATTTCTTTGCTGCTCGGCTGTGGCGGGTGGCTGCAGTACCCCGGCTCCGTACCGCTGGAGACCTGCTGTGCTGACTGGCTGACCCAGGGATGCACGTGTCGCCGTGGATGTTGTCGACGTACTGTGCGTGTCCTCCTCCTCCTGGGCCACCAGCCGCCGATATTCGGCGACAGTGGCCTCCAGCCTCCGTTGCCGGGCCCTTTTAACCAGCTCCTTCCATGTTGGTTTGGAAGGAGCATCTATATGAAGAAAAAAATACATAGTCTGTAACCAATGCTCTTTAAGATTAACACGAAATGATTCAGCAGAAAGTTGTGTCACAGTAGAACTAGCAACTTGCAAGCGCAGTACATAACTATTGTGGCCAGTATCTATCTAACCTCCCACTTCTTCATCCTTGCTCTAACATTAGTGGGAGTTTAAGGAATCAATTCTACGAGCACTATGGACTCACTCCATTAGAGTCGACTATGACAGTACACCAGTCTTATTCTTCTTCTTCTCTCTTGTTTAGCAAAATTGGTACATTAACTTCTGCAAGCCGGCATAATGCCAGCGCAGTCAACTTGCACCTGAGAAAAACAGACGCCCGCCATGATGAGTGAGACAGACTTGCGTTACTGTACCAGTCCAGTACATGCAGGTGGTGATGCTCTTACTTTTATATTACGGGTGGCACTGAGAATACTCTGTTACAAGGGCTACTGCTTAATTAATTTACCTTTCACCCTATAGTGCCAATGAATACTAGAAAAGGAAAATGAAGAAGATAAATAATCTGATTATCTATCACTGCACATGGTATGTATTTGCTTACATATGGGATGACGTTAGGTGCTTTGCTTTTTATTAAGTGAACAGTGATACATCCACACATGAATGACCGAGTTCTACTAAACTTATTAACAGAGGTAGTGAGTGGCCATCGTAATAGCCAGATATATGATGTGCTTGCAATACAAACTACTGCTACTATTCATGGTAGTATTCGGACAAAATTACAACTTCTTTTCCTTGCCTTTCCTACACTGGGACGGACGTGCGGGTGCGGTGTTACATGCTCTTCAAAGTAACACTTAGTTCATCCAGTGACCGTCTACTCTCTCTAGATACACATATGCTATCTAAGAGTCAGATAGTACCATGATCCAGGCATCCATCCATTCAAACTATATGTCAATCATTCTTCTTTATGTCTCTCATCTGGACAAACCTTAAGTTTTCTCACGGGAAAACAACCTTTTCATTTTATTTGGGAAACCGCAAGCCATACATCCGTGCTTGACTTGCATTTGAATTTCAACCAAAGCATATATTGCGCACACATACAGTTTCTGTTTCACCCACCCAGGCTGTTCTCCTTCCACCCATCCTTGCTTCATCCTTCACCCAGCCATGCATCATATTCCTTCCCAGCCACCTCGGGCACCAATCAAACACGTATCATTCTTCTTTGTCAGTCATCATTACTTTTAACTTGCTCGTCCTTCCACACTTACTTACACCCTTCTTTCGCTTTTCGTTCATCCCATCCATCAAGTTCATCTCAGATCTGATTTGGATTCTCGAAAAAAAATTCACAGCTGAGTTGAAGTAAATTTAGAGGAGGCTACTACCTGGTTGATAAAAAACTTTGTTCTAAATTTGAAAGTCTGCTTAACAGTATAGTAACTTAACTGTAGAACATATATACTACACCCCTGCAGAGAGCACACTATGCAGTCTGCAATCTCAATAAGTAAGGAATATAAGAGCTTACCACTGCCCGCCACTACCGTGGCAACCCGCACAGCAGTTTCGTCCGGCACTTGCACCGCCTCCTCACCAGAACTGTCCTCCACCTCCGCGCTGGGCCCAGCACCAGATGTTCCACGTAGAAAGTACATTTAAGAATGTTAGATGTCATAGACATACACCACTCACTAGTATTTTGTCTAGGAATGAAGAAATGTGAATACAGAAACCAATTTCATAATTTGTGACTGTCTACTCTAAAGTAAAAATTTCCCTTTTTCCAGGGAAGGGTGTTGTCGTGCTGCACTTTTTGGCACAACTGATGAATGCTTGCTTTTTAACACGCACCATTTTTCTCATAACAGACAGAAGCTTCACTTCTAGGAACAAATCATCATCACTAGGACGGAGTGACCAACGATTCAGCACCAAAAAGAAAAATTAAAGTTCAAACCAGGTGAGGGCTCGGCTCGCCCACAATAAATGTGTGGAATAAATCACTAAGCACTTTCCCATTTTTAATCAACCGTTTATGTTTTATGACACGCTTTATTTTAATAAATATTGTTACTTTTAATAAAGCTTTAAAACTTAAATAGACTCTGTGGTTTTTGGTCAAGAGTGACTGAGCAAAAGGTTTTGCAATTTCCAAGCATGAGTCCGTGCCTCTAACACTTCTGGACTCTGACTCCGTACTCTTGCCCTGCGTTGGATAATCATCATTGATGATCAATCATCGATGAATTCGGCAGCTAAATGACTCTGCCACACTATCTAGTCAGTAAGGAGATTGGGGGTTCTTCAAAGTCTGATATCGCTGAGGTATGTGGAAAGTCTGCCTGCGCCTATTATAATTGATAAACAATGCACTATTTAGTGTCCATGGTTCTGTTTGTGCAGATTTGTCCCTGCAGCAGTAGTAGTATGGGTTTGTCCTCCTATCCAAACCAAAAGTAAAGCAGTATCTTATTCTTTCTTGGTGGTCATTCACCTTTTTATTGTTGGTAATTGTCAAAGCATAAACATTTAGAAGACTTGAAAAGACATTATGGACAATCCCAGAGGACTGCACTCAGTGCATAGAGCTATTGCTGACTAGAATGGGAGTTTCGTTTAACACCTTTTGCCAACTGTGCAATCTTAGTTAGCTACACAGACAGACTAATAAGAATAATCTAGTAATACCACAGGGAGTCATAGTAGAGGCAGGATAAGAATTTAGATACAGTCTACAAGAAGATCAAAGACGATTTAGAAAAAATCGAATGAGGAACGCTAGGAAAAGGGCCAGCAAAGGAGCCCTCGCCTGACCGATCCTGGCCTTGAACAGCAGCAGCAGCCGATAACCCCTCCTCCTCTGTCCTCTTGCCCTTGGGGGCAGCTGATGTACAACATGAAAGAAAGAAAGACCCGAAAACATGGATGATTGTTGTCAACCAAATCAAACATTTCAAAAGAACAATAACAAAATATTTTGGTGAAATAGCAAATAGACAACTATTCCACGGGATATATTGACCTATCTCAAGTGGTCTACTACGATATTAGTATTGCTTGATTTGCGGACCGTCGACTTGGAAAGTTATGTAACTCACTAAACAAACTACTAAAAAGGTTCGCCTAGGACTGGCAGGCAGCAGTCCGCAGCACACGAAGTGACAGACAAACTCCATCGTGATTGCAGATCAGCGACAACACTAAAAAGTTTCCTACTACATTAACCAGTCATTAAAATACTCAAACTATCAATCCACCGCCACTATTTCTTCTTATTGCCAGGTGTACAAAGGAAGGACTAGACTTGAGTCGGTAGGGGCAGATTTACAAGCCCCTTGCGGCTCTTTTGCTCCATTGTTGCGTGACTTGAACAAAACAGGTGCCATGGTGCGGCGTATATTAACAACGTGACGCATATGGGAGATGCATCACGTTGTAAAGCCCTGCGCCATCAGGGGGCGTTCCGGTGCAAGGGAGGGCGTTCCTGCGCAGGAACGCATCCTAAAAGTGGCTGAGGGAAATCTACAAGATTTCAATCAGTCACTTTTAGGACAATGATGCGTGACTCAAACCCTGCGCCTGCTTGAAGCAGACGTACGGCTTCAGCAGCATTGGGGAGATAGGGCACCACAGAGCATTGCTGGAGCTGCGCCATCGTTGCGACGCAACTCCAGCAATGCGCCGCCTTTACGGCACAGATGGGTAACGCTTCGGTGACGTTTTGGGCCCATGATGCGCTGTATTGTAAATACGGCACACCATGGGTGGTGGTGGCATGACGCACAATTACTGGCGCATCCCTGCTACTTTGCAGGGATGCGCCGGTAATTGAAAATCTGACCCTTACTGTTTAGCATTACGCAGTTCTTTACACTACACTCATACATAATTTCTCAGGCCAATGAAATGAACACAAAATAGAAAACAAATAAGCATAGTAGCAACGCTACTGAGAAGGAGAGCAGTGCACCTGAAATGCACAGAAGATTTTGAAACATAATTTACCTACAATGTAATCGCAGCATTATTGCTCTTGGTAAAAAACAAAAATTTGCAATATAATAACAAACAGAGCGGGAGGAAACAGAGTATTGATGAAATACCTAGAAATAGCTACTACTACTCACCAAGCCCGGGGATCTCGATGCCAAGCACGTCCAGCAAGTCGCGTTCCTGGTCCAGGAGATCCGTCCAACGGTGGGTGGCCTGGTTGTAGGTGCGCCGGATCCCAGAGTGTTGAAACATGGCCCGGCACACCTTCTCCCACCGTTTCCGGCGCTCCCGGAGCCAGTAGCCGCTAGCGATCCTGCCGCCTCCCATGATGGTCCTGGGGAGGCGGCGCTGGACATAAAAGACTAGTGCGGCCACCTCCTCCGCACTAAAAATCTCCCGAGCTATAACTTGCTCCCCCCTCAAATGCCCGCACGGGAGCCGGGCACGGGGTGCGGGACCCTTCCCCTTCTCGGGGTGCTTCCCGGCTCCCTTTACCATGGTCTGGGCAGAAAGGAAGGTAAATAATAAAGAAGAAATAGAATAGAGAAGAAGAAAAGAAAAGAGTTAAAAAAAGTAGTTTAAAATTAACCAAAAGTAGCAGAAAACACAAAAATATAGAGCTAGAAAAATAGAGGAATAGATAATAACTAAAATAGATTAAAAAAAACTTCAAAGAAGCAAAGGATGGCAGAGATTGACAGAGGATACAGAAAGCATGCCCAGAACCATAGCAATGAATGAAAAACAAGATGGCCGCGCCCGTTCACGACCGCGTGGGAAAGTTCGCGCGAGATTTCCCCCACGATCACACGCGAACATGTACTAGCGAGCCGCACACTTTGTGAGATTACACATAGCGCCCGGAAACTGAATCACGTCACGCAAACAAGATGGCCGTGCCCATGTACGACCGCTAGGGTAACTTCGCAAACGTTGCGCGACAAGCGGCTTGCGAAAACGCAAAAAATCACGCGAACTAACACGCCGCAAAAAAAACAAATCGTGTATTCGCACGTATTCGCGGCTTCCGAAATCGATCTCGTCTAAATTCACGCCCCGCGAATCGCGCGAAATTGCAGAAAAACGATTTTTGCAAAATGGAAAGCACTCAGCAGGTGCAAAAGTTCAATCTTATCATTAGTAACCATTCCCTCTAGTGCTTCCTGAGGGGCCCCTCCAGAGTTCAGTTGCCTACTTGCAACTATTCTATGACCCTGCTCTGACCCTCACAGCAGGAGCAGAGAATAGCTACAAGTATGCCACAAAGGTCCTGCTAAAAAAAATTTGACTGCAACAGAAAGCAATTACAGATAAGAAAGGAGGTGCCAGACTGGAAGTTCAAATTCAGTGACACTTTAATCAATCAGCCCCTAATTCATTCATGTCAGTTGAGGCAGGTCAGGTGTGCTTTTCCCTCCATAATCTACAGTGATAAAACAGAGGGTGGCATGGGTGAGCCAGAGGGTGTCAGTGGTGAAACAGAGGGTGGCAGTGGTGAAAAAGAGGGTGCTGTGATGAACCAGATGTAGAAACAACATGGTCGCGACCGTTGCTGCCCAACAAGTAAGTTCGCGTTTGCGAACTGGTAAAAAACCCTCGCGAAACGGCAGAAACACTTGCAAACCCCCCCAAAAAAAATCCGCAATATTGGGAATCCATAAATACGCAATTTCGCGTATTGCGAATCAGCGAAATTCGCCAATACTTACAAATAACCATAAGCTGATAGAATTACTTTGTTGCATCGCAGTAGGAGGCGTGGTGTGCCATGGGGTGTGGCATTTGACAGAGGAGCGGTGCATCCTGGGAGAAAGAACCTGTGCGAGTTGCGAGTGCGAGCTACAAGTTGCGAGCCGGAGCCGGAGGAGCCGGAGGAGCCAGAGGAAGGGCAAGAGCGGCCCTGACCGGAGACCAGCAGTGGCGAGAGGTTGTGGGGGCAAAGTGGAGCAAAGTGGGTTGCCTAGCGAGACATCCCTCCCCCCCACCCACCACCGGCCGTCACCGCATGCGGTTCATCGGCATGGGAGAGTCAGCACGGCAGTAAGCAAGAGGAGGGGGTGAAACGAGCCCAGCTGAAGAGACAGTAAATGAGCTATTGAACCGACGGCGGTGGAGGCAAGTGGAGCGGACCGGAACAGAGGTGAGCAGGCTGCGAACGTGTGTGTCAAACGGTCCCGGGGCCCTCCCGGCCACCCCCCCCGGCCGCCCCCCCGCAGTGGCGGCAGCACAAGTAGCGGCATTGGTATCGGCTCCCTCCCTCGCCATGATAGACCGTAGGAGGGATACGGAAGAGAGCCGTGAGTAGTGTGTGGGATGCCCGGACGCCAAATTCCAGCATTACCGCGGCCAAGCAGCCAGCCGCTAGCCACCAGCTGCCAAGCTTCCACTACCACCGCTACAGCAACGGGCTGAGAGAAAGAGGCTGTATCTAAATGGTAGTATCTGAATAATCAATCAACTAACTACTGGTAACTTAGGTCTGATGTCAGCGGGAATTCTATAATCGCATAAGACACCGTTAGTTTGGGAGCGGGAACTTGGCGCTAGGTTCGGTGCTGCATGAGCGGCGCACCGCCGTACTGGCGCTTTGGAGCTTAAGCTCCCTGGCTGTGTTGACTGCAATTGGACAAGGGTATATCTCCTCCAACGTTGGACCAAAAGTAGGGAGCAGCAGGGGTCAGCAGATTAAGTGCACGGCTGGCCACGATCCACCAGGTAATACCTCTGTGGCATAAACAGGACGACTCAAATTTCAACCAGGACAATCTCTAAGTGAATCTTTTAAACTGTAATGGCCTATAAAAAATTAAGATCAAGAACCATATTCATGAAAAGGATGGGAACAGAAGAGGCAATTAGAAAGAGCACCAGCAAGACGACAAGAGCCAGAAAGTCTGTAGCAAGCCCTGGAATTAAAAAGTATTTTGCAAAACTAAACCTAGATGAACAGGGGCAACTACAAAAAGACCATCAGATAATTCAAAACAAAAAAGAGAATAATGAGGCTGGAAAGGATGGAATACAAGCCATCAATCAAACCCAAATCCAAAGATCACCAGAGGTCGCCCAAAAAAGTATTTTAATAGACCTGGAGGAGTCAATACCGATCTCGACTGTATTTGAATCAATAACACCGGAATCATCCAAAATACCACAATCTCGAGAATACAATATCACCTGTCCAGATATTAACATCAAAGATCTCATATTTCACACGGGACCCCAAAAGGTGTCGTAGAATATTCAGAATAGTACCCCACAAAAACCATTCGATCTAGAGGGATTCCTTGAAAAATCACCAGATCTTTCTCTTCTTAAAAATACAGGACTCTCGAATCTTTATACCCCAGTATCCAAATCTCTGTTTTCTCTGCAAAGCATCCTGGAATCAGTTCTCACTCATTTAGGGAATAATTTGGAAAATTCTGACCAAATGCTCGATACCCAACTAGGAATGCTAAAATATCTAGTAGAGAAAAAAAGGAAGAAAGAGCAATTAAAATCTACATCAAAAGCAGGAGTCTGTGGTAAATGTAATTGGGAAATTTCTCCCATTTCAAAAGTGGAAATAATAAAAGCTCTTTCCCCACTGAAAAAAGAAACTGCAACCCAAACCGGAAGGAAATTATCTAAGGAATCCAAGGAAAAACAGGATTATAACCAGATATATTCACTCAGAAAACTTTTCAAGGAGGAAACCAAAACAGAGAAAGATCAATGGCCGGTAGCATAATATCCAATCTTTACAAAAAGCAAAGCCAAATTGACTTTGAGCAGTCCCATAATACCACATTTTAAAACAACTGTTGAGTCTGAGTGTTGGAACTGGGGTCACCAGCTCCCCGAGGGTAGCATGGCACGAGCGGGTAGGCATCCGAAAGCTTATGTGTAAAGCGACCACACAACACACACAACCACTGAGACAGTAAAAATGGGCACGCAATGAGTGACGCCACTCCAGTTAGTTTGTATAAAAATTAGATAACTTTTATATAGAGCAGAGTAAAAAAGTATAGTATCAATTATTATTTTTTAGTTTTCCTTCAGAATACATATGTTTCACCACCTTGTAATAAATACTCAGAGGAATAAATATTAAATGTCAGATAAATATTGAATATTAGATAATATTAAGTATAGATAACCACAGGCCTGACCGTAGCCTTGCTTCTTGTCAGCACCTGTAAGAAATACATTAAGGAGACAACGAAATGACATTGCATCTCATTGGTTCTGCAGGCATTTTACCCACTTCTTACCAAGCAAGGGTGAGCGTTTTACAGCAGAAAGCATGTAAATAAATAACTGTAGGCTTCCCGTAAATACAGCACTAAGTGGGAGAAAAACATTTCATTAAGAATAAACAACCCCTTATGCAGGTATAACCATCTCCTTAATCAGGAATAACCACTTTAGGAATCACTCCCAGTAGGTATAAGCCTTTCCTAGATTAGGGCTGCACATTTCATTAGTTATAATACATTTCGGTAGGCCAGATAGAACATTTCATCAGGTAGGAGTAAACATTTCCTTTAACCAGGGTAGCCTCTCCTCAGATAAAAAAATAAACAGTTCCTTAGGCAGAAGTTAGAACATTTCGTCAAGGATCAGGCCAGCTTTATGGAAAACAGTAACAGACCCCTATGCAGGGTTAAACATTTCAACAGGTAAGCATGAGCATAAAAGGCTTGGCTTTCGCATATAAAACCTTTCCTTATGTATATAGAAACATCTCCTTGAACGGGAATGAGCTTTCTATAAAGGATCAGGCAAATCCCCCATTTCCTGATACAGGTCTGGACACTGCATTATCTCCGTCAAGCATGAATAAACATTTCATTATCCAGCAGACACATTTCATTATAGAGGTGTAGGCATTTCAGGAAACCTGGCATTAGGCAGGAGGAGAAAATACTTCCCTGAATAGGAGTAGACCAGGTCATTGAAGGTAAAACCTTTCCTCAATCAGAGGTAAACATGTCCATATGCAAAACCAACATAGCATGTCTCCATAACCTTTGCCTAAAAAGAATAAACGCTACGCTACTCCACCATAGCATTTCCTGGAGTAGTCAAACGTACTTAGGGAACACTGCATTAAGTAGAAACATATAACTTTTCACTATGCAGGAGAAGAAAAACAGTTCATTGAAGACCAGGCAACATCTCATTTAGTTGAGCAACCCTTTCATTATAGCACTAAGGCCGTTGGTTAACCTTTCTTTCAGCAGGGGTAACCATTTCCCTAAGCAGGTGTAGGCCTTTCTTTGAAAATCTCATTATCAGTAATGAACGTTCCCTTCATACAGGTAAACCAGGTCTTAAAACTGGGACAATTAAGACATCCAGCCCAAGTGAGCAATTCATCTAATTCAAACTACCCCATGCATAAGGCTGCATTGACTGGCACTTAGCAGTACCCCAGGCAGGGGTTAACTTTTGTCCAATGGGGCTCTCACAGTGTTTAGGGGCCCTGGCCCCGTCCAGCGTTCAAAGATGGACAAATAGGGCCAACGGGGCCCAGCAACAACTTTCCCCGAGGGGAGGGGCGGTTCCGGGGCCTCCTGCTCACTCCTGGGAGGCCCCGCGTCTACCTGCGCCCTCCGCCCTCCCCCAGGGCTTTACCTTGTGGACTTCGGGCCTATCTGGCCCCTTGCGGAGGTTTTCGGCGTCTTCTGGGGGAGGGCTCATACTCCTTCCCGAGCCCTCCAGTGCACGGTGGGCTGGCCAGGGAAGACCAAGCTGCTCCGGCGCTCTTCTGGGGGCCTCCCACAAGCCGGGAGCCAATGGCAGTGATGCGGGGCGCGGCTTGTGACAGCGCCCCCGTCACGTGACAGGGATGTCGATGGCTTCCTCTGCCTAGCGCGGCCCTCTTCGAATACCGGCGGCCCTCTCCTGGCACTGAGTGCCACCCGGGGCAATCACAGCACCTCACCAGGCAGCGCCTCACAACCAGACTCAACCGCGGTGAATGGAAGTCAATCTAGCGCTTCGTGGGTCATAGCGCGCAGCGGCAGTTCTTGAGGCCACTGCAGGTCCGGGCAGTGCAGCTCTTCACAGGGGAGTACAGTGCTCTGAAGGACACCACAGGATATAGCGCTTCTAGGATGCAGCGCTCCCAGGCGCCCACACGGCGCCGGGTAGATGTAGCGCTTGGGAGCAGACAGCAGACTCACAGCGCTTCTTAGGGCATATCAGTCTTCAGAACCTCAGCTCTTCTCACAGGGGCTCAGTAGATACGCGCTTGAAGGGCAATGCAGCGTTTAGGCAGTTTCTTTAATAGCGCTACACCAGTAGTTTATTTAAGGTGGAGGCAGATCAGCAGGATCAACAGGACAGGCCACATGACAGTGGCAAACCAGCAAAAGGGGGTCCCAGGTGGCGTCAGGGAGCGCAGGGAGCGATACAGCGCCAATACCTGGTTGCTTCCTCAATAGTCCTGTGGTGATTTGGTTTCTTCTAGGCGCTTCATGTTTCTTGCGCCCTTGTAAATAGCAGTCTCTGGGTTCCTTGAAGGGGGGGGGTTGGAGTTGATGGCTGGTATCAAATCTCCTCAGTCGGTCTCCTCAGGTGGACTCTGGGTTCCCCTCCCGCCGGGCCAGATCAGGCGGTAAGTTCAGGATTCCTCAACACTTGGAAAGCAACACCTAAGCCCTGTCACTCCCAGTATCATAAGTCCCTAACTAGGCCCCACTGCCTTAAACTCCTGCATAGGTTCTTCCCCAGGTCTGTGCTCCCTCAATCTGACAGGAAAGTTCCCCTCCCTTTCCTTATATAGTGCCAGTTGACAGTTGGCAGTGGCAGTTGCTGTCACCTCACCTGTTCCAGAAGGTTGCAGGAGGTTCTAGGAGGTTCCACCATTCTGACTATGGGCAGGCTGGCAGGCTAGTATTGATACATTGTTTGAAGGTTCCAGCCAGCGCCTGGCTACTAGAATGCGCCTGAAAAGATCACGCTGCAGTAGCAGGGGTCAGTGGCAGCCATGTTAGGGGAAGAAAGCACCTGCACCTTAGCATTAGTTTGACATTACACAGGGCTTTCTCCACTACACAAGGCCTATACCCTTTTGTTACAATTGGGCCTCCTAAATCAAGGGAGTAAAAAACGAAAAATGTCTGGGAAAAGGGCCAAGTCCCACACTGAGCTTTCTAATAAAGCCACACAGGGCCCAGAAAATACAAATAGCAAAAGGAAACAAAAGAAGACTAAACTGAAAAAGAGAAAGGTGTTAAGAAGAATTGAGAAAAAGAAAGCCCGTAAAGCAAGATTCCAAAACAATCCCCCTTCACCAATCGGCTACTAGCTAAAGAGGAAAGTGCAGAAATGCCCGAGACCCCGAAGGCAAAAGAGCAGAAGTGGCCGGTGAAAATCTAAAGAGACAATTCTAACCAACCTAACAATCTTAATCCAAAGGCAGCACATTTCTCAGTAGTAGGTCATGGTCCTATGACCCCAGCATTAAGAGAGATCCCAAAAAGAACTTTTACTATCCAGGAAAAGTACCCAAAAATAGAGGAGATCAGGCCTACTCGTCTGGAAATCATAGAATTATTCCCTTCAGGTGAAGCTCCACTAAATCGCGACCGAATTAGCAGTCTGCTTCAAAAGATTCAGCTGTTGCAATCCTTAGCAAGAAACGAAATAAAATTAGTTACGTTCCCGGTAAAAACTAAAGCAACAACAGCGATTGTAGAATTCTGGTCTCCAGTGATACCAGGAATTATACTAAAGGAGAGTGAGACTCTTCACAAATACGGCTATGATTTGACTCCAGTATTAAACCATCAAGTCTAAAAACTACAAATAAAAGAAGATCCTCTTAAAGCGCAGCCATGGAATCAACCTCTAACACCACAAAAAGCCCCCAGACCAGAACGCAGAAAACATATTTGTTTCCTTAAGGAATGGCGAAAGAAAAATATGGAGTAAAAATACTCCAAACAGTAAAACAACAAAGAGGGATTACTCATGGGTTTGGATCTCGGAGACCCTGAACAGCAACAAACAAATCAAGGATAAGAAATCTTCCGTTTAGCACAGGCTTGATGATCTCCTCTTGGAATATGGCAGGGAAAACGCAAGAAAAGATGGCTGAAATAACAAAAAATTGTCCAGCAATAGTCGCCCTGCAAGAAACCTGGTCTACATTAAATTTCGATCAAGAAAAATACTTTGTATAGGATATCCCCGCAGAGCAGGTTGATCGGGGACATGTGAAAGGTGGGATAGCGATCTTGCTTAATGAAGATTACAAATGGTCCCAAGAAATAATCCCAACTAATTCAAAGAATCATCAATGTATTAAGATTAAGTTTGGGATAAATCCTCTAGAAGTGCTAAAAGACCTACTAATCTATAATGTTTATATCCCCCCTGGAGCAAAAATGGATATACTTGCTATAGAAATCCTAGAAGACATCGAAAAAACAGTAGAAAAACAAGGCTATTGATCGCTTTTTACTATGGGGGACTTCAATGGGAAATTATCAAATGAGGTAATTCTAAAATGGGCAAACTGGCACAAAGAAGAGGCTCTGGGATTCTCCATTCCAGTATTTCCTAAAGAAAACAAAGCAGGCAAAAGAGGAAAAATCCTAGTAGCATCACTCCCAATTTTAAGGGGAATATGACTAAATGGCAATGTAGAAGGAGACATTCCTGCCACAAATACAAGTCAAGGAAATTGCAGTTCCACACTCCTGGACTACATGATCTGTAGCTTTGATTTGTTTGGAACAGTTTTACAACTCAAAACTAATTTTGTTCATGGTAGTGACCATGCTATTCTACAAGCAAATACCGAGTGGAAGACACAACCTTCCTCGTCAGGTCACATTATGTATAGTCATAGCACAGTTTTGGTAAATCAGGCTCAAAGACGGATTCATTGGAATTCAGCAACACTCAATAAAATTATCACCATAATCGATTCAACGCAATTATTGCAAGTAATTCACTCCACAAACCCGATAACAAACTTCGAAATGGTAATCAAAAAGTTAATAGAAAAAATACAGGAAAATCAATTAAATAAATTGATAAGATCACAGTTTCTAGAAAATTCAGCATCTAAACAGTTAGAAATTAAAAAATTAAAAAACCAATGTAGGAGAGAAAAAGAAAAAAATAAGAGAATAACTCAGGATAAAAACTGGGTAGATATGCAGATTGCAGCCAAACAAAATAACCAACGTGCCTATTGGAATATAATTGCAAAAGAAACGGGCACGAAAAAAGTATTACAAGCTATCCTGGTACCTACGACAGAATGGGAATTATACCTTAGCAATTTATATAAAGTAAATACTTATTCAGAAATTATTTATAATTTTTCTAGAAATCCAGAAATAAAATTCTCAAATATCGGAGCATTTAGTCCTTTGCGAATTAAACTACTTATAAAAAAGGCGAGAACGACAGGAGCAATGGGTCCTGACCAAATCCCGATCAAGGTCCTCCAATGCAACCCCAAAGAATGGAGCAAGATGTTATCTCCCCTTTTTAACCATATTTTTACCACTGGGGAAATCCCCAAATCATGGAAGGGGAGCATTTTAATACCTATACACAAAAAGGGTACAAGGCTGCATCCTGGCAACTACATGCAGATAGCCCTTTTAGATGCAACAGGAAAGATTTTCACAGCAGCAGTATTAGACCATCTTAAGGACTGGGCCTTTTCATCTGGACTAATCCCCCTATATCAGATGGGATTTAGACCAAAGCACTCGGTCATCGACAATATTGCTGTGTTGCAAACTATCTTAGATAAATTCATGGCTATAAAATCCCAGCTTGTGTATGCTGCTTTTATCGACTTTACCACCGCATTCAATAGACTGGACAGAGGTACACTCTGGAGAAAACTCAGCAAAATAGGCATCCCGGACAAATTACTTCATATATTAACATCACTACATTCCGATACTTGGTGTCAGGTTCAAATGGGGAGAGAAAAGGGTCTAACTAGCCCTATCCTGACTCAAAATGGCCTTAGGCAAGGATGCCTTCTTGCTCCCCTACTGTTTTCCCTTTACCTCAGCGATATGCCTGAATGCTTTAAACAGATATGCAACTTTCCACCCAAAATTGCCTTCCACGAAATTCACACCATGATGAATGCAGATGATGTAATTATTTTTGACATAACACCATTTGGTCTGCAAAGAAGCCTCCAAGCACTTCACAACTATACGGAGGAAAACTATTTAATTCCGAACATCGTGAAACCAAAAATAGTTCCGTTTTCAGGAAGGAAACAGAGTACCAAATTCAACTGGTCTCTAGGGGGAAAAATGGTGGAAGTAGTACATGAATATACCTATTTAGGCCGAAAGTTCACTAAGACGTTACAAAATAGGATCCACACTCAGAATCTGATCCGTAAATCTGATGTTCATGTGGGGGCACTTTCACGGCTATATGTTGCATCTGGACAAACACACTTCTCTTCTCTGCTTCAGGTATACAGCGCTAAGATTCCACCAGTGCTGTCATACGCTCTTGAATATATACCAACAAACCAATGGAGCTTCCTAGACCTAAAAGAAGGGAAGATTCTCTTTAATAAGATCCTATGCTAGAGGAATCACCAATATCATGCACCGCTTTGGCCACCATGTCTAAACTGGGGTGGCAGAGTGGGCTAAAGAACGGTGGTGGATCAAACCCAGATCTTTTGACTGGGTGTGAGTGTTTGATTGGTTCAGATGCTCCGTCCATCACCACCCCCTTTTGCACTGTTTTTGCCACCATAAGTGTGGCAGGGTATGCTCAGACGTGAGTCCCTTGCTCACTTTGCCACTGGATTCAAGCAAGCCGGGCTGAAGACGGCTGGAATGCCAGAAACCGGTCCTCGGAAGCTTGTTTCCGGTCCAGGGAAGGCATGGCTTGGCAGTTCAGGCTGGACTGTTCCCATGAGGCACAGGGTCAGACTGATTTGCATATAGCCATGTCTGAACTGGGGTGGCAGAGTGGGCTAAAGAACGGTGATGGATCAAACCCAGATCTTTTGACTGGGTGTGAGTGTTTGATTAGTTCAGATGCTCCGTCCATCACCACCCCCTTTTGCACCGCTTTGGCCACCATAAGTGTGGCAGGGTATGCTCAGACGTGAGTCCCTTGCTCACTTTGCCACTGGATTCAAGCAAGCCGGGCTGAAGACGGCTGGAATGCCAGAAACCAGTCCTCGGAAGCTTGTTTCCGGTCCAGGGTAGGCATGCCTTGGCAGTTCGGGCTGGACTGTTCCCATGAGGCACAGGGTCAGACTGATTTTCATATAGCCATGTCTGAACTGGGGTGGCAGAGTGGGCTAAAGAACGGTGATGGATCAAACCCAGATCTTTTGACTGGGTGTGAGTGTTTGATTGGTTCAGATGCTCCGTCCATCACCACCCCCTTTTGCACCGCTTTGACCACCATAAATGTGGCAGGGTATGCTCAGACGTGAGTCCCTTGCTCACTTTGCCACTGGATTCAAGCAAGCCGGGCTGAAGACAGCTGGAATGCCAGAAACCGGTCCTCGGAAGCTTGTTTCCGGTCCAGGGAAGGCATGGCTTGGCAGTTCGGGCTCGACTGTTCCCATGAGGCACAGGGTCAGACTGATTTGCATATAGCCATGTCTGAACTGGGGTGGCAGAGTGGGCTAAAGAACGGTGATGGATCAAACCCAGATCTTTTGACTGGGTGTGAGTGTTTTATTGGTTCAGATGCCCCGTCCATCACCACCCCCTTTTGCACCGCTCTGGCCACCATAAGTGTGGCAGGGTATGCTCAGACGTGAGTCCCTTGCTCACTTTGCCACTGGATTCAAGCAAGCCGGGCTGAAGACGGCTGGAATGCCAGAAACCGGTCCTCGGAAGCTTGTTTCCGGTCCAGGGAAGGCATGGCTTGGCAGTTCGGGCTGGACTGTTCCCATGAGGCACAGGGTCAGACTGATTTGCATATAGCCATGTCTGAACTGGTGTGGCAGAGTGGGCTAAAGAACGGTGATGGATCAAACCCAGATCTTTTGACTGGGTGTGAGTGTTTGACTGGTTCAGATGCTCTGTCCATCACCACCCCCTTTTGCACCGCTTTGGCCACCATAAGTGTGGCAGGGTATGCTCAGACGTGAGTCCCTTGCTCACTTTGCCACTGGATTCAAGCAAGCCGGGCTGAAGACGGCTGGAATGCCAGAAACCGTTCCTCGGATGCTTGTTTACGGTCCAGGGAAGGCATAGCTTGGCAGTTCGGGCTGGACTGTTCCCATGAGGCACAGGGTCAGACTGATTTGCATTTAGCCATGTCTGAACTGGGGTGGCAGAGTAGGCTAAAGAACGGTGATGGATCAAACCCAGATCTTTTGACTGGGTGTGAGTGTTTGATTGGTTCAGATTCTCCATCCCTCACCACCCCCTTTTGCAGCGCTTTGGCCACCATAAGTGTGGCAGGGTATGCTCAGACATGAGTCCCTTGCTCATTTTGCCACTGGATTCAAGCAAGCCGGGCTGAAGACGGCTGGAATGCCAGAAACCAGTCCTCGGAAGCTTGTTTCCGGTCCAGGGAAGGCATGGCTTGGCAGTTCGGGCTGGACTGTTCCCATGAGGCACAGGGTCAGACTGATTTGCATATAGCCATGTCTGAACTGGGGTGGCAGAGTGGGCTAAAGAACGGTGATGGATCAAACCCAGTTCTTTTGACTGGGTGTGAGTGTTTGACTGGTTCAGATGCTCCGTCCATCACAACCCCCTTTTGCACCGCTTGGGCCACCATAAGTGTGGCAGGGTATGCTCAGACGTGAGTCCCTTGCTCACTTTGCCACTGGATTCAAGCAAGCCGGGCTGAAGACGGCTGGAATGCCAGAAACCGGTCCTCGGAAGCTTGTTTCCGGTCCAGGAAAGGCATGGCTTGGCAGTTCGGGCTGGACTGTTCCCATGAGGCACAGGGTCAGACTGATTTGCATATAGCCATGTCTGAACTGGTGTGGCAGAGTGGGCTAAAGAACGGTGATGGATCAAACCCAGATCTTTTGACTGGGTGTGAGTGTTTGATTGGTTCAGATGCTCCGTCCATCACCACCCCCTTTTGCACCAATATCATCAGGTGGGCATACAACCTCCTCCATGCGGAAGAAGGAACAATTTGATCTCTGCTTAAAATAGAAACATTTGAAAATGAATCATTGAAATTTGTATTCTCTAGGAATATTCTAACTGCCTTCAAGTTATCCGATGTTAATATTAATTTGCTACAATCATGGACACCTGCTCAGCTAAAGCTCTTCTTAAAACACTATACTCCAAGACTCAGTTTCGATCTTGACTCCCAGCACTGCACTAAATTGCCTTTATATAAAAATGTTGCCGAATCTATAGTTTTTTAAGAAAACAGCAGTATATTAATTTCAATTTAAAGCATGGGGTCAGGAGATCGATTGTGCTGTTCCGATTTGGGATACTTCCTGTAAAAACAGTTACATATAGGTGGCAGCAAAAAGAAAATCCAAGCACTATCTGTAGTCTGTGTAATGGTGGAGAAGCAGGACTTGGAACATTTGTTGTTTACTTGCCCAAACGAGACAGTGGTAAAGGCAAGAAAAAAGGTTTTTACAATTAATTTATATCAAATGTAGAATTAACTCTGTACAGGAATTGATCATACTATGTAAGGCTCCGCCAAACGAGTTTGTCTGCTACAATTTTTACACATTTTTAAAACCCTTTTTTAACTTTGTATTAGAATGAAAAACCTATCTTTTAACAAAATAGTTTTACATTGTATATTATGCATTTGTGGCTCTCAGTGGAGAACCAAATCAAATAAAACTTGACTTGAATTGACTTGACTTTGTGACATTGCATAACATCTCCACCCCTCCCGCAGGGGATTGGGGTCTAGTACCACCACTCCCATGTATGTGCATCATCTTGCCCCCAATGCAGTGAATTGGTCTGAACCTGGAGCGAGGGCCCTGAGCACTGGCACCATCCCAGTGGCGACCCCCTCCTTACCTCAACAAGCAGGCTACACCTGCCTTGGTGACACATGACTGAGCATCTCCTACTGACCATACAGTATGCACCTCTACATCTTAAGGGCTAATAGTCAGGGGTCTTCACCTAAGCGCATCAGCAAGAATACATGCTTACGCACACTTTAGAATGACAGTACTCATAACATTTGAATATCATTAGAAAGCATTGCAATTACAGCCCCTAAGGCATCACAGATAAAATCACAGGTTTAAGTACATACAGTCAGATACCCTAGCAGGAATGTCTAGCCACTTAAATCCACTTTGCTTATGACATCACCTCGCACCAGCACTTCACATTAAACAGATGAAATATATTCAGTCCCTCTAAACAAATAACCATTAGTAAATGCATTTCAGTGCAATTACACCTCTTCACCTCCAGGGGATGCCCTTTTCCAGACATCCCCAACTCAGGCCTTCACTCCTTGATGCAATTAGCAAAACACCCTCAGCTGAAGAACAAAAGTTCCAGCCCAGAAGGTGTTAAATGCAGGTTGAGCCTTGGAGAGGTTGATTCCTTTAAATCCCCAAGACACTTGGCTCTTCATGCAGGGGGGAGACAGCGCTTCTCTTGCAGCTCCCCCCAGAATCCTTTTCACCATTGAGGGTGACCCCCCTCTTCCAGGGGGCCACCACGCACCAGAACAGCTGTCTTCCAAATGCCTGGCAAGGCATTATGGGGCGATTGTGCTCCTATATTTGCATAATAGATGAGCAGCTCTCCCGCTGTGCCGGGTAGAGCCGCGCTGGTGCTTCGCCAATCCTGGGGCCTCGGTCGGGGGTTCCGGTCCCACCGGACCCCCAGGGTATACTTCACAGCCCGGGAAGCCCACCCCTGGCTGCTCCTCTCCTGGTGAGTGCCTCCTCCTTTCCTTCAGGGATTCCGGTCCCTCCCGGGACCCCCGCATGGCCGCTTCATTGCAGGGCAGCTCGGGAGCCCACCCCCGGCTGCCCCTTCCAGCTCACCGATGGGCCAGCACTCTATCGTGCCTGCTCCACGCCGGGTTCCGCTGTTTGGGCAGGGCCATGGGGGAGTGTGCAGCACTCTCCCGTCTTCTTCCTCGCGGGGCCCAGAGATGGGGTCCCGGACCCCCAGGCACTCCATCAACCTCGGCTCTTCTCGGGGGGGGGGCCCTCCTCCTCTGCATGGGGTGGCGCGACGGTGTGCCCCATCACCATTTTCGTCGGGGACATTGTCGCGCTCCCCGGCGCTTTACTTCTCCTTGGGGGCAGCCCCCGGGACCTGACCAGGGCAGGACTGGCCGCAGTGGGCACCAGGCAATCCCCCTGTGCACCGCACAGGTGGGGGGCCGGTTTGGGGCCCCTGGGGCCGTTTTTGTTACAGGGCCGTTTTTGCAGCATGGCTGCAAAATCGTCCCTGTAACAAAATCGGCCGAAAACCGGCCCTGACAAAGAGCTTGGCGGCACCCACAACCCACCCCAGAAGGGGGGAAGGGAGCAGGCCGAGCAATTTGCCAGGGCCGGTTTTGGTTCCCAGTCCGGCCCTGGACCTGACCCACCCCGGGGGCATCTCTGAGACCGGCGGTGAAGCCCCACGCGCTTCGTCGTCTGTCTTCTCAGGGGTCAAAGAACGCCTACCTTCCAGGGGCCATATCTCAGCCCCTGGGGGTCCGTTCTGCCCCATCTTTGCGTCTTCTTGCTCCTGGTGGCGTCCCCCAGCCACTCTCCTTCGCCGTCCGGGTCTTCAAGAGGGTGCATTCTGCAGGTAGATTTCTTCCCTGGCTCCCTGTGCCTTGCTTCTCCCTGCGCAGAGGCCTGTTCTTCTGCGCACCGGTCCTGGGCTCTTCCTCCGGTGCTTTTAGGGGCCTGGGGGTCAGTCAGGGGTGTCCTCCCTCCAAATGCCCATTGCGCCAGGCTCCAGCACCTTTCGCCTCAGCAGAACACACCAGAGAGAGCGTCTCTTCCTGTGCAAGTACTTTTTAAAAGTTGAGTAGGGGGCTGGCAGGAAGTCTCTGTGTGTCCTATCAAACAGCGACACATCACTTCCCTGCCCCTGCTCCCTCCTTCTTGTCCAGGCCATAGGTTTGTTCAAAATGGTGTCGTCCAGTGTCTCTGGCCACATGGCCTCTGAAACCCAACTCCGTCCCCCTCACTGCCTTCCCTCCTTGGTGCAGCCTGGTGCATGGCACCCAGCAACAGCGGTTGATGGATTGGCTTATAGCTCCACCTATCTTTTCTCCTTGGAGGGAAGATCTTCGCTCTGGGAAGAAAGGTCTTTAATCTAACCTGCCAGGGCCAGACCCCAGCCAGGGACTCAGAGAAATATGACATTTCTGGACGACCCAAAAGCAGTACAAATATAACTTTGGACTCCGCGGAATACTCATTTTCACATCCACTACACTGGACATTAGTGCGTGTCTGGAATCTGTAGGCTTTTCGGAAGTCAATTTAGCCATGGGCTCCACATCCCCTATGGGTAATAATGAAGTGAAAACACAGTAAAACACACTGACTTTCCCTGGCATGTTCCTTCTCAGGGTATAAAGCCTATTCCATGTCACCACCCAATTCTGCATAAGTCCTGCCACACCATTCAAATTGTACCCGCTCCTGGACTGCATATGCTAGGAATCTCCCCCACGCAGCCCCTACACGTGTGTACACGCATGTACACCCATGTCTGCATGTAACCAGCACGGTGTCCCATACTCCAGCTGCTGCGCAGTGGCCTAGTCAAACCAGGGGTACACCAGTAAAATCTCCATGCAATCTCCTTCATTATGAGTTCACTGTGGGTGAGGCCCAGATATGAGGCTCCCCCACAGTAAAAGCTCAACAATTAGGTGCTCAAAAAGCAAAAAATCCGGCCAGCTCATAACATGACCCAATAGCAAAGAAGTATTTGAGTTGCTAAGATCCTCACATTGGACAGAATGGACTGGGAGTGGCATGTTGCAGAATCAAGATATTGCTTCCACTCACAAACCATGTCTAAGAAGATCTTAGGTAGTAAACAGAATCTGGAGGTTAGATCCTGACTCGATATCCGATAAATGTTAATCCTTTGTCTGAAAATTCTCTCAGCTCTTCTCCTCCTCCCATCATTCATTCAAACGACAAGGGGCAAACATACAAACACATTCAGTGACATGCTGAAAATTCTGACAGGGTTTGTTTCAGTCTGCTCCTAATTTATGTATTCATCTGGGTTAAAGACATTCTGCTGGAGCTGCGTATGGGGATGGCGAACATATTCACAGGTGTGTGTAAAGTGTTTGGTACAATGTTGGAAATGTGACTTTTGAGTTGAGGTTTTGACTTGTGACTAACATTCACATTTGAACAGGTTGTGGAAGACAATAGAGCACAGATGTCATTATTATATTTGCACAAGAATACAGATGTTTTCTCTTCCAGGCCCGACTGGAAGAAAAAACATCCATATTATGCACAAGAATATGGATGTTTTTTCTTGGAACGTTATCTTCGATTTTACCCTTACTATTGATGTTAACGTATGCATTATCTATTTTTGGATCAATTATATCTTCCGTCCCCAATTACTTGATAATGTTTATCATTTTAGAACAAGCTCGCTAGGTCCTTATTCTTTTTATGCCAATTGCAAGCACACATTTTTGGATTGGTCTTTTCATTTGGTTTTCGGTTTCCACTTTTTAGATCAAGCATTCGAGACCTCTTGTATATACTTTAGTATGTGCTTTGTGGGCTCTGGAGATCAGCCCTAGGACTTGTCTGCTTCCCCTTAAGGACTTTTGTTTCCTGTTCAACTGCCTCTATTTGACTGTCTTGATAGAAAACTACCAGTAGAGGTCAGTAAAATACCAGAATTGCTTTCTGCTTAGGGACTTTATTTTAAAAAAAAATCCGGCAACTGCCTCTATTTAACTTTCTTGATAGAAACCGACCAGCAGAGGTCAGTAGAATAGCAGAATCACTTTAGCATTCTCTAGATTCCAGACCATAGAAATTGTATTCCACGAGCTCCTGTAGACAATAATATTTTTTTCAAATCTTGTATTTTTAGTGAAATGACCACCGAAGGCACTGATTTTATAATAAAATGGACTATACCATTTCAAAAAGCGATATTTCTCTCCATGTGTTCCCATGCCTGATGTGTTACAAAGTTTGGTGCTTACTTTCCCTCAAAGTTGAAGAATGGTAGATGTTTCAGCGCCCAGGCTAATGTGCTGCATAGCTAAATACATATAAGTTCTCAAAGGCGAGAATGATTGCAAATACTTGTTTCTTTTTCTTTTTCTTTCTCGAGTTACATTATCCGGTTTCTAACAGCAATCAGAGGTAATCTTTTAAGCATGCTTCAGGCTCATTGTAATCTAATTATGAGTATTACTATATTCTTAATGTTAACTTAAATCACTTTCACTTATCACCAGCGTAAAAGGTTCAAAATAGGGATAATGACCACGTGTGTAATGGCTTTAACATAGTGATAAAATCCAATCACAGTGTGGTACTCTTTTCACATTATTCATGAGAGAGGAGGATGTTATGATTTTTCTTCACCATTTGTTTTTTCTTCATCTTGTTGTTATTTCAGTCTTGAAAAGGCCCCAGGCTTGAGTGCCAATTTAAGGGGCGAAACACATGTTGGTTTCAAAATAGACAATACTATATAAATGTGTGGTACTTGTATCAAGAGATTTGTACTACAATTTAAGTTTTTCAAAGCACTTTTGGGATTGCTTTAACCTGGGCTTTTATACACACATTTGAGCATATAGACTGGTAACTGAGAGGTATTTTTGTCCCAACCCTTACATGAGAGTCAAACTCAACGTCAATTAAGTTTCAGATATAGAATAGCTGTATTAATTAGCTGGTCTTGAGAGTGTTGGGCCTCCAGAAATGTTTTTTCATTATATGTGCAACTGAAAATAGAGGTTACAACAAATTTGTATTTTCTGGATAACACTTGTAGGGCAATAAGATGACGCAATTGGTAAAGTGTATTATTGGATATTTCTACCCTGTCTTTGGGGTGGGTGTTGCTGGTCAACTCTACCCCCCCCCACATTTGAACAACAATCAATCAATCAATGGCTTGTAAAGCTGGCTACTCACCCGTAAAGTTCTCAAGGCACTTGGGGGGGGAGCTGCTTATCCGTTGAAGGATCTTTGGTTCAGTCGAAGAGCCAGGTCTTGAGGTCCTTCTTGGACTGAGGCAGTGACGGTAATTGCCTGAGGTATAGAGGCAGAGTGTTCCATGTCTTTGCTGTGAGGTAGGAGAAGAATCTTCCTCCGATTGTGGTCGTGCGGGTATGTAGAATGGTAGTCAGGGCCAGTTGGGTAGAGCAGAGGTCTCTTGTGAGTGCGTGGGATGCGAGGCAGTGGTTGGGGTACGTAGACCCATGTCATGTAGAACTTTGTAGGCGTGTGTGAGGAGCTTGAAAGTGATTCTTTTGTTGACTGGGAGCCAGTGGAGGTCTATGAGGTGGCTGATGATGTGGCTGCAGCAGGGGATGTTAAGGAGGAGTTTGGCGGAGGGATTTTGGATGTTCTGCAGTTTCTTGATGAGTTTTTTTGGGTGATGCCGGCAGAGAGTGCATTGCTGTAGTTGATTCTGCTGCTGATGAGTGCTTGGGTGACCTTCTATTTGGACTCAGCGGGGATCCAGTAGAAGATCCTTCAGAGCAGACATAGTGAGTGTGTGAGAGGCGGGCTCAGTATATGATGTACACTAATGTACTTATGTAAGTGGACACCTTGCACTGATCCAGGGAACATTTATGGTGATTTTAGTGGAAAACTTTAGAAAGCTCTCCAAGTGGTAGCTGTGGCGAGCAACCTTCAGGCTTAGTCCAGAAGGACTGTAAAGCAGCTTGTTTTACCAAAACATAATCTTATAGGTATAGATTAAGTGAAAAGGAACCACACAGTGTATTTATAAAAATATGTTTTTATTATAAGTAGGCTGTCTGGTTTTAGGTTTAAACCTATATTAACTGATAAAACCCCACAGAAATGTGCATGCACGGGTGCCCGCGCATGAGCATTTGTGAGGAAGAAGTCGGCAGAGATACCAGAAAGAAGGAGCTCCGGGACGCAGCATCGCAGGTAAGTCTTTTTTTAGTTTTAGAATGTTTTAAAATATATTAAGGGCATTTAGAGGATGGTGGGAGGGAGGCGGGCGGGCGAAGTGGGGGGTGCGCGTAGATCCCCCCACTTCGTGGTGCTTTGCGTAGCCCCACTACGCCCAGATTTAGGAAAAACACTGTTTCTGTTGTTTGTAATGGCACGAAAATGTGTAACCACTGTTTTGTAAGGTATTGAAATCACTGGAAAACATGGGAAAAAAACACCAAAAATAGAAACTGAAAACAGGTACGCCTAATTATAAGACACTCATTAAAACATACAGATATCTCCTAGCAAGAGATATACACAATGCACAGAATACTTTGCAATGGAAACAGGTAAGTAACACAGTGGTCACCGGGGGGGGGGGACCAAACCATATACTGAAATAGTGGTATGCCAACCACGACTCAAGACAATAGTCAGAGGATGTAGAATGTAGAAGTGCTGGGGCCCAAGGAACTACCCAAGGTTCATATCTATGCACCCCTCGGAGGTCGTGTGCAGTGTAGCAACACAACTGCGTTCTCTGCACTAATCAACATGTACGTCGCTGTTGCAATTTTAAATAAGAAGGACCCTTCCCAGTGGACCCTGAACGAACCGCATGGAAGGCAGAAGGTTGGAGAGCCACCCAACCGTGGATACCTTAGGAACCAGGATACATGTACCATGGGAGCCGGACCCTCCTGTAGTGTAGTTCCTATATTCCCAATAGGCTCTGCACATTGGAATAATATCTTCAGTAATATAGACATAGGACAGAGGTTAACTAGGTCTTCTACTGACGATATTAGACTTAAGTTTTTGCCAGCTAGCTCAGAGTTCACTAGAAACTTTCTCGAATAAGCGAGGAGGAGTTTAACCTCCCTGGATAGACAAGAAGGGATTTAGTTTCTGACAACCATAGAACATGACAACTTTGCTCTCCCTGATTAAGAGTATATCTCTAGAGTCGTGTGAAAACAAAAGACAGCTATTTTACTCAGTCAATACGTGCGTACTTAGTTTCACCAGATTGCAGAGAAAAGAAGAGACGGGCGTTTTCAATAAAAGGTGTTATTTATTGATCAGTCTCTTTTCTCATACAAGAGAAATGAATTGCTACAATTGCAATACTTATGGTTAAGTAAAGTGCATACAGTAAAAGCAGGATGATGAAATAATACTGTAAAAGCATTGATATGGTTTCTTAGCCATACGATACTTTAAAATGGATAAAATAGATACATACATATATACATTTGACTAATCGTACTCAACTGGTGCTTCTAACTATGCCTACCCCGGTGTACCTGACCTAAGCCTAATACATGGGAAGGAGTAAGTAAGTAGCAGTTTAAGTTAAGTTTGGTTTGCCAAGAATCTGACTCAAGAATTCTCTGTAAGGGTTTAGTCAGTTCAGTACCTGGGGATTTGAAGGCAGGAGGGCTGGTATCTCTCTCTCAGAACTCGATATCCCAGTTCACCCGCAAGGGCATGCTGGAAGCGCCGGAAGCTGGATTTCTCGGCAGGAGAAAAGACAGCGTCTCTCTCAGCGCGTCAAAAGGGAGGGGCAGCATCCGTGGGCTCTCATCAGCTGGGCTCTCGGCAAGTAGTCGCTGCTCCAGATTCACCACCACCGTGTATTTGCTTAAGGCAGCGTTGGTATATTTATACCTGAAAGGTGCCGGGTTTGACGTAAGGATGGACATAAGACGTCAATAAAGATGTCATTAAGAACTGGTCGTTCTTACAGTATTACAGGAGTTCTTGGACGAAATCAAAACAATAGCAGAGGGGATTTCCCAGGTTAGCTGGAGGTTTAAATTTGTTTAAGAACTCGGTGTGCTTTCTAGGGGGCTGGAGGAATAGGCTTGCTTAATGTGACAGCATGCGCTATGACCGAATTATGAAAAAGGGTTTCTGTGCCGTTTGCAGGGATATTATTGATTTATAACCGGACAAGGGCAAAGAATAGGATATTGATTCAGGTACCTAGATAAAACACACTACACCCACTCCACGAATTCATGTCCATAATTACTAAAACTAAGCAATAGTAAACATATCTAACGGTGCATGTGTATACCGATCCACCCCAAAATACATTATTTTGCATCTGAAATGGTATATGCGAAATACACGAAAAACGAGTATAGGTACTGTATGCTTTTAAGCAGTGTAATCATTCAAACACAGGATGCACATATATCGCAGCATGAATGATTTGCGAGAATTACACATGAAATGGCTCTTAATACAGAAAAAAAATGCGAGACCATTCCATCACATATAAATACAGTTTATGTACATATGCTAGAGGCTGAGGTAATATATCGTCTCTAGATTTCCTAAAAATAGAAGCTCTGTTCTCTAAGAATAGTTCTACTTTAAGCAGAGGATGAGTGCCAAAAAAAGTAAATGTTTTGGAATTGGGGAAAAAATAGTTTCGTTTTCAGGGGAGAAAAAAGTTCCAAATAGTCCCAGTAGTTTTTGTTTTTTAAAGCTGAAGGCCAAATGCAGAGTTCAGGGAACGCTGTGTGCTCGTTTGCTTAAAGTTATTCTCTTTGTTCGGGGGAAAACATCATTTCAGACAGACTTTCAAAAAAACAGTCTACTGCTTCAGGTGAAAGTTCAACCAAGTTGGAAAATGTCGCTACCATGCAATCTTGAGCATGATTGCTTTCAACGATGGTTTGATCAGCATTGGTTACAGAAGGTCGTACCTGGTTGATGCTGCTCTCATCTCGTACTTCACTACCCTTTAATCGCAGTGGTGAAGTCTCAACGAATGCCGTCATCAGGATGGGTAACCGCTGGGGACAACACGATGCATGAGCCTTTACTGGACTGAGCAAAGTATCTGTATCCAATGGTACTTCTGATTGTAGTGTAAGACAGATGTCTAACACGCATTCTTCTCCGCATAGCAAACATCTTAACACAGGTAAGATACAATTCTGCCAGATGGGTCTGAATGAAAGAAACCAGGTCATATTTAGATCTCTTAGCCGGGCTAATCCAAGGACTTTAGTTATGCGGTCCCGATAGCGTATAGCTAGGATCGTTTCTTCCATTGTTGCTGGAGTTTTGTCTGTGACATGGCTTGCCATAACGAAGCAGCAGTAGCAAAAATAGGATGCCTGCCACGAGTCCCAACAGGAGTGGAAGTCCGCCAAAAACAGAATGGACAAAATTAGGAAAAATACCCAGGACTGCTTTGAAGGGTTTTACCATTCCCTAAAAAACTGTCTTAAATACACTCGCGATACCATTCGTATCAGAAATGTTGAAGATTTCGTTTAGCATTACTGCAAAGTGTAGGGGGCAATTTGTTGATAATAATGCATGTATCTCTGTCGTTGTCCTTGCAACTTGGAGATCATACGTTTCTTTTGATGACGTCAAGTGAACCGGCGTCTGTAGAAGCACAGTCTTCATTCTGCTTAAAGTATCAATTCGAATAGAAGAGATATTCAAACTGGGCCAAATTTTTCCCTCCCTGTCTGGAGTGTCGTTTGGAAACAATACTCGCTCACAGCAAGTGACCATGGAACTTACACTAACTAGATAAGCTTTTCCTGGTACTAGGCCACAACATCTGTGATCCACAATTAGAATGTAGCTTCCGTTAGAAAGCCGTCTAAAGAATGGCTCTATTCGAGTTGCAGGTGTGCCAAGCTGGTGACATGAAAGGTTATTAGAAGTCCCCTCACAGGCCCCATGCAAATTTATGCCCTGACACAGAAGTATACCACTTAGTGATTTTTCACAATTATTTCCACTAAGAAATACACTCTGTCCTTTTTCACTATAACGTGTGTGTGTAAGGTAATTTCCATGTTGACTTAATGTATCCTTTACCCAACCTTTCATACTGGCCTGCCTGTATATACTTTTGGCAGTATCTAAATTGGAAAGTCGTTATCGGAATAGTTATTATCCCATGTATTATCCACTCAATGACAGGTCGTTCTGACATTGTCAATGGTAATCTCTCGAGTTTTTCAATGCTCAGAATTTTATACTCTGCTCCCTTTTGTGCCAGGCTGATTTGTGTATCAGTAAGGTTATAGATAGAGAATAATGACGTTGTGTTGATTAAACGCCAAGGCACGTAGCCTGAACGCAGATTTTGTAACGTCCAGCCAAGCTGTACAATAGAACGCAATGGAGACTGACCGTGTTGCAACATCAGTAAGTCCTGCTCTATTATATCGATTGCAGATGATACAATACTGTCCAGTGAATATATTCTGGAAGACAGAGTCATTAACCCATTGTCCACAACAGAAAGTGATTTGTCCAAATGAATACGGTCAATTTCCCGTATTTTCTCTGCTGTCTTAATTTGAGTTACTTTCCAAGCTTCGTTGTAAGCTGCATATATAGAGGCCGCTATGAAACGTTTTTGACGATGTTTGCGTGGTCCCATAATGAAATCACGCAAGTCAGCACCTTCTTTAAGTAAAGTTAAGTGTTGCTTAATTTCTGCCAGTGTGGATGTTCGTAGCCAATCAAGGCAGAGTTTACCCACACTGTATGTTGTTACAATCCCTGGATGTTGTCGCTGGGAGTATCTAGGGTCTGGCCTGGACATTTTTAACCCATGTATTTTGTTCAGGAATCTATCTTGACAGTTATTTGTGTCTGTGGGCCAGATCAACCATTTCTTCCAATCAGGATGTGTTCTGTTTTGGTTAAAAATATGGGATACGTCTATCTCAACATCTGTAGTGCTATTACTGTCAGGTGTTGGCTTTGGAGTAGACGGTTTGTTCAAGTCTTTTATTTTGGCTAGGCCAAGACAGGTTGTCTGTTGAATTGTGTCATTCAAAAATATAATTTGTTCTGGGATCATGCAGGCTCTGAATAATGATTCTATACCTTGGACCTGCCAATCTTTAGTACCCCAGATGGTCTTCGTTTCAATATTATTGTTCCAGAAATCAAAACCAAATGTATTCATTTTTTCAAAAAAAAATTCTGAATAGAATAATTTTGTGTTTGTCAGCATGGTTTTCATTCCTGTCTTATTTAGCAGTTTGAAATAAAATGTTTCTGCATTACTTGTGTTAAGCCCTGAGAAGTATGGAAATTTCTCATAGAATGTTTTCGAGCTTCCTTTCGGTGGAGTTGCACAATGTTTCCATTGGTTATAATTTAAAACATTTCTAGGTTGAGCAGATTTATGCAAATAATGGTTAGCATAGTGGTTGTAACAGTACATCTGGTCATAATTAGATGAACCCTGTAAATAATCATGTTCAGTAAATTTAGCTGACATAACTAGGTCTGACATCATATCATTAATACTTTCAAAGTCCCAATCATCAGAAAATGTGCTCGGTTTTACAAAGTCACTTAATGAAACCTTGAATTGATGAGGATACTTCAAGAGCTCGACCGGGCCATAGATTTCGTAATCAGTTTTGTCCCATGCTACCCCACCGGGTAATGGATTGGCTGTGAAGTTCACTGACGAGAGTTCTCTTTTCTCGATGTGTGAAGACTTGTGTGGTTTTAGGACTAAGTTGATTTTCTGGCTTGCTGTGTCCATTTTAACATATTTCCCTTCAATGAAATGTCCCAACCATAGTACCATGATGAGCCAAAGCAGGAGGAAAAGTACACCCAGTACCACCCAAAATTCAATCCATGGAGAAATCAGATACGTTGCTTTTAGTTGATGAAAAAGTTCTTTAGTCTTGTCTTTAAAAGTTGAAGTTGATGTCGGCTGTTCCTCAGGTTCACTCGGATCCTCAGAAAAGTCATCGAAATTGATGAAGTAGCCTGATGCAGTTCTGTCAATGGTTTCAATGGCTTCTGGATTTCTATATGCTTTCGGAATTTTCTTTGTTTCGTTAGCATAGTCTGTGGCTACATCATTGTAGACTGGTGTTTCTTGTTGATTTATTACAATTTGGGTTTCAAGAGGCTTAAGTTCCATGGCTTTATTGCATAGTCCTTGTTGATTCACTGTATGTTTATCAAATGTGATTAGTCTTTCAGTTTGAACCTCTTGATTTGTAGCAAACTTTGGTGTTCTGCTACTTCTTGGGAGTCCACTTGGCCTACTACTTGTTATTGGCCACATGATTGTGGTTTAACCAGGTCGATGGATACAACTCGGTTCTCCTTTTTACCAGCAAGGGGCGGTAGTACAACTGATCTTGTTCCGTTGACAGCTAAGACAGGTACTGATTTTCTGTAAGAAGGCCCAAATTCCTTCTTCACCGCAATTTTCTCTCTGACCAGATCCCCAATCTTTGGAATCCAGACAGGCCTTGCTGGGACAGGTGGTTTCTCTTCAGTGGCTGTTGGCTGTTGTTTCAACTTTATGTTGCTCAGGTTTTTTCTTTTTCCATTTAAGTCCTGTAAAATAGCCAAACGATCTTTGATATCAAAGCATTTTTCTTTCACCACTGAAGTTTGACTATCGAGGTCCTGGATTAGCACAATAGTTCGTAAGGACTGAGATCTTTTAGAGAATTTCTTGGAAGATTGTTAAGACTACGTTGGACACTTAATTAAATGTTTGAGCGACCCAGCCCCCGAACCTAATACCTTTGCCGTTATAGATTGCTTTATGTCACGGTTTTTTCTTTCCACAATCCCGTTTCCCTCAGGATGGAAGGGACAAGAATACCGCAATGCAATGCCCATGCTGGTCATGGCCTCCTTATAAGCTCGAGAGCTAAAAGCAGGACCCTGGTCAGAATGTAGCATGCCAATTGCGTATGTGCCGATAAAGACTCGCAAATCTTTTATAACAGTTCTGGCGTCAGCCGAGCGCTGGGGCCACATCCAAATGAATCTCGTGCAGGAATCCACTGCGACCATGATATATTTATAGTTGCCATCCCTTTGTAAGGGACCGCAGTGGTCCAGGTACACATGCTAATGGTTTATCTGAGACTAGAAGGGGCGTCTGTGCTGGTCGTCTCACTGTTGATACCTTCATTTCTTGGCATGTTTCACATTCTAGAACATAGTTCCTAGTTTGTCTTCTCATGTGTGGCCACCAGTGTCTCTGTTTTAATAATGATACTGTGGCCGAGACACCAGCGTGTGCAGGGGCAAGCCCTTCGTGTGCCGCTATAATTAGTCCTAACCTATGTTCCATGTTTGGAATTGCCCTATCCCCCACTCCAGGGATTCGAGCAAATGGAACGTTATTCCCGTCAGTTATGTATGAGTACTTTACTGGAAAGCCTTTCGGGAGTGTTTTTATAGCATTATTTACTGTAGCACTGACAGCTTGTAATATGTCGCTGTCTATTTTTGTTTTTGCCCGGGTGATGGCAGCTACAGAAGCCGTTTGCACAGCTGCCTTCGCGGCCTCATCAGCCAATGAATTCCCTGCAACGTGAACGCCATCACGTTGATGACTCAGTGTATGTATCACGTGAGTCTTTTGTAGTTCCTTTTGTAAAAGAACTACTTGTTCCCAAAGCATTTTATGCTTGATTGTGCCACCCTTTGCATCTTTGAAACCATTTAGAACCCAATTCTCCAAGTATTCATTATAAGACTGAACGCAATAATAGGAATCGCACACTATGAGTGTGGGGAATTCGCGATCAGTATTTTCAAGCGCCATCTTAAAAGCCAGTAGTTCAGCTCGCTGAGCTGTACAATCTCCTAGAGATTGTGTTTTAGTGAACAGTGGTCTAAATTTTCCTTCGTGCCAACGACCTTTAACAATCGCGCACGCAGCACTGTAAGCTTGTTTACCCCCAACTGCGGGCTGTGCTGATCCGTCTGTATATATTATACAGCCGTAGTGTTCAAGGGGCAGGATTTCGGTCAGCAGAGGACATTCAAATTCATATTGGAGAAATTCTTGTGTTTTTAAATTAGGATCAAATTCGTAGACCACGTCTGTTGCAGCAAGAGAATTAACCCATTGTATCCATCTTGGATTTTTTTTTTTTAAACTTGTTTTTATTGTTGCATTAGCAAGCATAAAGTTTGAGGAATCATCTGCTGGCGCGGCGTCAACATTCAGCCGCGGTCAGCCAATCGCGCAACTTTTCTGCATATAAAACTAGGCAAAGTGGCATTTCATCCACAAAACAACACAGGCTACTCAAACTGGTAAGTGAGCAGGGATGCAGGCAGAGAACCCCACCTGGGGGGGACAACGAGGAATGGTAATCGTAGGAGTCCCTGCTGTGAAGGTCATTGGGACAGGGCCCGTGCAGGTCGCATAGTGGTGGTGTGTTGTGCAACTGGGGGGACAAAACTGTGGGGGGAGCATAGTGGCAATAGCAGGAGCGTAGCTAGAAGGGACGGGTGTCGGGCGATGGGCTACAAGAGTGATTCACAATATCCATTCACATTGTGGCAATGCAGTCAGTAGGCGAGGTCGTCCCATGCGTGGGGCAGCAGGGCGGTCGGCGCGGGGGGGGTCGGGGTAGAGGGGTCGATGTCTCTAAGAGGGCACGTGGCGTCGGGACCTGGCACTGGCAGTACCGGAGTCAGCTAGGAGTCGTGGGTGCGCCCGGACGGGCGGACGGGGGGGGGGGAATGTGGGGTAGGCGTGGGTGGGGCATCAGCGCGCAGAATTTGCCGGAAGCTGTGGAGGAGCATGGCCCAGTCCATTGAAATGGGATGCTTACGCGCGCCCTTAGCTTCTTCCTCCCGGAGGGCCTCTTCCTCGGCTGCCGCCCACTTACAAACCGCCCCCGACCATGCCGCTATGGGGGGGCCCTCCGGGGATCGCCAATGCATAGCTATGCATCGTTTCGCCAGTAGTAGTGCTAAGGACACAAAGCGCTTGTGTGCTGGGGCCCGCTTGGTAACGTGAAAGATGCCCAGTGCACTAGCCTCCCAGGAAGTCAGGGTCGTGAGGCCTGTGAATTCCGTCAGTGTGTCATGAACCGTCTGCCACAGGGAGTGGAGGTTGGGGCAGCTCCAAAACATGTGTCGAAGGTCCGCGGTGGAGGAATGACATCTAGGGCACAGGAATGCTGTCGTGGGGTAGAACTGTTGCAGTCGCGCTGGCGTGAGGTATGCCCTGTGTAGTATGTAATATTGAATGTTTTTGAAACGGGCGTTTCTAGAGACTCGTTTTGGGGCCTCGAGTGCCTTGGTCCACTCCGAGTCGTGTAAAGCACGTCCGAAATCTTCCTCCCATTTGGCCCGCAGGGTCGCCAGTGAGGCTTGCGAGAGTTCTTGAATTGATTTATAGAGCCAAGTGACTAAGTGTCGCCCCACACCCATGCGTAGGATAGCGTGTATGACTGGATGCGTGTCTGGTTCGCCGGACTGGAGATTGTGGTAAGGACGAAAGCCCTCAAGCAGCTGTCAGTGTTTGAGGAATTGACCTGGGGGGAGTGCGTACTCGGCGGCTAGTCGGTCGAACGACTTCAGCTGACCGTCCTCGAAGAGCGACTCCATGTCCGCGACGCCGCAGCGAGTCCACTCGGCTAGCATAGGAGCTGAGAAATAGAGTTCCCGTCTGGGGCAGCCAACCAGCGGCAGCGACGGGGAGTACGGAACCCTTCTGGGGGAGATCCGATGGACCCGCATTATGCATTGACGCGCTATTGCAACCTGAAGGGGGTATGTACGCCGTGGTTTGGTGCCCGGGAGGAGAAGACGGAGAAGCTCCGGGTTTGTAATTCTACCAGTCGGGGTACAGGCTTCCTGGGTGTATCGGTCCGCAGTCCAATATGATAGCCATTGGAGCTGCGCCGCCAAGAAATATGACTCGAAGGAGGGAGCCCCTAGCCCCCCTTGCGTCGTGGGGAGTTGGATGGTTTTCAAGGCCACTCTGTGCCGGCCCGAGCCCCAGACCAGGCTACCCAGGAGGGAGTTGAGGTCTCGGAAGAAGGACTTCGGCGGTACCACCGGTAGGTTGGTGAAATGGTAGAGGAGCCGGGGGAGCATTACCATTTTGGCCAGTGCTATCCGTCCTATCGGGGCGAGCGGGAGCTTGGTCCAGAAGGCGACTGTCGGGCGGAGGCTAGCTAGTATCCTACGGTGTTTCCCGTCATAGATGTCAGCCGGGGAGTGATACAGACGGACGCTGAGGTATCGGGGGGCTTCTGCGGACCATGTGAGCCTATGAGTCCCCAGTTGAATGTCTCGGGCGGTAATTCGGGGTGAAAGGGGTAGATCGTGGATTTGTCCCAATTCACTCGAAGTCCCGAGGCATCTGCAAATTCGGTAAGCGCCTTGTATCCATCTTGGATGTAGTGCTTTAGCATTAGGGATGCTTGCCTTTGTTACCGCTTCTAGAGCTGGTACTGGTGTAACGATGATTATTCGTTTACCTTGTGCTAGGGCTCTTTCTTTTGCTACCGCAGTCTGAACCGCAGTTAGAATTTTCTCCAATGAGCTAAATTTCATTTCCGCTTTTGTGTACAAATGTGATTTGTATGCTATTGGTACCGTTTCTTCTTCATTTGAGGTTAGGTATGTGAATCCGCATCTTCCTGGAATGACCCGGATCACATGGTTGCGTGTGTTATCGCGTGCAATTTTGTTTTAGCTAACATGTCTGTTTGCAATGATCTCAAAATTTCTGTGTGTTTTTGAGTCCAATTGATTGTTTTAAAATCTGGTTTTATTAGGTCATAGAGAGGTTTAACCCTCTCTGCATAATTTATAATGTAAGTTCTTCCGAAGTTCAGGAAACCTAGAATTGGTTGTAAGTTTTTCAGCGTTCTTGGTGCTTGGATTACAGCGCATTTCTCTAAGAAATTGTCTGCCAGGCTTTTGCCTTCACTTGATAATTCATATCCTAAAAACAGGACAGTTAGATGGGCAATTCTTGACTTTTTGAAGTTGAATTTGTAACCCTCTGCTGCGAACCCAAGTATTATGGTGTTCACTCTTTTCAAGTGAGTATCCAAGTCATCATCTGTTAGATAGATGTCATCGACATAAGATAATGCCTCATCGTCATACATTTGTAGTAACTCTGTTACTCTTGCTGAGAATAATCCTGGGCTGTTCTTGAACCCCTGTGGCAAACGACAGAAATGTTTCTGCGAGCCATTTATTGAGAAAGCGGTCAAATATCTGCTTTTAGGTGCTATGTTTTTCATTAGTGCTGCACTATGTGAGTTTTGTACTGCAAATGTTTTGCAACATGAGTTAAGGTGTCTGTAGTCCAAAACTAGACGATATGAATCGTCTGGCTTGGAGACAGGAAACAAAGGATTGTTCATTTGTGAGGTGCAAGTTTCAATCACCCCCTGGTATTCAAGTTTATCTAAGATCTCCCTGACCTGTTTTTTAGCTTCTTGACTAATTGGGTACTGCCCCTGTGCAGTTGGTTGTGATTTTAACTGGATTTTGTGAGGAGGTGAGTCCTCATCCCATCCAACATGATTTTTATATAATGCAGGAGCCTGGGCTACTGCCCACTTTCTTGCAAGTGTATATTTTTTATGAATTGGAATGTGATTTGAGAAGGCAGGCATAATCATTTCTTCTCCATGAGGGCACTCCCTGACAAACTCTGGTGGCCAGTCTTTTTCAGCTAAAAGGATGTCATAGCCTTTGGAGAGGTTATCCCAAAATAGACCCCTTATTTTCCTAGTCTTATCTCCCTCTATACGTAATGTTATTTCACATAATTTATGAGGTGTGCTAATCCTGGTATCTGCAGTTTCCACCTGAATGTATTCATTCGTGTCCACTGTCTCCAGATGATTCATCAGGATCTTGCGAGCTATGCTCACTTCTGCTGCGCTGTCTAGCATTGTCTGTGCCCACTCTCCGTTTTTCAGCTGTGTCCTCAGTATCTTCGGCATGTTTGATTACTTTAATACTGGCTACCTTCTTTTTTGGAAATTGTAATTTTTTATTTTGCTGAGCAGGTTCCTTGTCTTTGGACTTGACGTGCTCTTCCCTGTGTTCTGAACGTCCTCTTCTTTCCGATTTCTGCGAGGAAGTCTGAAAAGATCGAGAGGGACGTGTATCAATATCTTGATATCTATCAGGTTTCTTCAAATTATCCCTATTTCTAAGGTTGTATCTTTTCTCAGAGGGCTCCCTCTGGGGAGACTTGTGTCCTTGGTCTGGAGATCTTTCTTTCCGCCGAGGAGACCATCCTCTGGACTGGAATCTTTTTTCTTTGGGAGTGGATTGTTTATTTCCATCCCATCTCTTTTTTTGAGTGATCAGATTATTTTTAATAAATACCTTTTCAGGATTTTCAGTTAGTTGTGGTTTCACTGGTTTGCCACCCAAACTATCTCTTCCTAGTTCTTCATAGGATTTCTCTATGATTCTGGCAAGTTCAAATGGTTGTTCTGCTATATCTGTTTCTTTCAACTTCTGGCGGATCGCCACAGATGCTGCTTCCCCTTTTATGTTGGCTAGTAATATAGCCGAGACCTGCTTGAAATCTTTCAGTAACTTCATACCCAGAGTTAAAGCAGGTTCTGGACGTATTCGTTTTGAATTTGTCTTAGCACATCTGGTATTACCGCTATGGACGGAACACCATGTGTTTTTGTGTAAATGGAAGCAAAGACTGTGCCCCAAGTGTCACAGTCCTCCACATGTGGTGCGATCCCCATTGGAAGACAGATAGTCAGAATTCTGTGTTTCTCAGTAGGGGTAGTATCCGGAAATACTGCCTCTATTTGAGTGATTTTTTGTGCTAACCAGAATGGAATTTGTTCCCGTTTAATGGGTACTTTACCTAGACATGACTGTATGTTCTGTGGTGTGATTTTATTTGTGTTCCCCTGATGAGGGGTCAGCTGTGGAATTTTAATAGCTGGTTGGACTGTTGAAGTCCGCATTACATATTGGACTAATTGTCTATGAATTTTAATCAGTTGTTTTAGCTGTGCTAAAAGTTCTGGTATTGACATTTTTTCAATGTCTGGATGTGGTGTGTAACCGGCTAGAACCGGCCACGTTGCTCCTGGTCTACCTAGTGGACCGAGCCTGGTGATGTGATCATTATGTTTTAGGGCGCCTTTAAACCAGAGCAGGTGCTCTTAGTATTTTAATGGTATTTCCACCTCCTCGAAAGGAGTGTACTCATCCGGTGGTTCCTCTATTTTGTAATAGTGGAACTCATGTGTGACAGCGTTTGCTGCTGGAAAGTTTATCCATGAATAGGATACCTCTGTCTGCCGATATTCATGTGCCTCAATTACGAATATGACTGTACCACCTCTCGATGTTAGTCCATTTTCTATTAGCTTAAGAGTTATAGTTTTTCTTATGCTGACCGGGATGAGTATTGCACCCGGGTCTTGCTGTAGAAGACTTGTGTCATCCGCTAGGAGTTGAGCTGCTATTCTAACTGCCTCCCTTTCTTCTTCATTGTCTGACATTTTACTGACAAGAAGTGTTTTTTTTTTTTTTTTGCAGATCAGGTTTTCAAGGAAACAAAGATTAGGTGCACAATATTTTGGAACACTGTATCCTTCAACGTTGAATAAACCAAAAACTATACATAGAAATCTCTTTCTACTAATTTCCGGCGGATTTTAACCTTTGACCCACTCCAGACGTCTTTGGAGTATTTACGGGAGAAAGGGTCTGTGTGAAAAAGCACGACTGAGTTACTCTAATGCCTTGCGTTAGATTTATCGCCTTACCAAATGTTGGGCGCCATGTAGTGTAGTTCCTATATTCCCAATAGGCTCTGCGCATTGGAATAATATCTTCAGTAATATAGACATATGGAGAAGCGTGGCTCAGTGGTTAGAGGCGGCAGACCCGGAAGCTGAGATCGACCGTGGACCAGGGTTCGATTCCCCGCCTCGGCGGGTCTCGGGCTCAAAATTCCACGGACTCGACAATTCTCGCTCCGGTGCCTACTCGAATCATGGGGTCACACTCTGCAACTCTGGGCAATAGCTTGCTTAATCTCCACTACGGCCCCTCGCGGCGGGACGCCTGGCTTTCACCTTGTGGACACCCTGCCGGGGTTTCTCACAGGGGAATACCAGGACGGGTTCCCTAAGCAAGCGCCAGGATGCCCTTTGGGTGACAGGTTTGCGCTATATAGGTACACCTACATTTACATAGGACAGAGGTTAACTAGGTCTTCTACTGAGGATATTAGACTTAAGTTTTTGCCAGCTAGCTCAGAGTTCACTAGAAACTTTCTCGAATAAGCGAGGAGGAGTTTAACCTCCCTGGATAGACAAGAAGGGATTTAGTTTCTGACAACCATAGAACATGACAACTTTGCTCTCCCTGATTAAGAGTATATCTCTAGAGTCGTGTGAAAACAAAAGACAGCTATTTTACTCAGTCAATACGTGCGTACTTAGTTTCACCAGATTGCAGAGAAAAGAAGAGACGGGCGTTTTCAATAAAAGGTGTTATTTATTGATCAGTCTCTTTTCTCATACAAGAGAAATGAATTGCTACAATTGCAATACTTATAGTTACGTAAAGTGCATACAGTAAAAGCAGGATTATGAAATAATACTGTAAAAGCATTGATATGGTTTCTTAGCCATACGATACTTTAAAATGGATAAACTAGATACATACATATATACATTTGACTAATCGTACTCAACTGGTGCTTCTAACTATGCCTACCCCGGTGTACCTGACCTAAGCCTAATACATGGGAAGGAGTAAGTAAGTAGCAGTTTAAGTTAAGTTTGGTTTGCCAAGAATCTGACTCAAGAATTCTCTGTAAGGGTTTAGTCAGTTCAGTACCTGGGGATTTGAAGACAGGAGGGCTGGTATCTCTCTCTCAGAACTCGATATCCTAGTTCACCCGCAAGGGCAAGCTGGAAGCGCCGGAAGCTGGATTTCTCGGCAGGAGAAAAGACAGCGTCTCTCTCAGCGCGTCAAAAGGGAGGGGCAGCGCCCGTGGGCTCTCATCAGCTGGGCTCTCGGCAAGTAGTCGCTGCTCCAGATTCACCACCACTGTGTCTTTGCTTAAGGCAGCGTTGGTATATTTATACCTGAAAGGTGCCGGGTTTGACGTAAGGATGGACATAAGACGTCAATAAAGATGTCATTAAGAACTGGTCGTTCTTACAGTATTACAGGAGTTCTTGGACAAAATCAAAACAATAGCAGAGGGGATTTCCCAGGTTAGCTGGAGGTTTGGATTTGTTTAAGAACTCGGTGTGCTTTCTAGGGGGCTGGAGGAATAGGCTTGCTTAATGTGACAGCATGCGCTATGACCGAATTATGAAAAAGGGTTTCTGTGCCGTTTGCAGGGATATTATTGATTTATAACCGGACAAGGGCAAAGAATAGGATATTGATTCAGGTACCTAGATAAAACACACTACACTCCGGGTGCATAGGTGTGAAGTGGCGTTGGAAACCGCTGTCAAACCCAATGGAGGACTTCAGGAAGATGCTGCAACTGGAGAAGTTGAAAGTGTCCAGTGGAAACCAAGGGTGGATTCAAGTCGAGAAGTACCTGAAAGCAGAGAGTACAGAGTCTATGCCACTTGGAAGTGACCAGGAGTTACGGAAGACGAATGCCCACCAATGAAGGGTGTTGTAAGAGAGTTGATGGTGCCCTTGAGACTGCAACTGTGACAATGCTGTGAATTCCAGAAACCATTCACAAATTGTTCCATGTTGGATGTAGAGAGTTGAGGGGTTGGTGTCCTGCGGGAGCACCAACAAGCCTTGGCAATTACAAACAATTTGGAAATAGATGAAGGTGAAATGTCTGGACCAGCAAGGTCCATGAGACTCACCACGAGCAGGGCAGTCAGGGCAGGCCCCGAGAAATCAGGGAAGCCAAAGAGAATTTAAAAGTGACGCTCCAGGGGACCCACAGCCCGAAGGCGCTGGAGTTGCAGCGGACCTCGAGCAGCTCACCAAAGATGCAGGCCCACGATGCAAGTGATGTGGTGTGGATGAAGATCTTGGTTGCTGGAGATGCTTGAGGTTGGGGTTACTTGGAGCCCGAAGACCTTGGTGGAAGAAAGCCAACAAGCCTTTGCAACTGCAAGTAAACTCAGAGCACAGGTGTTTGGTTCCTGCAGCTCCGACGAGGGATACTGACCTCAAACTTTGTGAGAGGACAGGGCATACCTTGAGGGATGTGGAGAACCACCACCTGTTTTTCTGAGCCTTTTGGAGTCTGTAGGAGCTCAGGATCAGCAGACCATTCAGCTTGGTTGCTGTGCCTGCAAATGCAGGGAAGTGACTCCTTCACTTCAAGGAAGATTCCTCCAGGTGTCTTGGAGGTCCACAGGCACCGGACGGGTTCCTGTATGGAGCACAGGAGCAGACATTGCAGCAAATGAGCTGGGCGAAGAGATCAGGAGCATATGAATTATTTGCGGTTGCAGCCTTGATGCCTAGAGCGAAGTCCAGCAAACTTCAGAGTGCCCAGATGGCCGAAGTTGAAGTGGTGTCGGAATTGTATCGTGCCCCATGACGAATCTAGGGACACACACACAGGTTTTCCCTTTTATCCCCGAAAGAAAGTTCTGGGACGATATGGGGCCCCGCCCTTAGGAGGGGCTGGACAAGGGGGAGGATACTCCCATGTCCTTTGACCAGTGTCACGCCAGCGTGAGAGGCAATCGCTCTGTGAAGTGGTTTGAGCTTGACTATGCATGGAGGGCAGTAAATGTGCCCTACACGCAGACTATGTGGCGCTGGCAAGCGCTCCCACCTTGCCCCAATACACTAAACCCTGTGTGGGAGGTTGTCACACCTCCCTGTGACAGGATGCCTATTCTTCTGCCTTACCTTGCTTGAGCTTTTTTCAGCAGCAGGAGGGCAGAATCATGTCTCTGGTCGGCAGCAGCCAAGTTGTGCTGTCTGGGTCTAGAAGACTGGTACCGGGAGCGCTGAGGGCCTAACAGAGGGCCTATACAGTGCTTGAAATCATACCTCCCACACCATTTACGGTGTGGGGGTATTATTCCAACATGTTTGATACCAAGCATGACAGGGTTCGTTACAGCCAGTTTCGAGATGGTCATCGCATAATGATGTGGTGCCCCTCTATTTGTGATATGGCTGTCTCACTTATAACCCCAGAGAATGGACTCCATAGGCTGTAGGGGTGTCCTCCTCATGCAGGGGCACTCTCACACTTAGAACCAAGCCCCCTGCCTTCAGAATGCAAAAGTCCTGCTGTAGGGGAGACTTATAGGTTTTAAGTGCAGTGACCTTAGATATGCTGGCAACAGCTTACACAAGCTGCAATGGCAGTCCTGTAGAGATAGTTTGAATGGTCTCCCATAGGTGGCGTAATACATGTTTCAGCCTATGGGGTACCTATGCTATGGGTACCTTTGTACCATACACTAGGGACTGCTAAGGATACCCCAGTATCCAATCTGGGATGTACCGAACTACTTGCCATAGCAATTAACAATTTAGGGGAGAAAGCAGAGAGAATGGGGTCCTGATGAGCAGGATCCCAATCAGACTGGCCATAAACAGCATTACATCAAGCAAAAAATGGGAGTAACCATAGAAGCCGATCCTACTTTCCTACAGTGTGGACGCAGGATGATGTGACGGCGTTGATCTAGTGGTTCATGGAGGATTCCAGGATGATACAGATGTTCTGCATGTGGTCTCTGGGCATGGCGGAGGTTCCAAGGGCTGCAGGCCACAAGTGGTCATCCCAGGCAGAGGGGGTGGGGCTCATAATGAGGAGATTGGTCTTTTCTGAGTTGAGCTTGAGTTAGCTGTACTTCATTCAGGTGGCAACAGTCTTCATCCCATCAAGAAAGTTGGTCTTGGTGACTGTGGGTTCATTGGTGAGGGGGAGAATCGGTTGGGTGTCATCAGCATAGGAGACGATGTCGAGTCGATGGCTTCTCACGATGGCTGCGAGCGGGGCCATGTAGATGTTAAAAAGTGTGGGGCTCAGGCAGGAGCCCTGAGGTACTCCACAGCTGATCTCTGTGTGTTCCGAGAGGAACAGGGGTAATCTGACTCTCCAAGCGGATTCCAGGGCTTTGTCACAGATACCTGCGTCTTGGAGTCTTATGCATAGGGTGTTTTGAGAGACGATATCTAAGGTGGCTGAGAGGTCCAGGAGGATGGGGGCTGCAGTTTTGCCTCTGTTGAGGAGGGCACAGATGTCGTCTGTGAGGACAAGGAGGGTGGTCTTAGTGCAATGCTGCTTCGGAAGCTGGATTGGGAGAGGTCCAGGATGCGGTTTGCTTCGATGAACTCAAAAAGTTGGATGTTGATGGCCTTCTCAATGACCCCGCCTGGGAAGGGGAGAAGAGAAATGTGTCTGAAGTTCTTGAGGTCCTTCACATCAGCAGAAGGGTTTTTCAGCATGGGGTTGATCGCTGTGTGTTTCCAGTCTTCTGGGAAGATGGCAGAGTTCTCGGAACAGTTGATGGTCCAGCAGAGTTCAGGGGCGATGGTGGTGACTGCTTTGTTGAAGATGTGATGTGGGCAGGGGTCCAAGGGTGCTCCGCAGGGGATGCCCTTCATGATCTTGAGGGTGTAGTCGGCGGTGAGGGGGTTTTAGCTGAGTCGGGTCTGTTGGGGTCCGGCGTTGTAGATTGTGGTGGTTGCGGGAGGGTCTTGGGTATTGCCGCTGTCGAAGTTGTTGTATATCTCCTTGATCTTGCACTGGAAGTAAGTGCCGGTGTTGATGCTGAAGTTTTGGTAGGAGGGGAAGTCTGCTGTCTCTGTGCTTACGTCTGGCAAAATCTTTGACCTGGGCGAAAAGTGCGTTTGTGTTGATCATCTCTTGTACGGATGATTTCTTTATTGTTCTAATGAGGTTGTGATGTGCTGTGGCATCGGTCTTGGAGGCTGAGTGTTCTTCCTTGGTCTTGCTGCTCCTCTGTCTCCTCTCGAGCCATCTACAGATGAGTATGGACTCATGAAGGGTGGGAGAGAACCAGCTGGCTTTCTTGGATTGTTGCTTGCTCTGGGATTTCTTGGGGAGCCATAGTGTTGGTGCAGTCTGAGATTCATCGGTGGAGGTTTAGTGCTGCGGGTTTGTGTCTGTGGATGTTGGTGGAGGGGTTTTGCTGAGGGAAGTGGTGAGCTGTTCTTCGGTGACCTTGTTCCAGCTTCTACAAGGGTAGTGGTGGGCGTGGTGGTGTATGGTGGGTTTGGTGAAGGTTAAGTGAACGCGCAAGGTGGTCGATCCACTGGAGCTTGGTGGTGTGGCTGAAGGTGATGTAGTCCCTGGCAGAGAAGATGGGGTCGAGCGTGTGTCCCACTGCGTGGGTTATGGAGGTGACCAGATGTTTGAGTCTGATGGTGGTGAGATTCTCAAGCAGGAATGAGGTGTTTTGTAGTTGGGGTTGTCCAAGTAAAAGTTGAGGTTGCTTAAGGAGGATGTAGTCTGTGAAGGTGAGAGCGGTGGGTGCGATGAAGTTGATGATGGAATCACTGAAGGGTGGGTGGGGACTGGGGGGGTCTGTAGATGAGGGTGCCACAGAGGGTGGTGTTCTGGTTTGTCTGGACCTAAAAGTGGAGGTGTTCCATGTTGGCAGAAAGGTCGTCCGCATGGGTTGTGAGGCGGAGGGTGCTTTTGTGTATGATCGCAATGCCTCCCCCTGGTTTGTTGATGCAGTCCTTGTGGATGATAAATTTGTAGCCATCTGGGATGGTGGTGGTGATGTCCGGGGGGAGGTGGAGTTCATCGAGGTTTCCAAGAGGAAGGCGATGATGGGGTTGAAGGAGTCCAGCAGGTCCCAGATCTTTACGGCATGTTTGTGGATGGAGCGTGTGTTGAACAGGATACAGGTGAGGTTGTCAGGTCCAGTGTTTGTTGGTCGTGCAGTCGTGAGATTGGTTTGTGGTGGCAGGTGTATGTGTCGCTGCAGTTCCAGCAGGAAAACAAGCCTTGGGTATCCATCAGCTGGGCCTGTTGGCAAGTGGTGCGGCATCTGGTATTGAGTGCATGCAGGGCACGGGCATCATATTGTGGATGGTCTGAGAACAAGTGTCTGTGGCACTGTGCATGGTCCAGGCATAGACAGGCTTGCCTTTGGTGCACCTCTGGCATACCCGCTGCGTGCCGCCATCAAATGGGTGCCATGAGTAGTGTGAGGGTGAGGTCTGGACAGTTGGGAGGCGGGAAAGTGGGTTTCGGAAATTGGCACTGGAGGGGAAAGTGAAAACAGTGGGAAAAAAGAAAGCAATAGAAAGGAAGAAGAAGAAAGGCAGAATGCAGAGAAACAGAGAGCAGGCCAGCAGCAGAGAAACTCCCCACTGGATAAGGTGCAGGTGGGTGCCTGTGGGTAGAGGTGGGCCTCTGATCACTGACCAGATGGTCAGCAGCAACATCTCTGGGGACAGCAGCTGCCAGGCAGAGCTGTGTAAGGAAGGGAGCAGTCCACTGACAAGATCAGTGGATTGCACATTCACCGTGCAACAGCAGCCATAAATAGTGTGAGGGGGAGGGCTGGACAGTTGGGAGGCGGGAAAGTGGGAATCAGTACTGGAGGGGGGCAGGCCACAGGGGACAAGCAGCAGTAGGGACACAGGAAAAGGTGCACAAAGGAGAGAGGAGAAAGTGAAAACAGTGAGAAAAAAGCAAGCAAGAGAAAGGAAGAAAAAAAGGCAGAGAGACAGAGGGCAGCGCAGCAGCAGATCAGAGAAGCTCCCCACTGGACCACCAGGGATGAGGCGCAGAAGGGTTCCTTTGCATGGAGGAGGGCCTCGAACCACTGACCAGAGGTTCAGCAGCAGCTAAGGGGGCAGCAGCTACCAGGCGAAGCTGTGCAGGGAAGGGAGCTGTCCACTGACAAGATCAGTGGAATGCACCTTCACCGCACAGCGGCCACCATAAATAGTGTGAGGGGGAGTGTTAATTGGTAGTGGAGGGAGGAGGGGATAAGCAGCAGCTGGAACACTGGAAAAGGTGCGAAAAGGAGAGATGAGAAAGTGAAAACTGTGAAAAAAGTGAAAACAGCGAGAAAAAAGCAAGCAAGAGAAATGAAGGAGAACGAAAGGAAAAAGGCAGAGAAACAGAGGTCAGAGCAGCGTCAGAACAGAGACGCCCCCTACTGGACTACCAGGGATGAGGCACGGGCGGGTGCCTGTGGGTGACAGAGGGCCTCGAACCACTGACCAGAGGATCATCAGCTACAGGGGCAGCAGCTACCAGGTAGAGGTGTGCAGGGAAGGGAGCAGTCCACTGAAACGATCAGTGGATTGCACCTTCACCACACAGCAGCCCCCATACGTAGTATGAGAGGGAGGGCAGGACAGTTGGGAGGTGGGAAAGCGGGACTCCACGCTGGAGGGGGCTAGGACAAGCAGTGGCAGGGACACAGTGAAAATAGTGAGAAAGAAGCAAGCAAGAGAAAGGACAGGAAAAGAAAGGCAGAGAGACAGAGGGCAGAGCAGCGGCAGATTAGAGAAGCTCCCCACTGGACCACCAGGGATGAGGCGCAGAAGGGTACCTTCGGGAGAAGGAGGGGGCCTTGAACCACTGGGCAGCAGCTACCAGGCGGGCTGTGCAGGGAAGGGAGCAGTCCACTGACAAGATCAGCCACAGCGGTTGCTAAGTCACACACACACATATTGAACAGGCAGAAGCTTGATACTGCAATATTTTCCATTATATTTGGCACTTGGTACTAATGTTTGTTGTACTACTACGTATAATATATGTTATGGCGTCTGATTCTAACCATATTTGTAGAGACCTGCGCCGCTATCTACCTTTTTTTTCTGAGTTATATATAGCACTAATGTAATTCGAAGATATCACGTATCAGAGCGCTTTACATGAGCATAAGATGTGTTACACATTGACACATTCATTTTTTTTGTTAGACACAGGGATTAAGTGATTTGCCCACAATCACAAGATGTTGAACGTCGTTGCCGAGACTCAAACCCGGTTCCCCAGATTTGAGATCTACTGCTCCAGCATTTGGGCCACATCCTCTACTCTCTCCTCTTCTTATTTGATTGTGGTGTCCTCTGCCCCAGGTGCAAATATTCTGCTCTGGGTGTGGAGATCGCACCCCCCCCCCCCGAGTGTGGATCCTCTGCAGGCACAAAGATACCACTTTGAGGTCCCTTTGTTAATACTGTACATAGACTTCAGGTCTAAGTTTACCTTTGAGAATCAGGCCCATAATCTCAGACAAATTGCCAGCTTCTTCCCCTGGCAGCAGGCTTGTCATAAAAAGTCTCATAAACACGTCTGTATTTGTTGTTGATGAGACTTCCCCACAGAGGAGGAAAAACAGTCCAGGCACATGCTCTTGTACTCCACAGTCAAATACTCAGCCCTGCTCGTAAGCCTGGCCATGCTTAAGCCACCCCACACAGATACTGTGGGAGGACTGGGAACAAACAGGCTAAGGTTAAGCCATAGTTGATGGTGGTGATCAAGCAGGCTATGGCTCACTGTACATATATCAGCTCTCTCTATGTAGCAACAACTAAGCTGCTTCTGCTGGTCAAGTGTCATCAAAAAGAGATTGCTGGGTGGAAGTGTGCGCATAGCGGGGTGCCAGTGGATAAGCATCATTTGTGGGAACAGTGGGGCATATTATCAACAACTAGCGATATTTATCGCTAAATGAACTTAGCGATATTTTTTTATCGCCGCGCATCGCTGGATTTTATCGCAGCGATAACGTGCTATTAGCAACGTTTATCTCAAATGTGATAAAATATCCGGCGATAGGGGCTCAATGCATGAATATCGCTGGAAATCCAGCGATAGTCAGGCATTAACGCCAATAGGGTCTTAACCTGAATATCCAACTCCCATTGGATATACAGGTTAAGAAATGGTCTGAGCAGGCGTTAGTTTTTGGCGATATTCGCGCTTAGGGCGGATTTATTTTATTGCTGTGCCTGTGTTGATAATAGGTGATAGCGATGTTAGCGACTGCTTTCAGTCGCTAGCAGGTTGGGTACGCCCACTTTGTATGTCATTAGCGATAAATATCGCTGACATGCAAAGCGGGCCCCAAACCGCTACTGCTGTTAGCGACAGCTTGCTAATAGGGCGATGAAATGATCGTCACTTTAGCGGGAAAAAGTCCCGCTAAAGAGGCGATAAGGCCCTTGATAATATGCCCCAGTGTCTTTCATTGCAAGTGTTTCTTGCAAACACCAAAGAGCTACCTGGACTGTGTGATGTGATGTAATATTTGCTGCTCACGTTGTGACAGCTCTATGGGTGTTTTGAGAAACAGCTCCTCGGCCAATGAAAGCGCAGAATACTCTCAGCGGAGCATCCCTAGTTGTCAATAGCCACTACCACTTTCCATTTATCCCTGACAGCTGCTACTGTAACTTTGCTTTCCGCCTGCTGTACTGGTTAAGTTTCCTTGTGCCCTTTGGCCTTATTACCGGTACTAAAAGCTACTTAGAACACTCTAACGTACAGTACTCAAGCAGCACCTCGTGTGCTGTGTATTGGAGATGGGCTCCTATGTTACAAATCGCCTTTTCTAAACGCAAACCCACACAATATTGATGTGCTGATCGAAAAAATTAAATGCGACCTCAAAAACAGAAGTGACTGACGGGTCACAGGCCAATCTATAGATTCAAAGCATGAAAACACCAGCAGGGAGACGGGATGTTGTGTTAACACCAACATTGCAGTCATAATTTGTGCAATGTTTTTTTTGCTTTAAAAATGTACTACTTATTTGTACATAAATGACTAAAGTTCTTTCTGACAAGGATCATAACTACATGTTATATTTTACCAGTGCGATAGTTTTGAAGAAATTAAACAGAAAGCTATCAGACGTATTTATTAAAAACATGCTCTAATCAGTTTAGGGATATTGATCTGCCCAAATGGAGCACTTTCTTATCTAGAGATTTACTTGAGTTTAAACATGTGGCAGTAAACACAATCATGTATAAAAACATCATGAAGTGCAATTCACTTAAGCCACAGGAAAATCGATGCAAGATTGGAATCTTCCTGGATTCCCCATCAGATGTCAGACCAAGCAACAATCTCTTAAGTAGCAGGTGAACGTGGCCATGACAAACAACTCATTAGTGAAACATATGCAAACAAATAATGAACACCTCCCATCTGGCTCTCAGGGGTTAGAACGGATACGGAGCTATAGAGACTGCATTGCCATAGCAATTTTACAGATAAAGCCTACTCAACATTTTATGACCACGTGAATGTATATTTTACTGTTGCAGCGGGCCGCCGGTGGTGTAGCGAATGAGAGCGAGTGATATTGCTGCACTGTGAAGGTCAATGTTGATCCACGCCATCATAATGTAGTCCTATTGGCGTGTGGAGTATGTAAAACACCAGCTGCTCCTGCAAAATAACAATTCACTGGTAACAGGGAAAGTTAGCTCTTAGAGGTCAATTCACAAATATTATTATTGGAAATCTGCCTTATATGCAAGAATCTCCCTGTTCAAAACATTAGGGGCCTTATTTATGAAAAGTGACGCATCGCTGCGTGAAAACAGCGATGCGTCACTTTTCACTGCGCTCTCCCTGCGACATGACTGATGCGTCATATTTATAATATGATGCATCATGTCGCAAGGAGTTACAGATACGTCAGTATTTCTGACGTATCTGTAAGCGCAAAAGACACGCATTGCTGGGGTGTGTCACAAAAGTGACGCAACTCCAGCAATGCGTCCTTTCACATGGGGAAAGCCCCATGTGAAAGGGCTTGCGTCAGTCTTACGCCTGCTGTGAGGCAGGCACACGATTTTGACGCACCAGCGTCCTAAAAGTGACGCAGTGAAATTTCATAGATTTCACTGCGTCACTATTACGAGGCTTTTTGCGTGCGAACGCCCCCTTTGCATACATTATACCTGACGCAGGTAAAATGTAGCGCAGGGGTTTACAAAGTGATGCATCTGCTTAGATGCGTCACTTTGTAAATAGTGCGCAACACGACGCATGTTTTACGCCGCCGATGCGTCACAAAATGTGACGCATCGGAAGCGCAACACTCACGCACGGCCTCATAAATGAGGCCCAAGGTCTGAGAATGAACCAGTTCAGCAGAAATGGACACTAGAGATGGAACTCTTTTTTTTCTCCGCCAAATAAATATGCTGTGTCATTTTCCTGCATTCTAACATATTTACAGAGTGTGTGCTTTAGATTCCGGCAGCGATTAACACACACTTACTTCACAACTAAACCAACCATGTTTGGAGTAGATTTATAGGTGTTTTCAGTGTGGGCGTTGTTAGGTGTGAGAATACCAATGTGACAAAAGACAACTCGCCACAACAGTGGTTTCATCTTACTGCAGGAACATTTGTTAGAGAGGTTCTCATGCCTACTAATACTGGCACATCCTTGGGAAACAACTAGACTACTTATCTGCCATGGGCCTCATTACCAGTATGGCAGGCCAAGGGCCGCCAGACTTGCAGGGGCGTGGCAGGAGCGGTCCAGCCACCACAGCACCTGCGGTCTGACCGTCATATCTCAACATTGGCGTTCGGACCACCATTGCACTGTCTGAGCCACCAGCAAACTTGCATTCTCTGACGGCGGCACATCGCTCTAGTTCTTAGTAGTATGCTAGTGGTGCCGCTGCAGTTCAGCCATGTATACTAAGAATTTCAGGACCACCAGCGGTGTCAGGGAAGTCTTTACTACATGAAAAACCTGGCGGCCCTGAAAGAAAGGCCCATTTGCACGGGGATGCATGAAGGGGGCACATCATGTGCCCCCCTGTGTGCCCCCCTGTGTGCGCACACCCCAGTTCCTGCACTGTCCATGTCTTGAAGGAACTTCTTTTGGCGTTCTCACTGTGGTACCTATTTTAGGAGGCACCACCATTGGACTGCGAAAAAAAACACCAGACAAGAGGAAACTCGCAATCTGGCGGGCACACAGCTTTGGGGTGCGGGAGAGGGGGCACTAGCTTGAAGGTCAACTCCTGCACCACCAAACTCGTTATCAGGCCCCAAGTGCTCTCCTGGTAGGTAAGGCTGATGAAAATCCAGTGGCAGAAAAAAAACAATGCAAACAAACACCCAGCAGTGTGGCGCAGAAGTGTACATGGAGACTCATTGAGGCAGAGCCAGCATCATTTCTCCACAAGATACCTTTCTCCAGATGCAACAGTTTGAGGCGAAGCGCATGAAGATGGAGTAAGGAAATTTAGAATGAAAAATGGCCTAAGCTAAACAGAAGCAAGGTTCTTCACTAAGGACCAGGTGTTGGTTTTTTTAAAGTGCCAAGAACATAGGCAATAAATCAAAAGCCATAAAAACAAGGTAAACTATGTGTTTATCTCTGGCAAATCCCCCTCCTCTGTAATTAAAGCCACTAACATTTCATCATAATGCTTTCCTGTACTGTCCCAAATAGGTGTCATACGACTAATAGAAAACCATAGGTACACTGAATTCACTGACTGTCAGGCCCGGACTGGAAACTGAAAGCAGCCCTGACAAATGTTGCCAGACCAGCCCCCGTCCGGCGCGTAGCGAGCGGGCACAGCGAGTGAGCCCGACCCTCACTAGGAGGGTTTGGGGGGTTCTCCCCCCAAGAAAATTTTATTTTAGAAAACGACAGACCAAAATGGTGAACTTTACAGCACATTTTTCATTACATATTCACATTGTATCAACTTTCAAAGCACAGAAAATAGTAGACGATGACCTTAGAGAACATCAGGTTACCCATCCAGTCATATGTACCCATCGGCATTCTTTCAGAGAGCACCAAAAATAGACACAAGTAGTAAATCAGAGAGAACAAAGTAAAAGTGAGACCAGTCCCCACATGGTGTGTAGCGAGCAAGCGCAGTGAGCAACCACTACTCGGGGAAGTTTGGGGGGTTGAACTTCTCCCCCCCCCCAAGAAAATTTAGGAGACAGAAAGGCCAAAACAAAGCATTTTTCAACACATTTTTCATTACATATTAGATTGTATTAACTTTTAAAGCATAGTAAATGATTACTTTATAGAGCACCAGGATGCCCAGTCATAAATCTCAGACATTCCTACAGAGAACACTAAAAAATGAAATGTCGAGCATGAAACATGAATTTAAATATAACCAATTTATTCTTCATATAAAATAGCATAAAGACATTTAAAAACACACTGAACTGCAAACAAGTGTGCAAAGGTTCAGAGTAAAAAGTGTACAAGACAATGTGCAAACATTAAATGATTTTTATATTCTGAGTTTTGTAAACAGTGCTTAAATAAAGCATCTTATGCAAAGTGCAACAGTGCACAACATTATGACTGTAGGCATATTGCACCCACGGAGCACTCGCGGCGACGGTTTAGGTGCAAGCGGCGCCCTTTATCCTCTTACAAATCGTAACGAGGAAAACGCCAGTCCCGGAGTGGCTCATGGAGCATTGAATATAAAGCTCCTAGTTTTTTTCAACAGACTAAAGAAGAAACCAGTTTTTGGAGATTCATTTTGTTTCTCCTTCTGCTACCTACGAGGATAGGGTGCGCCTTAGCGTGCGCATACCGTCCCGAAGGTACCCCACGGTCCTGACGAATACCTGTTAATCTGACACATAGGTAGAAACATGTAGACCTTTTAATCCCACACGCCATATAGTTTTTTTTCACCGACAGCTCTCCTAATTGGGCAACAGGTGCCTCCTTCTTTTAACTATATCCGTTACACCCCAGAATAAATTACGTAAGTGGGCAGTACCGGATACTTTTAATCACACTTAGTTCTTCCCTTGCACATATAAAAGAAATAAAACCAGCTCCACTGTAATCAGGTGTCGCAGCACACCTGGATGGCATTCGGCTGTCCGGGTGGGACCCCGATGATGAAGCATGTCACCAACTAGGTTGGTGAGTGAGGGGTCTTCTTAAGGACAAAGGACGTCCTTTTTCTGGATTGTGGCTAACACACAGACTCGCCTCTACTGAGGTTGGGTGTATCCCCCAGGTGTAACTCCCTTATTGTTGTTTACTGATATATCCAAGGGGACAGGGAGTCCCTCTCCTGCCTTCATAGGTGAATACCCTTTCTCTCCTTACTGGTAATCTAATATTGACATTGTAAACAGCTAACATGACCTGCTTGTAGTAGCAAATTCTTAATATGATATTATATACTATAAAACATAACAACGTACTTCTTCTCAAACAAGTGTTATATTCAATTGCACTTTGCATTAATTTGTGTCAAGAGGGTGAGATGTCGGAGGAAGTCCCCAACCAACCACCCATGGGTTTTGATGTAAAGTCCTACCTACTAACAAACGTAGACCTGGATTTAAGACAAAAGCTGACACCTTCTTGAGGTTTTCCAAGAATGCATGTATGCTTTAAAGTACAGCATAAATACAGTTCAGTAAACATTTTAAAGTTTTCCTAAGCATAGGAATTTGTAGCGGATGGCTATTACTTGTTGTTTCAGTGCAAAACCTTTGCTAGACCGTAGACATAATGCTCACAGCCTTTCACTATGGTACAAAGGTGAGTGCGTGGTGCAAAGCAGACTCAAAGAGAGCCAACGGAAGGAGGTCAACTCTGGTTATTGCACTGCATTGTATGATATTTATAAATGGCCCTCAAAATGTTGACGGTAATGTGCAAAAGTCAAATGCTTTTCATGTCCAGAGTGTAACCATCAAAGAAAATATTTTATCACAAGTGCTCAGCTTAGAAATGTGGTAACTTGAGCTCACATTTTAAAGTGTTAACATCCCTTGCATCAATTTGCTTTTGGAGGCAAAAAGATCAATGATTTTCTCATTGCTTATTCGCATTAAAGCATCTTTTTCCACAGACATAAACATAAAGGCTTCCAAACGTGACTGAGAGAGAGAATTAGGCAGCCTATTCAAGATGTCCTTGAGCTTACAAAAAGATCTTTCACAAGCCACCTGAGAGGAGGAAAGAGTCAATGCCAACTAATAGGCATTAAAGAGAGAAGAGTACTATCTCATCATCAAAGTTGAGATAATGGGTGTCTCGGTCTTGCTCATCTTCAACTTCTTGGATGACACTGTACTCTTCTTCAATACTGAGTTTTAGTCTGCTCCACTTAGATGCAAAATCAAGCAACTCATGCTGCAGTTTTTCAACAGATGCTTCCGGATTAAATCTAGTTAACAAGCCACTTAGTCATTGAAGAGCATTTTGTGGAAAGTTCTGGAGGATGTCTCTAAAGTTTCTGGGGTCCAGGCATGCCAAATCTGCAAACAACTGGCCATGAGTTGTGAATCGACTTTGCAGGCTGGTAACTACTTTGTCCATTGCAGCATTATACACTTCTATCCTGTATTTATCAGTAGCTGAACTGGTGGGTTCATCAGTTGCAGTTTTGCCGGGCATCATCTTCTTCCTGCGTACTCGAACCTCTGGGAAGTCAACTTGAATCAAAATTTCGCTCAATTGATGAATGTATTTGTAGCATCCATTATGCTGCTGAAATCCCGACCATGTTGCTGTAGGGAGTCAATGGTTTTAGTCACCATTCGATATGCCTGCAGTACGTCCAGACCTTGTGTTTGCAAGTACAGCAATAAAGGAGTGGTATTATGAAAAATAAACAGATACATCTGTGCAGTTGAAATGGTGTCAAATGTAACTAGTGACTTTAGAAATGAAATGGCTTTGTATCTGATCTCATCATTGAAGTTATCTGATGTGTATATCTCTTTCATAGTTTGAAGAACCTCAATGTACACAGATTTGCTTGAGTCATTATATAGACCAAAGATTTTTTTGAGTGCTACATCTTTTGCCCACCATCTTGTTTCTCCAATTATAGAGATGGACCAAAACCGTGCTTCAATACTTTTGTCTCGACACACATTCATTCGAAGGTATGAATCTCTGAGGAATACGGCACATGAATTTAACAGCCCAAACAGTGATACTGCAGATACTGAGGTTTTAGTGACATCAGTTATAACAAGGTTAAGTACATGCGCGTAGCACCACACATGAATCTGATCAGGTGCTTTTTTACTCAGCCATGCTGTGAACCCATTATACTGTCCTTGCATATTGGAGGCTCCATCTGTTGAGTTACCAACACAATTTGCAATGCTAATGTTCATGGTTTCAAGTGCAGTGCAAACTAGCTCACACAATGCCTTTCCAGTTGTATTTGTGCAATTAACAACAGACACAAGACGTTCGTGGACAACATCGGTCACATATATGACTATAATAGAGCACTGGTCTACAACATTTATGTCCTGTGTTGTATCCAGCTGTATTGAGAACATTTCTGCTTCCCTGATTTTTTCAGCAATACCCTATTTTATTAATGAGGAAATAATATCTATGAGAGAGTTTACAGTTGTTTTTTAAATCAGGGTAACCGAACTGCCACGCCCTTTACCACTCTTTGCAACCTCATAATGTTTTCTACTCTTTTTAATGACATCCTCAAGATGGCTTTTCAATAATGGATCAAATTTTTTGAGATACTGAAGTAGTTTCAAAAACGTTCCATGATCCACTGTTTCATCTTCTAAGGTGTAGCTAGCTTTGGTAGTTGCTCGATAGCTCAGGCCTCTTTTGCCGATCAGTTTTATTGTTTCCACTACTCTTTCTAAAATGGCATGTTTCGCTCGACTTCCTCTTGTTTTGCAGTTGTGTGCTTTTTAAAAAGATGGTCACATATATCTATTTTCCTCAATCGCATCATGAAGGATTCCGAAGTACTGTGATGAAGGATGCTGTCTTCGTGCTCATCGATTCTTTGATACATATGCCTTTCATCAAAACAGCACTCAATGAAAGCACTTCTATCTGTCTGTTTGCTAAAAGCTAGACATACCACACAGAAAAAGGATTCGGCTTTGTGTGAATAAGTCAGCCACTGCCTTGGTTTCCCATTTTGTTGCTGATATAATCTTTTAGCATTCCAACGTAGACCATCAGGTTGACAGGGATGAAACTTAGAAAAGGCATTCAAATTTTCAGATGTTGGTCTCAAAAAGCATTGGTCCTCCGATGAATCAATCAAAGTCACATCAACATATGCTGATTTCTCAACTATGGGGTCTTCTTGACACTTCTCTTTGGAATCTACCCCACTTTCTATTTCAATGTCACCTACTACACACTTGGGAGCTGCCTCCTTTACTGTGGAATCACTACTCATTTCAGTCATTTGGCCTTCAGTAGTTTGTTCAACAGCTTCACTTCTGAAGCTGGTAAACGTGCTGCCGCCTTCAAAAGAAATGAAATCTTTTTTGGGAGTAAACATATCAGTCACTTTTTTGTAGTGGCTTGCTTCTTTCTCTTGCATTTTTTTCTTCTTTTCACGTTCTTTCTCAGCTCCTCCTTTCTTGTGCACTCTCCTCTTTCCAAAAGTTGCATGAGTTAAAGTTACATCATCACATGCGTATTTCTCAACTACATGGTCCTCTTCACACCTCTCTTCAGAATCTACATCACTTTCTAATTCAATGTAATCTTCCATACACTTGGGAGCTGCCTCAGTTACAGTACCTTCACTGCCTATTTCAGTTATTTGGCCTTCTGCACTTTGTTTTGCACCTTCAGTACTGAGGCTGGTGGACGTGCTGCCGTCTTAGAAAGAAATACATTTTTTTGGGGGAGTAAAAATATCAGTCACTTTTTGGTATTGGCTTGCTTCTTTCTCTTGCATTTATTTATTTTTTTCACGTTCTTTCTCACGTTCTTCTTGTGTGATTTTCTCTTCCTAGCACCTTTCATATCCATAGTGAAAATCTAAAAATGATAGACAAGAGGGGTTTCAAGGCGGATGCAAACTGATAACAAATTTGAAACAAGACATCCCACACCTAATGCATGGAGCTTGGTTATATGGTATACAGAAACTGTCGTGTCACGTCGTGTGCATATACCATGCTTTGCACAATTTCATTTTCTAAACAGGGAACCCTACAGATTCAGGCAGCTATAACGTGTTAAAGAATGGGAGTGGTGGTGTCCAAGACAGAGTAAGAGGCTGCTTTCCAGTGCAGTTTAAGAAATAGCATACTATAGTGTGGGTACATGTTTCACGAGTAGACTGCACAATGTTGAGTGATCATAACTCGCCAAGAGAGTGTTTCCCAGGACATACTCAGAGAAACTCTATAGAAGCTAAAATCGCAACAGAAGGAGAAACTACGTCATTGAACAGAGTCAGACTGAGGCATGGTGTGAAACAGAATAAGATGACAAGCGAAGAAGAGAGTCAAGAGACCACTCCCTAGGACATGCTCAGAGATCGCACAGTACAGACAGGGTGAAATCACAACCTACAGACTCCCTGGGTAGGTGTAAAAGAGTGAAATTGCATACAATACTGTAAGGGGCCGTACAGTGATGATTACAACGCCCTTCAAGCCACAAAAAGTGCTATGCGTTTTAAGCTTTTTGTTTTAACACTGTTTCAACGTCATAACTTTACAGCATAAAAACTGCATTCTGATATTCTTTTTTGAATTTTTAATAAATTGTCACTCACGTTGTCACACATTAAGCACTGAGATGTGATGTCACACAGGCCGCCAAGGCCAGAGACTGGAGAAATGTCACTCATAAGAACCTAGGCACTGAGGGCAGAAACTGTGGAAATGTCACACATAAGCATCTGATAACTAGCACCTAGGGCACCTAGGGCACAGAGGCCAGAAACTTTGGAAATATCACACCCATCCAGTGTAACTCTTAATAATGATTACAATTATTCTTCTGAATTTAAGCAGTTTGTGCAAGATCAGTTGTTCCGGGTACACATGTTCCGAATAGTGATGAGGCTCCCTGCCTCCTCTACCCCAACCCCCAGGTGGATCCCCCAAGAGGTCTGAACACTCATGAAAAACAAATGAAGACGTCTGCATAATACATTCATTGACAAATAGGTCTGGCTATGTTTTTAACGTAGGGAGGAGAGAGAGGGGGAAGGAAGGGGGAGAGAGAGAGGGAGACAGAAGAAAAAGAGAAAGGGAGAAGTAGAGGGAGAAAAAGAGCAGGAGAATGAGAGAAGGAGAGGAATGAGAGAAAGATGGGGAGAGGGATGGAAAGAGAGAGAGGGAACGATAGAGAGAGAGGGGGAGATAGAGGGAGAGAGAGGCGAGATAGAGAGAGGAAAGAGAGAGAGAGAGAGGGAGAGGGAGAGAGAAAGGGGGAGAGAGAAATACTGGGATAGAAAAGAGAGAGACGGAGGGATAGAGAGAGAGGGAGAGAGAGAAAAGGATAGAGAGAAAGGGATAGGGAGTGAAAGAGGAAACGAGGGAGATATGGGGATAGAGAGGGAGCGAGGGGGGATAGAGGGAGGGAGAGAGAGTGAGAAAGGGATAGGTATAGAGAGAGTGAGAGGGATAAATAGAGAGCACGTGAGGGAGTGAAAGAGAGGGATTAAGAAATAGAGAGAGATGGAGGGAAGGAGCAAGAGAGGGAGAGAGAGAGAAAGGGAGAGAGGGAGGCGAGAGAAAGAAAGAGTGGGAGGGAGGGAGAAGGAGGGTGAAAGAGGGGGCGCGAGAGAGAAAGAGAGAGATAGAGAGAGAGAGAGAAAAAGAGATCGAGAGAGATAAAGAGAGATAAAGAGATAGAGATCACACTGTTCCCTTTTCTGTCCGCATTTGTCTTTTCTTCTTCCTTTATCTCTACACCCCCAACTGGCTCCGCCTCAGCCACCTATGGGGCAACATGCATGCCAGACAGAGCACGACTGTGCTACCTGTACGTCCCAATTTTGACAGCAGGCAACACTTAAACCAAAAGGTCCATAGTCATAGAGACGTTTTAAGGTTATGGACATGAGATAAATGCACATCCACCGAGTCTGAAATGGAACACTTTACACAGTCTGTGCTTATCCCAAAACCAGCCAAGAATCCAGCCTTCCTGGACCAAACTTGGACGCCTCTGAGTCAGCATTTCAAAACTTGTAAACTGCAGCAGATCCAAAGAGACAACTTTTTTGACATCACGTTTGTCAGCCTCAATTTCCTTTGCTCCTCGAAGTGCAAACAAATGTGTGGTCATACGATTACCTCCAAGGTTTAAACACAACTGGGTTTTTAGTATAAAAATAAGTAGATTTAACTGTTAGGAGTTATAACTAAGGCATATGATTTGGCAATTTCAAAGGACACCATGCTATTTATGGACACCATGTTATTTATCTACATTTTTTTTAATTTACAGTTATAGGTATATTTAAGCAAGCTCTTAATTACATGTGCAATGTAGCTGGATTTTCAAAGAATACAAACTTTTATCTGTATTCCGACGTTTGTTAGAGAAATTCAGAAAAAAGCATATGTTTCTACATAGTTGTAGTGACGACTGTTGAACTGATTCACAAAACTGTCCATCCTCACCAAGTGTTCTTTCGATATCGTATACAAGAGAAGTCTGGGCACTGTATAGTTTGCACATGCCCTGAATTCCCACTCACTGCACCTACATTGTTCATGACCCTCTACTGGCTCTCTCTCTTCTGTTCATGTCCCCACTGCACCTGCCCTTCCTCCATTATTCGTGTTGACCTCCCACCCACCCTCTGTCCACTGCCTATGTTGGCCTAACCTGCTCGCCCGCCAATGTCCATGTTCACCCCACCTGCTCTCCCTTCATTATCCATGCTTCGCCAATCCACCCTCCCTCCGTTGTCTGTGTTGCCCTCCACCCACCACCCCCTTGTTCTCCGTATTGACCCCAACACACCCTCCACTCTGATGGTTGTGTTGCCTATCCATTTTCTGTGTTGCCACTGCACTCAGTTGTCCATGTCTCAACCCCTCACCTGCCCGTTCTCTGTTGCACGTTAGCCATAACCCGCTCTACCTCCATTGTCCATGTTGTGCTTGCTCCTCCTTTGTCTGTTTTGCTCCTCCACCCACAATAACAAAAAAAAGCACTATAACACTGGCGCTGCCGGCCGCATCATATCACCTTTTTTCTCACACCCTGCATTGTCTGTGCTGTCCTCCATGCCTATCCTTCCTCCCTCATGTTGTCTCTCTTCCTGCCATACCTCTCACAAAAATATAAGCACAATGTCGTATTGCTTTATTTTAATTTTACTTTCAGCCATGCTGCCCTGTCGGCAGCCACGCTGCTGTGTGACATGGCTAAACATTGCATTAGGACGTCTTCAGCTGTAAGTCAGATTGGTAGCATGACATGAAGGAGGCTGGCGCGGCGCAAGTTCAGGGGATGGGACAGGTGGGAATAGTGAATACTGATGGCGATGGTTTGGCACAGATGTATTGAGGGGTTGTATTGTGCGAGTGGCGATATCTGAGGGTTACTGTTTTGTTTGTCCGTGTGTTTTGCCTATGTTCATTATCAAGCGCTCAGAGGCAAGCACGTCCTAAACACGTCTAATCCCTAGAAGTCACATTGCCCCAATTCGCTTCTGAAAGTGCTCTCCTAAGTCCTAAGGAATTAACTAGTTAGGTTCTTAAAATAGCACTTTCAGGACCGGATTGGGGCGATGTGACTTCCGGGCACCTGGTTACTGTTTATGGAGTGGAGCCGGAGAACCATACTTCATCAGGCTGGGTAAGACCAGGGTGGCCTGGCGAAGACAATGGGGCATTGCCTGATCCAGAGGATGTGCGCTCAGCTCTGACAGGAATGGGTAGGGTTACGGGTAACTAAGCTAATTGAAGCAAGCAAAGGCTGAACAAGGCTCTAGCAGGAGTAGGCGAGAGGTCTGGGGAGCTAACAGGAGTTCGACCAGCACTGTTTCTCATTGGCAGCACAAACCTTCTGCTGAATCAAATATTGTACCCGAGGTAACGAACATGTGGGCGGAGACAAAGCCCCTTTCATAGGTGTGCTTCTTAAAGCTCTTTTCCAGTTGCTCACATATCGTCAGGTGACTGTTGCAATGTGCAGCCAGACCTAAAAAGTAAAACTTTGAATCTCAGAAGTTCTGAAATACATTTGTTAACTATGGTGATTTTAAAAAAAGAGCACCACAACACTATACAAGTATCTTAACTTTTCCAGACTGATGCATGGAGTTGTCAATGGTTGCAGAATATAAATCAGTAATTGGTAGATTTAATTATATAACTAAGAAGAGCCAAGCAACGGACGTTCCACCATGTTGGACTTGAATCTCAAACTATCAACAGATATAGAATCTGGAGCTAGAAATGCCATGATGACACCGGAGCACATTACGACAAGCTTGTACTTGTAATACAGAAAGTCAGGGCCACGGGAATTATGCGATTCTATGGCTGGTTTTTTTTTCCGCACAATAACGCTTGCTGCATTATGCTTCATAATTTGCCTGATCTTGCCCCATCTTTTAGTGAAACCTACTGCATAATTTGGTTCTCCCCTGCTGCATAATTCCAGTGGCCCAGCATAAAGTAAATCAAAAATAGAACATGATACAAAGACCATAACATGCCACTTCTTATACTTCTAATGACTCCCCAGTCCCGTATCATTTATCACTCCTCTTGGTCACTTACCCCCAGCCACGAGGAACAATCACACTTTCACATTAAACATACTTCAAGCCTTCACTCTAGAGCAGCAGGGTTTGTGATAGGAAGGCATTTTCCCCAGCTTTTGAAGGCCTCACATATGCTTTTTTACGAGCAATAAAGTCTATTTCTGAGGTCAACCAAAGCTGTTAATTTAATAAAAGGGAAGGGATTTCTTCAGTACTTGTACAAATGATTCTCAACTATTCAGTTGACCAGTTGGCACAACTTGCGCCTTCAAGAGCTGGTACCCACCCACAGCAGCTTCTCCCTCTGACAGTTGCCCAGCTGCTGACAGCTGGATACCAGTTCACCCCATTCCACGACATCACAGCACAGCACAGCAAGCAGCAGCCAGTGACAACACACGAGAGTATAACACACCTCTACCTATATACAATGACTACACACCCTATGGTAAGTATAACAGAACATAATTTACATAAAATCTCTTCTTTGTACAGGGCATCCACAGTGACAAAAAAACTCTATCCTATCACAGACACAAAACAAGACACTGCAACCTACCAACACAACTACACACCGTACTCACACTCCCCAAAGCATCTTTCACCCCACAAGAGAGAGGAACAGTAACTGGAGGAAACTAAAGTAACCATATGATGAGGACGCTAAAGCAGGGAAAGTGTCAATCACACCCACTGTAATATCATTGTGCTGTGTGTTATCCCAGCCGCATCACCAGTCTTACAAAGTGACCTCGAAATCACTCGCATGGGGAATGTTTTGTTTACTCCAACTACCACTTGGCAGACAAGACAACCCTCCCCACCAGGACCCTGGCATGCTCACCTTGGGCTGTACGCAGACCTCTGAGTCTCCTACGGTGTGGGGGAGGGCAGAGAAGGCAACCTTCGGGGGACCCATTCAGCGCAATGACCATGAATATTTGTGCGATATGAGGGGATCACGCCACTAATCCCCCCGTCCACCACCACCACCTTCTCTCGAACTCCTCAGTTCCTGCAGGTGCCGAGAAACCTCACTTCCATGACATCAAAGCATTTCTGATGCAACAGCCTCAGGCCCAGGCATGAGCGCAGATCATAATATTCTTAGCTGGAGATGTAAGTATATCATAACCCAATATCGCGCCTGGTGCACAGATGTATGGTACCCAGGATAAAGGGAAATTGTTGTGTTCCCATCTCCCCCTGCAAAGGGGCCATTTTTCATTTTCTGTGGGTATTCATGCGCCCTACTATTGGCGGTATCGCAGGCGTCTAGTAACATGATGTAACATGTATGTAACATACATACAGAGCTGCTGCTGTGCATATACGGTCAGTGGTAACGGTCAGACTGGAAATGGAATCTCCAGAGTCCAGACCACCACCAAGGCACGATGCCGCGGCCGCAACTGTTTAAATTGTGACTTACAAATGACAATCACCATTAATTTCAAGGGCGTAAAAACATTCTCACCTCCTGCTGTTGTTGGTGGCAGCACTGGCAGACACAGGGGGTCTACGTCGGTGGGCGCAGCCTAGCCAATAATTAAATTATGGCCGCTCCGGTCTCTGCTCCTCTCGTCACCGCAGTCACGCACAGTAATTGCCCAATGAACATGCAGAAATTACAACAGCCGCACCCTAGAGAAAAGCGCAGAAGCGGCGGAGGAGGAGGCAGGGCATATTTCTGCGCGCGCTGCGCACAGACACCTTCCTCCTCCTGAAACGTTTGTTTAGGTTGCACCGACCGCATGCACACTTTCAGTATACTACTAACAGGTCAATCAGGCTTGCTGCTGGCACTAGTAGTACTTTAGTATTTAGAGAATCAGGCCTACTTGTAAGTCTGAGACTTAGAGTCTCTCAGACACGAGTCACATGACACCTGGCGACTTCTCTGTGACTGAAGTGAGTGACGCTGTGACGGTCGGACTGAAATCGCCCCCCCTGCCACAAAACCGGCCCCCTGTTTGAAAACCGGCCTCCACCCCCTCCAGCCTACCGGGGGATTGCCCGGTGCCCGAAAGCACCAGTCCAGCCCTGGGCTCAATTGATTCTCTCCAATACCTTCATGTCAAGTATGCGCTATAAAAAAATTGAAAAAGAACCCAAAAACAGACATTGCCCCTACCATCCTGGCCATCTACGAAATCTTACACCAGGACCAAACTCATCAACCAGATGGAGGATTCACAATCATCTACAAAAACACAATTGACTACACCACCTCTAACGATTCACCAATGTCATAGAACACCTCCACTTCAAAATATGAACAGATTACAATGCCACCCTTAAGGGAGCCCTCACTTATCACCACCCTGACCCCCAAGTGGAATTGTGCAACCACATTGGAGACTTCATCGCTCCCCTTTCCTTCAGATCAACCAACTACATCCTCCTCAGGGACCTCAATTTTCACTTGGAACATACCAGACCCTAAATCCATGGTTCTCCTCAATAGCCGCTGCAACTTGGAACTCACCCAGCTCATCCAATGACCAACCCACACAGCAGGCCAAACCCTCAACCATTTATTCTCCTCCAATAACAGTATCACCACCACCCACACAATCCCACTTACAGTCCTACCACCACAACACAGATGGGTATGTCATACAAAAGCACATCGCTACACTTTTACATAAAAAAGGCTCTGCCTGAGCCTGCTCCCCAAGGACTTGACACTGGTCTATTGTGTCACCAGACACCCTGGGACCAGGAGGGGGAGGAAGAGAATGCCTGACACGTCAAGGGGATTGAAATCTCTAGATACTTCTACTTCAGGGTGGGCGCCAGGTATAAATGTTGGCCCTCAGTCCCCTACTCATCTTTTGACTTATGGACCTGTGGACTCTTCCGAAGTGCTGCTGAAATGACTGCCTCTCTGTTTGACTGTTGCACTGCTGTGCTGACCTACTGTCTGCTGCCCTCTTGCCTGGGTGAGAAGGACTGGATCTGCAACTCTGAAACCAGGACAACTGAGTGACTCCAAGGGATATTTGGCTGGCCTCCACATCAGAAGCCTAACAGGCTTCCAATAACCTTGAACCAAGCACCTGGGCTCTGCCATCAATGAGTCATGCCTTCCCAAGGGGAGCCACCCCAGTCCTAGATCCTTGGGAATGGGCCTGAAGGTGCTTCTGCCAGCCCAGCAGTGATCCCCATTGGAACTGACGCCAAGTGGCGTAAAGTAATGCAAAGTTTGGTTGGCCAGCTGGCAGACTCATCAGAATTGACGCAGAGTGATGCAAAGCCCTGCAAAGCCCTGCTGCACAGCAGCCAGCTTCATCAGAACCAACACAAAGCAGCACATAGCCCCACCAAGCTATGCCGCACAGCTCACTGGTAATCACGCAAAGCCCTGAAAAGGCTCACCTTATAGCTTCATCAGAACCGACGCCGGACGGCACAAAGTTTCTCAAAGTAATGTCTCACATACCGCACACCAGAATTTAAGATTCTTTCATCAGCGGCCATACCTTGGTCCCTGTATTCGGCCCGTGCTCCATCGTGGTCAGTCAGAACTTCAGACTTTTCCCTGGTCCGGTGAGACCAGATAACCGGAGTTGGCGCTTTGTGCTATTTGGTGCTATTTTACCTGAAATCTTTAAACGGGCATATCTCTGGTTCTACTGATTAGATTTTTTCCACTTTGCACTTAATTTATTAATAAAAAACAATTTTCTTTTTTTCTAAATTGGTGTGAGATTTTCCTTGTGTTAAATTTTCATTTTATTACTGTCTGAAGTGTTGGATAAATTGCCTCTAAGTTAAGCCTGACTGCTTTATGCCAAGCTACCAGAGTGTTGATCCCAGGTTAATGTAGGGCTTGCTTGTGCCTCAACGTGATAAGGATTGTAGTTGCTCCTTCAGAAGGGTTTCACCCCCCTCAACCAGTAACCCAATATCTTACAATACCAAACTCTTTTTTCATAATGGATCAGGAGGTTGATTTTACAAGGTTGGTTTTACAGTCTTTACCATTAGCTTGCCCAACAACACAGCATCATCAGAATGCAAACAAACAGGAGATCTAACTGCCAGTATGAGAGGGGAATCCACTTTAATTTGTTTCAGGTTGGTTATCAATTCATTAATTACATTACTAAAAAGGATGAGAACAAGGGTTGCCTTGTTTCACTCCTTTCTTTATGTTAAGGTAAGAAGTAAATTCTCCCCACACCAAAGTGGACTGAATCCATATTTCTCAAACGAAGTATGCAAATATTTTTAATGCGACCTTACTGAGCCAGATAAGTATTTAAAGCTTGTCTTCACAGCACCATATCAACATTTTCTTTTAATTTTGTGTTGATTACATCGCAAAAAAATAAGATGAATCAACTGTCGGAGACTATGTGGAATAAATAAAAAACAACAATATTACTACAGTATCACAGTGTCATGACCAGCATGCATGGAGTATGTACAAAGGATCCCCATAGAAAAGAAAACACTTCAGCTCTGTCCAACACACTACTCTCTGTACCATTGTATACTTCGTTCAATATCTCCTCCACCTTCACTCTCTGACTCATCTAAAACCTCATTTCACTACTATGATATCCCTATTTCCCTATTCTAACCCACCACTAGTCCACTATGGGATCCAGAGTAGTGTACTTCAATATCACCTCAGGAGCAGTAAGCTCAATATATATATATACAATTACAAACTAGAACTCCCCCCTGGAGCTCATTTACAATCTTCTGATGATATTTGCAGTGATATATCGCTACCCCCTCCCTCAACGAGTGAAGTAAATAGCTGTTGCTAAGCCCTTCTTTGGCATCACATCAAATCATAATGTAACATTTTGTAACTCATCATCCAGAAGCCATTCTCCTAGGTCATGAAACCACCCCTCAAGGTTTTTTTTTTTCGAAGTGGGGGTCTCTAGTTGGCAGAGGCAGAGCAAGAGCGACCTAACTCGGCCCCAGGCAGGTCGCTCCACACTCCGCAGCTCCACCTGTCTGCGCTAGTGCCCCCAGCCAGATTGTGCCGCTGTATCCAGGGTTCAAGGCCCGCCTTTGGCTCGGCTCGTTTTATGGTTTCTTTTTTGTCTCTTGTACTGTACTGTTTTCTTTTGTACTGTTGTACAGCTCTGTTATAGCCCTCCACATTGTAGCTTTTTCCTTTCTGTTACCCCCACTGTCCCCCCTTCCCTTGCCTTCTGTTCTCCCTCGCCGGTTCCCACCGCTGCGTCCCCTGCGGCCCCGCCCCATCATCCGCCATTGGCCTCCCTGCTCCCGCCACCAAGCTGCACCTCCCTCCCACCTCCCCATTTATGGCGGCCACTGTGCGGCCCCGCCGCTGGTGCGCAGAAGCCGCGCCTAAGGCAAGCCCGTCTGCACCCGTCAACGCCTGGACCGCGCCCTGCCCCAGAACCCCTGGCCCCCGTGGATGCAACAACACCCGACTGAGCTACGATGCCAGCACCCTCCACGCATTCAACACTGGCCGAGAACACACCTGCTATAGGGCCACCCCGAAGCGCACCCAAGGACCCTTCACCTGCCGGAGCTGCAGCTTCACCAGCATCTGGCCAGCCAAACTGCCAACCAAGATACCAAACTACCTCAACTGCATCCTCCTCAAAACCCGCTCCACCCGCAAACACGCCATCGAACTCTGGGACCTTCTCGACTCCACCACCCCGGACGTCGCCTTCCTAACAGAGACCTGGTTGAACCCCGCCCCAGCACCCGACATCGCCATAGCCATCCCAGAAGGCTACAAGATCACCCGCAGAGACCGTTCCAACGGAGTAGGGGGAGGAATCGCCATTGTCCACAGGAACACTCTCAGAGTCTCGACCAACAACGATGACACCCTCAGCACCGCCAAACACATGCACTTCCAGATCCACACCGACCCCAACAACACCCTCAGAGGAACCCTCCTCTACAACCCCCCATACCCCGACCGCAGTTCAGCGACTCTATCGCCGATTTCATCAGCATGCACGCCCTCGCCTCCACAGACTACATCCTCCTAGGAGACCTGAACTTCCACCTCGAGAACAACAACTCCACCACCCTGATCGACAACCTCGCCAACCTCAGACTCAGACAACTCGTGACAACACCCACCCACACCGCCGGCCACACGCTTGACCACATCTTTACCATAAGCCCCCATATCTCCTTCAACCACACCACCGAACCCCACTGGACAGACCACCACGGCATCCACTTCACCTTCAGGAAGCCCACCACGCACAACCGCACTCAACCGAGGCCTCGACGCTGCTGACGCAAAGTCACCGAAGACTAGCTAACCTCCACCCTCACCCAGAACCCGCCCGCCGACTCCAACGATCCTGACAACGCCGCCTGCAACCTCAGACAATGGATCGACTACTGCACCAACACCCTCGCCCCGCTCAAGTCACCCTCCAACTGCCGCACCAGCAAGAAAGCCACCTGGTTCACCGAAGACCTCCAGGCCTCCAAGCGAACATGCCAAAATTTGGAGAAGAACTGGCTCCGCGAACGATCACCGGACAGCTACACATCCCACAAGAACGCCACGCGCAGACACCATCAACTCATCAGAGCCACCAATAGGGCCTCCTTCAAGGACCGCCTAGATAACAACACACACAACAGCAAAGAGCTCTTCAACATCGTGAAGGAACTCTCCAACCCCAGCTCCAACACCAACAACATTCCCCCTTCGCAAGACCTGTGCGACTCACTGGCCACCTTCTTCCATCGCAAGATCGCCGACATCTACGACAGCTTCAGCGCCACGACCACCCCGACAACCACAACCTCCACGACCACCACCGGCACCAACCGCCTGCTATCCTGGACCAGCGTCAACGATGGGGACACCAGCAAAACCATGAATGCCATTCACTCCGGATCACCAGCAGACCCATGCCCTCACCACATATTCAACAAAGCCGGCACAGTCATAGCACCCCATCTCCGGAGAGTAATCAACATCTCCTTCGAGACAGCAACCTTCCAGGAGAACTGGAAGCAAGCCGAGATCAATGCTTTACTGAAGAAACCCAAGACGAACCCCAAGGACCTCAAGAACTTTCGACCCATCTCCCTGCTTCCATTCCCGGCAAAGGTCACAGAGAAAATCGTCAACAAACAACTGACCCACTACCTCGAGGAGAACAACATCTTGGACCCATCCCAGTCCGTTTCCGCAGCAACCACAGCACCGAAACTGCCCTCATCGCCGCCACCGATGATATCAGGACTCTGCTTGACAACCGAGAAACAGCGGCCCTCATCCTGCTAGACCTGTCAGCCGCCTTCGACACGGTCTGCCACAAAAACTACGAACACGCTTACACGACGCCGGAATCCAAGAGAAGGCCCTGGACTGGACCACATCATTCCTCTCCGGCGTACTCCAGGGCTCTTCCCTCAGCCCGACACTGTTCAACATCTACATGGCACCCCTCACCCACGTCGCCCAACAGCACGACCTCAACATCATCTCCTACGCTGACGACACCCAGCTGATCATCTCCCTCACTAAAGAACAGCTGACTGAAGCTGAACTCAGACAAGATGGAGGTCCTCATCATCGGACCCACCCCCTCAGCCTGGGAAGACTCCTGGTGGTCGACAACACCGGGAACAGCACTGAAACCCACCGAACACGCACGCAACCTAGGGGTCATCCTCAACGCCACCCTCTCCATGACTAAACAGGTCAACGCCGTCTCCTCATCCTGCTTCAACACCCTTTGAATGCTCCACAGGATCTTCAAGTGGATCCCTACCGAAACGAGAAAAACCGTCACCCAGGCCCTCGTCACCAGCAGGCTGGACTACGGAAAAGCCCTCTACGCAGGAACGTTGGCCAAGCTCCTAAGATGGCTGCAACGTATCCAGAACACCTCGGCACGCCTGAACCTCGACATCTCCTGCCGCAGCCACATCACCCCCCACCTGAGAGACCTGCACTGGCTCCCCGTCAACAAGAGGGTCACCTTCAAGCTCCTCCTCCATGCGCACAAAGCTCTCCACAACACCGGCCCAGCATACCTCAACAGATGACAGCTTCTATACCGCCACCTCCGCTCCGCAGGCCTAGCCCTCGCCACAGTCCCTCGCTAATGAAGAACGACCGCCGGCGGCAGATCCTTCTCCCACCTCACCGCCAAGACCTGGAACGCACTCCCCACAAAACTACGGCTGACCCAAGACCTACTGGCCTTCAGAAGATTCCTCAAGACCTTCGATCTGTAGCAGCACCCCTCCCCCCCCGATCGCCTTGAGACCCTTACGGGTATGTAGTGTGCTCTATAAGTGTCTTGATTGATTGATTGATTGAGGTCGGTACCTTTGTCCAAATAGGGACTCTTGCTTCTAGTCAGGGTAAGGGTGATACACACTTTTGATAACCCCTGCTCAACCCCTGGGTAGCTTGGCACAAGCAGACAGACTTATCCCAAAGGCAATGTGTAAAGTATTTGTACTCAAAACACACAGTAATACAGAAATGGACACCACACCAGTTTAGAACAATAAAGTATCTTGATATAAACTCCACAAAACCAAAACAACAAAATCAAACATACATGTAATAAGAATATGACTTTAAAAAGGTTTCAAACAACTTGGTCCATAGAAAACCATGAATGCATGATTTCTCTCAAAGTATTTTCAGTTGCGACAAAATTCACAAGGCCAAACAGCCGCTGAGATGGGAAGTGTCGAGAAGCAAGGAGATGCGTCAGTTCCTGAGACCATGGGGAGGTGATGCAAGAGGTCTGAACACTCATGAAAAACAAATGAAGACGTCTGCATAATACATTCATTGACAAATAGGTCTGGCTATGTTTTTAAGGTAGGGAGGAGAGAGAGGGGGGAAGGAAGGGGGAGAGAGAGAGGGAGACAGAAGAAGAAGAGAAAGGGAGAAGTAGAGGGAGAAGAAGAGCAGGAGAATGAGAGAAGGAGAGGAATGAGAGAAAGATGGGGAGAGGGATGGAACGAGAGAGAGGGAGCGATAGAGAGGGAGGGGGAGACAGAGGGAGAGAGAGGAGAGATAGAGAGAGGAAAGAGAGAGAGAGGGGGGTAGAGAGAGAGAGAGAGGGAGAGAGAAAGGGGGAGAGAGAAATACTGGGATAGAAAAGAGAGAGACGGAGGGATAGAGAGAGAGGGAGAGAGAGAAAAGGAAAGAGAGAAAGGGATAGAGAGTGAGAGAGGAAACGAGGGAGATATGGGGATAGAGAGGGAGAGAGGGGGGATAGAGGGAGGGAGAGAGAGTGAGAAAGGGATAGGTATAGAGAGAGTGAGAGGGATAAATAGAGAGCACATGAGGGAGTGAAAGAGAGGGATTGAGAAATAGAGAGAGAGGGAGGGAAGGAGCAAGAGAGGGAGAGAGAGAGAAAGGGAGAGAGGGGGGCGAGAGAAAGAAAGAGTGGGAGGGAGGGAGAAGGAGGGTGAAAGAGGGGGCGCGAGAGAGAAAGAGAGAGATAGAGAGAGAGAGAGAGAGAGAAAGAGATCGAGAGAGATAAAGAGAGATAAAGAGATAGAGATCACACTGTTCCCTTTTCTGTCCGCATTTGTCTTTTCTTCTTCCTTTCATCTCTACACCCCCGACTGGCTCCGTCTCAGCCACCTATGGGGCAACATGCATGCCAGACAGAGCACGACTGTGCTACCTGTACGTCCCAATTTTGACAGCAGGCAACACTTAAACCAAAAGGTCCATAGTCATAGAGACGTGTTAAGGTTATGGACATGAGATAAATGCACATCCACATAGTCTGAAATGGAACACTTTACACAGTCTGTGCTTATCGCAAAACCAGCCAAGAATCCAGCCTTCCGGGACCAAACTTGGACGCCTCTGAGTCAGCATTTCAAAACTTGTAAACTGCAGCAGATCCAAAGAGACAACTTTTTTGACATCACATTTGTCAGCCTCACTTTCCTTTGCTCCTCAAAGTGCAAACAAATGTGTAGTCATACGATTACCTCCAAGGTTTAAACACAAATGGGATTTTAGTCAAAAATAAGTAGATTTCACTGTTAGGAGTTATCACTAAGGCATATGATATGGCAATTTCAATGGACACCATGCTATTTATGGACACCACGTTATTTATATACATTTTTTTTAATTTACAGTTATAGGTATATTTAAGCAAGCTCTTAATTACATGTGCAATGTAGCTGGATTTTCAAAGAATACAAACTTTTATCTGTATTCCGACGTTTGTTAGAGAAATTCAGAAAAAAGCATATGTTTCAACATAGTTGTAATGACGATTGTTGAACTGATTCACAAAACTGTCCATCCTCACCAAGTGTTCTTTCGATATCGTATACAAGAGAAGTCTGGGCACTGTATAGTTTGCACATGCCCTGAATTCCCACTCACTGCACCTACATTGTTCATGACCCCCTACTGGCTCTCTCTCTTCTGTTCATGTCCCCACTGAACCTGCCCTTCCTCGATTATTCGTGTTGACCTCCCACCCACCCTCTGTCCACTGCCTATGTTGGCCTAACCTGCTCGCCCGCCAATGTCCATGTTCACCCCACCTGCTCTCCCTTCATTATCCATGCTGCGCCAATCCACCCTCCCTCCGTTGTCTGTGTTGCCCTCCACCCACCACCCCCTTGTTCTCCGTATTGACCCCAACACACTCTCCACTCTGATGGTTGTGTTGCCTATCCATTTTCTGTGTTGCCACTGCACTCAGTTGTCCATGTCTCAACCCCTCACCTGCCCGTTCTCTGTTGCACGTTAGCCATAAACCGCTCTACCTCCATTGTCCATGTTGTGCTTGCTCCTCCTTTGTCTGTTTTGCTCCTCCACCCACAATAACAAAAAAAAGCACTATAACACTGGCGCTGCTGGCCGCATCATATCACTTTTTTCTCACACCCTGCATTGTCTGTGCTGCCCTCCATGCCTATCCTTCCTCCCTCATGTTGTCTCTCTTCCTGCCCTACCTCTCACAAAAATAAAAGCACAATGTCGTATTGCTTTATTTTAATTTTACTTTCAGCCATGCTGCCCTGTCTGCAGCCACGCTGCTGTGTGACATGGCTAAACATTGCATTAGGCCGTCATCAGCTGTAAGTCAGATTGGTAGCATGACACGAAGGAGGCTGGCGCGGCGCGAGTGCAGGGGATGGGACAGGTGTGAATAGTGAATACTGATGGCGATGGTTTGGCACAGATGTATTGAGGGGTTGTATTTTGCGAGTGGCGATATCTAAGGGTTACTGTTTTGTTTGTCCATGTGTTTTGCCTATGTTCATTATCAAGCGCTCAGAGGCAAGCACGTCCTAAACACGTCTAATCCCTAGAAGTCACATTGCCCCAATTCGCTTCTGAAAGTGCTCTCCTAAGTCCTAAGGACTTAACTAGGGTCCCTAGTTAGGTCCTTAAAAGAGCACTTTCAGGACCGGATTGGGGCGATGTGACTTGCGGGCACCTGGTTACTGTTTATGGAGTGGAGCCGGAGAACCATACTTCATCATCCTGGGTAAGACCGGGTGGCCTGGCGAAGACAATGGGGGCATTGCCTGATCCAGAGGATGTGCGCTCAGCTCAGACAGGAATGGGTAGGGTTACGGGTAACTAAGCTAATTGAAGCAAGCAAGGCTGAACAAGGCTCTAGCAGGAGTCGGCGAGAGGTCTGGGGAGCTAACAGGAGTTCGACCAGCAGTGTTTCTCATTGGCAGCACAAACCTTCTGCTGAATCAAATATTGTACCCGAGGTAACGAACATGTGGGCGGAGACAAAGGCCCTTTCATAGGTGTGCTTCTTAAAGCTCTTTTCCAGTTGCTCACATCTGGTCAGGTGACTGTTGCGATGTGCAGCCAGACCTAAAAAGTAAAACTCTGAATCTCAGAAGTTCTGAAATACATTTGTTAACTATGGTGATTTTAAAGAAAGAGCACCACAACACTATACAAGTATCTTAACTTTTCCAGGCTGATGCATGGAGTTGTCAATGGTTGCAGAATATAAATCAGTAATTGGTAGATTTAATTATATAACTAAGAAGAGCCAAGCAACGGATGTTCCACCATGTTGGACTTGAATCTCAAACTATCAACAGATATGGAATCTGGAGCCAGAAATGCCATGATGACACCGGAACACATTACGACAAGCTTGTATTTGTAATACAGAAAGTCAGGGCCACGGTAATTATGCGATTCTATGGCTGTTTTTTTTCCGCACAATAACGCTTGCTGCATTATGCTTCATAATTTGCCTGATCTTGCCCCATCTTTTAGTGAAACCTACTGCATAATTTGGTTCTCCCCTGCTGCATAATTCCAGTGGCCCCGCATAAAGTAAATCAATATTAGAACATGATACAAAGGCCATAACATGCCACTTCTTATACTTCTAATGACTCCCCAGTCCCGTATCATTTATCACTCCTCTTGGTCACTTGCCACGAGGAACAATCACACTTTCACATTAAACATACTTCAAGCCTTCACTCTAGAGCAGCAGGGTTTGTGATAGGAAGGCATTTTCCCCAGCTTTTTAAGGCCTCACATATGTTTTTTACGAGCAATAAAGTCTATTTCTGAGGTCAACCAAAGCTGTTAATTTAATAAAAGGGAAGGGATTTCTTCAGTACTTGTACAAATGATTCTCAACTATTCAGTTGACCAGTTGGCACAACTTGCGCCTTCAAGAGCTGGTACCCACCCACAGCAGCTTCTCCCTCTGACAGTTGCCTAGCTGCTCACAGCTGGATACCAGTTCACCCCATTCCATGGCATCACAGCACAGCAAGCAGCAGCCAGTGACAACACACGAGAGTATAACACACCTCTACCTATATACAATGACTACACACCCTACGGTAAGTATAACAGAACATAATTTACATAAAATCTCTTCTTTGTACAGGGCATCCACAGTTACAAAAAACTCTATCCTATCACAGACACAAAACAAGACACTGCAACCTACCAACACAACTACTCACCGTATTCACACTCCCCAAAGCATCTTTCACCCCACAAGAGAAAGGAACAGTAACTGGAGGAAACTAAAGTAACCATATGATGAGGACGCTAAAGCAGGAAAAGTGTCAATCACACCCACTGTAATATCATTGTGCTGTGTGTTATCCCAGCCGCATCACCAGTCTTACAAAGTGACCTCGAAATCACTCGCATGGGGAATGTTTTGTTTACTCCAACTACCACTTGGCAGACAAGACAACCCTCCCCACCAGGACACTTGCATGCTCACCTGGGGCTGCACGCAGACCTCTGAGTCGCCTACGGTGTGGGGGAGGGCGGAGAAGGCAACCCTTCGGGGGACCCATTCAGCGCAAGGACCATGAATATTTGTGAGATATGAGGGGGTCACGCCACTAATCCCCCCGTCCACCACCACCACCACCACCTTCTCTCGAACTCCTCAGTTCCTGCAGGTGCCGAGAAACCTCACTTCCATGACATCAAAGCATTTCTGATGCAACAGCCTCAGGCCCAGGCATGAGCGCAGATCATAATATTCTTAGCTGGAGATGTAAGTATATAATGACCAAATATCGCGTCTGGTGCACAGATGTATGGTACCCTGGATAAAGGGAAATTGTTGTTGTCCCATCGCCCCCTGCAAAGGGGCCATTTTTCATTTTCTGTGGGTATTCATGCGCCCTACTATTGGCGGTATAGAAGGCATCTAGTAACATGATGTAACATGTATGTAACATACATACAGATCTGCTGCTGTGCATATACGGTCAGTGGTAACGGTCAGACTGGAAATGGAATCTCCAGAGTCCAGACCATCACCACGGCTTGACGCCGCGGCCGCAACTGTTTAAATTGTGACTGACAAATGACAATCACCATTAATTGCAAGGGCGTAAAAACATTCTCACCTCCTGCTGTTGTTGGTGGCAGCACTGGCAGACACAGGGGGTGTACGTCGGCGGGCGCAGCCTAGCCAGTAATTAAATTATGGCCGCTCCGGTCTCTGCTCCTCTCGTCACCGCAGTAACGCACAGTAATTGCCGTATGCGCATGCAGAAATTACAACAGCCGCACCCTAGAGAGAAGCGCAGAAGCGGCGGAGGAGGAGACAGGGCATAATTCTGCACGCGCTGCGCACAGACACCTTCCTCCTCCTGAAACGTTTGTTTAGGTTGCACCGACCACACGCACACTTTCAGTATCCTACTAACAGGTCAATCAGGCTTGCTGCTGGCACTAGTAGTACTTTAGTATTCAGAGAATCAGGCCTACTTGTAAGTCTGAGACTTAGAGTCTCTCAGACACGAGTCACACGACACCTGGCGACTTCTCTGTGACTTAAGTGAGTGACGCTGTGACGGTCGGACTGAAATCACCCCCCCTGCCACAAAACCGTCCCCCTGTTTGAAAAACGGCCCCCACCCCCTCCAGCCTACCGGGGAATTGCCCGGTGCCCGAAAGCACGAGTCCGGCTCTGGGCTCAACTGATTCTCTCCAATACCTTCATGTCAAGTATGCGCTATAAAAAAATTGGAAAAAAACCCCAAAACAGACATTGCCCCTACCATCCTGGCCATCTACGAAATCTTACACCAGGACCAAACTCATCAACCAGGTGGAGGATTCACAATCATCTACAAAAACACAATTGACTACACCACCTCTAACGATTCACCAATGTCATAGAACACCTCCACTTCAAAATATGAACAGATTACAATGCCACCCTTAAGGGAGCCCTCACTTACCACCAACCTGACCCCCAAGTGGAATTCTGCAACCACATTGCAGACTTCATCGCTCCCCTTTCCTTCAGATCAACCAACTACATCCTCCTCAGGGACCTCAATTTTCACTTGGAACATACCAGACCCTAAACCCATGGTTCTTCTCAATATCCGCTGCAACTTGGAACTCACCCAGCTCATCCAATGACCAACCCACACAGCAGGCCAAACCCTCAACCCTTTATTCTCCTCCAATCACAGTATCACCACCACCCACACAATCCCACTTACAGTTCTACCACCACAACACAGATGGGTATGTCATACAAAAGCACATTGCTACACTTTTACATATGAAAGGCTCTGCCTGAGCCTGTTCCCCAAGGACTTGACACTGGTCTATTGTGTCACCAGACACCCTGGGACCAGGAGGGGGAGGAAGGGAATGCCTGACATGTCAAGGGGTTTGAAATCTCTAGATACTTCCACTTCAGAGTGGGCGCCAGGTATAAATGTTGTCCCTCAGTCCCCTACTCATCTTTTGACTTATGGACCTGTGGAATCTTCCGAAGTGCTGCTGAAATGACTGCCTCTCTGTTTGACTGTTGCCCTGCTGTGCTGACCTACTGTCTGCTGCCCTCTTGCCTGGGTGAGAAGGACTGGATCTGCAACTCTGAACCCAGGACAACTGAGTGACTCCAAGGGATATTTGGCTGGCCTCCACATCAGAAGCCTAACAGGCTTCCAATAACCTTGAACCAAGCACCTGGGCTCTGCCATCAATGAGTCATGCCTTCCCAAGGGGAGCCACCCCAGTCCTAGATCCTTGGGAATGGGCCTGAAGGTGCTTCTGCCAGCCCAGCAGTGATCCCCATTGGAACTGACGCCAAGTGGCGTGAAGTAATGCAAAGTTTGGTTGGCCAGCTGGCAGACTCATCAGAATTGACGCAGAACCAACACAAAGCTGCACAGAGCCCCATCAAGCTATGCCGCACATCTCACTGGTAATCACGCAAAGCCCTGAAAAGGCTCACCTTATAGCTTCATCAGAACCGACGCCGGGCGGCACAAAGTTTCTCAAAGTAATGTCTCACATACCGCACACCAGAATTTAAGATTCTTTCATCAGCGGCCATACCTTGGTCCCTGTATTCGGCCCATGCTCCATCGTGGCCAGTCAGAACTTGAGACTTTTCCCTGGTCCGGCGAGACCAGATAACCGGAGTTGGCGCTTTGTGCTTTTTGGTGCTATTTTACCTGAAATCTTTAAACGGGCATATCTCTGGTCCTACTGATTAGATTTTTTCCACTTTGCTCTTAATTTATTAATAAAAACAATTTTCTTTTTTTCTAAATTGGTGTGGGATTTTCCTTGTGTTAGATTTTCATTTTATTACTGTCCGAAGTGTTGGATAAATTGCCTCTAAGGTAAGCTTGACTGCTTCATGCCAAGCTACCAGAGGGTTGATCACAGGTTAATGTAGGGCTTGCTTGTGCCTCAACGTGATAAGGATTGTAGTTGCTCCTTCAGAAGGGTTTCACCCCCCTCAACCAGTAACCCAATATCTTACAATACCAAACTCTTTTTTCATAATGGATCAGGAGGTTGATTTTACAAGGTTGGTTTTACAGTCTTTACCATTAGCTTGCCCATCAACACAGCATCATCAGAATGCAAACAAACAGGAGATCTAACTGCCAGTATGAGAGGGGAATCCACTTTAATTTGTTTCAGGTTGGTTATCAATTCATTAATTACATTACTAAAAAGGATGAGAACAAGGGTTGCCTTGTTTCACTCCTTTCTTTATGTTAAGGTAAGAAGTACATTCTCCCCACACCAAAGTGGACTGAATCCATATTTCTCAAACGAAGTATGCAAATCTTTTTAATGCGAACTTACTGAGCCAGATAAGTATTTAAAGCTTGTCTTCACAGCACCATATCACCATTTTCTTTTAATTTTGTGTTGATTACATCGCAAACAAATAAGATGAAACAACTGTCAGAGACTATGTGGAATAAATAAAAACCAACAATATTACTACAGTATCACAGTGTCATGAGCAGCATGCATGGAGTATGTACAAAGGATCCCCATAGAAAAAAAACACTTCAGTTCTGTCCAACACACTACTCTCTGTACCATGGTATACTTCATTCAATGTCTCCTCCACCTTCACTCTCTGACTCATCTAAAACCTCATTTCAATACTATGATATCCCTATTTCCCTATTCTAACCCACCACTAGTCCACTATGGGATCCAGAGTAGTGTACTTCAATATCACCTCAGGAGCAGTAAGCTCAATATATATATACAATTACAAACTAGAACTACCCCCTGGAGCTCATTTACAATCTTCGGATGATATTTGCAGTGATATATCGCTACCCACTCCCTCAACGAGTGAAGTAAATAGCTGTTGCTAAGCCCTTCTTTGGCATCACATCAAATCATAATGTAACATTTTGTAACTCATCATCCAGAAGCCATTCTCCTAGGTCATGAAACCACCCCTCAAGGGTAGTTTTAGAAGTGGGGGTCTCTAGTTGGCAGAGGCAGAGCAAGAGCGACCTAACTCTGCCCCCAGGCAGGTGAGCTCCACACTCCGCAGCTCCACCTGTCTGCGCTAGTGCCCTCAGCCAGATTGTGCCGCTGTATCCAGGGTTCAAGGCCCGCCTTTGGCTCTGCTCGTTTTTTGGTTTCTTATTTGTCTCTTGTACTGTACTGTTTTCTTTTGTACTGTTGTACAGCCCTGTGTATAGCCCTCCAGATTGTAGCTTTTTTCTTTCTGTTACCCCCACTGTCCCCCCTTCCCTTGCCTTCTGTTCTCCCTCGCCGGTTCCCGCCGCTGCGTCCCCTGCGGCCCCGCCCCATCATCCGCCATTGGCCTCCCTGCTCCCGCCATAACATAGAAGGGGGTTCCCCAGGGGATGCTCAATGCCAGGCAGGGAGGGGGATTTAGGCAATATCAGAGAAAGAACGAACCCCTGCCACTAATTTAACAGTCCTAGATCAGGATCTTTGATAATTGTACACATAAGGGACCAATGTGCTGACTGGGCACTGCACATTGGTCCCTTAGGTGTACAATTATCAAAGATCCTGATCTAGGACTGTTAAATTAGTGGCAGGTGTTCGTTCTTTCTCTGATACTCCCTGCTCCCGCCACCCAGCTGCACCTCCTTCCCACCTCCCCATTGATGGCGGCCACTGTGCGGCCCCGCCGCTGGTGCGCAGAAGCCGCGCCTAAGGCAAGCCCGTCTGCACCCGTCAACGCCTGGACCACGCCCTGCACCAGAACCCCTGGCCCCCGTGGATGCAACAACACCCGACTGAGCTACGATGCCAGCACCCTCCACGCATTCAACACTGGCCGAGAACACACCTGCTATAGGGCCACCCCGAAGCGCACCCAAGGACCCTTCACCTGCCGGAGCTGCAGCTTCACCAGCATCTGGCCAGCCAAACTGCCAACCAAGATACCAAACTACCTCAACTGCATCCTCCTCAAAACCCGCTCCACCCGCAAACACGGCGTCGAACTCTGGGACCTTCTCGACTCCACCACCCCGGACGTCGCCTTCCTAACAGAGACCTGGTTGAACCCCGCCTCAGCACCCGACATCGCCATAGCCATCCCAGAAGGCTACAACATCACCCGCAGAGACCGTTCCAACGGAGTAGGGGGAGGAATCGCCATTGTCCACAGGAACACTCTCAGAGTCTCGACCAACACCGATGACACCCTCAGCACCGCCGAACACATGCACTTCCAGATCCACACCGACCCCAACAACACCCTCAGAGGAACCCTCGTCTACAACCCCCCGGACCCGGACCGCAGTTCAGCGACTCTATCGACGATTTCATCAGCATGCACGCCCTCGCCTTCACAGACTACATCCTCCTAGAAGACCTGAACTTCCACCTCGAGAACAACAACAACGCCAACTCCACCAACCTGATCGACAACCTCGCCAACCCACCCACACCGCCGGCCACACGCTTGACCACATCTTTACCACAAGCCCCCACGTCTCCTTCAGCCACACCACCGAACCCCACTGGACAGACCACCACGGCATCCACTTCTCCTTCAGGAAGCCCACCACGCACCGCCGCACTCAACCGAGGCCTCGAAGCTGCTGACGCAAAGTCACCGAAGACTAGCTAACCTCCACCCTCACCCAGAACCCGCCCGCCGACTCCACCGATCCTGACAACACCGCCTGCAACCTCAGACAATGGATCGACGACTGCACCAACACCCTCGCCCCTCTCAAGTCACCCTCCAACTGCCGCACCAGCAAGAAAGCCACCTGGTTCACCGAAGACCTCCAGGCCTCCAAACGAACATGCCAAAAATTGGAGAAGAACTGGCTCCGCAAACGATCACCGGACAGCTACACAGCCCACAAGAACGCCACCCGCAGACACCATCAACTCATCAGAGCCGACAATAGGGCCTCCTTCAAGAACCGCCTAGATAACAACACACACAACAGCAAAGAGCTCTTCAACATCGTGAAGGAACTCTCCAACCCCAGCTCCAACACCAACAACATTCCCCCTTCGCAAGACCCGTGCGACTCATGGGCCACCTTCTTCCACCGCAGGATTGCCGACATCTACGACAGCTTCAGCGCCACGACCACCCCGACAACCACAACCCCCACGACCACCACCCGCACCAACCGCCTGCTATCCTGGACCAGCGTCAACGATGGGGACACCAGCAAAATCATGAATGCCATTCACTCTGGATCACCAGCAGACCCATGCCCTCACCACATATTCAACAAAGCCAGCACAGTCATAGCACCCCATCTCCGGAGAGTAATCAACATCTCCTTCGAGACAGCAACCTTCCCGGAGAACTGGAAGCAAGCCGAGATCAACGCTTTACTGAAAAAACCCAAGACGAACCCCAAGTACCTCAAGAACTTTTGACCCATCTCCCTGCTTCCATTCCCGGCGAAGGTCACAGAGAAAATCGTCAACAAACAACTGACCCGCTATCTCGAGGAGAACAACATCTTGGACCCATCCCAGTCCGTTTCCGCAGCAACCACAGCACCGAAACTGCCCTCATCGCCACCACCGATGATATCAGGACTCTGCTTGACAACCGAGAAACAGCGGCCCTTATCCTCCTGGACCTGTCAGCCGCCTTCGACACGGTCTTCCACAAAACTACGAACACGCTTGCACAACGCCGGAATCCAAGAGAAGGCCCTGGACTGGACCACATCATTCCTCTCTGGCGTACCACAGGGCTCTTCCCTCCGCCCGACACTGTTCAACATCTACATGGAACCCCTCACCCACGTCGCCCGACAGCACAACCTCAACATCATCTCCTACGCCGACGACACCCAGCTGATCATCTCCCTCACTAAAGACCCTCACACCGCCAAAACCAACCTCCACGAAGGAATTAAGGACGTCGCTGAATGGATGAAGTACAGCTGACTGAAGCTGAACTCAGACAAGATGGAGGTCCTCAACCTCGGACCCACCCCCTCAGCCTGGGAAGACTCCTGGTGGTCGATAACACCGGGAACAGCACTGAAACCCACCGACCACGCACGCAACCTAGAGTCATCCTCAACGCCACCCTCCCCATGACTAAACAGGTCAATGCCGTCTCCTCATCCTGCTTCGACACCCTCCGAATGCTCCGCAGGATCTTCAAGTGGATCCCTACCGAAACGAGAAAAACCGTCACCCAGGCCCTCGTCACCAGCAGGCTGGACTACGGAAAAGCCCTCTACGCAGGAACGTCGGCCAAGCTCCTAAGATGGCTGCAACGTATCCAGAACACCTCGGCACGCCTGAACCTCGACATCTCCCGCCGCAGCTACATCACCCCCCACCTGAGAGACCTTCACTGGCTCCCCGTCAACAAGAGGGTCACCAAAAGCTCCTCCTCCATGCGCACAAAGCTCTCCACAACACCGGCCCAGTATACCTCAACAGATGACAGGTTCTACACCGCCAGCTCCGCTCCGCAGGCCTAGCCCTCGCCACAGTCCCTCGCATCCGAAGAACGACCGCCGGCGGCAGATCCTTCTCCCACCTCACCGCCAAGACCTGGAACGCACTCCCCACAAAACTACGGCTGACCCAAAACCTACTGGCCTTCAGAAGATTCCTCAAGACCTTCGATCTGTAGCTGCACCCCTCCCCCCCCCCCGATCACCTTGAGACCCTTACGGGTATGTAGTGTACTTTATAAGTGTCTTGATTGATTGATTGATTGAGGTCGGTACCTTTGTCCAAATAGGGACTCTTGCTTCTAGTCAGGGTAAGGGTGATACACACTTTTGATAACCCCTGCTCAACCCCTGGGTAGCTTGGCACAAGCAGACAGACTTATCCCAAAGGCAATGTGTAAAGTATTTGTACTCAAAACACACAGTAATACAGTAATAACACCACAAATGGACACCACACCAGTTTAGAACAATAAAGTATCTTGATAAAAACTCCACAAAACCAAAACAACAAAATCAAACATACATGTAATAAGAATATGACTTAAAAAAGGTTTCAAACAACTTGGTCCATAGAAAACCATGAATGCATGATTTCTCTTAAAGTACTTTCAGTTGCGACAAAATTCACAAGGCCAAACAGCCGCTGAGATGGGAAGTGTCGTGAAGCAAGGAGATGCGTCAGTTCCTGAGACCATGGGGAGGTGATGCAACAGTTCTGCTGCATGTAGAATAAGGGATGCATCTAATCCAGTCGGTAAAACTTCTGCACAGGTAGGATGCCTGGAAGTCCGGGATGCGTTGGTGATTAATGGGGAAACAACCTTTAGATTGTGGTTTTACTCCGCAATACAATCACAATGCAGTCGTTACTATGACCGCGTTGTAACCATGTAGTGCCATTAATACGCAAGTCATTACATCAACTTGCAGTAGATGGCGCTGTAACATAAGGAATGGTATATTTTACTATTCCAACACCTTCCCAACTGTTACCTAGACTGGAGTTGGAATAGTAAATTATACATTTCTAATATTACGGCCCCATCTAGTGCAAGTCAATGTAATGATTTGCATAGTAATGGTATTCCGTGGTTACAACGCGGTCATTGTAACGACCGTGTTGTGATTGTATTGCGGAGTAAAATCTGCGTTGTAAAGGCATATATACGATGAATGCGGTGGCAACAAGCTGCGCTGTTTCAGTTTCTTCAGCTGCAAACCCTCGATGCATTGTTTCTTGCAGCGGCGACAGGCGATGCGTCAGTTTAGGCAGCAGCGTGGTGATGCATTTAGATTCTTCTCGCACAGCGGTGCTGCATCAGGAAAACAGCCACAAGAAGAGTGATGTGTTGATTTTTGCAGTTCTTCAGGTTTCTTCCAGCTCCCAACAGCAGGAACAAACTCCAGAGGCCCAGAACTGGAACATGAATCTCCTGGCAGGTCAGAACTCTTAGCAGCAGAGTTCAAGGGAGCTGGGGGTGAAGTCTTTGTGTCCCTGAGACTTCAGAACGGGAGGCCATCACACAAAGGTCCTTGGAGATCTTCTTCAAGCAGGTTCAAAGCAAAGTTCCAGTCTGTGTCCTCTCCTTGGCAGAAACAGCAACTGCAGACCAACCCCACACAAAATACAGCAAAGGGGCAGTACTCCTCCTCACAGCTCTTTAGTTTTTCTACTTGGCAAATGTTCCTCTTGAGACCAGAAGTGATCTAAGTTCTGGGGTTTTAGGTCTAACATGTGTACCCCAAAATGTATTTGTTCTCTTTGTGCAAGGGTCTCTGAGCCCAGTCCAAACCAGTTCTGTGCCCACTGGTGCAGTATGACTACAGGGGGTAGAGATAGCATTGTGCAAAGAAATCTCCTTCCCGTACTCTAAATTCAGCCAAGGTCTATTCAGCTCAGCTCTGAGTCATCCAGAATAAGTCCAGGCACACCTCAACCTACCCCCGTGGCTGTCTATAGTGATTGCACATCCTCAGCCCCTGTCACATCAAAACCAAACAGTCAATACACAAACAGACAGAGGCAGACAGAATAGTTAAACAAGAAAATGCTTACTTTCTAAAAGTGGCATTTTCAAACACACAATTTAATTTTAAAACCATCTTTACTAAAAGATGTGTCATTAAATTCTGAGTTCAGAAAGCCTAAACTTTATTCCTTTATCTTGTCCCAAGGGGAAGTTATACTTGTAAGAAGCTACAAAGCATTTCCCATTGTATCCTATGGGACAGATAGCCTTTCAATAGGGAAAAACTGAATTGGCAGTATTTCACCATCAGGACGTGTCACATACACCAGTAAATGTCCTACCTCTCACATACACTGCACCCTTCCCAGGTGGTTACCTTGGGTCTACCATAGGGGTGTCTTACATGTAAGAAAAGGGAAGGTTAGGGCCTGGCAAGTGGGTGCACTTGTCAGGTGGACATGGCAGTTAACAAACTGTGCACAGACACTGCAGTGGCAGGTCTGAGATACCTTTTCAGGGCTACTCATGTGAGGGGCACAAGCAGTGCTGCAGGACCACTAGTTGCGTTTGATTTACAGGCCGTGGCACACTTAGCGCACCTTACTAGGGGCTTACTACTAAATCAAAAATACCAATCTGGGAGAACCAATTGTATCCACAATTTACACAGAGAGCACTTGCACTTTGACACCTGTCAGCAGTGGCAAAGTGCCCAAAGCATCTGAGCCAGCAAAAACGAAATCCAGCACATCATCAAAAATACAGGAGGTAGAGGCAAAAAGTCTGTGGAAACCACGCCATTGATGCCAAGTCTATGAGGCGGGCCACCAGATCTTATCCAGTAATTGGTTGAATGTCTCTTTGCAGATAGAAGGCATAGTGCAACTATGTTGGAATATATTATAGATTTGTTTGCTCTTAGGTGCAGGTACAATTCACAGTGTGTTATCATATATTGCACTACTTTTTCCACTTCCCCACGTAAGTGCAACATGAATCTGTTCCAGGGATGGATACATTTTATGTAGGGCCACGGGTGTTAGACATACCTTCCATAAAATTGAGTATTCTGCATAACAAAATCTAGATTTACTTGTTACTGTTTTTTGTTATTGCATAATTGTTCCCACTCTCTATTCAACAGCTGTACCCACACATCTCTCTTTCATTTTGCACTCAACAGGTGCCTACCATTGGACGGTCTACAAAACTTGTCCAGTAGAGATTGGAAACTGCCCTTTTGCTCCCCAGCAAAACCTATAGCCCCTTTAGTGTTCTAGTTTAAGATACCCTTCTGGTAACTCCCTCTCTTCAGGTAAGCCTAGTAGCTCTGATTAGGCCAGCTTACATTAGAAATGTGCCCAGACCGACTCCAAATCAGTTTCTCAATTAACAGAAATAAAGCTTCTTTGTTGAGATCTCCCATAGTTAGGCATCTGCCTCAGGATCAGTCCAGAGCCATTCCCAAGAGGCATCCAAAAGGTCCCAAGAAAGCTACATGTTGTCTCTACTGTGTTGTGTATCAAGCCATTGGACTCAGTATTGATTGGTAAATATTGACATTATAAATCTGACAGTGCAATTACTACACTGTTTAATGTGCTTTTAACTGGTTGTAATTAAATACTCCTGCGAGTTCTTGTTCAAATTAGGAAAGACACTAAATGTTCAGTCTTAGTAAATATGGAGCAGGAGAACAAACAAACGGCCCCTATCTGACATATTGCTAACAAGGAAGTGCCATCATCTTCACTCCAGCCATCTAGTCCTCAAAGAGGTAGGCAGGGTATACCAGAAAGTTGCAGACCCACCCACGTATTCTAATATTGTGCCAATATTCAATGCTCTTCATGTGTGTGTGTGTGTAAAATACATTTTCTTGTAGGGATAAATACCCAGGCAGGCAAAAGAGTACAAGAGCTGGCTGACTATAAAAACAATGTTAAGATACCACAAAATTATATAATAAAAAATGATTTAAGCAATGGACTGGAATGATATCAAAAGGATATACTTTAATATAAATATAAGATAGACATATACATAAAAAGTAAATAAATTACACAATAGACATATTATTTCATAAAATTCATTTGTTTGTTCTCAAAAAGAGAGAAATTCTTTTTCTTTCATAACATATGGCTGTATATCGTGTATCAACGCGTTTCGACAAACTTGGTTGTCTTCGTCAGGACAGAAACGGATGGTCAGCCAGTTTTTCAACAATGATTAAATGCCATAAAGATATATAGTAGTTCTAGGGAGTAAGGCACCTTTCCTTCATAAAATTCAGATTCGGTATGTGATAACTGTTTAGTCAGTGTTCACTGCCTCCATCTTACTACTACCTATCACTACTCTTCGTCGTTCCTTTTATGATATGAAGACAAAGGGAGAGAGATCTCAAGCATTCAGATCCATTTTAGGTCGTCATATAGCGATTAGTGCACAAGGATGTTTAATTTGTAATTTCTTATAAACAAACGTGATCCCCAACAGCTTCTAACGGTAGTCTGAAGCGTGACACCGCAATGGAGGCCGATGTGCGCTTTTATCAGGGCTCGCGTTCCTTAGGTAGCACACGCTTGTTGATTGTTTTGATCAAAATACGGCCTCTTGGTCGTGGTACTGCAGCGCATTGATCTCTCCCACCTTCTCGTCACGGCAAGAAAATACACACATGAAGAGTGTAAAATACATTCGTAGATATTTTAAGGTCTTGGTCTGTCTTCAATACCCAAATTCAGAAGCTTCCATTTGCCATACTACGCTAAAAAACCAAGAAGGAATAAGTGAGATTTGTACCACTTGATTCTTAAATCAGACATCCCTCCTATTTGATCCAGCTGTTGAAGTAAATATTAGACGGCCCTCTCAAGGGCTCATAAATGACTGAAGTGTCATTGACATAAAGAGACATTACATGAGTCATGATCTTGATACCCTTATCACACCTATGCATTCTCAGTTTCAGTTTCAGTTTTCAGTTTCAGTTTCAAAAATGCTTTATTCCGTATGTATAAATACAACCATGTAGCAACAATCAAAATAAATTACAATACATCATTGATTTACTTCGACTCTGATTTACCAAGCGCCATCAATACTGTGTACAGTATACATTTAGCAACACGTGTGCAAATGAGCAATCTTAAAGTGCATGTTAATACAATCGCCTGATGATACATGTGCAAACTAGCAATAAAGTGCAATAGATGCTGGAAGTACTCATTTTCTGGCACGTGTGCAAATTAGCAAAATTAAAGGGCATGTAGGTACATACAACCAATATTCATATACAAGCTAGCAGTAATAAAGTGCATAAAAGTCGAGGTCGGGTATTGAATTCATACAGTGATTGATTTACGTGAAAAAATGCTTTTTAAAGTGGCCACATGAAAACATATATCTGGGCTCTCTAAATTAAACATCAATTGCATCACTTTCTTTGTACTATGAATGTTATACTTTAAAAAGATGGGTTTCAAGTAAAATTTTCGGTAAGAAATATCAAATTTACAAAACAACATGAAATGACAGCCACTCTGCTTAGATGCACCATCACAGGGGCATAAACATAAACCAGGTTTCTTAATTGTTGGGAATGCCACAAGGTGGTGCACAATCCCCAAACGTAGGCGAGATAGTACAAAGCGGTGGGAGCTTTTGCTCACAACAGTGAGGTGTGATTGTAAACCTTCGTTAATATTGTATTCTAAATAAGAATTAAACGTGCTTTGTTTTGTATATTTAATCATCCTAATACTACCTGTATGTTTCAGGAAAGTGACTTTAAGCTCCTTCTTTGACAACCCTGTCCCCAATGTTAATTCTTCAAAAATGTCGCAACCATAAAGTGTCTTATACCAAGATTGGATGTGACATAACCAAGGAATTTTTGAACAGTGGTCGAGCTTTAGACAGTCGTTAATCACATCCTGAGTAAATGTTGTCTCTTCTTTTGACCAGATTGATCGCCATAAAGACAGAGGGCGTAGGGTGATTAAGTCGTTGACATGATTTAAACCGACTTCCCTATGTATTAGCTCGTTTGAGGCCGAAGCCGGGGCACAAAGCAAACGTTTCAGGAAAACATTCTCCTCATGCTGAATTAGGTTAGCACTCTGGGAATGGTATCCCCATATCCCAGCCCCATACAGGGCTGAAGATATGCACCTAGAATTATATATTGACACCATCTCTTGAATTCTACGGCCCCCTAATTTCGCTGCAAATCTAAAAACGCAACCTGTGTTTCTTGCCATTTTAAAACGGACACTGTCTTGTTCATTAGCCCACCTCCCATCTCCTGAGAATGTGATGCCCAGGTAACAAAAATTCCTTACAGATTCTAGTATTTTCCCATGTAGATAAAAGGGCCTGTTTTTTCTTGCCTTCCTACCACACGACATTGTAAAGGTCTTTCCTTTGTTAATTATCAACTTTCTGCTCTCAGTGAAAGTATGGAATTTGTTGATCAGACATTGCAGGCCATTTTGAGTCCGGGAGAGAAGGACCGCGTCGTCCGCGTATAAAAGAATTGGGAATGAGTTACCATTAATTGTAGGGGCATCTGCTTGGGTTCTTCTTAAAATTAGATCTATCTGATTTATAAAAAGCGAAAATAGGAGTGGGGCAAGCACACATCCTTGTCGAATACCTCTGTTAGTTCTAAAAAAGGGTGTGCATTCTCCATCAGATCCGAATCTAACTTTACTGGACAGGTTTTCATACAATCTGGCCAGGAAGTGTATGATTTCAGTCGGGGCTCCCATTTCCAACAAAACTGGCAGAGGAGCGAGTGTTCCACCAGGTCGAATGCTGAACTCAAGTCAGCAAAGCACAAAAATAAATTGCCCTCTTTGGCTTTTGTGTACTTGCTGACTATAAGTTCCAGGTTCACACACTGCTCCATTGTTCCCATCCCCTTTCTGAACCCGTACTGCACTGGGGATAAGATGTTATTTTCCTCTACCCAGGCTTCCAGTCTTTCTAAAAGAACTTGACTGAGGATTTTAATTGACGAGTCCAGAAGTGAGATGGGACGGCAGTTTCGCGCCTCCGACCTAGAGCCTTTCTTGTAAAGAGGCACGATGATAGACTGACCCCATGTTGGTGGAAGTCTGTCTTCTATAGCTGCGTTAAAATATTGTGTTAATATTGGGGCCCATAAGGTCATTTCAGATTTGTAAAAATCCATAGGCACCCCATCAGGCCCCGGGGCTTTTCCGCCTTTACTATTTTTTATTGCTTCAATAACCTCGGTTAGGGTCACAGATAACTGCATTTTTTTCCATTTAAAACTAGACGCTGTGTCTGTAATTAAAATTGACCCATCTAAGTTAGAATCAGAGTTAAAAATCCCAGTAAAATGGGCAATCCAGGCGCTGCAACTGACATGGGAGGTAATTTCAGGAATGTTATCATTCTTTAAAAATGGGCTATTTACAATTTCCCAGAATAATTTGTGGTTTTTTGTTTCCGCAGCCATATCCAGATTTAACCAAGCCTCGTTTTGCAAATCTTTTTTTCTAGCTGCTATAGCAGTCTTATAGTTAAGACGCTCCTCTCTAATTTTATCTAATTCCCTGGGCTTGGTAGCAAGTGCTATTTTAAGTTTATTTAATGACTGGGCACAATGCTTATCGAACCACACCACATGGATTCTCCTCAACTTACGACTCCTTGCTGTAAGTGAGTTATCGATTACTTTGGTTATTTTTAAGCAGTTGGCAAGTAAAATGCCAGGGATCACTTTTGGTTCTAGACAGTAGCCTATTTCCCTGCTGCATTTTAGAAATAAGTCCTCCATAAATTGGGTAGGGTTAATTCTGGTCCACTTAATTCTCGTGCCGTTAGATCTTTCAGCTGTAATCCCTTGGACAGGTCTTCCATATATATGGGTTTTTTGCCCCCAACCTGTTAATTCCAGCGATATGCTGTTATGATCGCTCACTGGTTGCTCTATTACCCAAACATTAGAATAGACAGATCCATTAGATACCAGAATGTGATCGATATTAGAATGGGCGTCTCTCCCTTTAAATGATGGACACACTTCATTATCTTTATTCTTTGTGCAGTCTAATAGTTCAAGGTCTAATTTGGCTACCAAATTATTCAGCGCACTCCCATAATTAGTGTGCGGGAAATGGTTAAAAACAGTACTACCTCCATTGAAATACTCCTCACGGTGGCCACAAATCCCCTTCTGTGCATGACTACATACTTGAATGTTAAAATCACCCACCCAGATTATTACTGGGGGATCACGTGATAGCACAAGTACTCCCTCTATTGCCCGCTCTATGTCCAGTACAATCGTGCCCCGGATGGGTCCAGCAATGTTATTGTAAAAATTTACTATGACTAAATCCCTACCTTTACCATGCACTAGACGCAAGATTGATGCATACGGAGCCACCTCCACATAACCACCAGGGCTAAACTCTGTTAGGGTAGTGGATACCAGGGTCAATAGACCGCCTTTTGCTCTTCCTGCTCTTCCTACTAAGGGAGCTATTGCATCCACACTGTATGATGTATACCCTTCAACTTGTATTTGGGCAATGTGCAATGTCTCCTGGAGACAAATTATATCGTGGCCTTGCTTAATAAAGTTATCCCAGAACGGTGTAGTTATTTTGGCAGTAATTCCCGCTATGTTCCAGCTAATAACCTTTAAGCATTCAGCAGAGTTATCAGCTAATAAATCATAGTGTGTGGTCACTTTGTAGTGTGTTTATCTAGGTACCTGAATCGATATTCCTATTCTTTGCCCTTGTCCGGTTATAAATCAATAATATCCCTACAACGGCATAGAAACCCTTTTCATAATCCAGTCATAGCGCATGCTGTCACATTAAGCAAGCCTATTCCTCCAGCCCCCTAGAAAGCACACCGAGTTCTTAAACAAATCCAAGCCTCCAGCAACCTGGGAAATCCCCGCTGCTTTGTTTTGATTTCGTCCGAGAACTCCTGTAAAGCACTGTAAGAACGACCAGTTCTTAGTGACATCTTTATTGACGTCTTATGTCCAGCCTTACGTCAAACCCGGCACCTTTCAGGTATAAATATACCAACGTTGCCTTAAGCAAACACACGGTGGTAATCCTGGAGCAGAGCAGCTATCTACTTCCGAAGAGCCCAGCTGATGCGAGAGCCCATGGACGCTGCCCCTCCCCTCTGACGCGCTGAGAAAGACGCTGTCTTTTCTCCTGCCGAGAAATCCAGCCTCTGGCGTTTCCAGCCTACCCTTGCGGGTGACTGGGATACCGAGTCCTGAGAGAGAGATATCAGCCCTCCTGCCTTCTAATACCCAGGGTACAGAACTGACTAATCCCTTACAGAGAATTCTTGAGTCAGATTCTTGGCAAAACAAACTTAACTTAAACTGCTACATACTTACTCCTTCCCACGTATTAGGCTTAGGTCAGCTACACCGGGGTAGGCGTAGTTAGAAGCACCAGTTGAGTACGATTAGTCAATGTATATATGTATGTATCTATTTTATCCATTTTAAAGTATCATATGGCTAAGAAACCATATCAATGCTTTTACAGTATTATTTTATAATCCTGCTTTTACTGTATGCACTTTACTTAACTATAAGTATTGCAATTGTAGCAATTCATTTCTCTTGTATGAGGAAAGAGACTGCTCAATAAATAACACCTTTTATTGAAAACGCCCGTCTCTCTTTTTCTCTGCAATCTGGTGAAACTAAGTATGCACCTTTGACTGAGTGAAATAGCTGTCTTTTGTTTTCACACGACTCTAGAGATATACTCTTATATAGGGAGAGCAAAGTTGTCATGTTTTATGGTTGTCAGAAACTAAATCCCTTCTTGTCTATCCAGGGAGGTTAAACCCCTCCTCGCTTATTCGAGAAATTTTCTAGTGAACTCTGAGCTAGCTGGCAAACACTTAAGTCTAATATAGTCAGTAGAGACCTAGTTGACCTCAGTCCTACGTCTACACTACTGAAGATATTATTCCAATGCGCAGAGCCTATTGGGACTATAGGAACTACACTACAACTTCAGGTCTCACAAAACTCACATTAATAGTTATATCCATACAAGGAGTAACATCAGACTGGGCTATTTCGTAAATTTTATATTGGTCACTACTTACTAAGCTCACAGCAGTATCCCCTTCTGCCCTATTTGTACACAGCAGCCCTTGATCAATTACGGCCATTCCCCCAGATGCGGTTGCTTCAGGTTGTGATACTATGGTTTGTTCCCTCAGTCAGTCATTCTCTTCTAATGAACCAAACACCTGGAATCTGTTGTAGGTCGGAATTGTAATATTATCCCATAGATTATACAAAGGTGCTGGTTCATAGGCTACATTGAAGAGGTTAGGATGGGCAGCTCTAGGGCAGTCAACAGTCCGTGTTATGGCTTGTTTCCCTGTCTGACTCCGATAGAAGTAGTCTAGGGGGAGCAAGGTTGTATTATATTCATGTTTGGAGGGTATGGGTGCATTTAAGATGGAATCTCTGGCCCATTCAGGAATCCTAAAATTTATGACTATGCATCCCCATTTATCTCCTTTTTGCTGGGTCCCAACCAACCTACTCTCTGTGTAGAGATAATTTGGTTTGCCCCACGCATTGGGAACCCACAATTTTGAGCAAGCCAATACAGGGTTTTGTTCTTAAGGGTTTGCTGGTTTTCGAATTGGGTGGGCTTGAGCTTTGGTACGTTAGCGAGAATAGCTACGTACGGACTACATTCTGGTGGGAGGTTAATCATTGCCGGGATTATGTTATTAATATGCCGCCCTGGCGCTGTCCTATCCGTGTTGTTAAGTGTGCAACCCCCTTTCTCCCTTTGCCCCACATCAGGTTTCTGTCCCGTTATATTAATGGAAGTGTTGGTAGGTAATTTCTTCGGGGCAGTAGCTACTACAACAGGAGGCGGAGGGCTAGGTGCTCTTATTTCGCTGTTAGTCTGGTTATTACCGGGTTTACCCTTTAGCACATTTCTTGTGGGCGGCTTGGTTTGTGTGTTAAGATGTTCTAACAAATCTAAGTTAGCTATACACAGCTTCTCAAGAATCTCCACTTTGTCCGTTAGGACCTTCAGTCTTTCAGCCATTGGTGTAATGTGGGATTTTACCATTAGTTCTAATTGATGTATGAGACCTTCCATATTAATGGGTGGTGAATTTTGCTGGGCAATAGCATAATTTTCGCTCAACATTAGATTGCTGCTCTGCTGCGGTGTCTCTCCCACCCTCCCTTGTTTCAATGTGGTTTGGATTAGTCTCTTCTATTTACTCCTGTATCTCTTCCCTTGTCTATTTGTGACTACCAGTCCTACTGTGGGCAGATTTATGTTTGAACCGACCGTTTCCATAATCACTCATGCAACTTATTAGACTGGTGTTAGCTGGCTCAACTATTGAGTTAGTATCATTGGTACCACAGCCACCTGACTCCACTCTAACACTGGACACCTCAGTTGCTGTAGATGGATAAAGAATCTCACTAGCTTTTAAATTAGGAGTTAGTGACAGCCTACTCTCCATGGAAGCAAACACAGTAGATGGTGACTGTTGTGGTACCTCATCTAGATTCTGCTCATTCCCTGGCAAATCTGCATAAGAATCTAATAGAATGGAATCCTGTGATATGGCTGTTATAATAGAAGTATTTACAGGTAAATTGACTCCTTGTGTGGACGGGGTTATCAGGCACATGCTCGGTGGTATTGAGAGGCATCTTTCGGTGTTTTTTATAGCAGTAACTACAACCCCGATTGATTGTTGCAACATTTTGTCAATGGCAGTTAGAGTTGGAAGCGGGTTTTGGGCCAGCGTTAATTTCCTAGTAGTCGCCCATGTGGACATTGAAGTCTTTTTAACCATGGTTCTACTTGATGCCACAATCAGTTCTGTAGTGAAATTGTTCAAACTCCTACAACAGTGGTTACCTTAAACTATGCTGTAGAGCCAAGGGACGCGGCCCAGCCCAGTCTCTTCCGGCCTCTTCCGGCCTAAGAGGGCCCGGGCTTCGCCCGGCACGTCCCGCGCGCGTCCTCGCGGGACGAGGAAGCAGGCAGAGTTTTATGCGCCTCCTGGCGCTGGAGAGTGAGGGGGGCGGTGTCCTGGCGTCAAGGCTGCTGGGAGTTGTAGTTCCGACCCGACCGGCGGAGCCAAGCCCGGCCAGTCAGGGCGTGCAGGGCAGCCCAGCGGAGCAAGCCCTACCAGTCAGGGCGTGCAGGGAGGCACGGCGGAGCTAAGCCCGGCCACACGGGAACAGGGAACCGTGGAGACGCCTCAGCGGAGCAAGGTAGACTCGGCCGGCGTGCAGACCCCATTCAAAACTGCCTCTACATTCTCAACATGTTAGCAAAAGATTCTACAGCTAGTGCAAAAGGAGTGGCAATAACAGGTACCCTTGTTATGTGCCAGCATTCTGACACTATTTATTTTGTTTTTGACCTTTGCTTCACTTTCGAGTATAAGAGCTTTATGCGTTTCAAAAACAAAGGGTTGGAGACACAAGAATCAAGTACACTGTTAGACCTGTCAGCCTTTGGGTGGTCTTCTCTCCCAACTTTTTTAATTTATTCTGACCTTATTTATGCTGGTATTAAGACTCCTCTAAACATAATTATAATGGCTTATACCTAATTGGCATATTTAATTTACTTATACGTCCTTAATAAAGTCCAGTACATGTGCCCAGGGTCTGTAAAATAAATTCTAGTAGAGGGCCTGCAGCACTGCTTGTGTCACCCACTTAAGTAGCTTTTCAAATTTGTCTCAGGCCATCCATTGCAGAAACTCTGTGAGGAGTTTAAACTGCCATTTCAATCTGCCAAAATAAACCTTTATGCCAGTCACAAACCCTCTTTTTTAATACCTATATGTCACCCCTCGGTTTGGCCCTGGAGAGAACGAAGGGCAGGGTGCAATGTATTTAAGAAGCAAGACATTTACTTGTATGTTTTACATATCCTGTCAGTGAAAAACTCTCACATTTATTTTTCACTACTGCAAGGCCTATATCTCCCATAGACGGTGGCGTAGCCTGGATGTATATCAGTACAACGCGATCTAAAAGATCGCGGTACTTGACAACGCGGGCATTACAACGCAAGTCGTTACAACGACTTGCGTTGGAGGGCGCAGATTTTGGAATCTTATAATTTTATATTCCAACACCAGTCCATGTAACAGTAGGGAAGGTGTTGGAATATAAAATTACAACATTCCTTGCCCAACAGCACCATCCAGCGCCAGTCGTAGTAACGACTTGCATTGTAATGGCAGCGTAATAAAGGCACTGCGGTGTAAACACCGCGTTCTAAACGATGTTTCCCGCATAGCCTTAGCCCCCTCAGGCTGTGCGTTGCAGGGGGCCCCAAGCTCCAGATGGCCCACTGTGGTACTGTGCATGGGTGGCAGGCCCATGGCCTGAGAGTCCATGACTGGGTCCGGAGCATGGGAGGCCCTCCTGGTACTTTGCAGGGGCCCCCTCAAGTTTCATTATGCCACTGCCCTTAGGATAACATTGGGAGTACCTTGCTACATTTTATAAGTGTAATTTCCAAATGGAAAGATATAACTGGTTTAAGTTTGGTGTCTCTGGAATCCCAATGTAGAAACCAAACTCATGGTGAAGTGAGAGTTTAAATAAAAATTCTGAAAATGCCACTTTTAAAAAGTTGACATTTTCTTACCTTAGCCAATTGGTGCCTTCAGCCTGTCTCTGATCACATGACAGGGTGTAGTTGGCAGTTGGGTTTTGTGTATTCCTCCTGGACAGCCACACACAATGGGAGCCTGGGTGTTACTGAGTGGGCTATCACTGGAAGGATGAGAGGGAGGAGGTGGACCCAGTGTCACTTACTCCTAATTAGCCAGTGTCATGTCCCCAAATAAAGGGCTGCATACTCCTGCAGTTAGTCTGAAACCATTGCAGGGAAGGCACAGCATCTGTGCATTTCAAAGACCATAGAAGCGTCTCCCCACTTCAAAGGCATAACTGTGTATAAAGGCAGGACCTCAGACACCACAGATTCAGTACACTTCTAGACCTGTGCATACTCTGCCAGGAAAAAGGACTGTTGTGCTGCTGAAGGACTGACACTCTGCTGGACTGCACTCTCCTGGACTCTTGCTTGGCTGTGCTGCTCTGCTTCCTGCTGCCCTCTTGCCTGGGTGAGGAGGACTGGGCCTGCATCTCTTGAAGGCAGAGGGACTCCAAGGGCTAGTCGGATGGCCTCCTAATCTGAAGTCTCAGGGACGTAACAGACTTCCAAACACCTTGCACCTGCACCTGGACTTTGAAATCTGTGAGTCTACCCTGCCAAGTGGTACCTCCCCAGTCCTGGAGCCATGGAAGTAGGTAAGTGGGCCTAAGGAGCTTACCAGCGGAACCGATGCATCTTCTCTGCTGAGTGATACATCCCTCAGCAGAACCAATGCATCTCCTTGGTTGAATGGTGAATCCCAGATTAGAACCAACACCTTACCATTGCTGCCTGGATTGGACCCCTCACAAAGACCTGTATTGACCACCACAGGCCTCGTTTCGGACTTGTTCTCTCTATAACTCTATATACTCTATACATCAACTCTATTTTTCTAAATCTGTTGTGGGCTCCTTTTGTGGTGTGTTTTCAATGTTTTACCGTTTGAAGTGTTGGACAAATACTTTGTACTTTACACATTGCTTCTAAGTTAAACCTGACTGCTCTGTGCCCAGCTACCAAGGGGGGCAGAACAGGTGAATTTTGGGTGTGCTTGTGACTTACCCTGACAAGGATTGTGGTTGCTGCTTGACCAGGGCTTACATCCCAGTAAACCAACAACCCAATTTCTTACATACACCAAATAAGAAAGTCTACCTTATCATATCCACTTGCCTTCTCTGTGTCAAGGGAGGCTTCAGCATAGTTCTCCTCATCAGTCTCATGACTGTGTTTAACTTGGGCGACACTGTACTAGTTAAGCTACGTACCTCAGTATGGCATAAAGTTAGATCGGAATGAACGAATGTCACAACAATCCTCATCAACCTCAATGGCTCTACTTAAGGTTAGCATTAGTGCTAATCATAGATTGGTTTCTATATGAATTACTGTCTGTGAGGATCCTGCCAGGCATACCTGGTGTTCACTGATAAAGCTCAGCAAGCAGCCCATATAGGTTAGGTATATGCACACAATGCATGGTGTTTAGAAAACCCTTTAACATCTCTCTAGTCAACTGTCTCTCAAGTTTATCTCTTGTCTCCATCAAGAGATTTGATAGCCCAATCATGTAGAAATAACACTTTATTCCCTGTGTATCTGCAATAATTAGCTATGAATGTTAGCCATGGATGTAGCAAGCAAGCACATTGATAATTTCGATCTGGTAGTTTGTTCTCTCCCCGATTAATCCAAAAAACTCAAATTAGCTTGCCATTTGGACTCATTACAGAGCACCTAGGCTATCATCCTCCCTAACAAGTTGCTTTCCCTATACAATGGGGGCCAATAGGATCTCGGGCGGATTGCAACTGCCCACATGGCGGTGGCGATCCACCAGAAATCCGTCCCTGCCCGCCACCCATTTCTCCGTCCCCCGCTTTTCCACCCCGTCGGCATGTCGACTGGGCGGACAAGAGTTTAATATGGTGGCAGTGTCTACTAGACACCGTCATCCATATTATGATGGGTGTGGACACATGTCTTTCTGTGGTGGCGTTGCCGCCACAGAAAGGCATGCGGGAATCTCTTTAGGGGGCACGTTGCGGGCCCCCAGGAACTCTGGGGGGTGCACATAGGGGGTACTTATGGTACCCCCATGCATTTCAATATACAAGGTGGAAGGCACTGCGCGGTGCCTGTCACATTGTGCATTGAAATGCATGACGTGCATTTTCAGCACTGCCCGCCGCAATATTAAATATGCGGGATGCGCCTGCCACTGTGGCGGGTGCATCCTAATGGCCCATATGGGACCCTACCCTTATGGTGGGTGGTCCCTTTTTATGTCGGGATGGTGGGCGGGCAAAGTCCACCCGCCGTCCTAAAGTGCCCCAAAGTGTTTCTGAACAAGAATAACAAATGTTTTCATGCGCATTATATAACTGGCCTAGTACTTGTTTTTCTTCTGTGATCAACTGGTCCACTGGCTCCATTTGGACAATATTTTTGAACTGTCATCCAACATTCTTAAACGTGCACATTCACACCACACACATGCACAACTCTCTTACCATCACTTTCATCAAGTCCAATTTAATTGCTCTCTGCCTTGCACTTAGGAATGCACAAAATACTCTATTTCACATCCATCCTAAGGGTTCTTTTTGAATTTTTTTTATTTTGAAATTTGTTTTTTTATTGACAGCACGAAAATGGAAGGGACAAGAAGAGCCAAAATGAAACAAACAACAATCTCAATGAAGATACAATTTAACAGCAGCAATGTAGCAGAATGGGAAAAAAAAGAAAAGAAAAATTTGGCAGTTACTACGTAGACAAAGAAAAAAAAACATACAATGTTAACATTTTACTTTTTACATTTCAGGTGAATTTAAGATAATTTTAAATAAAATTACCCCAGATTTTCTCAAATTTACGTAGAGACCGGACGCCTCTGAGCCTAGCCAAGGGTGCCTCCATGCCATGAATTTCATTAACCAGAGACCACCATTACATAATATATGGCGGCTGTGTGGAAATCCAGATACGAGCAATGGTTAATTTAGCACAAGAAAATAAGATGGTGATTAGAGCCTGTTGAGGAAGGGTAACATTATGTATATCTAAAAGTACAGTTAAAGCTGAGAGAGAAGGGGGGCTCGCCAGTTTCATTTTCATGACCTTATCCAAGGCAGACCAAAACTCCTTTAACATCGAACAAGAAAATAACATATGTTGTAAATTAGCACCTACAAGGTCACATTTAGGACATTTGGTACGATCACTAAATGAAGCATTTGCTGACCGCTTGAAAATCACTTCAGGAGTATAGTATAACATACACGTGGATTTGAATTGTTGCAATCTTAAGCTCGATGATTGCACCAAATTATTAATATTCGAAAAGGAATGAGCAATCTGGTCCGAGTTTACTGTCAATCTCAACTTAGAGCTCCATTTCTCGGCTAATTTAGAACAGTCGCTTGTCTTGTAGGATATAAGACCTCTATACCTTTACTGATTAAAGATTTTATTTTAGATGAATAAAAACAGTTTCAAATATCGGAATCTGAGATTTCAAACATTTTCATCTTACGGATCAGAAAATCATGGATTTAGATGTACTTGAACCTCATTTCCTCGGTCGAATTGTATAGGTTTTTAAGTGCGACAAAACCTAAAAAACAATTAGGGCCATAAAGGTCCCCCAATGTGACAATTCCATAAGCAGACCATATATTTGCCCGTCCGTCGTTGAAAATCCCGGGAAGACCCCGATTTCCCCAGAGCTGTAATCTAGAAGGAAAAAAAGACGTTTTACAAAAAGACAGAATATTAAACCAAATCTTGACTGTGTCTCTGGCGGTTTTGAATTTAACCCTCTTGTAATAGTTTGGGTCATTCAGTCTTAATAAAAACATTCTGCAGTCTGAGTTGAGCATAATAGTATGAAAAAGAAGTTGCGTATCTCAATTAAGCAAGGAACGGAGACGACCAATAAAGGTAGCCCAGAAGTATAATTTAAAATCTGGAAAATTAAGTCCACCCGTATATAGAGAACCCTTAAGTAATGACAAGGATATGCGCACCTTCCTGTATCCCCAAATGAAACTACTGAAGATTCCATCAAGTTTAAAAAAAAAAAGAATTGTTAAGTGCCAATGGTATAGACCGAAATAGATAGAGGAATTTCGGAAGAATTTTCATTTTAATAAGATTGATTCTACTAATGATGTTTAAAGGGAGTTTATGTAAAACAAATGAGTGTCCCTAAAGGTCAGGATAAATCCTGTTTCTGCCTGAGTTATTCACAACAACAGTTTCCACTTTACTCCTACATTTGAGGCCTAACCTGCAACGGTCAGTGCTATTAAAATATTGATCCCATCAAAAGATGACTTACTCTTATGCAAACAGGGTAACAACAAGATTTAGACAAATATGAACATATTAAAATTGTCCAACAAAAGACTTTCTGTAATAAATGTATACTTCATTCGGCCAATGCCGCACAGCATAAAATGTAAAAAACAATATAAAAAAACAATATAAAAACAATGTAGCAGCATCACAATATTGCACAAGCGCACTGCTACTACACAGTGTGACAACAAAATGGTTCTGTGGCACTCAAGAGTAAGACCCGTGCCCCAGATGTACACAGAAGGTTGCAACAATCAGTAGGTTGTGTAGAGGTAAGAACCGCTCCCCCCGCCTCCCCCTCCCCTTAATTTGATCTCCACATGAACTGAAAAGATGAAATAGGATAACAACAACCAGACTTACTAATGTAATCTAAAAACGCTTGAATCAAATGTATGTAATCAAGACTTGGCGACAATGTGTACAAAAAAGAGAAGCATGTAAAGTTCCTGTAAGATGCAGCATACAATTGTTGAAATCGTAATGTTATAATAATCTCCTGTATTTGGTAGTAATTATGCGTCTCTTTGTAGAGAATACAGTCCTGAAGAAGGTGGTCATCAGAGACACCGAAACGCGTCGACACTTTATATTTGTTCTCTGGAGCAATTTTTTAACCTTTTTTAATATATTCATAAAATGTCTTGCTGATAAAATTGTGCAATATTGTGATGCTGCTACATTGTTTTTATATTTTTTTTATATTGTTTTTTACATTTTATGCTGTGCGGCATTGGCCGAATAAAGTATACATTTATTACAGAAAGTCTTTTGTTGGACAATTTTAATATGTTCATATTTGTCTAAATCTTGTTGTTACCCTGTTTGCATAAGAGTAAGTCATCTTTTGGTGGGATCAATATTTTAATAGCACTGACCGTTGCAGGTTAGGCCTCAAATGTAGGAGTAAAGTGGAAACTGTTGTTGTGAATAACTCAGGCAGAAACAGGATTTATTCTGACCTTTATGGGCACTCATTTGTTTTACAGCTATCTCCCCTAGTCCCTTATGTGCTGACCCAGGGGGCCTCCTACTGTTTACACATAAAGGGAGTTTATGCCATTTTTTTAATAACGAGACTATTGATTTTAATAGCGCATCATAATTCATTATGATTATATCACTAATTTTAGATGAGATTTTAACCCCTAAGTAGTTAGCAACCCTGCATATTCCAGAGACAGTGGCCGGTAGTTTGTGATTAACCACTATTTGTGTTTTATTTACATTTAACTTGTAACCTGAAACTGCTCCGAATCTATTAGCCTCAGTCATTATACCCTCTAGCGCCTCTAGAACATTAGTAGAATATATCGCAATATCGTCCGCATATGCGGAAATTTTCAGACAGTGTGAACCAGACCGAATGGGGCTATTCGGGGCTGCGATTGAAGAGCAGAAAGAAATGGTTCCATTGACAGGGCAAACAGCAGGGGTGACTACGGGCATCCCTGCCGAGTGCCCCGATAAATAGCAAAAATAGATGACGACAGACCGGCGTAGCTGATGCTAGCTGTAGGCCTATCATAGAGGGCCCATATCCAACTAACAATTTGGCCTCTGAATCCTATAAAGGACATCACAGACCAGAGATAGTCCCACCCCACTCGGTCAAAGGCTTTCTCAGCATCTAATAAGATCATACCGAGTGGGGTGGACTCTATCTCCGCTATGTCAAAGACAGTAATAGCTGTGTTAATGTGGGTCGTTGTATCCCTGCCCAATACAAATCCATGTTGTTGCGCATTTACAATCTTAGGAATAAACGGAGCCAATTGGCTTGCTAAAATATTAGCAAATACCTTAGCATCAGTATTAATCAATGCGATGGGTCTGTAAGACCCGCACTCATCTGCCAGTTTGCCTATTTTCAAGAAAAAAAACATTTTCGCAATGTTCCAAGAATTTGGAGCCTTCCCGGTTTCCCCTATAGACTGAATTACCAAGGAAAAGAGCGAGATTAATTCCTCAATACATATTTTATAAAGTTCAACCGGAATAGTATCTTCCGCTGCTGCTTTTCCGACGGGTAGCGATAAAATCGCTTGTCTAATCTCTAACAAAGTGATCTCCTCCGATAATTGCTCTAACCCAGGTGCATTGTATTTTTCCTTAAAATTGTTATCCAGATAGTCTAAGATGTCCGATGTGCGAGGTTGATTCTCAGGAGTATATAAAATGCTATAAAACTCAGCAAATTGAGCCAATATCTGTTCTGGTTGATTAAATGTAACATTATTAGGGCCTCTAATGCTTTTTATAAGAGTCTGTGCTCTATTATCCGCCACTTTATAGGTCAGTATTTTGCCTATTTTGTCTCCCCCTTCATAATAAGCTATTTTTGATTTGTTTAACTTAGCAGTGCTCTTTTCAATAAGGGTCGTCTTTAAATTAGACTTAAGAGATCCAAGTGTTAATCCCAGCTCTACCACATTGGGGGCACAAGTTCTTAGAGCATCGGCCAGGAGTACTTCTTGAGCCAAGATACTAGATGTCAACTTTGTGTTCATATTCTGACGCTCTGCATTCTGCTTAAAAATGTATTGTTGAGTAAACCCTCTGATACTGGCCTTACAGGTGTCCCAGACAGTTATATGAGGTGCGGAATAAAGATTAATTTTGATGAATTCACAAAGGTGAATTTTAAGCTGAGAGATATAAACTGCATCGGAGAGTAAATACCGAGGAGATGAGAACATTCTTGGGGCCACTTGAACTTGAGGATTAGTGAATACCAGTAAGATTGGGTTATGGTCCGAGGAGACCCGTGGACAGACCTCCATGGAACTAGTTTGTATTATGTTATCAGTTGCCCAGGCCATATCGATGCAGGAACATAATTTGTGGGGTGCCGAATAAAACGTGTAACCAGGTATATTAGGGTGGAGGGAACGCCATATGTCTTTAATGTTATGTATCCGACTAATGTCTTCCCTCCCCGCTTCCCGCCACCACCGCAGACCCCGCCCCTTTTTTCTTCTGTTCCCTCCCCGCTCCCGCCTCCCAGCTGCTCCGCCCACCCGCGCACTTGGCCTTATATGGCGACCGTGCGACACAGGTAAGTGTGACCCACTTGTGGGACACCCCCGCGCCGCACGGCCACCAGCTGCTGCGTGTGCCCCTCTCCTCGCCCTCTGCCTCGCTGCCTGCCTCGCGGCCGGCTGACCCTGCAGTCGTCCGTTCTTGCCTGTTTTGCTGTAAACTTGTGCTTGTTTTTTTCTCTCATAGTGTTTAGCCCGTTTTTGCCTGTTTTGCTGTAAACTTGTGCTTGTTATTGTCTCTCATAGTGTTTAGCCCGTTTTTCCCTGTTTTGCTGTAACCTTGTGCTTGTATTTTTGTCCCTAGCGCTTTGCCCGTGTTAGATTGTTTTGTCTACATTTGTGCTTGTTGGCAATAGCTTGCCCGTGCTAGCGCCCTCCTTCTGTTCCCGCCCTCCTCACCGCCCCCCGTCTTCCCTCCCCGCTTCCCGCCACCACCGCAGACCCCGCCCCTTTTTTCTTCTGTTCCCTCCCCGCTCCCGCCTCCCAGCTGCTCCGCCCACCCGCGCACTTCGCCATATATGGCGACCGTGCGAACGCGCAGCGGCCACGCGCAGCGGGCGCGCCGATTGTGCGCCGAAGGCGCGCCAAAGGTAAGCCCGTCTGCGCCCGTCCGCGACCGGACCGCGACCAGTGCCAGGACCCCTGGCCCACGAAGACCCCGACCGACCCGCCTGACGTACTCCGCCGCCACCCTCATCGCACTCAACACCGGCCGACTCCCAGACTGCCACCAAGCCACCCCACGACGCACCCACGGACCTTTCAGCTGCCACGCCTGCGATTTCACCTGCACCCGGACCTGCCTCACACCAGCACCCGCCAAGTCTAACACCAGCAGCACCCACCTCAAGTGCATCCTACTCAACACCCGCTCCGTCCACAGACACGCCATCGAACTCTGGAACCTCCTAGACGCCACAGCCCCTGACGTCGCCTTCCTCACGGAGACCTGGATGAACGCCTCTTCAGCCCCCGACATCGCCATCGCCATCCCAGAGGGCTACAAGATCGTCCGGAGGGACCGCAACACCAACCAGATGGGAGGAGGCATCGCCATCATCCACAGGAACACCATCCGTCTCACGACCAGCACCGACAACACCCTGACCAACGCCGAACATCTGCATTTCCAGATCCACACCAACCCTACCACCACCCTCAGAGGCACCCTGATCTACCGACCCCCGGGACCACGCACACAATTCAGCGAGGACATCGCCGACTTCATCAGCCCGCATGCCCTCCCCTCCGCTGACTACATCCTCCTGGGGGACCTCAACTTCCATCTGGAGAACAACAACGACCGCAACACCAGCACCCTGCTCGACAACCTCGTCAATCTGGGACTCAAGCAGCTGGTGTCCACCCCCACCCACCTCGCCGGACACACACTCGACGCCGTCTTCTCATCCAGCACAGACGTCGCCTTCAGTCACGCCACAGAGCTTCACTGGACGGACCACAGCTGCGTCCACTTCACCTTCAGGAGAACGACGACTCACCACCACCAGCGACAGGTCGCCCGCAGAAGCTGGAACAAGATCACAGCAGACCAGCTCGCCACCTCCCTGAGCCAGCACCCTCCTGCCAGCTCAGCGAACCCCAGCCAGGCCGCCGACAACCTCACGAAGTGGATCAGCATCTGCGCGGACGAGCTCGCCCCGCTGAGAACCCCGCCCAGCAGATCCGGCAGCAAGAAAGCCCCATGGTTCACCGACGAACTCAAGAGCTCCAAGAAGAACTGCCGAGCCCTCGAGAAAGTCTGGAGAAGGGAACCTACACCGGACAACAGGACCACCCTCAAACTGGCCACTCGGAAGCACCACCAGCTGATCCGCGCCGCCAAGAAAACTGCATTCAAAGACCGGCTGGACAACAACGCGCACAACAGCAAGGAACTCTTCAACATCGTGAAAGAGCTATCCAACCCCAGCGCAGGAACCAACGACATCACCCCTTCGCAAGACCTCTGCGACTCCCTCGCTTCCTACTTCCACAACAAGATCACGGACATACACAACAGCTTCAACGAACAACCAACGCATACCAGGACCGAACAACCTCCCCCCACCACCACCCTCCACGCCTGGACCACGATCAGCACCGAAGACACCATCCGCACGATGAACTCCATCCACTCCGGATCACCGACCGACCCTTGCCCTCACCACGTCTTCAACAAGGCCGACGCTGTCATCGCACCCCACCTGCGAGACATCATCAACACATCCTTCAACACCGCCACCTTCCCTGAGAGCTGGAAGCACGCCGAACTCAGCGCTCTACTCAAGAAACCAACAGCGGACCCCACCGAACTCAAGAACTACCGTCCCATCTCGCTCCTCCCGTTCCCGGCCAAAGTCATCGAGAAGACTGTCAACAAGCAGCTGGCCGCCTTCCTCGAGACGAATGGATCCCTCGACCCCTCACAGTCCGGCTTCCGAGCCAATCACAGCACCGAGACCGCCCTCATCGCCGCCACCGATGACATCCGAGCCCTGATGGACAACGGAGAAACAGCGGCCCTCATCCTCCTAGACCTCTCCGCGGCATTCGACACGGTCTGCCACCGCACCCTAGTACAGCGCCTCAGCAACGTCGGAATCCAGGACAAGGCGCTGGAATGGATCATCTCCTTCCTCGACGGAAGAACACAGAGAGTCCGCCTACCACCGTACAAGTCAGAGGCCTCCGAAGTCATCTGCGGCGTCCCTCAAGGATCCTCTCTGAGCCCCACCCTCTTCAACGTCTACATGAGCCCCCTCGCGGCCATCGCACGCCAACACAACCTCAGCATAATCTCCTACGCCGACGACACCCAGCTGATCCTCTCCCTGACCAACGACCCCGCCACCGCCAGAGCCAACCTACACGAAGGGATGAAAGAGGTAGCCGAGTGGATGACGACCAGCCGCCTGAAACTGAACTCGGACAAGACGGAGGTCCTCATCCTGGGCTCTTCACCCTCCGCCTGGGACGACTCCTGGTGGCCTCCCGCCCTGGGCACCGCACCCAAACCGACAGACCATGCACGCAACCTGGGCTTCATCCTGGACTCCTCCCTCTCCATGACCAGGCAAGTCAACGCCGTCTCCTCAGCGTGCTTCAACATCCTACGCATGCTACGGAAGATCTTCTGGTGGATCCCCACCGAGACCAGGAAGACCGTCACCCAGGCCCTCGTCACTAGCCGACTGGACTACGGCAACGCCCTCTACGCCGGCACCACCGCCATGCTTCAGAAGAGACTCCAGCGGATCCAGAACGCCTCAGCCAGACTCATCCTCGACATCCCACGACACAGCCACATCTCCGGACATCTGAGAGACCTTCACTGGCTCCCCGTCAACAAAAGAATCACCTTCCGCCTCCTCACCCACGCACACAAAGCCATACACGACCAAGGCCCGGGCTACCTCAACAGCCGGATCAACTTCTACGCTCCCAAACGCCACCTCCGCTCAGCCAACCACGCCCTCGCCGCCGTCCCCCGCATCCGGAGAGCAACCACAGGAGGAAGGTCCTTCTCCTACCTGGCCGCCAAGACCTGGAACTCCCTCCCGACCGACCTGCGCCTGACCCAAGACCACCTCTCCTTCAGGAAGAAGCTGAAGACCTGGCTGTTCGAGCAGTAGCGGCACCCCCCCCTCCCCTTAGCGCCTTGAGACCCTATGGGTATGTAGCGCGCTCTATAAGTGTCAGTGATTGATTGATTGAATGTCTAGCATTGCAGCACGGACTTTACGCATGCGCTGAAAGGCGCCCTGTCTAGCAGTATCCTGCTGGTAGTCCATGATACAATTGAAGTCACCCATAATAATAAGTTGCCCTTCCCACCCAAAAGCTCCATATTCAATTGGTCAAAAACAGAATCATCATCGATATTTGATCCATAAATCGCACATAGTACATATTTACAATTACCTATGGATATTTGCGCTATAACCCACCGGCCATTTTTATCTGACGCAGTTTTGATCATTTCTATTCTACATCGTTTATCTTTAAGAATAGCAACTCCTCTAAGTGATACCTGTTGTGAAGAACAAATAATGACATCATAACCCAACTGACTAAATAACTTCCTATCTTTATAGGCAGTATGCGTCTCGGATAAAAAGACTAGCTGTGGGTCATAAAGTCTGAGCTCTTAGGGAACAAGTCATCTTTTATTCCTGCTATTGAGACCTGAAACATTCCAGACTAAGCATTTTAATTTATACATTTCTGAAACAAAAATTCTACCAATTCTGCCATTCTGCTCATTAAAAAAACAAATAAACTCCTTCCCATCATATAGAACAATTTTACACGTCGTGCTGATATTTTCAGTATTTTCCCACCCTCGGAGAACCTGGGCCCACCCCTCCACCCCCCTCTCCCTCGCCCCAGGACAAGAGGGAGTCCCCTCTGTGACTGCTGCCGCTGGGGAGGCAGCCCAAGGACTACCAAACCACCCCACTTCTTCTCCCAAGAAGAAAACAAAAAAGAGAATGAGGGGAACAACCGAGAAAAAGGAAAAGAGAAGGGTAAAAAAAAGAAATTTGAAGAAAGAAAAAGAGAAAAGACCCCAAATACAGACAAACTAATTGAGGAAAACTTCCTGACCTCAATCCCCAAAGATTACTGTCTAGCCCTTAGCCGAACTTAGAGAGCAAATTCTCAGCTTCCTTCTCATCAGTAAAATAATAGGTATGACCTCCCTTGATGACTTTAAGGCGGGCAGGTTCCTGCAAGAACGATTGCCCTCCAATAGACTTAAAAGGATCAATACATTTCCTTAGCTTCCATCTCCTATCCATAGTTGCTTTACTCAAATCAGATCGTACAAATAAGGACATATTCTCAATTATGATAGGGGAATTGGGACGTGCTTTCAAAGACACCGCCTGCCTTAAAAGAAAATTACCAAAGTAAATAAGGAAGGGCCTATGGAATGTACTCTCCTTATTCTTCTGAAATAGAGGAAGACGGTGAGCTCTTTGGACTTGAGAGTCCCAATCCCAATCAGCTAGATCTGGGAAAGCCTTATGTAATAGTTTAACCAGATAAGCCCTTGCGTCTGACCCCTCGGTACCCTCAGGGATGCCGAAAAGTCTGAGATTCAGTCGCCGTTGGCGATTCTCTAAATCCTCTACTTCCAGCTGTAGAGCTATAATCTGAGCATCATGTTGATTCAGACAGGATTCCGTACGCACAGACCCCTCTTTTCTATTAGCCACTCTTCGTTGGAGTTCCTCAATTTCCTGGGAGATCCCCCCAAATTAGAAGTCATCTCAGATATTGAGTTGTGTAGTTTGGTATTATCTTCTCGTAGTTGCAAGAAATGTTCCTGTGCCTCCACACTGTGATTAGTTAGAGTCTGCAGAATAATGTCGAGGGGAGATAACGTCGGTTCTTGTTCTCCTGAAGAGCCTGGCCGAGAAGTGTGTGTTGATACTGTAGTATCAGAAGATACAAGTGTTAGTGATCCAGATATATGGCCGGATTAGTCCAGAGGTATAAGAGAGACTGTAGATGCTGTTGAGATAGATTCTACAAGTACAACTGGAGGCAAAGGGGAAGCCAGATTAAGATCGACAGATGGAAGCATAAGTTCCGTCCCCAAAACTGATGGAAGCAAATGAGATACAGGGCAGTCTTTTAGGGGCTCATCAACTGGTGGGCTTGTACCTGACAATCATAAAGACATACTCTTAACAAGCCCTTTAGCCTGGATCCATTTCCTAAAGGGGCTTTTAACCGGTGGGAGAGTTTTGGAGCAGTAATAATCACTGATAGGCCCTCCGTTGAAGATGTTCTCCCTTTCTTGCTCTTTATTGTTGTTTTTTGTTTAGCTTTACCCCGTCGGCCTGCCAAAAACGTAGCCGTATCTGAGGCAGTACCAATCGTAGAATTAACGATTTCTCTTTCCTCTTCTCATTGGAACAATCTCCCCCCATCTAATTCCTCAACCCCCGCACCAGGGGGGAGGGAGGCAGTCGAGTCTTTGCTGGCTGGGATACTGTCCGGAGATCTAAGCTCTAGAGCCAATATTTCTTCTGATCTCGATCCATTCTTAGCCATGTTGACACCCCCCTCATTCGGGAGCTCAGCCAGTAAGCCCGGAACTAGACAACAGAGAGCGGCATCACAGTTTCTGTTAGACGCAGTTGGTTCAATTATAGTAGAGACATTGTTACTAATTTGGGTGAGAGTTACATTGTTTCCATCGTGAGCTGCGCCTGGTAGTTCCATTCTATTGTTATATAACACTACCGTGGATTGGGGGTCAGGAGGGAATGTTTATAGACTTGTGGGTGTATATTCCCTCATCAAGATTCAGAAAAACAATTTCTACACCTACAGTCTCATGCATGTGTGCACAATGTATGTAGTTAGAATCACCAATTGACTTTATTAATGTGTTCTACCTGACAGGATTAAAATGTAACAGCACAGTGGTATGGATATAGAACCACTGTCACTAGTAGGTCAAACCTACTAGTGACAGTGGTTCTATATAACACATTAATAAAGTCAATTGGTGATTCTAACTAGGCAGCTTTAATTCACACTCTTCTTTCACACAGCGCTGCAAACCTCACTACTACCCATCATCACACTTATGAGATTACTATCCTACTCCATACCTACTCAAAACATCTCTGAGCTCCTTCCTTAAATCTTGAAGTAGTAGCTCCCAGTGGTGACTAGGTTTTCCACACTGGTAAGGAGGACCCATATGATGAAGCATGTCACCTTCGGGTGAGTGAGGGGTCTTATCCTTAAGGGATGCCTTTCCCTGTGCATAACACATTTTGCTAGTTTAGAGAGAAATAAGGGCAATTCTACATACATTGTGCACACATGCATGAGACTGTAGGTGTAGAAATTGTTTTACTGAGTTCCATTCTATTTCCAGTATTTCCCGAGCCGCATAGAAAAGGCTCTTTTTTGCCGGAGCCATTAGAAACATCTAACAAAACTGTGTTAGAAACATTTGGCAGAGTAGACACATTTGCCTCTGATATAATGAGTACAAGGGGGCGCAGTATCTGTTTGTTGAGTCCAGGACCCCCCGCGGGTAATTTCACTGAGACCATAGTGGAGGCGGTAGATGAAGCTCCTCAATACGGAAGAGCCAGTGGTGCCATCGTAACCGGCGCTGCAGGTCCATTAGAAGCCGGGGAAACCGCCGTTAAGTCAGCCACTGCCGCTGCCTTGTTGGCGCATGTGGATCTGGGTATGTTTTTCTGAGCCATTGCCTCCAGTAAGCTCAGTTCAGACCTCCCAATACCTAAAGCCGGATTCTGAATCGGCTGCCCCCGCCCTAGCCACAGACTCGACCAGCCGCGTACCGACCCACAAGCCAGCCGCGGGATCGATTGCCGCACCAACTGCAGGGGACGTCGGACCAACCACAGCCACAGCATTCGGTGTCTTTCTCAGTCCGCCGAGCTGCCCGAAGTGCAATACCGTGAACTGTCAAAGCGCTCAGCGTCCACGCGAGGGGCCCGTCCAGGATTGGAACCTGGACCGGCAGGTAGATGCTTTTGAACAACTGGTAATTCTTCCCCACGCTATCCAGAATTCGGGGACAGGATCAGAAGAGTCCCACAGTCATTCTCATTAGTTTTTCCCGGTATTTTTCTCCTCAAAAGAATCGCCGAGTGGGGTGGATCGGTAGGAACCTTAGTGGGCTGCTACTCTACGGCGTCCTCACTCCTCCATCTTGGACCACCGTCTGAGTGACCATCCCATCCTAAGGGTTCTGGGCAATGTATTCACTTTATTGCTGTTAGCATTGTTAAGATAAATATGTCATCCAGCCCCTCACAATATATAAGAAACAACTGTGTATTTTAAAGGTTTTTCTGCCAATGGAGCAACTGGTCAGAGCTAATTCGTCTCTGCAAGTGGGCAAAAAATAAGTCAAAGTTCCTGTATTTTCTAATTGTATGGGAATTTTGGCGACATCGATTGGGTCGGTCTTGGGTGGTCTCAATATATTGTTCTGGCTCCACCCTAATGTGACTTAAATTCCCCATCCTGGATAGTATCTATTCCTAGCTACCATGTGGGAACTCGAGCTATAGTTTTATGTTGGGTGAAAAAGGAAATACCATTTTGGCCTGGTATTAGGTTAAAACTAAATTTCAACCATATCTAACTCTGACAGTGCTGGACCTGAGCATTTTTGCAGAGTCACTCGAGATGTTTGTCTTCCTTTGCTGGATTTGCTCTTGTTGGCTTTAGGATTTATCTCTGTGGACCAGTGCTAAAGTGCTTGCGCTCTCTCCCTAAAACATGGTAAAGTTTGCCTATACCTGACTGGCACATTTACTTTACCTGACAGTCCCTGGTAAATGGTATTACCTGTACCGAGGACCTGTAAATTAAATGCTACTAGTGGGCCTGAAACACTCACTGTGCCACCCACTAAAGAAGCACTTTAAAACATGTCTCAGGCCTGCCACTGCAGCTGTAGTGCAGTTTTAATCTGCCATTATGATCTGACAAAATAAATCTTCCACCAGTCCTAAACCTTCCTTTTTGCTATAATTGTATAAGTCACGCCTAAGTTAGGCCTTAAACATTCATTGGGCAGGGTACATTTTATTGAGAAACTATGGCATGTGTACTTATGTTTTACATGTCCTGGTAGTGAAAAACTCCTAAAGTCCTTTTCCCCATTGGAAGTCATATTTTTTCAATTGATTAACACTGTGTTTCCATATTACATTCATTAGAATCCCACGATCCGCGGCTTCGCAGAATTTTTTGCGAGTTCGCGCTTTCAAAATGTGTGTTCATGAGATATTTCCCCCTCAGCACGCAAACAGCGTTCGCAAACAGGAAAAAAGCATCGCGAACGGGTGGAACAAGCAATTCCGCGTGTTCACGGAACTCTGCATGCTCACAGAGATTTTTTACCGTTTAGCGGAGTTTTGCATAGGCCTCTGTTGTTTACACTCAAATGAATTGTAATTTAAAATCCTCTTTAATGGCAAACCCCAATTTTAAGTCACAATTCTGAAAATGAAACTTCTAGAAAGTTGGCATTTTCTTGTCTCAAACAATTGTGCCTTTCTGCCAATGTCCTGGGTCAATTGATTGTGAATGGTTCTCCCTGACTGTGAGACAACAGGGGCTTAGGTGTGGACAGGATGAACCGTCCTAATATAATTACTTGGAGCAGCTGTACCCAGTCCTACTTACAGTTCAAATTGCTTTGCTCCAACACACACAAATGAACCTGCCACCTCACATGCCGTGCCTTTTGTCACCCAAGACAATGTGAAGCTCTGACCAGAGGAAGAACGTTTTAGAACCAATGTTGGGGTACTCATTCTGTGATGGGGGAAATAGCGACATGGGTCCCATCTATGCAGCCAATTACGTGGGGGAAATGTGCTATCTGGTAGAACTCCTGCTTGGTCTGTTCTAGTGCCTGTTGTGTGCTGGGGAAATGGATGTGGTGATGTAGCCTCTGTACCATTGCATTAAGGGAAGCGTGGAAGAAGTGCGACAGTGGACTCTAAGAGACCCCTCCTGCTGTGGCTATCACCCCCTGGAAACTTCCTGATGCCAGTAAGTGCAGTGAGCACAGTACCTGTACATGGGTGGTGATGTGTGTGTCATGCATGTGAGGTGTTCTAATATAGGTTTGAGCTCCTCAATTAAGTCCAGGATGCTGTTTGAGTGTAGCCTGTAGTTCACATGGATCTCCTCCTCAGTCCGCTGGAACAGGGTAATGCGCGGTCTGAAGATCCTTTCCTGGCGTCCCCTTCTCTGTGCAGCCTCCTGGCTCTCATATACAGCCCAGCCATTGTGGAAAGCCCCAGTGGCATTGTGGGCCTCTTTAAATAGGTTGAACCTGGTTACCACATGCTCAGACTTGGTGGTAATTGCGATTACCAGAATTGCGAATTTCGAGAAATCGCAAATTGCAATTTTTGGATGCATTCTATTTTGCGGATTCGCAATTTGAGAACTCCTTAATTGCGATTTTTGCAATTGGCGGGTCACAGATTGCGAGTTTGCAAATTTATGCGCAGAATTATTGCCTCGCAAAATTGCTAATGCACTCAAGATGGCTCTCACACACAGGGATTCTCTGTTTTGCAATCAGATGCATTGTTTTATTGCGATTCGCAGTGTTTGCGATCGCAAAACAGCTTCATACATATGGCCCTTAAGGAGGTAATTATAGGGAATGGTGCCTAAAAGCTGGAAAAAGCTAGTAAGGCATAATTGCCTAATCCATAACACTTGTAACACTTATGAAATTTTAATGGCACAGCTTTGCAGAGTCTTGTTTTACAACCATTAATTGTTAACATATTGCATCGAATAAAAATGTGATAAACATTAATCCGTTTAAAGGATGGGAACAATACAAAAGAATAATACTGCATAATTTGAATAAGAAGAATGTCGAAATGTTATGCATGATGTACCGTTGCCCTTAAGCTGATCTAATGCTTTGCAGCTTTGTTCTCATAGCAACAGAGCTTCGTAGAGCACATACAGCAAGGTTGGCGATTTGTGTACTAAAGCGAGCAGGAACAAGGGTTTTCAGAAAGAAATTAAATCATGGGTTGGTAAACCTTTCTGAAGTTACAAAAGCAATCTTCCCATGTAGATTTGGCAAAACTGTGCGACTTTAAGTGATAAGCATGTTGTGTCCTTCCAACTAATGCTATGTTTTGAATGCGGCATGTTGTCTATGTTTTTCAGTACTCACCATCAGTCACACAGGCATGGCACAATATCCAGATGTGTGATTTTGGGTGATATGTAAATGTTGCAGTGTAATGCACTGAAATTACATTTAGAACACTCTTTGTCACTGAGTCATTTGTAACGTGATTCCGTGCCCAACTAGACTGATGGGCACATGCAGCAGAATATTGGACCCATGGCTCTCTAGCAGTACACCACACATCACTTTACTGAAATACATGCACACACAGCAACAGGCAGTAACTTCCAATCTGATATTCACGTATCCTGTTCCAAACATACAATCACAGTTGGCGGAGAAGTCCTTCGAAATGGAAAAATACATAAATTAAAATGTTGCCCCTTCACAATAAGACACATGTCGTGAAATTGGTCATTTTTCACACCGAAGACGAAACACAGGTGCAACATGCACAGTTTCCTCTGCTGTCTACAAAATTAAACAGATGCAGAGCTGCTCTGCAGATTCTGTCCTGAGGTTCCGTGACGATTTTACTCGTGTTTGTAACATTGTCGTAAATACATAATTTTGGTATCAGTGAACCGCAAATGATCCATTTAGTATATCCTGGTGTTTTCGCTATGCTACGAGCAAGAGCACTCCAGTTACAAACACATTTCTGTTCTACCCGTGGCATCCATCTTAGAACACGGAAGCCATTTTGTATTCCTTGCCCTCACATAGTCAATGGACACGCAATGACCTCTTTTCATTAAAGGACACGTAGGCCTTAGCCGGCGATTCACCTTGCGAGTGACACGTGCACCTTAGGCCAGCAACGCTGTGGCAGCATGACTCGGCAAGAGCTGCCTCCCCAGCCTGAGGCCAGTCCTGCTATACTGGTTCTTGTGTTCATTGGCCTGATCATGATTAGGCGGCCGAAGCTGGTAACCGAGCCCATTTACGACCCACAAACATCTCTTATCCTGTCTTTCTATCTTCCACACCTGGCTCTGCTCCTTTCCTTCTGGGCCTTTATTAGGGGGAGGTAACGAAATTTACGATGAGGCGGTCCGGGTCTTGAATGAAGAATTGACATGGGATTATGATGGACTAGTGGGAACCCCTCATTCGTAATGTTTTGACATCAGATACTGTTGACGATTCCTGTGCAACGCCAAATATTTATTGTTTAAGACACGAATGTTTAGAACTGTGGTAACATGTAAAGAATTTGCCCCGAGCAGAATATTTGGTATATAAGGAACAACCCTCTTTGTACAAATTGAACAGGCTCCTAGACACTGCCCGTGTGCAGTTTCTGTGACTTCTGTGTCCCTGCAGTAATAAACCTTTGGTCTTTGACGCCACCATCGAGAAGCCCGTGTTTCTGTTTGTTTGTGCACCGAGACAGGTTGAACTCCGGGGTCTTCGGGTGTTTTCCCTGACACCTCTGGACGGAACCAAAAAGTCCAGAACTCCAATTGGCGCCCAACGTGGGGCTCGACGTCATTCGGTACCGGTCCAAAAGCCTGAAGAGTTCGAGGAGCTTCGTGTGAAGATTTCAGAGGGAGGCGCCCCACTTCATCGATCCCGGCATATCGCAAAAGTGGCCCCGACGTTCTCTTCCGCGAGGGTTCCCGTTCAAACGGCTGCAGTGGTCCGTTGCCCTGACCGTCGCCCTGTCTTGGACCCGAGGTGCAGTCCTTAGTACGGCGAGACGTGACGGGTTTCTCCTTGGTGACGTCTTCAGTACCTCAGTTAAGTATTTTGTGAGGGCTGCTCCTGTTTGGATGATCCTTTTTAGTTCTCAGTTCAGTTCAGTTCTGTAAGATTATCACTGGTTATTCTGGTTACGATAATCATTCTGTTCAGTTCAGGTATCGATACATTTGTCAGTTCTGGTAGGCCTAAGTTCTTGGTTCGAGTGCGCATCTTTTCTGTTTGTGTCTTGTTTGTTTTGTGTTCCGGATTATAAAATGGTAAGTCGGAAAAATTGTATGTTGTCTTGTTTCAATTGCAACAGTGATTCCCAGTTGGAGGACTCGTGTTTGGTTCCTCCGATTGGAACTCCCCTTTATGATCTATATTGCAAATTTGGTGTGGGCCCTATCTCTTATAACGAGGTATGGATCCGCTTCACAGAGAAAGATGGTGTCCTTAGTTGGCCACTACATGGTAGTTTTGAACCTGAAGTTCTCGATAATCTAGAAAGAAGGTTGTTTAAGAAGAAAGCCCGGCCGGCAATGTTTGATTCTTTCCGTTATTGGCGAAAAGAATCTAAACAGAGAGAAATTAAAAAGTTGAAGAAAGAACAGAAAGAGCAAGAGTTGACTTTAGAACAGTCTGCTAGGCAGCTGCAACTCAACGAGTCTGAGAAAGCGATGGAGGTGGCCAATAGAGAGCGTAATTTAGCGATAGACAAGTGCTATCCTGCTTTACCATCGAGTACGGCTAAGATAGTAGAGGACCCTGAAAAGGATCCCCTGTTGTCTTACTTGTTACGATCACCCCCACCGTATGCACAGGGTGCTACGGCTCCACCTATACCGAATGTTCAATTACCGGTTGCTGGACAACCTGGTGTTCCCGCTCCCCTGAATCAAGTTCCTGTACCTCCTGTGGTCAATATTAATGTTCCTTCGACAACCCCTCTTCCAGGGTTGCCGGCTTCTTTACCTATGCCTGTGTCGCTCACACCTGCTACTTCACAAGCTATTTTTCCTGCTACTCCTACTGTTCCTAATCTATCTGTTCCAACTGCTACTCTATTTACTGCTTCTGCTAATATTATGACTCCGCTTTCTGTTCGTCGGAGAATCACTGATTCTGTCTCCAATATTCTATCTCCCTTCTATAAAACTCTGATTAAGACTCCTACCTCTGACTCTGTACAGAGGCGTAGTCAGCTTCCCAGTACTGAAGAAAGAGGAATATTAGATTCCACTGCTCTTAGATGGGTTTCAAAAGTTGGAAGATATAATGTACAAGATGTATTAGATACATTTATGCAATGGAATGAACCGACACAACGATATGTGTTCGATGAAATGTGTTTCCTTCTACGTGAGGAATTGGAAGAGGATGACCCTGAATCAAATCTAGAAGAATTAATTAATGTTCAGAAAGAGTTTGCTGCAGGTATGATAGTTGGTCAAAATATAAAAGAAGCGATGGAACTGGTTCTAAGTTATAGGACCGACTCATCCCTTCGTTCACCGAGAGAGTTAGAGAAACGCAGTACAAAACAAAATCGTCAATACCCAATGAGAGAGGTTCCACCAATTTGGCGTGAAGCTGTGCAAGCTAATGTAAACCTTGGTATTGCAGCCGCTCCGGCCCAATTCCAGAGAGTATGGATACATATTCCATGGAAGCGAGCTGAAGTATTAGCAGTGAAACAGGCCTTGCCAGATCCACGTAAAAATCCTGCAGGGTACTACAAAGAGTTGGCTCAGACAGTTGACGCTTGTGTATTGAATCTTGCTGACATAGATCTGCTATTTGGTAATGTAGTACCGCAACCAATTTGGGCTAAAATTCGTAAAGAGAATCATCCAGTTGCCCTAGGTGGTGACTGGGCAGCTATAATTGCAGCGGATGGTCAACAAATAGGTGGTTCTAAACCCGAACCCCTAATTGCTAATTTGCCTGGTAGGATAATCGATTTAATGAAAACTTTGATGCCAGCATTGCGCGTTAACTGGGACAAATTGTCCGCGTGCAAACAGAAGAAAGACGAAAGCGTCTCCGACTTTTTCACAAGATTCGAGGAGACTTTCGTGGATCATAGTGGTCAGGATATGAGCACAGAAGGAGGCCAGAGATTATTTGTTGATAAATTTGTGCACAATCTGTTGCCAGAACTTAGTGGTAAATTAAAGAATTCTGAAAGTGCGTGGGCTGTCTCTACGACTGCGCAAATACTTGCGACTGCCCAGTACTATGAAAATAGGGATAAAGAAGAGAAGGAAAAATCAGATAAAAAGACGAAATATTTAAAAACTAAAGTACTTTTACAGCAAGCTTATCCGCCTCGCACGAATCAGACTAATATGCAGCAAGGGTCATATCAAAGAACGGAATATAATTTTCAAAGGCCACAATACCAATGGAATCAATGTGCTTATTGCAAAGTGGAAGGTCATTACAAAAATGAGTGTCCAGTTCGGGCACAAAATAATGCTGCGGCAGCTCAGAGAGGTCGTGGTAGTTCCATGCAAAACTCTAGAGGTCGAGGACGAGGTGCTATGCCTCCGCAGACGAGTGATCGCCCTTCTAATTATTTCGACCAGCGAAATGGACAATCTGCCCAACAGAATAGGTCTCCACAATATCATGTTGAAGACTATTATGAAGCTAGTGAGGAAGTTCAGCAAAGTGAGTACTAGGACAGCCATGGACAAAGAGAGGGAGTAGTATCAGTTCCAGTAGATCAGAGTGGACCTTATGTCGCAGTAGCAACATCAGGTATAGTCGAACCGTTTCTGTTGGATACTGGTGCAGCAAAAAGTTCTATCATACATGCGAAACTCCCTGGCGCACCTTTGTCTGGCTCAACAAACGTTTCAGTAGGTTTTTCGGGCGCCCCTGTTCATAACCCTGTTTCTGGTCCTTTGTCTATTTCTGTTGGACCCCGTCAATTGAAAGCACCCCTGATTTTGACAACAGGTTGTAATGAAAATCTGCTTGGTTTAGACTTGTTAAAACGCCTGTACGCGACATTGTACTGTTCTCCAGCAGGAGTACAGCTTACGTTGGGTAAAAGAATAATCTCTCCAATGTACTTATCGATGGATGCGCTCCCACCAGAGCTGCGTTCACTCCCTGATACTCTTTGGGCGACTGGTCCTAATGATGTAGGTCTATTGGAAATTCCACCCTATGTAGTAACTTTGAAAGCAAATGTCAAACTTCCACGAATTCCACAATACAGAATCTCTAGTGAAGGTGAGCGTGCGCTCCTACTGATAGTGCATGATCTGATTGAGAAAGACGTTATAGAAGAAACTAGAGGTAATGTCTGTAATAGTCCTGTACTGCCTATTTTGAAACGAACTGACCCTACAAAACCTCCAGTATATAGGTTTGTAATTGATCTCAGAGAGGTTAATAAAATTGTGATTCCACAGTTTCCTGTGGTTCCAGACATTACTGCGTTGTTAACGTTGATTCCTGCTACAGCAGCATGGTTTTCGGTTGTCGACTTGAAAAATGCCTTTTTCAGCATTCCGATAGCCGAAGAAAGCAGAGATATCTTCGGTTTCTCTCTAGGAGGACGAAGCTTCAGGTTTAAACGCGCTCCACAAGGCTATTGTGAAAGCCCATCCATTTACAGTCAAGCATTAAAAAGCCAGTTAGATTCCTTCGTACTTCCTCCTGGTTCTGCTTTAATACAATATGTTGATGATCTTCTAGTGGCTGCTGATGACAAGGAAACTTGCAAAACAGCTACGATTTCTTTATTGCATCATTTGTCAAATTTGAATCACAAGGTGTCACCTTCAAAAATGCAATACTGCTGCCAAGAAGTGACCTACCTAGGTCATCTCTTGTCAAAGGAGGGAAGGAAGTTGACCCCAGAGAGAATAAAAGCAATTACACAGATGAATGTTCCTAGCACGCAGAGAGAAGTACGTGCCTTTTTAGGTATTACCTCATATTGTAGGCAATGGATCCCAAATTTTTCTCTTTTAGCAAAACCATTGGTAGCCTTGACTGGGAAAGGTGTTCCGAGTCCGGTACCATGGTCTGCTGAATGTCAGCAGAGTTTTTCTGAGTTACGAAATGCACTGTGTTCAGCACCTGTATTGGGTACACCCGACTACAGTAAGCCATTCACGCTCTATGTCCACGAGAGAGAAGGTTGTGCATTGAGTGTTTTGACGCAGAAATTTGGTGATAAACAACGCCCTTGTGCGTATTTTTCATCAACATTAGATCCAGTAGCTAGAGCGTTGCCTAGTTGCTTGAGAGCTACAGCCGCAGCTGCAGCTTCCATTCGACAATCTGCTGGTTTAGTAATGAACAATATGCTAGTGGTTATGGTTCCTCATGCGGTGGATACACTCATGAACCAAACCAAGACGCAACACCTTACCAGTGCTAGATTATCAGGTTATGAACTGACACTGTTAGCTAGTCATATTCAGATCAAAAGATGCAATGTATTGAATCCAGCAACATTGTTGCCGACTAGCCAAGAGTCGAGTGATTCCGAACCACACGACTGTTATTTCAAAACTGAGGAAGAAACAAAAGGACGAATTGATCTAAAAAACACTCCGTTGTCAGATCCAGATGGCACGCTGTATGTTGATGGGTCTTGCTTCAAATTGGAGAATGGTGATGTGACTGCTGCCTATGCAGTAACGACTTTGAGTACGATTGTGGAGACTGCGAGAGTGAGTCAGAATTCTGCCCAGGCTGCAGAATTGATCGCGCTAACAAGAGCGTGCGTTTTAGCTAAGGGAAAGAGAGTGAATGTGTTCACAGATAGTCAGTACGCGTTCGGCGTGGCCCATAGTTTTGGCCGTTTGTGGAAAGAGAGAGGTTTCATTACGTCCCATGGGACTAAGATTCAACATGGTCAGCTAGTTAATGACTTGTTGGAATCTCTAACCTTGCCGACTGAAGTTGCGATTGTGAAATGCAGTGCTCATAAAGCAATCACGGATGATGTTGGTCGTGGGAATGCTTTTGCTGATGAGACTGCAAAACAGACAGCTAGAAATATGATGAGTAGAATGTATGTTGCAACGTCTGCAAGATGGATTTCTGAGTCTGGAATGTGTGAAGACACAGTGGAAAGCGTGAAAGAAATTCAGAAAGAGGCGACTGAGGAGGAAAAACTTGCATGGAGAGAGAGCACGGGTAAATTGGACTCGAGTGGGTGTTGGATTGACTTGTCGGAACAACAGCGTTGGATGTTGCCTGATGCGTATGTGCTTGCAGTAGTGACGATGGCACATGGAACAGCGCACATCAGTTCAAAAGGGATTTGTAAGATGTTGGCTCCGGTCTGGAAGAATGATGGGATTAGTAAGTGTGCAGAGAGAGTGGTGAGAAATTGTATGGTATGCTTGATGCATAATCCTGGCAAGGGAATCCCCACACCTGCAGGTCATTTCGCTCCTCCTTCCTGCCCCTTCGAAGTGATCCAGCTAGACTTCATTCACATGGATCGTTGTAATAATCTGAAGTACGTCCTAGTGGTAGTTTGTGCTTTCTCCAGATGGATCGAAGCATACCCGCTAAAGGACAATACTGCCTTATCCACTGCCAAAATTCTTCTTAAAGAATACTTCCCCAGATACGGAATGCCACGGATTGTATGGTCAGATAACGGAAGTGAGTTCGTAGGGAAAGTTATGCAGAGTGTGTGTGCCGGTCTAAGGATTAGACAGAAGTTTCATAGTGCGAATCATCCCCAGTCCGCGGGTTTAGTCGAGGGTTACAATGGCACCCTTAAACTGAAACTTGCTAAGATACAAGCATCCACGGGTTTGTCCTGGCCAGACGCATTGCCTTTGGCTTTGCTATCAACAAGAGCAACTGTACATTCTAGAGTAGGGCTTAGTCCTTATGAAATAGTTTTTGGTCGTCCTGCAAATGTTTGGGGGGTACCTAGACCAAAAGAATTCAAGCAGCTGGAATACCCAATGTTAATTGATTACCTTTTCGACTTGACTGCTAAATTGAGTTTTATTCACCAACAGGTTTTGGATGCATTGCCAAAGCCACCGGAGAGTCCAGGCCATCAGCTGAAACCAGGTGACCAGGTGGTCATTAGAAATTTTGCAAGAACGAAAAATCTTCAGCCCAGATTCATTGGCCCTTTCCAAGTCCTACTAGCAACGAGAACTGCTATTCGTGTGGCCGGAAGGAAAAACTGGATCCATACGACACATGTCAAACGTGTGCCTCTGCCACTTCCTTACGACAACTGGGTAAAGAAAGGAATCGGTGCCTCTGAGACGGAACAAGTCCCCAGGTTCATACCTTTCAGCGATGCAGAACTGATCACGGATTCACCAAATTCTGACTCTCCTCCTGAAACTGCTCTTTTGAACCCTGAACATTTGTCATCCACACCCAACGAACATTTGCCATCTGCACCAAAAGAACATTTGTCATCTGAAAACGTGAACATTGCAACGTCAGTTGAAAATACATTGTTTCCAGATCAGACAGCTCCTGCAAAACTGAGATACAACTTGCGACCTCGCAATATGGACAAATAAAGCAGGAAACTGCCTATTTTCAGATTTGAATTTTCTATACATTGCCTCCAGCCAGGAAGTTTGCTAATACTTTGTATTGTTTCTTTTTGTTTTAAAATTGCCTTGCCGTCTGGGTAGCCGTAGGGTCGTGGCTGTGTGCCTAGTTGAATCTGCGGGGGTCAGACACAAGGTCGATCTTTCTGTTAGTTCTGGGAACTCCCAGGGCTGATAGAGGCATTTTCATCTACGTACACATCATCAGTGGTCGCGAAAAGTCGTAGAAGATGGAGCTTCCTGAGCTGCAACGAGAAAATGTAATTTATGTTCGCAGAAATAGACTGTACAGAATACTTCACAGCAAATGCTTTCTAATGCAATGTGCAGTTACATTTTTAATTGTTTTGATAACGTTGGTGGGTGGAATCGTCTTTGGTGTACATTTGATTTTTATGCCAGTAACTACAGTACCTCCCCTTGATCCTACTACTTCTACGGTTTCTTCTATGCATTCTTTTCACTCATTTCCTGAACACGAACAAGCTCGACGCTCAGAATTTATTAACAATACATTTGTACAGCTCTTGCATCAACACCAACTGGTAGTTAATACTACAGACTGCTGGGTGTGTGGCTTGATACCTCACACTATGGATAAAGGCATTCCCTATCTAGTCTTGCCTTTTAGCTACAATGGATCATTTCAGGCCTTTCAGACCATTTTTTCATATGCCCTTGAGACCTATCCTCCGCGCCCACCACGGTCCACTAAATACAACTCAGCCAACAAAGCTTTAGTCCAGGGAATTATTGACATGATTAAAGACGTCAATAATACTCCATCTTACCCTAGAGATGAATTACGGGTGTATTTGAGTTGGAACTCTACAGAGTATCGCCTTAGTTTGGGAGAAAGCAAGCGTAAAAGCTCCACTTCAGTTTGGGTCGTGCCTCACCGAGGTCAGGTCTGCTTGCAAGGAAATGGGAGAAATCTGAGAGCTCAGCTAGGGAGGAGTGAGTGCGTTGAGACTTACGTATTTCCGTCTAACTCCTCCCCTGCCTTTCTGACTGCTAGGGGTACCTACTTCATCTGTCAGGACAGAGCATATGCATGGCTGCCTGCTGACTTTTCAGGTTCATGTTATATTGCTCGATTGTTACCTCCGACATACACTGCTTCTTCAGATTATCACAAGACCAGAGTAGCAAGAGGTGTCTTCAGCAAGGAAGATACCGCTGGTCAAGAAGCTGGAGACTTTCTCAAAGGTTTCCTTCCGTTTTGGGGGCCTATGGCCAATAGTAGAAATCTACGTCAACTAACACGGGTAGTTGAATCTACTATTACAGAAACTGCTGGTGCCCTTAGTAACTTAACAGCTGAGCTTCAGGCGGATCGTCTCATGACGTTGCAGAACCGTATGGTTCTAGACGTAATACTTGCAGATCGAGGTGGGGTATGCAGAATGATCCAATCGAGCTGCTGTGTCTTTATTCCAAATAATGCTCCAACAGTCTATGAAGCAATCTCTAAACTACACAAGATTTCCGACTCTATACACGTAGATAAGGGAAACTGGTCCTTCATGGAGTGGTTTTGGACTCTGGTATCAGCGTGGGGATGGAAGGTTCTGATGGTCATTGGTGTCATCCTAGTATTTCTGTTCTCGTGCTGTCTTATTATCCAATGTGGTCCCGCTCTGTGTAGTCTCTGTGCTGCAACCTGTTTCAGAAAACCACCTGCATTAGGAGAAAAGGCACGAGACAGGATGATGATACAACAACATGTCACTGACCTAATGAGCATAGAATTAGATTCTGACTCTGATATAGACTGAGGAATTGCCTATGTAAGGGCAAAAGGAGGGTCTGAGGTTCCGTGACGATTTTACTCGTGTTTGTAACATTGTCGTAAATACATAATTTTGGTATCAGTGAACCGCAAATGATCCATTTAGTATATCCTGGTGTTTTCGCTATGCTACGAGCAAGAGCACTCCAGTTACAAACACATTTCTGTTCTACCCGTGGCATCCATCTTAGAACACGGAAGCCATTTTGTATTCCTTGCCCTCACATAGTCAATGGACACGCAATGACCTCTTTTCATTAAAGGACACGTAGGCCTTAGCCGGCGATTCACCTTGCGAGTGACACGTGCACCTTAGGCCAGCAACGCTGTGGCAGCATGACTCGGCAAGAGCTGCCTCCCCAGCCTGAGGCCAGTCCTGCTATACTGGTTCTTGTGTTCATTGGCCTGATCATGATTAGGCGGCCGAAGCTGGTAACCGAGCCCATTTACGACCCACAAACATCTCTTATCCTGTCTTTCTATCTTCCACACCTGGCTCTGCTCCTTTCCTTCTGGGCCTTTATTAGGGGGAGGTAACGAAATTTACGATGAGGCGGTCCGGGTCTTGAATGAAGAATTGACATGGGATTATGATGGACTAGTGGGAACCCCTCATTCGTAATGTTTTGACATCAGATACTGTTGACGATTCCTGTGCAACGCCAAATATTTATTGTTTAAGACACGAATGTTTAGAACTGTGGTAACATGTAAAGAATTTGCCCCGAGCAGAATATTTGGTATATAAGGAACAACCCTCTTTGTACAAATTGAACAGGCTCCTAGACACTGCCCGTGTGCAGTTTCTGTGACTTCTGTGTCCCTGCAGTAATAAACCTTTGGTCTTTGACGCCACCATCGAGAAGCCCGTGTTTCTGTTTGTTTGTGCACCGAGACAGGTTGAACTCCGGGGTCTTCGGGTGTTTTCCCTGACACCTCTGGACGGAACCAAAAAGTCCAGAACTCCAGTCCTCTTCTTGACAAAACACGCAATATGGCGCGTTTGCAGCAGGAAATTAACACCTGCACTGACCTGGTGTAAAGTTGGACCATAGCCTGCACCACAAAAGGGAGCACAGCCCACAGCCACACCTGAAGACAAACAGATGCCATGGAGCAACTGAACATGCAGCACGGACACCCAAGAGGGCCACAACACTCACCAACACCACACCCAGGCCTGCAACAGCCCCCCCCCCGGGCCCACCCCCAACCCCGGATCAAGAAACTGCACACCAACACCACAAATCCCAAAACAAATATTCTGCCTGATGTCGCACAAGCAGGAAAATCAACATACATGCATGGCCAGAAAAAGGATATTCAGTCAGAACGCAATGCAATCACCAACACAAAACACCATACAAACAAATGCCACAACAACAATTTGGATTAGACCTAGAGGGTCCTCACTGGACAATACGTAGGACACTGCCTGGATCACTAAATCCAAGAGAAGAAGGTGTGCCATGCGCCCAACAAAGGACAGAGAGGGAGAGAGCGAGGAGTAGAGTGAAATTGCACAAGCAAAGCAAGGCCTTGCAGGGCACCTGGCTCCACATGCCAACATGCGTGTGTGCATCACCATCCGTACACCATGAGCCCAAGGCCGTGTCCCAATCTCAGCGCCAAAGCCACATCACATTCCGAGAACGCAAGTACAAGTCAGACACACATCAGGGAGGAAAGCTCCATTGTACCAAAGCAGAAGGCGGGAGGACTCCTGCACCTCTGACCTTGGTCCAGAATGCGCCTGGAACACCCTGAGAGAGATGCCATGGCAGATGTGGACAACTCCCACACCACTCATAGCGCAAATGAACTAGCGAACTCATCTAAACTCGACACACACAGAAGCCCCTGCCTGAGGTATCCCCCGCATGGGATACCCTTGACACTCACGGAAACAGCAACCCATTCAGCCCAACACACATTCGAATCATTGCTCAGAGCTGTGGCATATCCTCCACACAACTGCTGCAGTTCAGAAGAGTGCCGGTTCCACGAGACGCACCAAGGCAATGGCAGGCCATACCAGGCACATGCACAACCCCCATCACGTGGAACACTACTGTGTACGTATGCTGCATTAACTGGGTGTAGTGCCACTGGCAGTGCTGCAGATCAATTACCGGCTCAGCTTCTGTATTGTCTATGCCACCTGCGCCCAGCCCTGATTCCACTGCCGAACATGCACATTTGAGTGTCCCATGGAAGTATGCCTATCCAACACAACCGTAGATGAATTGGACTATGGCTTGAGTGTGCGCCCCCTGTTATAACACAAACAGGAGTGTAACCAACACAGCTGTGCATGGGATGCCTTGACATACTGCGTGTGTATTGGTAGTAGTTCATGGGAGATTGCACAATTCCTCGTGAGCAGTGGCCATATAGAGGCACTCCCCTATTGGGCTGTGTTGCGGATTGGTGAAACGCCATAGGCTGAGCACAAACTGCCCGGACCAGTTAATGGATTGGCTCACCCTGGTGTTCCTTGAACACAACAACAACGTACTATTGAAACAGACTGCACATGAAGCAGCGTGGGCACTCATGGACGAGTAGCTACGACCCTGCAGCCACATCCGATTGTTACTCACAGCACATGTCCCAACAAGCATTATGGGGTTTGCTCACATATCCCACCACAAAAGAGGAGACTTCCGCCTTCGCCCGGACTCTGGATGCATGTGCCTGGCACAACCTAAGTGTACACACACATGTGCAAGGTGATGCAGGTCCAGGGTTGGTGCAACACAGCGTAGTTTGGCAACAGTGCCAATTCGGACACACTTCTGGGGGAGAGCACACACATGGCAATGTAGCACGAATCAGAGCACTCCGGTGGCAGAGCACTATGCAGATCTCATGGGCAGTGAGTCCTGTCCCCTCACATGGGACAATGGGCAGATGCCAAACAACACATGACTCATCCAACAAGGCAATGTGGGCTGGGAGCGTTGCCATCCATGATGATTATCGTACATTTTTGCACCACCATTCCCTGAACCTTGACATGTACCCATATTGCGTGTAAGTGTCTGAAGCATGTTCCTGACTGTTGTGGCCGTTGCCTCATCCACACTGACATGCACATCCCAATAAAGTCTATGCCACCCCACTGGTGTCTAAGTGTGAGGTGTGTTGATTTGATTGTCCACTCATGTGCCACAATGAGCATCGTCCCTACACAGGTAGGAACTGACTGACGCATGTGAATTGGGGGTGGGTCCCTTTTGCAAGCTCAACCTCTGTGAGCCAGACATTGTTTTGGGAAAGGTGCTGGCTGACATGTTCACTTACGTGACTTCAGCAATGTAAGTATGGTGTCCAACCTCTGACCATGTGGAGCAATGTCATGTATCATAACAGAACGTATCCACACAAATGTGTTTATGCGTCATGAAGTTCTGTTTTCATGTGTGATGTAGGACACCACTCCTGGCTTGCTACCGATTTGGTCACTCCTACACACAGCCCTATTCAACACATGGACGTGTGCCTACGCTGAGGGTTCGTGAGATTGTTGTTGATGAGCAATGGGGCCACAGGTAGTACTCACCTTCACAGTCATCCAATTTGCCATGTTTCTCAGGGATACACATGCGCATAGATGTCAGTTACCATGGTGTACCTTCATGTACAATCATTGTCCCTACATCCAGCCATACTTCCATACGTGTGTGAACATAGTAATGACACATCTATGTGATTCAGAATGTTTTATTCACATTCAGGTGATTGACAGAGCTGGAGCTGTACATGGCCATTCAAGCCCACATCACATGGAAGCCCAGTGGTGGGCAAACCACAGTTTTTTGGGATTGAAAAGTGATTAGGAAGTGGGAGGGTGCAGTTCGCAGCTGGATTGCTGTGTAATTGGCCAGCAGTGATGAAATGTGAGTCCGTGTCGGGGTCCAGGTGAATGTCGCTGAGTCTTCCGGGGCCAGTAGGAGGTGTTTCCCAGGGCATGATGCATAGGTCATCACCAGGCAGGGACAGGGCATATGGCGGTGCTGGATACTACTGCCTCCTTCCTCACACACTAATTCCCATCCCCTTATAAGTCCCCTGATACTGTGTGTCCGGTGTGTGTGGCGGGGTGATGGCTGCATCACTGTGTGCCACTGACACAACAGACTGCTAGGGTGATGGGGCAGCATCACTGTGTGCCACAGACACATCAGGGGTCGGAGCTGTGTGCGTGGATGTTCCCGCTGCAGTCATCTGGGAGCGGCTCAGTGGCAGCAATGGGAAGATGAAGTACTGCAGGGCATTGACGTTCCCAGATACCACTCGCTGGTGTCCAGCCGTGGGAGACATACTTCCAGCCTGCATCTGCTCCATGTTCTCCATTGGCCAACAGATCTGTGCCAACTCTGTGCTGTAATCGCTGGTGCCTGTCTGACCAGACAGTTCTCGTAGTAGATTCATGGCCCCAGCGAGGTCAGCCAAGGTCTGTGGCGGAGCATGGTGCATACAGGGGGTGTCGATAGGGACAGTATGTGGTACCTGATGGGACTCAGACACCCACGTATGGCATCGAGTTTGGCTGCCACAAGTTCAAAACCCACCCGCAGCTGTTCAGCCAACTCCACCTGGCAACTCCAGACATGTTGTTGGAACTCCATGTATTTGTCGGGGGTGCTGGGAGACAGCTGTGGTGGTGTGTGTTTCCTGTTGTGTGGTCTGTGCAGGTGGACGGATCACCTCTTGGCAGCTGGCCTGCCCTGCTCCTGGGGATAGGGTGCGGAGGCTGTCCATTATCCTTTGGAGGGTATCTTGACATTGTCCAGGTTGTCCTGTTCGTCATCAATGATGTGCGGTGTGGTGTGCCCTGCAGGAGGTGTTGTTTGTCTCTTTGCAATGTGAAAGGGGAGATGCAGGTAAACAGAGTAACACATGTATGTTGAAGATTTGCATAAGTTAACATTCAGACTGCATGCCAATGTACATTGTCACATTTGTGGTGGAGCTGGCTATTTAATGGCAGTCAGTGTGTTTTTCGACTACATGACGGATGTGTGGTAGTACCTATGCATTATCATCACACAGTGTCAGGCAATGCCAGATGTGAGTGGACAGTTACTACACACATGCGGGACCTGTTGTGAGCCGTGGCCTATGCTGTTGGTATTGCACTTTGTACCACATTGCCGTCATTGCAGATGTTCTGTGATTGCTATGTGTGTGTGCTGCATTGTGGGGGAGTTGCCCCTGCAGCTGTGGTTTCGTGTAGGCTTCTGCCTTTGAGGCAGAGTGCCTTTGAATTGTGTGCTTTTCAGGGCCTGATTTGTTTTTGACTTGGGCCATATGTGCTCTCGGACAGATTTTGTGGCCTTGTGCATTGTTTGTCTGCTGCGTGTAATGTACGTCATGGGTTGTGTGTGCACATGGACATGTCAGAGTGTGCTCCTTTATGGCTGTGACCCGCACTGGGCAATCCCCATGTCGATTCGTAGGCCATTTCATGTTTTTGGGCTGCTGCCATGCTATCGAGCAAGCAGTGCTACTTGCATAGTTAGTGTGGGTCACAGAGCTGCTGCTTTACTCGCTTGTGAGGGGGCCCCTTTGTGCACATTGTGGATGGGGCCTGCTTGGCGTTTCTATGTGTGCTGCAGTGTGCCAAGGCTTTCAGTGACATGTTCCATGATCATTGTGGATGTGCAGTGTGCTACACATGATTGTGCATGTGTGCTATTGTGCCCATCTCCCCTGTTCGGTCGTATCGTGCTGTGCCCAGGCCCCCAATTCCTGCCATTGTCTCCACACTGCTGACTGTGCCCACCATTTTCTCCAGCTCATCAATCTCCTCTTGTGTCACAGGACTCCCACCTCCAGTTGCCCTTTATGCCTTCCTGTTGGTGGAGAGCTTCTCCTTGGTTTAGCTGTGCACTTCATGCTAGTGCCTCATGACCTCCTCCAGTGACCTCCTCGACACTCTGACTGCATTGACGTTGGTGACGTTGGACTGTCATATTTCTGTTTGGATTGCCAGTGACGCAGTGGAGGCGCCGAACAGTTGTTGATGGTGTCCTATGACCTCCATGACGATGATCCGATCTTCCTGCAGACTGAACCCTGTCTTCCTCTTCCTCTTCTCCTTGCCCTTCCCCCAACACAGGGTTCCATGCTGGTCCTCCGTGGGTCTTGTGGGGTTCGGCTTGTCCTCTCCACTCGGTCAGGGTGCATCCATGGTGCTACGCAGTTAGAATTGTTTTTTTTCTTTCTTTTATAGTGCATTTTCCCACAACACGCGTGTGATTTGCAGGCCTGTGGCTGGTTTTCTCTGATTTTTGTCCCGCGATTTGCCTCATCGCATTTTTTTTGCATTTGCGTATCGCGTTATTGCAGCGTTGCGTTGATTTTCTTTCATGCAGACATTTGCCACGTTATCTGGTGTCTATCACATGCTACCGCCTTGTTGTGAATACAACGTTGACACAGGTTTATTTTCCAGCGATAGGCTGCGGTGTTGAAAGTTGTGTTACGCTACTCTTGCGGCACTTATCACACGTTCTTGTGAATATACCCCAATGTAGGGTCCCAATGCAAGATATTTGATGCAACTGCTATAGCAACCTTAAACGTCTCAGTTAACACCTTTTTATTATCTTCTCCTCCTACGATGGTTTTCTTTTCCGAGTTCCCATGCCTTTTTCATGTAACCTTTCTGCAGCATTTCTGTTTCAAATGGGTGTTGAAGTGTGTGCTTTTAAGTGCATTATAAGAAAACATCAGTGGAACGATGTTATATGTGTCAACGTCATTTGATCGGTTTCTGTGTTTTTGATGTATAATCTTGTTTAATGACCATGACGTGTTGCTTCTTTTGGAAGCTATGTACATGTTGGTGTATTATTTTGCCTTTAATTTGGCGATGATTCGTTCTGATGATGTGTGGAATATTTTTAAGGCACAGAGGATTTCCAGAAAGAGCCGTTGTGGTATTTTTACCACCATATGGTTGTGCACTTTTGAGAATACTTGAGAGTACTACCGATCTGACTAGAGATGTGGAAGGTCTGTTATTTAACGCTTGTGAAGTTTTGTGAGGCTGTTAATTTTTGCAATAAGCTTCGTTAACACTTACCGTCACCCATGTTGATTTACACTGTATTGCAAAATAATTTAAACTCGAACTGAGTCAACCTAGAAAATGGAAAAACATTTTTGTTGCAAGTTTGGACGTTTTTTTCTAAACGCTGTATCAGATTAATGAGGTATTTCCCTCTGCAAGCTCACTTCTTTACTTAAGTTATCACAAAACGCAAAATGTCCATACAGTCGGTAAAGTGTAAAACTTCATAACTTTGTGAAGTCACAAAGAATCCACAGAATTTTAGAAAGGTTGCTAGAAAAAAAGTTTTCAACATCTGCTAGCCCTGAGCTGACATGTTAGTTTTTGAATGTGGGTTCACCTATGTTCGTTCGTGTTCACATTGTTCAAAGGATGTAGTCGATTGTGCTAAGTTGAGCGTTGACATTTTTAGAGGCATTCAATATTGCATGTGAGTTCATATCTTATTGGAGACCATCGAGGGGGTAGTGTTTAAAGAAGTGAAATTTATACTTGGTGTGCTTTGGTTGACTTTTGAAGTGTGGATCTGGTATCCAGGCATTTAAAGGAGAAGGCTGTGCGATCTCTCCAAGGGAAGTGAGGACGATAGTTAAAGGTCTGCAATAAGGAGCAGATATGCCCTAAGGAAGTAATGTTGTACTGAATTTTTAGGATTGCTTCTTTCATGCTGTGGCATCTCCTGAAAGTTGAGATTGGAATGGGAGATGTTGTGGAAGTAGTTTAATGATACTGTAGAGAATAGGGTGTCGTTTTTGTATAGTTTTTGCGGACGTTTGAGTAGTTTACCATAAAATGTAGATTAAGTGAAATGAGCTTAGTGATGGAAAGCAAAGGGCAATGTTTGTTGAAAGGAAACATGTGAGGGTGCTTAGCATTTTGGATACCATATCCTTATAGAACAAGGACATTAAAGAAGTGCAGGACAGTGTGTTTTTATCGTGCCTTTTGTACGTACTGCATGTAGTACAGTGGAGTGAGTTATTAAATGAAATTAAATGAAATGTATCATTTTTTTAAGCGTGCTACTACCCATGGGTGTCTAGGCGCTGGGACTCTCAATAGGTGAAATAAAAAGTGAATTAACCAGACAAGTGCATACCATAAAAAAGACTATATGAATACTGTGGTAATTATTAAACAGCCCTGTTTTAAGAGCCTTACAAAAGGTCAGCAGGTTGTTTATAGATTTTATTTGGAGGGGCATTGAGTTCCAAAGTTTGGCAGTGGCCACTGCAAAGCTCTTACCTCCCCAGGTGGCTCTCTTTTTTTTAATGCAAGTAAATTGTCCTGAGAGGAACATTTTAAAGCCCTAGAAGGGGTGTACCATTGAAAGAGCCGTCTGATGGTTTCTGGGCCATCAACATGACGGGTCTTAAAAGCTATACAAAAGATCTGGGTTTGATCCATCACCGTTCTTTAGCCCACTCTGCCACCCCAGTTCAGACATGGCTATATGCAAATCAGTCTGACCCTGTGCCTCATGGGAACATTCCAGCCCGAACTGCCAAGCCATGCCTTCCCTGGACCGGAAACAAGCTTCCGAGGACCGGTTTCTGGCATTCCAGCCATCTTCAGCCCAGATTATTTATTATTTTATTTATTTATTTTATTTATTTGCAAACTTATACCGCGCTAGGACTCGACTCCCGAAGGAATATCTCCGCGCCTCTGGCATCATCTAGGAGCAAAGAAACCCGAACATATGTCGGTCATCTCTAGATAGCTAACCTAGTACTGAAAGAGAAAAGTTTTTAATTTTTTCCTAAAAGGAAGGTGTTCTCTGCATAGTTTGATTTCCATGGGGAGATCATTCCACAGCTTTGGGCCAGCCACTGACAGAGCTCTACCCCCTTGTCTAGTCCTCTTAAACTTGGGAACATATAGCAGTTGTTGATCTCCTGATCTAAGAGATCTGGAGGGGACATATAAGTTAAACTTTTTAGTCAGATAGTCGGGGCCATTCCCTGTGAGACATTTGTGAATGACACAGCATATTTTGAACCTCACCCTTTGTTTCACTGAAAGCCAGTGAAGTTTGATTAACAGAGGTTTAGATGGAGTACGAGCAGGGACATTAAGAACAAGACGTGCAGCGGTGTTTTGTACAACTTGTAATCTTGCAATGATCCCCTCGTTGGCAGCTAGCAGCAATCCATTGCAATAATCTAATCTACTCAACACGAGCGACTGTATCAGAGTTCTTCTGGTGGTATCAGGGAGCAGGGGGAACACTTTCCGGAGAAGCCCAATAGCATGGAAACAGGAGCCAACCACTTGATTTCCATGTTGTTTTAAGGCAAGCTCCTGATCCAATTTTACTCCAAGATCTTTTACAACCTGTTTGGGCTCAGGGACTGGGCCAAGATCTTGAGGCCACCAGTCAGGAGTCCACAGGCGTTTAGCTTCCCCGAAGAGCATCACCTCCGTTTTGGAAACATTGCACTGCAGGAAGTTTGATGCCATCCAGTGGGCAACCTCTTTCATCCCTCTGGCAAAGGAGTTTCGCACTTCAGGTGTCATCGTTTTGAACAGAAAGAGGAGTTGAGTATCGTCCGCATACGATACCGGGATGAAGCCGTGGGATCTCATGATGTTAGCCAGGGGGGCCACGTAGATGTTAAATAACGTGGGGCTCAAACAAGAGCCCTATGGCACCCCCTTTGAGATCTCCACCTCCTCCGACCGATACGGACCCAGGATGACACTCTGGGTACGCTTTGTAAGAAAACTCCTTAGCCAGGCTAACGCCTTGCCTTCCAGCCCGATGTCAATTAATCTGGAGATCATGATGTCATATGACACAGTGTCAAACGCCGCTGACAGATCTAAAAGCACCAGGATAACGGAAAAACCTCTATCCTGTAGCATATGAAGATCGTCAGCGACGGACAGCAAGGCAGTCTCGGTGCTATGCCTCGGCCTAAACCCAGACTGGGAGGGATCTAGCCCCCCTGCACTTTCGATATAATTTGACAGGTGCCGATTAACAAACTTCTCAGTAGGCTTCCCGAATAGAGGGAGAAGTGAGATTGGTCTCAAGTTTGTCAATTCAGTCAAAGGGATGGTGTTATTTTTCCTCAGAGGTCTCACAAGTGCATGCTTCCAATCAGGGGGAACTTCCCCTGTACTCAAGGACAAGTTAACTATGTGTCGGATTCCGGCACCCAAATCATTAGCCAATAATGGCATGATACGTGCCGGGATGATATCTGAAGGACACCCGCTCTTTATTTGAGTAGTTAAGGCAATGGCCTCCTCCGTTGATATGGGAGGAAATTCTGCAAGCTTACCAACGCAGTTCATTTGTACTCCAATGAGTGACTGAGCAATGTTGTCAGCTGTGGCCATGTTATTACTGTTGTTCTTAGAGGCCAATATTTTGTCATATATGCCCTCAATCTTTCTAGTGAAGAACTGAGAGATATTATTGCAAAGTTCCTGGGATGCTGTCTCCACAGTCTTACAAGCAGCAGGCTTAATGAAGGTTTGTAGTATTTGATATAAAACCTTTGCATTTTTACCTGCTGCTAATAGTTGGGCTGCTATATGATGTTTTCGTGCCGCCCGAATGGCTTTATGATAGCTTTTTAGAGAAATCCTATAGTTTTCCTTGTCCTCAGTCTTGCGAGTAATCCTCCATAGTTTTTCTAACTTTCTCATAGTTAGTTTTAATTGTCTCAAGTCATCCGTATACCAGACTTCTTGTTTGGGGGCGGGTCGGGGTTTAAATGTTCTTAAAGGTACAACATAGTTTATAGCCACTGCCACCGCTTCATCAAACTTGCGCAGTGCAGTGGTTGCATTGCCCCCACATTCCTCCCAACTGGGTTCAATGTATTTCCCCCTAAAACCCTCTAGTGTTAGTTTGTGCCAGGGTCTCCTAATGTCTGCCATCACCCTCTGAGTAGCCTTTGGTTTATGCATGGTGCGGGTTTAAAATCTAATGATGGAATGGTCTGTCCATTCCACCTGGGTGGGCGGCATACATTTTATGGCAGTTCAATTGGACAACACTAAGTCCAATGTGTGGCCTGCCAAATGTGTGGGCCCCTGATTTATCTTTTTTAGCCCAAGTGTACCCAGGTCAGTTAGTAAAGTCTGAGCCTCAACACAGTTGGCAATTTTGCTGTGGACGTTAAAATCCCCTACCAGGATGAAATCTGAGTTCTCCTGCACATGAGGTGCCAAAGCTTCAACAAGTTGAATAGAGAAATTCTCACTCGGGCCTGGGGGGCGATAAACTAAAGCCCCCTTCCTGGTTTCCCTTGAACTAGGATTAATTGTAAAGACCAAGAGCTCCATCTGGGGAGTGCACACTGTTTCAGTAATAATAACATCCATCTCCTGTCTGAACACAATGGCTATCCCCCCTCCTGTTTTAATTGGGCGGTCCATCCTCACCATTTAATACCATAGTGGTACCCCAAGTGTTATAGCCGAGACAGTATGTGGCTTCAGCCATGTCTCAGTGAGAAAGCATAGATGTGGTCTCTCCGATATTATGAGATCCCATACCTGAGTTGCATGTCTGACTAAAGAACGGATGTTGCACAATGAGCTTTTACAGTTTAGGGGTGGGCCCTTAAGTGGAGTGTCAATCAGTTTTGCAGGATGTGTGATAGGAACCAGTAACCGAGACCCTAGCTGACTTGGTCCGGTTTCAGCGCAGATAGAGAATTGCTCATGACATACCCAACAAGAAAAAGGCCCCTCTAGGTTATTTTCCACCTTGTGAGTACATGGTATAGGAGTGTACCTACCAATATCCAATAGTGTCTGGCTGGTATATGTAAGTCTACTACAGGAGAATATATCCCGACGAGTAATGCAATCCGCCATAGCCCTCTGCCCCTAGTCCCGTCCGGTCTTCGGCTCGTCTTAGGCGCTGGAATAGGCGCCACACTGCTCGTCAACACTGCGCGTTGTAGCCGACGAGTTGCTTTATACCCCTCGAGTAGGGGAGAGCTAGAGCGCTAACCGCTCGCCTCCCTGAATGAGCCTGGCTCTGCCCCGCCTTCCGCACCCGTGATTGGGTGGAGGGTCGGACCGGGCGTGCAGGCACAGGTCGCGCTACCTTTGGAGCTGATCCCTCAATGCGTGTAAGTATGCGGTATTTAGAACAGCGTGCCACTAATAATTCTATTTGTGTCCAGTGTCAATTTCAATACAGTTTTAAAATAAGTACAATTTTTCAAGATTAAAATTTCATTTCGCTCTCGGAGCCGATTTTGATTTTAAAACACAGAAAGAGCAACTGTGCTCAAAGTATGGCGCCAAACGGAGTCGGGAAGAAGCTGCCACCGTCCCCCTTACCGCAAAAACGTGGGCCTCCTTGCTACCTTTATACCCCTCGAGTAGGGGAGAGCTAGAGCGCTAACCGCTCGCCTCCCTGAATGTGCCTGGCTCTGCCCCGCCTTCCGCACCCGTGATTGGATGAAGGGTCGGACCGGGCGTGCAGGCACAGGTCGAGCTACCTTTGGAGCTGATCCCTCAATGCGTGTAAGTATGCGGTATTTAGAACAGCGTGCCACTAATAATTCTATTTGTGTCCAGTGTAAATTTCAATACAGTTTTAAAATAAGTAAAATTTTTCAAGATTAAAATTTCATTTCGCTCACGGAGCCGATTTTGATTTTAAAACACAGAAAGAGCAACTGTGCTCAAAGTATGGCACCAAACGGAGTCGGGAAGAAGCTGCCACCGTCCCCCAGATTGCTAGAATCCAGTGGTAAAGTGAGCAAGTGACTCACGTCTGAGCATACCCTGCCACACTTATGGCGGCCAAAGCGTTACAAAAGGGGGTGGTGATGGACGGAGCATCTGAACCAATCAAACACTCACACCCAGTCAAAAGATCTGGGTTTGATCCATCACCGTTCTTTAGCCCACTCTGCCACCCCAGTTCAGACATGGCTATATGCAAATCAGTCTGACCCTGTGCCTCATGGGAACAGTCCAGCCCGAATTGCCAGCCATGCCTTCCCTAGACCGGAAACAAGCTTCCGGGGACCGGTTTCTGGCATTCCAGCCGTCTTCAGCCCGGCTTGCTTGAATCCAGTGGCAAAGTGAGCAAGGGACTCACGTCTGAGCATACCCTGTCACACTTATGGCGGCCAAAGCGGTACAAAAGGGGGTGGTGATGGACGGAGCATCTGTACCAATCAAAGACTCACACCCAGTCAAAACATCTGGGTTTGATCCATCACCGTTCTTTAGTCCACTCTGCCACCCCAGTTCTGACATGGCTATATGCAAATCAGTCTGACCCTGTGCCTCATGGGAACAGTCCAGCACGAACTGCCAAGCCATGCCTTCCCTGGACCGGAAACAAGCTTCAGAGGACCGGTTTCTGGCATTCCAGCCCTCTTCAGCCCGGCTTGCTTGAATCCAGTGGCAAGGTGAGCAAGGGACTCACGTCTGAGCATACCCTGCCACACATATGGCGGCCAAAGCGGTGCAAAATGGGGTGGTGATGGACGGAGCATCTGAACCAATCAAACACTCACACCCAGTCAAAAGATCTGGGTTTGATCCATCACCATTCTGTAGCCCGCTCTGCCACCCCAGTTCTGACATGGCTATATGCAAATCAGTCTGACCCTGTGCCTCATGGGAACAGTCCAGCCCGAACTGCCAAGCCATGCCTTCCCTGGACCGGAAACAAGATTCCGAGGACCGGTTTCTGGCATTCCAGCAGTCTTCAGCCCGGCTTGCTTGAATCCAGTGGCAAAGTGAGCAAGGGACTCATGTCTGAGCATACCCTGCCACATGAGTCCCTTGCTCATTGCACCATCAGGATTCAAGCAAGCCGGGCCGAAGACGGCTGTAATGCCAGAAACCGGTCCCCGGAAGCTTGTTTTCTTTCCAGTGAAGAATTGGCTTGGTAGTTTGGTCTGCCCTGTTCCCATGATGCACTGGGCCAGGGACAGACTAATTTGCATATAGCCAGGTTCTGAACTGGGATGGTGCAGTGAGCTAAAAAACGGTGATGGATCAAGCCCTGATCTGTTGACTGGGTAGGAGTGTTCTGATTAACTCAGATACTCTGTCCATCACCACCCCCTTTTTGTAATTATTTTGGCCACCATGAGTGTGGAAGGGTATGCTCAGACATGATTCCCTTGCTCATTGCACCATCAGGATTCAAGCAAGCCGGGCCGAAGACGGCTGTAATGCCAGAAACCGGTCCCCGGAAGCTTGTTTCCTTTCCAGGGAAGAATTGGCTTGGTAGTTTGGTCTGCCCGGTCCCATGATGCACTGGGCCAGGGAAAGACTAATTTGCATATAGCCAGGTTCTGAACTGGGATGGTGCAGTGAGCTAAAAAACGGTGATGAATCAAGCCCTGATCTGTTGACTGGGTAGGAGTGTTCTGATTAACTCAGATACTCTGTCCATCACCACCCCCTTTTTGTAATTATTTTGGCCACCATGAGTGTGGAAGGGTATGCTCAGACATGAGTCCCTTGCTCATTGCACCATCAGGATTCAAGCAAGCCGGGCCGAAGACGGCTGTAATGCCAGAAACCGGTCCCCGGAAGCTTGTTTCCTTTCCAGTGAAGAATTGGCTTGGTAGTTTGGTCTGCCCTGTTCCCATGATGCACTGGGCCAGGGACAGACTAATTTGCATATAGCCAGGTTCTGAACTGGGATGGTGCAGTGAGCTAAAAAACGGCGATGGATCAAGCCCTGATCTGTTGACTGGGTAGGAGTGTTCTGATTAACTGAGATACTCTGTCCATCAGCACCCCCTTTTTATAATTATTTTGGCCACCATGAGTGTGGAGGGGTATACTCAGACATGAGTCCTTTGCTCATTGCACCATCAGGATTCAAGCAAGCCGGGCCGAAGACGGCTGTAATGCCAGAAACCGGTCCCCGGAAGCTTGTTTCCTTTCCAGTGAAGAATTGGCTTGGTAGTTTGGTCTGCCCTGTTCCCATGATGCACTGGGCCAGGGACAGACTAATTTGCATATAGCCAGGTTCTGAACTGGGATGGTGCAGTGAGCTAAAAAATGGTGATGGGTCAAGCCCTGATCTGTTGACTGGGTAGGAGTGTTCTGATTAACTCAGATACTCTGTCCATCACCACCCCCTTTTTGTAATTATTTTGGCCACCATGAGTGTGGAAGGGTATGCTCAGACATGAGTCCCTTGCTCATTGCACCATCAGGATTCAAGCAAGCCGGGCCGAAGACGGCTGTAATGCCAGAAACCGGTCCCCGGAAGCTTGTTTCCTTTCCAGTGAAGAATTGGCTTGGTAGTTTGGTCTGCCCTGTTCCCATAATGCACTGGGCCAGGGACAGACTAATTTGCATATAGCCAGGTTCTGAACTGTGATGGTGCAGTGAGCTAAAAAACGGTGATGGATCAAGCCCTGATCTGTTGACCTGGTAGGAGTGTTCTGATTAACTCAGATACTCTGTCCATCACCACCCCCTTTTTGTAATTATTTTGGCCACCATGAGTGTGGAAGGGTATGCTCAGACATGAGTCCCTTGCTCATTGCACCATCAGGATTCAAGCAAGCCGGGCCGAAGACGGCTGTAATGCCAGAAACCGGTCCCCGGAAGCTTGTTTCCTTTCCAGTGAAGAATTGGCTTGGTAGTTTGGTCTGCCCTGTTCCCATGATGCACTGGGCCAGGGACAGACTAATTTGCATATAGCCAGGTTCTGAACTGGGATGGTGCAGTGAGCTAAAAAACGGTGATGGATCAAGCCCTGATCTGTTGACTGGGTAGGAGTGTTCTGATTAACTCAGATACTCTGTCCATCACCACCACCTTTTTGTAATTATTTTGGCCACCATGAGTGTGGAAGGGTATGCTCAGACATGAGTCCCTTGCTCATTGCACCATCAGGATTCAAGCAAGCCGGGCCGAAGACGGCTGTAATGCCAGAAACCGGTCCCCAGAAGCTTGTTTTCTTTCCAGTGAAGAATTGGCTTGGTAGTTTAGTCTGCCCTGTTCCCATGATGCACTGGGCCAGGGACAGACTAATTTGCATATAGCCAGGTTCTGAACTGGGATGGTGCAGTGAACTAAAAAAACGGTGATGGATCAAGCCCTGATCTGTTGACTGGGTAGGAGTGTTCTAATTAACTCAGATACTCTGTCCATCACCACCCCCTTTTTGTCATTATTTTGGCCACCATGAGTGTGGAAGGGTATGCTCAGACATGAGTCCCTTGCTCATTGCACCATCAGGATTCAAGTAAGCCGGGCCGAAGACGGCTGTAATGCCAGAAACCGGTCCCCGGAAGCTTGTTTCCTTTCCAGTGAAGAATTGGCTTGGTAGTTTGGTCTGCCCTGTTCCCATGATGCACTGGGCCAGGGACAGACTAATTTGCATATAGCCAGGTTCTGAACTGTGATGGTGCAGTGAGCTAAAAAACGGTGATGGATCAAGCCCTGATCTGTTGACCTGGTAGGAGTGTTCTGATGAACTCAGATACTCTGTCCATCACCACCCCCTTTTTGTAATTATTTTGGCCACCATGAGTGTGGAAGGGTATGCTCAGACATGAGTCCCTTGCTCATTGCACCATCAGGATCAAAAGCAAGCCGGGCCGAAGACGGCTGTAATGCCAGAAACCGGTCCCCGGAAGCTTGTTTCCTTTCCAGTGAAGAATTGGCTTGGTAGTTTGGTCTGCCCTGTTCCCATGATGCACTGGGCCAGGGACAGACTAATTTGCATATAGCCAGGTTCTGAACTGGGATGGTGCAGTGAGCTAAAAAACGGTGATGGATCAAGCCCTGATCTGTTGACTGGGTAGGAGTGTTCTGATTAACTCAGATACTCTGTCCATCACCACCACCTTTTTGTAATTATTTTGGCCACCATGAGTGTGGAAGGGTATGCTCAGACATGAGTCCCTTGCTCATTGCACCATCAGGATTCAAGCAAGCCGTGCCGAAGACGGCTGTAATGCCAGAAACCGGTCCCCAGAAGCTTGTTTTCTTTCCAGTGAAGAATTGGCTTGGTAGTTTAGTCTGCCCTGTTCCCATGATGCACTGGGCCAGGGACAGACTAATTTGCATATAGCCAGGTTCTGAACTGGGATGGTGCAGTGAGCTAAAAAAACGGTGATGTATCAAGCCCTGATCTGTTGACTGGGTAGGAGTGTTCTGATTAACTCATATACTCTGTCCATCACCACCCCCTTTTTGTCATTATTTTGGCCACCATGAGTGTGGAAGGGTATGCTCAGACATGAGTCCCTTGCTCATTGCACCATCAGGATTCAAGCAAGCCGGGCCGAAGACGGCTGTAATGCCAGAAACCGGTCCCCGGAAGCTTGTTTCCTTTCCAGTGAAGAATTGGCTTGGTAGTTTGGTCTGCCCTGTTCCCATGATGCACTGGGCCAGGGACAGACTAATTTGCATATAGCCAGGTTCTGAACTGGGATGGTGCAGTGAGCTAAAAAACGGTGATGGATCAAGCCCTGATCTGTTGACTGGGTAGGAGTGTTCTGATTAACTCAGATACTCTGTCCATCACCACCACCTTTTTGTAATTATTTTGGCCACCATGAGTGTGGAAGGGTATGCTCAGACATGAGTCCCTTGCTCATTGCACCATCAGGATTCAAGCAAGCCGGGCCGAAGACGGCTGTAATGCCAGAAACCGGTCCCCGGAAGCTTGTTTCCTTTCCAGTGAAGAATTGGCTTGGTAGTTTGGTCTGCCCTGTTCCCATGATGCACTGGGCCAGGGACAGACTAATTTGCATATAGCCAGGTTCTGAACTGGGATGGTGCAGTGAGCTAAAAAACGGTGATGGGTCAAGCCCTGATCTGTTGACTGGGTAGGAGTGTTCTGATTAACTCAGATACTCTGTCCATCACCACCCCCTTTTTGTAATTATTTTGGCCACCATGAGTGTGGAAGGGTATGCTCAGACATGAGTCCCTTGCTCATTGCACCATCAGGATTCAAGCAAGCCGGGCCGAAGACGGCTGTAATGCCAGAAACCGGTCCCCGGAAGCTTGTTTCCTTTCCAGTGAAGAATTGGCTTGGTAGTTTGGTCTGCCCTGTTCCCATAATGCACTGGGCCAGGGACAGACTAATTTGCATATAGCCAGGTTCTGAACTGTGATGGTGCAGTGAGCTAAAAAACGGTGATGGATCAAGCCCTGATCTGTTGACCTGGTAGGAGTGTTCTGATTAACTCAGATACTCTGTCCATCACCACCCCCTTTTTGTAATTATTTTGGCCACCATGAGTGTGGAAGGGTATGCTCAGACATGAGTCCCTTGCTCATTGCACCATCAGGATTCAAGCAAGCCGGGCCGAAGACGGCTGTAATGCCAGAAACCGGTCCCCGGAAGCTTGTTTCCTTTCCAGTGAAGAATTGGCTTGGTAGTTTGGTCTGCCCTGTTCCCATGATGCACTGGGCCAGGGACAGACTAATTTGCATATAGCCAGGTTCTGAACTGGGATGGTGCAGTGAGCTAAAAAACGGTGATGGATCAAGCCCTGATCTGTTGACTGGGTAGGAGTGTTCTGATTAACTCAGATACTCTGTCCATCACCACCACCTTTTTGTAATTATTTTGGCCACCATGAGTGTGGAAGGGTATGCTCAGACATGAGTCCCTTGCTCATTGCACCATCAGGATTCAAGCAAGCCGGGCCGAAGACGGCTGTAATGCCAGAAACCGGTCCCCAGAAGCTTGTTTTCTTTCCAGTGAAGAATTGGCTTGGTAGTTTAGTCTGCCCTGTTCCCATGATGCACTGGGCCAGGGACAGACTAATTTGCATATAGCCAGGTTCTGAACTGGGATGGTGCAGTGAGCTAAAAAAACGGTGATGGATCAAGCCCTGATCTGTTGACTGGGTAGGAGGTTTCTAATTAACTCAGATACTCTGTCCATCACCACCCCCTTTTTGTCATTATTTTGGCCACCATGAGTGTGGAAGGGTATGCTCAGACATGAGTCCCTTGCTCATTGCACCATCAGGATTCAAGTAAGCCGGGCCGAAGACGGCTGTAATGCCAGAAACCGGTCCCCGGAAGCTTGTTTCCTTTCCAGTGAAGAATTGGCTTGGTAGTTTGGTCTGCCCTGTTCCCATGATGCACTGGGCCAGGGACAGACTAATTTGCATATAGCCAGGTTCTGAACTGTGATGGTGCAGTGAGCTAAAAAACGGTGATGGATCAAGCCCTGATCTGTTGACCTGGTAGGAGTGTTCTGATTAACTCAGATACTCTGTCCATCACCACCCCCTTTTTGTAATTATTTTGGCCACCATGAGTGTGGAAGGGTATGCTCAGACATGAGTCCCTTGCTCATTGCACCATCAGGATTCAAGCAAGCCGGGCCGAAGACGGCTGTAATGCCAGAAACCGGTCCCCGGAAGCTTGTTTCCTTTCCAGTGAAGAATTGGCTTGGTAGTTTGGTCTGCCCTGTTCCCATGATGCACTGGGCCAGGGACAGACTAATTTGCATATAGCCAGGTTCTGAACTGGGATGGTGCAGTGAGCTAAAAAACGGTGATGGATCAAGCCCTGATCTGTTGACTGGGTAGGAGTGTTCTGATTAACTCAGATACTCTGTCCATCACCACCACCTTTTTGTAATTATTTTGGCCACCATGAGTGTGGAAGGGTATGCTCAGACATGAGTCCCTTGCTCATTGCACCATCAGGATTCAAGCAAGCCGGGCCGAAGACGGCTGTAATGCCAGAAACCGGTCCCCAGAAGCTTGTTTTCTTTCCAGTGAAGAATTGGCTTGGTAGTTTAGTCTGCCCTGTTCCCATGATGCACTGGGCCAGGGACAGACTAATTTGCATATAGCCAGGTTCTGAACTGGGATGGTGCAGTGAGCTAAAAAAACGGTGATGGATCAAGCCCTGATCTGTTGACTGGGTAGGAGGTTTCTAATTAACTCAGATACTCTGTCCATCACCACCCCCTTTTTGTCATTATTTTGGCCACCATGAGTGTGGAAGGGTATGCTCAGACATGAGTCCCTTGCTCATTGCACCATCAGGATTCAAGTAAGCCGGGCCGAAGACGGCTGTAATGCCAGAAACCGGTCCCCGGAAGCTTGTTTCCTTTCCAGTGAAGAATTGGCTTGGTAGTTTGGTCTGCCCTGTTCCCATGATGCACTGGGCCAGGGACAGACTAATTTGCATATAGCCAGGTTCTGAACTGTGATGGTGCAGTGAGCTAAAAAACGGTGATGGATCAAGCCCTGATCTGTTGACCTGGTAGGAGTGTTCTGATTAACTCAGATACTCTGTCCATCACCACTCCCTTTTTGTAATTATTTTGGCCACCATGAGTGTGGAAGGGTATGCTCAGACATGAGTCCCTTGCTCATTGCACCATCAGGATCAAAAGCAAGCCGGGCCGAAGACGGCTGTAATGCCAGAAACCGGTCCCCGGAAGCTTGTTTCCTTTCCAGTGAAGAATTGGCTTGGTAGTTTGGTCTGCCCTGTTCCCATGATGCACTGGGCCAGGGACAGACTAATTTGCATATAGCCAGGTTCTGAACTGGGATGGTGCAGTGAGCTAAAAAACGGTGATGGATCAAGCCCTGATCTGTTGACTGGGTAGGAGTGTTCTGATTAACTCAGATACTCTGTCCATCACCACCCCCTTTTTGTAATTATTTCGGCCACCATGAGTGTGGAAGGGTATGCTCAGACATGAGTCCCTTGCTCATTGCACCATCAGGATTCAAGCAAGCCGGGCCGAAGACGGCTGTAATGCCAGAAACCGGTCCCCGGAAGCTTGTTTCCTTTCCAGTGAAGAATTGGCTTGGTAGTTTGGTCTGCCCTGTTCCCATGATGCACTGGGCCAGGGACAGACTAATTTGCATATAGCCAGGTTCTGAACTGGGATGGTGCAGTGAGCTAAAAAACGGTGATGGATCAAGCCCTGATCTGTTGACTGGGTAGGAGTGTTCTGATTAACTCAGATACTCTGTCCATCACCACCACCTTTTTGTAATTATTTTGGCCACCATGAGTGTGGAAGGGTATGCTCAGACATGAGTCCCTTGCTCATTGCACCATCAGGATTCAAGCAAGCCGGGCCGAAGACGGCTGTAATGCCAGAAACCGGTCCCCAGAAGCTTGTTTTCTTTCCAGTGAAGAATTGGCTTGGTAGTTTAGTCTGCCCTGTTCCCATGATGCACTGGGCCAGGGACAGACTAATTTGCATATAGCCAGGTTCTGAACTGGGATGGTGCAGTGAGCTAAAAAAAACGGTGATGGATCAAGCCCTGATCTGTTGACTGGGTAGGAGTGTTCTGATTAACTCATATACTCTGTCCATCACCACCCCCTTTTTGTCATTATTTTGGCCACCATGAGTGTGGAAGGGTATGCTCAGACATGAGTCCCTTGCTCATTGCACCATCAGGATTTAAGTAAGCCGGGCCGAAGACGGCTGTAATGCCAGAAACCGGTCCCCGGAAGCTTGTTTCCTTTCCAGTGAAGAATTGGCTTGGTAGTTTGGTCTGCCCTGTTCCCATGATGCACCGGGCCAGGGACAGACTAATTTGCATATAGCCAGGTTCTGAACTGGGATGGTGCAGTGAGCTAAAAAACGGTGATGGATCAAGCCCTGATCTGTTGACTGGGTAGGAGTGTTCTGATTAACTCAGATACTCTGTCCATCACCACCCCCTTTTTGTAATTATTGAGTCATTTCTAAGGGCTCGGTCGGAAGGTAATCCAAACCAGTCTTCCGAAAGGCTTATGATGGGCTCAGAGAGGCCCCCAGTAATCCCCCTGCCGCCTCTTTCTAGCTGAGGGATTTCAATGGCAGTTTCCCACTGCCTTTTTGTGCCAGCCTCTCCGGCACAAAAAGGCAGCAGGAAACAGCTTTGGGAGCCCGCAGCAGGGTCCCCATGGGTGAAAGGTCACCAAATGGTGACCCCCATTAATCTCTGCACCCGGTGGCAGGCACCTTGAGGTGCCTGCCACCGAGGGGGAAGGGATGAGCAGCCCCCTGCTCTTTGCTATGAGAGCATGTATTCCATTTGAAATGCAGGCTTTCATAGCAAAGTATAGAATTGCGACCAAACAGGGTTCGGTCGCATCCTAATTCCTGGGTTGGAACCGACGACTGGAGGTCATTCGGTTCCACTTCAAGAACGATGCTGGAAGGACTCTGGTCCGTCAGCATTGTAATCAGCCGCTTGGTATTATTTCTATAAAAACTCAATGTAAACTATACAAACACTAGAAATTCTAAAGTTATATTTATAAATTCAATTTATAATTTATGCACCACCAATTGCGAATAACCATAGGTCAAGTATCTTCATAGACAGCCATGTCAACTCACTTGCCACACTACATTAACTAAACTCACCACTCTTCCATGCCCATTTGGGCTTCCGGCAGTGGGCCACATGCCCTCCTCCACTTAAAAAAGTGTTTTGGGCCTTAGAAGATGGGATCCATGGTGCCCATTTGGGCTTGGGTGTGGACAGTATGTCCCTTCCCCTAATGTAAGTGTTTTATGTCCCGGGAAGGGGTCCCTGGGGTCATTAGTGACTTGGGGCCTTAAATATTACATCACTCAGGACTATCTATTCCCGCGCTGATCTTATGAAACTGGCTCCCCCCGCTGAGCAGAGTTGCTGTCAGCGGAGCGGACCAGAGTGCGTTGGGATAGTATGTCCGAGCTGCGTTTTTTTCGCACAGCCTTCTCTACCCCCTCGCTCAGGCGTTGGTGCGGACCGCACTACAATTGTCAGAGCCGCCCTAATTAATGCTAGGTCTATGGTGAAACACGCCGCTGACATTTTTGATGTACTGGCGGATGGCCAGCTCGATCTACTTTTTATTACAGAGACATGGCTCAATGATTCATGTGCCCCAACCATTGAACTGGCAGTCCCTAGAGGCTTTAAGATAGCCAGAGTAGATAGACCTCTAGGTAGAGGGAGGGGCTTGGCAGTAATTTTCAAGGAAGAGTGGCACTTTTCCTCCGAGCAATTGGCGGTTGGGATGGAGGGTGAAGTTCTCCATTTTTCCTTGACTATTTGCCCCCACTTCACTTTGGGGGGATCACTGGTCTATAGGCCCCCAGGCCCTGCCATCCACTTCATTGAGCAGTTGGAGGACTGCATAATGCCCCGGGCTTTGGCCTATCCCAAGTTCCTTCTAGTCGGCGATTTCAATATTCATGTAGACAACAGTGGGTCTCTTGAAACGCGCAGACTGGTAGAAACTCTGGCTCTTTCACAGCTCAAACAATGGGTGACGTCCTCAACGCATGCCGGAGGTCATCTTTTAGACTTGGTGTGTTCTAATTTCCCCATCAAGATGTTGGGCCCCGAAAAGGTTACTTGGTCAGACCATGATCTTGTCAGGTTTTCATGGGAGGTGGCCAACGGGGGTAGATCAGCTCTGGCTCCTCCCGCTGGCCACCCCAGAAAATTAACCTGGCTGTATTTGGCCAGGAATTACTAAAAACTCACCTGACACTCACTCCTGAGTTGGACAAGGCGGTTGAGGCTTTTAATGGGTGGGTGCTGCAGGCGGCGAATATGTCCACCAAACAGGCTTCTGCACCCAGATTCCGACACAGCCCATCTCAGCCCTGGTTTTCGCCCGAGCTGAGGGAGTTAAAACTGGGATGTAAAAAGCGAGAACGAGTTTGGAGGCGTGAGTATAATCTGGACGCAAAGGCCGCCCTACGTACAGCCCAAAAAAAGTACTATGCCGCAGTAAAAACTGCTAAAGGTCTCTACTACGCAGGGAAAATCGCCAAAGCGGAAAACAACAGTAGAGAAATTTTCTCTATTGTTAAAAGTTTTGTATCCCCTGTTGCAGAAACCACTATTCCTCCATCCTCTGAGGAATGGTGTGAAGTTTTGTCTAATTTCTTTGTAGACAAAATTGCAAAAATTCAGCAGGACCTCACCTCCGCATCTTCGGGTGAGAGCCTAGAGATCGATCCTTTCAGAAGGCTAGGTCTCTCTGATTCCCACCAATTCTCTAATTTTGCACCGGTGACAGAGTGTGTTGTCCTGCCTCTTCTCGAGTCCCTTAAATCAGGCTCTCCCTCCGATCCGTGCCCTGCCCGGGTACTGTCAGAGGTGGCCAGTACAGTCTGTAAGGATGTCACCTACATCGTTAACCTTTCTCTTTCCTCGGCAGTGGTTCCTGCTGTTTGGAAACAGGCAAAGCTTTTGCCGCTTCTGAAGAAGCCAGGTCTTGATGCCACGGTCCCTGGAAACTACCGGCCCATTTCCCTTCTGCCCGCACTGACAAAAATTTGTGAAAAAGTAGTCTTTCGACAACTAGAAAACTTTGTAGAAACTTCCAATGCTCTGCATCCAGCCCAATCTGGCTTCAGGGCATCATATAGTACGGAGACAGCACCGGTGGAGGGGACGGAGTCGATTCGAGAGTGCCTGGACGGGGGCGGGAGAGCAGTCCTGATTCTTTTGGATCTCTCTGCCGCCTTCGATACCGTTCCCCATGCGCTCCTCACTGCCAGGCTGTCTACCATTGGCGTGGGTGGCAATGCCATGGCCTGGTTGTCCTCTTTTCTTTCGGGCAGGTCACAACAGGTCTGGATGCCACCTCATGCCTCGGAATCAAAACCACTCCTTACGGGGGTTCCACAAGGATCCACTCTTAGCCCCCTACTGTTCAACATTTATATTACCCCTTTGGTATACCTCGCGGAACAGTATGGGGCTAAGATTATAGGGTATGCTGATGACACACAGCTGCTCTTCACCTGGCCTGACGATCGGTTGGACACCGCAAAGGTCAATCTCTGCCTATCCTCAGTCTTTCGGTGGCTAACCCTGGCCCAATTAAAATGTAACGAGGCCAAATCGGAGGTCCTCTTCTATGGCTCCTTCCCTCTTAGTTTTAAAAACTCATTGTGGCCCCCGAATATCCCATGTCCCAATGAAATGAGTGGTCCGGCGAAAAATCTTGGGATTTGGTTTGGGGAAGATCTAAAATTTGAGGTCCATATAAAGAAACTAACTGGGACGTGTTTTGCCACCTTGAGAATGCTCAGGAAATTTTTTCCACTGCTCCCTAGAGAGGCGAGAGAGACTTTTGCCCGGGCACTTATTTTAGCAAGGCTGGACTATGCGAATTCTTTGTTCAGCGGCATTCCGGCTTACCTGATTAAACATCTCCTGGTCATTCAGAATGCCGCGGTTCGCCTTCTTTTTAACGTTCCTAGATGGCAGAGCGTTCGGTCTCATATGTCCAGCCTCCACTGGCTCCCAGTATCCCAACGCATTCTTTTTAAAGCTTTAGTACTTGCGTTTAGAGCCATTCACGATCAAGGTCCGGCCTACCTAATGAAGAGATTTACTCTCTATGTCCCTGAAAGGGCACTTAGGTCATCCTCTCTATTCAAAATGAACCTTCCCCGGTTCAAGCGTACTAGACTCGGTGGACAGTCCATTGTAGTGGTTGCGGCTCGAGCCTGGAATGCTCTTCCCTTCCATTTGCGGTCTAGTCAATCTATTGTCCAATTTAAGAAAAATCTAAAAACTCACTTGTTTAGCAACAGTATATAAGATGTCTCCTGCCTGTCTACCTTTGCCTTCCCCTCCGCGCCAGGATACTCCCAAGTAACAGTGCGCGTTATACAACAATTTATACATACATACATATACATACATCTTCTATGACATGATTTATGAAACCACTGCTGACATCTCAAATAACATCACTGATAACCTCACTGATGACATTATCCAAAGGGTGTGTTAGTTTTTTTGTGCTGTCAGGCCCTTGATCCAATCCCTCCATGCACGCAACTTCCACTGTGCATGATTTTCACTGCTGGGCGCAGGGCCATGCAGCTATGCGTAGAGTGGGTTGGGGCACAGGGGCACCCAAAACCACACTGCCCACTCCAAACTAGTTACATTACATAACAATAAAAATGGTTTCATTTTAAGTAAGGCAGAAGTTGTGTCTTTGTCAAAGGCTTAAAATATCAAATTAATAGTGGTTAGTCCCATTGGCTTTTTCAAGGGATCAGCTCATCAACATATATAGAGCAGATCCATTAAGTTTGGCAAAATTCACCAATATTTATAATCAAATGCATATTTAATAAATTAACACATTGCAAGGTTTATAAAAGTGATAGTCATAAAATGTTTCCAATAAAGCCTTATGAAAAATATATATATATTTTTAAATCTTTCTTTTAACCTATTTCAGGCAACAAAGTGAAGCCATAGAACCCACCACAAGTTGTCCCTGCACTCCAGCTGATGAGCATTCAGCTCGATCTTAGAGTGCTTTAAAAAACATGTGGTAAACTCTCCTGGGTCATGGACCATGACCCAGGAGATTTGGGGGGTCATTAGGATGGCGGGCGGACTTAGTCCACCAGCCAACCTGTCGGTGTTTGGGACCGCCCTCCATAAGGGCAGGGGTCCCATGGAGGGATTAGGATGCGCCCGCCACTGTGGCGGGCGCATCCTGCATGTTTAACATTGTGGCGGGCGGTGCTCTCAGCACCGCCTTCCACAATGCTAAAATTGCACATATAAAAAAGGGTAGAGGTTACGCACTCCGCTGTTGATAATGTGAATAAGTTTGTGGTGTGCGCCAGAGATATCACTCCCCGACAAAGGTGTGGTAATCAAGAACAGTCTCCGACACTTGAAGTAAGTGTCGTCTCTCTGAGCACAACCAGTTGGAACGTGAAAAAAATTGCGCATATGCATTTGCATTAACAAAGCGGCAGGCACCGCGCGGTGCCTGCCGCTTTGCTAATGCAAATGCAGGGGGGTACCACAGGTACCCCCCGTGTCCACCCCCACCTGCCCTTCACTCCGGGGGCCCGCAGGGGGCCTCCAAAGTGAAGACCGCATGCCTTTCCATGGTGCGATAAGCCACGGAAAGGCATCTGTTTTGGGCCATGCTAATATGGCTGGCAGTGTCTAATAGACACCGCCACCATATTAAACCTTTTCGCAAGGCGACCGGGGCGGAAAAGTGGCAGACGGTCTTTCCGTCCACTGCGGTCCCCCCCCGCCATCCTAATATGGTGGGGGGGAATTTAGGTGCGGATGGCGGGCGGATTGCCCCCGCCAGGCTGGTGGTGGCTCCCGCCAGCCTGGTGGGGGCAGTCCGCCCGCCATCCTAATGGGCCCCATATTGTTTTGCAATGTTTCTGGGGAAGTGTTGAGCTCCCTGCAGCACTCCAGAACATTAATAAAAGGCATAGTCATGTCCCTGCCCCTTCTGGGGATACCATCAGACTCCAAAATATATTTAGAAAGTCCTCACAGGGCATTATGGAGCCCTACTTGCAAAGAGCATTGAATAATAAATGAGCAGCTCCTGCCATTATTTGATTATTCCTTTAGTTTATTTTTTGTATTTTGTAAAAATCCTTTTTGGGTGTTCTGGTGCCCATTGAGGCACCCACATATTGTTGCAATTCTGGGATCCATGGGGGAGCCCAAATGCCCTTGCCAGCTTCCCACCAGAAACCAGACAGCAATTTATTTGATCAGTGGGTGCCCTGATGGCCACACAGGCCATCCTCAACACGTATTTTTGGGGACAGCCTGGGGGAGCGCCAGGGCCCCCATAGTTCCAGCTGGCTCCTGTGGTGGGAGCTGGCAATTTAGATAATTGTTCGGTGCCCGGTACCCACCGGGGGCACCCACAGCACCCCGTCATTGGGGCATATGGGGCGTTGCACCAAGGTCCTCGTGGCCACAGGCAGCTCCTCAGCCAGTAACCATGCTGTTTTCTGGCGGGATCCAGCACCATTCCTTTCCCCCCCCCCCCCCACGGGCATGAGCAGCATTTTTCTTTGTTCTCTCCCTGGTGGAAGGAAATATGTGATCCTTATCAAACAGAGGGGCTTTGCTCCTTCAATGTGTGCTGCAGAATGCAGTTCACATGGAAATAGCATAAAAATGAGGAGAAATTAAAATATTTCTCCTTGTTGCATCACACTAATGCCTCTCCTAGAGAAGCACATGTTTTTGGCTCTGCCACATATTTACAGATCCCTGTAAATTTGAAGCAGTGTCCAAAAGCAGTGGGTGTTGCATGGGAACTTCCAAAGCAACACCCATTGCACCCCCTTTGCTGCAGAAAACTGCATTGAGGAGGACCATACAAGATGGTGTTAAGCCATGCAAAGTGGCTTAGTGCCTCCTTTTAATTATGGAGCAGGGCACAGCGGCACCGGAGCATTGCAAAAAGCGACGCTACAGAGCATACCTTGTGAGCACTTTTCCGGGCCAGAAAACACAGCAGTATCCCCAAGGGTTGGGTCCCGGGGACAATGTGATTGATCTCCGGAGGATGGGGTCCCCAGAGCCAATTATAGGGCACGGGTGAGACATGCACCCCCTTCCCAAAAAAGAGTGATGGAGTCCCAGGGAACTTCATCAGGGCGGAGGGCTGCATGCCTCTCTCCACATTATAATAAAATGGCATGGGGGATGGGGTTCCTGGGGCCTCCTGCAGGATAGAAGGGGGGTTGTATGCCCTTCTCCCCTTAATAATAATATTTTGGCCCAGGGATCTGGGACCTCTTATAGGTTTGAGGAGGGGGGCACGTACCCCCCTCCCTGTACTAAATAAATACAGTCCTGGGTATGGGTATACTGGGGCCTCTCAGAGACTAAGGGAGAGGAAGGCAACCTAGCTCAAAAAATGTGTTTGCATGAGCCCCCCCAGGCCTTGGCCTCCCATAGGATTTTATGAAAGGTGGGAGACTGCAACAGTTTTTATTGGATCTGCCCCTCTGAGACCCCCTGTCCAAGAGGCTTAGGGGGACAGGGTATCTCTACTTTGCCCCTGCATTTGTTTTAAAAAAAATATTTGACAGGTAACTGAGTCCCCAAGTCTTAAAATGGCTGCCCTGTAATTGCAAACTGCAATGTCCCGGGGGGTAGGCACCTTGGGACATTGCTGGAGCTGGCCCTGGGGGTAACTGTCCCCAGGGCCATCTGAGGCTCCAGGAGGGGGTCTGCATGCCCCCCAAACATTTACATATCCCCGGGGAGTTGGTGATGCCCAGGGCTGTGGGTCTACAACAAACCCCCGCATTAGCATAACTAGTGGCCCGGGGAGGTAGTTCCCCCGGGCTGTGTGGCGGGGCAGGAGCCACCCAACACTTATTTATTTAAATTGAAACTCCGGGGAGGTGGCAGTTCCTGGAGCCTCAAGCCCCCCCCACCTCTTTTGAATTGAAGCCCTCGGGAGGTGGCGGTCCCCGGGGCAGCACGGAGGTCTGCCTGCCCCACACATAATTAATATATCTAAGGATGTGAAGGCTCCCCAAATCCTCCCAATCTTGTGTGGAGATCATATTGGCTGCCAACACTTGAAACAGGAACATTTGCCCGCCATCTTGGGACTCACAGGCCTACTCTGAGGCTTAGGTATCCACTATCCACTGACAGACCCACTCAGAGAGTCATGCACTCACTCACAGACCCATTCAGTGACTCATATACCCACTCACAAACCTACTCAGACTCTCATGCACTCACTCAGAGACTTGTTCAGACATTTACGCATCCACTCATGGACCCACTCAGACAGTCACACATCGGCTGATAGACCAACCCAGACACTCATGCACCCACTCTCATACCCAGTTTGAAACTCATGCACCCACTGACAGACCCAATGAATGATTCATGCATCTACTCACACACCCACCAAGGTACTCATGTACCCAGTAACAGACTCACTCCGTGACTCAAGCACCCATTCACAGATCCCCTGCAACACTAATGCCCACACTCACAGACCCATCCAGACACTCATGCACCCACTCAGAATCATGCACCCACTCACAGACCTAATCATAAAATCATGCACCAACTGACAGACCTACTCAGGCACTCATACAACCACTCCCAGACCCACTTAAACACTCACACACTCACTTATAGACCCACTCAGAGACCCAACCACCCACTCACAGACCTACTCAGACACTCACACACCCGCTCACAGACCCACTCAGACACTCTCAAAGCCACAGACAGACCTACTGAGACACTCATGCACTCACTCACACACTCACTGTCAAAGGTTAGTGATTACAGTTAAGAAATAAAATTCAAAAAACCTTTGAAATTCACTTAAAACAATCAAAGGTTACAGGGACATAATAGTTAGGCAACAACATAAAACAATCTAAGAAATTCAGTGAAAAAATAAAAGTTACAGGGGGGTTATAGTTAGGAAATAGAATGAAAAAAAACGTAGATATGCCCTGAACGCCGCAAAGGCTACATGGATGTTATAGGTTTTTTTTATTATGATCTTTATTGAGTTTTTAACTGTATTCTCTTACAGAGTATTATCACTCTGATATTTCAACATATACTGTGTTTTATAAAACAAGACATTGTTTGCAATCTTTATAATGATGAGCTAACACCCTCAACCCACCCCCACCCTCCCCATACAGCTTCCATGTAGTTTGAACAAATCCTGCTCCTTATACAGTATAGGAATGTTACTGGGGGAGACAATGAGGCTGAGAATCAATCAATGTGGTCAATGCACTTCCCCTTGTTTTATCATACTTTATTGTCCTTCTCATATGTTCCTCTTCTACACTGGCCCATTCCATAAAGTCCCCCTCCCACTTCTCCCTAGTACAGGGTTTACTGCTGATCCATTGAATCACTATGTGCTTTTTTGCCACTTTTAGTCACAATACTGTAAATCGTCTGCTAAGCTTATGTTTTGGGTACCTAAGCAATTGGCCCAGCAGGCATTTATTAATCGTCAATTGAATGTCGAAGCCCGTTGCTTGTTTGAGCTGGGCTACATTCTCACTCCAATACGCTGCCACCTGAGGGCAGTGCTAAACCACATGCAGAAAATTGGCTACAAGGGCCGTGCATTTTGGATAATCAGAATCTCGTGTTGGATAGATTGTATGCAGTCGCTTGGGGGATAGATAAGTCATATGTATGATGTCATACTGTATCTGCTTGAATCCTGCTCATATCGACACCTATGGACTTCTGCCCAGGGGACAAGGATTTGCCGCTTAGAGTTTGCCATTTGTCTTCCACCTTTAGTGGCCCCACCCGTCTATCTGTGCGCAGTGCTCGAGAAAGGTAGGTAACGAATTTGCTACCTCCCGCCATAGATATCATAGTGACTAGCATGGGGGTAGTGTCAGAAGCCTCTGAAACATAGGCCAGAGTTGTTGTGTCCTTGCTGCAATCTTTGCATATTGAAGACCTGGCCTGACTTGGGCCTAGAGAGTAGGACTCTATTGCATCCTGCAGAGTTATAAATCTACCTTAAGGGTAAAGTTCAGACAACATTAGACAGCCTCCCTCCTGCCATCTCTCCACAGGCATCAGCTGTGCAATTTGGCCAAATACACGCACAATCCATATATCCAATTCAGGCATGTATGGTGTCTACTTTATTATAGTCTGGACCGTCCATTACCATAGTCTGGCAATCGATCGGATCAAGTGATGAAACATATGAGGTAGATTCCTACCACACATCAAAAGTGAGCCTAATTGTTGTCCGCCATGAGTGCCTGCCAACAAGGTCCTTTCCAACTAATGTATCACATTTTGGAGCTATGCCACCAGATAATATAATTTCAGGTCCTGGATTTCTAGTCCTCCCTGTTCCCATCCCCTTCAGAGTGTGTCAAGGCCAAACCTACAAAGCTTTTCATTCCACAGAAGTTTCACTAAAAGTAAATCTATCTCTCTGAAGACCCTTCGAGGCGGTTCATGGAATGTCGCTTGCATAACATATAAACATCGTGGTACCATCACCATCTTCATAAGGATTATTTTGCCCATTGTTAGAACTGTGGTCACCAATTCCGACACGGTAGTTTGGCGCGAGGCAGGAAGGCACCGTAAGGCAATGTGTAAAGCAGTGGTGCAGCACACACTCACACTGACAAAGGAACTTGCAAGCAAGGAAGAGACACCACACCAGGTTGTTTTCTAAAACCAGGACAAAAATTATCGCCGCACATCGGCGATTTTTATCGCAGATAAACCTTGCTATTAGCAAGGTTTATCGCAAATGCGATAAAAAACGGCCGCAATGCATGAATATCGCTGAAAAGTCAGCGATATTCATGCATTATCGAGCAAATGCTCTTAGCCATGTTATCCACCTCCCATTGGATAACATGGTGAAGAACTGCTCAGGGCAGGTGTTAGCTTTTGGAGATATTCGCGCTTAGCGCGAATATCTCCAAAAGTTGGTAATAGGAGATAGCGATGTTAGCGACTGTTTCCAGTCGCTAACATCTTGGCACGCCCACTTTGCATGTCATTAGTGATAAATATCACTGACATGCAAAGCGGGGCCCAAGATGGTCGCTATCTCCTATTAGCTGTCACTAACTGGTGTTAGCGACAGCTTGGTAATAGGGAGATAATTTTATCTCCGCTTTCTTGGCTTTTAAAGCCAAAAAAGCGGAGATAAACCCCTTGATAATATACCCCCAGATTCTTTATCTACTTTAAGTTCAGGTCGGTAACGCTGGGCTCTCACCTAAATCAGGTAACCCGTTCTCATAACCATAAATCAAGTATGCTTCCTAGGCATAAATTCAATTCAGGTAACATTTCTTACATGCATGGTCATAGAATGCAACACCTTGTGGACATGAATGTAACATCAATAACATTTCCTCTGCATGTGGATCATCCAAGTAACATTTCATAGGCATGGGGGTCATATAGGCAACATGCACAACATTTCCTAGGTTCACATTCAATAGAGGCAAGATTTCCCATGCAGGTGTGTTCTAGGAATAGCAGTCCCTATGCAAAGGTTAACTCAAGGCCTACTTCTGAGGCAGTATGAACACAGCTGGACAACACTTCCAACCCACCGGGCTCTTACTCAAGGTGGGCGTGTAGCAGCCACGGCCCGTGGAGGGAGTTCCGGTGGGGCAGAAAGGCAGGGCGGGGGAGGGGCAGTGTGGGGGTTGCTACAAACCGGATTATGGATCATTGGAGGTAAGTAAACAATGTAATAAATAAAACGAATTTCGTAGAGCGCTGTGCATTGCAAAATGCGATGCTGCACGCGCTATGAAATTCGTTTTATTAATTAGCCCCAGTTCACATCACTAATCAGGGCAGTTCTGCACTTACTTTAGGCCCAGTTCATATCAGCTCCCAGAGACGGTTAAATAGGGCCTTCGCTGCTCGTTTCAAGTCTCTTGAGGTGAGGGGTGGTCATGGGACTGCCATTCCAATCTAATTAGGCTCCTCTGCAGCCCCACTGTTAACACTAGAGTTTCCGCCCTCCCCGGGGTGTTACCTGGGGGCTTCATTCTTTCTGGGGCCTGCACAGGCTCTGCGGGACACCGGCTGCTCCCACCCTCCCCCCTCCGGGCCTCCACGCGTCTTCAGACTCAGCCGGTAGAGGTAGGGGTCTCCTGCTCTTCTCGGAACCCCTGCGCTGAGGCATGGACGGGCTCTGGGCCTTCTTGTTCTTTCCCCGCCTGCGGGAACCAATGAGGGCGCGGCTCTCGGGGCACGGCGACAGTAGCCAATGGGAGCGCGGCTCACCGGGGGGCACGGCCTGTGATGCTGCCAGCACCTCGATTGCCCCGCAACACTCCCGGGCCCTTCTAAGGCCTAGCGCGGCCTACCCAGCACCCGTGGCGCCCCTCCCTTCGCTACGGGGGCCGCTGCGGTGCAAAGGACTGCACATTCTTTTCCCTCGGTGGCCTGGGGCACACACAGTGCTTCTGACTTTGCGGCGCCTGGGCAGCGGCGGTGATCCTCGGCAGATGACGCTCTTTTGGACACAGCGCTGGATCGCAGGTACCTGGGCTGCGGCGGTGATCGGGGATGAAGTGCTTGTATGGACACAGCGCTTAGGTTGTCACGCGGGCAGGTTCACGGGGGTGAAATCAGTGTTGGCAACAGATAGCTGATTCCTCCCCTATAGTGCTTATTGGGCACAGCCTCAGCAGGAGGCAGACAAGCTTCTCAGTTTAGCACTGACAGCAGGGGCTTTTCAGACTAGCACTTGGTTGACACAGCACTTTACCTGGTGATCCCCCAGTAGCAGCAGCGCTCACAGGGTCCTCAGCGCTTCAGTCCTAGTGCAGATGGTAGTGGATCTTGGTTGTGGTTTCCTTGGTTGCGGTATCTTGGGGGAAGATGGGGGGTTGAGTTGGCAGGCACAAGAGGCAGGATGGTTCCCTGCAGCACACTGGAGTTGGTCTCCTGGGTTTTCCCCTCACTGGGCAGGGACAGCAGGCTGGCAGAGTCCCTCAGCTTTCTTGCGTACAGTAGGGTCTTAGCTCAGTCAGTCTCAGTAGTTTAGGTTCCCCCATAGGCCCAACTGCCTATACTCCGGCAGAGGTTCCCCCAGGTCCAGTGGTGCCCCAACTAACTAGTCAGGTTTCCCTCCTTTCCTCCTATACCCCTAGGTCAGGTGACCCTCCTGGAAGGTGGAAAACCATAACTTCTCCCCGGGCTAGAAGGTTCCAGGAACTTCTACAAGTCTGTCGATAGGACAAAAAGGCGGGATGGCAGGCATACAGTAGCAGTATGTCCCAGCCTGCTCCTAACTACTGGTACGTGCATGTACAATGGCCACTCCGCAGTAGCAGGGCCCTATTGCAGCCATGTTATTAGGAGAGAGCACCTGCACCTCAGCACTGTTTGGCAGTGGTAAGGCGCTCAGAGGCCTAGGTCCAACAAACAGATGGTGGCAAAAATGAGGCGAAAGGGGAAAAAAATGGGGCAAGACTACCCTAGGGCTGACAGGTCTAACACCCATTATGAACAATCTCAGTGTATTCCAGAAGTGAATAGTGTGATGTAGGCCTTCTATCACCCGTCCCATGTTTGTTCCATACAACCGCTTTTCCTCATGTGTTATAAATATTCCTAAATACTGGACATTGTCTACTGTTCGATGTAGCTCTACGTGCCAGGGGGCGCGTTTGCAGAGTGGTGCAGGGAGGGGGTGAGGCTTGAGGTGTTGGATTGCACCACTCTGCAAACGCGCCCCCTGGCGCATTTGCAGAGGGGGAACTGATTCCCCTTGAATACTGGGGGTCACTGGGAGGCAACTAGCCCACCAGGAACCTCCGGTATGCGCCAGAAACCTGCGTGGCAGAGACGTGTAAAGAGGCCACGCCCCTTTTTACACCTCTCTGCAACGCATCCCTTGGCGCATAATGGAGGTTCCTAGTGGGCTAGTAGGGCCATTCTGTTTTTGGGGCTGCAGCGTATCTCTGATGCAGGTCCGCCATCTTGCCCGGCAACACTTCAGTCACAGGTTCATCTCCCTCACTCCACCAGCTTGCGTGAAGTAGGCTCTCTGCTAGTGCACTCCTTCGGTAGACAGGGTTCTCTTTCTCGCCCTTCCGTAAGCAGTGTCACCTCACGAAGGGGTCAGCAAATGTTCAGGGTAAAGATAGTGATCACACCTCTGGCATTCACTACTAATTATGCCACCGGCTCTGTCAAAATACTGCAGGATTTAGACACTGGGGCAGAAGTTCAGCCGTAGCACTTCTTCACAGCCATCTTACCAAGCCACGCCCCCAGGGACATTATAGTTAGGCTCAGATTTAACTCATATAAAACCAGTGAATTCAGCAGTTTAACTATAACATAAGCCCCACAATGCACTCCTTATGACCTCACAGTGACATCACTGATGACATCGCAAATTACATAATAGATGACATCACTGATGACATCATCCACAGAAGCACTTACACACCCACTCACACCCCTATACAACCTCTTATTCACCCACTCACACTCCTACACAACCACTCACATACCTATTCACTGACCCATACAAGTACTCACACAACCACTTGTTCATCAATAGAGCCACACACTCACCCACTCACCCACTCACTCACTCACTCATACAGCCACTCATACAACCACTCACTCACTCATACAACTTCTCATACAACTAGTCACTTACCCATACAGCCACTCACACAGTCACACACTGACCCATAGAGCTACTTACATACCCACTTATTCAGCCACTCACACACACTCACTCACCCATACAGCCTCTTAACACAGCCACTCACTCACCCATACAAGCACCCACACACTCATACACACCCACACAACCACTTACATATCCATTCACACATTAATGCAAGCACTCACACATATGCTCACTCGCCCATACCTCCATTAACAAATACACATACCCTACAAAACAGCTACCCACATGCCCACTCATTTAACCAAATATCCACTCAAATAGTCACTCACTCACCCATAAAGCTACTTGCATATCCAGGCACTCACTCATACAGCCATTCAGACACCGACTCACTCACCCATACAGTCAATTACACACCTACTCAACCATCCATGCAGGCGCTGACACACCCAATCACTTTCCAATACAGTCAATCATACAGCCACTATGTCACCCACAAAACTACTCACAAACACACATATACAGCCACTGACATACCCACAGACACATCCATACAGCCGCCCACACAAGCCACGCCCACTTACAACTGGCCACGCCCCCTCCGGGCATAAAGTAGGAGCTGATTGCTAGCTCGTCCCTGGACACTCCCTTGCCTTCCGCGGGAGCCCTAGTTTGTAGCGCTCTGTTTTTAAAATCCTTTTTTCTTGTTTAATTTGTGTTGCCTTTTACCACAGTCCTACCTCTCTCAGCTTGCTCGCACTTTGCCTGCCTTGTCCTCTCCGCGCAGCCGAGGTGGTCGCTGCAGCGGGTCGAGGCTCTGCTCTTTGCCGTCTTCGGCGTCCCGCCCACACAAGCCACGCCCACTTACAACTGGCCACGCCCCCTCCGGGCATAAAGTAGGAGCTGATTGCTAGCTCGTCCCTGGACACTCCCTTGCCTTCCGCGGGAGCCCTAGTTTGTAGCGCTCTGTTTTTAAAATCCTTTTTTCTTGTTTAATTTGTGTTGCCTTTTACCACAGTCCTACCTCTCTCAGCTTGCTCGCACTTTGCCTGCCTTGTCCTCTCCGCGCAGCCGAGGTGGTCGCTGCAGCGGGTCGAGGCTCTGCTCTTCGCCGTCTTCGGCGTCCCGCCCACACAAGCCACGCCCACTTACAACTGGCCACGCCCCCTCCGGGCATGAAGTAGGAGCTGATTGCTAGCTCGTCCCTGGACACTCCCTTGCCTTCCGCGGGAGCCCTAGTTTGTAGCGCTCTGTTTTTAAAATCCTTTTTTCTTGTTTAATTTGTGTTGCCTTTTACCACAGTCCTACCTCTCTCAGCTTGCTCGCACTTTGCCTGCCTTGTCCTCTCCGCGCAGCCGAGGTGGTCGCTGCAGCGGGTCGAGGCTCTGCTCTTCGCCGTCTTCGGCGTCCCGCCCACACAAGCCACGCCCACTTACAACTGGCCACGCCCTGATTGCCCCTTAAAATCATGTGCGCTCCTCGTACGCGCACATGCCCGGAGTTGGAATAAGACTGATCTTAATGATCTTTCTTCCACTCTGTCCTTATCGGCTCCTACCCTGACCGACCTCTCTGTGGAGAATCAGGCGGTTGCCATTAACACCTGGCTTTCCTCGGCTTGTGACCAGGCTGCTCCATTAAAAAAGATCAGATCAGCCCGCCCATACGACGCCCACAAGTGGTTTACCAACGACCTCAGATCCCTGAAATTAGAGCTCAGGCGCTCTGAGCGTCGCTGGCGCCGTAACTACTGCCCCACCCTCCGCCTCAATTATAAGGCTCTTTTAAACAACTATAAATTGGCCATTTTAGCGGCCAAATCCAAATATTTTACGGAGCGCGTAGCCCTTTCGGCCAATAAATCTCGCGAGATTTTTTCTCTGGTGCGTAGTCTCGCCACCTCCGACCGTGCTAGCCTTTCCCCTGCTCCTTCTCAATCCTTCTGCCATTCTCTTAATGATTATTTTATCAACAAAATAATCACCATCAAGTCTAACATTCCGATCGTGCTCCAACCTAACTTGCCGGATCTTTCCTTCTCCTCTTTTTCTGTCCTGGATCATTTCAAGCCTATTTCACTTGAGCTTTTCCGCGACCTTCTTGTTAAGGTCAAGTCCGGCTCTCCGGCGGATTGTGCACCCGCTCGGATCCTTAGAACCCTATACACCAGCTGTCCTACCCCTCCTCTAACTCTTCTCAACTCTTGTTTAGCTCTGGGCTCTGTCCCCTCTTTCTTTAAAACTGCCATTGTGCTTCCCATCCTGAAGAAAGCTGGCCTGGACCCCTCCCTTCCATCTAATTTCAGGCCGATCTCCCTTCTTCCCTATCTTGGGAAGATCCTTGAGAGCTATGTTACATCCTGTCTCTCTAATTACATCGAGGAAAATAACATCTTGGCCTCTCACCAGGCCGGATTTCGACCTGGCCACTCTACTGAGAGTGTGGTCCTTGCGGTCCTGGATGAACTGAAAGGGAGGGCTGACAGTAATCTCCCCCAGGCCTTAGTCCTTTTGGATCTGTCCGCTGCGTTTGACACGGTTGACCATGCCATTCTTCTCGACCGTGTCAGCGCAGTGGGCATCCAGGGCATCGCCCTCTCCTGGATCGCGTCCTTTCTTCAGGGCAGATCACAGGCTGTTCACCTCTCTGATTTCTCTGCACCCCCCCTCCCGGTCACTTGTGGGGTACCCCAAGGTTCTTCTCTTTCCCCTCTTCTCTTCAATCTCTATATCCGCCCCCTTATTTCCTCTCTTCTTGAGCTGGGGGTCTCGGTGTATAACTACGCAGATGACCTCCAGCTCGTCTTTGACCTATCTTCTCCTACTCACTCTCTCCCCAAGCTCAGCTCTACTCTTGTCCTCATCTCCCAATGGATGAGCTTCAATCATTTGAAGCTCAATCCTGACAAGACAGAGCTTGTTCTCACTGGTGGTCCCTCTAACCCCTGGTCCTCTGTTCACTGGCCCCTTTCCTTTGGTCCTCCCCCCTCCCCAGTTTCTTCTGTCCGGACCTTGGGCATCAAGATCAGCAATGATCTTTCCATGCATGCACACATCAGCTCCGTTGTTTCCTCCTGTTTTTTTTCCCTCCGCCTCATTCGAAAAATTTCCCGTTTTTTTTCTGTTGATGCCCTCAAAGCCATCATTTCTGCCCTCATTACATCCCGCCTGGATTATGGAAATGGCCTGTACGTAGGCATTCCGGCCTACGAAACTCGCCGGCTCCAGGCCATCCAGAACCAGGCGGCCCGTCTTGTTTTTCGTCTCCCTAAGTTCTCCCACATCACTCCTGCCCTTAAATCCCTTCACTGGCTCCCCGTTCATTTCAGATCCCAATTTAAACTTGCCTGTTTGGCTTTTCTGGCTCATGCCCGCTCCGCTCCTCTTTTTATCAATTCTTTAATCTCTTCTCAACCCCTTCCCGTTCTCTTCGTTCGTCTTCTCTCTCTCTTCTTCACGTTCCCCGCTTCCGCAAATCCCGCACCGGAGGTACCCGCTTCTCGGTGCGGGCTCCCCAGATCTGGAATACTCTCCCCCTCTCGATTCGTTCCATTCCTATCTTCTCACACTTTCGTAAAGCTCTCAAAACTTTCCTTTTTCTTCAGGCTTTCCCTGGCTAATCCTCTGGACCCCTGGCAGATACGGTTGTGTTCCTCAGCGCCAGGAAGCCGCTTGGCCGCAGTGCGCTTTAGAAGTTTCTTTTTCATTTCATTTCACTCAGACACCCACTCACACACAGATACATACAGTCACACACCCACTCACATAATGTATGTTAAAAAACTTGAATCACTCATTAGAAGTACAGAAAGTATACTATTTTAACTTTTATAGTACCTTGGGATATATAGTTAACACTCAAAAGATTTGAAAACACTCATACTCACTGGATGATGTCATCTGTGATGTCATCAGTGATGTTATTTGAGATGTAATCTGTGATGTTATCAGTGATGTCACTGACCATGTCATGAGTGATGTCATATGTGAGGTCATAAGCAGTGCGTTGCAGGGGCATAAGTTATAGTTAGCTCAGCTAAGTATAATTGCTGATTTTCACAATTTTTGTATGTGTAAAATATAAGCCGAACTATAACATACCTGTAACCTTTATTTTTTTCAGTGACATGTATGTCTTTGAGGGATCCGTGAATCTGGTACGATCACAAAACAATATATATATATATATATATATTCCACAAAAAAAGTCCCCAGAGACAGGATCGCACTCCGCAGCAGGTAAGTTTGACAAAACTCTTTTAATTAGGCATGTGACTTCCCTTCCCCGTACATTGTCTGCAGGCCTGACGCGTTTCAAAGCTTTTGCTTCTCTTCAGAGGCCGGTATCCAGCAGGACGTTCTGTAAGGCTCTCCAATCTCCCAGCTGGAATGCTTCCAATCATCGCACAGCTTCCGGTGTGCCTCCATAAAGGGAATCCGTTTTTAATTGCATCTTGGGAATTGGAGTTTTTTAAGCCTATTTTGCACCCTCCATTAGGTTTGTCCGCTGTACCACAAGTTCAGACATTCTTTAAAGCCCTCCATTAGGCTCCCGGATGAGATTTCACATGACTTTAGTTTAAACCTGCTGTGCCCATCAAAACGTGACGTTACACTTTTGCGAGACCATTCCTATGCTCTTTGGCGGTGCGTGCTCCTCGCGGCCTGGAAGCGCCGCGTATATAATCCACAAAAAAAGTCCCCAGAGACAGGATCGCACTCCGCAGCAGGTAAGTTTGACAAAACTCTTTTAATTAGGCATGTGACTTCCCTTCCCCGTACATTGTCTGCAGGCCTGACGCGTTTCAAAGCTTTTGCTTCTCTTCAGAGGCCGGTATCCAGCAGGACGTTCTGTAAGGCTCTCCAATCTCCCAGCTGGAATGCTTCCAATCATCGCACAGCTTCCGGTGTGCCTCCATAAAGGGAATCCGTTTTTAATTGCATCTTGGGAATTGGAGTTTTTTAAGCCTATTTTGCACCCTCCATTAGGTTTGTCCGCTGTACCACAAGTTCAGACATTCTTTAAAGCCCTCCATTAGGCTCCCGGATGAGATTTCACATGACTTTAGTTTAAACCTGCTGTGCCCATCAAAACGTGACGTTACACTTTTGCGAGACCATTCCTATGCTCTTTGGCGGTGCGTGCTCCTCGCGGCCTGGAAGCGCCGCGTATATAATCCACAAAAAAAGTCCCCAGAGACAGGATCGCACTCCGCAGCAGGTAAGTTTGACAAAACTCTTTTAATTAGGCATGTGACTTCCCTTCCCCGTACATTGTCTGCAGGCCTGACGCGTTTCAAAGCTTTTGCTTCTCTTCAGAGGCCGGTATCCAGCAGGACGTTCTGTAAGGCTCTCCAATCTCCCAGCTGGAATGCTTCCAATCATCGCACAGCTTCCGGTGTGCCTCCATAAAGGGAATCCGTTTTTAATTGCATCTTGGGAATTGGAGTTTTTTAAGCCTATTTTGCACCCTCCATTAGGTTTGTCCGCTGTACCACAAGTTCAGACATTCTTTAAAGCCCTCCATTAGGCTCCCGGATGAGATTTCACATGACTTTAGTTTAAACCTGCTGTGCCCATCAAAACGTGACGTTACACTTTTGCGAGACCATTCCTATGCTCTTTGGCGGTGCGTGCTCCTCGCGGCCTGGAAGCGCCGCGTATATAATCCACAAAAAAAGTCCCCAGAGACAGGATCGCACTCCGCAGCAGGTAAGTTTGACAAAACTCTTTTAATTAGGCATGTGACTTCCCTTCCCCGTACATTGTCTGCAGGCCTGACGCGTTTCAAAGCTTTTGCTTCTCTTCAGAGGCCGGTATCCAGCAGGACGTTCTGTAAGGCTCTCCAATCTCCCAGCTGGAATGCTTCCAATCATCGCACAGCTTCCGGTGTGCCTCCATAAAGGGAATCCGTTTTTAATTGCATCTTGGGAATTGGAGTTTTTTAAGCCTATTTTGCACCCTCCATTAGGTTTGTCCGCTGTACCACAAGTTCAGACATTCTTTAAAGCCCTCCATTAGGCTCCCGGATGAGATTTCACATGACTTTAGTTTAAACCTGCTGTGCCCATCAAAACGTGACGTTACACTTTTGCGAGACCATTCCTATGCTCTTTGGCGGTGCGTGCTCCTCGCGGCCTGGAAGCGCCGCGTATATAATCCACAAAAAAAGTCCCCAGAGACAGGATCGCACTCCGCAGCAGGTAAGTTTGACAAAACTCTTTTAATTAGGCATGTGACTTCCCTTCCCCGTACATTGTCTGCAGGCCTGACGCGTTTCAAAGCTTTTGCTTCTCTTCAGAGGCCGGTATCCAGCAGGACGTTCTGTAAGGCTCTCCAATCTCCCAGCTGGAATGCTTCCAATCATCGCACAGCTTCCGGTGTGCCTCCATAAAGGGAATCCGTTTTTAATTGCATCTTGGGAATTGGAGTTTTTTAAGCCTATTTTGCACCCTCCATTAGGTTTGTCCGCTGTACCACAAGTTCAGACATTCTTTAAAGCCCTCCATTAGGCTCCCGGATGAGATTTCACATGACTTTAGTTTAAACCTGCTGTGCCCATCAAAACGTGACGTTACACTTTTGCGAGACCATTCCTATGCTCTTTGGCGGTGCGTGCTCCTCGCGGCCTGGAAGCGCCGCGTATATAATCCACAAAAAAAGTCCCCAGAGACAGGATCGCACTCCGCAGCAGGTAAGTTTGACAAAACTCTTTTAATTAGGCATGTGACTTCCCTTCCCCGTACATTGTCTGCAGGCCTGACGCGTTTCAAAGCTTTTGCTTCTCTTCAGAGGCCGGTATCCAGCAGGACGTTCTGTAAGGCTCTCCAATCTCCCAGCTGGAATGCTTCCAATCATCGCACAGCTTCCGGTGTGCCTCCATAAAGGGAATCCGTTTTTAATTGCATCTTGGGAATTGGAGTTTTTTAAGCCTATTTTGCACCCTCCATTAGGTTTGTCCGCTGTACCACAAGTTCAGACATTCTTTAAAGCCCTCCATTAGGCTCCCGGATGAGATTTCACATGACTTTAGTTTAAACCTGCTGTGCCCATCAAAACGTGACGTTACACTTTTGCGAGACCATTCCTATGCTCTTTGGCGGTGCGTGCTCCTCGCGGCCTGGAAGCGCCGCGTATATAATCCACAAAAAAAGTCCCCAGAGACAGGATCGCACTCCGCAGCAGGTAAGTTTGACAAAACTCTTTTAATTAGGCATGTGACTTCCCTTCCCCGTACATTGTCTGCAGGCCTGACGCGTTTCAAAGCTTTTGCTTCTCTTCAGAGGCCGGTATCCAGCAGGACGTTCTGTAAGGCTCTCCAATCTCCCAGCTGGAATGCTTCCAATCATCGCACAGCTTCCGGTGTGCCTCCATAAAGGGAATCCGTTTTTAATTGCATCTTGGGAATTGGAGTTTTTTAAGCCTATTTTGCACCCTGCTGCGGAGTGCGATCCTGTCTCTGGGGACTTTTTTTGTGGAATATATATATATATATATATATATATATATATATATATATATATATATATATATATACCAACTTTAGACCTACTCTTACTATCACAGAGACACTGTCATACCCTCCAATATATCCATACAGGCACTGTCACACCCACACTTACAAATAGAAACACTCTCACACCCACTCATAGACCCACTCGGACTTTTATGCACCCAGTCACAGATGCACTCAGAAAGTTATCACTCACTCACAGACCTACTCAGACACTCATATTCCTAATCAGACACCCACTAGGACACTCACATACCTACTCACAGACCCACTTAGACAGACATACACTGATTCACAGACCCACTCACTCATGCACCCGCTCATAGACCCACTCAGACACTCATGCACCCACTGATAGATCCTCTAAAAGACCCATGTACCCACTCAAATACCCACTCAGATACTCATGCACCCACTAAGACACTCATGGACCCACTTACAGACCTACTGAGGCACTCACACACCCACTCACAGACCCACTCAGACACCAGACACCCGTGCACCAACTGACAGATCGACACTCAAGCACATACTGATAGCTCCAGTGAGACGGACATGCACCTACTTACCAACCCACTCATATAGTCATGCACCCACTGACAGATCTCCTGAGAGACTCATGCACCCACTGACAGACCCACTCACAAACTCATGCATCCACTCAAATACCCAATCAGACACTCTTGGAACTTCTCACTTACCCACTCACACACCCACTGACAGACCCACTCAGACACTCATGCACCTACTCATAGACCCACTCAGACACTCACACATCTGCTGACAGACTCTCTCAGTGACTCATGCACCTACTGGCAGACTCACTCGAGACTCATGAACCCACTCAGAAACTCACTCAGGCAATTATGCATGCATTTACAGATCCACTGTAATACTCTGACAGCCACTCATACATCCACTCAGAGACTCACACACCCACTCATAGACACATTCAGAAACACAGGCACCCACTGAAAGACACACTCAACCACTCATGCAGCCCCTCACTGGCCCACTCAGAAGGCTATCTATCCATTTACAGACCCTCTCTGATACTCATTCTATCAATTACAGATCACTTAGACATTCATATAGCCACCCACAGACCTACTCAGACACTCAAGCACTTACTCACAAGCACTCACTCACAGCCTCACTCAGACACACCTGCACCTACTTATTGACCTACTCAGATTCCCATGCACCTACTTACAGACCCACTGAGGTACTTATGCATCTAGTTACAGCCTCACTAACACAATCCCAAATTGACTGGTATACTCATACAGATACTCTCAAAGGCATACTTACACTTATAGAAAGACTGTCACGCCACTTAGTTGCACCCATACAGTCATGATTACAGCCACTCAGATACCTATGCAGACGCTGTCACACCCACATGTAGTAATAAACACATTCTCTCACACCTACTTATGTATCTATAGAGATGCTGTAAGAACTACAGTTACCTTTATTTGCACTCTTTTTCAACTACTCACTACCCAGTGACAGACCCACTCAGGGATCTGCACTTTCAGTCACAGATTCACACATACAGTCATTGATCCACTCAGAACGTTCTTTTAGCATTTTTTAAATGTTTTGTATTGAATGGATTCTTTTGGTTTGAGGTTCTGCAATACAGGGACGTTATAGTTAGGAAATAAACAAATTTAAAACGTAGAAATTCTCTGAAAAAATCAAAGGCTACAGAGACTTTATAGTTAGGCTCAGATTTTACTTGTACAAAACCAAAGAAATTTGGCAGTTATAGTTACCTGAACCAACTATAACTTACAGCCCTACAATGCCCTTCTCAAGACTTCACATCACTCATAACATGGTCAGTGATATCACTGCATTGTTGGCTTGTGTTGAGTTACTGGGCTGTGCTGTTAAAGTCTGCTGTGGTTGTTTTCTTGTAGCTCTTCATGTTGTAATTGTTTTGTTTTTGTGTTGTGTTTTTGCACTGTGGTTAATGTGTTATGTTTTGTATTATTGTGCAATTCTTGAGTAGCATTTTTTGTTCTTGTGGTGTATTCGATTAGTTACTATGCTCAATCAATCAGAGTACTTGTAAAGCGCGCTACTTACCCGTGAGGGTCTCACGGTGCTATTGTATGGGTGGAGGGTGCTGCTATTGCTCGAAAAGCCAGGTCTTGAGGAGTCTTCTGAAGGCGAGTAGGTCTTGGGTCTGCCGTATGTGGGTAGAGAGGGTGTTCCAGGTCTTGGCGGTGAGGTAGGAGAAGGATCTGCCACCGGAGGTCATTCGTTGGATGCGGGTGGATAGCGGCGAGGGCGAGGCTGGTGGAGTGGAGCTGGCGGGTGGGGGTGTAGAAGCTGAGTTTGCTGTTCAGGTAGGCTGGTCCGGCGTTGTGGAGTGCTTTGTGTGCGTGGGTGAGGAGCTTGAAGGTGATCCTCTTGTCGACGGTGAGCCAGTGTAGGTCTCTCAGGTGGGGGGTGATGTGGCTGCGGCGGGGGATGTTGACGATCAGTCGGGCGGAGGCGCTTTGGATGCGTTGTAGTCGTCGTATATGTTTGGCTGGGATTCCTGCGTAGAGTGCGTTGCCGTAGTCCAGTCTTGTGCTGACGAGGGCCTGTGTCACCGTTTTTCTGATTTCAGTCAGGATCCACTTGTAGATCCTGCAGAGCATGCAGAGGGTGTTGTAGCAGGAGGAGGAGACTGCGTTGACCTGCTTAGACATGGAGAGGGAGGAGTCGAGGATGAATCCTAGGTTGCGTGCATGGTCAGTGGGTGTTGGTGCCGTTCCCAGTGTGGTCGGCACCAGGAGTCATCCCAGGCTGAGGGGGCGTGTCCGAGGATGAGGACCTCTGTCTTGTCCAAGTTCAGCTTCAGACGGCTGGTCCTCATCCAGTCGGCGACGGCCTTCATTCCCTCGTGAAGGTTGGTTTTGGCGGTGTGTGGGTCCTTGGTGAGGGAGAGGATGAGCTGGGTGTCGTCAGCGTAGGAGATGATGTTGAGGTTGTGATGGCGGGCCACTTGTGCGATGGGGGCCATGTAGACGTTGAACAGCGTCGGGCTGAGAGATGAGCCCTGGGGGACGCCGCAGATGATTTCGGTGGCTTTGGATCGGAAGGGTGGGAGGCGGACACTCTGGGTTCTGCCGGAGAGGAAGGACGTGGTCCAGTCAAGGGCCTTCTCTTGGATTCCGGCTTCTAGGAGGTGTGTCTTTAGAGTGCGATGGCAGACCCTGTCGAAGGCAGCTGACAGGTCCAGGAGGATGAGGGCTGATGTTTCGCCGTTGTCTAGTTGGTGCCTGATGTCGTCTGTGGCGGCGATGGGGGATGTCTCGGTGCTGTGGTTTTGTCTGAATCCGGACTGGGACGGGTCCAAGATGTTGTTGTCTTCCAGGTGGCGGGCCAATTGCAAGTTGACGATTTTCTCGTTGGCCTTTGCCGGGAACGGGAGCAGGGAGATGGGCCGGAGGTTCTTGAGGTCCTTGGGGTCCGCCTTGGGCTTCTTGAGGAGGGCGTTGATTTCAGCGTGCTCCAGCTTTCCGGGAATGTCGCTGTTTCAAAAGAGATGTTGATGACCTTCCGTAGTTGGGGTGCGATGGCTGCATCAGCTTTGTTGAATACGTGGTGTGGGCATGGGTCTGACGGAGATCCTGAGTGGATGGAGTTCATGACCTTGCGTGTCTCGTCGTCTTTGACGTTGGACCAAAGGTCAGGCTGTTGGCATTGGTAGTGTTCACAGGGGAGGTGGAGTCTGCCGTAGTCGGGGTGGTTGTGGTGTTGAAGCTGTCGTGGATGTCAGCGATCTTGCGGTGGAAGAAGATGGCTAGTGAGTCGCACAGTTCTTGTGAGGGCGGGATGTCGTTGGCATTGGTGCTGGGGTTGGAGAGTTCCTTTACGATGCTGAAGAGCTCCTTGCTGTCGTGTGCGTTGTTATCCAAGCAGTCTTTGAAGGAGGATCTCTTGGCTAATCTGATGAGGTGGTGATGTCTGCTGGTGGCGTCCTTGTGGGTTGTGTGGTTGTGTGGTTGTCCGGTGTGCGTTCATGGAGCCACATCTTCTCCAGTTTCCGGCATGCGCGTTTAGAGGTCTGGAGCTCATCGGTGAACCAGGTGGCTCTCTTGCTGGTGTGGCTGTTGGAGGGTTTCTTGAGTGGGGCGAGGGTGTTGGCGCAGTCGTCGATCCACTGTCTGAGGTGGCAGGCTGCGGCGTCTGGGTTGGTGGGATCGGAGGGTGGGTTCTGGGCGAGGGTGATGATCAGCTGGTCTTCGGTGACTTTGCTCCAGCAGCGGCAAGGCAGCTGTTGGGTGCGGTGGTGTATGGTTGGTTTCTTGAAGGTGAAATGGATGCAGCGGTGGTCGGTCCAGTGGAGTTCGGTGGGGTGGTCGAAGGCGACATGGGTGCCGGTGGAGAAGACGGGGTCCAGCGTGTGGCCGGCGGCGTGGGTGGGTGCAGTGACGAGTTGTCTGAGGCCAAGGTTGGCGAGGTTGTCGATCAGGGTGGTGGAGTTGGCGTCATTGTTGTTCTCGAGGTGTAAGTTCAGGTCCCCGAGGAGGATGTTGTCCGTGGAGGTGAGTGCGTGGGTTCTGGCGAGGTCGGCGATGGCGTCGCTGAACTGAACCCTGGGTCCGGCGGGTCTGTAGATGAGTGTTCCTCTGAGGGTGGTGTTGGGGTCGGTGTGGATCCGGAAGTGGAGGTGTTCAGCGGTGTTCAGGGTGTCGTCTGCGTGGGAGGCGACCTTGAGGGTGGACTTGTGGACGATGGCTATTCCTCCTCCCATTCCGTTTGCACGATCCCTGCGGGTGATCTTATAGCCGTCTGGGATGGCTATGGCGATGTCGGGCGCCAAGGAGTCGTTCCACCAGGTCTCAGTCAGGAAGGCCACGTCTGGGGCGGAGGTGTTGAGCAGATGCCAGAGCTCGACGATGTGTTTGCGTGTGGAGCGGGTGTTGATGAGTATGCAGCGGAGGTGGTTGGGTCTGGTCCTTGGAGGTTTGGTGGCTATGCTGTGATGTTTCTGATTGTAGTTCTTCACTTTTGTTGATGTTGCATGTTGTTTTGGTATTATGTTATTCTGTTGTTGTGTTGTGAATACGTTATGGTGGTGTTCTGTACTACATTGTGGTTCTTTTTTATGTTGTGACCTATCACGTTGGTGTTCCTGTCATTTTGTTGTGCTGCATCACTGTGTTTTGAATGTATACTGTTGTGTAATGCAGTTCCTTGGCAAACAGCAATTTACCACTACCAAAACTGTACCATACCATCATTATGCCATTACCCCCATATATGACACCAATCATTCTAAAGCCATGGTACAAACCAAGTCCCAAGTTAATATCTCGCATGAACATTTTATATGATGCAGACCGTAGTAACCATAATAATTTACTAGTAAAGCTCTTTGAAATGTGTAACGAGGAATACTATATTAAACATGTTCTTTGAAATAATTTTTTGAATATTATTGATCTCGAATAATTCAGTTAGTGATTTTAGGGCTTTCAAAATAATGAATATTTGATGTTTTCTTCTTTTTGTTTTTAACCTTCAGGTGGCCTTTGTTAAACGGTAGTGACTGTGATTTGCAGGGTCCGTCCTTTCGTAATAAACCTATTTGCCTGAATGGCATGATTATTTCATGTTTGGATGCGGTTGCAGAGAGAAATGTGCTATTTGGCAAGCGGCCACAAAAAAAACATGATCTCAGCCCCTTGAAAATGACATTTGTATGTGCCTATGAAGTGTCTCCAAATATTTACGGATACAAATGCATTTCATTTTTATTTTAATATTGGTTCTCTTTCCGTTAATCAAGGTCCGCTATTTCCGATAGTAACAACAGTCTGCATTTGAAAAGGTATGCAAGTTTTCGTTAAACCGTAGTAAGTATTCAGATGTATGCATTATATTATGCTGGGGCCAGATTACATGGAAATGCGTGTTGTAAACCGCATCCACGTTGGTACGAAACAATCGAACCTTTTCAACTTGTCAAAACCGTATGTTTGCATGTGTCAGGTAGCAAATGTGCAGCTGATGTATTGATAAGTACGAGTGAGTGTAAATATTGATGTAAAGTCTCACTGGGACCAGTGCATTATCTTGTCGTTCTTGTTACGGTATAAAAGAATATTGGAAACAAAATATCATTTAACAGAACTACTTTACAGTTAGTAGTAGAAAATCAACGACCATTGGGGCCATATATTAATCAACGATGTTTAGAATGCTATATTTCTGTCAGACGATATTTGTTGCTAACAAAAATATCGTCAAATATAAATGCCTTGGTGTAAGTATAGTTTCTAAAAGTACAGCTCCGTATAGCTTTGCTTTTATATTGTTAACTTCAGTGGGGTGATATTTTTTAAACAATATTTAGGACACAATATTTTTCTCTGACAATATTTAGTACACAAAATTCTGGTTCCATACTGCATATTCATTACTATCCAAGGGTACCTTTTGACGCTAATGAAACATAGGGCTGTTGTTCGTAAACGGCAGAAATATGATTGAACCCCTAGAATTTGCAAGGACCGGTTTAAAAAGGAGGCATCGGCATATGCACTGCCATTTTATGTTATCGTCACAGCACTGCATTGCAAGGTGCGGACTCATAGAGCCATGACAGGGATATTGTAAGAGATAAAGATGGTGTTTGCGCTTGGCAAACTTGGCGCGAACTCGAATCTCTGCTATGTCGTATAGCTCAAACGGAGGCTAACACCATTTATTCAGCAACATATCAATAACATTGAAGTAGAGTTTGCCCCACAGAAATGACAGGGAGAAATACATTTGCAAATCAAAAGTTTATTAACAGATTAATACATTTCAATCTCAAATCTAATTAGTTAAATCACAATCAATATTCGCCTAAATACAGCTTTTGTGAATAAAAATTAGGCTGATTAATCAGCAAATGTGAGGACGAGTTATTAAAAGACAAAGCATGCAAATGTAGATACGATTCCATTCCCATGAGGGGAATCTCCCTAATTCTAACCTAAGATTGTGGGCAAATCAGGGAATTTATAAGCAGCAGGTATCAGCAAATGTAAAATCGCAAATATAACCAAATGAAGGTTCCAATTAGAATAGGGAAAAATGTGCTTGCTCTAATAAGTAATTCTTTGACCAGGAATATAAGGAACATTAAGTCGCAGGAGAAGAGAGAGGGATGTCCACCTCTAAATATGGATATGGGCAATTCTAACTAACTTGTGACAAATGTACACACTTAAAACATGAAATTACGTCTAAGTGATACATTGCACAGGTTCTCACCAAGTAAGAACCAATCCAAATCAAACACTCACAGTAAGCTTGGTGTTGGCCTCCCTCCCATGATCAAGTTAACAACCACTTCCAGCCTCACAACCTTTAAAGATGTATAAAAGGAGGACTTCATCTCCTCATACTCCTTTGCTTCCCAGGTGCAAAAAACATTCAAATAATTAAATTACAAACAAACCTTTACATAAAGTTTCAATAATAACAAACTAACAAGATCATGGTAACTCTGGCTGCCTGGAATGAGAAAAAGATTACAGCAAGTAGAAATAAAACATTTCAGTTTAAAATGGAGTCAAATATTGTAAGGCCTACCATGACTCCCGCTAACTTGATATGTATATGCTCTGACTTCAGTTAACAGTTTATATGGGAAACTCACCATTATCAATCTAAATGTAAAATCAGAGCAGAAAGAAGCATTGATTATACATATCATATGGTAGTATATGGTAGTATATTATTAAATTATATGGTAAAAATAGTGACACTGTGTCATAAATAGTGACTAGGCAGCGAAAGGTATTAATGAAGACATAGGATAATGGAATATTTAAATGACTACTGGTTTTCCCCAAGGACAATAACTCCATTTGGGTATGGAGAGAGAGCAGTGTACTGTAAAGCATCACCAATTACTGTTAGATCATACCAAGTCTACTGTAGTCTAGGTAGAGGATCAACACTTCTTCACTATGACCTGTGGGTGATCACAGGCTATAATCAACATGGATGTAACTATTTTGCTGCAAGCGCAATCTTCAGATGAGTGGCACAGGGATTCTGCTGCGTCATAAAAATTCCATCTTGGGCAGCAGCAGACACTACTTATTACAGACTGAGAAACTAAGGGCCAGATGTAGGAAGGCAAATACTGGCCGGTAACGGCCGATTTCGTCCGTTACCGACCGGTATTTGGAGTTTGGGATGTAGGGGCATGTTAAAATACAGATTCGGTAATTTTACCGAATCGGTAAAATACTGAATCGGTATAATTACCGAATCTGTATTTTGACATGTAGGTAGCACTGTAATCAGTTACAGGGGTTTAAGAATTCTTAATTTACCACCAACTAGAAGTTGGTGGTAAATTATGAAAACCCTTTAAAAAGCATTTCTATTGCTTTTTAAACAGTGCCATGTTGCAGACATACATGTATGTATGCAACATGTGCTCCCATGCACAATTGAGGGGTGCAACAGGGTGTCAAAGTGACACCCTGCCACCCTTCAATGTTTTCCCCAATTACCGATCGGTATTTACCGATTCGGTAAATGACATTCACTCCTATGGGCCTCCAGGCCCATAGGAATGAATGGCAATTACTGAATCGGTAAATACCGATTCGGTAATTATCGAATCATACCGATTCGGTAATTAAGTCGGTAAAATTACCTACATCCCGATTGCCAGTTCTTAAATACCGAATTGGTATGATTCAATATTTAAGAATCGGTAATCTGGGATTATCTACATCTGGCCCATAGTGACATAATTTCCTGGAAGGGGTAGGTCAAATAACAGAGATGCTATATTGAATGATTCTGGCACAGAAACTGCACACAAAGTCATCTTTACTCGAGACAATCTATCAGAGGAGGCATCGCTTCAAATAGTGCAGAACAATTTGCTCAAAATATGACAGATCATTAATAAGATAGTAAACTAAACATTCCCATTCAAGAGTTTTAAGGCTTTAAGGCTTTATAAGCTGTTTCTTTAATGATTACTTCTTGGAAAGCCTAGTTTGTCCCTCCTACATGGCGCTGAAGGGTGCTTCTACAGTGGAGTTGATGGATGTCAAAGGTCTAACGTGTAGTTCAACAGTTCTTTCCTGCTATGATCTTTAATTTCCAATCTGCACCAATGGGACATGTGCATCAAAAATGATGCAAAAGAATTTTCAGCTCCTCTTTTATGCAATGTGATGGGATGTGGAAGATTGGAAAAATTTGGAGTATTGGTTGAAGGGGGGGCACCTTAAATAAAATTCCCAATCCTCGTCAAGGTGAACCACAAATGTCAATAAATAAACCTGTGCCAAGCCCTCAAGAGTCTTGGCACAAAACAGTTTCAGTCTCTGGCGGTTCTCTAGGCAATACATTGTCAAAAATTATTAAATTCCCACGTTTTGCAATTTGGGGAAAGAAGGAGTACCTTCTTACACCTCTCAAGTGTTTAGGACCTGAGGGCACCAGTTGGGGGCTTAGGATTCACTCCAATAGAGGCTAGCATCAGTGTGAGGGCAGGTCTATTTGAAACTGGTCAGCTGGTCAGTTTCAGTGAGAGATGCACATGGAATCTAGCTGTTTCCATTAAGCTCAAATAGGAGGCCAGCCATGGGTTCAAGGCAGGCAGGTCCAGTCTTCCTTCGAAATTCAGACAGCAGGGCAGTTCTTCATTCACTCTTCACACGTCCAGGAATGTTCTGAGGAGAGGTCTGTGGGGTTTACAGTTAGGCCCAGTGCCAGACTGTGGATGTAGGAAAGTCCTAGCCACATCCTAACCAATGGGGTACAAGTCCCCACTGATTACCCTACCCACTTTTGCAGCACTGCGTGTGGATTTTACTGTAAGTCATCCTAAAGTACCCATCTTTATCTTAATCCAGAATGGTAGGACCCTTCTTTCCCTGATTAGAGCTCCATGTGCCCACCCAGAGCTGTGGCTAAGATAATGCGCAAACCCTCCCTTGTGGTCGCTCAAAACCAGTTCTGGGACAGGTCCTACCTCCCAGTGGGTTGGGAGTGTAGCTGATTATTAAAAAAAAAAAAGGGAGGCAGGCCTATTTACGAGATACATCTGCCAGTGGCAGCATAGGCATCCTTTGAGGCTCAGCAAGGGGCTGGGTAAAGCCACTGAGGCCATCCTGATCAAGGAGGAAAAACAACTCTCAAACCCAAGCCTTTGTCAACTGTGTGGGAGCAATCCATATATCACCCTGGGGATCCATTCAAAAGCTTCATGATACTGGATACTGGCAGAAAGGAGCATTTGGCTTAGGCAAGAAACTGAGAACTTTCTAAAAGTGTAATTTTCAAAATAGTGGTATAAAATTCAGCTTTGCCATTAAGATGGATTCTAAATTACTATTGAAATGGGTCCCTGATTCACATTTCTAGCAGCTCTCACACTAAAATTATGCACTATAAGTTGCTATAGTGTAGCCTAGTGTTCTTCCACGGGAGGGCCAGCCTTGCCACAGTGAAAGATAACTCATTAGGTTTTTCATTTCCAGGACATATAAAACTTTATATATATATTTCCTATATTTTAAATACTAAAAATTAAGGGCTAGACAATGCAAAAAAATTATTTGACAGATCGAAATAGCAGTTTAAAACTGCACACATAAGCTGCTAGGGCAAGCCTGGATACATGTTTAACAGTGCTACTTTAGTGGATGGCACAAAGAGTGCTGCAGGCCACTTTAAGAATTTAATATACAGGCCCTGGGTACATGTGGTATCACATACTGGAGACTTATGAGTAAGCAAATTAAATGTGCCAATTAGGTATATGGCAATTTTACTATGTTTGAAAGGGAGAACGCAACAACTTTACCACAAGTTAGCAGAAGTGAAGTGCACAGAGTCCTATGGGCCTCAAAAGCTCTGCAACAGAAGGAAAAAAAATCTGTGGTTATCAAATATTAAATGTTTCTTTCTATATATAAATGTATATTTAAATAAAGCTTAACAAATATTAACAATTCAATCACAGCATTTTACATACATGACCAAATTAATAAAATATAAAAAAACACAATTACAAAAAATATTTTAAACATTTAAAAAAATAAAAAATGGAAAGAAATGTAATACTATCCATACTCATTTTATAAAGAGAGAGCCCAAACCTTTGAGGCGGGTAATCTCAGTAACCAAAGCACCAATCACAACACCCAATACAGCGTTGGAAAGGGCAGTTGCAGCAGAAGGACATAGGCTATGCAGACGGCCACCATATATATATATATATATTCACTGAAAAAACCATAGGTTATAGACCATATATAGTTAGGAATTAGCATTTAAAAAACCTTATTTTACTCACACAAAACCATTGAAATTCCATATATAGTTAGTTGCACTAACTATATATCGCGCACCCGCAATCCACTGCTGATGATGTCACATATGACATCATTCATGACATGGTCAGTGACATCACTGATGACATCACTGATGACATCTCAAATGACATCACTGATGACATGACTGATAACAACATCCAGTGATTTTTTGTTTCTGTAAAGTTTAAATATGTCTTACATATTGAAGAATGAGTGGATGTGTAAGTGTCTGGACGAAGGATTTAGTAGGTGCATGACTGACTGTATGACTGAGTGATTAAATGTGTCTCACTGAGTGCATGGGTTAGTGACTAAACTGTCTTAATTTGTGCATCATTATGTCTGTTGTTCTGTAAACTGCTGCATGTGTTGATCAGTAGCTATATGAGTAACTATATGGGTTATTGATTGATTGCCCAAGTATTTGTATGGGAGACTGAGTGTGTGTGTGGCTGTCTGGGAGGTGTGTGACTCTGTGCAGATCAATGTGTATTTGTATCAATGATTGTATAAGAAGGTAAGTATGTGTTAGTATATGTTTGAAAATGTAAGGTGCTCTATGTTTAACTGTATAGATTAGAAAATGGAAGTGTGATTGATTCTTTACAGGACTGACTAGGTGTGTGAGTAACTCCATGGATGAGTGACAGAGTGTGAGAGTCTGTATAGGTGTATGAGTGCATATGATAGTGTTGTAAAGATGAGTGATTGTATGTATGAATGATTGTATGGGTAAATGAGTGAATGTGTGTGTAAACATAGGAATCACTGAGTGCGTATGTAGTAACTAGTATTGGTGTGTCAATGGTTTCAAAAATTATACTCTGTATTTAACACTGGGTGTAACAGAGGTTATATTAAAGTGTGAGGAGATGCATTGTATTGTCACATGAATGATATCATCAGTGATGTGGTCATTGATGTCAAATGAGATGTCATCAGTGATGTCATCAGTGATGTCATTTGAGATGTCATCAGTGATGTCATCAGTGATGTCACTGACCATGTCATGAATGATGTAATATGTGACATCATCAGCAGTGGATTGCGGGTGCGCGATATATAGTTAGTGCAACTAACTATATATGGAATTTCAATGGTTTTGTGTGAGTAAAATAAGGTTTTTTAAATGCTAATTCCTAACTATATATGGTCTATAACCTATGGTTTTTTCAGTGAATTTTCAAGGTTTTGTAAATGCTAATTCCTAACTATATATGGTCTATAACCTATGGTTTTTTCAGTGAATTTTCAAGGTTTTGTAAATGCTAATTCCTAACTATATATGGTCTATAACCTATGGTTTTTTCAGTGAATTTCAATGGTTTTTTAATAGCAAATATCATAAGCTGTCGAATGTCAAGTACGTGGTAAGTAAAAACATTTTCGTGTTTATGCACACTGATCTGCTTTGATTGCTGCCCCCCACCCCTCATTTCTATTAGGAGTACTCTCTCTTTGCAGATAGTGAAGGGTAGTTAACGCAGCCCTTTGCCCCCTTTGTAATCCGTCGTGCCTGCTTCTCTCTCCATTTGATTGATTGTTCTCTTTGGTTCATTCTCTATTTACAAACAAGCACAGAGTCGCAATACTCTGTTTAGTCTTTGCAGATAGCGAAAAATCGTGTAAAAAAACAAAAGGAATCGAGCAAAATCAGTAGGCCACTAATGGGATCTCTTTTGACCTCGCTAAAATAGAAACATTAGGAACAACCTGTTGAAAATAGCAATGCGTATGTATATAAGCGGCGTTCATTTGTGTTCACAGTACCCCTTGTTGATTGTTTCAATCGAGCATTGAATTGTTCGAAGTTAATTCTCTTAAGGATCTTCTCTACCTGCAAACGAGGAAGAATAGGAATATTCTATCTCCCTTTGCAGATAGTGAAGGGTAGGTAACGCAAGCCTTTAACACGTCGTACCTATTTCATTCCTCATTGATTGATTGATTGTCCGAACATTGACTGTTTGGAATTAGTTCTTTTTGGAGGTATTCCCTGTTTGCAAATAAACGTAGGAAAATCTTTGCAAGTAGTGAAAGGGTACGTAATGCGGACCGTTCTCCCCCGTTGTAATCTGTCATGCCTATCTACTCCCCACTGATTGATGCACCTTTTTCACCCGGACCATTTACTAGAGATACGTCATCTGGCCCGACCAGAGAGCACCCCTAGTGAAAAGGACATATGCAATAATAACGAAGTGATCACTGTATCCTGTTAACAGAAACTTTACCATGAAACAACCTGGAAAGAAAAAAATAGGAAAACGAAAATCAGTAGGCCACTGATGAACATGAACTTTTATTAAACAACGAACAAAGAAACGATAACATAACGTAATGATAAAACCTATTAATGTCCTAGAAACAAGAAAACGTTAAAATATGCCAGTGGTGAGAGACCAGAAAAACAGTAAGAGAAACCAAATCACCCCTCGCTGTCCCACCGCCTGCCACGCCAAAAAAATCGATAGACTAGGGAAAATGCAAGTCAGTAGAACATCCACCCCCACTCTGGAAACTTCCAAGGTGGGGCAGGGTTCCGGCTACGCCCAGCCGGGAGCAGCCCATATAAGGCAGGTCCTGCTGCCACGCCTCGGCCAGGAGATCCTAACGTAGGGTGTAGCCGAAGGAGAGGCCGAGGCCAGCGGGACCCGGCCAGGGGATTGCCTTTACAACGCTGAACAGTTGCAGGGGGGGGAATGTCTCCTCGACCCTCCCCTCTCTCTCCCAGTCCGGCCGCGGTGGCCCTTGAGAGTTGCAGGTAGTCCCGCCACATGCTCTTCCGGTCCGACCACCAACGGTCGGGGGGCCGAGGCCGACGGGATCCGGCTGCAGCCGATAAACCAAGAAACCCGTTCATGGGGCCAGAGCCAGGGGCGTCCGGCCGACATCCACCGGAAGCCCGGCCCGAAGACGGACGGGACACTTCTTTCTTTTATAATGGCTGCGACAACACTGGGGGGGGATGTCTTGCACATGCCTCCGACCCCCCCCTCGTCCTCATCGCCTGGTCCGGCCATAACAAATCTCAAGCGAGACGCCGTGGGGTGCACTGGGAGGGAGAGACGGTGCGAACAGGCCTCTCCCGCCTCCCCAGGTGGAGACTTCCCAGCTGCACCCTCAGCGCTCCAGGCGCCCGGAAAACGGTTCTTCCACTGTGGCCATGCTGCAACGTCTCGCCCGGCAGGGTGGAGCCCGTCCGCTCATGTGACCCCGCGATCGCCGGTAGCTGCCGAACTCTCAAAATGGCGGTCGACCTGGCAAGAGCGGGCCCAGCATAAAGAAATGGCCCGGTCACTGGTTGACTCCACCACCGTAGTCCTCCACGACCTTGAAGATTCTAGAGGAGCCGCGGGAGTCTCCGACCCCCGATGGGGAATGACTGCCATGATCGCCCGTGGAGTGACGAAACTGTATCCGCGGGACGTCGGCGCTCCCATGCTGGCGCCAGCCTCACTTTGAATTACTAGAATCCTGCAGACCTCACTTCCGGTGAAAGCACAGTGTGACCCGGTAGGAAAAATTATTGCACCCCCTCCCCTTTTTGACTGATAGTTCAAACCACCGATCCTTTCCTTTGCCCTTTTAACGGAACTTTGGACTGCCTCCCCCTCTTTTACATTTTCTAGAGAAAACAAAACATTAACCACTACATTAGCATAGCAGTTGACACCAGAACTGTTTTCAAATTGAAAACCAACAACATCTTCAACAGAATCCTTTTTGTTTCTGCTGTGACCCTGCTACAGCACAGGCATTGTCCCCAGCAGTAATTCTGCAATGCCGGTAAGAATAGCTGTGGTGCCTACTGGACTCACTCACCCCCGCGGCGCCCCACGCCGTTTTTTGCTGGGCGGCAACTTACTAGACATCACTTTCGTGCCATCTAGATTTCAGCGCGTTCTGCTGCCTTGGAACTATTCGCACAACAGACCGCTACTGACAAGAATATTTCATTATTGGTGCTGTCAATTTCAATAAATCTATTGGATAATTAAAAAGAAATTGCCACGGTCTCTTCGTTGTTTAAATGTTTTTACTGTTTTTGTTTTGTTGTATATATTTATATGTTATTAAAGTTTTATATTCCTACTACTTTGTTGGAGTGCTATATATTTTTAATGTGACACATAATTGTAAAAACTTTGATGTACAAAGAGTCATTCCTGGAATCTTCCACTTCAGGCTCGGTCCCCTCCCCAATCACAATACAGGATGGTTTTCAGATAGTAGGAACACGTGTGGTGTGACGGATCTCATCGAGTGTGGGCCTTGATCTACTATAACTCCTTTGAAGAGGGGTGATTCTTTACAGCTGGGGCCATAAACTACATCTGCAGGGCTAGCTGATAGCCTGGACAATCGGACACAGAGAAAGAGGAGTGTCAGAGGGTGCGGTAGTGAATAGGGCGAAAGGGAGGTGTCGGGCGGGCACAGAGTGTGATTCTCAGGGAAGAGCAGCGCAGATGGGGGGAGGTTTATTGCCCATGCATAAGACAGAGAGCGGTGGTGACCAGTGCCTAGGGAAGATGCTTGCGTGGGTGAGGAGCCATGCTACGAATCGACAGCGTGCAGAGAGTGGGTCTGGTCAAGACACCTAAAATGGCTGCCGTGCACGACAAAAGTGTGGCATTTCAAAAAAGGCAAGATGGCGCAGACAATGTTTTTCAACACTTCCTCATTTCCTTCGAATCGAACGTTAACAGACGTTGGGGCATATTACCAAAGTTAAGCGATATTTATCGCTAACGATGCTTACCAACCAATTTTTTACCACTAACCATCGTCAGAAATTATCGAAGATAAACCTTACTATTATCAAGGTTTATCGCAAATGCGATAATAAACGGCCGCAATGCATGAATATCGCTAAAAACTCAGCGATATTCATGCATTACCGAGCTAATGCTCTTAGCCATGTTATCCACCTCCCATTGGATAACATGGCTAAGAACTGCTCAGGGCAGGTGTTACTTTTTGGAGATATTCGCGCTTAGCACGAATATCTCCAAAAGTTGGTAATAGGAGATAGATATCTTGCATGTTGTAATGCAAGTTATTGTGGTATATGGAACTCATACCATAATCTCTCAGGAAAGCAGAAACTGATCCTTTTGGGACTGCCTAAAAAGGCCTAGGGGGTGAGGAGCACTCTACTTTGCCCCCTTTTCACGTTCCGAACTATTTTATTTTACTCTCTTCTGTAATTACACAAAATACCAGCGATAAGATGCATCGGAGACACACAGTGAGAGAAAGGAGGCCGGAGATGAAGAAGACATGTCAAATACACATTGGAGATAATATAGTGGCAGAAGGGAAGTAAATATGAGTAAACTTACCATGTAACATAAAAATGTTGCACTCTATACTATAAGTCTCATTTTATACTACAATCACTTCGCTACAACCTCATAAATTAAAAATAAAAATGAATAATGTCTCAAACAATTTTTGATTTCTAAATATAAATTTATTCTTCAGAATTTTCTAAATTTGAAAGAACTAGTAACATGTCCTCATCAGCAATGTCCTCATTAAAAGTCTCCAATGATGATTCTTGTAACTCAATGGTCTCCAAACACTCGATAAATTCGCCATCAAGAGATTGATCAAAAAAATCATTCAAGTCATCTCCTCCTTGTGACAATATTTCATTATTGGTGCTGTCAATTTCAATCAATGTAGTGGAATCATTCAAGTCATCTCCTCGTGACAATATTTCATTATTGGTGCTCTCAATTTCAATCAATGTAGTGGAATCATTCAAGTCATCTCCTCCTTGTGACAATATTTCATTATTGGTGCTGTCCATTTCAATCAATCTAATGGAATCATACAAGCCATCTCCTCCTTGTGACAATATTTCATTATTGGTGCTCTCAATTTCAATCAATGTAGTGGAATCATTCAAGTCATCTCCTTGTGACAATATTTCATTCTTGGTGCTGTCCATTTCAATCAATCTGATGGAATCATACAAGTCATGTCCTCCTTGTGACAATATTTCATTATTGGTGCTCTCAATTTCAATCAATGTGTTGGACAATTCAAAAGAAATTGCCACGGTCTCTTCATTGTGAGCCATTTTATTTTGAAATTGCTTGCTGTAAATTGCAGAAAAAAATAATCACTTTCATTTATCGTTTTTAGTAATACATAATATAAAACTAACTTTATCAAGTATTTAGTATAACAGAAGGACTGCAAATAAATAACAGAAAACATTTTTCAAATTATCTTCAAGTGTACAACATAGTTCCCCTTACAAATTAACAACTCACCTTTTTAAAAGTAGCAGAAGTGTTAGTACTGTGTAAATCAAACACCAGAAATTCACCACCAAAAATTCCTCACAAATGTACCTCAGACAGTAGTATCACAAAATGGCTGTGGTTTCCTCTCATTTGACATATATACATAACCAATTAACTTTCATCACACACAAATACAAAACCAAAGTAACATTTTAATTGGTTCTAAATTTCAACACTTTCAAATGTGTTTTCCCCATGCAATTTTCCATAGGACATTTACATACGTCTACAGCCTGATTGGCTGAACGGAATTACACCAAACTTGGCAAAATGGTACATCAAACCTAAGAGGTCAGGAAGGATCTACTATGCCCCCTTATGGTCATTTCCCCCTTCGCTTTGGCCTCCTCTTGTCTCTCAATCCTACCGAGGGACAAGATGGCGGCCGCTACGGACTGTTTGGAATGTTGACAGACGCCGGAGAACCAATCAGCTTCGCAAAGCTCCGTAACGCGAAAAGTACGCGAAGCGGAGCGCTGTTACAGATATATATCTTTTTTTGAACGTTAATTTCTCAAAATCCACTGGAGCACATATATTGAGACCTAGCAAAGGCACATCGGGCTACCAGTCCCTAATATTTTGCCAAGTTTCGTGCAAATCCATTCAGCCGTTCGATTATTATTATTTTGTTTTTTTTTTGCCCCGCGGGGCCCTTTTAAAACCTCCACATCAAAACTAGGGGGTCAGCGAGGATCTACTATGCCCCCTTATAGTTATTTCCCCCTTTGTTTTGACCTCCTCTTGTCTCTCGATCCTACCGAGAGACAAGATGGCGGCCGCTACGGACTGTTTGGAATGTTGACAGACGCCGGAGAACCAATCAGCTTCGCTTCACAAAGCTCCGTTGCGCGAAAAGTCCGCGAACCAGTGCGCTGCCCGGTCCGCTGTTACAGATATATATCTTTTTTTAAACGTTAATTTCTCAAAATCCACTGGAGCACATATATTGAGACCTACAAAAGGCACATCGGGCTACCAGTCCCTACAATTTTGCCAAGTTTCGTGCAAATCCATTCAGCCGTTCGGGCTAAAAGTGAGGCCAACCGCCCTATGGAAAACTCAATGTTAAAAACACGTTTTGGGACCCCCCTTTTTTCTCGGCCCCCCCTTGACGAACCCCCCCCAAATTTTCAAGGGCTGCTCAGAAACAAAATGTGCCATTTTCCTGAAAATTTCAGCCAATTCCGTCCACAAACGCCAAAGTTATTAGACATAGAATTTTCAAAAAACCCATAGAGAAAAAATCCTAACTATATATACCTACTGGCGACCGCCAGTAGGTAATATATATATATATATTTTTTTTTTGCAGAGGTTTATATAGCTCGAACTTGACCCGAACTGAATCAGGTATCAGAGCGCTTTACATAGCAACAGTTACGTTACATGAGGACACACATTTATTTTTGTTAGGCACGGGGAGATTAAGTGATTTGCCCAGAATCACAGGATGTTTAGCGTCATTACCAAGACTCGAACCCAGATCCCCAGGTCAGAGGTCGAGCGCCTTAGCCGTTAGGCCAACTCCTCTATACATTTAAAAGGTAAAAGAACCGTGCCAGCAAAGTAGTCCCTTGTGGGCGTGTCTGCGTTGTGCTGTGGGCGTGGGCGTGACTAACGATGGGGGCGTGGGCGTGTGCTACGTTCCGCCCTTCATGCCATGTGGGTCGTACATTAATCAGAAGATCGTCTGCTGTTGAGGTGTGCTGGGGGCGTGACAAACGCGTTCACCTGGAGGCCTGGTAAGTAACGTTACTGCAGAATCTCCTGCGCGCTGTTACTGAACTCTCTCATTCAATGAAATTACACTCGCCTGCTACCATGAACCAGGGCTCTAGCCGGGCTCAGGCACGGATCAGTACACTAATTACACGCGCCTGATAACATCAACCAGGGCTGCAGTTGGGCCTCAAGCGGGGGAACACGTGCCTGCTAACATCAAACAGGCCTGCATCTGGGCCTCAAGCGGGGAATACGCAAATGAGCGTGTCTGCGGGGACAATTACTGCCACCTCTCCTACTCACTGTCACTCAACTCTCTCATTAAACGGATTTACCCGCGGCTGATAACTCTCTCCTTCAACGACATTACACGCGCCTGCTAACATCAACCAGGGCTGGAGCCGGGCTCAGGCGGCGGATCACTACACCATTATATATACACGCAGGCCATCCCGACGTTGTCCGGGTATGAAATAGAATGTGTGTATTTGGCAAGGGCAATTTATTTTAAAATCTCGCGGTAGACAACATTTTTTGTTTCATTAGAATAGGGACGAAGAAGGCCCAACTGCAGCCCTGGTTGCTGTTAGCAGGCGCGTGTAATTGGTGTAGTCGCGCTATATAAAACTCTGCAAAAAAAAAAAATATATATATATATGGCGGCTGTCTGCATATATATATATTCACTGAAAAAACCATAGGTTAGAGACCATATATAGTTAGCTGGACATTTTATTGACATAAAACCAATGAAATTCCATATATAGTTAGTTGCACTAACTATATATCGCGCACCCGCAATCCACTGCTGATGATGTCACATATTACATCATTCATGACATGGTCAGTAACATCACTGATGACATCACTGATGACATCTCAAATGACATCACTGATGACATCACTATTGACATCTCAAATGACATCACTGATGACATCATCTAGTGTCTGTGTGTTTTTGTAAAGTTTAAATATGTTTTACATATTGAAGAATGAGTGGATGTATGGAAGACTGAGTGTGTGTGTGGCTGGCTGGGAGGTGTGTGACTCTGTGCATATCAATGTGTACTTGTATCAGTGATTGTATAAGAGAGTAAGTATGTGTTAGTATATGTGTGAAAAAGTATGGTGTTCTGTGTTTAACTGTATAGATGAGGAAATCGAAGTGTGATTGATTCTTCACAGGACTGACTAGGTGTATGAGTGCATATGATAGTGTTGTAATAATGAGTGACTGTATGTATGAGTGATTGTATGGGTGAATGAGTGAATGTGTGTGTAGACGTAGGAATCAGTGAGTGCGTATGTAGTAACTGGTATTGGTGTGTCATGATGTCATCAGTGATGTCATTTGAGATGTCATCAGTGATGTCATTTGAGATGTCATCAGTGATGTCATCAGTGATGTCACTGAAGTATGGTGTTCTGTGTTTAACTGTATAGATGAGGAAATGGAAGTGTGATTGATTCTTTACAGGACTGACTAGGTGTGTGAGTAACTCCATGGATGAGTGGCAGTGTGTGAGTGTCTGCATAGGTGTATGAGTGCATATGATAGTGTTGTAATAATGAGTGACTGTATGTATGAGTGATTGTATGGGTAAATGAGTGAATGTGTGTGTAGACGTAGGAATCAGCGAGTGCGTATGTAGTAACTGGTATTGGTGTGTCATGATGTCATCAGTGATGTCATTTGAGATGTCATCAGTGATGTCATTTGAGATGTCATCAGTGATGTCATCAGTGATGTCACTGACCATGTCATGAATGATGTAATATGTGACATCATAAGCAGTGGATTGCGGGTGCGCGATATATAGTTAGTGCAACTAACTATATATGGAATTTCATTGGTTTTATGTCAATAAAATGTCCAGCTAACTATATATGGTCTCTAACCTATGGTTTTTTCAGTGAATTTTCAAGGTTTTGTAAATGCAAATTCCTAACTATATATGGTCTATAACCTATGGTTTTTTCAGTGAATTTCATTGGTTTTTTAAAAGCTAATATCTATAGCTGTAAAATATATTCTTTATTACGTGACGTATCACGTAGCCACGTGAGACGCCTCATGACGCGTCGCATAACCATGACGTATCGGCTCTGCAGCGCAAACAAAACCCGTAACGTAAGCGTGCCGGAGCACGCTTACAGATATATATTTTTTTTTTAACCTTAATTAGACAAAATCCACGCGTGCACATATCTTGAGGCCTTGCAAAGGCACATCAAACAAACAATCCCTACAATTTTGCCAAGTTTGCTGGAAATCTATTCCCTTCATTTTTTTTTTACTGTTTCTCTTGGTTTTCCCCTTGTTACGCTTACCGGGACGCTACCCGGTACGTGAACCGGACGCTCCAAAAACACAAGATGGCGGACTCCCGTTACGCTGCCGGTTAGCTGCCCGGTTCACGTACCGGGAAGCGCCTCTACCGCGAAAAATCGCGGGGGACTTTAATATCCCCCTCATCAATCCTAGGGGGTCAGGAGGGGTTTACCTTGCCCCCTTTCCTTCATTTCCCCCTTCTTTTTTCGCCACATCTTGTCTCTCGAACCTACCGAGAGACAAGATGGCGGCCGCTCCGGACTGTTTACAATGTTGACAGCTACGCTGCCGGTTAGCTGCCCGGTTAGCTGCCCGGTGAGCTGCCCGGTTCGCGTACCGGGACGCGCCTCTACGGCGTAAAATCGCAAAAAAAAATTATTTTTTATTTTTTGCCCCGCGGGGCACTTTAATATCCCCCTCATCAATCCTAGGGGGTCAGGAGGGGTCTACCTTGCCCCCTTTCCTTCATTTCCCCCTTCGTTTTTCACCACATCTTGTCCCTCGATCCTACCGAGAGACAAGATGGTGGCCGCTCCGGACTGTTTAGAATGTTGACAGACACCGGAGAGCCAATCAGCTTCGCTTCGCGAAGTTCTGTTACGCGTCAGGTACGCGAACCGGGGCGCTAACCGGAGCGCTGTCACAGATATATATATTTTTTTAAACTCAAAATCCACTGGAGCACATATATTGAGACATAGCAAAGGCACGTCGGGCAAACCATATCTACAATTTTGCCAAGTTTCATGTAAATCTATTCAGCCGTTCGAGCTAAAAGTGAGTCCAACCGCCCTATGGAAAAATGAATGTGAAAAACGCGTTTTGGGACCCCCCTTTTTTCTCGGCCCCCCTTGACGAAACCCCCCCAAATTTTTAGGGGATGCTCAGAAACAAAATGTGCCATTTTCCTGAAAATTTCAGCCAATTCCGTTCACAAACGCCAAAGTTATTAGACATAGAATTTTCAGAAATCCCATAGAGAAAAAATCCTAACTATATATACCCACTGGCTATCGCCAGTAGGTAATATACATATATAAACATATATAATCTGCATATCTATATAAATATAAATGCATGCATACATATACATATATGCATACATATGCATGTTATTTACATGAAAGTTTTAAAAACACTAATAAAAGCAAAGCTAAAAAGCCACCTCATTAAAAACAGAATGGCTTTAACTTAAACGAGGGCGAGATCTATTGCATTTTCAATGCTTGTTTACTTTGGTTCTATCAAGAAGGCATTCAGATGTGTCACACATTTGCCATAAATTCTGAATGTTAGCACTCTAGTTGCTCATTAGATCACTGTAGTAAAGCTAGTGCTCACCAGGGAAGTCTGCTGCTAATCATGGTTTGCAGCCATTTTCCCGCATTTTTTATCCCGCAGACTTTCAGTCCACATACCATTATCCCGCAAGCTCATTGACCTCGCATACCATTATCCCGCAATTTTTCAAAACGCATGTGCATTTATCGCGCATGCCTTTACAAAGAATTACGTTTTAAAGGCATGTATGGTAAATGCATTTGCGTTGTGAAAACCACGATGACGAGAGAGGTAAGTGGGTTTGTGTTAATTTTTTCGTGGGTTAGTGATTGTGTAGTGTAGTGTTGTGTAGTGTAGTGTTGTGTTAGTGTAGAGTTGTGGTGGTTGTTTAGTGTAGGGTCATGCTGGGGGTAGTGTTTTAGGGTTTAGGGTTGTGTTGTAGTGTTTGCGTAGTGTAGGGTCATGCTGGGGCTAGTGTTTTAGGGTTTAGGGTAGTGTTGTAGTGTTTGCGTAGTGTAGGGTCATGCTGGGGGTAGTGTTTTAGGGTGTAGGGTAGTGTTGTAGTGTTTGCGTAGTGTAGGGTCATGCTGGGGGTAGTGTTTTAGGGTTTTGGGTAGTGTTGTAGTGTTTGCGTAGTGTAGGGTCATGCTGGGGGTAGTGTTTTAGGGTTTAGGGTAGTGTTGTAGTGTTTGCGTAGTGTAGGGTCATGCTGGGGGGTAGTGTTTTAGGGTTTAGGGTAGTGTTGTAGTGTTTGCGTAGTGTAGGGTCATGCTGGGTGTAGTGTTTTAGGGTTTAGGGTAGTGTTGTAGTGTTTGCGTAGTGTAGGGTCATGTTGGGGGTAGTGTTTTAGGGTTTAGGGTAGTGTTGTAGTGTTTGCGTAGTGTAGGGTCATGCTGGGGTGTAGTGTTTTAGGGTTTAGGGTAGTGTTGTAGTGTTTGCGTAGTGTAGGGTCATGCTGGGGGTAGTGTTTTAGGGTTTAGGGTAGTGTTGTAGTGTTTGCGTAGTGTAGGGTCATGCTGGGGGTAGTGTTTTAGGGTTTAGGGTAGTGTTGTAGTGTTTGCGTAGTGTAGGGTCATGCTGGGGGTTGTGTTTTAGGGTTTAGGGTAGTGTTGTAGTGTTTGCGTAGTGTAGGGTCATGCTGGGGGTAGTGTTTTAGGGTTTAGGGTAGTGTTGTAGTGTTTGCGTAGTGTAGGGTCATGCTGGGGGTAGTGTTTTAGGGTTTAGGGTAGTGTTGTAGTGTTTGCGTAGTGTAGGGTCATGCTGGGGTGTAGTGTTTTAGGGTTTTGGGTAGTGTTGTAGTGTTTGCGTAGTGTAGCGTCATGCTGGGGGTAGTGTTTTAGGGTTTAGGGTAGTGTTGTAGTGTTTGCGTAGTGTAGGGTCATGCTGGGGGTAGTGTTTTAGGGTTTAGGGTAGTGTTGTAGTGTTTGCGTAGTGTAGGGTCATGCTGGGGGTAGTGTTTTAGGGTTTAGGGTAGTGTTGTAGTGTTTGCGTAGTGTAGGGTCATGCTGGGGTGTAGTGTTTTAGGGTTTTGGGTAGTGTTGTAGTGTTTGCGTAGTGTAGGGTCATGCTGGGGGTAGTGTTTTAGGGTTTAGGTTAGTGTTGTAATGTTTGCGTAGTGAAGGGTCATGCTGGGGGTAGTGTTTTAGGGTTTAGGGTAGTGTTGTAGTGTTTGCGTAGTGTAGGGTCATGCTGGGGTGTAGTGTTTTAGGGTTTTGGGTAGTGTTGTAGTGTTTGCGTAGTGTAGGGTCATGCTAGGGGTAGTGTTTTAGGGTTTAGGGTAGTGTTGTAGTGTTTGCGTAGTGTAGGGTCATGCTGGGGGTAGTGTTTTAGGGTTTAGGGTAGTGTTGTAGTGTTTGTGTAGTGTAGGGTCATGCTGGGGGTAGTGTTTTAGGGTTTAGGGTAGTGTTGTAGTGTTTGCGTAGTGTAGGGTCATGCTGGGGTGTAGTGTTTTAGGGTTTTGGGTAGTGTTGTAGTGTTTGCGTAGTGTAGGGTCATGCTGGGGTGTAGTGTTTTAGGGTTTTGGGTAGTGTTGTAGTGTTTGCGTAGTGTAGGGTCATGCTGGGGGTAGTGTTTTAGGGTTTAGGGTAGTGTTGTAATGTTTGCGTAGTGAAGGGTCATGCTGGGGGTAGTGTTTTAGGGTTTAGGGTAGTGTTGTAGTGTTTGCGTAGTGTAGGGTCATGCTGGGGGTAGTGTTTTAGGGTTTAGGGTAGTGTTGTAGTGTTTGTGTAGTGTAGGGTCATGCTGGGGGTAGTGTTTTAGGGTTTAGGGTAGTGTTGTACTGTTTGTGTAGTGTAGGGTCATGCTGGGGGTAGTGTTTTAGGGTTTAGGGTAGTTTAGTTGTTTAGTGTATGCTAAAGGCATATTCGTTCTAAAAGTTTTCGTTATTTTAATTTGCGGCCTAATAGTACATGCAGGATTTTTTTTGCGGACTGATGGTATGCGGGATTTCGTCATATATTCGCTAATCATACTTTCTATGGCAAAATGAACCCCCTCATTTTGTTCCTTTTTAAATTAAATGTTTTAAGAGTTACCACTTTATTCCAATCAAGATGGCTTCAGGTGTGCCATACCTTTGTAATAAGTAGGACTGTTAGCACTCTAGTTGTTCTTTAGAACACTCTGGGACATTCTGTCATTGGGCTATAATTGGGCTACATCTGGCTGATATTTGGGCTACATTTGTTTTTTTTTGTCTCTGGTGGCCATCTTTGGGCTACATTGGGCTACATTGGGCTACATTTGGGCTCCAACATATATATAGCCCAATGTAGCCCAATATATATTTTTCAAAGTTAATTTTCGTAAAAACCACTGGAGCCTATATCTTGAGACATAGCAAAGGCACATCGGGCTACCAGTCCCTACAATTTTGCCAAGTTTGGTGTAAATCCATTCAGCCGTTCGGGCTAAAAGTGAGGCCAACCGCCCTATGGAAAATTGCATGGGAAAAACACGTTTTGGGACCCCCCTTTTTTCTCGGCCCCCCCTTGACGAAACCCCCCCAAATTTTCAGGGTCTGCTCAGAAACAAAATGTTCCATTTTCCTGAAAATTTCAGCCAATTCTGTCCTCAAACGCCAAAGTTATTCGACATAGAATTTTCAAAAATCCCATAGGAAAAAAATCCTAACTATATATACCTACTGGCTATCGCCAGTAGGTAATATATATATATATATATATATATATATATATATATATATATATATATATATATATATATATATATATATATATATATATACCAATAACAGGAATAGTATTTGAGTCTAGGAATATTAGATACACTATTCCCACTCCACTTTATGCAACAGTAGTGAAACTGTTATACGTTGGAGGGGTTACATTTCTTATTCCCACTTCAAACAATGAAACAGTATGAAAAGTGTTGGTCTTTCGAGGGGATAGATTTACTGTAAAATATTAAACTCTTAATATAAACATAATTAACATTATATGACAGCAGCCGTGTTAAAGATGCCTATGGAGTCCTCCAAGAAAACACCAATGTGTAGAAAGTAGGAAGCAGTACACCAGGAGACAGCACAATTAATGTATTGTGCACCAAAATAAAGGACAATGCGTTTCGGTGCATTGACTTTGTCAAGTAACTTCCTGAACATCAAATTCCTATAGAAATAGGATTTAAGGTAATGAACACAGAAGACACACTTCACGTTTACCGGCGATGATCACGAACATACATTTAAAGTTCATAGATAAATGTTCCAAATACATTTTTAGAACATTGCCAGTGCCTATCAAACAATTTTAAATCAGCGATTGAAAATTTATGAATATATAATTGCGATTGCAAACTTTGTCTCATTGTCATGATTACGAGCAATTAATGTCATCAGTTGCTGTGATCATGGTTATCTTGGGGCTGTGGTTAGCGCATAATTTAGATTGGGAGGGGTCGGGAGGTTCTGGTCTTCTAGGTGTTTGGTAAGTTGTTGGTTGAACACTTTCTTGTGGACTTTTGCTTGGTAGGGGAGCAGTGAGATGGGCCTGTAATTCTTTGGTTTGTCTGGAACGGTGGAGGGTTTTTTCAGGAGGGGCCTCACTTCAGCGTGTTTCCAGTCCACAGGGAAGGAGGTCAAGGTGATGGAGGTGTTCTGGACCTTCCTGAGATCATCGCTGATTATCTTACTGCTGGGGTTGAAGACGTGGTGGGGACAGAGTTCCGTCGATGCTCCTGAGTGAACGGCATTTATGATGGAGGTGGTGTCTTGCATGGTGAGGAGGCCCCAGTGGATGAGCAAGATGTTCCTCAATAGGAACACCAAAGGGATGTGACCTGCTGATGGCTGAACAGTATGAATTAACTTTTCAGTAGGAGAGATCCTCTGCCACCAGATTGGCCAGAAAGTTGACAACAAAGTTTACATTAACCCTCACAGGATCAAGATCCCATTCAATGTACCAATGTGTCCACCTTTGCCAGGCTGATCTATAGTATATATAGGTAGAGTCTGACTAGGCTTTACTGTTAATGTAAAGAACTTTGCTTAAAAAAGACTAGCACTTTTCAATTATTGTAGAATGATTTCATGCTCCCAGTTGAAGCTGATTGTGAACGACCAGTGGATGAGGTTGGCCTGTTGGATCCCGGAGAATGTTTGGAAAAGATAAAAGCAGGAGAGGTGCTTCAAATAAGAGCTCCATCAGGATTGGAAACTTCAGCTGTGTCCTTCGGAGAGGAGTGATCATAATTATTTCAGCTGATTATCTCTTAATTAGGAAAGTGAATCTGGTGATCATCACATAAGAAAGTACAGCATAATTCTTTCCCATTGATTCCTAAAGAAAGACATGCGCCAACAGGTCTGGTCTCCAGGTATAGAATGAAGAAAGATGAAAAGTTATTCTGAAAGTAAAAAGTTTTATTTGTCAGGGCCCACACTTTCCCATCAGATGTTTGAAAATGGAGGGATGAAGTTTCTGTTCACTGTCTTTATCAATTTGAAAACCTTTGAAGGGCTGATAACAGCTGAACTAGAAGTGCCAAGAACTCGAAAATTGACCTTTCTAACTGAAATGAAGGAAATGCTAATAGGGTGGAACAAACCGAACATTCAGATAGGCTTTCTTCCAGTCCAAACAAACCAAGAATTCACCTTCTCGTACCATGTCCCACAGGAGGTGAAGGCTCTCCATTTTGAAACTTCTGTAAACAATCCAGGAGTTTAATTCTCAGAGGCTTATGACCAACTGAAAAGCTCCTCATTTTTCATCCCCAGAAAAAATGTATTTGACAAATTCAGGGGTGAGTGTCAGTTTTGTGTATCACTTGTTTCTGTAGAAGAGCTAAAATCTCATGCTGTATGATAAGTTTATTTCTTTGGAGAAATCAAGTGAAGTAGGAGGTTACGTCTGGTGAAGAATGTCATAGAACTCTAGATGTAGACTCCTTACCCTTTGGAGGACCCAAGCATCTTGCAAGATATGAAACCAATTGTGATTGAAAAATCAGATTCTCCCTCCCAGTTCCAATGGGTATGACAACTGAATGCTCATACATGTAGGTGGAAGAAGGTGGATGCCCTCACCATGTTCTGCTGAAACCTCACCCTCTGGTACCTCTGGCTTTTGAAGGAAAACGGATATCTTCCTGAAAGTCATTCCAGCTTCATCTTCATTTAGAATATCTCCTGGATGGCTAGAAAGATGCTTGGACAATTGCGTAATCCATGCCTCTGACAACCAGGAATAAAATGTTTCTAGTGGAAAACCTTTTAGAGGGCTGAATCCAATTTATTCAACAAGGTGAAGTGTTCACTAATCTAGTGACCTCTGCTGAAGGATCAATCTCATTTGTGTCTAATTAAAAGTTCTTAGGGTCTATTCTTAAAAGGATGGAAACTGCACCTCTCCACTTTGAGGGCACAGTTTGTATTGCCCAAATGACAGATGGCTCTTTGTGTCCACTCTGCCAGAATATCTGAATTAATTTGGGTCTGTGATCTTTTTGTGTCAAAAGCTAAGTACAGATCTTTTAAGAGTGGGCTAGTAAGTTCTAGAAACTTATTTTGGCTGGCTTGCCTTTGCCTATTAATACCCTTTGTTGGGTCCTTAACATATTCACTCAAAACAAATGGAAAACGTGGGTTCAATGTCTAGGGTGTCTGCAACATAGCCCTCTAAGGAGGGGTGTGGGCAGGCATTTGGCTTTCAGATGGCTTCTTCGTTCCGGAAGGGCTTTCTTAACCTAGCTTGCACATAGGTTTCCATCTTAAATGAGAGCGCTCAGTCCAAAAGGTGTGGTGGAACTTTGTCCTTGGGGGTAAAAGAGTCCTTTAATAAGTCAGAGGGTGTTGGAAATGGGAATCCTGGATGGCTGAAGTATGCACCCAGGCCAAGCAGGAACCACCACACTAGTCAGGATAAGCAGATACACAATAAGATAACATGTGCTCACCGTCTGGTAGCTTGGCTCAGAGCAGTCAGGTATATCTACAAAGTCAATGTGTAAAGTATTTATGCAACACACATATACACACACACACACACAGAAGCACAATGAATACAGCACAAAAAGAATCCACACAGGTTAGAAAAATAGAAAATATGTATCTGAGCAAAATAAGACCAGGATGACAAAGATCCAATAAGAAGAAGTAGAGACATGGACTTTTAAAGAATTAACCCCAAAAATTACTTAGAAGTCACTAGCGATCAAAACGTTACTGGAGGTTGCGAGGGACCAGTTTGAATCCAAAGTTCAATCCAGCCATGATGGAGGGCATGCCAGCTACGGGACTCATGCAGGGCACACTGAGAAAGTACCTTGGATGGAGCCAAGTGATGATGCTGAGGGCTCAATGCATCAATCTTTTCCACACAGTCAGGTCGCTGTGTCATTGTTGAGCTTTGCTGAAGTGAAGGCAATGGGTCATCATTAACCTGCTCAGAGCATCGTCGTTGAGCTGCACTGGCTGTGAAACCACTGTCGTCAGTCAGACATTGTGTCTGTGTGAAAGGGCGATGCAGCAGGATTTCTCAGGCAGTAGCTGCAATGTGTTGGTTTTTGATGAAAACAGCTGCAGAACCCACTTCTGAGGCCCAGAGCGTGAAGGCGGCATCTCAGGCATGGGTAGGACTCAGAAGGCAGAGTGCACTAGCTACAGCAGAAGAGACTTCAGAAAACAGTAGGCAATCCAGCAAGACCTTGGCGATCACTTGGAGGGAAGTCAAAGTACTTCCAGCAGAGTCAGGGAGCAGCAGGCAGCAGAGCAACAAGCAGAAATGCAGTCCTGCCAGAAAAGCAGTGCATTTGAGTCTTTTAGGCAGCACGTCAGTCCTCAAGAAGTGTCCGGTGTTAGGGGGTACTTATATCCTAAAGCCCCTTTGATGGAGGGGGTGAATTCAGAGGAACTCTCTGAAGTGCAGAAGGACCCCTTTCAACCCAGTGCTGTCTGCCCGGCTAACCATGGGGGTAAATTAGTGTTTTGTGTGCAGACAGAAAGCTACATATGGAAGTGTAAGTGGTAGTCCCTCCCATTCCACCCTGCCCAGGAAGACCCATCAGAATGCAGATGAGTTCTCATAATGCAGATGAGCCTCTCCTAGGTGTGTTTGTGGCGGTCTAGAGGGAATGCACAATGTGTAGCTGTCACCTAACTCACACTTGTATTGGAGACAGGCTCTCATCAACAAAGAGCAGTAAGTACAGAGAAATGTCCACCTTCTAAAAGTGGCATTTCTTAAACAGTAAGGTTAAATCCAACTTCACCAGTAAGGACGATTTATCATTACCATTCCAAACATATCAAACATGAAAAAGCATGAAAAAGCTTCTCCTCTCTGATCAACAATCACAGCTTAAAAATATATTAAGGAATTCTCAATGCTGGCCTATGAGACGGGTAGGCCTCACTGTAGCGGAAAACAAAAAGGCTGCTTTTCACTACCAAGACACGCAAAATATAAAGGTACACGTCCTACCTTTTACTTACATAGCACCCCGCCCTTAGGGTTATGAAGGGCCTAACTTAGGGGTGACTGACATGAAAAAAGAGGAATTGAAGGCTTGGCAAGTAGTTTTAAAGTCAAAGAGGCAGTACACTGGTTGCCCAGGCATTGCAGTGGCAGGCCTGAGACAGGTTTGAAAGGCTACTTTTGAGGGTGTCATAATCAGTGCTGCAGTCCACTCGTAGCATTTAAATTATAGGCCCTGGGTATATGGCATACTATTTTAAAGGGGACTTACCAGTGCAACAAATATGCTAATCAGGTGTACACCAATGTCATCATGTTTAAGGGAGAAGCATGTGCACTTTAACACTGGTTAGCAGTCAAAAGTTGGGGAGAATACCAACCTAAGGATGACAGGTCTAACAGCGGGGCACCTGCATTGAATGGGCCAGCTTCTAAATCTCGGTCGTCCAATTTTTGGAATTTTGGCAAGGGACGCCAGGAACAGTTTGCCTCCTTTTCTGAGACACCGGATTAGCCATCATCCTGGGGTCCTGTTCAGACGGAGCCTCATTTGTATATTTCCTCATAAATATCTGGAGCTCCTACTGGAAGCAAATGCAAACTAGGCCTGGGTGAAATTTAAATTTGTGAATTTTTGGAAATTAAATATTACACCAATATTGTGCCAAATTCCCAAAATTACGCCATTTTGCACCATTTGCCATAGAAATATAAAGCAAATTAATAGGAACAGGAGAACATGAACAAAACATTTATTTAAATGCGACCTGTTGTGAAAGATTGATGCCATGACACATTCCATGCTAAAATATAGCCCGTAATAATTTATGTGCATTCCATGTAATTATGCATATTTTCTTGTAATTTTTGCATAGTTAACTGTATTTACGCAAAACCAAAATACCCAAATTTCGCACAGCTGTAATTCAGCTATACTTATTTTAGGTTTTCCAAGACGACTGCCGTAGACAGTCTCTTTCTTTGTCTCTGGGGATTAGAGGGTGGATTTGAAGGGAAGGGCCCCAATGGAAGGCCAGGAACCGGGAGAAGGGAGAATAATATATTCAAAAGTTGGGTCATCGACCCAAGGAGGAATACATTGACTTTTGAACATAATTTTGTGTTGCTTGATCAGTGGTCAATTTGAGTTGGTGGCTGCAATGGCGCCCATGGTACTCAAATTAGGGTACCAGCACTTATTTTTCTGCAACATATGTTTACGAAAGCAAGAGAACTCAAAACACACTAAACAGAGAGACAGAGGAATAGAAAGACGCCAAAACCATCACAGAGCAAGAAAGCAGGAACCCGCAAGATAGTTGGATAGAGAGTGGACTAAAGAGGCCTGGCGGGGATTTCTCACTAAACATCCCTTGTATTTGGTGCACCAGCATTTAATTACACCAGCTGGGCACCACCACTTATTATTTTACAGGTGTATCACTGAGCTGTCTGATCCATGACGGGCACGCTGTCCCTAAGATATAGCCTTCTATACTGTCAGGTGTAAGATCAATGGCCATTGTTGAGGGACACCCTTGCAACATTGTTCTATTATGGAGTAGATATATGTATGATGGAACAATCAACTCAACCCCATGTCACTTCTCCCTTAATGATACTAGGGGAATCACTGCTGCCCACCAAAAGGTGTTCTAAAAAACTGTACTATTATTTAGGGTGGATGGCTAGCCAGCTAAAGGAATACTCACAACCCTTCTCAGGATGAACCCTCAAAGTCACTAAATCAACATGAGTTCAAACCCCTCATAGCTATGGTACAGAGCAAGCAGGCTTAAGTTTGGTGCAATGTGTAAAGTACTTATGCATTAGCAAAACAATAATAATGTCAAAATGTAAAATATAATTACCAAACCAAATTAGACACATAGAGCAAACTTTAATAAACAAAATGACACCAAAATAACAATAAGGGGAACTGAAGATATGCATTTTGAAAGTTTAAAGTAGAAGTAGCACCAAAAAGTACAAAACACAAATGATCGTCAATGGTGGCAGTAGACCAGGACCTAGGTGCAATTTGGGGCTGACCGTGATGAAGTGTGGGTCAGATACATCAAAAAGGTTCTTCATTGTCAAATACTTTTCCTCCTAACTTAGTATTTCAAGCCCCAACCAACCACAAGAGTACATTTCTAAGGCCCCCAGGACCTCAGCGAAGGCAATTAGAGACTCACAGCATGCCAGGCCACTGGTCAGCTAGCTACTTCTAGCAAAAGGCTTCTTGTAGCTTGTTGTCTCCCTGAAGACAAAGGAGGTCAGCCAACTGACCCTTGGTATCCCCTTCTTTGTCCTGGGTATGAGTTGCAGATTCAGTCCTTCAGGGCTGCTGTCAGGTTCCAGAGGGCAGGTTCAGTCCTCTTCTGATCTTCTGCAGGTCAAGAAAGTTATCTGAAAGTTATCTGAAGTAGGTGCCACATTTATGAATTGGTGCTAGCTAGTTAGTGGTGGTGACACCTGGCTCTTCCCTAACCAAAGGGGTAAGCAGTATCAGACCCAGCCCTACCTACATTTGCAGACATTCTGTTAGCATTACTGCAAGCAGTTCCAAAATGTAATATGTCACTGCAAATCCAAGAAAGTAAAGGTATTTGGCCACATTAAACATGGGCTTTGAGGCTGGGGTTTGAGTGGGGAGTGTACTTTGGTAATCATAGTATCTTCCTACGTGGAACACTAAAATCCAGTTTGAAGTAATCACTGTACCCACAGCAAAACCAGAGACAGAAGTCTGAAGAACAAAAGCATGGTCCTGCAGAAATCAGACAAGGGGTCCAGAAGAGATGTCTTGGCATCATGTTCTCTCTCTCAGATGAACTCCAAGTGTTACATGTGACTCAACAGACCCGTCAAGCAGGATTTGGCACTGTCACCCTCTCCACTCTGCTTATTCTATTGAGCATTTCTGTCCAGTCGGGTCAGCTTATTGTTCTCTCCTCGAAGGCATTTCACACCTCTTTCACACCTATTCATGGGTAATCACTGACTGGGCCACTTCTGGAGAGGTAAGGCAATTTACCCCTCAAGAAGTTTCTTACTTTTCCTGAATATGTATTAAGAATCCAACTTTACGATTGAGTTGGATTCTTATTAACTATTACAACTTGTTGCTTAAATATGTTTCTAGCTGGTCCCCTACTCGAGTTAGCTTTAATAGTATTTTAATCTGCAGTCTGGTTGTCCACAAAGGACAGCTAGGCCTGCCAGAGTGAAATTAGCTTTTTGGGCTTTGTCACTGTAGGGTAAGGCAATATTATTTTCTGCATGCCCAACTTTAAAATGCCATGCACTTTACCTTGTGGGCGAAAAGGTTTACATAGCGGTGACTTACTAGTAAACTGCACAAATTCACAATGCTGATGCTGGCCTTAATGCACCCAGACGCAGCTCCCTCTCAGTATTTACAGGGGTTGAGAAACTGCTTGGCGCATGCCATGGAATTATGTCCATTCTTGTTGGCTACTTTACTGTATGCCAAGTGGAGCTGAAGGGCAATGTTGCTCTGGTGTAGAGGAATCAAGAGACAAGAACTTGTGATTGGGGGTGTACATCACCAGGGAAGGCATTGTGCTTGTCCAACAGGGGTGCAGTTACTGAAATCTGTCTGCATTCACGTGCAGGTTGCCGGGGAGAGTGTCATGTGATTAGCACTGTGCACAACCCAATGTCAACTTAAGGGTCTGCTCAGGTATCTGTGTAGTGTACTGCTGGTCAAGTCGGCGTGTCGGCGTCTACTTAGGCTGCCAAGTTGGGGCAGATAGGCAGGCTGCTGTTTACTTGGTAGAGTGGTAGCTGCCTGGAACAATGCCTAAATCTTTTCTCAGAGGGCCTCCTTATGAGTAGAGGAGCCCTGGGGATCGGCACAGTGCATTATGCACTTAAAACAGTGCATCTGATATAGACATTGAATCACTAACCTCATTGTTTATTTAACATTTCCTAGGAGGAGTCATTGTCTCTGTACAATGTGTCTGTGGTATAAAGTGCTCTGACACCTTGCACTGGTATGAGCAGCACTATAAAAACAAATGAAATGTTGGTCAGGGAGAAACTATAGAGAGAGAAGGGGCACAGTTGGAGAGTGGTAATAAGGGAATCCATGGAGAAGGAGGTAATTGGAGGTGGAGGGCACCAAAAAAGTTTGCTGCAACGGGCACCACCTGTGCTAAAGCCAGCTCTGAAAGAGTGAGTCAGTGGTATCTGTTACTGTGCGGTTTGATATTGATAGTTTTGTCTAATTGGGAAAGTTTTATACTTGGTCAGTCAGTGGAGGAAGTAGGTGGATCCAGGGGAAGTGGTGTGACCTCCTAAAAATATTTTTGAGCACCTGCACTAAATATTTTAAAAATTAAGCACTGCCATCCCCCCACTTTTACAAGCTTCTTTTCTTCTAGCCTGAGTTTCTCAGCCTTACATTATCTTTCCTATAAGCACTCTGCAGTGCCATCTCAATCTCTCACTTCCTAAACATAAGTGTGGTGCTATTTAGGTGTGTAAGGATCTCTGCATGATCAGGAACGTGGCTGGAGAGAATACCATGGGGTGCAGAAGAAGCAGAGATATGACTTTCACTAGAGGTGTCTGTGTCTAATGGGACTTCAAGTATCTACAATGGGTATAAGATGAGACTCTTACCACCTCATAGGTTCACTGTGTCTTCTTTATAATCCAAGCTTGACGTGCCAGGTTCTATAGGATGTACTGAGCTCATCAGTGGCCATAGCCTGTCACCAAGCTTATTTTAACGTACACTCTTCAGTGAATGCACTGGCCTTGCTGCTTAGGAAACAATGTTGCTCGGTGCTGATTGTTCTGTCAGCACTGGCCAAAATTGTAATATCAGTTATCTAAAGCATATGCAACTTAGTGTAATTATGGTAATCCATATAACAAGAATTATCTTTTGGCTCTGGAACTCGTGGCATCTGCCTTTATGGTGTTTTTTAGGAGTGCCTACCCCCACTGGCCATGTGAGCTTTATTGGGGCAATTTCCCCTGACCATTGTAATGTCACTGTGCCTATATGTGGAATTGATCAAGAGTTTCCTGCACAAGTGTTTGCCTGCCAGCTATGCACCCCCCACCTGTGACCCATAAATCAGTAATCCCATTCCTCTTTACCAAGTATGCCCATGATCAGGTGTTGTGTTGCTCTGACTCAGATGTGCATTGAGTCACATGGCACTGAGAGCCTCGTGCAAAAAGCACTCAGATCTCTTCTGCCATGAGAGCATGAGTCATCACTTGAGCCACGTGCTAAGTGTATGTGGAAGACTTCCTGCTGAGACCTTGGACTTGCAATGGCTTATCTATTTATACTGAGCCCAAGGGAAAAAACAGGCTTTGCCTCAAGATTCATTAGCCTGCTGGTTTTCTGGCTTCCACAAAAGAAGTCAGACCAGCGCTCCCCAGCTGTTAATTTCAGCCTCCACAAGAACAACTCTCTTGCAGAGCCTCCTCGCACACAGCGCTCACACAACTCTTCAAGAGCAGACACTTCTTCAAGAAACAAACACTTACCTTAAAACATTACCTGTTTTGCTGATCTTCGTTGCCCACCCCATTTCAGGTAGCTGTAACAGAAAAGAAACCTTTTAAGACAATTATAAACAGTGCATAGTTGCTTTCTCGTTTTGCACATTTTTGTTCATTTGAATAGACATTGGCACAAAGGCGGGAAAGCACCTTTTTGACATTAGACTGGTGCAAGATTGAGAACACGTTACTCCTGTGAAGAAACAGGACACAAGGTAGTAATTTGTTTATTAAGTGCATATAAGAAATGACGTTCTGACAAATGTTATTCTGTATCTCATAAAGGGCCAGATGTAGCTCGCCAAATACCGGTTGGTAATGGCCGATTTCGGCCGTTACCGACCGGTATTTGGGATTTGGAATGTAGGGGGCCATTGATTTACAGAATCGGTAATTTTACCGATTCGGTAAATATACAGAGTCGGTAAAATATCGAATCGGTAAATTTACCGAATCTGTAAATCAATATGTAGGTGGCACAGTAATCAGTGCCACATGCCCTTACCGATTCTGTATTTACCATGGAATACTATTCCATGGTAAATAACGAATTCCTGTGTACATGCACATCTGTGCATGTACACCTGTGCCATGTGGCACACAGACATGCCCTAAGGGCATGTCTGTGTGTCACATGGCACACAAGCCAGAAACAGGGGTGCAACAGGGTGTCAAAGTGACACCCTGTCCCCCTTGTAAATTCGGTATTTTTACCGATTCGGTAATTACCGAATCGGTATCTGCCTTTGAATCCTATGGGCTTTAAGGCCCATAGGAATCAATGACAAATACCGATGATTCTGTAATTACAGAATCGGTAAATACCGAATCATACCGATTCGGTATTTGTTACCGAATTTCTACCTACATTTGATTTACCGATTCATGAATACCGAATCGGTAAAATTCGGTATTTATGAATCAGTAATTCACATTTACCTACATCTAGGCCAAAGTGTTTAATTTCCTAAACCCCTAGATTCAATATCCTTTGTGTTCGCAGAACGTCGATATCAGGAACTTCTGACCTCCACTCATCTGCCAGATACCATCCTTGAGAACTTCATTACAACTCATCCAGGTGCACATATACACCAATTGCCTCGCAGTACTTACTTTCACATCATAAAGGGAGGGGTGGAAGACACAATACTATAAGGACCAAACTAGAAGGAACCCAACAATACATACGCATTCCTTCTTCTGTTTCACGTAGGTCGACAGTTTGGCAGGGGATCGACACACCTATCCACGACAGCCCTCTTTCGTTTTATAATCAGACCACTAGCTTGTACATTGAACCTAACTGGTAGGTACACTCAGGAAGTGGGATTGGTTCCATATCGTCTCTGCAAACCCTTGCATCTCTCCAGGTAAGAGACGGTGATCAGCACTGACAGAAGGATCGAAACCATTCGTCCACTCATCAGACTTTGGCCGGGATGTGTCAAGCATTTGTCCAGTCGCAACCAGCCGCATTCGCAAAATCAGGCCGTTTGCGGCTAAAAAAATGCATTATGGCATGTATCATTTCCAAAGTGGAATTCGGTAACATGTTACCAAATCATAATTTGGAATTGTGAATACATACCAATTTGGTATTAGGAAGGGGCATGTTCAGGGTGTCCCTTCCTAATACTGAATCGCAGAGGTATGTAAGAATGTTTAGTGACCGTTATGCGGTCACTAAACATTCACATTTTACCACCTACTTCAAGCAGACCCCTTCCCCTTTGAGAATATTTATAACAACATTTTTTTAAGAGCAGGCGGTGGCCTCATGGACCCCTGCTTGCTCTTGAAAAATGAAAAGAAAACTTTTCATTTTGTTTTTTAAAATGCAATTCATTTTCCTTTAAAGAAAAAGGGCTGCTTTAAAAAAATAGATATATTTCATTATTGAAAAGCAATCCCAGGCATGGTGGTCTGCTGACCCCAGCAGGCCACCAACCCTGTGATTTTAGAGATTCCTAATGGGTTGCAAATTGAGACCTACCTCATTAATATTCAGTATGTAGGTTGTTTTGTTATCCACTAGGAAATGCTAATAGAAATAGCAATTACCTAATTGCTATTCACAGAAAATTGCAATTAGGTCATTGCTTTATCTAATATTGATACATACGGCCTGTAGTGTAGTTCCTCTATTCCCAATGGGCTCTGTGAATTGGAATAATATATCCTATAGATGTGACGTAGGACTAGGTCTCTATCGAATATATTAAACTTAATTGTGAGTGCCAGCTAGCTCAGAGGTCACTAGAAACTTTCTCGAGTTCACAGGAAGGGATTAGTTTCTGACAACCGCATAAACATGACAACTTTTGTTTCCTCAAGATAAAAATGATCTTCAGAGTCGTGGAAACAATAGATAAATATTTTACTCAGTCATTTGTGCATGCTTCGTTTCATCGGAGGTGCAGAGAAATAAAGAGACAGGTGTTTTCAATAAAAATATTTATTGAACAGTCTTCTTTCTCAAGCAGAAGAAATGAACTGCTACAATCGTAATACTAGAATCAACAAAGAAGATGCCAATACTGAGTCTAATTCAAAACAAACCTTATTGTAATGAAGCTAATAAACAATCAATTATTAGCCAAATATTGGAATTTATCCATCATTATTTATTTCTTTTGTACAAATTTTTTTTTAAAACAACACAACCACAACGAACAACTTTTCATATATATATGTATAAAGAACAATCAAAAAAGAGATTTTTAGGGGTAAGACATACACTCCATACAATAGACGATTGAAACATATATTTTCCAGTCACACTTGCTCTCCTTTCAACTCACAATATACCAAACATATAGCACAATAGACAACATGGGAAGCAGAATGGTCAATGACTTAATCCATAGACTGTTCACAAAAACATAGAAGAAAAACTGTTTTTCAGAGTACTTAATAACAGGTTTTTTTTTTAAAATACAAATATGTACAATTCTTTTGACAATAAGCCAAACAAACAAGGTTGACGCGTTTCGAACCGGACCGTTTGTCCGATTCTCATCAGGACCAGACAGAAAATCTGAGTGTTTCAAGGCTTTTAGGTGTTAATTCTCAGGAGAGAGGAAAGGATGTCTGCACACGGTCTGTGTGAAAGCGTGTCTTCTGGTGAAATTATTTTGGAGCAACAACAGCAAGTCGCTATTAAGTTCAGAGTATCAATGATGTGGCTATACTGTAGCCAGGCGGTGGTTGTGTTCAACCCTTTACTTGTTTTTAACGGGGCTGAGAGAGATCCGCGGCGGAGCGCCACAGGCCTAATCGGGAATCTCAAGCTGCTTAGACCGGGACGCCGCTCAATGGCCCGTGCGAACCGGGGTCCAGGAGCACAATCGTAATACTGGCTGTAAAGTATAATGTATAATGCATACAGCAAGAAGAGTATTATAAATAATAATGTAAAAGCATGGTATGGTTTCTAAGCAATAAAATACATACATAAATAAATAAAGACTAAAAAGTACTCAACTGGTGCTTCTAAAATACGCCTACCCCGATTTACTTAACCTAAGTCTAGTACGAGGGAAGAAGTAAGTGTGGTGTAGCATAAGTTTAGGATTCTTTTGCCAAGAATCTTTCCAAGAATTGTCTTAGGGTCTAATCAGCTTGGTTTAGAATGAAGGAGGACAGTCTCAGGACTCGATTTCCTAACAACCCACAAGGGTAGCTTGGAGACACTGGAGCTAGATTTCTCGGCAGGAGAAAAAGACAGCTTCTCTCTCAGTGCGTCTGCTGCAGGGTCAGCTTCCTTCGGCACTTGCTGTAGCGAGATGCGTCGGGCAAGTAGATAGTCGAACTGCTACAAACCACCATGTGTTTGCTATGGCAAGTGTGGGCATATTTATACTTTAAAGGTTCCGAGTTTGACTTAAAGGTGGACATAATAACATCATCAAAGAATCTCAGTTCTTTGAAAACTCCATGAGTTCTTGGACAAATCAATATTCAGGCAAGGGGAAGTCCCAACTACTGGAGCCAAGTTTTCCAAGAAATCCTTGTGGATTTTCTGAACTAGTGGAAGTAGCCATGCCGTATTTGGACTGCATGAGCTATGTCTAAATAGGGTTATGATTTCTATGCCTATATAAGGACGTTGTGATTTATACCTATATAAGGGCATGAATCGGGAAAATTACACTAGGGTCCTAAAATGCTATACAACACCCACTCCACTTTATTGTGTTCGACATTACTAAATTTAAGCACTAAAACATATCTAAAGCATGTGTTAACAATCCCACCCAAAAATACATAAAAATGCATTTTAAATGGTTGCACATGAAAATGAGCATTAATACTGTACGCATATAAAAGCAATGATTTCATTGTAAACATAAACCATGATATTGGCAATGCTAACTGAATGAAAAAAAAATTACATTTATGAAATGGCTCTAAATACAGAAGAAAAACAGTCGAGACCATCCCATAGCATAATATGTAAGCTGTTTTGGTTTGAGGATAAGATGAATGACTTTTCTAGGAAGTATTCAAAGAATTCTTGTTCTCTAAGAATAGTTCTACTTTAAGCAGATTACTGTGTGCCAAAGTTCATCTTTGGAAAAAAAGTCAAATTAAATCGTAGAAAAATAGAGTTCCAAAGTTAGGAGTTTTTTGTTTTGAAAAACGAAGGTCAAATTCAAAGTTGATGGAACGCTGTGTGCTAATTTCAAAAGTTATTCTCGGTGTCAGGAGAAAACATGAAACCTTCTAGGCTGGCAAAGAAATCGTCTACCACTGTAGGTGAAAGTTGAACAACTCCATTAAGTAGATCAATCGAACACAGATGAGAAGAGTTGCCGTCAGCGTCAGTCGCATTAGCAATGTTCACAGTAGATGGTACCTGTGTGCCCGTTGGTCCACGTATTTCACCCTCAGCTGGAATTGCCGGTGAGACCTCAATGAATGCCGTCATCAGGATTGGTAGCCATTGGGGGCAACACAATGCATGAGCCGTTATCAAACCAAGCAAAGCGTCAGCATCCGTTGGCAGAGCTGATGGAAGTGTTAGTCAGATATCCAACACACATTCCTCTCCACAAAGCATGCATCGTAGAACAGGTAAGATGCAATCTTGCCAGATTGGTCTAAATGATAGAAACCAAGTGGTATTCAGATCTCTCAAATGAGCACAGCCAAGAATCTGTGTTATGCGTTCACAATACTGCATTGCCAGTAGAGTGTTCTCCATGGTAATCCGGGTATCGCTGGTGACTGGACTTGCCATAACGGAGCAGAAGGAACAAAAATAGTATCCCTGCTAGGAGTACCAAAACGAATGGCAGGCCTCCAAACACAGAGTGCACGAAGTTTCAAAAAATGCATAGGACTGCTTCAAATGGTGCTAATAGTCCCGAAAAAATTGTCTTAAATACATGTACAATACCACTGGTATCAGATATGTTTAAGATACGACCTAACATTTCTGCAAAATTTATGGGGCAGTTTGTTGATAATAAGGCATGAATCTCTGCAGAGGACCTTGCAACTTGCAGATCATACGTCTCTCTGGAAGAGATCAGTGGCACAGTTTTTTGTAAAATAATGGCTTTCATTCTGCTTTAAGTATCAATTTGTATAGAAGAGATGTTCAGTGAAGGCCATAGCGGCGAATCCCCGTCTGTCTTAGTTTTCGGAAACAATACTTGCATACAGCAAGTGACCCTGGCTGACACACTAACAAGATAGGCTATTCCTGGCATCATTCCACAACAGCTGTGATCATTCAACATTATGTAGCTCCCATTGGATAGCTGCCTAAAAATTGGATCTATCACTGCTGCCGTGTCACGATAAGTTGTTTAAGGTACCATCACAGGCTCCATGTAAAATAATGCGATGACATAGAAGTGTACTGCTCAATATGGTTTTGCAATTTTTACCACTAAGAAATACCTCCTTTTCCCCACTCCAACATCTGTGTGTGTATGGTAAATCCCAGGTCAACTTTATGTATTCTTTACCCAACCTTTCATAAAGGCCTGCTGGTATGTGTTTTAAGCAATACTGAAACTGGGTATCGTGATGGTGCCATGTATTATCCATTCAACGACTGGTTACTCAGAAACGGTTAAGGGTAATCTTTCCAGTTTTTATATGCTCAGCCCCGTATAGTCTGCTCCCCTCTGTGCCAAAGAGATTTGTTTATCTGTAAGGTTAAATCCAGTAAACAATTACGTGGTGTTGATTAGAAGCCAAGGCACATAGCCTGAATGAAGGTTTTGTAACGTTCAGCCTAGCAGCATTATAGAAAGCAATTGAGACTGTCTATGTTGTAACATGAGAAAGTCTTGTTCCATTATGTCTATGGCAGAAGATACAATGCTGTCCAAAGAATAATTTATGGATGACAGAGTTTTTAACCCATTGTCAACTACAGGGAGAGCTTTCTCTAAATTAATACGATCAATTTCTCGAATTCGTTCTGCAGTTTCCATTTGCGTGACTTTCCATGCTTCACTATAAGCAGCGTAAATAGCAGGGTATATGAAACTTTTATGACGTTGTTTCAATGCCATCATTAAGTAAAGTTAAGTGTTGTTTTATATCTGTGAGTGCAGATTTTTTTAGCCACTCAAGGCACAGTTTTCCTACACTGTAAGTTGTTATTATCCCTGGATGTTGTCTCTGGATATATCTTGGATCTGGCCTAGTTACTGTAAACCCTTGTGTCTTGTTCAAGAATCTATCTTGACAGTTATTCGTGTCTGTGGGCCAGATTAACTATTTTTTTCCAATCAGGATTAGTTCTGTTTTGTTGTAAAATATAATTTATGTCTACCTCCTCATCTGTAGTTCTATCACTATCAGGTGTGGGCTTAGGTATGTACGGTTTGTTTAAGTCTTTTATCTTAGCCAGGCCAAGACATGATATCTGTTGAACAGTTTGATTTAAAAACAGAATATGTTCTGGGATGATGCAGGCTCTAAAATAAGGCTTCTAACCCTTGCACCTGCCAGTCTTTTGTGCCCAGACAATTTTTGTCTCAATGTGGTCTTTCCAAAAGTCAAAACCTAATGTGGACAATTGAGCATAAAAGGCCGCAGAATAAATTTGCTTAGTATTAGTCAACATACTTTTCATGCCTGTCTTATTAACATTTTTGAAGTAAAACGTGTCTGGATTTGTGACATTAAAACCTGAGAAGTATGGACATTTTTCATAAAATGTTTTTGAGCTAACCTTTTGTGGTGTCCCACAATGTTCCCATTGATTATAAGTTAAAACATTTCTAGGGTTTGCAGATCTGTGCAGAAAATGGTGACCAAAATGGTTAAAACAATACATTTGTTCATAATCTAATGAATTTTCTAAGTATTCATGTTTTGCAAATTTTGCTGACATTTCTAAGTTTGCCATCATGTTATTAATAGTCTCAAAGTCCCAATCATCAGAAAATGTACTGGGTGAAACAAAATCACTCAAGGAAACCTTAAATTAGTGTGGAATCTTCAGCAGCTCAACAAGACCATAAATGTCATAATCAGTTCTGTCCCATGCTATACCACCAGGTAGAGGAACGGCTGTGATGTTTACTGATGTCAGGTCTCTTTGTTCACGATTAGATGATTTGTGTGGCTTCAGGAGCAAGTTGATGTTCTTACTTGCTGTGTCCATTTTACTATATTTCCCATCTATCAGCTTTCCCAAACTTAAAACAAGAATGAGCCACAGTAGGAGAAAAGGTACACCTAAGACAATCCAAAATTCAATCCATGGTGAAACCAGATATGTATTTACAAGCTGGTGAAAAGGTTCTGTTACTTGTTCCTTTCAAGTTTCATTTGCTGGCGTTGTTTCGGGCTCACTGTGATCCTCAGAAAACGTATCAAAATTAATGAAATAGCCAGAGGCAGTTCTGTCAACTGTTGGTATTGCATCCGGATTATTTGAAATTGCTGGAGCTGCTTGTTCCCTTGACATATTAGTATAGTCAGATGCTACATCATTGTAGACGGGAGTTTCTTGAGGAACTGTTATTTGGGTCTCAAGAGGCACAAGTTCAATGGCTTTGTTGCATAGTCCTTCTTTTCTTACTGCAGATTCTTCAAAGGTGATTAGTCTTTCATTTTGAACCTCTTGGATAGTAACAAGATTTGGTTGTCTGCTACATCTTTGGAGTCCACTGGGCCTTCTACTTATTATCGGCCACATGGTGTGGTTTTACCAGGTCAATTGATACAGACACGTTCTCCTTTCTTCCAGCAAGGGGCGGCAGTAAAACTGTTCTTGATCCGTGGACTGCTAATTCAGGTACTGGTTTTCTGTAAGAAGGCCCAAATTCCTTCTTATCCGCTATTTTCTCTCTGACCAGATCCCCAATCTTTGGGATCCAGATAGGTCTTGCTGGGACAGGTGGTTTTTCTTCAGTGGTCATTGGCTTCTGTATGGTGTTGCTTAGACTTCTTCGTGTTTCATTTAAGTCCTGTAAAACAGACAAACGGTCTTTGATATCAAAGGGTTTTTGTTCTACCACTGAAGTATGACGACCGAGGTCTTCGACCATCATTCTAGTACCAAAAAGGATTTCATATGGAGTGATTCCACCCAGGGAATTTCTTGGCAGATTGTTAAGAATACGTTGGACACTTATTAGATGTTTGACCCACCCGTCACCCGAGCCTAATACCCTAGTTGTTATAGATTGCTTTATGTCACAGTTTTTCTTTCCACAACCGCATTTCCCTAAGGATGGAATGGACTAGAGTATCCGTATTGCAACGCCGAAGCTGGCCATGGCCTCCTTGTATGCTCAAGAGCTAAACGCAGGACCTTGGTCAGAATGTAGTGTGCCGATTGCGTATGTGCCAATAAAGACTCGCAAATCTTTTATAACAGTTCAGGCGTCAGCCGAGCGCTGAGGCCACATCCAAATGAATCTTGAACATGAATCTACTGCAACCATGATATATTTATAGTTGCCACCCCTTTGTAAGGGACCACAGTGGTCCAGGTAAACACATGCAAGTGGTTTATCTGAAATTAAAAGGGGCGTCTGCGCCGGTCGTTTCACTGTTGAAACTTTCATTTTCTGGCAGATTTCACATTCCAAAACCTAGTTTCGGGTCTGTTTCCTCATGCGCGGCCACCAGTATCTTTGCTTTAATAACGTCACTGTGGCAGAAACACCTGCGTGTGCAGAGGCAAGCCCTTCATGTGCTGCTAAGATCAGTCCTAATCTGTGTTCCATGTTTGGGATTATCCTATCCCTCACTCCAGGGATTCGAGCAAAAGGAACATTATTTGAATCAGTTATATATGAGTACTTGAGTGGAAAGCCTTTTGGAAGTGTTTTACCACTGTCTTTCATTGAAGCAGTGACAGCTTGCATTATTTCGCTGTCTATTTTTGTTTTTGAACGAGTGATTGCAGCTACGGAAGCCATTTGCACAGCTGCCTTTGCGACCTCATCAGCCAATGAATTCCCTGCAACGTGAACGCCATCACGCTGATGACTCAGTGTATGGATCACATGAGGCTTTTGTAGTTCTTTCTGTAACAGAACTACTTGTTCCCAAAGCAACTTATGCTTGATTGTGCCACCTTTTACGTCTTTGAAACCGTTTTGAACCCAATTCTGCAAATATTCATTGTAAGATTGGACGCAGTAATACGAATCACACACTATGAGTGTGGGGAATTCGCGGTCGGTATTTTCAAGCGCCATCTTGAAAGCCTGTAGTTCAGCTCGCTGAGCTGTACAGTCTCCGAGAGATTGCGCTTTAGTGACCATAGCTCTGAATTTACCATCGTGCCAGCGACCTTTAACAATCGCACACGCTGCACTATAAGCTTGTTTACCCCCAATTGCGGGCTGTGCTGATCCGTCTGTATAAATTATACATCCGTAATGTTCTAGAGGCAGAATCTCAGTGGGCAGAGGACATTCTTGTTCGTATTGTAGAATTTTTTGAGTTTCCAAGTCGGGGTCAAAAACGTATTCAACGTCTATTGCAGCAAGAGAATTAACCCTTTGTATCCATCTTGGATGTAAAACTTTTGCATTGGGAATGCTCACTTTAGTCACTGCCTCTAAGGCAGGTACCGGTCTAATGACCTTTATGCATTTTCCCTGCGCGAGGGCTCTCTCTTTTGCTACTGCAGTTTGAACCGCTGTCAGAATTTTTTCTGTTGAAGTGAATTTCATTTCAGCTTGTGTGTACAAGTGTGATTTGTAAGCTTTTGGTACCTTTTCACCTTCATTAAAGGTTAAGTACGTGAATCCGCTTCTTCCTGGGATGATTCGGATTACAAGGTTGCGTTCGTTTACGCGTGTCTGTAAATGGTTTGCTGATAACATGTCTGTTTGCTCTGAATGCAACATTTCTGAGTGTTTTTGAGTCCAATTAGTTTCTTTGAAATCGGGTTTGATTAGTTCGTAGAGAGGTTTAACCCTTTCTGCGTGGTTCAGAATGTAAGTTTGTCCGAAATTCAGGAATCCTAGAACTGACTGTAGGGTTTTCAGTGTTTTTGGAGGTTGGAGCAGCGCACATTTCTCTAAAAAGTTTGCTGCCAGGCTTTTGCCTTCACTTGAAAGTTCGTATCCCAAGAATAGGACATTGAGATGGGCAATTCTTGATTTTTTAAAATTGAATTTGTACCCTTCAGAGGCGAAGCCCAGTATTATGGTGTTCACCCTGTTCAAGTGCTTGTCTAAATCATCATCTGTAAGATAGATGTCATCGGCATACGATAATGCCTCATCATCATACGTTTGTAGCAACTCTGTTACTGTAGCTGAAAATAACCCAGGACTATTCTTGAATCCCTGTGGGAGACGATAGAAGTGACGGTGTGTCCCCATAATTGAGAAAGCAGTCAAGTACCTGCTTTCAAGTGCGATATTTTGACAGAAGAAACTGTTTGAAATATCTAAGGTTGCTTTATATTTTTTGCATACAATGTTATTCATCAGTGCTGCACTGTGTGTATTTTGTACTGCAAAAGTTTTGCAACAAGAATTTAAATGTCTGTAGTCCAAAACTAGACAGTATGTATTGTCTGGTTTGGAGACAGGAAACAAAGGATTGTTCATGGACGAGGTGCATGTTTCAATCAACCCTTGGTATTCAAATTGATCTAGGATCTCCCTTACCTGTTTTTTAGCTTCTTGATTAACTGGATACTGCCTCTGAGCAGTATGTTGATTTTTTAACTAGATCTTGTGGTGAGGAGAGTCCTCATCCGATCCCACATGATTTTTATATAATGCTGGAGCCTGTGCTACAGCCCATTTTCTGGCATATGTGTATTTTTTATGAACAGGAATATGATTGGAGAAGGCTTGCATAATGATCTCTTCGCCATGTGGGCACTCCTTAACAAATTCAGGTGGCCAGTCTTTTTCAGCCAGAAGGATGTCATAACCCTTAGATAGTTTATCCCAAAAGAGTGCTTTTGTTTTTCTAGTTATGTCCCCCTCTATCCGGAGTGTTACTTCATATAACTTATGGGGTACACTAACCCTGTATCGGCAGTTTTAACGTGATGTATTCATTCAGGTCCACTGTCTGCAGATGATCCTTCAGGATCTTGCGAGCTATGGTAACTTCTGCTGCGCTGTCCAGCATTGTCTGGGCCCTCTCGCCGTTCTTGAGTTGGGTCCTCAAGATCCCTGGCATTTCTGATTTTTAGACTTGCTACCTTCTTCTTGGTGAATTGAGTTTTCTTTTTTTTGGAACGAGTTGATCGTCTTTGGGCGTCACGAGTTCTTCCTTTTGTTCTGATCGTCCTCTTCTTTTGGATTTCTGCGAGGAACTCTGAAAGGTACGAGAGGAACGTGTATCAGTATCTTGATATCTATCAGGTTTTCTCAAATTATCCCTTTTTCTGAGGTTATACCTCTTTTCAGAGGGCTCCTTTTGTTCTGATTGTCCTTTTCTTTTGGATTTCTGCGAGGAAGTCTGAAAGGTACAAGAGGAACATGTATCAGTATCTTGATATCTATCAGGTTTTCTCAAATTATCCCTGTTTCTGAGGTTATACCCCTTTTCAGAGGGCTCCTTTTGAGGAGACCTACCTCTGAATTGAGAACGATTCTCTTTAGGAAGTGTCTGTCTAGTATTTTCCCACTTCTTTTTAGGAGTAGTGAGTGTAATTTTAATAAAAACTTTTTCAGGATTTTCTGTCAGTTCTGGCTTTACTGGTTTCCCTCCCAAACTATCTCTACCTAGTTCTTCATAGGATTTTTCTATTATTCTGGCCAGTTCATATGGTTGCTCAGTTACATCAAGTTCTTTTAGTTTTTGGCGGATTGCCACTGATGCTGCTTCACCTTTAATATTAGCTAATATTATAGCTGAGACCTCTTTGAAATCCTTCAGTAACTTCATACCGAGATTTAAAGCAGGCTCTGCCCCGTATTCATTTTGAATCTGTTTCAGGACGTCTGGTATCACTGCCATAGGCGGTAAACCATGAGTTTTTGTATAGATTGCAGCAAAGACTGTACCCCAAGTGTCACAGTCCTCCAGGTGTGGTGCAATCCCCATTGGTAAACAGATTGTTAGAATACTGTGTTTCTCATGAGGTGTACTATCGGGAAATACTGCCTCGATCTGAGTAATCTTTTGAGCTAACCAGAATGGAATTTGTTCCCTTTTTGTGGGTAATTTACCAATGACTGATTGTATAGTCTGTGGTGTAATTTTATTTGTGTTCCCTTGATTAAGGGTTTGCTGTGGAATACTGATAGTCGGTTGGACTGTTAGAGTCCGCATGACATACTGTACTAATTGTCTATGTATTTTAATTAATTGTTTAAGCTGAGCTAACAGTTCTACACCTGTCATTCTTTCAATGTCAGGATGTGGTGTATAGCTGGCTAGTACCGGCCATGTTGCTCCTGGTCTACCTAGTGGGCCGAGCCTGATAATGTGATATTGATGTTGTAGGGCGCCTTTAAACCAGAGCTGATGCTCCTGATAAGTTAGTGGAATTTCAATGTCCTCGACAGGAACGTATTCAGCTGGATGTTCCTCTATCTTGTAGAAGTGGAACACATGTGTTGTTGAATTTGCTTGTGGAGAGATAATCCATGAATAGAATATCCCTGTCTGCCGATATTCGTGTGCCTCTATGACAGATATAACCTTACCACCTCTTGGTGATAGGCCATTTTCTATAAGATTTATAGCTATAGTTTTCCTTACATTTTCCGGGATGATTATAGCATCCGGGTCATCTTGTTGGAGACCTGTAACGTCTAAACCTGGTTGGGTATTATTTCCTGCGGATCCACCATTCTCGTCGTCGGTATCTGACATTTTGTTGAAAGTCTTGCAGAGCAAGTTTCAAGGAAACAAAGATAAGGGGCACAATATTTTGGAACACTGTATCCTTCAACGTTGAACAAAACCAAAAACTAATACATAGGATTCTTTGTCCTACTCAGTTATGGCGGATATTTTATCCTTTCACCCACTCCAGACGTCTTTTGGAGTATTTTACGAGGAAAAAGGGGTCTCTGTGAAAAGCACGACTGAGTTACTCTAGTATCTAGCGTTAAATTAGGCCTTACCAAACGTTGGGCGCCATGTAGTGTAGTTCCTATATTCCCAATAGGCTCTGCACATTGGATTAATATATCCTATAGAGGTGACGTAGGACTTATGTCTACTAGGTCTCTATTGAATATATTAAACTTAATTGTGAGTGCCAGCTAGCTCAGAGATCACTAGAAACTTCGTCGAGTTCACAAGAAGGGATTACTTTCTGACCACCGCATAAACATGACAACTTTTGTTTCCCCAAGATAAAACTGATCTTCAGAGTCGTGGAAACAATAGATAGATATTTTACTCAGTCATTCGTGCATACTTCGTTTCATCAGAGGTGCAGAGAAATAGAGAGACGGACGTTTTCAATAAAAGTATTTATTGAACAGTCTTCTTTCTCATGCAGAAGAAATGAACCGCTACAATCGTAATACTGGCTGTAAAGTATAATGCATACAGCAAGAAGAGTATTATAAAATAATACTGTAAAAGCATGGTATGGTTTCTAAGCCATAAAATATATACATAAATAAATAAAGACTAAAAAGTACTCAACTGGTGCTTCTAAAATACACCTACCTACCTAACCTAAGTCTAGTACGAGGGAAGAAGTAAGTGTGGTGTAGCATAAGTTTAGTATTCTTTTGCCAAGAATCTTTCGAAGATTTCTCTTAGGGTCTAATCAGCTCCGTACCTTGGTTTAGAATGAAGGAGGTCAGTCTCAGGACTCGATTTCCCAACAACCTGCAAGGGTAGCTTGGAAACACTGGAGCTGGATTTCTCGACAAGAGAAAAGGACAGCGTCTCTCTCAGTGCATCTGCTGGAGGGTCGGCTTCCTTCGGCACTTGCTGTGGCGAGATGCATTGGGCAAGTAGATAGTCGAACTGCTCCAAACCACCGTGTGTTTGCTATGGTAAGTGTGGGCATATTTATAGCTTGAAGGTGCCGAGTTTGATGTAAAGGTGGACATAATAACATCATCAAAGAGTCTCAGTTCTTTGAAAACTCCATGAGTTCTTGGACAAATAAATATTCAAGCAAGGAGAAGTCCCTAACTGCTGAAGCCGAGTTTTCCAAGAAATCGTTGTGGATTTTCAGTACTAGTGGAAGTAGCCATGCCGTATTTGGACTGCATGAGCTATGTCTAAATATGGTTATGATTTCTATGCCTATATAAGGACATGGTGATTTATACCTATATAAGGGCATGTATCGGGAACATTACACTAGGGTCCTAAAATGCTATACAACAGGCCCATGGTCCTTAATCTTTTGCTTTGCAATTATGGACATCTTGATTTGTTCTTTTCTGTTAAGGACCAATAGTGTATGTCAATTTGGTCTTCCTTTAATAACTGTATATGTACAGTATGTTTTTGCATTTGATTCATATTATGTTGGCTTTGAGTTTATAATAAATCCTTTTCAACTTTAATATACAGACTCTGACTCTTGGCAACAGTTTATGGATCTAAACTTGTCAGTACACTTCTCTTCTCAGGACATAACAAAGGTCCTTTGACTTAAACAAAATTGAAAGGTTGGCCCAGAGCTTCATCACCATTTACCAGATGTAGCAATTGTTTTAAAGAAAGCATCATTTACTGAAGATAGATTGCTGATAAATAAAAGCATCTTACCTCAAATAGCTAAACATAAAATCACTAAACATATTCAGCTAAAAAGATATTTAAAAGGTAAAATTAAAATTTAAAAGTGTTTTGAATACTTCAATGTCATTGCTATCCTGCAGATCCCATCATGGAAAGGTACTTCTGGACTTCTCATAGTATGTGTGGCACCGCATGTACGGGGAACATCCTTTACACCGGAACCATTACAACGCGGTACCGTTACAACGCAGGATTTACAACGAAAGCCGTTACAACGACTTTCGCTGTAGGGCGCTCTAGGATAGGGAATAGTTTAATTTACTATCCAACACCTTCCCTACTATCCACGGGGACTGGAGTTGGAATAGTAAATTAAACTATTCACCATCCAGCGCCTCCCAACGCAAGTCGTTGTAACGACTTGCGTTGTAAAACCTGCGTTGTAACGGTACGCGTTGTAACGGACACAATTTGTACCGTCATACATCTGCATGTACAGTTGCGAATTGCGTTTGTCATATTTTGGACTGTGTTGATGCTAGTGGCCTATGGATTGTACTTTTCTGATCCTTTCATCTTTATACACATAGCTTGTATTTTTGAAAAAAAGTGATAACTATTTTAACGAAAAGCGAAATATATTATTTGTAAAGGACCTTGGCAGACTGCTCTAAGAAAGTTTAAAATATTTGTTCAAAGAGAAATGCTTTCATGCTTCCCCCACAGAAGGAAAGAAGAGCATCAAACGTCTGACCTTCCCTCTTGAGTGAATAAATCAGATACTGTACATTATTGAGAAAATCAATTTCGCTGCTCTGAAGAAACACTGAAAGCGTCATTTGTACCTAGCCTTTTTAATTGTGAGTGCAGTAAATGGGGGAGTCATTGCGCTTTTTTAAAAGAAAGGAAACACTTTTTCTATCCAGAATGGAAACAATCACGATAAAATTGACTGACTCAGAAGCAATCACGAGATGAATGAAAATTATTGGAACGCCTTTTCACATTATGCGAATTTGTTTACCATATTTTTGATGCTAGGCACCTTTATGGGGACGACACATGTAAGTGTTATTATGGTTGTTATCATGCTATGGGGGACTATAAAACTATAAAGGGACCGTAGACTGTGTCTTTAAAAGCACACCTCCTTCATAATTACTAAGGCATTGCACTTTCGCTAAGTGACGCAATGTGATGCAAAGTGACACGTGGGTAAATGTACCTTTTTCTCATGGCAAAATGTGATTTGCACTGCTTTGTATCAAGGGGAAGTTACCGGGCCTTACTTCGGTGGATCGGAGCAAACCAGACACAAAACCTGATCTACTAAGGTAGGCAGAGCAGCCTTTGCATCAAAATCTAATGCCTCCTTGAAGCAGGGGTTAAGACGTAATGATGTGTGGAATCTTTCCGAAACGTGTCTAGCATAGGATTGTGCACTGGAAGAATATGCTTCAATTACAAATCCTATGCTAGACAGTGCGCAATCCCTTTTGCCACATGGTGCGAGACTGCTTCAAGCAAGGCACCCTAATTAGAGCATCCCCCGGGGGCATGGCAGCAGTAGCAGTCCAACCTTAGTAGGCATGGCTCTGTACTGTGTTTTCCCTTTTGTGCAATGCAGCACATCAAATATGGAGAAAAGAGGCAAATGGTTAAGATGCCTCTTCCAGTAAGGGATTTCTGTCACCAAAGCCTCAGTGTTCTAGTGTCCAAAAGAAGGCCTCTGCTCAAACTCTTTGCGTTAACATTTCAGTGGTTTAGCTAGACCTACTGCTGCCCAGTGCAGGCAAGAGCGGGGGTGGGGTGACTGACAGGCAAATTGCTCAACTCCGCCTGCCCCCAAAAACAGTTCCATCCACACCACTTTACCATCTGGTCCTGGCCACTCCCAAAGGATGCATCCCAGATAACTTTCAGAAGTTGGTCCACTCTGGTCTTCATTACTTTAGACCTTTGTTTCTTGTTTCCTGCTAATCACTGTCAGACATTGAAATTGCATTTATACAGTCATATGACCAGGCGTTAACATTTGGAAGGTGTAAAGGTACATTTCAGCAACCATGTGCTAGTTAATTTTCATGCCAATGGCAGACTTCCTGTTCCATCTTACCAAAACCTTACTAGAATGTTAAATAAGCCAATTTAGGATATTCAGTTTTACCATGCCACAAGGTCAAACTGTATAGAGTCATAATGCCAGAAAAACAATATGAAAACCCCGGAAGAAGATACAAGAACATTTTCTTTTTCAGGATGAGGGAGGATAAGCGGTATGCCCTGGCTACTCTGATTTTTGTTCTGGCTGCATAGCCATCCCATGAGTTTCACAAGCACTCCCACATTTTTAAGGCCAGTTGCAGATAATTAAAGCTGTGTTTTCAAGCAAGCCCCCATTGAGACTCCTAAGGTGCACATTTTATATTCAACATGCGTGTTGTGTTGATGCAAAGGATGTTGCATAGCAAGGTGTTTGCATGGGCATCCTTCTTATGCATAAGCAGCCAGTTGCCTCATTTGCAAACATCAAAGGGCCCGATCCTGAAGGGGTTTGGAAAGCTTCCCGACTGAATGGGTTTGGGAATGGTTTCCGACCGAATCAGATCGAGAGAGTCCAACCGACTGAGTATGATGCATCTGATGCTTCCAGATACGAATTGGTTGGACTCCTATTGACTTCTATGAGAGCCTTTGTTGTAACCGAATGCTTAGGCTTCCATTGAAGAAAGGGGTGGCTGGGTAAAATCGGGCACCCCCTGGTGCCAGCCACACTGTGCATGACTGGGAAGGGGGGACCCATGAGTACTCCCACGGGCCCAATTGGGAAAGCTACAGGTGCAGGGGGCCCATTATGGGCCCCCAAGTCTGTTCCCGACTGCCAATTCGAGTCAGGCGGCACGATTCGGAAAAGCTGTCCAAATCCAGCATTGTACTCGGTCATTCGGAAAAGCAGCCTATAGAGATGTATGATTCTGCTCTGTACGTCTCGGTCATTCCAAATGCCGTTGGGTTTGGAATGGGATACTCCTAACGCCTAACTCGCATCTTACTCGGTCAGTTGGAAACCTTTCCGAGTAAGTTGGAAAGACACGTTCCTGATCCGATTTGGATGGAGCAAATGCTGTTAGGAGGCTCTCCTAACAGCATCAGAATCAGGCCCATAGTTAGCAACCTAATTGCTCAGTGCTTAGAGAATATAGGTTTTTGAAATGGAAGAAACTCTTAGAATATAGGGATTTTATACCATCAGGGATATGTCATGGTGTTTCATAATAGTAAATCTGTCAAAAATTATATGTTCATAGCCCCCGGAGACACATATATGCCATAGCAAATCATTATATTGAGCAAGTCAGTTGAGTGGGGGCTGTTCATTCATTATTTCAATGCAGTAGTGGAGGCAGTGGGGTTTTCATCAGTACTGGCATTTCTTAGTTGGAGTGGACCGAAAGAACTTGGCTGGAGAAAAAACTTTGTAGAGAATAAAAGTGGTAGAGGATGTAAGACGTGTGGCGGAGGAGGAAACAGGTGGATGGGGTGTGCCTTATCAGTTACAAAAAATGGGGCAGTATCTAGGCTAAGCGGTGAGACTTCAGTATATGTTCCAAAAGGCCAACAATCAATAAGGTGGTAAGGCAGGGGGCAACATGCTAATAATGAGATGGTTTCCCTTTGCGAGCAGCCTTGTGAACAACACAGATGCACTGGAATCAGTATATGTATTTGATGAGAAATATATCTAGATGAGAAAGATTGTATCACAAATAATCCCATGAAGTAAGTAATTCATGTGAGTACTGTGACTATTCCATTTTTAGTGTTTACCTTTCAGGAAAGGATTCCCATTTAAATAAGGGCCTCTTAGGGCCTGTATCACATCCCATCTCCTTCACTTAATATTGCATTTATACATTTTACAAAAAAAAAATCATTTTTTTAAATAAATAATCTGTTTGGGACAGGCCTTCCTGTACTGGTCTCTTTACCAGTCCATTGCTAAAGCATGAAAAATGTATAACTCCAAATATCTGTGACTATTCACTTTTTCCTACCCTTTCACTAGCACACCCATTCTTCTCCCTTTCTTTGACAACCTTTGTATCAAATTAATATTGATCTGTTTTGAGTATATGAAATTTAATATACTGAACTTAAACAATTCTTGGCGTTTTTTGGTTGACATTGACTGTATGTTTTAAACTATGCTATCTTAGATAGCAAGGTATGTTTTTGCGTTTAATTTGGTATTCATTACTAGTGTTTGACTTCTTAAGCTACACACATATGATAAGTTACAAATCATTTCTGCTTTAAAGCAAAACTGCAGCATGGCACCCCATCCTTTAAGTAAGCGTTTAGCCAAAAAGATTGGCTGCCTGAGTTCGTTATGGATTGCCCAAAAGTAGAAACAGTAATTTTACCAGCTTTCCCCGACCTCGTTCCAGAATCACTAAAACATTCATATATACAGGAGTGGGAGTTAGCACTAGCTCCTGTATTATACCGAAACCATGTAGAGTGGGATTCTAAGTCACCTCACCAGGAAATCCCAGTAATAAATACTCCAACTGCACAGAGGCAGTACCCAATAAAACCAGACGTGAAAAAACAAGTCAGGGAGATTTTAGATCAACCTGAATACCAAGGTGTAATAGAGAATGGCACCTCTTCCATGAATAATCCTTTGTTTCCCTTAATGAAACCAGACAATTCAAACTATCTAGTTTTAGGCTACATGCGTTTGTACACTTGAACAAAAACATTTGCAGTACAACATGCACACAGTGCCGAATTAATGAATAACATTGTGCAGAAGAAATACAAAACATTAGATATCTCAAATGGATTATTGTGCCAAAATATAGTGCCTGAGAGCAGATATCTGACAGCATTTTCAGCTATCGGCTCTAAACATCAATTTTGTAGACTGCCCCAAGGGTGTGAGAATAGCCCGGGGTTGTTCTCAGCAAGAGTATCAGAGTTACTTCAAAATTTTGATGAGGAGAGATTGTCCTATGTGGATGATATTTATCTGACGGACGATGAACTATTGGATCATTTGGCAAGGGTGAACAACATAATTTTGGGGGTCGCCTCAGAGGGTTGCAAATGTAACTTTAAAAAATCAAAAATCGCCAACCTCAATGTCCTATTCTTAGGATATGAGCTCTCAAGTGAAGGGTAAAGCCTAGCAGTAAATTCTTTAGAAAAATATGTGCTGCTTCAACCTCCAAAGACACTGAAAAACTTACAATCCATTTTAGGTTTCCTATATTTTGACTGAACATACATTTTGGATTACGCAGAAAAGGTGAAACCTTTCTATGACATAACCAGACCGGATTTCTAGTTCAGCATTGGACACAGGAACAAACAGAAATTCTTTGTTCCTTATAAGCTGACATGATAGCTTCTAAGCACCTACGCACATGTGTAAACGCCACAAATTTGGTGATCCGCCTAGTTGCAGGTCAATCTGGGTACACTTACCGCACCTTCAATGAAGGAGAAACTGTACCATTTGCATACAAATCTCATTTGTACAAGAACGCCGAAATGCGTTTTGCATCCACTGAAAAAATACTGCCAGAAGTACAGACTTCTGTAGTGAGAGAAAGAGCACTGGCACAGGGGAGCCAAATAATTGTGGTAACTCCGGTACCAACCTTAGAGACTGTCACTAAAGCAAGCATTCCTAATGCTAAGCATTGCATTTGTGATGGATATAATGGTCTAATTCTCTCACTGCAACAGATGTAGACTACAAGTTTGATTTTACATTTAAAGCACAAGCATTTCTGCAGTTCAAAGAAGAAGATCCTCTTCCAAATTAAATAATGCCTTTAGATCAGTATAAATACCTCACTTACACTGACGGATCTGCCCAACCTGCCATAGGAAGTAAACAGCAATACAGCGCAGCAAGTGCAATTGTAAAGGGTCATATGCGGGACAGTAATTTCCGTCCTAGCAATACGCATACACAGTATCTAGGAGATTGCACAACTGGCAGAAGTAAAAATACTGGTACTAGCACTAAAAATTACAGATCGAGAATTACCCACACTTATTGTTTGTGATTCATTTCATTGTGTCCAGTCTTACAATGAATATCTTCACTATTGGGGCCAGAGTAGGTTCAAAGATTCAAAACCTTTCACAATAAAGCACAAGTTGCTATGGGAACAAGTGGCAGAGCTGAAAAAAGGGTTGCAGTGGACTCACATGATTCACACGTTGTGTCATCAACGTGTTGGCATGCACGTTGAAGGGAATACATTGGCTAATGAAGCCGCCAAGGTGACAGTGCCAACTTCTACCATAGCTAGAATCACTCGCTCTAGCACGAGGATAGACGGACAGATAATGGTAGCTGTCAACGCTTCACAAAAATACAGCTCAGCCTTGCCAAATGGCTTTCCACTCAAGTACTCCTACAAGTTAGATTCACAAAATATACCGTATGCTCAAATTCCATGCAGAAATGATCCCGCCATATTATAATGGCTGGGGGGTCCGCGGCGGACGGAAAGCCAATGTCGACCGGGCGGAAAAGGGCTCTATATGGTGGCGCCATATTAGAAAGTGTCTCAGCAGATGCCTTTCCGTGGCGGCATTACCACCATGGAAAGGCATGCGGATTCTGCTTTGGGGGCCCGTTGTGGGCCCCCAGCGACTCCAGGGGGTGGGGCTGTAGGTACCCCCCTGCAGTTCCATGCACAATGTTACCTTTTACCATCCGGCAATGCCCAACGCTGCAGAGGCGAAGATTATCCCAATCCCCTACCAACACCCATAGGAGATGCACTGAATGTGTTAACACAGCACACGATTCCCTCGGGCGTCGGGAGAGGGTGGGGGAAAAAAACAACACGATAGAGAAACTGGACTTCTGACTTGACTTCTGAGGAACAACGTGCTTCTGCTATCAGATGACCCCAGCTGTGACAATATCTCAATAAGGCCAAGGCATCTGCATTAGGAGAGGAGAAAAGAAAATACACAATCCTTACTAGATATAGAGGGACTTCAATGATTAAACAGTGTCTATGAACATGTACACACAGCTTTCCTTTGTCACCCAAAAAGAGCTTTCTTACCCATTATAGGATGTATTATGGAGGAATAGTCAGGAACATCATATAGAGTTTTGAAGATCCAGAAGTCTAATCAAAGAAATCTTTGTTCAAGTAAATGAATAAAGACCTAACAGATGACAAAAAACCCCTTCTACAGCTCCAGATATAACTGGGAAAATACAAAAATAAGATACCCCGTAGTGTATGAGCAGTGTCCACTGCTCAAAGCACTCAAAAAGCGGAAGAATCGGAAAGTTCAGTGTTTGCACCCAAAACGTAACACAACGATGTCGAGTGATTACAAAAATATAGGAAGTATCACACAGATCCAATACGCAGCCGCGTATGGTCAGTTCCTTGCACAACGAAGGAGTGCACTTTCCAAGAGAGGCAAAATGCACCGCAACAGTCAACTTCTTGATAAAAGGGCACCAACGACCAGCACCCCTTTCACAAGCACCTTCTAGGAAGGTCCGACAGCCGCCGAACCCAGAATACGGCCAGGAGGACGAGAAAACGGGATGAAGAAGGACACCAAAGATCCAAAACGAGATGTCAGCAAGGTAGGGAAGAATTTCAAATCCGATTCCAGTCAAAAGGTCACGAGGAACAAAACCAAGCAAGGACAGGAAGGTAAGTGCAGCAACATATACGCCCACTAATCAGGTGACCTGTTTGTACATGGACATAGAAACTGGACCAAAAAACGGCCCGTTAATCCCTAACAGTACCCCCCTCCCCCAAAGATCTTCCCACTGGACGGGGCTTGGAAGGATGATTCACATGAAACCTACGTACCAATCTAGGTGCATGGACACCCCTGGCTAACTCCAAAGTCCTGTCCTCAGGTGTATAGCCCTTCTAGTCAACTAGATAATACAACCTGCCTCACCTACATCTAGAGTCCAAAATAGCATGCACCTCAAACTCCTCTTGCCCATCAACTACCAGAGGAGGTGGAGGGGGTAGTTTCTGTAAAGTCTCTACATAAGGTTTAATGAGGGATGTGTGGAAAACAGAATGAATCCCATATTCTTCAGGCAGTTCCAATTTCATAGCAACAGGATTTACCACTTTAAAAATAGAAAAATGACCAATATAATGGGGCTGTAACTTCCTAGACCCTTTCATTCGTAAATTCTTGGTGGCCAGCCATACTCGATCCCCTACTGCATAAGACGGAGCAGGTAGTCTATGCTTATCAGCATGAGTTTTCATAGCAATCTTAGCTTTCTGCAATTGTATCTGTGCCATCTCCCATATCTGTGTCAAAGATTTACTCAAAGCATCTATAGCTGGTACATGCCCAGAAGGCTGTATAGGTATGGCTCTAGGATGCTCCGAATGCACACTGTTATTATAGGCAAATTCGGCCAGAGGAAGAGCTTCAACCCATGCACAAGATAAAAAAGACAAAAGACAACAGAGATACTGTTCCATTGTCTGGTTAGTGCGTTCTGTCTGTCCATCCGACTGCGGATGATATGCAGAGGATAGTCTTATCTCCATGTGTAATAATGAACATAACTCAGTCCGAAAATGTGATACAAATTGTGCCCCCCTGTCACTCACTATGGCTGAAGATAACCCATGAAGCTTCACTATCGAGTTTATGAACACAGTTGCCATTTCTCTAGCAGTTGGTATTTTAGGCAATGGGATAAAATGAGCCATCTTTGTGAATAAGTCTACCACTACCATTATCGTGGTTTACCCTGCAATAAAAGGCAGATCGGTAACAAAGTCCATGCTGATGGTATGCCAAGGAGCCGGAGGGACAGGCAACGGATGTAACATACCATAAGGGCTTAAATGTGAAGGCTTACTAATGGCACAAACAGGACAAGATGTCACAAAAACTTGAACGTCATGTGCCAATGTATCCCACCAAAACCATCTCAAGCAAAACTCCTTGGTTTTGTGAATGCCAGGGTGTGCAACCAAAGACGAGGAATGGCACCATTGAAGAACCAAATTTCTCAATTCAGGGGGTATAAACAAGCGATTTTCACGAAACAACAACCCATCTCGGACCTCAAATAGCGGCTGGGACAACCAGGGAACAAGATCTACATCTTTCATCTTTTTCTTTACAATTGCAAAGAAATCATTGACAGACACTGCCCCCACTATTCTCTCTCCAGCAATAATAGGTTGTATATCCTTCTCTGGTCCTGCCTCAGCCTGTTCTACATGAATACGAGACAGGGCATCTGATTTTACTTGCTGGGCTGCTGGTCTATATGTAATAACGAAATCATATTCGTTAAAAAATAAGACCCATCTCATTTGCCTAGGTGTTAATGCTCTGGCAGAGCGAAAGAATTCTAGGTTCTTATGGTCTGTATAAATGGTTATCGAATGCCTGGCTCCCCATAAATAATGTCTCCATTCCTCGAACGATAATTTGATTGCAAGCAGTTCTCGTTCTGCCACCGTATAATTGCGTTCAGCCGGCAACAAAGTTTTTGAAAAGAACGCAACAGGATGCATAAAACCAGTTTCCTGGTCTCTCTGTGAGAGCACCCCTCCTAGAGCACACATAGAAGCATCAGTCTCTACAAAAAAAGGCAAGGCAGGGTCGGGATGTACCAACACTGGGGCAGAAGTGAATCTATTTATTAGTTGGCTAAAGGCGTCTTGAGCCACAGATGACCAAACAAATTGAACCCCCTTTTTCAACAAGGAGGTCATCGGAGCCACCACATCAGAGAAAGGCGAGATAAAACGCCGATAAAAATTGGCAAATCCTAACAGAACCTGCACATACTTAACACATTTAGGTTGTGGCCATGTGATGATGGATTTGATCTTTCTAGGATCCATACTGATACCATTTGCTGAAACAATAAACCCCAAAAATTCCACATTTGAGGCATAAAAATGGCACTTTTCCAATTTAACAACTAACTGGTGTTCCTTTAGTTTCTGCAGAACTTGGATTACATGTGACTCATGTTCAATAGAAGACTTAGGATAAATCAAAATATCATCAATATAAACAATAACACTTAAATCCAAAAAGTCCCTCAACACCTCATTAATAAAAAACTGAAAAGCTGCCGGAGCATTACATAAACCAAAAGGCATAACACAATACTCAAACAAACTAAACTTTGTCCTAAAAGCAGTCTTCCATTCATCCCTTGGTCTTACACGAATAAGATGATATGCTCCCCTTAAATCCAACTTGGTGAATATGGTGGCATCTTTCAACTGATCCAACAATACTGGGATCAATGGAAGGGGATATTTATTTTTCACAGTGACTTTATTAAGAGCCCTATAGCCCACACATGCACGCAGACTACCTTCCTTCTTCGGTATGAAAAAGATAGCTGAAGATATAGGTGAAGAAGATGGACGGATAAAACCCTTAGCCAACATATCATCCACATAAACCTTCAGATGTCGTTCTTTTGGCTCAGATAAGGCATATATGCGGCTACAAGGCAATGTAGCACCAGGCACAAGATCAATACGGCAATCAAATTATCGGTGGGGTGGAATACTATCTGCTTGACCCTTATCAAATACATCCCTAAAAATGGAATAAGGGGCTGGGAATAATGACACTTCTCCGTCCTCACTACTTGCGCAGGTCAAAGGAGATATCCAGTCCGTAGCTACCTTGTAACAGTCTTGTAAACAATGAACAGAGTCTAAAGTCACAGTTCGTCTTACCCAGTCTATTCGGGGATTATGCAGTTGCAGCCATGGCACGCCAAGAACCATACCAAACGAAGGAGCATCAATCAAATCAAAACATATATACTCTGAGTGACCATTATCAAACAATAAACATAAAGGTTCGGTTTGCCGTGTTATGGACCCAGATGACAATTCCGTTCCGTCAATAGCCCGTACGTGTTCTGGCTGCTCTTTGTTCACACAAGGAACCACCAAACTTTCAGCCAACTGGATATCCATAAAGTTGCCTGTTGCTCTTGAATCAAGTAATACTGAAACAGTCGCATGACTAGTACTAGAAGTCACAAGACAGGCCGAGATGGTAAAATGTTGCGGTACTCTCTGCACGGCCCCTATGACCTCATATGACATGTTATGCTCATCTAATGTTGTAACCATTCCCTTTTTGTCTACAAATGCCACTGTATTTTTTGGTGAAGTCACACTAGAGGGTTTTGTTGGACACTCACGAGCATAATGACCTGCACCTCCACAATATAAGCACAAGTTCCAATCTCGTCTGCTCTTTTTCTCCTCAAACGTCAAAGGACCTCTTATACCACCAATCTCCATTGGTTCAGGCCCTGGCTTGGACTCAAAAGAAGGTTTCACTTCACTCTTTACCCAAAAAGCCCGAGAAGACTGAAACCGATACCGCTCACCACGTCTTTCTAAAAGCCAATGGTTCAGTTTCACCACCAAATCAATGAAAGCTACACAATCAGTAGGCGGATCAACAACCTGGGACACAACATCTTTCAGATCTTCATTCAAACCCTGATAGAACAAGGAGGTCCTCTTCTCAATCGCCCATTGTGTTTCTGACACCAGACGATTAAATGTAGCAATATACGTTAATAAATCCTGCTTGCCCTGCCATAGTTTCAATAATTCTACCTCACTGGCCTGCATAAAGGCAGGTTTGGCAAACAGACAACGCATCTGACCTTTAAAGGCCTGATAGTTATACAACACTCTGTCATCATTATCTACTAATGGGACTGCCCACAACGCCGCTGTACCTGCCAAATATGAAATAATAAATGCCACCTTCACGGAATCATTTGGGAAAGCATTTGGACGACACATAAAATGCAAATGGCACTGATTCATAAACGTGCTGTATTTATTACAGTCACCGGAAAAACATTCTGGCACCGCCAGAGGTACCGGGACAGGGGTCATTACAGTAACAGCTATGGGAGTCCCTCCACTAGCTCCCTGTCCTGCCCCTCTCTCAAACTGGAAGATAGCAGGCTGTACTATCGGTCCCTGGCCTCTAGGCTGATCCCTTGTTTTTACTGCACTGAGTTCCTGTCTCAGACCTAAATTCTCCTATCTTAAATTCTGCACCTGAGACTGCAGAGAAGTAATAGCTCCCATTAAATCTTGTAGGGTAGGGTCATTATCCTCACTCATTGAATTCCCAGCCTCATTCATCTTCGCCCGGGCAGCGTATACATTCGTGGGCTTGGTTTTCTGTTACCTTTTACCATCCGGCTATGCCCAATGCTGCAGAGGCAAAGATTATCCCAATCCCCCACCAACACCCATATGAGATGCACTGAATGTGTAAACACAGCACACGATTCACTAGGGCGTCGGGAGAGGGTGGGGGAAAAACAACAACACGATAGAGAAACTGGACTGCTGACTTGACTTCTGAGGAACAACGTTCTTCTGCTATCAGATGACCCCAGCTGTGACAATATCTCAATAAGGCTAAGGCATCTGCATTAGGAGAGGAGAAAAGAAAATACACAATCCTGATTTGTTTACTAGCTGTTTGAAGATGTTATGGGACCCGCTGCACTTCCAAGCATCTTGTAGGCCCAAGGGGTTATTGAATGCTTAAGATATTTTGCGGCCGCGCCATTGCTCTTACTTTCTATCTCTTTCCATAGATAGTGATTTAGGCTTGCCACTTCTCCTCTCTGAATCTTGTGCCATGTTTTGGCATAGGCACCCATTCGCTACAACGTTTGGTTTCTCAGGCCAAATTCCAGCCTTATTTGAGCCTGCGAGGTGTAGTTGGGCAGGCTGAATATCATTCTCATGGCCTTTGCTATTGGGCTGTTCAGTAGCTGGGGGTCCCTCCCTCGGAGGCATTCGCTACCGTAAGTTACTGCCGGTGTTACTTTTGCCTGAAGCACTTGAAGCAGGGGGGTGAAGCTTTGGCCGACTGCTTTCAATTTGATGTTTCTTAGTGCAATCGCTATGCTGGGTCCCCTCTGTTTTATTGCTTCCTTTTGCTCTTGAAATGAGCCCTTTCTGTCCATAATTATGCCCAGATACTTGTGTCGTGTATTTCTATAGGTTCTGAATCGATCCCCCTATTCCTGACCCTATTCTGGTTAAACTAACTATCAAGTTAACTAACAGTCAGCCCATGAGGCAAGAAAAACCCCATGATGCAGATACCATTATCTGACGCAGTCACACTACGGCACAGGAACGTGTTATCTGATTAGGTCATAACGCTTGAGATCTAATTAGACAAGCGACATTCCTCCAGCCCCTGATAAGGCATACGACGTTCTCATAACAAATCAAACCTATGACAACCTGGAAAATCCGTGCGGCCATTGTTTTGATTTCACAGAGAACTTTAGTAAAGAATGTGCTAACGAGCAAGTCGTATGACATCTTTATTGACGTACCTATGTCCATCCTTACGTCAATCTCGGCACCTTTAAGGTATAAATATTGCCGACCTTGCCCTATGCAAACACACGCGTGGTGACAAGACGGAGCAGCCATACTTGCCGAAGCCGAGAGCAGAAGCAGACCCCGCTGGCAGCAGCCCCGCCTTCCTGACGCGCTGAGAGACGCGCTGCTATCTCAAGCCGAGAGACCCAGCACCGGCGTTTCTGGGCAGCCCTCGCAGGCAGCCTGGAATATCGAGAGCAGAGAAAGAGATACCATTCCTCATTCATCCTAACTTCCAGGTACAGAACTGAATAACCCCTCACAGAGAATTCTTTAGTTATTCACTTGGCAAAAACAAACTTAACTTAAACTGTAACTTTCTATTCCCGCCCACGTATTAGACTTAGGTCAGGTACACGGGGTAGGCGTATTTAGAAACACCAGTTGAGTACGTTTAGTCAAATGTATATGTGTATGTAAATATATTTTAATCATTTTAAACATCATATGGCTCAGAAACCATATCAATGTTTTTACAGTATTATTTTATACTATTGCTTTTAATGTATGCACTTTACTTAACTATAAGTATTGCAATAATATCGATCCATTTCTCTTGTACGAGAAAAGAGACTGATCAATAAATAACATCTTTTATTGAACACGCCCGTCTCTTCCTTTTCTCTACATTCTGATGAGACTAAGAATGCACGTACTGACTGAGTAAAATAATTGCCTTGTGCTCACACGACTCTCGAGATTGACTCTTGATTAGGGGAGAGCAAAGTTGTCATGTTCTATGGTTGTCAGAAACTAAATCCCTTCTTGTCTAATCAGGGGAGTTAATTCCTTCCTTGAACATTCGAGAAAGTTTCTAGCGAACTCTGAGCTTAGCTGGCAAACCCAAAAATTAAGTCTAGTATCGACAGTAGTAGACCTAGTTAACGTCTGGCCTAGGCCTTTACTGCTGTAGGTACTATTCCAATGCGCAGAGCCTATTGGGAAAATAGGAGCTACACTACATGGCGCCCAACGCGTTTGGAAAGGGCGATAAAACTAACGTAAGACATTTAGAGTAACTCAGTCGTGCTTTCTCACTCAGACCCCTTTTCCCATTATACTCCAAAGACGTCTGGAGTGGGTGAAAGGTTATATCCTCCAAAACCTCGCAGGAGGGAACTCCTATGTATGGTTCTTGGTCAAGTCAACGTTGAAGGATAAACAGTTCCAAAATATTGTGCATCTAATCTTTGTTCCATAAAGAAACCTGATCTGCAAACAAACATAATACCATCCTGTCTGTAAAATGGCAGAGAGTGATGATGAAAGAGAGGCAGTTAGATTAGCAACTGAACTCGCAGATGCTGATGCTACCATGCAAGCAGCAGACGCGGATATAATACTCATTCCGGTCATTAAAAGGAGATCTATAACCTTAAAACTTATAGAAAATGGACTGACACCTAGAGGTGGCACTGTCATATTCGTAATCGAGGCACACGAATATCGGCAGACAGAGGTATACTATTCATGGATACATTTTCCGGCAGCAAATGCTGTAACAAAGTACTTCCACTATTACAAAGTAGAGGAACCTCCTGAAACGTACACTCCTTTCGAGGAGGTGGAAGTACCACTCAAATTCCAAGAGCATTTGCTCTTATTTGATGGCGCCCTAAAACACAATAATCACATTACAAGGCTCGGTCCTTTAGGTAGACCAGGAGCAATGTGGCCGGTCTTAGCCGGATTCACACCACATCCAGACATCGAAAGAATGCCTGCAGCAGAGCTGTTAATACAGCTAAAACAACTACTAAAAATTCATAGACAATTAGTTCAGTATGTAATGCGGACTTCAACAATTCAGCCAGCGATTAAACTTCCACAGCTGACCCCTCACCAGGGGAACACAAATAAAATTACACCACAGAACATCCAATCCTGCCTAGGTAAAGTTCCAGCTAAACGGGAACAGATACCATTCTGGTTGGCACAGAAAATTACCCAAATAGAGGCGGTGTTTCCTGACACCACCCCATTAGAAAAACACAGGATTCTGACTATATGTCTCCCAATGGGAATCGCACCACACATTGAGGACTGTGACACTTGGGGTACAGTCTTTGCTTCCATCTACACAAAAACGCACGGTGTTCCATCCATTTCGGTAATACCAGATGTGCTAAAACAAATTCAAGATGAATACGGTCCAGAACCTGCTTTAACTCTTGGTATGAAATTACTAAAAGACTTCAAGCAGGTCTCGGCTATATTATTAGCCAACATAAAAGGTGAAGCAGCAAACGTGGCGATCCGCCAGAGGTTAAAAGAGACAGATATAGCAGACCAACCAGCTGAAATTGCCAGAATCATAGAAAAATCCTATGAAGAACTAGGCAGAGATAGTCTAGGTGGAATACCAGTAAAACCGCAACTGACTACAAGTCCAGAAAAAATATTTTTTAATAATAATAATTCACCAAAAAAGAACTGGGATGGAAACAAACAATCCAATCCTAAAGAAAAGAAATTCCAGTCCAGAGGAAGGTCTCCCAGGCGAAGAGAGAAATCTCCAAACCAAAGACAGAGGTCACCGCAGAGTGACCCCTCTGGGAATAGATATAACCTTAGAAATAGGGATAATATTAAAAAACCTGATAGATATCAAGACATTGATATACGTCCCTCTCAATCTTTTCAGAATTCCTCGCAGAAATCGGAAAGAAGAGGACGATCAGAAGAGCACGCCAAATCCAAAGACAAGGAACCTGCTCAGCTAAAAAAGAAATTACAATTTCCAAAAAAGAAGGTAGCCAGTATCAAGGTAGTTAACAATGCCGAAAATACTGAGGACACAACTGAAAAACGGAGAATGGGCTCAGACAATGCTAGACAGCGCAGCAGAGGTGAGCATAGCTCGCAAAGTCCTTATGAATCATCTGGAGACAGTGGACACGAATGAATACCTTCAAGTGGAAACTGCAGACACCAGAGTTAGCAAGCCCCACAAGATATACGAGATAACATTACGTATAGAGGGAGATAAGACTAGGAAAATAAGGGGACTATTTTGGGATAACCTCTCAAAGGGTTATGACATCCTTCTAGCTGAAAAAGACTGGCCACCAGAGTTTGTCAGGGAGTGCCCTCATGGCGAAGAAGTAATTATGCCTGCCTTCTCGAATCAAATACCGATTCATAAAAAATACACACTTGCTAGAAAGTGGGCAGTGGCCTTAGCACCTGCTTTATATAAAAATCATGCAGGATGGGATGAGGATTCTCCTCCTCACAAAATCCAGTTAAAATCACAACCTACTGCACAAAGACAGTACCCAATTAAGCAAGAAGCTAAAAAACAAGTAAATGAAATACTAGATCAGCTAGAATACCAGGGGGTGATTGAAACTTGCACCTCACAAATGAACAATCCTTTGTTTCCGGTCTCCAAACCAGACAATTCATATCGTCTAGTTTTGGATTACCGACACCTTAACACATGTTGCAAAACCTTTGCAGTGCAAAACTCACACAGTGCTGCACTAATGAATAACATAGTGCGCAAAAAATACAAAACAACCTTGGACATCTCCAATAGATTCTTTTGTCAAAACATAGCACCAGAGAGCAGATATTTAACTGCATTCTCAGTAAATGGCACTCAAAAACAATTCTGTCGGTTAGCCCAGGGGTACAAGAACAGCCCGGGGGTATTCTCAGCGAGAGTAACAGAATTACTACAACTATATGATGATGAAGCATTATCTTATGTCGATGACATTTACTTAACAGATGATGACTTGGAGACTCACTTGAAAAGAGTGAACACCATAATACTTGGGTTCGCTGCAGAGGGTTACAAATTCAACTTCAAAAAGTCCAGAATTGCCCATCTGACAGTCCTATTCTTAGGATATGAGTTATCAAGTGAAGGTAAAAGCCTGGCAGACAATTTCCTAGAGAAATGTGCCGTAATCCAAGCCCCTAAAACACTAAAAAACCTACAGTCAATTCTAGGCTTTCTAAATTTCGGAAGAACATACATTGCAAATTACGCAGAAAGGGTCAAACCCCTTTATGATCTAATTAAACCAGACTTTAAAAGATCCAATTGGACTCAAACACACACAGAAATTTTGAGATCCTTACAAACAGACATGCTAATTAAAACAAAATTAGAAACACGTGATAACACACGCAACCTTGTGATCCGAGTCATCCCAGGGAGATGCGGATTCACATACCTGACTTCTAATGAAGGAGAAAAGGTACCAATTGCATTTAAATCACACATGTACACAGAAGCTGAACAGAAATTCAGTAATACAGAAAAAATCATTCGTGCAGTTCAAACCGCAATAGCTAGAGAAAAAGACATAGCTGACGGTAGACATATCACAGTCAGAACAGCAGAATCAGCCTTTGAGGCACTAACAACACCGTGTAATTTACCAACAACAACATTGAATCCGGAATGGATACAATGGGTGAATTCAATCACAACGGACAAAGTATACTACTACTTTGATCCAGAACTAGAAGAATTAAAAAATCTAAAATATGAAAAGACGTATCCTCTGCCAATCGACATTCTGCCTCTACGACATTACGCCTGTGTAATCTATACAGACGGACATGCTCAACCCTCCGTTTGGGGAGAACATGCATACAATCCCACATGTGAGATTACAAAAGAAGTGTGGCACGGAGGTAAACTAAGACCTCTATTAACAAAATCACACTCAGTAGAAACTAATTCAGAACAACAAACTGAAATAATCGCATTGAAAATGGCGCTAGATAATGCGGATCGCGAATTCCCGACACTTATAGTGTCAGATTCATATTACTGCGTCAAAGCATATAACAAGGATTTGCAGACATGGATTCAGAACGGTTACAAGGATGACACAGATGCACCAATAAAGCAGAGACTGCTCTGGGAACAAATAGCTCTTTTACAAAAAGAACTACCAAAGACTCACGTGACTCACTCACTGAGTCATCAACGTGATGGCGTTCACGTTGTAGGGAATTCATTGGCTGAAACAGCCGCAGCGGCAGCCACTAAATCGGCTCCCGTAGATCGAAAAAAGCGTACATTAAAATACATTGACGGTGAAACATTGCTGGCGGTGAAAACGTCATCAAAAGGCGACTGCTCAGCGTTACCGATCAACTATCCACTCAATTATACATACATAATCGATGCAAACTCCGTCCCTTTTGCTCGAATCCCTGGAGTGGGGGATAGAGTGATTCCAAACATGGACAGGAGAAGCTTGTTAATCGCAGACGCACACATGGGCGAGGGTCTCAGACACCTTAAATTAAAAGATTCTCTGGAAGAATTACAATCACGGTACTGGTGGCCAGGCATGAGCCTGCACTACACCATGTTTGTAAAAAACTGCCCAAACTGCAACAGAGATCGCAGTGGGGAGAGAAGCAGTTTAATACCTCGTCGTATCAAGGCAGATAATATCACCAGTAAAAAGAATGGCTTGCGATTAACATATACAGGCTAGTTTCCACTTATAATGTAGATCCACAGCACTCGGCTGACGTCTGGACTATTATACAAGATTTGCGAGTCTAAATGGCATATACGCTAAGAGCATGCTACGTTCGACCATTGTTTTCACTCAGGCAATCCAGCCTGGGGGGGAAACATGGCCGAATGAGCACAGCCCAGCGGGAATCTTCTCACTTCCTTCCTGAGGGTACTGGATGGTGTAAAGAAAAAACCAAGGCAGAAAGCAATCTATAATGGAAAGGATATTAGGTTCGGGAGCTGGGTGGGTCAAACATCTAATAAGTGTCCAACGTAGTCTAAATAACTTGCCAAGAAATTCTCTGAAGGGATTCAGTCCGTACGAATTATTATTCGGAACTAGGATGTTGATCTCTGACCTTGATAGTCAGACTTCAGTGGTAATAGAAAAAACCTTTGATGTCAAAGACCGTTTGGCTATTTTGCAGGACTTAAACAAAACAAGAAAAGACCTGAGCAACATACAGTTGAAACAACAGCCAACAACCACTGAAGAATCACCACCTGTCCCAGCAAGACCTGTCTGGATTCCAAAAGTCGGGGATCTAGTCAGGGAGAAGATCGCGGTAAAGAAGGAATTTGGGCCTTCTTACAGAAAAGCAGTTCCTGTCTTGTCTGTCAACGGGACAAGATCAGTTGTACTACCGCCACTTGCTGGTAAAAAGGAGAACCGAGTTGTATCCATCGACCTGGTAAAACCACAACATGTGGCCGATAACAAACAGTAGGCCAAGTGGACTCCCAATAAGTAGCAGAACACCAAGGTTTGCTACCAGTACAGAGGTCCTAACAAAGAGGCTCATCACATTCGAAACGCCTACAGAAGAACAACAAGGACTATGCAACAATGCAATAGAACTAAGACCTCTGAAAACCCAAATAAAAACATTTAGCAGAGACACACCAATCTACAATGAAGTACCAAGTGACAATGCAAGAAACAAAAATCCTGAAGCAATTGGAACAATTGACAGAACTGCATCCGGGTACTTCATCAACTTCGATGATTCCTCTGACGGCTTCAGTGAATCAAAGACACAGCCATCATCAAAATCCTTTAAAGACAAAGCGAAGGGACTTTTGAAACAACTGAAAGAAACATATCTGGTTTCTCCATGGATTGAATTTTGGGTGGGTTTTGGTGCATTTATCCTCATACTTTGGCTCATCATGGTATTTACTTTGGGACGCTTCATTGAGGGAAAATATGCTAAAATGGACACAGCAAGTCAGAACATCAACTTGGTCCTCAAACCACACACATCTTCACACGTCGAGAAAAGAGAACTTTCTTCAGCCAACTTCACAGCCAATCCTATACCTGGTGGGGTAGCCTGGGACAACACTGACTATGAAATTTATGGTCCGGTCGAGATCCTGAAATATCCACACCAAATCAAGATCTCCTTGAGTGATTTTGCAAAACCGAACTCATTTGCTGATGATTGGGGCTTCGAAAGTATTAACAACATGATGTCTGACTTAGTAATGTCTGCTAAATTTACAAAACATGATTATTTGCAAGGTTCTACAAATTATGATAGTATGTATTGCTATAACCATTATGGTAACCATTTTTTGCATAAATCTGCACAACCTAGAAATGTTTTAAATTATAATCAATGGGAACATTGCGCTACACCTCCAAAAGGGAGCTCTAGAACCGTGTATGACAAATATTCATATTTTTCAGGTTTTAACACAAGTAATGCTGAAACATTTTATTTTAAATTGTCAAACAAGACAGGGATGAAAACCATGATAACCAACACAAAATTGATATATTCAGATTCATTCTTTGAAAAAATGAATACTTTTGGATTTGATTATTGGGACAAAAACGTTGATTTGAAAAGTGTTTGGGGTACAAAAGAATGGCAAGTACAGGGTATAGAAGCTTTGTTTAGAGCCTGCATGATCCCAGAACAAATGATATTTTTAAATGACACTGTTCAACAAACCACCTGTCTTGGCTTAGCCAAAATCAAAGATTTAATTAAACCGTCTATTCCAAAGCCAACAATGTTTAGCAATAGCTCTGATACAGATGAAGAGATAGACGTAAACCATATATTAAACCAAAACAGAACACATCCTGATTGGAAACAATGGTTGATCTGGCCCACAGATACAAATTACTGTCAAGATAGATTCCTGAATAAAACACAGGGTTTCAAAATGACCAGGCCAGACCCTAGATATCCCCAAAGACATCACCCAGGGATAATAACAACCTACAGTGTGGGCAAATTATGCCTTCAATGGCTACAGACTTCCACACTGCCTGAAATTAAGCAACACCTAACTTTACTTACTGATGGTGCTGACTTGCGTGATTTCATACTGGGACCACGCAAACAGCGTCAAAAGCGTTTCATAGCAGCCTCTGTATATGCAGCATACAATGAGGCCTGGAAGGTTACTCAAATTGAGACAGCAGAAAGAATACGGGAAATTGACCGTATTAATTTGGAAAAATCACTTTCTGTAGTGGACAATGGGTTAATGACTCTGTCCTCCAGAATTTTTTCATTGGACAGCATTGTGTCTTCAGCAATCGATATACTATCGCAAGACTTACTGTTATTACAACATGGTCAGTCACAATTGCGTTCTATTGTACAGCTTGGCTGGACGTTACAAAATCTGCGTTCAGGCTATGTGCCTTGGCGTTTAATCAACACAACGTCACTATTCCAAATCTTTAACCTTACTGATAGACAAATCGGTATGGCGCAAAAGGGTGCTGATTATACAATCTTGAGCATTGAAAAACTAGAAAGATTACCAATGACAATGTCAGAACGACCTGTCAGTGAATGGATAATCCACGGAATCATAAATATTCCAATCTCAACCTTCAGGTTTCAATACTGCCAAAAATATATACAGGCTGGCATGTACGAGAAATTGGGAAAGGGGTACCTTAAAACAACTTGGAACCTGCCCTATTCACATGCATGTGTCAGTAATAAAGGACAGAAAGTGTTTCTTAGTGGCAACAATTGTGCTATGTCACTAAGCGGCACGCTTCTGTGTAACGGAATTAGTTTGCATGGAGCCTGTGAAGGGAATTCATACAACCTTTCATGTCACCAGCAAGGCGCACCTGCAACTGAAATAGAACCATTCTTTCAAAGACTCTATAATGGGAGTTACATTCTTATTGTAGACCGCAGATGTTGTAGTCTTATGCCCGGGACTCCTTATCTAGTCACTACAACGGCGAAGGTCAAGTGCTGTGGACGTTCTTTATTCCCCAGCTCCTTTCCAGACAGGGAGGCAAGGGCATGGCCCAGTTTGAAAATTACTTCTATTCGAATGCACTTTAAGCAGAATGAAAACAGTGCTTCTTCAGACGCCTACAAGGCTCACGTCATCAAAAGAAACGTATGATCTACAAGTCGCAAGGACGACTGCAGAGATACATACATTATTATCAACTAATTCCCCCGTACATTTCGCGGAAATCCTAAGCGAAATCTTAAATATTTCTGATACCACTGGGGTCTCAAAAGTATTTAAGACAGTATTTTCGATGGCATTAACACCATTCAAAGCCATACTGGGTATTTTTCCAGATTTCGTCCATTCGATTTTTGGCGGACTTCCCCTGATCCTGGGACTAATTGCAGGAATCCTATTCCTAGTCCTTATTTTTCGTTATGGCAACCCATGTCACAGATCAAACTCTCGCGACAATGGAAGATACGATCCTAGCCATTGGATACCGGGACCGGATATCAAAAATCCTGGGACTCTCCCGGCTTAGAGACCTAAACATGACTTGGTTTCTATCATTTCGACCAATGTGGCAAAGGTGTGTTTTACCTGTACTAAGGTGTCTGCTATGCGGAGAAGAATGCGTGTTAGACACCTGTCTGATGCTACAATCGGATGCGCCGGTGGATGCAGATACACTGTTGGTTCCTACCAAGGTTCACGCTTTGTGCTGCCCTCAAAGGCTGCCAATCCTGATGACGGCATTCCTGGAATCTTCACCACTGCGATTGAAGAGTAGTGAAGTTCAAGATGAAAGCAACATCGAACAGGTACGACCTTCTGTCAGCAATGCAAATCAGAATGTCAATGGAGACAATCATGCGCATGAATGCATGGTTACCCCTATTTCCGACTTAGTGGAACTTTCCCATGAAGCTGTTGACAGTTTTTTCGAAAGCCTGAATGATATGATGTTCTCTCCGGAACAGAAATAGAGACTTTTGAGTAAACTCGCACACGGCGTTCCCTGAATTCGGCCTTCAACTTTAAAAATAAAGTCACATGAACAATTTCACTCCAGTTCACGGACAGCAATTTTTTTCAGCAAGCCCCTTAAAATATTTTTCTACATATTTTTTCCCGGGACACTGATCTTCTGCTTAAAGTAAGAAACTATTCCTAGAGAACTAAAATTTCTATTTTTAGATACTTTATAGACTTTAGCTGCCCGCTGGGATGTTCACAAATATTTTATTATGTGATGAAATGGTCTCGAACTTCCTTTCTGTATAGCCATATTAAGAGCCATTTCATGTGTATTTCTCGTATACCAATAAGCAATAATGCATAAAAATGCGTGTTTACTTTTGCATTTAATTCATAGCTTAAGTGCATACAATATATATGACTGCAATTTTTCAGTATATTTGAAAATTTCGAAATGCATTTATGTATTTTGGGGTGGTAAGGTATACACTATACTCTATAGTATGTTGTACTATGTTATACTATGCATAGATTAGTAGATATGACCATAGTTAGCGTGGAGTGGGTGTCGTGTATTTCTATAGGTTCTGAATCGATCCCCTTATTCCTGACCCTATTCTGGTTAAACTAACTATCAAGTTAACTAACAGTCAGCCCATGAGGCAAGAAAAACCCCATGATGCAGATACCGTTATCTGACGCAGTCACACTACGGCACAGGAACGTGTTATCTGATTAGGTCATAACGCTTGAGATCTAATTAGACAAGCGACATTCCTCCAGCCCCTGATAAGGCATACGACGTTCTCATAACAAATCAAACCTATGACAACCTGGAAAATCCGTGCGGCCATTGTTTTGATTTCACAGAGAACTTTAGTAAAGAATGTGCTAACGAGCAAGTCGTATGACATCTTTATTGACGTACCTATGTCCATCCTTACGTCAATCTCGGCACCTTTAAGGTATAAATATTGCCGACCTTGCCCTATGCAAACACACGCGTGGTGACAAGACGGAGCAGCCATACTTGCCGAAGCCGAGAGCAGAAGCAGACCCCGCTGGCAGCAGCCCCGCCTTCCTGACGCGCTGAGAGACGCGCTGCTATCTCAAGCCGAGAGACCCAGCACCGGCGTTTCTGGGCAGCCCTCGCAGGCAGCCTGGAATATCGAGAGCAGAGAAAGAGATACCATTCCTCATTCATCCTAACTTCCAGGTACAGAACTGAATAACCCCTCACAGAGAATTCTTTAGTTATTCACTTGGCAAAAACAAACTTAACTTAAACTGTAACTTTCTATTCCCGCCCACGTATTAGACTTCGGTCAGGTACACGGGGTAGGCGTATTTAGAAACACCAGTTGAGTACGTTTAGTCAAATGTATATGTGTATGTAAATATATTTTAATCATTTTAAACATCATATGGCTCAGAAACCATATCAATGTTTTTACAGTATTATTTTATACTATTGCTTTTAATGTATGCACTTTACTTAACTATAAGTATTGCAATAATATCGATCCATTTCTCTTGTACGAGAAAAGAGACTGATCAATAAATAACATCTTTTATTGAACACGCCCGTCTCTTCCTTTTCTCTACATTCTGATGAGACTAAGAATGCACGTACTGACTGAGTAAAATAATTGCCTTGTGCTCACACGACTCTCGAGATTGACTCTTGGTTAGGGGAGAGCAAAGTTGTCATGTTCTATGGTTGTCAGAAACTAAATCCCTTCTTGTCTAATCAGGGGAGTTAATTCCTTCCTTGAGCTTAGCTGGCAAACCCAAAAATTAAGTCTAGTATCGACAGTAGTAGACCTAGTTAACGTCTGGCCTAGGCCTTTACTGCTGTAGGTACTATTCCAATGCGCAGAGCCTATTGGGAAAATAGGAGCTACACTACACTTGTACTCCTCGACTGTTTCCACTTTGACTCCTCCCATGTGCCAGCGGAACCCTGCCGATGATGTTTGGCATTTATCCTCATTATTTTAGTTTTTGAGAGGTTAATGCTTAGGCTGTTCTCTGTTGAATTATTAAAAGTAGTGCTGATTAGATGTTGTAGCCCTATTGGTGTTCTGCTGATTAGCACAATATCATCAGCATACATTAGGTTGTAGAGAGTGAAGCCGCCTATGCTTGGGGCGTGCGACTTGCTTTCATCCAGCTGCTGTGCAAGGTAAGACATAAAGATGTTGAATAATGTTGGCGCTAGAACACAACCATGTTTTAAGCCTTTTGTCGTCTTTATTTTTCTTGACAGGAGATCTCCTGATCCTAGCTTGACTTGGACCCATGTGTCAGTGTGTAGTGAAATCAGCTGTGTGAGTAGCCCAGGTGGGATGTTCCTTTCTTCCAGTTTTGACCATAATACGTTTCTATTAATTAAGTCGAACGCTGAGGTGAAATCGATAAAACATACATACAGGGACAGATTCGCTGTCTTTGTGGCATCGATGAGGAGCGAGAGAGCCAAGATGTTTGCTGTTGTACCCATTTGTTTACGGAATCCTGTCTGGGTGATGGGGATTACTGCATTTTCTTCTGACCATTCCAGGAGCTCCTCTAAAAGAAGACCAGCGTAGTATTTGGCCTTGTTGTCGATTAAGGCTACTAATCTTTAATTATTAGGGTCCTTTACGTTGCCTTTCTTATGTATTGGCGCTATTATGGAGCCTTTCCATGATGCTGGAATAGTTGCGGTGTCTGTTATCTGTTTGAAGAGTGGCAGTGAGGCCGCTGCCCAGTATTACGGATTTTGTTTGTACAGTATTGGGGGGATCCTGTTGGGACCTGGCGCCCCCTCTGCCTTCCCCTTCGCGATCCTGCTTATGATTTGTTTTTCGGTTGGATCAAATGGAGTATTGGCCAGTTGTGGTGTCCAATCTCAAATTTTTCTATCCTTGTCCGGTCGGCTAGTTATTGCAAACTGAAGCGCTGTGTTGAAGTGTGCTCGAAGATAATTGGTCCAGGCTTCCACGGTTTGGTAAGAATTAACGATTGGGCTTCTAGAATTCTGAAGTGTATTGACTGTCTTCCAAAATCTTCCGCTTGTGTTGGATCCTTTGGCGTCATGAAGGAGTTTCACCCATAGCTCGTCCTCTGCTTCCCTTTTTACAAGCCAAATTATCCTCTTTTTACTCTGTTTTAAGTTTTGCAATTCCTTTTGAATCGTGATGTCAGGTCCGTCGCGGTGTAATTTCCGCAGTAATTTGTTAATATTTCTTTTGAGGAGCTTTATCTTGGTGTTTTGGTTTAAGGCCTTGTCACAACTGCCAGCTGATTCAGTTCACTTTTTTTTACTTTTACAGCTTCGATGATCCAACTTTGTGTGGATCTTGGCTTTCCTTGTATGTACCTGTCCCAGGCTGCTCATAAATTGCTCCCAGGCGCTTAGATGATCGGGCTGGTTTGTGATGCTCTTTTCCCACCGACTTTTTGCGTCAATTGTGAAGCCTTCCAGGTCTGTCGTGTTGCATTTTATTCTTTTCTGTGCTACCGACAGTGAACATCCCAGGTTTATCGCCGGCGTGGATAGCACGCCCCCCTGGAAGTTGAGGCCATATTCTTGCGGCTGATGGTCGCTGGCTGTCATTGTGCCTATTCGGAAATCCGTGACTTTCCTGAAGAGTTGGAGAGATACGAATGTGAAGTCTAAGGTTGAGCTGGCGGTTGAATTGTGGAAAGTAGCTGACGGGGGGGCTGTCATTTGTAAAGCGTACGTTTAAGGCTGCCAGATTGAGGTGTTCTAGATCCTTTGCGCTGGCCGTTGCCAGACGATTTTGTTTGTCCCATTTACTTGTCGCTTGCTGTGGTATGTCCCATGCCAGGAACTGATCTTCCAGAAATGTGTCCCTTATTTGAGACCCTCCTAGGAACATATTGAAATCCCCTGTAACTATGAGGTTGGGAGTATCTGCTTCTGCCAATGTTTTTGAAATTTCTTCCATCAAGAGGTTCATTCCGGTTTTTTTTCCCCAGGGATGTAAGTATACATTCATCAATAAGTTCTTTTCCCCTCACTTCCAGTTCTATTGTGAGTGTAAGATTGTTACCTGTCTGTTTTGCATTTGTGTACTTAGATTCGTTGAAGCTCTTTATGGCCGTGTATATTGTTAGGCCACCTTTTAGGTGGCCGTATTTGGCATTTCTTGTCGCTGGGAGATGGTATGAATTGAAGCCCTGGATTTGATGTGGTTGGTCTAACCAAGTCTCCTGAGGGATATTATATTGAATTCTTGGAGGTAGAAGAAGAGCTGAATATCGTCTCTTTTGTTCCCTAGACCATTTATGTTCCAAGAACATATCCTTAGTTGTTGTTGTGTTGCAGTATTTTGTTGAGTATTTTGTCAGAACTTTGGGGCCCTTGTATTGATTGTCCTCGCTATCCATTTTCAGTCATCTTGACCTAGTGGCCCTTGCTCATGCCTGTCGGTCAAAGAGGTCATTCTGGACACTGAGAGGATTCTGGCCCCCTTTAGGACACTTTCAGTTTTTGCTGGAAATTGTTTGGTTGATGGGTTTTGGGCTTGTCGCTCATTGTATGCCTTGCGTAGTGGTTCCGGATACCCAGTTTTTTCCATTCTTTTTAGGCGTATCCTCCAGGATAGAAAGTGTGATTCTAAATCCATTATTCTCGTCGCTGTTTCGTTCCTTGCCCGTGTTGTTTTTGTAACCTCCAGATCTGGCAGATGGTTACAGTGGGTGAATTCCACTGCCTCTAGGTCTTTACTGCTAATATCAGCCAGACTACTGAAGGTTGATAGTAGGTGTAAGATATTTCCTCGGTTGAGGGTATCCCCTCTACCTCTTGACTTATATTCAGGAATGAACAGTATTGTGCCACTATCAGCTTCCGCCTGCCCTCCCGTTTTTTGCGGTTTTCTGTGCCCATTTCGGTCTGTGAGCTGTCGTGTCTTTTATCAGGTTTTGGGTCCTCCCCCTGTCCTTCCCGGTTTATTATGTTGAGCATTGCTCTAGGATCTTGTTTCGGATCATGTTTCGGGGGGGAGACCTTGATTCCATCTGCAGATAGTTCCCCCCTTGGTATTGGCTAGGCGGGATTCTCCCTTTGTGTCGACTTTACCATCTTCTTAGCCGGCGCTGTTTTTATAGTTGTGAGCGGGCTTTCTGTTTCGTCTACTGCTTCTTCTTCTGGGGGCGTAGTTGTCCTTTTGAAGAATGTTTTTATGTTGGGCATCTTTTTTCTTCCTTTCCTTTTTTGTTTTCGGGGTCTTTTGTTTTCTGCCCTGAGTTCTTCCTTGCTTGGTTTCCCGATGGTTTCATTATGGGGACTTGTTGCTGTGTCTAATGCTAGCCCTTGCATAAGTCCGGGGTATTTGTTTGTTTGCGCCAGGGCTTCGCTCCTTTGATTGGTGGGAAGTTGCGTTAAGGATTTCCCTGTGACCCCCGCATAGGTGTCATTAACCGGTTTGTTAACTTCCGGGCCAGTTGGGCTATTTGGCTCCAATTCTCCTCTTTGGCTATTAGGCGCAGTTGATGGGTTCTGTGAATTTGCAATAGCTGACTGATCTCTATCGTGTCTGGGGTTTTGATTTAGGCCCTCTTTCCCGAGATCTGGGTTGGTTATGGTTGTATTTTCCGTTGTCTGTTTTAGATCCGCCAAGATGCCTCCCAGGAGTTGAGGGATTGTATTAAGTTTATCCACTATTGAATAGAATGCACAACTCTGCTGCTCTATTTTAGTTTCCGCTTGCACCCTCTTTATCATACAATTCATATCTGCCAACTTGTTGCAAATTTTTGCTACGTGTATTGGCAAGAAGTTTAGGAGGGATAGTTGGATGTCCATTTTTCCGAGTGGTACTGCATGGCCTTTATTGTTAATTGAAGCATGTTTAGCAAAGATGACCATAGGACTTCAGCGCTTTTTGGGTGATCATCTGTTGGTGGAGTCCTTTCAGAGTCTCGTTTGCTCTCCAATGTGGAGCCGTCGGCCTGTGTGGTAGCTGGTGAGTATGATGCTACCAACCTCTCTTCTGTTGTTAGCTAGGAGTTATTATCAGTGTTTGAGGCATCTGATTGATTATGTGCCTGGATTGTATCAGATATTCTAGTTTTTTCTGTGAGTTCGATTGCTTCTGTTTGCTCCCTTTCCTGTGTTTTTTCTGGCTCACTACCCCACCCCATGTGGACTGGGTCGGGTATTCCGATTTTTTCTGTGGGTTTGGTTGCTTCAGTTAGCTCTCTTTTGGGCGTTTTTTCTGTCTCTCTGTCCCACCACATGTGGGCGTGTTTTTGGTCTAACTGACTCCCCAGTATAATGTCTTGGTCCCGGTCTGTAGCCCCAGCTGTCCAAGTGTTGCCTCCTGAGTTAGGTTTTATATTATTTGTTTGTTCCTGCTCCTTTGGAGCCTCCATATCTGACTGAGTTGGAATTTTCGGCTCACTAGCTCCTAGTGGATCTGTTTTGCTTTCGATTTTAGAATCATTGCTGCTGTTGCTGCTGTTCTCGGCCTCTGTTGCATTGGCTTGCGGCTGCATGTTGATCTGTATTCCAATGTTTGGCTCAAGGGGGTCACCCTTATTGTTGCTAATATATGTGTTCATATCGTTGTCCATCCTGCTGTTGTTATTGTTAAGACTTTCCGTTTGTGCACTGCATTCCTTGGGTGTGTGCAAATTCCACATTCTTCCACATCTTTTGTCTTCCGCGCCTTCCGCGCCTTCTGTGTGGGTGCTTTGCGAGCATCCTTCCGGTTCCATTGGCGAGGGTAGCCCCTTAAGATTGCTATTTGAGGTGCTAGGTTCTTTCAGAAATGAAAAGTTAGAGTACATTTTTGGTTGAGAGCTCTTTCTTTCTGTTTTGCTGGTATCAAAGCCAATCCTTTCTGGCGTCGGGTCTAGTAATAGGGGCTCTTCTTGTTCTGTCAGCAAGGTGTCTGTATCGTTTTTCAGTTTGCGCTTGTTGACCCTGCGCTGTTTGGTCGGTACACCTTCTGTTGCTTTCCTGATTTTGCCGGACCTCATTACGTGCTTGGCACTGTTCTTGTTGTGGGACTTTTGGGACTTTGGGTCTTCTGAGTCGCAGCCGGCGGGATTGTGGTTACTTAATTGTGCTGGGTTTGCGTTTATGATTTTGCGATGTCTTGTTGAGAATCCTCTGTCTGCCTTTAGCTCTTTGAATTGTCGATTTGCACACCTCCTAAATGATATATAGCCTTGAGTTACCTTAAGATGCTTGCGTTGTTTTTGTTTTAAGGTTTTTTAATTCTATGGTGTTTTCCAACATTTTCCAAATACAAATTAAGCAAATTGTTAACCTAATTTTGTCCAGAGATAAAGAAAACCAAGAAACATATCAATAAAGCTGTTCTGCATTTCTCTGAGACCACAAAATGGGCACTATATACCATAACAACGTATGCTTTTAACATGGTAGGAATTTTTTGAAAAGACGGAGTTCATTTCACAGATACAGGCAACTGAGTGTTCCTCAACAATTTAAAAGACTGCATCCTGTTCTATGTGTAGTTATCATCTCCACACCATAAACAAAAAGGTTATTTTCAGAGCAAACCCTTTTCTTAAACACAGATTACTTTCTTTTCAAATTCTTTTTTTTATTATTTCTCACTGAAATCCGCAGATCTGCCGTGGATCCATAGCCAAATATGAGGTCTGCCTGCTGTGTTGCAGGCGGATATGTGACAAGTCCATGAATCAGTTCCCAACTAAAAACACATTCAATACAAAACAACAGCACATTTATAAAAACATGTCCTATTGTATTTTATATAACTGAATCACTGCCTCTATGGGGGTAAGTGGACAGCTGCGTAAGAAACTGTGTGGGTGTGTGAGTATGTGAGTGTCTGGGTGTCTACTCTAAATAGGTGTGGGAGTGACTGTGTGGGTGCATGAATAGCTGTCGCGTGCCTGTGTGGGTGTGTGAGTGGTTTTCTGGATCTGTAAGTGGGTGTGTAAGTGACTGGATGAGTGGTAGTATGGGTGTGTAAGTGGTTCTATTAGTCTGTAAGTGGGTGTGTGAGTGGGTGTATGACTGCCTAAGTGAGTGTGTGAGTGACTGTATGGGTATGTACATGGCTGTCTTCAGTGGTTGTGTGAGTCTGTGAATGGGTATGTGAGTGGGTCTCTGGGTCTCTGAGTGGTTGTATCAGTGGCCTTATGGGTGTGTGAGTGGGTATATGGTTGTGTGAGTGGGTGTGTGAATGGTTGTGTGGGTGTGTGAGAGAGTGTGTGAATGGGTCTGTGAGTGGGTGTTAGTGTGTTTTAAATGGGATCAGGACCCGCTAATCAATCGTGGATTCACACGGGGTTGCGCTGAGTGCCACAGTAGATCCACAGATCCTGAAGCATGCAAAACAAATGTTTTTTCACATGTCTTTCCCCTTGAGGGTCCCACAGAGATTCCTCTATCAAACCCAGGGAGTCAGGGTATCCATACCCTGACCTCTCCTATCCTTTTTACCTTTTGTTGCTGAGTCCCAATTCACAAAATGATGGTGGCAACTCTCCTCTCAGGTTTTGGCCAGCTAATCACGGCATTGCTGTTGGCACATAGATCCGTGGATCCATTGCGGTGGATCAGTGTCCATGGATAAACATACATCTTTGTTCTTTCATTGCACAAAACTACTGAACAGATATACACCAAATTTGCCAAATTTGGTGTAATTCCATTAAGTAGGTTCGCGCTGTAGACGTGCCTAAAATTCCAATGGTGGGAATTACTAATTCTGCAAAAATATGTAGAGGTCAAAAGGATCCCAAGGGGCCTCCGCCGCCAATTAATGCCAAGCCACCAGGACACAAGTGAAGAACTTCTACAGGAATGGGGGGAACATCTATTAGATTCCTCATTAGGCTTAATGATTTTTCTCATCAAACATATTGATAAAGCGCTAAAAGAAATAAGAAAAGAAAGAATGTGGAAGAAGAAATAAACACATTAACTCTGAATGAGGAACAACAAAAATTAATATCTGATATCCTTAAAAACGTGGATAAACATGAAGAGTGAGTAAAACAACGGAAACAATTCAAATATTAAAGGGATAAAGCAGACTTTGAAGAAGGAAGAATTTTCACATTTGGAAAGCAATATGAGGTGAAGAAAAATAAAACACAGAATGAGACAACCACCCAGGAAACATCTAGCTTTGACTCTTTATCAAGCACAGATATAAGCGAAACGGAAGATAATCCACAGCAAACCACAGAAATGAGAAAAAAGACACATTTTTTAACGGAAATGCGGATGGCTTTGGAGCAACAAAATATAAGCAAACAGCCAAAAAGAGGCAGAGGCAGGGGACGTGGCAGAGGAGGAAGAGGAAAACCAGAAGAGGCCAGAGAGGTCAGAGAAGAGGCAAAGACAGACACATGGTCAAGAGAGAGTTTAAGACAGCCTCGGAAATAGACACACAAGATTCAAACTCGCAAGAATTAAATATAATTAACTTATCATCGAGAACCCTAACACCAATAGAGAATGAAACAATCAAGAAAAGCATAAACTTCTGCCCCACTTCCCACTTAAACATTGCAGAAACAAGAATAGACTTGTACAAGTATACAAGAAAGTTAAAATTAGCCAAAATATATGCAGAAAAAACAAAAACTGACATCCAAATGGCCACCAGTAACAATGCGAATCCGTTACTCTTCGAAGACGTGGAGGGGCTAAGAACACTGATGACAATGGGCACAACATCTCATTCCCAAGAAGAAGCTATATTGGAATTGGAACACACAGTGCCAAGAGATGGAGCAAGTGAAAGTGGTCTGAAATTGAAATCGAAATTTCACCCAAACTTACCACCTGTGAACAAAATAAATCTCTTCCACAAGGCAGTAGTGGAAGAACTATATAAAATTACTCCAAACACAGAAAAAACAACTTGACCAAAAAACAAAGAGAGACATTGAAAAGCCTACAAGATGATAAAACGATTGAAATAAAACCGTCTGATAAAGGCGGAAACATCGTCATCCTCAATAAAAAAAGAGTACGTCGAAGAAGCTAAATGCCAACTTTTGGATGTGGAATGCTACCAACCATTAAATAAACATCCAACAAAAGAATTACGAAATGAAATAACGAAACACCTCAATGATTGGCACCAGAAAGGCCTAATAGATGAGGAGGAATACCGTTATCTTGATAAAAAGCATCCCACTCTACCAACCTCCTATTGCCTTCCAAAGGTACGTAAAAACTGGGACAAACCGCCTGGTAGGCCTATAGTATCTGTAAATAATTCGATGTTAGAACCACTTTCTGGCACCATTAGTGAAAGATCTCACTTCCTACTTAAAGGACACCACAGATCACTTAAAGAAATTAGAGAATGTAGTGTGGGCACCAACATAAAAACTCATAACCATGGACGTGGTATCACTATATACCAATATAGAACACAACATAGGTATCAACTCTTGCAAATATTACTTGGTAAAACGGAACATCAAATATAAGGAACATAATACCATGTTGAATGAGATGACATCTTCTTATTTAACAAACAGATCTATAAACAAATAAGAGGATGTGCAATGGGCTTTTCGTTCTCTCCCAATTATGCGAACCTCACAATGGGCTGGTTCGAACAAAAACTGGCATGGAATACTGAAAACTATGAATGGAGAGAAAAGATCATACTATGGCTCAGGTTCATAGATGACCTGCTGATCATCTGAAATGGCACCATAGAGGATTTTGAATTATATTTTGAGAAATTGAACAACACTTCTGCTAAACTAAAGTTTACATTTGAAATCAGCTCGGAAAGAGTAACATTTTTGGATACCGAAATTCATATCGAAAATGACTCCCTACAGACCACATTGCATAGAAAGAGCACTGCCACAAATGCGACGCTACTTGGAGAGAGCTGCCACGATGAAAGTCTAAAGTGGAGCATCGCATATGGGGAGCTTTTAAAACTCGAAAGGAACTGTTCAAATGAAAGAGAATTTCTCAAACGCAGCAAGAAAGTCAACAATCGATTCCTCACCCACAAATACCCCAAAAAAGTTGTTGCAAAGTGTCTAAACTGAGTCATGAATCAAGATAGGGAAACGATCATGCAAAAGAAGAAAAATGATGAAAAAAAAAACAACACAATCAGGCTCATAACGACATATAGAGCAGCAAACAAAAAGCTGACAAACATCATCAGAAAACATTGGGGAATTTTAAAAATGGATTCGACCATGGCAGAAATAATAGGAGACCTCCCAATATTACGTACCGTCGAGCCAGAAATATAGGTGATAAAATCGTTCATAGTCACTTCAAAGAAACTCCAAATACAAAGTGGCTACAAAGGGAAGGATTCTGGCCGTGTAAACAGTGCAAGGTTTGCAAGATCGCTGTTCCAACAAAAGAAATTAAGATCAAAAAGGGCATGAAATGGAAGATACGTCAACATCTCACATGCAAGAGCTCATATGTGGTCTACATGGTAGAATGCCCGTGCCACAAAAGATATATAGGTAGTACCATCTTTGAAGTGAAGAAACGCATTCTAGAACACATCTGAGCCACAACCCATAAAGATCGAACGAACGCAGTCACAAAACACATGGAGAAATACCATGACAGCAATTGGGAGACCTTGAGATATTGCGCACTGGAACAAATACCAGCATCAGAAAGAGGAGATTGGATTAAAATCCTCCGACAAAAAGAATCTAAACATCTTCTCAACGTTAGAACCCTGGATCCAAGAGGACTGAATCCGAACTTCAAGTCCATTTGTAATCAATATTGAGAAATCATGATTTATAATTTGAAAATTAAAAATTGCTCACCAGAGAGACAAGAAAAGAAAAATCAAAAATAAATACTTAATGTATCAGCTCACTAGGGAGCTATTAAATGAACACAAAAATTCAGGACATCAAATTACACAATGTAAAACACAGTTGAAATACTGAGAATGGCATGAAAATAATGCACACTAGAGAACAAAAACTGTTAGATCAATTATTGTGAAAACAAACAAGCTTACATTTAAAATTGCTTTTAAATTGCACTTGATTAACACTTAGCACAAACACTGAAATGTAACTTTTGAAATGTTACAAACTACACTGACCACAATGCACTTGATAATAATACAGGAAGTCACTGTGTGCTAAAAATAAAAGAGGTCTGCTTGTCAGGGCTCTTCATCCCGTGATCAAGCCTTGTGAGAAGGTGAAACGCGTTGAGCTTGGCAAGTGTCTGAAAATAAAGCCGCTGCAAATTTCTAAATCACACGTGTGAGTGCGTTCTTACTTTACCAATCCCTGGATTGGATTTTTGTTAATATATATCGGCTGGATCCTGCCGAAAAGAAATGCACTGCGCTGAACTGGGAGCACCGGCGTCAACATGGGTCAAACTATGCTTTGATATATATATATATATATGTATATATGTTGTAAAAATATAACATTTTAGACTGAAAATATTTTAAATAATTGCATTTCATTAAAAAAACTCAATACCTAGGGCCCTATTATGATGGTGGGCGGATCACCAATGCTGGGTTGGCGGTTGTTACCACCGGCCCGGCGGTGACGATCCGCCCGCCAAATGACCCATATTAGTATGGCGAGGGGCACCGCGACGGATGGAAAGACCGTCTGCCGCTTTTCCGCCGGTCGGATTGACGGCCAGGCGGAAAAGGCACAGGATATGGTGGCAGTGCCTTGCATGCACAGCCATCCATATTAGGATGCCTGTCTTTCCATGGTGGAGACTCCGCCATCATTGCCATGCACAAGGTGGCAGGCACCGCGCGGTGCGTGTTACATTGTGCACAACTTGGGCCTTAACATTGCGGCGGGTGCTGCTTACTGCACCGCCCGCAGCAATGTTAATGTTGAGGATGCGCCTGCCAGTGTGGCAGGTGCATCCTAATTGGCCTGGCGCGGCTGCTGCAACTTCAGCGGTCAGTCCCGTGTTCCGTTACGGTGGCGGGCGGACTTTCGTAATAGGCCTCATAATGTTTAGAATTTTTAGCACATATCCAATAAATGAAAACATTTTACTTAAGGTGTTTTACAGAAATTCATGTACAGAAATTAAATCAATATTTCATTCAAAGGTAAATTAATTATATTTTGTTCTACACTTACAATCAATATATACTTTAGTTTTATCAATATTTAACACAAAAATATTCTTACAATTTTTGAAGCTGTAATAAAACTCTATATATTTCCCCATTCTTTACCATAGAGAGATCAACCTCCCTCCCCCCGGTTGTGGTGGTGTGTAAAATCCAGTCATATTGTTACTACTAGTGTAACTTTATGATCTGGGGGTGGAGACATGTAAATGTACTTTTTATAATAACTTTAATCTCAGAAATGGTGAATAGGCAAAAGTAGTAAAGATACTAAAAATGTAAAAGTAAATTTGCATCTGAGTTTTACTCATGCGTAAATTTACCATAGTGAATAGCCCTGTAAGTGTTAAGTTGTCATGCACAGTCTCATAACAAATCCATGTAATGTTCTTCTGCACAGCATATCTGTGTGATTTGGTAGGATGTTGAAGAGCTAACAGTATAATTTATATTTCAATAACTTCCCATTATATTTAATATATTGGACTAGTGATATGTTTCATGTTCTAGAATTGTTTTTATTACAGGAGCAAAGCTGAATGTATATACCAGTACAATCAGTATAATATTTTTTCCTTTAGGTGCGGGTGACTATTGCTTAAATATTATATGCAAGTATAGAACACCTACCTAGGCATTGGATAAAGGAGTTCTGGTGTGCATATATATAACATACATAGTCCCCAACTCCCTTTTTGGAATATTTTTGAGTGTAGTCTACTTTATTCTTAGTTTGTACTCTTTCAATAGTTTATGCACATTTTTGCCAAATAAAATGTATTTTACAGGGAATGTGGAATAACTTAGAAACAGATTGTGTTTAGTGTTTTTACTCAATATTATAATTAATAATTTCTATGCATTTAAATATACTACAAACTCGGAAAAGATAGTTGATATATGGAAGGGTCAGGAGTGTGAGAGGTTGAGGGGTAGAGGTGTAGCTGAAGTGACGGATTGCAGAGCAGAATGCTCTCTGACAGGGCTAAAAAAGTGCATGCACTACCCGTGCCTAAAAAGAAGGCCAAGTGGGGATCATTTTATGGCACATGTCTGCACTCTATCCCATTTTCAATGTATCATTATTGAGACAGAATTGAGTCATGTAAAATGAATCTGTTGTTAGCAAGTAAGGAACATCTGGTTTCATAAACATAAGCTCTCAAATTATTTAGCTTCCACAACCTCCACAGGAAAATGTTTCTGTATTAAACTCAAAGTGATGTCCCTAGTGTAATATTGACAGATTGCACATAAGCATGAATAAAGCAGGCATGATGGTATATTCATTAAGTGATGATTGAGGGCAGTAATAGAAATTGATGACATGAGAGGAAACATGCACATGTTTTTATGAAGCTGCTGAATGTAATGTGGAAGGGAAGAAACACAAGAGATTTAAGGGCAAGGAAACAGAATTGTACATAAAATAATTGTAAGAAAATATGGATGAAGTCATTTTTATTAGGTTTTCTCTGTCCTAGACCATACCAATGGGTCAAAGACATAATGTTGTCATGTCATTGATGCTAGCAAGAATAAATGCATGCAGATGCAAGTGAGAGAAAAAAAGTACCTAGTTCCATTATTTTCTATTTGAGGGTGTTGCAGTACCAGATTGCCATGTTTAGTGCTGGACTTACTACAGTTTTTGTTGCAGTAATTTACACTCAGAGAGTACCATTTATTAATTGGATTTTGTAGTACAGTTTTTTAATACTACAATAGTACTATAAATGTTCTACAAAATGCTATTAATAAACTGCATTTTGTAGTACATTCTGTACTATTACAAAACAGAAAATACATTGGCTATTCACAAAGGTAGCTTCCACTTTTGAGTATTTACACATGTAAATACTTTTAAACTTTTTTGTAACTTTTCTACTTGCTACTTTTGGTTATTCACAAAATCTGAGTGTAAAGTTACTCAAAAATGTAAGAGTAAATTATACATGTAAATTATTCAAATGTGTAAGTTACCTTTGTGAATCAGACTCCCACATCTTTGAGTAACCTTACTTCTTTCGGCGACTCACAAAATCTGGGTGTAAAATGTAAATTACCTTTGAGATTAGTCCCTAGGCCCTTCAATGTGGTAGAAACATTAAAGTCACACTTTTAGACTAAATTTACACTTGGATTTTGTAGATAGCCTAAAAGTAGCAAACCTACTCAAAAGTGTAAAGTACACAAAATTGTAAGTCATCTTTGTGAATAAGGCCCGGGGTTTGTGATTTACTAAAAAGTATAAACTTACTCAAAAGTGTAATTTGCTTTTGTGACTGAAGCTCCAAAAGGTTAGGGTATTTTATTTCACTAATAACAGAACAAAATAGCAGCCCAAATTGTTCCCCACTTATTTTATTTATTTATTTATTTATTTATTGAAGTTGTGTATAGCGCTAGCTGGACCCGAGGGTATCAGAGCGCTTCACAGCAAATACAGATATGCAGCAAATGAGAATAAGCAAGACAGGAATCAAGAACAACAAGCAGGAAATAGAGTCTGTACGACAGTCATAGGGACTTCGACCATCAGGCGTGGGGTTCTCCTTACGCACCAGAGTGTTCAAGGAAGAGGGCTTTGAGTAGCGATTTGAATTGCGGGAAGGAGACGGTCATTCTGATGTGGAGGGGATGGCGTTCCAGATCCTGGGGGCATTCCCCGCAAAGGATTTATTTGAGGTTTTGCGTTTCTGTGATTTCAGAGGGATGACTAGTAGTGTGTTGGAGCTTCTGAGGTTCCTGGACTGACCCGCCCTTTTGAGTTTGGAGGCCAGGTATTCCGGTTTGCCTGTATGCAGGGCTTTATTTGTGAGGCAAGCTGTGCGGAAGTTGGCTCGTTGGTCAATCGGGAGCCATTTAAGTTCTTTGAGTGCTGGAGAAATGTGGTCAAATTTCTTAGTTCCTGTGACCATTCTTGCTGCTGCGTTGAGCGTGGAGGTGAGAGGTCCTAGGTGCGCCTTGGCAGTTCCAGTCAGCACTGCGATGCCATAGTCAATTCTGGAGAGCATAAGTGCCTGCGTGGCCTGTTTCAGGTCTTTGGGGGGGAGGAAGGGTTTGATTTTGTATAGGAGTTTCAGGTTCAGGAACGCGCTTTTGGCGGTTTTAGAGATGTGTTTGTTCATGTGTGAATGTGAGAAGTGTGGCTCAGGGGTTAGAGGCAGCAGACCCGGAAACTGAGATCGGTCCTGGACCAGGGTTCAATTCCCCGCCTCGGCGGGTCTTGGGCCAAAAATTCCACGGACTCGATAATTCTCACCCCGGTGCCTCCTCGACTCACGGGTTCACACTCTGCGACTCTGGGCAATAGCTTGCTTAATCTCCACAACGGCCCCTCGCGGCGGGATGCCTGACTTTCACCTTGTGGATACCCTGCTATCTCACGGGGGAATATCAGGAAGGGTTCCCTAAGCAAGCGCCGGGAAACCCACTGCGGGTAGCTGTGCGCTATATAAGCTCAACTACATTTACAACTACATGTCCAGTTTGGGATCGAGAGTGATTCCTAGGGATTTAGCGGAATCCGTTGGCGTTAGAGAGATGTTGAGGGCATTTAAGGCTTTGAGCCATTCCACTATTTGTGGGTTTTCATCTTTTTTCGAAATTAGGAGAACTTCTGTTTTTTCTTCATTCAGTTTGAGGTGATAGGCTGCGAGCCACTGTTGGACCTCCACGAGTGTCGCATTAAGTCTGTGAATGTCTGCGATCGAAGTGGTTTTCAAATAGAGTTGTGTGTCGTCCGCGTAAAGGTGGAAGGGGATGTTGGAGTTCCTTAGAAGTGAGGTGAGGGGTTCCATGTAGATGTTGAAGAGTTGTGGTGAGAGTACTGACCCTTGAGGGACTCCTCTACTGATGGGGAGGGGGTCAGATTCGAAGTTGTTGATCTTTATTTTTTGAGTGCGGTTGTTCAGAAAAGAGGAGAACCATTTTAAGACTGTCTTTTCGATGCCCGCTCTCTCTCGGAGGGCGTTGAGTAGGAGGGTATGATCCACTGTGTCGAACGCAGCCGAGAGGTCAAGGAGGATGAGAAGGCTACTTTGGTTGGAGTCGAGTGACATGTGGAGACCATCTAGGACATTTAGGATTGCGGTTTCAGTACTGCAGCCTTTCCTGAACCCCGATTGGTGTGGGTCCAATAGAATAGAATCCTCAAGATGTTGGGTTAATTGTGAAAGCACACATCTTTCAAGAATTTTGGCTAGGAACGGAAGGTTCGAGACCGGTCTAAAGTTGTTCAAGTCCGTGAGATCCAGGCCAGGTTTTTTCAGAAGTGATGTGACTTGACCTAGTTTAAGGCAGTCGGGGATGAAGCCCTCGTTCAAGGAGCTGTTGATGATCTTCGTCCAGATAGGGGCTAGAGTGCTCTTCAAATCCTTTGTCAGTCTCGAGGGAAGTTGATCGAGGGAGTGAGATGAGGGTTTAGCGGCGGCGATAAGATTGCTTATCATTTCTTCCTTAATCGGCTGGAAGGATGCCCAGAGGATAGACGGGGTTACTGGAGGGTTGTGGTTGGGTGCAGGGCTCGTGCTGAATGAGCGATCAATTTTGGCGATTTTTTCATTGAAAAAGCTTGCAAAGTTTTCGCATTGGGTCTTGGATGCTACTAGGTTGGCTGTCTTAGGGATGGAAGTTTGGTTCCTAATAATGTTGAAGAGTTCTTTGGGGCGGTTTTTGGCATTGTCTAGTGTGGAGCAGAAGAAGGATGACTTTTTGCTCTTGATGTGGGTATAATAGTTTTTGCGTGCTGTCTTGAGTTGGTCTCGATGGAGGGCGGTGGGGTTGGTCCTCCAGGTTCTTTCCACAACTCTTAAATGTCTTCTTTCCTCATTGATGTCAGTAGAGAACCAAGACCTAGAGGGGATGCTTCTGGATTTTTTTAGTTTTAGAGGAGTCAGCTGATCCAGGGCGAGTTCCAGGTTGGAATGGTAGAGCGAGGTGAGTTCCGAGGTAGAGAGGGACTCCGTCGTGTTCGGGAGGATTGTGCAGAGACCTTCTTCTAGCTTGTCTTGGGGATTCTGGAAGTGTTCCTAACCCACTTAGGGGGGCTTGGGTGGGAGGGAGGGATAGGGCCGGCTGAAGGATATGAAAGAGAATGATGTGGTGATCTGACCAGTCCACCGGGATGATGTGATCAATCGAGATTGCATTTTTGTTCGCAATGATGGCATCCAGGGTCGCTCCTCTGTAATGCGTTTCCTCTGAGCAGTGTTGGATCAAATCATTGTCTTGTAGAAGGGTGTTGAGAGATTGAATCAGTGGGTTATTGGATTCATTCCATCTTAGGTTGAGGTCGCCTAGAATTAAACTGTTGTCGCTGTTAAGTGCTGATTAGGTGATGAAGTCCAAGAGCTGAGCTTTAAATTCGTTGGAGTTGCCTGGGGGATGGTAAAGGGGATGGCATTGCCCTGAGCTCTGACAGTGAGTGAAGGCTACATCCAGGTCATGAGAGAGGATGGCTTCTGCTATTTCCGTAGCATGTTTGACTGCAGACTGGCTGTTAATAAGCATACAGTTAATGGGGGGTCTTCTTTCGCTTTTAACTTGTCAGGCTTGGCTCTGGGTATGGATGAAAGAAACAGTGGAGGTCTAGTGGCTCTACGGGGGGGAGGTCTCTACCCACTCCGGTGATGACTTGTATCGAGGAGGTGAGATTCGAGTTTGTGAGCGGATCCTGGGCTGACTGGTTCGGGGGGAGTTCGGGCGAGGCAACGGGAGCGCTCACTTCCTGGGGGGAGAGGGAGGTTATAGTTCTTCTGGGATTGACTGTTTGCGGTTCCGACTGGCCTTTAGTGCGATGAGGCAGGGAGCCTGGGTGCGGATGAGCCCAGTTGGTAGTGGGAAAGTCATTCCTAGGGGGGGATGTGGGGTGGAGGGGATGTAGGGAAGGGAAACTGGAGATTACCTAGAGCAGATAGGGTTTCCTTCAGGCCAATGATCAGGGTCGCGATCTGAGCATCAATAAGGTCGAGGTGAAGTGAGAGCTCCGGTGAGGGGGAGAGGAGGGGAGGATCTCTGTGGGGGGAGGTTCTCTCGGGGGGGAGGTTGAGGGCTAGTGGTGTATCAGGAACTGGGGAGAGGGTGGGTTGGGGTCCTTTCGGGATGAGTGGGGGGCTGACTACTGGGAGTTTGGGAGAGATGTGAGGAGGGAGGGGGTGGAGGGAGAGGGTGAGCTGGGGCGGGAGAGGACGTCGGATTCACAGAGTCGGAGAGCAATGAAGGGTGGGGATATTGGGGTGGGTCTCTAATGGCGGAGGATAGGTAGTTTGGGGTGCTTCTGGGGGTGGGGAGAGAGGAGTTGGAGGTCCTCTGGGGATGGGAGGGTGGCTGAGTAGTGGAAGGTTGGGGGTGGGGGGTGGGGGGTGGTGGACGGGAGTTGAGTAATAGGGGGAGCTAGGGCTGAAGGTGTTGTCTGATTGGCGGAGTGACTAAGTAGAGTAGAAAGGGGACATTGGGGTGGCGGGGACATCTGAGGGCTGGGAATTTGTAATGAGCTAATATGTGTGGGGGGGTGGTTTTGTGGGGGTAATGAATAGTGGCCCTCTTAAGTGTGGGGAAGAGAGAGTCGAAGAACTCTAGGTTCTCGTCTTTCGCCTGAATTAGAATGGTGCCATTCTCATAGATGGTGATGGAGATGTCTCCAGTCAGAGACTGTTGGGTCAAAGGGGCGATAGTTAGTTTGCGATTATGTTCTGTGAAGGTGGTTCTGGAGACGGGGAGGGATGAGTAAAAGATCGTTGTCCAAACGTCAGGTCTGTTGGAGTGGAAAATGAAGTCCATTTTCCTCTGACCTCTAGTAGTGCAGTGGTAGGTGTCAACAACTAGCGTTTCGGGGTGTAGCCTAATTATATTCTGTTTGAAGCGTTTTTTTGCTTTGAAGGAGAGGCTGTGTGGGAATGTTATGGCGAAGGTGTTCTGCCCTTGGGGAGATAGGTGGTTGGAGGAGGGGCAAAGATGCGTGTCCAACTGTGTGGACGGGGGCATCTTAGCTGGGCTGAGGGGGAGGCGAGACCTCCAGGGCAGGTAAGGGGGGAGAGTAGGACGGAGGGGAGGAGGGTTTAAGAATCGCTGTAAAGGTAGAATTGGTGAGGAGGTAGCAGGTGAGTGCTAGGGGAAAAGTGGATCGGGGAAGGTTGCGAGGGGTGGGTCGGTGTTCACGAGGGGCATAGGGGAGGGCTTTCTAGTGATGTATGGGGTTAGCGCCGGGGTCCTGGGGAGATTAGGAGTCAGATGCAGTCTGCTCTGGTGAGAACGGTGGTCAGCGAGTTAAGGGGCGAGCTCTGGCATCGAAAGTCGGGAGAGGTGTTGAGTGAGGAGGGGTACAGGTGTTCCTAGTAGAGAGAGCCAGGTGAGGGTTGAAGGAGAGTGATCTGCTGCGGGTACAGGTGGAGGCGCGCTGTCAATTAGGGTCTCTGAAGTCCCTTGGCTGTGAGAAGTTGAAACGCCGGAGTAAGTGTACTTATCCGATCGGTTTCCCTGCCCAATTAGGTGACCGGAATGATCTAGCTCACCAGCGTTAAAGTCTTGGGGCTAGTGAAGCGGGTGGTCTAGGCGTATGAAATAGGCAGAGTCGGTCCAAGAGCCCTGCTCAAATAATAAGGTCGAGATAGGTTGAGATAAGTCAAGTTTTTCCTGTTACAGTGATGTCGGCCATCTTAAGGTCAGGCATTTCTTATTGAGGGCGAGTGTTAGGTATTGGCGTGGAGGGCGGGGGGGCGCCCCAGTGGGATGTCGCTTTGGTCCACTAGCTGTGGCAACGATCTCGCGGAGCGGGGGCCTTTATTTCTCATTTAGAGCTCACCTGTGGCTGTAGTAGACTTCCAGTTGTGGGCGGTCGGCCATCTTGGGGCCAGGCAGCCCTGTCGGTGAGGATCTTCGGGACCGGGGCGAGGTCTGCCTTCTGGTTCGAGCTCTGCCGACTCTCGCCGAAATTAAGCAGTGGCACTTGTGTGGAGAGATGAGGAGGCATCCCTTCGTTGTCGTTGCCTACGGGCACTTACGCTCGGGGCTCGGGACCGCTCCTGAGTGTCCCGGTGGAGCCGTCTCCGTGTGGCTTTTTGAAGTTGTATTGATCCCCAGGTAAGCGAGGGGTGGGGGCACACACTGCTTGTGGGGTGGGGGTGCGGGTCTGCGCTCTGAGCAGGGACCGGGAGATCATGAAGGACTCTTGCGTCCTTCTGTGCAGTCCTTCTCGCTGGATCACGATGCCCCTTCTGACGGTGATTCTGGGTCCAGGAGGTGCGTCGATGTGCGGGGGGGGAGTTGCAATGGGGTCGCTCCGGTCGGGATTTACACCGATAGTGATCCCTTGACCCGGAGCTCGCCCCTCTTACTCCCTCCGCGCGGCCATCTTTTGGCATCTTCGTACCTATGTCCTCAACATAGGATTCAAGCTCTATAAATTTACAATAACACCAAAACAAAAGATCTTTATCTTGCATGACTAGAATATTTCATGCACTTTGCTACAATTCTCACGGACAAGTTTTTTTTTAATTGAATGTATTTCAATTTTATATTTTTGTTAATTTATATCTTATAGTGGATTGTTGTTTTTTTAGGCCAATAGTGTGGGAAGTTATTAAAATCATAATTTACTTAATTAATTGTTAATTATATTTAATTAAATCATTGATATTTGTTTAATTGCTCAGTCAAAATGTAAATTATTGTGTTTTTTTTAATTTGGTATTATTTTATGGTTAATAGATTACATAATAAAGCTTGTAAAATATATGTTTTGTTTATTTTCTTGAAAATATTTTTCTTTTGTGTAAGTAATGGTTTTAATTAAATATTAGTGTGTAATGTTATATATTTTTTGTGTTTGTTGTTTTGATGTATAAGTAGATAACTGATTTATATTTAAAATTCAAATTGGTGTTTCAATTTGGTAAAAAAAATACTTAGGGGTTGATTCCGATCTTGCTCGGAAAGACTATAAATCGGATTTGGCTTTACCAGATCCGATTCATAGCCCTTTTTCCCGACCAATTCGTACACTGGTCCAAACGGCCAAGTACGATGCAAAGTTCACATACGCGTCGAACAAATCATCTCCCAACCCGATCCAATCCATACGACTCCATACACAGACTCTTCCTACAGCTCTAAGGACTCTGCTTCCGAGTGAGCAAGTACGATGCACGATTCAGACGGCCTTCACGATTCGGTATGTCAGGATCAGAAAAGCTGTCAGAATCATTCTTTTGGGGCCCTTAGCAGGCTCACCATCACCTAGAGTCCTCCGATTCAGACCCGTGGGGGTACCCATGGGTCCCCCTGTCCTATGCATGCACAATGTGGTGCATGCTTTTCCCGACTCACCACTTTTTGCTATGGGAGCCTGTGCACGCGTCCTTTATACAAGCACCCATAGAGTTCAATGGGAGTCTGAGCAAACCGATTCCGTAAGCATAAGAATGCATCGGCGGCCTTTGACACCGTCCCCCATGAGGGCCTGCTCGCAAGACTCTTTGAGATTGGCCTGCGGGGGACGGTGCTCAAATGGTTTTCTTCCTTCCTGGCCGGCCGCCGGCAAACGATCTGGACATCATCGGACACCGCTGTAATGCCGCCTTTGGGAGTCGGGGTCCCTCAGGGCTCTATTTTGAGCCCGACCCTTTTTAATATCTATATGACCCCTTTGGCGGCGGTGGCGGAGTCTTTTGGTGCCCGGATCGTGTCGTATGCCGACGACACTCAGCTCCTCTTCTCTTGTGAGAGGGGGGCTGACTTTGACGGGGAGAGTATCCAGAATTGCCTTGGGGCTGTGTTTGCATGGTTCCAACTGCACAGCCTCAAGTGCAATTCCGATAAATCGGAGGTTCTCTTCTTCGGGTGCGATTCGGAGCCTAGCTGGCAGGCCTGGTGGCCCATCGACATGTTCCCTCCGTCCGGCTCCTCTCCCATGGCTAAAAACCTGCGGGTCAAGATGGACAAGGGGCTGACGATGAAAGCCCAGATTCTGGGGGTAACTGGCACTTGTTTTGGCTTGCTAAAAATGTTGCGGAAGTTTCTGCCTCTCCTGTCCGAGGATCACAGGAGGCTGACGGTGCAGGCCCTGATAGGCTCCAGGCTGGATTATGCCAACAGTCTGTACCTGGGCCTACCAGAGTATTTGCTGCAGAGGCTTCAAGTGGCACAGAACGCGGCGGCCAGGGCCATTTTTGGCCTAAGTAGACGTACCAGCGCCTCTGGGTTGTTGGTGAAACTACACTGGCTACCCATCCGCAAACGGATTGCCTTTAAGGCGCTGACCCTGGCCTATAAAGCTCTCCATGCGGTGGGAGCCAAACATCTTCGAAAGAGACTCACTTTCTACCACCCTACTCGCGCGTTGAGATCGGAATCTTTACTTCTCGCGGCTGTTCCGCGTGTGAAGAGGGCTCGCCTAGGTGGCCGCTCCTTCAGTCTTCTGGCCCCACAGATGTGGAATTCTTTACCGCTCCCCTTGCGGGGGGCGACCAGTCTTCTTGAATTTAGGAAAGGCCTCAAAACCTGGCTGTTCTCTCAATAGGTTTGCCAGTAGCCCTGTTTCTTTTGTGGACTTTTAAACTGTTTTTATCTGTGTTGTGTTATTTTGAAACCAGCTTCACCTTACCTAAAGCGCCGGGATTCTCTTTTTGAGTAACCGTTGCGCTATACTAAATAATAAATAACATAACATAACATAACATAACATCATACTCGCTCGTTTGGACTCCAGTTACACAATTCGCTCGTAAAGCCCTATCGATCCGAGTCGTACAGAGGGCTTTACTAGCAAGATCGGAATCAAGCCCTAATTATTTTTTACATGTATCGGTTTTCTTTTAAATTATGTGCTATGTATTCAGATATACATAATGTGGTTTAATAATTTTCTGTTATTAGTATATATGTAATCTTTCCAAACTCCAACACTTTCCATTCAGTTGCATACATTGGATTTGGAATAGTAAATCCAACCCTTCCAAAGTCTATCACTTTCTTTACTGTTGCTTAGACTGAAGTGGGAATAGTAAATCCAACTTCTCAGAAGTCCAATACTTTCCCTCCCGTTGTTTAGACTAGAGTTGGGTAGTAAATCAACCCCCTACTTTTGTTTAGACTGGCATGGGAATAGTTAATCTATCTACTCCAGAGGCCGACATTTTCCATCCTGTTGCTTAGACTGGAATAGGAATAGTAAATCTAAATTCAACCATTTCGCTACTATTGTTTAGACTGGATTGGAATAGTACATCCAACCTGTCCAAAGTCCAACACTTTCCGTACTGTTGCATTGCCTGCAGTGGGAATATTAAGTCTTAGACCTCCGGAGTCCAACATTGTTCCTACTGTTGCATAGTCTGGAGTGTGAATAGTAAATCTAACACCTCCAAAGTCAAACACTTTCCCTAATGTAGCTTAGACTAGAGTGGGAATAGTAAATCTAAATCTCCGGAGTCCAACAATCTAGCCCCTTTGGAGTTCAACACTTTGCATAGTATTCGTTGAAATGTGGCGGGAAAAGAAAATCTAACCCCTTCAAAGTCCAACTCTTTCCCTACTCTTGCTGAGACTGAAGTGGGAGTACTAAATCTAACCCGTTGCGGTTTAACACTTTCCCTACTATTATGTAGACAGGAGTGGAAATAATGCCCTGAACCCCTTATAAGTACAGCATGTTCCCTGCTGGTACATAGAACTGAATGGGAATAACAACTATTACCTGCTGGGGTTTTACACTTACCATACTATTGATTAGACTGGAGTAGGGTTAGCAACTGTAACCCCTGCAAAGTCAAATACTTTTCCTACTGTTGCATAGAATAGTAAATCTAACCCGTCGGAATTACAAAAGTTTCTCTGCTGTTTCATAGACTGGAGGGGGAATAATAATTTAAGCCTTCAAAAGTCAAATACTTGATGCTGGCTAAAATATATTTTGATCAACTATTATTTGTGTAGTTAGTTCATAATGGGTTTTTTCCCTGCCTGACGCTCACTCCCACAAGACTCAGAGTCTGTGAGCTTGGTGAGTAACTAAAAATATTTTTTTGTTTTCTCGAAACGCTAAAAGAAAATTCAAATAGAATGCTGCTCACTCTCAGGGGTAAGTTATCTGATCAAGCTTGAGCTAGCCAGGTGCTCAGCTCAGCTCTAACTACTCGGCGCTCCTTGGGCTGATTATTTAAAATATAATGTTTGAAAATACAAGATAGAATCAATCAGGGGAGCTGTACACTGACTCCTTAGGCCTTATTAGGTCGGGCCCCAGAGGAACAGCCTTCTGGGCCAAAAATAAATAAAAAATATTTTTGCCCTGTTCTTGATCCCACGGGACTCCTGCAGAAGCCAATACAGCTCCCATGAGCTTCCATGGGACTGCTACAAATGTTTCCAGAGAGTCCTGCTGAATCGAAAAATGTTATTTATTTTAAATGAGGGGTTTGTGGCTGAATGGTTGCTTGTGAGGGTGTAGAATGCCCATGTGGGGGGGGGGGGGGGGAGGGGAGCATAGAGCCTCGCCAAAGGCCATGCTTGCCAATGGTTGAGAGTTGGGTCAACCCGCCCTCTGCCAGCAAGGGGTTGGGTGTGGAAGCAGACAATAATGAGGAAGGGACAAATAAACCAATATTTCTGAAGGGAAAAAACAAATTGATCCCTATCCCTGAGTCTTAGATCTCTACACTTCTTTTCTTTTTTCATATAACTCGGATACCAACTCCATGAGTAGTAATCAAAAATATATTTGATCCTTTTTATAACAAAAAAACACACAAACCATACACACAAATAAATACATACATTTATATAAATAAATCCTACCTACCCATTCTTACTTTGTGCGGATGCTAGTAATAAACAAGAGGCATACATCAAAAAGCAATCCGAAAAAAGAAAGAAATAGTCCAATACATACTTGAGGGGATACATCAACCCTCCACTTAGCACAAGGAACGTCTAGTCAATTTTTTTATATGTCAATCATAATCTGTCAGGCTCCTCCATGGTGTGGGTTTGAAGCGTTTCGGCCCATTAATTCGGCCTTAGGGTGGAGGACAAAAAAACACCAACCACAGTGATGTGTTTAAAAGAAAAAGATACGTGAGAGACTACTCTTCTAATAATTTAAAATCCTAAAGTCCCCAGAAGTTTCACATGTAAACAATACAGTTACTAAAATACAACCACAAAACACATATCAGTGTGTATTCACAAAGCTCCAACCACCAGGGTCTGATAGAAAAACATGAAATACACAAACTAAGAATACTGGCCAAAATAATTAGCATGTTCCACTGTTTTATTCAGGGGGATTCAATGCTTCATATAGATGTTACACAAGAAAACTCCTCTTAAAACATCTCAGTGTTAGCACTGAAGATAAACAGACTAAGAGAAAATAAATCTACTCTAAATTATGACCCCCCCCCCCAAAAAAAAAAATTCTAACCACTGGTCGAAGTCACGACTAACCTGTATGTAGGAGCTTAACGATCCCTGCTCAATAATTGATACAGATTAGCTTCTATGGCGCAACAGTCCCGTGTACGAAAGCTGCACAAAAGCAAGCAGCAGCAAATATTAAGCAAAAGTCCTGCGTTACCCTGTAAGAATGAAATAGGCATGCTGGAGCAATATACTAACTCGAGCACTCAGGGAAAGGACCTTTCTACTGCTCTCCCTCCACCGCAATAATACCATTCAGAACTCGCGGTGGATGGCGGCTCGAAATAACAAAATTCCTTTGGCTGCGTTCTCCGTGTCGGCATTCCGATCACATGATGCTGAAAGACGCCCGCCTATGTCCCATTTGTACTATGTAAAGCCTTAACATGCAAAGAGGATTCCAAAATAATCGAGCCTCTTACCCCAGTCAGTAACGTCGGAGGTAAAGCAAGGAGAGCACAAAATATATCTAACCTTCTCCATACGACCTGGGACCACGAAACAATAAAATGAGTATAGGAAAAATGAATTATAAATGGAGAAAAGATGAATAAATAATGGATAGAGCAAAAGAGTGAAGCCATCCCCCGTCATGACACCAGAGGCCAGCCATCTAAATAAATCAGATACAAAAAAGAAAGAGCAATCGGCCACGCAGAATATATACACAATTTAAAACAATGGTAATAGACATAGACAATCTTCTGCAGTATATATAAATGCATGTAGATGCAACAGTTGAATCACTCAAGGTCGACTGAGTTACAGCAAATATATATTTGATTAATTGATAGAAGCAAAATATATGCACAACACTTAACCATTTGTCAGAAAAAGCCTAAAGAAAAGATAGTACATTGTGGACGTGGGCAAAAAGAACATGCAGGTAGAGGGATGATTCAACAACCATCAGATCTTTGCCCACATTTTGCCATGGTTATACAGGCCTCAAGCAGCTGTATGATATTTTGGAATCATCAGGCTTCTAATCTGTTCAAAACAGTCTGCACGTTGTTTTTGTTAGTATTCTGTAATACATTCAACACAGACCACTGCATCTCATTTTCACTATGTTTTAGATGTTTTATATAGCGTGAACTAGACCCGAACCGAATCAGGTATCAGAGCGCTTTACATAGCACCAGTTACGTTACATGAGAACACACTTTCATTTTAGGCACGGGGAGATTAACAGCCTGATTCATGAAACGAAAATCGGCTCGCAAAGGGCCAGATTCTGAGAATCTGGCCCTTTGCGAGCGCAATTATTGCATTTGGGATTCATCATCCCAAATGCAATAATCGCTATTACAGAATTCGCTATTGTGCGAGGAATTGCATTTAAGGAATCTCTATTAGAGATTCCTTAAATGCAATTCATCAACCAATTTTAAATTGCTAATTCGCAATTTCGGGCCGCTATTTACCGAGAGGTCAGACCTCTCGGTAAATAGCAAAAACTTAGAAAAATGCTTTTAAAAGCATTTTTCTAAGTTGCATGTTGCACACACACATGTCCTTTGGACATGTGTGTGCGCAACACCTGTTCCAATTTGCATTTAAGGGGTGCTACAGGGTGTTCTTTGGACACCCCTGGCACCCTTTAAATCGCTATCTTATTTGCGAGTAGCAAATTGCTACTCGCAAATAAGGAATACTCCCCATTCATTCCTATGGGCCTTTTGGCCCATAGGAATCAATGGGGAGTTATTCCTTATTTGCGAGTAGCAATTTGCTACTCGCAAATAAGGAATATGTAGGAATCGCTATTTATTTAGCAATTCCTACATGAATACCGTTTTGCGAGTCTCTAATAGCGATTCCTTATGAATCTCTATTAGAGACTCGCAAAACGGTACCTTGATGAATCAGGCTGTAAGTGATTTGCCCAGAATCACAGGAGGTTTTTGGCGTCGTTACCGAGACTCGATCCCAGATCCCCAGGTCCGAGGTCGAGCGCCTTAGCCGTTAGGCCAACCCCTCTGTTGTACCAGTAGAGCTCCCCTGTACAATAAATTTCAATCTAGATTTATGTTGCAAGATGCGAGTCATTACTGGCTGTATTGTTTGGTCTATGTAAAATATTTCGCAGGGGCACTTCAGGCAAAATTTTTAGTATTGCAGTTTGAAAAATTATTCTAAAAATGCTTTTGGCCAGTAATCATTATGGATTTTGAGTCACTGGTCATTTGGCAAGCTGCACAATTATTACATTTAAAGTGGCCATTCACTGGAGGAAGTCCTAGCATTCCTCTCAGATCTTTTTTGCTATTTGGGCTTGTAGTGCTGCTTTAACCAATTGTTGGCGTAGACTTATACCCTTGCAAAAGGAAACTAAGGGCCTGGGAATTCCCAGGTGACTCATCATTCTCCAATTGTGCAATATGATATTTGTTATTTTATTGGCTTTGGGACTGTATGTGAGAACACACATCAAGGGGTTAGACTCTGGCCGTGTTTTTAGCAATCAATAGTTCCTCCCTCAGGGTATACCATGCTCTCTTCACAGCAGTTTTTACCAGTTTCCGCGGGTACCCTTGTTTGACAAGTTTATTTTTTAGGATTTCAGCATTGAAAAAGTAATCCTTTTTATTTGTGCAATTTCTTCGAATTCTTAGAAAGTGCCCACAGGGCAAGTTCTTCAAGCTTCGGGGATGTCCACTAGTGAAATGCAACAAAGTGTTACGGTTCCTGGGTTTGTGTTTAGATTGCTTCTAATAGACCACTGTTTGCTGGATCCACACATCTAGAAATCTGATCTCCTCATTACTGCTAGACACTGTAAATTTTAGGTCTAGCTCGTAGTGTTTAACCAATTGTGAAAAAGTTCTAATGTGTCATGGTCTCTGTTGGAACTGGCCCTTCTTGCAGGGTCATCCTCAAACTTTTTGCTTCTTCCTCCCTTATTTTTCCTGACCCGTGGCTGTTGGCAATAGGACTCTGCGCACTTTACCACTGCTGATCAGTGCTAAAGTGCATATGCTCTCTGTGTAAACTGTTATTCTGATTGGATATACATGTTTGGCATATTTGTATCACCATGAAGTCCCTAGTAAAGTGCACTGGGTGTGCCAGGGCTGGTGATGACAAATGCTACTAGTGGGCCTGCAGCACTGATTGTGCCACCCACAGGAGTAGCTCTAAAATGGTGTCTCAGGCCTGCCACTGCAGTGCCTATGGGCAGTTTAGAACTGCCATGTCCTCCTGGTCAGTGTCCCCACTGACCAGGCCTAACCCTTCCTTTTTTGTGCACATCAGCCACCCCTATGGAAGGCCCAAGGTACCCCCCTGGGCAGGGTGCAGTGTATGTGAAAGGTAGAACATGTACTGGTGCAGGTAACATGTTCTGGTAGTGAATTACAGCCATTTTCGTTTTTCACTATTGTAAGGCTATCTTGCTCCATAGATTAACATGGGGGATGCTGGCTACAGTGGTTAACAGCATTTCTTCCCATAGGAACAAGATAGGACAAAAGTATCTAGTATCCCTGAACTCAGAATTTAATAACACATCTTTTAGGAAAGGTTGTTTTTAAATCCTGTGTTTGAGAACAGCACTTTTAGAAAGTTGCTGTTCTCTTGTCTGACCCTTCTGTGTGCCTGGGCCTGTTTGTGTATTGACTGTCTGGTTTGAGAGTGACAGGGGCTGGGGAATTCCCCAGGAGGATGGATGAGGCAGCACTAGGCTGAATGACTGCATTTGCAACTGGAGTGGTGGGAGGAGTTAGCACCTGGGCTGAATAGAGCTGTGCCTGCCTTCCACAATGCTGGCTCCACCCCCCTGCTGGGCGGCTGAGGACCCTGCCCCTCACTCTGAAAGGAAAGAGCAGCCAGCAAAACAAAGTGCTCAGGATCCACCCAGAACTAGTTCAGACCGGGCTCAGGGCCCACATGCACCAAGAGAACAAAGACTTTAGGGGTATAAGTACAGGACCCCTGACAACAGAAAATTAGATCATCCTGGAAATCAAGAAGGAGCCTCTGCCAAGGAGAAAGCTGAAACTGAAGAAGGAAGATTGTCCTGCTGTTGCTCTGCTGGACTGACCTGCTGCTTTGCTGCCAAGGAGAGGGGAAGGACTTTGCTGTGTGCTGTGTCCCCTGTCTTGAAGGAATCTCCAAGGGCCTGAGAAGAGCTGGCTCCCTGTTTTGAAGTCCCAGGAACAAAAGGACTTCACCCCCAGCTTCCCTGAACTCTGCTGAGAGAGTTCTGTCCCTCCTAGAGTGCTTGATCCAGATGTGGGGCCTCTGGAGGTTGTACCTGTGCTGGGAAGCTTGAAACTAAGCTTGAGAGACTTTTTGAATCTGAAAAGTATCGCATCGCTCGCTTGCGGAGCGCATCCCCGACAGTGCGAGAAGTTTCCCGCCGCTACGAAGGTCGAGATCGTCACAGGGCCTGACGCCGCTGCCACAGCCGTCGCATCCTTCGTTTGCGGGACGCACCAGACCGGTGCGGGAGAATTGAACATCGCTGCGAGTATCGTCGCAGAGCCTGTCGTCGCTGGGTGAGATCGCCACACCGCTTGTTTGCGGGTCGCATCACGTCGCTGCGAGTATCGTCGCAGGATCAACGCATCGAGGAGCTGCGAGAGAGAGGATCACCGCTGGACCGCGCATCGTCGCCCCGGAGATCGTCGCAACCCCCACGAGATCGTCGCATCGTGCCTTTGCGAGAACAGACTTCCTACGGAACCTACGCATCGGAATCCATACAAGTGGCCTTCCTCCCCATACAGACCGGATTCGTCGCAACACGCCCGCTGCTGCAGCGGGGCTGTCGCATCGCCTCCCCAGGGTCTCAGGAGCAACGCATCGCTTGTTTTCCACCGCACCAGCTTCTGCTTTTGGAACTTTGTTGCAACTAAAAGGTACTGTGAGTAAACGTGACGCAACTGTGAACTTTTCACGCATCAGTAGAGAATTCTATCGCAACTTAGAGAATTCTAACGCAACCTTAAGAACTCTTTTTGAAACCATATTCTTGAACTGTGTATGTTGGATTTTTGTCGTTTTGGTCTTGTGTAGTTTAGATTAAAAATACCTTTATTTTTCTAAACTGTTGTGGAGTCAGTTTGTGGTGTTTTCACTGTGTTACTGTGAGTGTTGGTACAAATACTTTACGCATTGCCTCTGGTTAGCCTAGACTGCTCGTGCCAAGCTACCTAGAGGGTGAGCAGGGGTTATCTCAGAGGGTTATCTCCTTGCCCTGACTAGAAGCAAGGGTCCCTATTTGGACAGTGGTACCTACCTCTGCCAACTAGAGACCCCCAGATCTAACATTGGTGGTCAGGCGGTGGGATTTGAACTTGTATTTGTACTTGACCCACAGTAATTGGTGTACATCACTAGTGAGTGCAGACCACTACGCCACCGCATACTACTGTTTTTTTTGGTTGGTTCTATTTTTGATCATAACCCTGAAAGAATCCAAGCATCATGTCTCAGAATGGTAAACCAGCAAGTGATGTTGCAGAACTGGAGTTTGATATTGAAATGTTAAGTGATTACAAAGTAGGTCAACTCAGGCAGTTCTGCAGGAACTTTGGATGCCCCATGAAGTGCTGCTCCAAGAAGGAGGAGCTACAGGAGGCCTTAAGGGCCTGGTGGGAGACCAAAGAGGCTGGGGAGACAGATGATGCAGAAGTGGATGAGGATGGACAAAGGGATGGTTTCAGGCCACAGGATCTGCCTGTGTCCAGAGCAGCCTCAAGGGCTGGCAGCAACCATTCAGCTGAAAGTTTTTCCCCAGAGGAGTTGGAGGAAAACCAAAGGGCTAGAGATCATAAGTTAGAAATGTTGAGGCTTGAAATGGAGCTGAAGCAATTGGAAATGGAGAAAGAGAGAGAAAGGGCGGCGGAGGAGAGCAAAAATGTCCGTGCCCTGGAAGAATTGAAATTGACCTTGGCCCATGAATTAAGAATGAGGAAGCTTGAGTTGGAGCTCAAGAGGCGTGAGGCCATGAGGGTCTTAGCTGAAGAAGAAACATGGGTAGCTCAAGAGGTGAGCTTTGCTGAGTTGGAGGTGGAGTCCAGCTCAGATGGTGGCAGCATGATTATGATATCTAGTGTGGAAAGAAAGGTACAAACACCCAGAGATGTGGCGCCTGACTTGAGGGAGGGGGTCGACATACACCAGGGGGTTCAGGTTTATGATGTAGTTCCAGTGGAGTGCAGTGTCCCTGAAGTAGATTGGGGGACTGGCACAGGGGACCATATTCCTAGTGGTGGGAGGTACACTCTACTGACTCTAGATGAGAGGTACAGGGAGAGGGGTTCCCCCATGGTAGAAACCTTGGTGTGTGTGTGTGAAGACCATCCAGAAGAGTGTGGGTTGTGTGACAGAGGTAGTCAGATACTGTCTTGCCAGTCTCAGGAGAGTGGTGTGGGGTACTTGTGTGAGGCACTGGAGGGTGAGGCAAAGGGTAGTGTGGTTAACAACTGTGGGGGGCTGTGTGATTCATTTGTTGGAGAGCATATTTTAAGTTCCTGTTTTCCAGAGCTATGCCAACACCCGGTGGAGTGTGAGTTCTCTGATCCCAGAGAGCTTGCGTTGGAGGCAGACCTCTTGGTGGATTCCAGAGAGTCTGAGGAGGCATTGGGGAGTGATCCCAAAAGGAGTGGCTTAGATATCTTCCAGACCTGTGAGGTGGAAGAGGTTCAGTGTAACCCGGTTAGGTCCCAGTGTAGAGGGAGGGGTGTAGGGGCTCATGTCCGGTCTCAGTGGAGAAGGAGTGAGTGTGGGACGGTGTGTCTCACGGTGCCCGAAACCCAGTCTCAGGGCCTGGAGGGTTTCTTGAGGGAACACCAGGTTGGGGGCCTAGACTGTACTTGTAGGCCATTTGAGGAGGATCTCCTAGTGTCTGTTGAACGGGGAGTGCCTGTAACCAGGCCTCCATCAGTTCTGGTGTCTGGCAGTGCCGCTCCATTTGGGAGGGTACAGAAATCCAGACTGAGGGGTGAGAGGGGGAAGGAGTCCCCAGTGGGAGAACCAGTGGGTCAGAGACCAGTCAGAAGGGCTGAGTCCCCAGTGAGTGACCATGGTGACCTCATTTCTGTCCTGGGGAATCTTCCCACGCTGTCAGGTGGACAGGGGTCAGGAGATCTGCGCCAGGCAGACTGTCACAGGACACATGAGTTGTGTGTCACCCTCAAGGCGGTACTATGTGAGTCCCCAGAAGTCCTGGCGTGCCAGGCAAGTGTTCCACCGCAGGGGTTGGTCCCTGGGTGGGGATGCCAGGTTTAGGTGTTGTCTGACCTGGAGGCTTTGGAGCCTAGGTTTGAGGGCCAGGTCTGGGGTGTCCCCCCTGACCTGGAATACCAGTTGCAGGATAGAACCCCTGAACTGGTGGGTGAATGGTGCGGGACACCTGCCACAGGTGCCCTGGCTATTCTAGAAGGGGGTACCGCTCCAGGTGGGAGGGTACAGATCCCCAAGGAAGAGGAGGACCGGGTGTGGAGAAGCCCACCTCAGCCTCCTGTCCAGCCGCCGGATACAGGTCCGGGACTGGTGGGTCAGTGCCAGGATGTTAGACCTGACATGACAAGAGAGGGAGTGGACAAAGGGTGCCAAGCACCTGGGGCTACTGCCCCCCACCCTCTGACGCCACAGGGGTTTGAGAGCCCTGAGAGGCATGAGGCCTGGGTCTCATCCCTGATCACTGTTGGTGGTCACTGTGGCTTGCTGTCGGTCTGTGTTGGGACACACCTGTGAGGAAATTAAGGTTAGGTGCTGCACAGGTGGTGTCCACAGGTGAGGAAAAGGGTTCCACATGGATTGGCATGGTGGACCCTGAGAGTATGGATAGAGTGATCCAACTGGGTTTAGGACGGCTTAGAACAGGACTGCCCTGCTGTGTGGGCCAGTTTCCGTGTTCTATCGCCTTAAGCAGGGAATCCCATCGAGGTATCGTTTGGTCTACCCTGGCTTTAGGCTGGAAGGGGGTTGTGTTGGAACTGGCCCTTCTTGCAGGGTCATCCTCAAACTTTTTGCTTCTTCCTCCCTTATTTTTCCTGACCCGTGGCTGTTGGCAATAGGACTCTGCGCACTTTACCACTGCTGATCAGTGCTAAAGTGCATATGCTCTCTGTGTAAACTGTTATTCTGATTGGATATACATGTTTGGCATATTTGTATCACCATGAAGTCCCTAGTAAAGTGCACTGGGTGTGCCAGGGCTGGTGATGACAAATGCTACTAGTGGGCCTGCAGCACTGATTGTGCCACCCACAGGAGTAGCTCTAAAATGGTGTCTCAGGCCTGCCACTGCAGTGCCTATGGGCAGTTTAGAACTGCCATGTCCTCCTGGTCAGTGTCCCCACTGACCAGGCCTAACCCTTCCTTTTTTGTGCACATCAGCCACCCCTATGGAAGGCCCAAGGTACCCCCCTGGGCAGGGTGCAGTGTATGTGAAAGGTAGAACATGTACTGGTGCAGGTAACATGTTCTGGTAGTGAATTACAGCCATTTTCGTTTTTCACTATTGTAAGGCTATCTTGCTCCATAGATTAACATGGGGGATGCTGGCTACAGTGGTTAACAGCATTTCTTCCCATAGGAACAAGATAGGACAAAAGTATCTAGTATCCCTGAACTCAGAATTTAATAGCACATCTTTTAGGAAAGGTTGTTTTTAAATCCTGTGTTTGAGAACAGCACTTTTAGAAAGTTGCTGTTCTCTTGTCTGACCCTTCTGTGTGCCTGGGCCTGTTTGTGTATTGACTGTCTGGTTTGAGAGTGACAGGGGCTGGGGAATTCCCCAGGAGGATGGATGAGTCAGCACTAGGCTGAATGACTGCATTTGCAACTGGAGTGGTGGGAGGAGTTAGCACCTGGGCTGAATAGGGCTGTGCCTGCCTTCCACAATGCTGGCTCCACCCCCCTGCTGGGCGGCTGAGGACCCTGCCCCTCACTCTGAAAGGAAAGAGCAGCCAGCAAAACAAAGTGCTCAGGATCCACCCAGAACTAGTTCAGACCGGGCTCAGGGCCCACATGCACCAAGAGAACAAAGACTTTAGGGGTATAAGTACAGGACCCCTGACAACAGAAAATTAGATCATCCTGGAAATCAAGAAGGAACCTCTGCCAAGGAGAAAGCTGAAACTGAAGAAGGAAGATTGTCCTGCTGTTGCTCTGCTGGACTGACCTGCTGCTTTGCTGCCAAGGAGAGGGGAAGGACTTTGCTGTGTGCTGTGTCCCCTGTCTTGAAGGAATCTCCAAGGGCCTGAGAAGAGCTGGCTCCCTGTTTTGAAGTCCCAGGAACAAAAGGACTTCACCCCTAGCTTCCCTGAACTCTGCTGAGAGAGTTCTGTCCCTCCTAGAGTGCTTGATCCAGTTGTGGGGCCTCTGGAGGTTGTACCTGTGCTGGGAAGCTTGAAACTAAGCTTGAGAGACTTTTTGAATCTGAAAAGTGTTGCATCGCTCGCTTGCGGAGCGCATCCCCGACAGTGCGAGAAGTTTCCCGCCGCTATGAAGGTCGAGATCGTCCCAGCGCCTGACGCCGCTGCCACAGCCGTCGCATCCTTCGTTTGCGGGACGCACCAGACCTGTGCGGGAGAATTGAACATCGCTGCGAGTATCGTCGCAGAGCCTGTCGTCGCTGGGTGAGATCGCCACACCGCTTGTTTGCGGGTCGCATCACGTCGCTGCGAGTATCGTCGCAGGATCAACGCATCGAGGAGCTGCGAGAGAGAGGATCACCGCTGGACCGCGCATCGTCGCCCCGGAGATCGTCGCAACCCCCACGAGATCGTCGTATCGTGCCTTTGCGAGAACAGACTTCCTACGGAACCTACGCATCGGAATCCATACAAGTGGCCTTCCTCCCCATACAGACCGGATTCGTCGCAACACGCCCGCTGCTGCAGCGGGGCTGTCGCATCGCCTCCCCAGGGTCTCAGGAGCAACGCATCGCTTGTTTTCCACCGCACCAGCTTCTGCTTTTGGAACTTTGTCGCAACTAAAAGGTACTGTGAGTAAACGTGACGCAACTGTGAACTTTTCACGCATCAGTAGAGAATTCTATCGCAACTTAGAGAATTCTAACGCAACCTTAAGAACTCTTTTTGAAACCATATTCTTGAACTGTGTATGTTGGATTTTTGTCGTTTTGGTCTTGTGTAGTTTAGATTAAAAATACCTTTATTTTTCTAAACTGTTGTGGAGTCAGTTTGTGGTGTTTTCACTGTGTTACTGTGAGTGTTGGTACAAATACTTTACGCATTGCCTCTGGTTAGCCTAGACTGCTCGTGCCAAGCTACCTAGAGGGTGAGCAGGGGTTATCTCAGAGGGTTATCTCCTTGCCCTGACTAGAAGCAAGGGTCCCTATTTGGACAGTGGTACCTACCTCTGCCAACTAGAGACCCCCAGATCTAACATTGGTGGTCAGGCGGTGGGATTTGAACTTGTATTTGTACTTGACCCACAGTAATTGGTGTACATCACTAGTGAGTGCAGACCACTACGCCACCGCATACTACTGTTTTTTTTGGTTGGTTCTATTTTTGATCATAACCCTGAAAGAATCCAAGCATCATGTCTCAGAATGGTAAACCAGCAAGTGATGTTGCAGAACTGGAGTTTGATATTGAAATGTTAAGTGATTACAAAGTAGGTCAACTCAGGCAGTTCTGCAGGAACTTTGGATGCCCCATGAAGCGCTGCTCCAAGAAGGAGGAGCTACAGGAGACCTTAAGGGCCTGGTGGGAGACCAAAGAGGCTGGGGAGACAGATGATGCAGAAGTGGATGAGGATGCACAAAGGGATGGTTTCAGGCCACAGGATCTGCCTGTGTCCAGAGCAGCCTCAAGGGCTGGCAGCAACCATTCAGCTGAAAGTTTTTCCCCAGAGGAGTTGGAGGAAAACCAAAGGGCTAGAGATCATAAGTTAGAAATGTTGAGGCTTGAAATGGAGCTGAAGCAATTGGAAATGGAGAAAGAGAGAGAAAGGGCGGCGGAGGAGAGCAAAAATGTCCGTGCCCTGGAAGAATTGAAATTGACCTTGGCCCATGAATTAAGAATGAGGAAGCTTGAGTTGGAGCTCAAGAGGCGTGAGGCCATGAGGGTCTCAGCTGAAGAAGAAACATGGGTAGCTCAAGAGGTGAGCTTTGCTGAGTTGGAGGTGGAGTCCAGCTCAGATGGTGGCAGCATGATTATGATATCTAGTGTGGAAAGAAAGGTACAAACACCCAGAGATGTGGCGCCTGACTTGAGGGAGGGGGTCGACATACACCAGGGGGTTCAGGTTTATGATGTAGTTCCAGTGGAGTGCAGTGTCCCTGAAGTAGATTGGGGGACTGGCACAGGGGACCATATTCCTAGTGGTGGGAGGTACACTCTACTGACTCTAGATGAGAGGTACAGGGAGAGGGGTTCCCCCATGATAGAAACCTTGGTGTGTGTGTGTGAAGACCAGCCAGAAGAGTGTGGGTTGTGTGACAGAGGTAGTCAGATACTGTCTTGCCAGTCTCAGGAGAGTGGCGTGGGGTACTTGTGTGAGGCACTGGAGGGTGAGGCAAAGGGTAGTGTGGTTAACAACTGTGGGGGGCTGTGTGATTCATTTGTTGGAGAGCATATTTTAAGTCCCTGTTTTCCAGAGCTATGCCAACACCCGGTGGAGTGTGGGTTCTCTGATCCCAGAGAGCTTGCGTTGGAGGCAGACCTCTTGGTGGATTCCAGAGAGTCTGAGGAGGCATTGGGGAGTGATCCCAAAAGGAGTGGCTTAGATATCTTCCAGACCTGTGAGGTGGAAGAGGTTCAGTGTAACCCGGTTAGGTCCCAGTGTAGTGGGAGGGGTGTAGGGGCTCATGTCCGGTCTCAGTGGAGAAGGAGTGAGTGTGGGACGGTGTGTCTCACGGTGCCCGAAACCCAGTCTCAGGGCCTGGAGGGTTTCTTGAGGGAACACCAGGTTGGGGGCCTAGACTGTACTTGTAGGCCATTTGAGGAGGATCTCCTAGTGTCTGTTGAACGGGGAGTGCCTGTAACCAGGCCTCCATCAGTTCTGGTGTCTGGCAGTGCCGCTCCATTTGGGAGGGTACAGAAGTCCAGACTGAGGGGTGAGAGGGGGAAGGAGTCCCCAGTGGGAGAACCAGTGGATCAGAGACCAGTCAGAAGGGCTGAGTCCCCAGTGAGTGACCATGGTGACCTCATTTCTGTCCTGGGGAATCTTCCCACGCTGTCAGGTGGACAGGGGTCGGGAGATCTGCGCCAGGCAGACTGTCACAGGACACATGAGTTGTGTGTCACCCTCAAGGGGGTACTATGTGAGTCCCCAGAAGTCCTGGCGTGCCAGGCAAGTGTTCCACCGCAGGGGTTGGTCCCTGGGTGGGGATGCCAGGTTCAGGTGTTGTCTGACCTGGGGGCTTTGGAGCCTAGGTTTGAGGGCCAGGTCTGGGGTGTCCCCCTGACCTGGAATACCAGTTGCAGGATAGAACCCCTGAACTGGTGGGTGAATGGTGCGGGACACCTGCCACAGGTGCCCTGGCTATTCTAGAAGGGGGTACCGCTCCAGGTGGGAGGGTACAGATCCCCAAGGAAGAGGAGGACCGGGTGTGGAGAAGCTCACCTCAGCCTCCTGTCCAGCCGCCGGATACAGGTCCGGGACTGGTGGGTCAGTGCCAGGATGTTAGACCTGACATGACAAGAGAGGGAGTGGACAAAGGGTGCCAAGCACCTGGGGCTACTGCCCCCCACCCTCTGACGCCAGAGGGGTTTGAGAGCCCTGAGAGGCATGAGGCCTGGGTCTCATCCCTGATCACTGTTGGTGGTCACTGTGGCTTGCTGTCGGTCTGTGTTGGGACACACCTGTGAGGAAATTAAGGTTAGGTGCTGCACAGGTGGTGTCCACAGGTGAGGAGAAGGGTTCCACATGGATTGGCATGGTGGACCCTGAGAGTATGGATAGAGTGATCCAACTGGGTTTAGGACGGCTTAGAACAGGACTGCCCTGCTGTGTGGGCCAGTTTCCGTGTTCTATCGCCTTAAGCAGGGAATCCCATCGAGGTATTGTTTGGTCTACCCTGGCTTTAGGCTGGAAGGGGGTTGTGTTGGAACTGGCCCTTCTTGCAGGGTCATCCTCAAACTTTTTGCTTCTTCCTCCCTTATTTTTCCTGACCCGTGGCTGTTGGCAATAGGACTCTGCGCACTTTACCACTGCTGATCAGTGCTAAAGTGCATATGCTCTCTGTGTAAACTGTTATTCTGATTGGATATACATGTTTGGCATATTTGTATCACCATGAAGTCCCTAGTAAAGTGCACTGGGTGTGCCAGGGCTGGTGATGACAAATGCTACTAGTGGGCCTGCAGCACTGATTGTGCCACCCACAGGAGTAGCTCTAAAATGGTGTCTCAGGCCTGCCACTGCAGTGCCTATGGGCAGTTTAGAACTGCCATGTCCTCCTGGTCAGTGTCCCCACTGACCAGGCCTAACCCTTCCTTTGTTGTGCACATCAGCCACCCCTATGGAAGGCCCAAGGTACCCCCCTGGGCAGGGTGCAGTGTATGTGAAAGGTAGAACATGTACTGGTGCAGGTAACATGTTCTGGTAGTAATTTACAGCCATTTTCGTTTTTCACTATTGTAAGGCTATCTTGCTCCATAGATTAACATGGGGGATGCTGGCTACAGTGGTTAACAGCATTTCTTCCCATAGGAACAAGATAGGACAAAAGTATCTAGTATCCCTGAACTCAGAATTTAATAACACATCTTTTAGGAAAGGTTGTTTTTAAATCCTGTGTTTGAGAACAGCACTTTTAGAAAGTTGCTGTTCTCTTGTCTGACCCTTCTGTGTGCCTGGGCCTGTTTGTGTATTGACTGTCTGGTTTGAGAGTGACAGGGGCTGGGGAATTCCCCAGGAGGATGGATGAGTCAGCACTAGGCTAAATGACTGCATTTGCAACTGGAGTGGTGGGAGGAGTTAGCACCTGGGCTGAATAGGGCTGTGCCTGCCTTCCACAATGCTGGCTCCACCCCCCTGCTGGGCGGCTGAGGACCCTGCCCCTCACTCTGAAAGGAAAGAGCAGCCAGCAAAACAAAGTGCTCAGGATCCACCCAGAACTAGTTCAGACCGGGCTCAGGGCCCACATGCACCAAGAGAACAAAGACTTTAGGGGTATAAGTACAGGACCCCTGACAACAGAAAATTAGATCATCCTGGAAATCAAGAAGGAACCTCTGCCAAGGAGAAAGCTGAAACTGAAGAAGGAAGATTGTCCTGCTGTTGCTCTGCTGGACTGACCTGCTGCTTTGCTGCCAAGGAGAGGGGAAGGACTTTGCTGTGTGCTGTGTCCCCTGTCTTGAAGGAATCTCCAAGGGCCTGAGAAGAGCTGGCTCCCTGTTTTGAAGTCCCAGGAACAAAAGGACTTCACCCCCAGCTTCCCTGAACTCTGCTGAGAGAGTTCTGTCCCTCCTAGAGTGCTTGATCCAGTTGTGGGGCCTCTGGAGGTTGTACCTGTGCTGGGAAGCTTGAAACTAAGCTTGAGAGACTTTTTGAATCTGAAAAGTGTTGCATCGCTCGCTTGCGGAGCGCATCCCCGACAGTGCGAGAAGTTTCCCGCCGCTACGAAGGTCGAGATCATCGCAGCGCCTGACGCCGCTGCCACAGCCGTCGCATCCTTCATTTGCGGGACGCACCAGACCGGTGCGGGAGAATTGAACATCGCTGCGAGTATCGTCGCAGAGCCTGTCGTCACTGGGTGAGATCGCCACACCGCTTGTTTGCGGGTCGCATCACGTCGCTGCGAGTATCGTCGCAGGATCAACGCATCGAGGAGCTGCGAGAGAGAGGATCACCGCTGGACCGCGCATCGTCGCCCCGGAGATCATCGCAACCCCCACGAGATCGTCGCATCGTGCCTTTGCGAGAACAGACTTCCTACGGAACCTACGCATCGGAATCCATACAAGTGGCCTTCCTCCCCATACAGACCGGATTCGTCGCAACACGCCCGCTGCTGCAGCGGGGCTGTCGCATCGCCTCCCCAGGGTCTCAGGAGCAACGCATCGCTTGTTTTCCACCGCACCAGCTTCTGCTTTTGGAACTTTGTTGCAACTAAAAGGTACTGTGAGTAAACGTGACGCAACTGTGAACTTTTCACGCATCAGTAGAGAATTCTATCGCAACTTAGAGAATTCTAACGCAACCTTAAGAACTCTTTTTGAAACCATATTCTTGAACTGTGTATGTTGGATTTTTGTCGTTTTGGTCTTGTGTAGTTTAGATTAAAAATACCTTTATTTTTCTAAACTGTTGTGGAGTCAGTTTGTGGTGTTTTCACTGTGTTACTGTGAGTGTTGGTACAAATACTTTACGCATTGCCTCTGGTTAGCCTAGACTGCTCGTGCCAAGCTACCTAGAGGGTGAGCAGGGGTTATCTCAGAGGGTTATCTCCTTGCCCTGACTAGAAGCAAGGGTCCCTATTTGGACAGTGGTACCTACCTCTGCCAACTAGAGACCCCCAGATCTAACAGTCTCCTTCCGGGACCATACAAATAGTGTCTATATAGCGATACCAATGGGTGTTATGAGATTTAAAAGGATTGGTACGGCTATAGATCCATTGATTTTCAAAATAGTCCATAACGAGTTTTGCTATTTCTGGGGCACTCCTTATACTTGCAAATATAGGGAGTCTTTGAAGTTGAGGAAAATATTCTTCAGGTATATAGTTGCTAATGCTGCTATAAACTCTGTGGGACCCTGGTGTGGTCATTCCTTCTGGTCAAGGATCATTTTTAAAACCACAAGTCCTTCATTCTGGAGGATGTTGGTATACAATGATTCGATCTCAAATGTGACCAGTAGTTGTTTATTTGTCTCAAATGGAGTTTTTCTAATTTCAAGATCAAATCCATGGTGTCTCTTACATATGATTTTGTGGTTTTGACAAAAGATATAAGAAAGGTATCTATGTATTTAGCCACTGGTTCTAAAAGGGAGCCGCAAGACGAAATATTCGGTCTCCCTGGCGGGTTATCTGCACTTTTATGTATTTTCGGTATGACATATATGTTTGGTGTTTTATGTATTGTAACATTCAGGAATTCAAACTCTTTCTTACAATCCACCCTTCCTCTAAAGCTTCCTTTGCAAGATGTAAAATCTGAGATGGAGTAGGATTGGTATCAATTTGTCTATAGTGAGAGATGTCAATAAGCTGTCTCATGACTTATCCGTGATAATCTTCGCTGTCCCAAAAAACAATCCCACCCCTTTTCTCTGCCAGCTTGATAACTATGGCACAATTCTCAGCCAAGTTTTTTTAAGGCTGTTGTTTCAGACTTAGTACAGTTGGCATTATGGAAGATTTTTATATTCTTTGAGGGTGTCTATTTCTCTCAAGACCTGGGGGTCCATTAGGATGGCGGGCGGATTGCCCCCGCCAGGATGGCGGTAGCCACCACCAGCCTGGCGGGGGCAATCCGCCCGCCATCCTTCCCTGTATTCCTCCCACCATATTACGATGGCGGAGGGGACCTGCGGGCCCCCAGAGTGAAGCACATTAGGGGGGTGCACACGGGGGGTACCTATGGTACCCCCCTGCATTTGCATAATGAAAGCGGCAGGCACCGCGCGGTGCCTGCCGCTTTCATTATGCAAATGCTATAATGCATTTTCAGCATTGTGGCGGGCGGTGCAGAGAGCACCGCCCGCCACAATGCTGAAAATACAGGATCTGCCCGCCACTGTGGCGGGCACATCCTAATGGCACCCGCGGGATCCCCGCCCTTAAGGCGGGCGGTCCCGTTTTCCGATAGGGTCGCCATCCGAATGTGCCCCTTGGTCTTCAAATGCCAAGATTTCTATCGGCATCGTGGAAGTTTCAGGACAAAAGGATGAAATATTTCTCAATCTACTAACATTAATTTCTTTTTCAACGTTATGATCCGAAAAGAAGGATTGTAATCTAGTTTTTTGTAGGAACTGTAAGACTTCTGTCTTTGTGTCCACTGGATTTTGTACCGATAGCGGGACCAAAGACAGGCCTTCTGCAACAGATTAAGTTTAATGTCGGTAAGAGTGTGTTGGTAGCAAACACATAGCAATAGGAAATTGCTTTACATTTAAGAAAACATAAACATTAACAAAAAAAAGCAAAGGTAAACATGGAGTTATACGTAAAGAAAGTAGTAAGATAATTAAATTAAGTTAAAAAAGCAAATGCAACATATTCACTGAAAAAAGGTCAATGTGGAGTTATACATGAGGAAGGTGGTAAGATAGCATATAATAGTTTGCATGGATGGCAATGGGTTCAGGGTGGTGATTAGCATCACTCGTGTTGGGTTCCGATTGCCAGGTTACTGCGAACTTGGCACCCTATTTGCATCTGCTGCGGGGTTCATGAACTTTAAAAAAAAGTTTATGTGTGACAGTACAGGGTCCAGTGGCCTACTGTGCAAGCTTGTCCTGGGATTGGGCAGGATACCCATGGCAGATGGTTGAAAGGTTTGTCCCTGTGGCCAGGCCCTTCGGTCATCCACAGCTGCATCTAGACAAAGGTTGTGCCCAGTAGCAGTTGGACAGCTGTTCTGAGTTAGGCACAGGGCCCAGTTTAAGGCCAGGACTTTCAGTCAACCCCTGCAGTGCACGGCTGAAGACCCCGATGATGTTGAGGTTCGGCCTGAGATGGCAGATTGGGTAAAAGGAACTGTCACTTGTGGTACAGGATAAAAAAATACTAAATACCAACACCAAAATGCATAATGTATTTAAATAATAATGCGTCCTCAAACCAATGAGTAATACTACATTCATAGTTGTCTCTCTCATTTTGTTAAGAGTAACGTGATATGTAATGTCTTGTGTAAAATTATTTACATTTATAATTACTCCTGTCATATCGCAATGGAGGTCATGGGCATTACATTTGGTGTGGTAGCTATGAATTACTTGGTTTTTGTGTGAGTTCTGGACTGTGTAGCTAAACAAAATGTGCGAATTTCAAAGGATTTTCAATTTTAATTCTCATCTAAAATAGCACTTTAATTCCGACTTTTTTCAGTGGATGCCCAAAGTATTTTAAACGTACTTTAAGTTGTTATAACCAAAGCTAACCATAAATTTACTCTAACCTTTGGTTTTTCAGCTACATTTATACACCATCATATATATGTATTTCACTTTACCTGTAAATGCTGTCTATCAAAGTAAGTATATCTATACATGTTCAAAGATTATTACATCATCTTAGTAGCAAACCAAACCCATATCTCAACTCAGAGTCTTTTTATCTCAGATACACACAACCCTGTGAAATTAGTGTGCAGGCAGCATCTGCAGAAGGAAAAGTCTAAACTACCTCTGCGCAAGAACCATTTGACAGCACTTGGAAAGAACGGTACATAAAAAGATTTGAAATACCAATCATCAAAGTGCAACATTTTGCTTAACTCCCGCTTATATATCTTAACTGGAAAAGCCTGCTAGGTAATAAGCAAGCCTTTTTGCCGAATGCTTTTCTTTCCCGGAATACCTTTTTTTGCTAGCAAATTGAATTGCCACAGAAAAAAACAGATAAAGAACATTCTGTCACATCAGCCTCATCTGAAAAAAGAAAATAGGCTCAGACAACTCTTTAGGAAATCTGTCTCAAGATAATCTGTCTTTGCTGGCCTAAGCAGACAGTGAAGCAAATAGTGTACAGAATTGCCTCAAATACAGCAGAAAATGGAAAAAGACCATATAGAACAGCAGCTGTTTCGATAGAAGCATTTCCTAATATGTGTAGCAGAATATAGTGTGGTACACTCTGTTCATTCTGAGCAACAGCTTATCAGTGCAAAGCTATGTTGTTATAGAGAAACAGGACTCCACCTAGAGACCAGAGGGCATGAGTTGGGGGCTTGCCTTAATATCGTTATAACCATAGGAACAGAGGGCTTCAATTAAAGTTTGACAGATGGCCTCTGTTCCTTCACCCTGGTGGAATATTTTAGTCCATCAACTGGTGGAAGAACTTTCCCTGTAAAGTCTGCCAATCACCAAAGCAGAGTTAGGTCTCCTGGCAGTCGTTCCCTCCTCTGTCGATGGTCCAACCTCCCATCATCTGGCAGTCATATCCAATGTTAGTCAAACTGGTTGACTGATTGCCATATTGTGCAGCCTGTACAAGAAGAAACCACAATCCTAGTCAGAGTAAGCTTGATCCACACTAAAAGATAAATTGCCCTCACCCTCTTGTAGTTTGGCACAGAACTGTCAGGCTTTTCTAAACAGGCAATGTGTAAAGTACTTGTGCAATATACACACACACAGTAACACAATGAAAACATCACAGGACTTCACGCAGGTTTAGAAAAACAGAGTGTTATATTCTGACAAAACAAGACCAAAACGTCAAAAATACAATACGTACAAGTCGAGATATAGTTTTGAAAAAAATAATAGTAAACAAATAGCACATAGGAGCAGATAGCACTTTAGGGGTTAATAGAGGCTGTGCTGGACTGGGGCAAAATTAAAGTTTGGGTTGCCCCGACCCCAAACAGTTGCGCTACCATCCCATGTCCACACACTCCCAATATCGGCTCGAAAACAATACCCTTCCCCATTGCCTCCTCTCGACCTAAGTCGGGAGGAGTAAAGATCTATCTGATGATAATATCCAATACCTCCTCCTCATTTACCCCACCCCCCCAAAGAAAAATACCAATAAGGCTGGTCTGGATCAAATCCAAACCATCCAGGCTAACCCCTTCAGAGAACGTAGCTACCTACAAACAGAGAGCTGTAAACAAGGACAGCCTGAAGTGCATTAACATATCTTTGGAAGCCTCGCCTCACACCAACAGCCAACTGAAGTGTATGTTCCTCGATTGCAGATCTGCAAATAAACACGCAGACGATTTATGACCTCATCCTCACACATAAATTTGATATTGCTATCCTCACGGAAACTTGATTAAACAGCTTATCTCACCCTATTATAGACATACTAGTCCCCCCTAGTCACAAGATCATTTGACTGGATAGACCCAAGAAATCTGGTGGGGGAATAGCCTGCATCTACCGCAACACCTACTCTGTGTTTCAGTCAGAAACAATCACCCTGCCTGCATGTGAATATCTGTGCATCAACATCACTAGCAATAGTAAACTCAGCTGCAAACTACACGCCTCCTACCATCCTCATGGTGATAATTTGGTGTTCATCGAACACATCCTAGAGATCATCACAACCTATGATAATTCTCAAGTGTCCCATATTTTCCTCTGAGGTTTTAACCTCCACAGGATTGACCCGAAATACCAGGCAGTGAATAGTCTGAAGTCTTTTATATCAGACCATGAGTTGTCCCAAATCTGTAACAGTCTGACTCACAACAAGGGCAAGACTTTGGACCTTATCATCTCAAAGATGGACACCATCATTTTGGAGTCCATTAGCCCCTGGACTGAGCATAACCGCATCACCTTTCTCATCAATTTAAGGGTGACCCTAAAGAGAGCGCAACCAAAGAAAATGCAACAATGGAAAAGGAATCTTAATGATATAAATCCCAACGATGTATCCAAACACTGTAACATCACCTTGAGTCCTCAGACCAACATGGATAATGTCCATGACCTCACAGACTTCTAAAATACTTTGACCCGATCACCACCTTCAACAAAAGTATATATCCATTAAAATTTCCAAATCCTGGTTCAATGACAACTTGAGCCCTGAAAGACGGAATCTAAGATCAGCAGACGGAACTTGGAGATCTTCTCCCTCCTTGCAACTCCTAAAATTCTTAAGATCAGTGAGAAACAAATAAAGCAGAAGGATTAGAAACGTGAAAGCTAACTTTTTTAGAACTCAACATATCAAACCTGCTAGACATTGGAGCTATCACTCTCCCAAACTGTGAAGAGTTGGCTTCCTTCTTCCTGGAAAAAACTAGAAATATTGAAAACGAACTTCAATCAGTGAAGGAACTACTCCCGGCTGCCTCATTAATCTTTCCACACTCCCCCCATCCTGGTGAATGGAGCGAACCACCCAGGCATGTCTCCAAAAACAATGCCTCCTGGCACACTTTCATATCAATCAATGATAGTGATATCTACAACATCCTTTTGTCCTTAAACTAGGGCTTGGCGGACATCTCCGTTCCGTCCACGGAATGTGCGGAGATTTGCCCTTCCGCCCTTGCGCAAAGAAGGCGGAAATTTGCGGCAAATCTCCGCACATTCATGGGCAGAACGGAAGTTGGCCACCTGCCCGCCTCCCGTCTGCCTTATTAAATTATATGTAAAAGCCTCAAATTAAACTTAAATAAAACTTACCTTACTGCCGCCGCATCCTTGCCCATTGCGGCTTCATCTGGAAACTGCGCATGCGCGGGAACCTGCGCATGTGCAGTCCTGGCGAGGACTGCGCATGCGCAGGCTCCCTCGAATGCGCAGTTTCCAGATGAAGCCGCTATGGGCAAGGATGCGGCTGCAGTAAGGTAAGTTGTATTTAAGTTTAATTTTAGGCTTTTACATATAATTTAATAAGGCGGGCGGGAGGCGGGCGGGCGTCGCATAACGTAAATATAGCGCAGAGGCATGGAGATTGGTTCAATCTCCGTGCCTCTCCGCGATAGTCCCTTAAGCGACTTCCGCCTACCCCTACCTTAAACCAATCTAATCACTTCATTTACCCTCTACCTCCGGCTAGCTTCAAAGAAATCAAAGCCATTATTCTCTTCTTATGGTCTAAGACTGTAAATGCCTCACTATGTCAAAGAATGATCCCTGACTGTCTAAAAGTTGGACAGGTAACCCCACGTTTAACAAAAACCTAATGCAGTTTGCTCAGACTCCAAGAACTTCTGAACGATCTCCAACATCCCCATTCTTGCAAAGCTCCTGGAAAAATGTATCCAGATCCAACTCTGTAACCACGTAGACAATTTTCAACTCCTTGACCAACAGCAATCAGGATTTTGTCATGGCCATAGTCACAGGACTGAATCAGCACTCACTCACATGGTGGATGACATATTAAAAATGTTGGACCCAAATGAATCATGCCTTCTGATACTACTTGACTTATCTTCTGCTTTTGACACCGTTAAATACAACAGTCTACTGAACCTACTTGACCGAAGGATGGGCTTATCAGGGGTTGTATTGCCATGGTTTACTTCATTCCTCCCGAAAAGATTCATCCTGGGACTTGTATGCATTTGCAAGGTTACGTGATGGAGTAGATTTAAAGCACCTACGGCTGGACACTGTTTGAACCTCAATCCCATGACTAAGGTGTGACTGCGGAAACGCTTCAGGAAATGAAAGATTTTAAACTGCAGCCACTCCTCACTTGGAGAATAAACATCTTGGTATTGCCGTGAATTGGTCTCAGCACTTTCTTTGTATGCATTACATAACAGGATGCTTCGTCCCTGCCAGCTTTGGCCACCCTGTATGGTCATGTATCTATATTTGAATATATTACCTTCTGGTGGAATGCTAACATGCCAGTCTCACAGAGAAGGTCAACCAAGACCATGTGGAGGACTGTGGCAGGTCAAGTGAAATCATAATGAAGATATTACGTGCAAAATTGATTGTATCGTTAGCCATGTAACACATAAACGGTACTTGTGGATGGTCTCGGGTGTGTCGCGGTGCCCACACGGGTTCCGTGTGGCTGCGCTGTCTCGCTTGTGCCCCTTGACTAGGATTGGAGCCGGGAGACACCACGGCCCGCGCCCCTACCTGGGACACCTTCTCACACCTCCATGACCAAGAAACGGGATACTGGATTGCCCCTTGGGGTTACTAGACTTGTGGCACGTTGCTTTTCCACCTTCATAATGACCAAGTGTGTTCTGGTCTCCCCACGGCCACATGATCCCCCGTTTACTCGTGTGTGTGTCTCTCTTTCTCCTCACTTAGGTACCTCAACTTTAGGATATCAAGCACACAGGAGATGACTGTTGAAGCATTCCCCTTTCCTAAGTAGGGTGAGACTTCAATCTAACCTGGCTTTTCTTCTTCCTTTATAAACCGTTTACAGTTGTGGAGCCTGTTGACTCTTGATTCAGCCTTTTAACCTGGCCCGTATTTACTCTTACTTTGTACCACTTGCATTGCCTTAATATATGAGTAAATCACTAGGCCATTGACATTTTTTAATTATTACTACCCCCCTCCCCCTTAAGATGGCACGAATGAGTATGTGACCTACAGTGTTGACCTTATCTTATGACTACATGCATGATGGGCTGTAAGCTGTTCCTTTTTGTCGCCCCTTTCTTAGGTCCCACTTAGAGATTGCAGGACCACCTGGCCTGCACTGAATTTTCCAAGTGGAAGGTAGTATCCACCATCCCTTGATGTGTAGCACTCACCTTTTGATATTTAGGTCCTGAAGAATTGCTCTTTCGAGCATGAAACATGTTGAACTCCAAGTAGATTTAGACACCGCTGGATCATAGCACTAGCGTGTCCCTCTCTACTCACTGTTTTTACTAAAGTAGTGAACCACACTATTAAATATTCCCGTGGATTTACTTACTTTTTTTTAACATCCCCACCATCACATACACGTCAACACTCTTCCTAAATCCCTCGTACCCACATGCACCAATTGGCAGGAACAAAAGATCTCCGATAAAGAGCCCCTTTAAGGGAGCCCGTCAAACATTGCAGCGCCAGTTTGACGAGTAGCAAAACCCAAATGATGAAGCATGACACCTAGCTTGCTGGGTGTGTGAGGGTTTTAGTTCCAGAAGGGGAATCCCCCTTCCCCTTCCCGCCTCACCAGCGGACTTGACTTGGTCACGCACTCCTCTGCCTTTCTTCTCCCCAGGGAACAGCGTATTTCGTTTGTTGTGGCATTTAATAATTATCATATGCCAGTGCAAAGGAATTGTTGTTTCTACCACCTATATTTAAAGCTTGCATAAGTAATTAAGATGTGGGCAATTGAGAAAATGCTGCTGCAGGGAGGATTTAGTTATAAACTTGTTTAAAGGCATCATTTTATGAATCGTCATTAAAAAACATAAGTTATGAGCAAATGGGGAACTTCATCTATGTGAAGTTTATAATAATAAGTCATGTTGTAACACATTTTTAAATTTGTGTTACTGATGTTTAGATGCACTTTTACAACTTTACTTGTAATTATTCTAACATGATTTTAATCATATACAATACATGTATTCCACTACTGTTATGACATGATAGCTCAATGCAATGTTCTTTGAAGGAAATTCATGAAAGACATGCAAATGATTTCAGATTCATTGGAAAATATAGAGCCTGGCTGAAAGGGGATCAGGCATTTGAACACTCTGGGGTCGATTCCGATTCGGGAAAAAGAGCTCCCAATAGCCGCACGGAGAGTTTTTCCTATACGAATTGTACCCTGCAATATCCCCCGTACGTACGACGAAGTACGATTTGTACCAGGAGCTGGACTCCGTATGAATCGTACAGAGACCGTACAAATCAAATCCCCCTACGAATCTCCCTCGGAACACGGTGTACGCTTCATCCGTACGGTTCGCAGCTGGTTTCTCCGACCCAGCAAGTACGATTCGTGTCGGGTACGCACCGTACGACGCTTTTTCTACGGGTGCCGAAAACATCCAGGGAAGCAGAGTTCGCCTCAAAACAGGTACAGAACAGCCCCCCCGGGTACGGTGCGTACACCCCATGATCGCAGGGGTGCAGTGCATACCCCTGCGATCATGGGGTGTACGCACCGTACCCCGCAATCATGGGGTGTACGCACCATACCCCATGTTCACTGGGTGTACGGTGCGTACACCCTGCGATCGCGGGGTACGGTGCGTACACCCCATGATCGCAGGGGTAAAAGCCTAAAATTAAACTTAAAAAAAACTTACCTTACTGCGGACGCATCCTTGCCCATTGCTGCCTCAACTGCAAACTGCGCATGCACGGGAAACCTGCACATGCGCAGTCCTGGCGAGGACTGCGCATGCGCAGGCTCCTGCGAATGCGCAGTTTCCAGATGAAGCCGCGATGGGCAAGGATGCGGCCACAGTAAGGTAAGTTGTATTTAAGTTTAATTTTAGGCTTTACATATAATTTACATATAATTGAATAAGGCGGGCGGGAGGCGGGCGGGCGCCGCGTAATGGAAATATCGCAGAGAATCATGGAGATTGGTTCAATCTCTGTGCCTCTCCGCGATAGTCCCTTACGTGACTTCCGCCTACCCCTACCTTAAACCAATCTAATAACTTCATTTACCCTCTACCTCCGACTATCTTCAAAGAAATCAAACAATATTCTCTTCTTATGGTCTAAGACTGTAAATGTCTCACTACATCAAAGAATGATCCTTGACTGTCTAAAAGTTGGACAGGTAACCCCCACATTTAAAAAAAACCTAATGCAGTTTGCTCAGACTCCAAGAACTTCTGAACTATCTCCAACATCCCCATTCTTGCAAAGCTCCTGGAAAAATGTGTCCAGATCCAACTTTGTAACCACGTAGACAATTTTCAACTCCTTGACCAACAGCAATCAGGCTGTTGTCATGACCATGGTCACAGGACTGAATCAGCACTCACTCACATGGTGGATGACATATTAAAAATGTTGGATTTAAATGAATCATGCCTTCTGATACTACTTGACTTATCTTCTGCCTTTGATACCGTTAAATACAACAGTCTACTGAACCTACTTGACCGAAGGATGGGCTTATCAGGGGTTGTATTGCAATGGTTTACGTCATTCCTCCCGAAAAGATTCATCCTGGGACTTGTATGCATTTGCAAGGTCCCGTGATGAAGTAGATTTAAAGCACCTACGGCTGGACACTGTTTGAACCTCAATCCTATGACTAAGGTATGACTGCTGAAACGGACCAAAGAGAGTCTTTCTCTTTGTGTGGGATGGCATCCTGAATGGCTTGCCCTAAAAAAACGTGGGCTACATACCTTCACTCAAAATGTGATGACTGAAGAAGTCTAGTTCCTGCACTAAACACTAGCAATGGTCACTTCTGAGTGTAACTCAAACATCTCTTTAAAACCAAGTTGTGTCTTTCAATAATATAGCCACACAAATTAGCACATCATCCTGGAAGGCCTCGGCTTCTGTCAAGTCTCCACTCACCTGAAATCCAGGATGTTCAATTTGAGAGATGAGACGCTTGTACTCTATGGGCTAGATGTAGGTAATTTCCATTTACAGACTCTTAAATACCGAATTTTACCGATTCGGTATTTAAGAGTCTGTAAATGGGAAGGGTGCAGATTTAGGTATTTCCGAAATCAGGACTACCGAATGTGTAAGATTCGGTATTTACCGATTCGGTAAATACCGAATCGGTATTGCCCATTGATTCCTCTGGGCCTTGAAGCCCATAGGAATCAATGGGCAATACCGATTCGGTATTTACCGAATCGGTAAATACCGAATCCTGCAAGGGTGCAGGGGGTGTCACTTTGACACCCTCTAGCACCCCAAGTACAGGCTTGTGTGACATGTGGCACACATACATGCCCTAAGGGCATGTCTGTGTGTCACATTGCACAGGTGTGCATGCACAGATGTGCATGCACACCTGAATTCGGTATTTTGCCACACAATAGGATTTTGTGGTAAAATACCGAGTCTTAAGGGCCTGTGGCACTCTCAGGAGTGTCAGCTACATATGGATTTACCGATTCGGTAAATATATCGATTCGGTATTTTACAGAATCGGTATATTTACCGAATCGGTAAAATTACCGATTCTTAAAATTACATGCCCCTACATCTGAAAACCCAAATACCGGTCGGTAACGGCCGAGATCGGCCGTTACCGACCGGTATTCGGGCTCCTACATCTGGCCCTATACCCCTAAACATCTACGCCTGTCAAACCGTATGTATAACACAGCGTAATAAGAACAGATCTTCAGAGGAAGGGGGAAAATGGGACAAAATAAAAAAGAACAGAAAGAAAACACTCTGCTGGATTCAGATCTTGGCACGACTATGGCGCTGATCGCGATATCTTAACCACTCTGTAAACACAGCAATTCTTCTTGGAAAATATGTATGTACAAACGATAAAGATCAATAAACATTCATTAACCTACTTAGTTGAATACATTCAATAGTATCCGAATTTACGTTGCACATAAAGATTATACCTTTCACTTCAATTTGCTGCTCAACATATAGCTGAGATAGTGTTTCCCTTTTATCATCAGATGTATCACATGCTTAAAGTGACGTTCTTAAGCACGTGTATTATGCTGCTCTCTGTAGTGAAATTAAAGAACACCTTGGCACCTTTTCAGCATAACACACCAAATAACCGAAATTCAAATGTTCCATGAAACATTTACTAACAAAACACCTTTTTTTTGTCTTCAAGAATATCATCAAATAAAAGTAATACAACACAATATAAGTTTCAGCAGAAAATGTCCACTTATTTCACTGTCTCTCTTTACTTTGAAAAGTCTTATTTGTCTCACTCTTGAAATATGAAGAAACTAGTATTAAATTAACCTTGGAGCATTTCCTCAGTAAGCGCAAAAGTCGTAAATTATCAGCCTTTGGAATAGAACAGAAAAGTACCTGTTTGATCTTTGAAGCCCGTCCACTGTAACCTTTGTTAATTAGAAATGCCTTACTTGACAGATCGCTTCTTTTTCTTTCTTGGTTGCAGGCCGGACTTATTTCCTAGCTGGAATGAAGGAGGAAGTTGTGGCGTTGTCCTGGAAACCACCAAGAACTGACTGGAACCGATGAGGAAGAATGCTGCCTGCGGCACGGGAACTCAAAGGAAATCAGGTAAGTGGGGAGTCGTGAAGTCGAGTGCAAGCAAGTCTCATTCTACTTTCAAGCCTTTTATAGGCTTCAGGTGGGTGGGGTGGTTTAACAGAAATGCAAATTGACAACTGTAAAAGCGGGTGTGGCAGGCACATGTTAACTGTCATTAGTCCTGCTGATCCATGGTTTCCTATGCAAATTGCCAACTGTAAAGCGAGTGTGGCAGGCACATGGTAACTGTCATTAGCTATGCTGAACCAAGTTGTTTCAAGGTAAATGGATTCAGATACCAAGAACTACTTAATGTTTATAACAGTATTACAGCAAACCATACCAATTTATACAAGAAAAATAAAAGCATGAAAGTTCACCCTTGTGCAATTCCATAAAGCAAACCAAAATAAAGACTGAACATGCTAACTGGCAAATGCATCAAAGTTATGTTTTGCGAGTCCTTAATAGCGAATTTTAAGGAATCGCTATTAAAGACTCGCAAAACGGGATGCATGTAGGAATCGCAGTGTTATTAGCGAATTCTACAGATTCCTTATTTGCGATTCAGTAATAGCTAATCGCTAATAAGGAATGTCTTTCCCATTCATTCCTATGGGCCTAAAGGCCTATAGGAATGAATGGGAAAGACATTCCTTATTAGCGATTAGCTATTACCGAATCGCTAATGTTCCGCTATTTCAAGAGTGCCAGGGTGTCCAAAGGACACCCTGTTGCACCCCTGAAATGGACCTGTGCACAAATGTTACACACACACATGCCCTAAGGGCATGTGTGTGCGCAACTTGTAACTTTGAAAAATGCACTAAAGTGCATTTTTCAAAGTTTTAGCAAATTACCACGAAGTTCAACTTCATGGTAATTTGCTCCCCCTATTAGCGAATTCACTATTTTTTAGGGTTTCATGCATTGCATTTAAGGAATCTCATTTTGGGATTCCTTAAATGCAAGATCAATTTAAGGAATCGCTATTTAGAGATTCCTTAAATTGCGATTTCTGCATTTGGGATGATGCATACCAAATGCAAAAATACCGGGAGCAAACGGCCAGATTCTGAGAATCTGCCCGTTTGCTCCCGGTATTTTCTTTGATGCATCTGCCTGTAAATATATTGGGTCAATTCTAATACACCGTATGGGGATTAGCCATGTTCATGGTGCCAATCCTAACAGCTTTAGCCACACCTCCCAAAATGATATCCACAAATCTACGAAACACTCGGAGGCAGATGTAGGGTCAAAAGGAAGATGTAAAAATGTAAATGCTCCAAAGAGGCATGGCAAATGTGGTCAACTCCTGAGACTACTCCGCTAAACGAATATGGTGTTAAGATGATCACAAATCAATCAGGGTAAAAAGGTTTGGCTAATAGGTCATGGACTTTTGGGAGGGCATGGCAACCCACCACAATGTTCTTGTTGAAGGCAAGAAGGTCCACACATAGCCGAATCTCCTGAGATGTCTTCTGCACAGTGAGAATAAGGCTCAAACCAATCTGTAAATTCCACTGGTACAATGGCACCCTTAATGGAGAGGACGGACCTTAGGAACTAGTGGGACACATTGGATTTAAGTTTGAACTTATATTCAAAATTTGTAATAGAGCCAATCCTGTTACTAAATACCTCAGGAAATTCCTTAATGATATCAGTTGTGGACTTGTCTGCAGACCCATTACATGGAGAAGCTGACATAAAGGGTGTTTCAACTAATGACAGAAATGCACTGGATAAACCATGTGCATTATTCGCGGAGCCTAACATTAATTGCAACACAGCTAAGAACGTATCAATTGATACTATGGGTATCTCAGTTCCAGGGATTAAACTGTTCCAGGGATTAAACTCAGACCCAATTTGGAGAAGTACTGCCACCCAACCAGATGTCTACCCTTAATAGTAACATGAACATTTGTAGCAGTTGTTCTACTCAGATATGACCTTTTTTAAATACATTTGTCTCAAAGCTATCTTTTTTTGCTATAACACTGACAGAATGTTTTTCAGAACATGAGTAAACATTGACATGTGTATTGGGTGAATGTTATGAATGCTCTAACACCATGAATTTGCTTGATATCATAGACTGTTCAATAGCTTTGGCGACATGAATAATTTTGGCCAATATATGATACTTGCAACTTAGCAAATATTCATGATTATTCGAAAAAACAAAAAAAACATGACAAATGGATCTCTTAAGTAAATGTTCAATGACTCGCCAAAGTTGCAGGTTGAGGCCAACAGCCTAAAAACATAAATAAACTCCTCAATACTTTCATCCATCAACTTTTTCATTATAAAGAAATTGAATCTTTCAATGAGAACACTCACCTGCTCCGAAAACTTGTCCCGCAATCATGAAACAGCTTCAATGAATTAATTCCAACCCTCTTCTTCACACCAGGTGCCTCAACAAGTGGGAAATTGCCAAATATCTTCTGCCTTTCATGGCCCAAGTGACTAAATAGGAAGGCCACTTTACCTACTGGTTCATACTAGGTAGCCACTAAAGTAATTTCAAAGCTGCGTAAGCATTGCTTCCAAAGAAAAGGAGGTTTCAATGGATTTTGTAAAAATGTGGAAATTTGAACTGGACATTGACTGAAGCCATGGCAACAGTAAAATGGCAAACAAAAATCAAGCAGTATCTTACGATCATAGAATAGATGAGAAATACTCAATGCCCAGCACAACAGCTCTGATAAATATAGAGGAAAAGTGTTTTCTTCAAGTCCCTTCAAATCCACTCCGGAAAGGCAGTTACTAACATACACAAGTGTGGAGTAACTGTTGAACAGAAAGATTTCCCAAATTATACAAAAACCATTGAGCCCATCCCAAAGCAGACGTTTTGCATGAGCCAATCAAAAATAGAATTTGAGTCTGTCGCTGCAGGAGCCAATCAATGCAATCCAGCGTAGGCATTGTACCATGAGCTGCAATATGAGCAGTTCGTGCCAGCCAATTACACAGCTTGTGGTTGCAAGGTCGCTCAAACTTTTGATGCTCGACCTGACGTCGATACCACAGCTGATGGCAGCCATGTGGTGGCTCATGCCACTAACAGTCAGGCTGCCGAAACACAACCCTTCATTGCTGCTATGTATCCTTTGTAGAAAAGAATTACTGATGAGCAGTCAGTAGCAGAGCTCAGGAGCCGGCCAGGCGAGAAAGTCAGCATCCAACAATTTTTCAACGGAGAAGAAGCAGTGCCTGCAGCCAGCATGCAAAAGGACACAGCAACAAATCCACTGGCTCAAGAAATGAAAATAGCTCATCACCAAATGTGATAGAAGAGGGGAGGCAATGGATTGCTGTGAAACTTCAGGTTTATTCCATAAACAGGAGCCCATATACAGCCGCTGATCACCACCAGGGAGTCATCAACCAACCACCTAGCCACTGGTAGTGAACTACAAGAAGTGTCAGACCAGAACATTGAAGCAACATTGAAAGATCACAGTGCATGAGTTGAGTACCCAAGGTAAGTTAAGTCAACATTTTACATAACTATCATTACACAAGTTAAAAAGAAATATGGCACATTTTCTCTGTCAGTGTAAGGTCAGAAAAGCGGTTACTCAAATTGTGTTTAAATATCCACAATGATTCTTCATAGATCAGATCGTATGCCGTCACCTTACCTTCATTGTTCACTTAGGCACAGAATCACAAGATCTTTAAAGTCCAAAATCTATGCATCACAAGTTTCTTCCTGCAAAATAATATTTTGCAGGAAGAGACTTTTAGGTGGTTAAAAAAATCCTAAAGGTGACATAGACATGTACACATGAAAGATGTCAATGTGTTCTCTGCTTTCCCTACACTTACTCTTTTGGATGCTTCAAGTGCAGACAGTACACAAAACTAAAGTCACTGCAGGCCAATATACAAGGCCAGATGTCTTTGGACCTGACAATTCTGAGTTCAAAGACAATGGGCCTTATTTCACCTGATACACCTCAGCTCCTGATAAAATTGCTGGGGCAAGGGATGTAGGCCTGAGGACAGCCTGGATCACAGCCCAGAGCAGTTTCACCACAGAAGGAATAGACAAATTACCCATGGCCTACTCCAACCCTGCTCTATTCTTTCCATCCCCATGCTCTATTCTCTCCATCCCCATGCACACCCCCTCAATCTGCATCACCCTGCCACTGACATCACAGTATATTCCACCAATTCAGAAATGTCAGCAACTTTGTCCCCAAAATCGAAGAAAAACCAAAGAAAATGGACCCAGTATTTCTGGCAGATTATTTACCTTTCTGAGATAAAATTCCTAACTGTAGTTTGTAGTTGCAATACTAGCACATATACCATTTTTGTCGTTTTCTCTTGCTTCTAAATATTTGTCACCATGTATCCTGTTATATGTATGGAAAAACATTAGTAAAATCTTAGGAAAAAATCAACAGATCATCAGCATTGACAGCTATTTTAGAAGGATTTCCAGGTAAATGACTTTATGTTATTGTTTACTCTTTAAGTTTGCGCCAGTAGTTCAATATAGCGATCAAATAACAGGATGAGAGAGACACCCTTGCCCAGTACCTCCATTTGATCTAATGCAGAAATGAGACTACTGTTTACCAGTGCCCTCTCCTTGGGAAAGCTCTATATCATCTGACGTGTTGTACACAATGTTTCACCTACCACAAAGTGGTCTAATACAACCATTAAGTACTCCCAAAAAACCCAGTCAAAAGCTTTTAATGCATCTAAAGTTAAAGTGGCAAGGGGTGGAATGTGTAGCTGCTAAATAAATAGTACCTAGCAGCGTGTGTGTTAACTCTTTCAAGCATTTGCCGAGTAGAAAGCACTTCTGATCCTTGTATATTAAACTGCTCACTGTCAGGACCCTCATGCCTCAAGTGTCAACTGTGACGCACACAAAGTCGTGGAGGAAGAGAATAAAGTTAGCGCAGGTTTCTTGGTCTGGGCTGATACGAATTTGGTACTCTAAGATGGCGGCCGGATCAGCGTTTAGTCCAGTGGTCTAGTCTTCCACCTAGTTGCCGCTGCAGTTCAGGTGAGGCGCACGCTGATTATCACCTGAGCACTTCACCGAGTTGTTTGGTCGGAGCAGATGTGGAGTTTGAGTGAGGAGAGAGTTGTAGCACTAAAAGTATTTAAAAACCTAAGATTCTAGTCAGAAGGCTAGTTTGTCGTAACTCACGATCTTCGGTGAGCATTTTTGTCCAATTTAAAGTCTGTTCTTGAAGACGTCGTTGGAGTCCGAAGTCCGCCGCGAGTTAAAGACTCAGCTAGCTTGTCGTGACCTGAGGAGAAGAAACACGAAGAAAACTGAGATAAGTTACATAAGAAATTTGCACTGAGCATATGCAAATAACAAAAAACTTGTATCAAATATAAAGTGTTGTTAAATCGTACTTACCACAAAACCATCTAGACTTCCTTGCGACCTACAAGAAAAAGAAAAGAATAGGAAGTTAGTTTAAAGAATAAAAGAAGAGGAAACACGCAAACACAAATAGTATAAGTAAGTATAGAGTACATGGGCAATACAGAATAGAGAGTTAGAATAGAGAGGTGGACAGTTAATAAATCTTTCTATGATTAAACACACAGGAGAGCACACACCAAGAAGAGAGAGCATTAGGAAGATAACAGACTTCAGCGTTCCTGAAGAGAATAGAGGAACAGTATAGTTATCATACTCCTACAAGTAGCACAGAAGAGAGGCACAATCTTGGGAGCATACTGGTAGGTGTAGAGATAAGAAATCAAGCATTTAGTAAGATAGAGTAGGAACACAACAGGTATTAATGTTTGCTTTTCCCACAGGTTCCAGCCATAACTAAGGTCTGCGTGGTCGGACAGGTTAAATGGAGCCAGCCAGGACAGTCTCTTCTTCTCTCTCTCAGTTTGTTATTTTATCCAATCCCCATTCCCCCCAATTGAGAGACTCGTTCCAATTGAGCTCTGGATTTTTGTTCGGGGTGGTTTGGGGAATAGGCATCTCTGTTCCCGTGCAGACCAAAAAGAGAGAGTTTTCTCGGATCCTGATAGAGTGAAGTGCCCAAGTTGCATCAAGCACCCGAACAGAGATGGCAGAGTGTATAGACATACAAAGTTTAGGAGCTATTCTTGACACCATCCAAAAAGAGTTAAGTGCAGTTAGGGAAGAAAATCAAACTCTTAGATCAGAAATAATAAGTTCAAGAAAGGAAACGGCAGAACTGGCACAAAGGTTGAGACCGCCCTTTAGTTCAGGGCAAGATGGTCAAGGGTCCCTATCAGTGAGTGCAAACAGAACGACCACTCAAGTTATACATTCCTTGTCCCCCGTAATTCCTCTTGCAGCTCCGGAAAGATTTAGCGGAGACCCCCAAAAGGCACAAATCTTTATTACGCAGTGTTCGCTGCACTTCCTGTGTCGTCCTTCAATTTTCCCAGACGCACAGTCCAGAGTCGCCTTCGTGTTGTCATATCTGAGTGGTGACGCAGCATCCTGGTCCTTGCCCTTAATCACCAAAAATGACCCAATTCTACGGAATTATGAAGAGTTCAGGCAGGAGTTTCTTCGAATTTTTGATAGAAGAAGAATTTCTCAAGCAATAGACAACGAATTGCTCGATTTAAAACAGAGGAATCGGGACCTAGTATCCTATCTGGCCCAGTTTAACAAACTGGTAGTGGAAACAGAATGGCCGGCAAGCAAGAGAGCGGCAGTATTCTATTGCGGTCTGAAAGATGAGTTAAAGGACGTGTTGGCGGCAATACCCAATCGACCCACAGAGATTTCGGCACTGGTGGGCCTGGTGCTTGAGATAGACGTTCGGCAAGGCGAAAGAAAAGGCGAGAAAAGAAAGGATTTTAGACCAACAGTTCCCAGGTATGACCGGGTGAGAACAGAGAATAATCGAGGTCATGATGGAAAATCTGGCGTGGAACCAATGCAGATCGGAACTATATGTGGTCCTTTGTCAAAGAAAGAGAAAGTGAAAAGGAGAACCAATAATCTCTGTATGTATTGTGGGTCTGGAGGCCATTTCGTGAGAAACTGTCCGAAGAAACCTAAAACGACCTTCAAGGCGAAGGAAAACTAGCAGCACCACCTGTTGGAGGAGTTGAACAGGTGGATGCGTTACAAAATAAGACTCCGGAGGAACACCGAGTGGCCAATACCTTGCAGGCGGGGGCGCCTCATCTCATTTTGTCAATGGAGATAAGGTTTAGAGACATCGTATTGACAGAAGTTTCCGTGATGATTGATTCTGGGGCCACTGGGAACTTTTGCGACCTAAAATTCGCAAATAAGATGGGAATACAAGCGATCAAAAAGTCCAAGAGTGAACCCGTCAGAGCTGTCGATGGGACCCACTTATCATCTGGTCCAATAGTGAGTCATACGGAAGTCATACATCTTCTTTCAAATGATGGGCATGAAGAAAAGATCCAATTCAACCTGATCGACGCGCCTAAATTTGAATTAATACTTGGGCTTCCATGGCTCACTGAACATAACCCGATGATTAATTGGAGTACTAGAACCATAAGAATGTATTCAAATTATTGTCTAGAAAATTTTTGGGAAACCACAAAAGAAACCAAGAAATAAATCCAGCCTATTCGTTGTGCCAAACTGGAGAGTCCATATGTGTCATCGACACTCAAGAAATCCCAGAGGAGTATAAAGAATTTGAAGAAGTGTTTAACGAAGTGGAAGCAGAGCAACTTTCCCCCCATCGAACGTTCGACTGCAAGATAGAATTTGAGCCAGGTTCGAATTTACCTTGCAGTAGGGCGTATGCCCTAACAGAGAAAGAACACCAGCATCTGAAACAGTACTTGGACAAATACTTGGCTAATGGGTTTATTCGACCCTCGCAATCTCCGGTGTCGTCGCCATTATTTTCCGTGCCGAAAAAGGAGGGAGAATTGAGGCCGTGCATCGACTACCGCGTCATCAACAAGATCACCAAGAAGAATCGGTACCCCTTACCCTTGAATTCAATCTTGTTGGACCAGGTAAAGGGAGCTCGAATATTCACCAAACTCGACCTGAGAGGAGCCTATCACTTGGTTAGAATGCGGGAGGGCGACGAATGGAAGACTGCCTTTCGGACGAGATTTGGATTATTCGAGTACCAGGTAATGCCCAATGGGCTGTGTAACGCCCCGGCAGCCTTTCAACATTTTATAAATGACTTCCTGAAAGAGTACATCGATCAATGTGCTATAGTATACATTGATGATCTTCTTATTTACTCCTCTGATGCTAAAGAACATCAAGATCAAGTCAAAGGAATTCTTCAAAAGTTAAAAGACAATCGATTGTTTGTGAAATTGGAAAAATGTGCGTTCAGCGTCACCCAAGTAGAGTTCCTGGGTTTTGTCATTTCGCCTAATGGAATTCTCATGGACCAGAAGAAGATTGAAGAAGTGACTAAATGGAAGTATCCAACGAGTGTCAAGGAGGTCCAGAGCTTCATTGGATTTGCGAATTTCTACCGACGGTTCATTAGTGAATTCTCACGTAAAATGTTACCTCTCACTAAGCTGTTAAAGAAAGGAATCAAATTTGAATGGACTAAAGAATCCGAGGAGGCCTTTGAAGCCCTGAAGCAGAATTTCACTTCGGCGCCCATTCTACAACATCCGGACCCGGCCGAGCCTTTCTATGTTGAGACCGATGCCTCATATCAAGCGGTAGGAGGAGTCCTATCCCAGCGAAATAAGGTAACGGGACAACTACATCCAGTAGCCTACAGATCAAGAAAATTGACTCCTGCCGAAATTAATTACACCATCACAGAGAAGGAATTATTGGCGATCAAGGACGCCTTCAAAGAATGGCGCCATTATCTCATGGGAGCTCGGCATCAAGTGACTGTCTTTACGGACCATCGTAACCTGAAGTTTCTAAAGACCGCCAGAACACTTACACCCCGGCAGCTGAGATGATCACTGTATTTTGCGGATTACGACTTTGTGATCACTTATAGACCAGGAGCTCAAAACGGAAAGGCAGATGCATTGTCTAGGATAGATACGGAGAACCAAAAAACCCCTCTGGAAAATCAATCAATTATTCCGAATGATTGTATAATTGGAGCTGTAACGTCAGTCAATCTAGAAAAAAGCATCTTGGTAGTGATGGATTTGGAAGCCATGCAGAATTAGGTGAAGGAAGGAGAAGGTAGAAAAATCATTCATCAACTGCCATACTTTCAGGATACCTTGTTTGTACCCACCAAGGAGTTGCAGTTGCAAGTTATGCAGGATTGTCATGATGCGAAATTAGCTGGTCACAAAGGAGAAGCAAAAACAAAGGAGTTAATAAAAAGACATTATTGGTGGCCCGAAATGTCTAAGAGCATTGAAGAATATGTTAAAACGTGTGAGGTTTGTGCTCTGGGAAAATCTGAACGACTGGCCCCAAAGAGACTGCTTCAACCTTTGCCCACCCCACCTTACCCCTGGCACAGAGTTACTTCAGATCTCATCACAGATTTACCCCTTAGTCAAGGCTACAACACAATATTAGTAGTAGTTGACTCATTTACCAAGATGACTCATTTCACAGCTTTAAAAGGGGTTCCAAGTGCCAAACAGTTAGCAACTCATTTCAGTACAGAAATCGTCAAGATACATGGAATTCCCAAAATTATAATCTCTGACAGAGGGGCTCAGTTCATTTCCCGATTCTGGAAATCTTTTATGGAAGGATTGGGAACTGAAGTGAGGTATTCCACAAGTTACCACCCAGAAACCGATGGTCAAACCGAGAGGGTGAACCAAGAGCTAGAACAATACTTGAGACTATTCCTTTTAAAACAAGGTGGCAATTGGTCGGATTACCTGTGGGCAGCGTAGTTTGCTCATAATAACGCTCAGAATGCTTCCACTGGTTATTCACCTTTTTACATGAATTATGGTAGACACCCAAACTCCAACATCAGACAAACAGAAATAACAGTCCCAGCAGTTGCAGAAATAGTGTCTCACCTAGAACAGGTCCATCTTAGTGCAAGAGAAAATCTAGATCTGGCCAAAAAGAAATATAAGAGTTACGCAGACAGGAAAAGGCGCGAGGGTCCCCATTGGAGATAGGAGATCAAGTCTGGTTGAACACTAAGAATCTTAGGTTAAAGGGAAACCGGAAATTTCAACCGAGATTTATTGGTTCTTATCCAGTAGAAGAAAAATTAAATCAGGTAACTTATCGAATCTCACTTCCAGCCAAATTGAAGATCCACCCAGTCTTCCATGTTTCCTTGTTAAAGAAGGCTCCAACTAATCTGCGGAAAACGCTGCCTCCTAAACCAGTGCAGTTGAAAACTGGGCTTGAATTCGAGGTGAAAGAAATCCTAGATTCAAAATGGTCCAAGGGACAATTGTATTTCTTAGTGGACTGGAAAGGATATGGTCCAGAGGAACGATCCTGGGAAAGAGAGGACGATGTTCATGCGCCTAGGTTGATAAAGATGTTCTATCAGCGATCCCCTACTAAACCAAGACGGGAGGAACCTGCCTTGTTGGGGGGTACTGTCAGGACCCTCATGCCTCAAGTGTCAACTGTGACGCACACAAAGTCGTGGAGGAAGAGAATAAAGTTAGCGCAGGTTTCTTGGTCTGGGCTGATACGAATTTGGTACTCTAAGATGGCGGCCGGATCCGCGTTTAGCCCAGCGGTCTAGTCTTCCACCTAGTTGCCGCTGCAGTTCAGGTGAGGGGCGCGCTGATTATCATCTGCGCACTTCACCGAGTTGTTTGGTCGGAGCAGATGTGGAGTTCGAGTGAGGAGAGAGTTGTAGCGCTAAAAGTATTTAAAAACCTAAGATTCTAGTCAGAAGACTAGTTTGTCGTAACTCACTATCTTTGGTGAGCATTTTTTTCCAATTTTAAGTCTGTTCTTGAAGACGTCATTGGAGTCCGAAGTCCGCCGCGAATTAAAGACTCAGCTAGCTTGTCGTGGCCTGAGGAGAAGAAACACGAAGAAATCTGAGATAAGTGACATAAGAAATTTGCACTGAGCATTTGCAAATAACAAAAGACTTGTATCAAATATAAAGTGTTGTTAAATCGTAATTACCACAAAACCATCTAGACTTCCTTGCGACCTACAAGAAAAAGAAAAGAATAGGAAGTTAGTTTAAAGAATAAAAGAAGAGGAAACACGCAAACACAAATAGTATAAGTAAGTATAGAGTACATGGGCAATACAGAATAGAGAGTTAGAATAGAGAAGTGGACATTTAATACATCTTTCTATGATTAAACACACAGGAGAGCACACACCAAGAAGAGAGAGCATTAGGAAGATAACAGACTTCAGAGTTCCTGAAGAGAATAGAGGAACATAATAGTTATCATACTCCTACAAGCAGCACAGAAGAGAGGCACAATCTTGGGAGCATACTGGTAGGTGTAGAGATAAGAAATCAAGCATTTAGTAAGATAGAGTAGGAACACAACAGGTATTAATGTTTGCTTTTCCCACAGGTTCCAGCCATAACTAAGGTTTGCGTGGTCGGACAGGTTAAAAGGAGCCAGCCAGGACAGTCTCTTCTTCTCTCTCTCAGTTTGTTTTTTTATCCAATCCCCCTTCCCCCCAGGATAACAATTGAGAGACTCGTTCCAATTGAGCTCAGGGTTGTTGTTCGGGGTGGTTTGGGGAATAGGCATCTCTGTTCCAGTGTAGACCAAAAAAAGAGAGTTTTCTCGGATCCTGATACTCACATAGTATGAGCATCCACTCCCGAAACAAAAATTCAAATGTCCGCATCACAAAATAATAGTTAGGTACACAAAATGTGAATTGTGCATCTATAAAGGACATTACACGATTTGTTTTAAATCAATCAATCAATCAAAGTACTTGTAAAGCTCGCTACTTACCCGTGAGGGTCTCAAGGCACTGAGGGGGGGAGTGCTGCTACTGTTCGAAGAGCCAGGTCTTGAGGAGTCTTCTGAAGGCGAGTAGGTCTTGGGTCTGCCGTATGTCGTTAGGGAGGGTGTTCCAGGTCATGACGGTGAGGTAGGAAAAGGATCTGCTACTGGAGGTCGTACGTTGGATGCGGGGGACAGCGGCGAGGGCGAGGCTGGCGGAGCAGAGCTGGCGGGTGGGGGTGTGGAAGCTGAGTCTGCTGTTCAGGTAGGCTGGTCCGGTTTGTGGAGTGCTTTGTGTGCGTGGGTGTTGGGCTTGAAGGTGATCCTCTTGTCGACGGGGAGCCAGTGTAGGTCTCTCAGGTGGGGGGTGAAGTGGCTGCGGCAGGGGACGTTGACGATCAGTCGGGTGGAGGCGTTTTGGATGCGTTGTAGTCATCGTAGGTGTTTGGCTGGGATTCCTGCGTAGAGTGCATTGCCGTAGTCCAGTCTGCTGCTGATGAGGGCATGTGCCACCGTTCTTCTTGTTTCGTTCGGGATCCACTTGTAGATCCTGCGTAGCATGCAGAGGGAGTTGTAGCAGCAGACTGCAGCAGCAGAGCAATCTTTAATTTGTTTGCTCTGCTGGTGTTTGGATCAGGGGTTTAAGTGGGATGAAAAAACTGGGGGGTCTCTCAAAGGGGTGAGGTCGATGTATCTAAGGACGTGGCTTTAAACATTTAAGCAAAAAATCTGTGTTTGGCCTAGTGTGCCGCCTGACTAGTATTTGACCTCTTCTGTCATTGTATCCAGATATACAATACAACATTTAACATTATACCTACAACAAGCCAGGACTATTGACACCTACTTTTTAGAACAGCCGGTACTGAGCACCGCCAGGACCCGGCCCTGGGGGTTTAGCGAACCACAAAGCCCATAAGACACCAGAGCTGCGAAAGAGGACCCCAAGCGCTATAACTTGCGCAAGACTCTGCAGCAGCTTGAGACATCTGTTTGTTGTGCTGGAGTTTGGCTTCATTCACGGAAGTGCTGAGAGGACCACAAACTCACAAGACACCAGGGCTGAGAAGAAGAGCTCCAAGCGCTATGACTTGCGCAAAATTCGCAGGCAGCGTGGGACATTTATCTGCTGTGCTGGAGTTTGGCTTCATTCAGGGAGGGGCGACGAGACCACAAAGCACACAAGACACCAGGACTGAGAAGGAGGGCCTCAAGCGCTATAACTAGTGCAAGCATGGGGCACACTTGAGGTGTGTCCAGGCTTGTCCAGGAGAAAGTCTGGCTGACAGTCTGCACTTATCAAAGCCCGGAGGCGGCTGGGCCACCCTCCTTATTTTCTATTTTAATATATGACTTAAGGTATTATATGTAGATAATCATTTTACAGTACTGACAACGTGTTCACACTCTTGTTTCAGCGAATGACTGTGGACTTTATAAAGAACTGAAATATATGTTTATGGTCATTTTATTTTTATTTCCCGGCTCAGCTGGTGCTTATTTAAACAGAGCACCTCTATAAAATGTGATTCTTTGTTGCAATTGCACCCAGGCTGTACAAATTGAGTAGGTGAAAAAGCAACTGCTCACAGAACTCCTGAGACACTCATAAAGGAATTGTATGTTTCATGAGATTAATGATTAAATTGAAGAGGTTGAGTCATTACTTAGTCAAGATAATAATCACGCAAAAAATATTATTTCCGGAATGTGAAATATACCATGATAAAAGGTTTACTAAGCCGCAGTTGCTGCCTCCTCTGCGGATAGATCAGGTCTGTGGGCTGTCAACTCTTTGAACTTTGTTACTTCTAACAGAAAATCGCACAAAAGTCATTTTTCCATCTCCAACTTCTGCAACATGGTGAACAAACTATCACCTGTTCAAACAGGTATTTACTTCTATCGACACTTTACCTAGTTTAGTGGCACACATGGGGCAGCAAAGGGAGGCTCTCTCTAATACACCTGGGGGCATATTTTCAAGGACAGGTGATACAATATCGTCGCTTTTATCGGCAGGAAACTGACGATAAAGCGGCGATAATGGCCTTGATAATATGCTCTATGAATTCCAATCGAAGCCCATGTTAGATGTGTTCACATCTAATATGGGCTTCGATTGGAATTCATAGAGCATATTATCAAGGCCATTATCGCAGCTTTATCAGCAGTTTCCTGCCGATAAAAGCGGCGATAATGTATCGCCTGGTTCCTTGATTTCTAGGCTTAGTTTGTTAGTTAAAGAACTGAAATATCTGATGCATAAGTTAAGTACAAGTATGCAGGATGCCTTGGCTAGCATAAATCCTAACAGGCTGCAACCTTTTCTTAATTAGCCAATGGACATGCTGAGAAAGACTATGCATTCCCCCACTATCCCGGTACTTCCCACTCTTATACAACTCTTAAAAAACATTGTTAAAATAGCAGTCCTGATACATGTCTTTAAAATGCCTACTTAAGTGGGTGGCACAATAATTGCTCCAGGCCTACTAATAGAATTGAATTTACAGGCTCTGGGTACATGTAGTACTGTTTTACTAGGGTCATACAAGTATATTAAATGTCCTAATCGGGTGTAAGTCAACTTTACCATGTTTAAAGGAGAGAGTACAAGCAGTGTAGCGCTGGTTAGCAGTGCTTAAGTGCACTGAGTCCTAAAGCCAACACAAATGGGTCCAGAAAACAGTTCAGTTCAGTTCAGTAAATCTTTATTTCGAAGAATAAAAATTCCTCATAAAAACACATTACAGAATAAAATTTCATTATATATCATTCCTGAACTTTTAGTAATAAAAGAAAAACTTTAAAAAAGAGAGGGTATAATTCATAGAGAAAGTCTGATTATTTACAAAGACAAGTTAATTTCTTGTGTTCCTCAATCTTACGGCTACTTTTAACAAGCTTAAAATGGCACATAATGTGTGTGGGTATCACTAGCTTTCTGTAGGAACAACAGTGCAGCTCTAGCATGGCGAAATTTCTGTTTCCTAAGAATGTCTACCAAAAACAAACGTCTAGGATTTCTATAAACTGAACATAAAAGTACAAAATGAAGGGTGTCCTGTGGAGACCTATTGTCGCAGCCGCAGCCACCCTTCTGCTCAATTGTTACAGTAAAACCAGCAGGATAAGCTAAAATGTTTGGTAACCAATTGAGCCTAAAACGGCACATTAAAAAACGGTCATTTTGGCTATACACCAAAAACAGATATGATTCCATTCCCACCCCATTTCTTACAAGGTCGTGAGCTGGTATTGATTTCTTTACAGAGCCAAGGCCTCTTCTGTTAGATTCTAATTTTTCTAAAAGCAATTTTTTCACCTTTAGTTTACAACTATTTGAAATCGAAGATGGATCATTAAAAAGTTGGCACTGGTCAATATTCACTAAAGAATCTTTCACTTATTTCAGCCAAGGGATTTGTAGCCCCTTGTCTCTCTGCAAGCAGTCTGACACAATTTCCCTGCTCAGGGATGCCTCCGGGTTGGTCCAGATTCTAGTCCATGCCATGATTGGCCTTAGCTTAGCATTGTCTGAAATGTATGGCATCCCCAGTTCAGCATGGGCAATTTCGGCAGGGATGGTATGTGGGATTTTCAGGATTTATCTACCTGTTGTTGAAGTTGCTTGCAGTCCCTGAAACCCCATACAGCACCATACAAGGCCTTTGCTGTACTGATTGAGCCGTATAAAGCCATTATCTGTTCTGGGCACCAACGCCCCAGCCTACGGGCAAAGCTCGATATGGCACCATTCGAGGAAACAAGCTTGGTACAATGTTCCTCGAGCAGCTGGCTAAACTGAATATCACCATCAAATAGCAGACCCAGGTAGGGGAAAGTCTTTACTTTACCCAAGGTATGTGACCCTATCTTAAAGACACACTTATTGGTGGGTTTTTTGCCAGCCACCATGACAAAGGATTTATTTAAATTGACAGATAGGTCCAAGTCAGCCATGAATTTAACAAATCCGTCCACCAAAAGTTGTAAAGCCCTCGGGGTCCTGGCCAGCAGGACCGCGTCATCCGCGTACAATTGTACTGGGATTTGACGCGGTCCTACTTTGGGGCAATCCACTTCTAGGGCGGTGAGGGCACTCTCTAAGGCATTAATGTAGAGTGAAAAGAGAAAAGGCGCTAATATGAACCCTTGCCTTACTCCTCCTGAGCATAGGAATTGGTCAGTTCGCCTCCCCTCTGGGCTAAAACGGACCCTGGCAGTAGTGTTCCAGTGCAGCTCTTTCAAGATATTTATCAGCCCCTCTTCAATACCTAGCTTATGCATCATGGACCACAGTTTAGTCCTATTGACATTGTCCATGGTCCATGAATGCCATATAGACCGTGCCCTTACTGGCTTTTGTATATTTGGCTGTTAAAAGATACAAATTTAGGCACTGGTCACTGGTCGATTTACCAGCTCTGAACCCGTACTGTATGTCAGCTAAAGTTTGATGTTCCTCGGTCCACACCATGAGCCGATTTAAAATCACTCGACCCAAAACTTTGGCAGAAACATCTATGAGCGAGATCGGCCTGTAGCATTTAGGATCATCCCTGGTCCCTTTCTTGAAAATGGGTACGATCAATGCAGTGGACCAGGAGCGTGGTAGCCCTGATTTAATGGCCGCATTTAAGACCCTGGTTAAGATCGGGGCCCATAGGTCTATATTACTTCTATATAGATCCTATGGGGTACCATCTGGACCAGGGGCCTTATTAGGGGTCAACCCGCTGATCGCTTTTGTTATCTCCTCTAGTGAGAAGATTATTTTACCACTCCGGGTGCCCTGCCACTCGCCCTCCTGAATTTCTAGTTTTGACTTATTGTATAGCCCTTGGAAGTGATTGACCCATTGATCTGGGAGGATGTTGCTACTAATCACTGGGGCGGAGTTATCATTAAAACAGGGCCTATTTACAATTCTCCAGAATTATGCAAAGTCCCTGTTTTCTCCCGCCTCTCTCAGGTCTGCCCAAACTTCTGCTTGTAGCACCTTCTTCCTCTCTTTCACTTTGGTTCTATAGTATGATCTACAAATGGCCACTTCTATCTTATTCCTTGGTTTGATTTTGAGGCAAGCTTTTAGGTCCCTTAAGGCTTTGGAGCAACTCTTATCGAACCACCCTGGGTTCTTGGAATCCTTCCTCGGCCCTTTGGCTTCCAACATTTTATCCACTAGACTTGTCAGGGATGTAAATGACTCCACTAATTCTAATCCTTCTTTTAGGGGGTCCAAACAGTCTTCTACCTGTTTTCTTCCTTTTTGGACTAGTGTTTTGTGGAACTCGTGGAAATGTATCCTTGCCCACTTTAGTCGCCTTCCCTGGTCTATTGGTTGGAGGCTAGTGTCCCCCCTTTAAATTTGCCCCCCCGCAAGTGTGTATAATTTCCATAACAAGGGGGTTATGGTCACTAAAGGTGCTCCATTTAGTTTTGACCTTGGCAATTCTATTTTTGGCAAAGGAGGATATCAATATATAGTCTATAATAGTGGAGCTCCCTCTTCCTTTGAATGTTGGAACATATGTGCCCTCTACCTCCGGGACTATTAAGTCGATAGTGTGTGCTAGTGAGTGGGCTTCTATTATTGCATTTAATTGTATGCCCTCCTGATTGTGTTCCAAATGTGGCCCATCATTAAGAGGGCAGGTATGCCAGTCTATAAGGTTCGGGGGCAACTTTGGGCAGAGGTGACAATTAAAATCGCCCATTACTAATGTCATTGGTACACCCCCCCTTTCTTCAGCTCAGCCTCCTGCATGAGTCTATCATCTAGCTCACATAGTGCGGCATTTTTCCCATTTATGGGTCCAGGGTTGTAAACATTAAAAAGCTGTATTCTCAGCCCACTACTCTGAAATATTACAGTTTGCAGGGTGTGTGACGTCCAGGTTGGTACAATCCATCTGCCCTCTAGAGTTATATCGATGTAGAGCACCAGCCCTCCTCTCGCTCTTCCTACTCTACCTTCTTGTGCGGGCACAAAAAAGCACTTGTAGCCCTCTATTTGATATGGTGCAGAGCTGACTGCCCATGTCTCCTGAAACGCCAGAATATGGAATCCCTGGAGTTCATTCCTCCAGTCGGGATTATCAAATTTACCTGATAAGCCCGCTATGTTCCATGACATAATACTCAGCTTTCCTGTCCGCTCTTCCCCCCTGCTCATATCCCACAGGGATGGGCATAAGCCAGTTAACCTCTCTATCCCAGCCTTCGCTTTTTCTTTAGCTTTATTGTTTAGGTACTCTACAGTATTTTGCCTATCTTCACTTTCCTCCTCTATCATGCATTCTAGTCTTTTCTCCCTTATCCTCATCTCCTGACCCTAGTCATTCATTTTCGTCCAGGGACTGTAAGGGACTATATCTATTTGTCCACTGGGGGCCGCCCTGGTATGCTATGGGTTGGGTGCCATACTCCGTGGGCCTTGGACCGTGTCCATCTGTAAATCTACTTCTTCCTGGCTGTTGGAAATTTAATTGGTGTGTAACCAATTTCTTGGGGTAAAAATATGCTAGTGGCATGGTCCTTATCGTACTAGTGGTATTTCTGTTATCATTAGCTAATATATAATCCACTAGATTCGGGTCCCTGAAGTTGGCAATAATGCAATTCCCCTCTATTTCTTTCCTTCTGGTTCCCACCCAATGTGCCCTTCTTAGATGTAAAATGTTCCCCCCTCTCCCTCCCTACAAGGGTCTATGGATATTTAGCCAGGTAGTGATCTTTTGTTTGAGTTCGATATAGGTTTCTCTCTGCCCCCGTCTAAGCCCGGGTACCCCAGTGAAAATGACAACAAAGGGGCTTGCTTCCGGGGGTAGGTTTACGCATGAAAGGGGACCTTGAGCTCTACCATTTTGCTCACTATTTAGTTGCTGATTATTTGTCTGGTGTGGGGTGCCGGTGTTATCTGGCTGCCTTTGCACTCCTAAACCCTGTCTTTGAATTTTGTTTCTATCCATGTTTCCATGTGTGTTTGTTCTCCCCCCCGTCTTCAATTACCCCTTCGGGCGCAACATGCACCTGGGCGATGGTGCATTGGTCATAGCTAACACAGTTATTTGGTGCTAAGGGTTGTTGGACTGGGCGATTGTTTGTTGGTACCCCCTCATCTAAATGTTTAACTATTGGGGATTCCCTTGCCTTGCCCTGTCTCTGCAATTTGTTAGCTATTTTGTCTATTTTACTCACTAGTGGTTTAATTTGACTAGTTATAAATGCCTCCAGGTGCTTTTGCAGATCTAGAATTATGGAATCAAGCCAACTCGGGGGGAGTGGGGGGACTTTAGGTTCTATTATTAGAACTTCATCCTCTATGTCTTTTGGCTTGCTACCCTTATTAGTCTTTTTCCTGGTCCTTGTATGCCGGTTCTTGTTTTGACGCTTTTTAGTTAATAGTTTAGGTGTTGTGTTTGTGTCTATATTTATAGATGGTTCTTCCTCTACTGCTAATTGTGCACAAGGGACTGCGTCTGATGAATTTTCCCGAGTGCCTACATCTGTCGTGTCAGCGGGGCTTAGATCCCTGGTTTGTATAGGAATCAATGGCAGGGATGTTAGAGTCATTGATATACGTCTCTCTGCACGCTCTATATCCCCTGCAACCCTGCATAACATTAGGTCAATGACCGTCGGAGTGGCTTTTTGGGCTGGTACATCACTAGGCTCTGGGCCAGGGTTTTTTGGTTTAAGGGGGGTTCCTAATTTGCTCTTTGTCGAGCGAGTTTTAGGTTTAGTAGCCATAGTTTACAGTTCGCAATATAGATTATTCCTTCCCTCTTCCTGTTGTACTTGGGACAATTAGTGGAGAAGTGTGGCTCACTGGTTAGAGGAGGCAGACCCTGAAGCAGAGGTCAGACCCGGGACCAGGGTTCAATTCCCGACGCGGCAGGGTCTTGAGCTCAAATATCCACGGACTCGATAATTCTCGTTTCGGTGCCTACTCTAATCACGGGTTCACACTCTGCAGCTCTGGGCATTAGCCTGCTTAATCTCCACTACGGGCCCCCCCGCGGCGGGATGCCTGGCTTTCACCTTGGGGAAGCCAGGACGGGTTCCCAAGGCAAGCACCGAGATGCCTACGGGTAATCGAGCGCTATACAAGAACGCATAATAATAATAATAATTAAGATCAATCTAATTAAAACAGATTCCACTGATATGTCCACATTAACACCTGGCGATTTTCAGTGTTCTTTTTTCAGTCTTTTTCACCAGTACCTCAATCTTTCAGTATGTGGGCTTCAGGGATGCGGATAACAGTTACTACAGTACCTTTCAGCAGGACCAAGGGGGGTGGCCCATCCCGTCCCTGGTCGTCCCCGGACGGCCACAGACGGCCCGCCCTCTGCCTGGGCTCCGCCCGGTGTCGCCCGCGCGCGTCCCGCGTCGCGGGAAGGGGGCGTTGTTTTTATGCGCCTCCGGGCGCCAAGTTCAGGTGTGCGGCGTCGGCCGCAAAGCCTCTTGGGGACTGTAGACCCCCCCTCTCGGCGGCCGTGACGCTGGTGTGCTGGCGTCACTGGCGGCGGAGGGGGACCCTGGGCCGATGTCAGGAGCCAGCAAAAAAAAGAAGCAAGTGGAGGATCCGCCGGTATCAGGAGCCAGGGAGTAGCCTGCCGCTGTAGGTAGATGTTGCCCTGTTCAGTTTCACGTTGTTTCCCGCTCTGCCGGGAAGGGGGCGTTGTTTTTATGCGCCTCCGGGCGCCAAGTTCAGGTGTGCGGCGTCGGCCGCAAAGCCTCTTGGGGACTGTAGTCCCCCCCCCTCTCGGCGGCCGTGACGCTGGTGTGCTGGCGTCACTGCCGGCAGAGGGGGACCCTGGGCCAATGTCAGGAGCCCGCAAAAAAAAGAAGCAAGTGGAGGATCCGCCGGTATCAGGAGCCAGGGAGTAGCCTGCCGCTGTAGGTAGATGTTGCCCTGTTCAGATTCACGTTGTTTCCAGAAAACAGGAAAGGTGAAGGCAAAAGGTTGAGGGGTGACCCTGCAGAAATTGACAGGTCTAACAACCCACATAGGTCCTTTGGGGGAATATCTTTGGAGCGGACAGAAAGATTTGCTTATCTGGAAATAGTGGTAGATAATAGATTATCTTGGACCCTTCAACTGGTGAGGGAAAGGACAAACTCCAGCACTGTCTGGCTGCACTTTTAACATTGCAGTGTGCAACAATTTCAAATTCTGTATCTCCAGTTCTAAAGGTGTATAAAGCCAAATCGCAATTAGTCGCCTTGTACAGAGGAGAATTTCCGGGCTTCATAAACGCAGAAGACCGTTAGACATTAGGGAGAATCATTTTTCTAGATCTTGCTTTCATTTACCGCGAAGTACACCTATGATACAGCAATATTTTTATATTGCGTTAAACGCTTGCATGCGGAAGGAATTCCAGCTCGGTGCTCGACATTCCAATCGCAGGCGTGGTTGTGACGGAACCATTCCGTCATCCGTACAGCCCAACCGTGACTCATAACATAATGGTTCCCTCACGAGCAAGGAAGGGGTTAAAGAAAATTGACCTACACATTCTAAGACCCCAATTAATATGTGTTAGATTATGGTAAACTGGAAAACTAGCCTTTAATAGGGTTAGTTTAATTGAAACAATAAATATTGATACTTCTGTCACTTTACCGTTGCTCCGGCATAGTAGTTCCTGGTTGAGCATACTGGTTCTGAAGAATATGTGGACAGACTCAGCTTATACATTTATGTCACAAATGCCTTGTAAAAAACTGTTTTGGAACAATATAGTGGATCAATTACATGGGATGCAATTGATGGGAGCTTAAATGACAAATAGCTAGATTTTAAACCTATACACTCTTTCGAAACATTTCTTGGATGATATACAAGCCCCATTATCTCAAAACCTTTTTATGAAAATCCGTTTTGGAACTCTTTGCATCAAAAACTTCGAAACAAAAAGGGAAACTTGTCAAGGTAATAAAAGTGTTTGATACTTGTGTAATAACCAGAAATTAGGAAAAAAATGAGCACATGTTATTTTTGGTCCAGCATGCAATCTAGCTAGAAGGAAGTGGATCTACCCATTATGTTTCAGTAAGGTTTTCATCACTGTTTGCCTGCGTTAACAGGGTTTCAATGTATCACTTTCCCTTGTATGTTGTTTTTGTATTGTGCTTGCTAATTAGAAGGCAGCTGGGGCGGCGTGGTTTTTAGGATGTTGAAGAGTAACGTACTCTGTTTTGATTATTTTAGGGAGGTAGGGGTTTTGACTTTAAGAAGTTTCTAGATAACAAGTCACAATAATGTTCTTGGTAAAGTTTCATAAGGCTAATAAATGTCACGTTTATCTTTGTAAAGGAATTTATCAGAATTGTAATTTGGCGTTTTGTTATATTTACATATACTGTACTGGCTGCTGCCTTAATCTGTTTTTATTGTGTGTTTTATGGGGTATCACAGCAAAATAAACATGTTTGATTACGACGATGATGAATTTGTGATAGGAAATAATAGGAGTAATGATGTAAAGTAATGTAAAGTCTATAGTTTAAAATGTTGCACACCATTGAAGTAGTCTGGTCTGATGGTGTCTGATTTGAAGAAGCAGCAAACATTGCCTCAATCCTCCTCTGAAAGTGCTGAAAAAACATGGAACTCCCTGTACTTGCACTGCAGGACACCTGGTCTTAAAATACCGAACCTACAACTACTCACCCTTCACTTTTCAAACCAATGCCTAATGTCCTTTTAATGTATCTGAATCTATTCCGCCTTTGTTGTTCTCTGCTTCCTCTCAAACATTTTAACTTACACCCTCTTGCCTGTCATCTCCTATCCTTCTAGTGCTACCTCTAGTTTTGTTTCTTTTACATCTGGGCTTGTTGTGACTTTCCATGAAACTCTAACCAGCTCTTCTCTCCAGAAATGGTACGGTACATTGAGATGATCATTGTCTCCTGTTTAAAGTGCAATTTTTGGTTATGCTCTGCTTGCATAATGTAAGTCTTTCTTTATTGTACTCTATGCAATAACATTTTCAGCCTTAACTAGGTGTTAGCATTTGTTATCAAAACCAAAGGGGATGATGGGAGGATTGTTGAACATTGCAAGTACTCAACCCCAGTCAACTGATCTGGGTTTAATCCATCATCATTTTTTAGCTCACTCCGCCACCCCAGTTCAGACATGGCCTTATGCAAATCAGTCTGACCCTGTACCTCATGGGAACAGTCTAGCCCAAGCTCCCAAACCATGTCTTCCCTGGACCGGAAACAAGCATCCTGGGACCGGTTTCTGGCTAATCAGCCGTCATCAGCCAGGCTAGCTTGAATTCGGTGGCAAAGTGAGCAAGTGACCCACGTCTGGGCATACCTTGCCAACTTAGGGCGAACAAAGCAAAACCAAAGGGGAGGATGGATGGAGTGTTGAACATTGCAAGCACTCACCCCCAGTCAACTGATCTGGGTTTAATCCATCATCATTCTTTAGCTCACTCCACCACCCCAGTTTAGTATTGGCCATATGCAAAGCAGTCTAACCCTGTGCATCATGGGAACAGTCCAGCCCAAAAAGCCAGTCGTGGGTCCCTTGCTCACTTTGCCTCTGGATTCAAGCTAGCCTGGCTGATGGCTTGTCAGTTCGGGCTGGACTGTTCCCATGAGTTTAACACTGTTTGCGATTCCTAGTGGATCACAAATTGACCTGCCTCATCAATATTCATGATGCAGGTTGCAATTTGAGACCCAATGGAAATTGCTAAAATCTCAGGGATGGTGGCATGCTGGGGTCAGCAGACCACCATGTCTGTGATTGCGTTTTCAATAAAAAAAAATTGTGGGGGGTTTCCTTAAAGAAAAATTGGGTGCATTTCAAAAACAAAAATGCAAAGTTTATTTTCTTTTGTTAAGAGATAGCAGTGGTCCCACTCTAAATCAAACAAGAAAGAGGGGGACCAGGAGCTTGTTATGATTCAGTGCCCGTGCTCCAAATCAAATGTTATAACCAAGTAGGGGGTTCACTGTTCCATTGGAGTGTGTGCTGTGAATTCACGCTCACACTCAGAAAAGGTGAAGGGTAAAGCAAGAGATCCTCTGGAAGGAAAGGAAGCTAGGTTTGGTCTAGGAACTTCTCACAGTGAGATAGGGGGGAGGGAGGGGAAGGAAACTTTTTGTCTCTTGTTGCCCTCACACACCCCAAAGCATGTCAAGAACTACCTTACCTGGTTAAAAAAAGAGAAATAACTGCATGCTAATGTGTGGGTGATTCTATGAGGAGTGTAGAGAGGTGTCGGAGCGAAAGAGTGAAGTGGTTAGAGGACTGCATGAATAGTACATAGAGGATTGCAGCAGTGCATGTGTTTGTGACTGGGTCATTATATGAGTACATGTGTACTGAGTGGATGATTAGAGTACTGTAAGGAGAGTGTGTGGTGAATTTATTAGTTCCTTGGGTATTGGTGGAGTATTTGGACTAGTACATGGTAGTGGCTGTGTGACTGGAGGAATGCACGGGGAGTGACAGGGGGATTCCTGGACTGCATGGGTACTCCCAGGGCAATTGAAAGAGTGAATGAGAAGTGGTTATAGGGCTGCATGAGTAGTGCATACGGGATTGCAGAAGTGCATGTGTTTGTGACAGGGTCATTGCTTGAGTACATGGGTACTGAGCGGATGATTAGAGTACTGTAAAGAGAGTGCGTGGTGAATGTATGCGTGTTTGGGTATTGGCAGAATGTTTGGATTAGTACATGGTAGCAGCTGGGTGACTGGAGGAGTGCACGGAGAGTGACAGAGAGTGACAGGGTAATTGCTGTTCTGCCCTCTTACCTGCTAACACTGTTCTGTTCTCGGCTGCGCCTGAGTGCCATTGTTGCCCAAGTCCCGGGCCAACCTACCTGCTGTCACTTGGATTGACCCCGGCGAGTAGGAACACTATTGCCGCCATTCTCGCTTGACCCCTCGGGACTCTATCTCCCAGCATTCATTGCAGCGCGCACGCCGCGCTCGGCAACGACTAGCGCCAGTAGGCGCTCATAAGGGGCGGAATCTCTATTAGTGCGTGAGATTCAAATGGCTGAGAAGAGGCTGTCACTAGATTCTATTCTTTCACAGAAGAGGTCCTCAATGGGGAGCTTAGCCTTGGTTAGGTCACCTAAACTCGCTAATCCAGCAGCCCAAGACAACGATATTGACGATCACCCTACACTCGGATCTTACACCGCCGCAGAAACACCGCAGGTGGTGGGACCAACAGCCCAAACAACTGAGAATTCACAAGATTTGCTTACCACGCCAGGGATAGTGGTAGAAGATAGTTCAGAGGGCTGCGGCACAGACCGGGAACTAGTTTGCGGGGTAAACCAGCCAGCGGGAGGCTCCGTTGTGGCCAGGACACCTAAGAGTGGTAAAATTGCCATACGGAAAGAGGGGGAGGTGGTTACACGGTCCAAGAGGGTATTACCAGACAGAAGTGAGACAAGTAGGGCCGTCACCCCCCCAAATGGCCCCTCGGTAACAGAAAAGTGTACTTGAGGGATGGAGCCTCATATTGCTAATACTAAATATAAGCAGAAAGGGGCGCCAAACCAGGCCAGGCCTAAAGACATAGAAAACTCCGCAGGGAAATCGCAGTGCCTAAAGTGTGGGAACAGCAAAAGGGGGGGGGCTAGATATGTGGTGCAGGTTGGAAAGAATGTTCACCACCCATTTAGGGCCCATTGAGGAGAAAATCACAGCTATTGAGGAGAAAGTGTCCCTGCTGATAACCAAGAATAGCAACCAAACAAATGTGGCCAGGATACTTAGCCCAGAGGCATTAGATGCTCCCAGCTCCTTTGGGGCTTCTTTGCCTACAGACAGAAATGAGGGTACGTCTCATGTGAGAGATCAGCAGAAAGGAGCTAAGGATGGGGTAGCCGAAAAAGCAACTGGAGTGGCCTAGGGATGGACATGCCCGATGGCCAAAGGTGCCAAGGGTGACAATAGGGACAGGAGGGAGGGTCCCGCAGCCCAGATTTTGACCCAGAATGTAGGAACAGAAAACACAGGGGACACTGGTGGTAGAGGATTTACTCAGCCAAACCAAGATGACTTTGTCAGTTGTACTGCTGCTTTGCCGGTCCTAAATCTGTTACCAGCAGCTAGCCCATATACTACAGTTTTGACTGGGGTCCTAGCACTTAGCGGAAACAGAGAAGAAACCCTGCAAATGCTGATTAATAAGGCGGCACATTGGTTGAACAAAAATGTACTCTTTAGATTAGCAGACCATACGCACATAATAATGGCAAGAAGGGTGTCCTGGATTGATCGTAGTAGGAAGTGCTTCCCGGGAGACACGGTGATCTTAAATTTTAGTTCCCCGGGGATGGTACTTGACCTCCTCACCCAGCGTAAGGGCCCCTTCCGGGAAGAAGGGGGATCAACTATTAGAATATTACCACTGGGGCTTTTCTATAGGGATATGTTGGGTGCAAACGTCAATGATAATCATAGGAGAGATCAAGTAGGACATAACCAAGGGGGTCGGTCCGTCCAGTTGTCGAATCGGTTTGCTCCTCTTGTAAACGCCTTGGACCTAGATGACATTGATTGACGTGAAAGGAAATCCATCATTGGGGAAGGTCACAGATGGGATGCTGCTCTTCTTAACCCAAGCATGGGTTGGACATCAAGGCCACTGGCTAAGGTGTCCATTCCACCATCTATTCCGGAAGACTATAGCGGGCCAGTCAGCGAAGGGATCAATAACGTAACCACTGTTCCCCCCAGGCCTACTAGATGCCCAACACTAATTACCCCAGACGTACATAGTCAGGGATCTATTAAGATTATTTCGTGGAATATAGCTGGCCTCTCATACACAATATCCAATAATGAATGGTTAGCGTACATTAGGAATTTTCAGGTCATTTGCCTCCAGGAGACATGGGAAACTGATAGTGCCACATTTGCCTTGGAGGGTTAAAAAATGTTTTTTGTTCCAGCACGCAAGGGTGTAGTGGGAAGAGCAAGTGGTGGCCTGATCACATATGTGGATCTGAGGCTGCAGGGGAGGTGGAATGACTTGGGATGGGACTCGGACTATTTGCAGGGGATTAGACTGTCTGGCAGGGGTAACAAGTTAACTGTTATTAATTTTTATAATGCTGTTTTAACAGGTCAACCAACATTAAGATTTAAAGATCTGGAGTGTAGGTTAGCAGGGCTACACGACCAGGGGGAACGGGCACATCAGTTGGTGTTGCTTGGCGATTTCAACTGTCACTTGTGCCCAAACGTAAAACTGTGAAGGGGGGATTGGTTTTCTTGCCCACTGGAAGGGGGCCCGCACATAGAGCATACTAGAGAGGGAAACAAATTAATTAAGGTCTTAGGAACATATGACCTGACACATTTTCATTTCATAAACTTTTATTCGATTACCACTTGTTTGTAATCATAAAAAGTACACATAAAATGCAGTAAGCGTAAACAATTTAAATGTCAATATACTGATCAAATAATAATTTCTGGTATAAAATGTAAGAAAATTTCCAAAATAATTTTTTTTAGACGTTTTGGAACAAAAAAGAACCGTAAAGGAAAAATACATCAATCTTATAATAAAAATTTCATATTCATCACAAGCTTTGCCGTATTTTGATGCTAGCTTTTAAAAAAGTGGCTATGTACTTTGCAGCATGAGGTGAGTCCAGAAGCTGCAGGAAAAAAAATGCAGGGTGACATAATCTATGGCCTGAGGATTGAAGAAGTGGAAGAATCCAGGTTTTTCGTATTGATCTATAATATTTGCAGAAAAAAGTAATATGGATTGTGGATTGTATGGAAACTCCATCACATGGACAGTTCATGAGAGTGCGGGACCAGTTTTGAACTTCGGGGAAAGAAACTAAACGGAAAAAGGTGTTAAAACGGAATCTGGTCAGGAGGTATTTCTCATAGTTAGACAGATAGTAAGTCAAATAGGGTTGAATGCCTTTGGTGACTTGGATTGCACAGATTTGAGTGTTCGAAGTTTTTACAATCTCCGACTGATTGCGCAGTTCTCTCAGGTGGACCATGCACATCTTCTTTAGCTCTTTGCTGGAGATGTCTTCAACGCTGGGTGGTTCGTCAAAATAAGACCTGCAACCAATGTCATTGAAAAAGTTCCGCACGTAAACCAGCCAGGGGATCTTGTGCCAGTTGGTTAGGGCGATACAGTCTGTGATCAAAGATCGTGTCAGGTGGCACTCTGGCTTAGACCATATACGTTGCCACAATAAAATTGGTTGGGAGCGGATTGTGTCTATGATGTAATCTATGCCAAGTTCTTTATGGAAAGCCACTGCAAGCGATGTCTGCAGACTAACCAGAGACACCGGGAATAGGTCGCGTCTCTGCAACACCCAGCGGACCCGCCCTTGACTGCGAGATCTAACTTCGCTGAAGCGGACCGCTTAACAAACGCGCTCTCCGCCTCGGCCCACAATCCACGCTAGCAAGCACGAAGTGCAGGCAGGATTGTGGTACATGAGGGGCGTCCATGACCAATCGGCGTATGTCATCCCTGGAGTGATTAACAACACGAATAACACTTGAATAAGAAATTGCGACGGGGACCTCCGCAGTTAATCTTTTGAACCCCATCAATCGGTGACGATTATTACAAGGATAAAATCATAAAGCCCTGACGAGAACGCGCAAAGTCAAAAGCGAGTTCGAAACGCGTCGGCATAATGGAGACAAGTACGTAAAAACAGCTAGCAATAAGTGGTTTCTTGCCTGACTGAGATTTGGATTTAGTCCTTCAGTCCTCGGCTATATTGCTTTGAACATTTATCGTTTTTCTCCATTTGATTTCTTCCTTAATTGAGTGTTTACTCACTTTGTTTGAAGGAAGAGAGTGTAAATATTGAATGTTTTTGGTGTTGCACAAACATTTGTGCAAATGTACATATGAAACACTAAGATTGATGTTCTGTTGTTTATATTTAATGTATTTTGTATATGTGTCTTTGACTAAATGTATGTTAATTGTGTATGGTATATCTTTTTCGGAAAAAATGAATTTCTAAATAAAAAAAAACAAAACAGAAAGTAAGAAGGTATAAAATACATAATACCAGACAAATTTTGAAACTTTTTTCTCTATTTTGTCTCTCCAAAGAAGGAGACCACTTATCTGTTAGGTCAGCAATTGTCTTTTTTAAGGAGTTCTTTATGTGAAGCATAGTTCGGAGCACTTTGGGGAAGGGCCAGCAGATATTTGGTAAAATTGTTCTATGTTATCTGTATGGGGTCTACGTGGCCATACCCCCAAACGCCAGCACCATAGGTAGCCACACTATGGCACTTAGCATAATAAATTTTCAAAAGTTCAGGTGAAGCGGGTTTGCCTAGCTTTCTTGAGAAAGAGACCAGGGCCGATGTTGCTCGCTGAAAGAGAAGGTTCCTATTGGCCGTTGCCTTTCGCCAATCCAGGGAGTCATCCACGAGAATGCCCAGATATGGATAAACAGAGGTTTTCTCCAATCTTACATTGTTCACCAATATCGGTTTAGGATGCTTGACCTTAGGTCCAATATGCATGGTGAATGTCTTTTTTATGTTGATTTGCAGGCCAAGAGAACTCATAAAACTACTGTATTTGTTAAGTTGTTTTTGTAATTGATTCAACGTTCGGGCTAGGATTGTAGAAAAGTCAACCCATATCGCACCCGATGCCCAGGCTGCTGGTGCAGGGCGACTCTTCGTTCCCATCATAAATAATTACCAAATGAAGAGACGGGCACTGGAAGTAGGAAAACAAGAACAGAGTTTATTACTCATGAGGAGAGCATGTCATTTGGGACACTCGCATAGTGTCTTCGGGAGGTGCTCTAACAAGTTTCTCTGAGGCTTCGTCTTTTATACACAGGTTTATGGCACACACATCCTTCATTACAATCAAGACATTGTGAAGTGTGAAGATATTCCAACACGTGGCTACAGTAGGGGCCCTTATCCTCCATACAATAGGAGGGGGCTGTCACGCAGCTGAGTGTTCTGCTGATTCCTTTGGAATGTGTGCGCCTGATCGAATCTCAGGGGGTGGGGTGGTCATGATCAATAGTGGCTACTTTCAAGAGAGGCGAGTGCATACAGTAGTGGGCAATAAACTGTATCCTCAGGCTAAGGGATGACCAGCGGTCCATGTGGACAATTAGGTTCAGAGGAAGAGGTCATCAAAAGGAGGGGTATTCATGGAGGTGTTGGTCAGGCGCGGGGTGTGATTCTCAGAGGCAGAGTTATAGGGGAGGGCTCATGACTTGTGCATGTGAGAGCGGGGGGTGCATGGGGGAAGCTTGCAGGGTCAGGGAAGGGGCGCTGGTGGTCGATCGCAAGCTGAGAGACCATGGTACCTAAAATGGCTGTCGTGTACGTGTGTGCATGAGTCTATGCTAGCGGGATAACACAGTCAGTGTTTTAGCGATATCCGTTCTGCTTACAACAAGGGTTACAGTGAACACAAAATGAACGCCGCTTATGTACATACACATTGCCATTTTCAACAGTCGCCGCTTTTTTTACATAAGCAAGTTCAGTTTCTACATAGTTAATGCGATAGGCAGAATGCACTACATGTTAATTTACATTTGTTGGGTTCTTCATACAATCCTAGAGATCGGCATAATATTTTAGTCGGAGTCAAGAAAAGAGGTTCCGAAACATTACAGCATCAAGTTCAGACTTTTTCTCCGATGACATTAATTAAGAGTAATCTGATACCTTCGGGTCTTATCAGTACTTTGGAAAGCTAGATACATGGGTGACCGGTGAAACATTTTTGTAAGCAATAAAATTGAGGGGGGAATGCAATTCGATGTAAGCAACTAGTCAAGGGGTGGGTAGAAAGTTCAGGAAGGGGGGTCTTAGTGAAAATGTCTTTTTCAACGACGAGCCACCACTGGTAGACTCTGGTAGTCCGTTTTCTTTTCGTTGGCGCTTTTGAGCATCGGCGGTGGAGCTATAAGTCCAGCTCGGAATCATCCTTACGCGTTGCAGGGTGCGATCAGTCCTCTGCTGTTAGATCACAGTCCTGTTTCCTAACTCATTTTCTTAGGGGTGCCTCATGCTGGGCACCTGCGTGTCTTTCCTTTTTCCGTCATTCTATAGTCAAAAGTTTATGCGAAAGAGTTTGTTGAATAATCGAGGGAAGAGAGGGCGGAGTGGGGCCAGATCTTCGAACACACCAAGAGACCAAGGGAGCAAAGGACAATGAGCAGGCAGGCCCATCAGTCGGACTCAAAAGGGGACGGGGACTTCAGGCACGAGTGGGTCAGCAAGTCGAGGGCTTCAAGGTAGCCCTTCATTCTTTCATCTGCCGAGTTTGAGAGTTGTGCCTCGTCCCGCGTCTCGTTGCTCTGCGGCTCCACCTTTGGTTGCGGTCACATGTGCTTCATGATCTGTGGCCAGGCTGTGCGTCATGTCCAGCTCCTCTCCTCCGGTTATTATATCTTTAAATGAGTATAAAAGCAAATTTTTAGAAAGACTGGCAGGAGAAGACATTTATACATTTCAATACCGTCCCCAATCCTATGTAGGTGGGGGATAAGTTCATCGGTCACAGTCAGAAGTCGTCACTTATGGAGTCTGTAGAAGGGCATTGCTTATTGAATTCATAGACCTGCTTAGCGCTCATTCGCGACATATGATGAGAGAAGTTGGACTTTTATACACAGTGTATTACATCAAATTCAAAATCGAGTCCTTATGTAGAGACTCGTCCTTCCCTTTAACCCAAGTATCGACCATCTTACATCTCCCTTCGGGGTCGGCTAACTCTTGCAAGCAGGGGCGTTATCGTCATGAAGAAGGGGGAGGGGGTGCACGTAAAACATGCTCTTCTTGGGGAGTGAACGTTAATCAAGGTCGTCGATTTCGCTTTCGAGGGTAGATGACATGAAGCTGGGGTTAATCAGGGGAAACGGGGACGCTTTGGGCAGGGAGCTGGGGTCGATCGGGAGAAGTGGGGTACTCTGGACATCCACCCTTTAGTGCAGAGGAGCGAAGTAATCTGTGCATTGGGAATTGCATTTTTAGCGAACTGAGAAACAGGAGGCCATTGACGTTATAGTCCCCCTATAAAGGCCAGATTAGGGGACGTTAGTCGTCTGACCCGTCCTTTCTTTCATGACCAACTCGGGTTCTATTGTTTTGCAGAAAGGAGAGGTAGTAATATGGCAAGTTACAGTCGTTTTAGTTCCTGTCAATTTTTCCAAACACCTTTGTGTTCGAGGAAACCCAATTAGGTGTTGTGCCGGGAGGGGCACAACGTTACCATACAAGGAAAGAGGGAACAGGGGGGTTTTAGAGAGTGAGAGAGAGAGAGAGAGATAGAGAGAGAGAGAGAGAGAGAGAGAGAGAGAGAGAGGGAGAGAGAGAGAGAGAGAGTTAGGGAGAGAGAGAGAGAGAGAGAGAGAGAGAGAGAGAGAGATCGCACTCTAAATGGTCCATTCTGTACACGCATGGCATGGAGCGAGAGAGAGAGACGTGTACAATAATGGGCCATCCAGTGCACAGAGAACAACAGGGATTAAGTACTACGGAAATACAGACAGAGGGATGACGTAGATCCATGCATCACGTATACACAAACTCAGGCGGAGAAGACAGTACATGTATTATGTACAAAAATCCAAGACAAAACATAAAACAGTTATTGGCCAAAATTATCCCTTTCTGTATGCTGTGCATTCTTAGCATCCTAAGCTCTTTTTACCTTTTTCTTCTCTTTTAACCGTCGGCTGCCCTTACTGGTGGCTTTAATTGTACACACTTACGCCTTTGGCAATTGGTCATGAACTAACCTGGTCGGGCTAATGCTCACGGTGGTTTATTCGAGTCATTTTTAGCAAATGCGTTTCCAGGCTGAGACAACGGTTGGTGTCAGTTGGAGAACAATGGGGCAGCTTGGAGCTACATGGCTAGGAGGGTGCGAAGAAGGATGCAGTAGATTTTAAATGTACCTCACGCCAAAATATTCCTTAAACTTTCCCTATTTAATTAATTGTGGGGTGCTTATTCATTAGCGCACGTCATTTTAGTTGTACTATTCGGGGTGCCAAGCGAAGTTATATTTTGTGGTTTCCCCTTCAGGCTGCCCTCCCAGGCGCTAAGTTCAGAGAGAGAAAATAGTCGTGGTTTGCTTGTTGCGGTTAGGTACCATAATCAAACCCTTTTTCCCGTCTCGTCGTCCGTTAGATCACCGTTTTCATACATTGATCGATGTTCCGATGTGACCTGCAGAGAGAGGGAAAAAGAAGGGGGCAGGGGCTACATTGATAGACACATTAGCGTGCATAAACCCAGAAAGGCTTTTACTTACTGCATACTTGGCCTATCTCCACGGGATGCAGTCCCTGCCAACTGGGCGTTTTAAGCCCCGGTGGACCGTTAGTGTGACTCTTTTTATACAGGTAGCACATAAAGTATAGGCTAAACACCAGGATTTTTAGCGGTTGCTTTTTGGCTGCACAAAAAGGAAAAACGCACACAACGAAAACTTGGACTCTTCATTTTTGCAATATTTCTACGTACTATACTTTTTAATCCTTTAAACAGTGGTCATTTATTCGAAAATTACCAATTCACACGTGACAACTACGTTTGCTTTTTCCAAAAAATCTTTAATAAGAATGTTGGTGCATAAATATGGGCCTACAACCCCGTGGGCCGGCCACGGAGCAGGCTGGAACTGTAGATGTGGGGATACTTTATTAGTAAAAACTTTAGTGGAGTCGGTGGTCGTTTATTTCATAATCTAAAAGTGCGACAAGTGCAACAAAATCATGTCGAGACTTCAGTGTGAGCGAGTGTCATAAGTGTTGGGCTTTGGACTTTCAATAATCATGATGCGTCAAACTTAACAACAATTCATTGTCCGAATGTTCAATTAATACCCATCTGATGTCAATTTACCGTCTGAACACATAATCAGTACCCACCCAATATCAATTCATTGTTCGAACATATAGCCAGTACCCATCCCATATCAATTCATTTCCCGAACTGACAGTACACATCCTGAATAAATTAATTGTCCGAACATATAATTAGTACACATCCTATATCAATTCATGTGGTTAAAAACCCTTCATACATATCTCATGACACCAGGGCTGAACAATAGGGGTACAACAAGGAGTTGAAAGTTTCATTTGCATCGGCGCCATTTTGGGTGCAGTCAGGCAGAACCAGGCATAGTCTAAATCTCTACTAACTCGTGGTTGGCCCAGAGCTTCTTTTGGCAGTCCAAAAGTTCCATTAAAGGGTAAAAGAAGGGATCGGTGGTCTGAACCATCAATCAAAAGGGGAGGGAGGCAACAATGTTCCTACCGGGTCATACTGTGCTTTCACCGGAACTGATCCGAACTGTAGTCTGCAGGATTCTAGTCATTCAAACTGAGGCTGGCGACAGCATGGGAGCGCCGACGTCCTTCGGCTACATTTCCATTGTTCCGTGGGCAATCATGGCAGTCATTCCCCATCGGGGGTATCTGCGGGGGTCGGGGACTCCCGCGGCTCCTCTAGAATCTTCAAGGTCGTGGAGAACTATGATGGTGGAGTCAACAAGTGACCGGGCCATTCCTTCATGCTGGGCCCGCTCTTGCCAGGTCGATCGCCATTTTGAGAGTTCGGCAGCTACCGGCGATCGCGGGGTCAAATGAGCGGACGGGCTCCACCCTGCCGGGCGAGGCGTTGCAGCATCGCCACAGTGGAAGAACCCTTTTCCGGGCGCCTGGAGCGCTGAGGGTGCAGCTGGGAAGCCTCCACCTGGGGAGGCGGGAGAGACTTGTTCGCACCGTCTCTCCCTCCCAGTGCACCCCACGGCGTCTCGCTTGACATTTGTTATGGCCGGACCAGGCGATGAGGACGAGGGGGGGGGTCGGAGGCATGTGCAAGACATCCCCCCCCCCCAGTGTTGTCGCTGCCATTATGGAAGAAAAAAGAAAGAAGTGGCGCCTGGCATGTTTTCGGGTCGGGCCTCCGGTTGATGGCGGCCGGACGCTCTTCGCCCTGGCCCCAGGAACGGGTCCCTTAGTCCATCCTTGGGACAGACCTTGGCGCTTGGCGCCTCTCCTGGGCCTTTCGTGTAGTGGCCTCTCCACCCCCAGGCCCTCCATGGATGCTGGTCCAGACTGGGAGAGAGAGGGGAGGGTCGAGGACATAGACATTCCCCCCCCTGCAACTCTCCAGGGTTGTCGTAGCAGTCCCCTTGGCCGGGTCCCTTCGGCCTCGGCCTCTCCTCCGGCTACACCCTATGTGATGATCTCCGGCCGACGGTTGGCAGCAGGACCCGCCCTATATGTGTTGCTTCCGGCTGGGCGTAGCCGCAAACCTGTTGCACTTTGGAAGTTTCCAGAATGGGGGCGGATGTCTGTTGCTTTGTATCTTTCTCAGGTTGCCGTTATTGGGCGTGGCAGGCGGTGGGACAGACATGTTTGGGGCAGTGAGGGGCGATGAAGCCTCGTTGCCTTGTGGCCGTTGCAATGCCACGCTTGGTTTCTCTTACTGTTTTCAGGTTTCTTATTACGGGCTTATTTCTAACGTTTCTTGTTTCTAGGACAATAATAGATTTTATCATTAAGTATTGTTATCGTTTCCTTGTTCGTTATTTAATAAAAAGTTCATCAGTGGCCTACTGATTTCGTTTTCCTATTCCTTTCTTTCCAGGTTGTTTCATGCTAAAGTTTCTGTTAACAGGATACAGTGATCACTTCGTTATTATTACATATGTCCTTTTCACTAGGGGTGCTCTCTGGTCGGGCCAGATGACCTACCTCTAGTAAATGGTCCGGGTGAAACTGGCGTATCAATCAGTGGGGAGTAGATAGGCATGACAGATTACAACGGGGGACAAAGGTCCGCATTACCTACCCTTCACTACTTGAAAAGATTTTCCTACGTTTATTTGCAAACAGGGAATACCTCCAAAAAGAACCATTTTCCAAACAGTCAAATGTTCAGACAAACAATCAATCAATGAGGAACGAAATAGGTACGACGTGTTAAAGGTTTGCGTTACCTACCCTTCACTATCTGCAAAGGGAGAGAGATATTCCTATTCTTCCCCGTTTGCAGGCAGAGAAGATCCTTAAGAGAACCAACTTCGAACAATTCAATGCTCGATTCAAACAATCAATCAATGGGGAGAAAAATAGGTATGACGGATTACAATGGGGACAAAAGTCTGCATTACCTATCCTTCACTATCTGCAAAGACTAAACAGAGTATGGCGACTCTGTGCTTGTTTGCAAATAGAGAATCTCTCAGAGACAATCAATAAGTAATACTAGTATTTTCAAACAATCAATCAATCAATTTCGCAATTCGTCGTGTGTCACGACCTTACCCGGACCGGACCATGTGGACAGTTCTTCGCCTTCCTTTTTCCAGCGCCCGATCGTTCTCTTTCTCCATGTTTTTACCGCAGCATTCCTGTGGGATTCCAGTCAGGACAATAGGTCACTTGAGAGAGGTCCGTTCGGAATCGGTGAAGTTCATTCAATCGGCAGCCGGACGAGGGCCCTCTCAAGGCAGGTATACTCCAATCATTTAGATGTTCACCTCATCGTCTGGACCTCTCTTACCGGACCTTATGTCGCTGATGGACCCCGCGTTGGGACGCCAATTGTAGAAAAGTCAGCCCATATCGCACCCGATGCCCAGGCTGCTGGTGCAGGGCGACTCTTCGTTCCCATCATAAATAATTACCAAATGAAGAGACGGGCACTGGAAGTAGGAAAACAAGAACAGAGTTTATTACTCATGAGGAGAGCATGTCATTTGGGACACTCACATAGTGTCTTCGGGAGGTGCTCTAACAAGTTTCTCTGAGGCTTCGTCTTTTATACACAGGTTTATGGCACACACATCCTTCATTACAATCAAGACATTATGAAGTGTGAAGATATTCCAACACGTGGCTACAGTAGGGGCCCTTATCCTCCATACAATAGGAGGGGGCTGTCACGCAGCTGAGTGTTCTGCTGATTCCTTTGGAATGTGTGCGCCTGATCGAATCTCAGGGGGTGGGGTGGTCATGATCAATAGTGGCTACTTTCAAGAGAGGCGAGTGCATACAGTAGTGGGCAATAAACTGTATCCTCAGGCTAAGGGATGACCAGCGGTCCATGTGGACAATTAGGTTCAGAGGAAGAGGTCATCAAAAGGAGGGGTATTCATGGAGGGAAAGGAGGTGTTGGTCAGGCGCGGGGTGTGATTCTCAGAGGCAGAGTTATAGGGGAGGGCTCAGGACTTGTGCATGTGAGAGCGGGGGGGCGGTCAGGGTGCATGGGGGAAGCTTGCAGGGTCAGGGAAGGGGCGCTGGTGGTCGATCGCAAGCTGAGAGACCATGGTACCTAAAATGGCTGTCGTGTACGTGTGTGCATGAGTCTATGCTAGCGGGATAACACAGTCAGTGTTTTAGCGATATCCGTTCTGCTTACAACAAGGGGTACAGTGAACACAAAATGAACGCCGCTTATTTACATACACATTGCCATTTTCAACAGGATCACGGAATCATCTGCATATAGCAGTGTCGGTATTGGACGATGATTTATCTGGGGTAGATCCTGGCTCCCTTCCAACATGGCCTGCTCTAATCCATTTGTATAGAGATTGAACAGGAAGGGAGCCAGCACACAGCCCTGTCGAACTCCCTTCACTATTGAGAAGGAGCGGGATAGCTCGCCGTTGATGCCAAATCTGACGCAACCTGTGGCGTCAGAGTAGAGTTCCCGTAAGAATACTATAAGGGGTGGGTCCACTCCTAGTTCACTAAGTATTGACCAAAGTTTTGCGTGCTGGACACAGTCAAATGCCGCGCTCAAATCGACATAGACAAGAAAGATGTTTCCCCCTTTTGCACCTGCGTACTTTCCAACCAGAAGGGCGAGGTTCAGGGCCTGCTCGACAGTCCCAAGACCCTTCTGGAAGCCGTATTGCAGGTCGGTCATAATGTTTTTTTTCCCGGGCCCAGAGTTGTAAACGGTCCAAGAGCACTCGACCTGCAATTTTGCCCATAGAGTCCAGAAGGGAGATTGGCCTGTAGCAGGCCGGGTCGTTTCGGTCGCCCTTTTTAAAGATGGGAAGGAGGATTGACGTTGACCATGATTGAAGCAGTCCAGCGGATGTTACTGCTGACAGAACCTGTGTGATTATTGGTGACCATAGTTCGATGTTATGAAGAAAAATGTCCAATGGGACTCCGTCTGGCCCAGGAGCTTTACCTGGTTTTGACTCCTTAAGTGCTTTGATGACTTCCGTGCAATTGAAATGGATGTTTATCGGGTAAATGTTATTTTCCAGATTATAGGCGCCACTATGTTCTGTTCCTCCTTTGTCCAATTGAGAATGACCAAAGATTTTAGAGAAATGCATAACCCAGTCGTCTGCCGTAATTGCAACATCTAGGTGATTCCCTTTGTTAGTATCGGCCAAAAAGGGGGCTCTTATGACTTGCCAGAATAGAGCACTGTCCTTACATTGGCAGCTATCATGAAGTTGAGCCCAGAGGTTTTTCTTAATTTCTAGTCTTCGTTTCCGTCTAGCTGCGTTATAAAGTTTCCTTAAGTTTGAGATTTCCACTGGGTCTCGCATAGATCTATGAAGGGCTTCTTTTAGGGACGAGAGGGCCTTACGGCAAGATGTGTCAAACCACCTCGGAGAGGTGGAGTTATTGTTCCTAGGTTTGCCAGAAAGTTCCTTTTCGATTGTCTGCAAGATGTTCTGAAAGCTATTTACAATTGTCTGGGGAGTGGCGTCTGATGATAAGCAGTCAAATACCCATGGTATAGCTTTTCCGAGGACCCTCTCTGTTACTTCCTCTGGGTCTACCTTGGCCCATTTGACTGTGTAGCCATTTAATTTATTCATAGTTAATGTATTTTGTTTTAGATGGCTCGAAATATAGGAGTGTGGTTTAGCCATTTTTGGGTTAACTTTTACACTAATCGGAAAATGGTCGCTGCTGTGATCAGTCCCAGTAGTGAAATTATTCACTTGGCCTTTGAGGTTCTGGGAAGACAGAATGAAGTCTATCGTGGTTAGATAGCCTCTACCATGGAAAGTTGGAGAGAAATCTTTTTGTGGTTCCACTAAATCATTTACAAAGTCCAGATCTAAAGAAAATAAAGACTCATTTAACTTATTGCCACAGGTAGAGTGGGCGAAATGGGGCAGAGAACTGCCATGTTCATCCTGGAGGCCGCAATTACCATTTTTATAGTTAGAACATAGTGGAAGATTAAAATCACCACCCCAGACTATACCCTAGACTTGATTAAAGTAGGGGAAAACAGTTTGGTCCAACCAACCTTTAAAGGTAGAGACGTTGACTCTTTTATCGACTTTATTTTTGTTTTCAATACTTTAAAAGGGGAGATTTGGGGCTTTGAGATCCAGCTAAGCATTTTCAGTGATCATAACCCTTTAGTTATGTCATTGGGGGACCCATATTCAATTAAGAAGCAGGCAAGAAGGGGAGAGAGTGGTGCACTATCAGCCACGGACCAAGGAAGAAGGCTAGATGGACGCAGGTGGATGGTGAATCATTTTACAAAGCCTTACTGGCGGATAACCAGCAGTAGGTATGGAAGTGCTTGAGCCCTACAGTGGAGGGGGTTGAACTGGTAAAAGCTTTTGAAGGTGTCACCAAGCACATCGACAGTTTACTTAGGACCAAACCTACCAATAAAATAAATGAGGATCATAGGTGGTTAATCATGACTGCTCCCTTGCCGCTAAAGAACTGAAACTAGCATTAAAAGCAGCCCCAAGGGACAAGAAAAGGGTGACTATATGTCGGGGATTGTATAAAGATACAGTAAAGCGACGCAAAAACTCCTTACAGCATCTGGCTTGGGAGAATTTGAGGGAAGCGGTTGAGTCAAAAAATATGACCGCGTTTTGGAAGGTCATAAATGAACCTTGCTTTCAAGATACCAATAAACCCAAGATAGCAAACCACATCCTGCCAGATTCTTGGTATGGGCACTTTAATGGCCTATACAATCTTGACATCACAGAGGAATTTATACCACCTGTAGAAGAGGGTAAAACGCAGGAACACATAACATTCTCGGTGGGTGAGATAAAGGCGGGCATTGAAGACCTGACAAGGAACAAGGCTCCTGGGCCTGATGGGGTCCCGGTGATCTCTTCCTGAGGCAGGTACATTTGTGGGCACCTATATTGACAAGGGTTATTAACGCAGCAGTAGCTTGGGGTATGCCTGTTTCCTGGTCCACAGCCACAATTGTACCTATTTGGCAAAAGGGAAATAGGGATAGTCCATTGTGTTATCGTCCTATCTCCCTCATTGATGTGACAGTCAAGGTTTTAGGCAGGGCTAACCTCAACAGATTATTGGACTGGGCGGAGGAAAATCTCATAATTACAGACACACAGTATGGGTTTATGCTAGGACGCTCAACGGCTGATCAATGCCTTAATTTGTACCAGTTGACAGCCACATATACTGTTGCTAGTCAGGAGACAGTGTACCCTGGCTTTCATGGACCTAACGGCAGCTTTCGACTAGGTAAACCGCAGAAAATTGAGGGGGCTCCTGGTGGACCTTGGCGTAGACCCAGGCTTGGTTAATATATTAAGGGTGCTACACTGGAATATTTTTGCCCAGGTCAGATACAATGAGGAAGAGAGCATGACTGACCAATTCCCATGCTCAAGGGGAGTAAGGCAGGGTTGCATTCTGGCACCTTTCTTATTCACCCTGTACATAAACGGCCTAGAGGCAGCGTTAAAAGCCCTGGGGGTGGACTCGCCTAGGATAGGAACAAGAGGGGTCCCCGTCTTGCTATATGCAGATGACGCAGTACTTCTAGCACAGACTTCTCGAGGCCTACAATGTCTTATAGACAGCTTTGTCCGTTTCATGGAGAGCCTAGACCTGTCTGCTAATCTCTCTAAATCCTATGTCATGGAGGTGGGGAAATGCAGAAAAAGAAATACAAATATATGATTGGCACGCACTGTCTAGAAAAAGTCCAGACTTTCTCATATCTGGGGATTTCATTTGATACCCGGCTTAGTTTTAAAGCCCTGTTAGAGGAGAAATGTTGTACTTTAACTAGCTGTTCCAGCGCCATTATGAATTTTGCACTCAGGTTGGGTCGATGGTCCCCGGAACAAATTCTGAGACTTTTTAATTCAATGTGCTTCGCCAAAATATTGTAAGGTAGTGAAGTTTGGGGCTTTACTAATGCGCAAGTCCTCCACACCGAAGAGAACAAATACCTGCGGAGACTGTTGAAAGTCCCGCAGAGTATTCCGTCCTCTATCGCTCATGAGAAATTGGGTGTCAGCTACATCAGAGATAGGATAGCACTAAAACCTGTCACCTGCTGGATTAAGATCTGGACGAATCCAGAGGCCGCATTAACTAAGGGGATTCTTATGGACTGCATTGCACGTGACCAGGGGAGGAATATCCCATGGCAGAAGGACGTCAGGGAAACCCTGTCAGCCTTGGGTTGTGCAGATTTTTTCAACCACACCACAAAGTTATTACCGCAGGATAAGGCTTACGTGAAGGCAGAATTTCTGAAATATGTGGCGTCCCGTAGGGAGGACAGTGAGGTAATCAAATCCTATGTTAGAGCGCACATTCTGACCAAATCCTGCTTGGGTATTGAACACTATCTGTCTCTTATCCACAATCCCCAAGACAGATTTTTAATGACTCGCTTCAGGCTAAACCTACTACATCATAGTCTAGCGGTGCCGGCAGGTTACACTAAAAGCATAGAGGTGAAGGTCCCGTGCTGCTGCAACCAACGGTCACCGCAGGATACCCTCCACTTTGTTTTATTGTGTCCCTACTATCTGCACCCCAGGAAGCTATTTTTAAAAGGTATTTTAAGAAAAGCAGGGTTTAAACAGGCGAAGGTGGCTCTACTGTTCTTGAAGCTGTCTACAGAGGTTTTAACTTTTCACTGTACCATAAGCTTTTTAAGGTCGGCAATGCGACTCAGAACCAGTAGAGGCAAAGAGTGATCAGATAAATTTTAGTGTTGGGAGGTTTATGGTTGCAGTAATGAATTGGGGGGCTGTGCTTACCTGCAACTATCAAATGAGTATTTATTGTATTCCCTGTTAGGTGGTGGTTTTGCGAAAGTGTTTTCCAGTTATCTGGTCATGTCACTTCTCTCGTACCTTAGGTCATGTTTGAACCTCCTGTATAAGATTACCAGATGAGAAGGGGTTTTAATAGGAATCATGTTGCATATACATCTGTGGGCTGCGTTACTGTGATTTTTAAAATATTTTATTGGGAAATGTGAATATTTTTAAATTGTACTTTTATGGTATTGTTTTGATGCCGAATAAAGTTAATTGTTGTTGTTGTTGCTGTTCTGCATGAGTACTACCATGGGAGTTTTAGGAGTGAATGAGAAGTGTGTAAGTGGTTAGAGGACTTTATGAGTAGTGCATAGGGGATTGCAGCAGGGCATGTGTTTGTGACTGAGTAATTGCATGAATACATGAGTACTGAGTGGATGATTCGAGTACTGCAAGGAGAGTGCGTAGTGAATTTATTAGTTCCTTGAGGATTGGTGGAGTATTTTGATTATTACATGGTAGTGGCTGTGTGACTAGAGGAGTGCACAGGGAGTGACAGGTTGATTCCTGGACTGCATGGGTACTGCCAGGGGAATTGAAGGAGTGAATGAGAAGTGAGTAGGTGGTTAGAGGACTGCATGGGTAGAGCACATGTGATTATAGCACTGCATGTGGTAGTGTCTGGGTCATTGCATGAGTACTTGGGTACTGACTGGATGATTAGAGTACTGCAAGGAGAGCGTATGGTGAATTTATAAGTGCTTGGGTATTGGCAGAGTGATTGGGTTAGTATATGGTTCTGGCTGGGTGACTGAAGGACTGTACGGAGAGTAACAGTGTGATTGCTGAACTGCATGGGTACTACCAGGGAAAAAGAAACTGTGAATGGTTAGTGTGTGGGTGGTTAGAGGACTGCATGCGTAATGCATATGTGATTGTAGCACTGCATGTGTTAGTTTCTGGGTCATTGCATGAGTACATGGGTGGTGACTGGATGATTAGAGTACTGCAAGGAAAGTGCATGGTGAATTTATAAGTGCTTGGGTATTGGCAGAGTGATTGGATTAGATTGATTGCTGGACTTCATGGCTACTACCTGGGTAATTGGAGGAGTGAATCAGTAGAGTGTAGTAATCATGGGCAGAAAATCCGTTCCGCTCGCGGATTTTGTGGATTTTCAGCAAATTCGCAGTCCGCCAGATTCGCGAATTTCCCGCAAAATCCGCGAGCGGAACGGATTGGGTCAAAAGTTGAAGCTGACTTTTGTAACTAATTTAGAATGGCGCCAGCAAGCTGCCAGCAAGCTGCCAGAGCCATTCTGAAATAGTTACAAAAGTCAGCTTCAACAGGAAGCACTAATAGATAAAGTAAAGCAGGTGCTCGAGTTGAAGCTCAAATTCAGTTACACAATCATTAATCACCCCAAACTTGGCAAGTGCCCTCTACTGATCTTGTTCCACTAATCCCATTCAATCTTTACGGGACCTTCTCTAACTCTCAGGACAATGGTCCTTCTACCCTCCTACTGTCACCAATCCCTCTATACCTACATCATGGAACACCGCAAGTCCGCGATGTCTGGCTCCTCCCTCGGGAATCTCAAAATACTGCCTTAGACCTCTCTGGCACACATCGAGAACCCTCCTCTCTGCCGGAACTCCCCACTCAACGTTTACCCTTCTCACAACATTGAACGACTTATCTCACCAGCTGCACCTTCTCAAAATCGAACTTCATGATTTGAAAGCCCTCTCAATTGAACACCTCCCCTTTATCAGTTCTCTACTCACCCGTGCAAAGTTGCCCAGAGCACCTGCTAGTGACAGAACTCGTTGTGGTCAGCCTCCCCCACTCCCCTTCTTAAAAACCTTGGGCCTCATTTATGAGGCCTTGCGTCAGTTTTGCGCTTCTGATGCGCCACTTTTTGTGACGCATCGGCGGCGTAAAACATGCCTCCTGATGCGCACTATTTACAAAGTGATGCATCTAAGCAGATGCGTCACTTTGTAAACCCCTGCGCTACATTATACCTGCGTCAGGTATAATGTATGCAGAGGGGGCGTTCACCCGCAAAAAGCCTCGTAATAGTGACGCAGTGAAATCTATGAGATTTCACTGCGTCACTTTTAGGACGTTGTTGCGTCAAAATCTTGCGCCTGCCTCACAGCAGGCGTAAGACTGACGCAAGCCCTTTCACATGGGGCTTTCCCCATGTGAAAGGAAGCATTGCTGGAGTTGCGTCACTTTTGTGACACACTCCAGCAATGCGTCACTTTTGCGTCTACAGATACGTCAGAAATACTGACGTATCTGTAACTCCTTGCGACATGATGCGTCATATTATAAATATGACGCATCAATCATGTCGCAGGGAGAGCGCAGTGAAAAGTGACGCATCGCTGTTTTCACGCAGCGATGCGTCACTTTTCATAAATGAGGCCCCTTAACCTTACCTAACACTCCCTCCCACCCCAGAAGAACGAAGGCCTATCTCACGTTGAACGATATCAATAACCTACTCAATTCTTACTCACTTATCTTAGACACCAACATGACCAAATTCCAGCTATCCAGTTCCCTTCCTCTCACAACCCAAGAGGCCTAGATAATGACAACCTTATGAGAGTGAACATCAAACAGTCTCCGCCCCCTCCTACACCAGTGCATCTTAAATGCGTCTACTAAACTGCAGGTCAGCCAGCAAACACGCCTCGGACATATTTGACTTCATCCAACATAATAAGATAGACATCATCATCCTCTCTGAAACCTGGCTTAATCCTGTTTCCACTCCCTTCCTAGACCTCCTAGTGCCTCCTACTCACGACATAATCCGCCTAGATAGAGCTTTGAAACTAGGTGGTGGCCTAGCCTGTATACATCGGAGCACACTATCGGTCTACCACCTAGAGTCCTTTACACCTTCGTCATGTGAATATCTCGGTCTCAATATCTTCAGTCACACTACACACATTTTATCACCCCCCCTGGGAACAACCTCCCCTTCATCGAGCAGTTAATGGAAATCATATCTAGCAATGTTGATTCTTCCATGGCCCAAATCTTCCTTGGTGATTTCAACCTTCACTGGTCCAACCTTAATGACCAAGCTGTAACATGTCTCAAATCCTTCCTAATTGATCACAATCTGATTCAACATTGTGACCAGCCAACACATAATAAAGGAGAAATTCTTGACCTCATCATCTCCAAAGATCACACCAGTTCATTGGACACCATTACCCTGTGTGATTGGTCCGATCATCACTGCATCTTCTTTTTTATCAACTTGGAAGTCTCCCAGAGGAAGTCTCAACTAATGAAATCGAAGATCTGGAAAAGGAACCTCAGAAACATCAACACAGCAGATCTAGCAACTAACTGTATATCTGCCCTTTCTCTACAAGTGGACATGACTGAGGTACATGCACTCACTACCTTCTACAACTCCACTATAGCTAGCATCATGGATTCCATTGCTCCTTTACAACACAAAAATGCCCCAACTAAAATTTCCAAACCATGGTTCAACGTCAACTTAAACACGTAGCGCCGCAACCTTAGGGCAATAGAACGATCCTCGAAATCAAATCCATCTTCGGAACAACTAATAATCTTTAGATCGGTAAGGAGTTCCTATAACAAACAAATCAAGATCGTGAAGGCCGACTACTTCAGGTCCCAACTCAATCAAGCCGCTAATCGCCCCAAGAAACTTTTTGAGCTGGTGAAACAACAATCGGTCGATACACCAAACTGCCCGGTATCTGGAGTCGGGCCACCTTCATGCGATGAACTGACTGCCTTCTTTGCTGAGAAATCCAGACTCATCAATATAGATCTTAACTCCAGGAAGAAGTAATTGCTATCCGGTAGGCCTGCATCTACCCCGACCCTATCTGAGAAAATCAAACCAATTTGCCGTAATACCAAGAACAATGCCTCCTGGAGCCCCTTCACTTCCCTCAGTGAAAGAGACACTTACAAGATTCTTCAAAGCATCAACCCATCTAATCATTTTAGCGACCCATTACCACCGTCCATTTTCAAAGATCTGAAGGAGGTCATCACCCCCATCTGGTCAAAGATTGTCAATGCGTCTCTTTCACAAGGTACGATCCCGGATTGCCTAAAAGCTGCCCAGGTAACTCCTTTCCTAAAAAAGGCTACAGCAGACAGAACAGACCTTAACAACTCTCGCCCTATCTCTAACATCCCCACCCTAGCCAAACTCCTAGAAAAATGTGTCCAATCCCAACTCTGTACACACATTGAGAATTTCCACCTCCTGGACCAACACCAATCTGGCTTCCGGAGTGGGCACAGCACAGAATCGGCTTTCACTCACTTTATGGATGACATTTTAAAAATGCTCGACCAAAATGAATCCTGCCTCCTCATCCTCCTTGACCTTTCCTCAGCATTTGACACTGTTACTCACAACAACCTCCTAGCCATTTTGAAGCACAAGATGGGCCTTGCAGGTGCGGTGCTGCAATGGTTCTTGTCCTCCCTCCACAGATCCCAAAGAATTAAGGTGAATCACTCTCTCTCCCAGCCATCACCAGTATCCATGGGGGTCCCCCAAGGTTCTGCCCTATCCCCCATACTCTTCAATCTGTTCTTGGAATCCTTAGCTAATGCACTAAACTTTGCTGATATTCTTTTCCATATGTATGCTGATGATACACAACTCTATCTGAAAATCTCCTCCCCGAATAACTTCATATCACTCAACTCTACCCTAATAAATACTCAAAACTGTTAACTGAGAACCACCTTTTGCTGAACACCTCCAAAATAGAATTCCTTCTCATCTCTCCCCCGAATCACATCCCCAAAATAGACCTTTGGATGAACCACCTCACTGCCTTCAACTGCCCCCTCCTCAATGTTGACTCAGCCAAATCTGTCAGACTCACCCTAGACAAGCACCTGAACATGAAAAATTACATCAGCAATGTATGCAAGGGAGCTAATCACCTAATGAGGATACTCAGGAATGTAAAACCTTTCCTACCACAAGTGGACTTCAAGCAAGTGGTCCAAGCGCTTGTCTTGCCGAGGATAGACTATGGTAGTGCTACGTTCTGTGGCCCTCCCAAATATACCTGGGCCCCACTAAGGGCTTCTCTGAATCCGGCGGCCAGATTGGTCACGGATACCAAAAGAAACAAGCACATCTACCCAGTCTTAAAATCCCTAAACTGGTTGCCCTATTAAGCAAGAATTCAGCTAAAGATTGTCTGTCTGTCTCATAAAGCCATCCGTTTCAATACCCCAGTTATCTAGCACAAATGCTTGAATTATCTGGAGGGGGTAGACCTTCTAGGAGTGCCAACTCTCTCCTCCTGAAACCACAGATCTTTTGCAAAAAGAGAACGTGTCAACGAGCGTTCTCCTGTTCTGCGCCAAAGATCTGGAACTTGCTCCCATCGGAAATACGCAGAATTTCCTCCAAGGTTGCCTTCAAATCGGAAGTAAAAAGATTCCTCATGAACAAGTATCTACCTTAAAAGGGTCTTGGATCGTCTGCTCTAATGCTCTGGACTTACACCCTATATCCTGCCTTGGGTATTATTCTGCATTTCTAGCCACTTGCTCCCCTCCCATTTGTCTATGGTTCAATAATTATATTTCCCTTTGTTGTCCCTTATGTTCATAACCTTTCTGTTGATATGCATATTTAATTTGCTTGGGTTGGTATTCCTTTTTTGATTGTATTGCAACTATTGTAAAGCGCTCTGATATCCTTTGGGATCATGTTTGCACTATATAAAACTTTATAAATAAAATAAAATAAGTAGCCAGTACATGCACCCAGCCATTACTCACAAAAAGCATGTTGCCATATAACAACACCACAGCAGAAGACAGGGGAACCCTACTCACAACAGAAGCAGGGTACTAAGTATGTATGGGAAAACAGTGGTTCCAGTGGATAATATGACCATTCTAATACACTTTTCCAACAGCCTAGGAAAACAGTGATACAAGCCGGGTAATGGTCCGTTCAAACACACAGCACAGAGAACGGTCCATTACCCAGCTTGTATCACTGTATACCTAGGCTGTTGAAAAAGTGTATTAGAATGGTCGTTTCTTACAACTTATGGAAACCCTTTACAAAATGATTCACCGTGTACAGTCATTTTCTGGTTCCAGTTTTCACTTGGGGACACTATGCCCAAAGTTTTGCGCTTTTGACTTAAAGAAGTGTATATACTATTCACTGTGTTTTTTTAATAAAAAACTATATTGAGCAAACTGTGTAGAAAGTTCATTTTGCCCTCTGGCATTACCAGGTCCTTTACATACTTATTGCGATTGTGAGTATTCATTGCTTAAATCATTTTCCTATTATCCACTGGAACCACTGTTTTCCCATATATATAACAACACCAGCCCTCTTATCGCACAAGAATACACACAGATCCTATTGCCACCCACAGTGTGCATACAGCTTAGCGAATGTAACTGTGACAGCAACCAAAGTGTGACACACCAATTCACATGTAGAAGAAAGTCTGTGCACAATCATGCACAGCACTGAATGCCATGTGAAAGTGCCATGGAGCAAGGACCACATGATTACAAAGAAAGCATGGTTGCTGGTACAAATTCGGATATGAACATGACATGACAAAGGTATGCATGAAAGGACAATGGATAGTTCATGCTCAGATGTAACGTCTGCCAGGGCAGAGTAATCTACAAGAGGCTTCACCGAAATTATTTGTTGCTCTAAGCGTTAGATAACAAAATGTCCCTGTAATCACAAAATATGAACGCGGCGCATGGTATGTATTGATACCTCACACCATGGACAAGTAATGAATGTTCCTCAACATCATGTTAGTAGGCACAGTAGTGCACATACAAACAATGTGATGATTAGTCAACTGTGTGGTGTACAAACAGTGAATAATACACAGCTAACACAAAGCTTGCGGGGTGCACTACTATGACCAAAGCCCATCTGACCCACTGGTGACCAAGAACTGACTGCAGAGGACAACACCAGCAACCTGCAGAGCTAATCTCCCCCCAAACATCGACTCTTGGATGTTGACTCCCAGGATTCTTTGGATGAGGAGCTTGTAGCTGGCCCGTCTGGTGTTCCAGGGTGCAAGAGGTCCCAGGACCCCACCGTCCCCCCACCACATCTGCTACAACAACAACCTCTCTGCAGACCCCTGCTGTTACAGCCTGTGCATCCTCCACCACCACCAGTGCTGCCTGCACGACTCTCCCTGTCACAGAGGATGACCACCCCACGCCAACAACTGAGGAGGGCAGGGAGAGGCTGCGGGGGCACACAGCGGCGAGGCAATAGGTCCGTGGCAGCAGGGCAGGTGGGAGGGGCTGGGTCAGTCAGAGATAACCAGAGCCTGAGACCAAAGCCCTTAACAACATAAAGAGAGTTCTTGGGGCCTATGAATGGGCCCAGGGATGAACGGGCTGGTCAGAAGAAGATTCCTGCAAGCTCTTACTGCTGATGAGGTCCATGGACACCCGCATGGGCCAAATTGTGGACCTCTTGGCCAGCTAGTGGCGGTACTGAGAGACAGGCCTGCACCACAAACACCTCCTCCCCCTCCAACTGGTGGTCTGCAGGATGACAGTTCAACATCCTCCCCTGCGGCCACAGAGAGGGGTGAGTCCTCAGACCCCACTGGCCCTACAGCAGAGGCCCCCCTGCCAAGCGACGAAGGGGCCATCCCAAGAAACCCCTTGGAGTAACCCGTAACAAAGCACCTGTCAAACGTCAGACACGGAGCCAGCCATGATGGCAACACCTTCACTGCTGCATTGACTCTTTTGGACTGTCCTTACCCACACTGCCTTGTGAATGGCATCTGTCTGTTGGACTGGGTCACCACACCAATGTGGTGACTACTCAAACCTCTCATTTTCCATAACTGTCAACTAGCTGCTTCACAAATCACCTCAATGTTAATGTTCAACCCCTCACATGTCACCATTGTAAATAAATAACGCTTACACACATGCCATTGTTTCTAATCAGTGTTTATTCCAGGATGTGCAGTCTCCACCCTGATTACAATGTAGCAGGAGTATTGGATGTATGTAGGCAAGGAGAGGCTGAAGGGTCCTAGGAAAACACAACAGAACAATACTCACTAGTCTGGGTGTAGCATCACAGACATCACACAACACTAACCCGCAATCCAATCCATCATGCACACATCACAATGAGCAACAATGCCAACATACACAACCTGTAGATGTATTAAACTACCCTGTCCAAGAAACATTGTGAGCCACCACTGGGTAAACAACCGGCTGCAGTCACAAAGCTCACATGCACCCTGACAACACTAGCAACATCATCATACAATGGGTCTGTTGTACATCATCACTCACCTTCAAGTGAAGTAGCGGGTGATGAGCTGTTGACGCAGGTTAACACCTTCCTCCTCTCCACTATCCTCATCACTGGTCATGGGTTGGTTTGCAGGTGGGGGCCTTGGCTGCTCATCAGCATCCAGGAGCAGGGGGATTTCCTTGTGAATGGCCAGGTTGTGGAGCATGCAGCATGCCACCACAATCTGACACACCTTCTTGGGTGAGTACATCAGTGCACCTTCGATCTTGTCCAGGCAGTGTAATCGTGACTTCAGGAGACCAAATGTACGCTCCACCACATGACGTGTCCTCCCATGGGCATCATTGTAGCGTACGTCAGCTGGTGTCCTGGGGTTCCGCAGTGGGCTCAGCAACCAAGGACGTTTGGGATATGCAGAGTCACCTAGGTGTGAGAAGCACAGAGAAACCTTGTGACGTTACTGTGGCAGAGAACAGTATGTCACACACAGCACGCTTTTTCAATATGCATCCTCACCCACAATCCATGCAAGCTCAGGAAGCAGATTAGCCATCAGCTTTGGTACAATGCTATTAAGCATGATGTATGAGTCATTGGCTGAGCCTGGAAATTTTGCACACACGTGCAAGATGATCATATCCACCTGGCACACCACTTGTACATTTACGGAGTGGAAATGTTTACGATTTTTGTAGATGTGCTCACATGCCTATGTTGAAACGAGACCAACATGTGTACAATCAATGGCACCAACAACATGGGGATGTGTCCAAGGGCATAAAAATCTCCCTTCACAGCCGCCAATTCACCCTCCTGGGGAAATGGATATATCTGTCCTTGTAGTTTATCATAGCGGAAAGGACATCACGCAGCACCATGCTGAACATAGGTTGCGACATCCCACCTGCGCTGGACACCATGTGCTGGAATAATCCAGGGGCAAAAAATGCAGGGCCACCATCAACTTAGACGTGGGGTTGAAAGCAGCTGGATATGTCCTAGGAGGCTGCAGGTTGGGCTCCAACATAGCGCATAGGTGTTGTAGGGTAGCTCTATCCAGACAGAATTTATGGATGACCTCCTCATCCCCCATATCTGCCAGCACTGTGAAGGGACGGTGCAGATTTGGTCTCCTCCTAGTTGAAATCAAAATGGACACCTGTCAATGCACTACACCATGAGATGTGTACAACATCTTACGTTTTGACTGACACAACACCAACAATGACTGTTATCACAGTTGAGTAACAGACCAGCTTATGTGTCGGGGCACCTTCAGCTATGCAACTTGTACACTTGTCCTCTTTCACACAGAAAGTACCTCGGAAACAACATCTGACTATCAGGATGCACATAGGGATATGGCCACATCTAGCATGAGCAGGCCTGGGAGTATCTCATTCAGCTTATGTGTGAAAGTGCTACACCACTGTCTCATACCTAGCTGCTGTACATGCCATAAATTCATGGGTAAGTTGTACATGGCACATATAAACAATACAATGACAACAGGCTGTGCATAAGCAACAAGTGTGTGCATTAGCCAAGAAAGGTAGACTGTCAAATCTGCACATTGCACATTGAGACATACAGCACTAAAAATTTCCAAGCACTTTCACACATTGACAGGTGTACCCATTGGAGAGTCCATTACAACACTGTTCTGTGTACATGCCCATCAATATCACAAGTAACATGTGAGGGAGTACATGCCAATGTCCCAAATCACACACACAAACATGGCATGTGTAGTCAGCCGTGTGGTAAATGTTACATAGGCAATGTGTGCACAATGATGTGACATTAATCACAGGCCCGGACTGGCAATTCCGGGCACCGGGCAATCCCCCGGTCGGCTGGATGGGGTGGGGGCCGGTTTCGTGACAGGGGGCCGGTTTTTTGAGAGGGGGCCGGTTTGGACCCTGGCGTGACCGAGCAGCAAACAAGCACACTACTATTGCATAAAATGCAGCTGCTGCCTTGTGGTGCTGCACGCACTTGTCCATCCGTGTCCAGCAGCACTGCAGCATATTATTTATTTAAAAATCCACTGGGTGGTCTGACCGTCGGCACCATGCGCAGCGTAGTATCCGTCTTCACGTCTGCGTGGGCGTGGCGCATTATTAACTCTTATGGTGGGGCGTGGGTCTGGAGTCAGTGGTCAGAGGTTATCATGCGCAAGCGCATTGGGGTCGCGCAATCGAAAGTGCGCGTGACTGCGACGTAGAGGAGGCCAGAGAGTGAGCGAGAGGCCCCATAATTATATTATTTGTAGCCTGCCTCGACCCGTGTCTGCCGGCTGCCATCCAGCGCCCACAGGTGAGTGATTAGCTTTATCATTTAATTAATGGGCGCAGGCACTGTGACTGTCTAGGGGCGTCGTGTCATGACCGGGCTGGAATTAAAAGTAATTAAAGCCTGGTTAGGCCCCGGCCCGGTTCCGCGACCGTAGCGTGGTTTTATTCAACGTGACAAACAGGCGCTTCCCTCTGTTACCTTAAGTCAGAATGGGTGAGTGAGCAACGGTCTGACAATACGATGTATATTTTACTGTCTTTGTATGTGAAGAGCAATTGTGCCGTGTGGCCGCCACTCTAAGTTCTCTAGCGTGTTTTTGTGGTAGATGGCAGGCAATAATTAGCAATGGTGAATTTCGAGTCCAGTGCCACAAAAGCAAAGCAACGGTCTTACACGTATTGAGGGAGCACAGTAGGAGTATTTACAGGCCCACGTCACTCTGCCCAGTTGAGTGAAAAATGCTTTCCATGCTGCAGCAATGATGGGGCTCAGTGTCCTGCTCAGGTACGGTCGCACCATATCGGCAACTCTTTTCAGATTGCCGATGGAGAATTATCTGATAATCAGCAGTCCAGATCCCGGATGCCTTGCTGCTCCAACCTCCACATGCCAGATAGGATAGGTGTACTTATCAATGAAAGTTGCCATGGGCCGGTTAGTCAAGTTCTGCCACATCTAAGTAAAGTTCTAATGTCGGTCACAGACACACACACAGTAAGAGACTTGTCAGGACTTGGATATGTAGCGATGAGCTGCCCAGCGCTTTTTGAAATAGTTACAGCGCCTGCTGTAGTGCCTCACTCAGTCTGAGGCTTGCCTAATCAATGCCCAAAAGTGCTGCTCTCGAGTCAGCGAGTTTAGTACTGACTGTTGGGTGTTGATTCTGTACTATAAATTAAGCAGCTGGGAGCTAAACTGTGTGCTCCTGGCTGCAGTGCCTGTGGGGCTGGAAAGGTAGCGGCGCACCCATTGTGACAGCTTCGGGTCATGATTGGATTTGACCTGAAAGTAGTAGTTTTTAAATAACTACTCTACAGCGCCCTACCCACCTATCTCACTATGTGTGCCTCAGCCTTGCCCAGTGCCAGACCACGGAAGTGTGTGGAGTCAGCTGACTGTTGACTCCTAATTTTAATTATGCAATGCAGCTGAGAAGGCTCTCCATCTTCTCAGCTGCTGTGCGTAATTAAAATTACGAATTTTGCGTTGTTGAGGGCCTCACATCACCAATCCTTTTTTTCCTCTCCATTCCTTATATTTTAGTTCTATATTTTACCTTGTGTAAATTCAGAACTAGAAGAACCAAAAAACAAACCTCAACTGGGTGAGCTATGCACAAATTAATGGAATTGAAAACCTTCTTTCAAATAGAAGAGGTGCAACATCTTTAGGTGCCATTCAAGCTTCCTTGCATAAAACAGCGGTATTATGAGCAGTAGGCGCACCAGCTTCCTTGAGGGAAGTATCACAATTTTGTAGCGTGCACTAATAATCCTTGTGCACACAAATAATCTATAGCATGGGAGCAGCTCCATGTTGCTCTCTCTCACCTGAGTGCTTCTCTTCCTCTCTCCCACGCTCCGTGTTGTTCTCATTCGTTTGTTTGCTCCTTCAGATCCCACAGTATTCCTCTTCCTTGTGTGCTGCTTTTCCCCTCCCCATCTCATTCCTCCCAGAACTGCACCTCCAATTCCCCCACCACTCAGTCCTATGTTTTTTAAATATTTGTTTTTTTTATGTTATACTTTACCGATTCCTTTTCTTAAAAAAAAAAGAGGCACTTGCGTCAATTTGGAAGCGTGCATGCAAGGTCATGCACAAGGCGCTTGCATAATGACACATATATTACATCACATATGCGCTATCGCACCTTTTCTTTTCTCTTTGTTGCTGTAAAGAGTACAGCATAATGGATTGGTAGAGACAATAGTCCTCAAAGACAAGACCTATTGAATTTGATTGAACCCTAGACGGGGATCCTGGGGGCCCAGTGGGCAAAGCTGGCTGAGGTAGGAATAAAGTTGTTTTTCTGCCGCCCACCCTGCAACACTACTAAAGGCTGAGATGAGAATGTTGTTGGGGCCTCGTATCCTGTTTGGGCCGGGTCCCACGTGGGACAGAGAGGCACTGTGAAGGTCTGCATCTGCGCATCATTAATAGCCAGGGACCTGGGAGGAGTATGAGGGCTCACTCAAAAGCCTGACTATGGCAATCGGTTGTTAATTGGCTTTTCTGTCGATCCGTCAGGCAACACATCAATGAGTCCAACCAGGCTCAGGCAGCGCAGTCCTATGGCTTCCTGCCTCAGCCTGTGCTCCTGTCGAACCCAGGTGTATGTCTATTTTATGTGCACAGAACTTAATAAAGTACTGCCTCTGAAAAACTGGTTTAATATCATGGTAACGCATTCGTTTAACAGTATGATCTGGTTACAAGGGCTAAAGTGCTCTTCAATTTCTAGTGCTTTTCAGTAGTTTTAAAACCTTGTAAGGGTTTCTTGTTGCTCAAATGGTTGTAATTTCTGATATTTATATGATTCCCTCGGCGTCTTTGCTTAATTGTGCTCACAAGAAAGTGTCACAAATGTCACACATAGCAATCTGAAACCTTGGCAGCTATGCATCTTCCCAGTCCCCATGATCCTCTATTTTCCGTCCAAGTAGTGATCATTACCATGTCGTCTACTTCATGGCCTGCAGCATGTGTTTGCTGGTCCAGAGGCCAGCAGATCCACTCTTCATCAAATCCCAGGGGCTCCATTACTCTGCCATTCAAAGGCGAGCTGGCTAGATTTTATGGTTAGTGCGAGCCGGGGGGTCGGAGACTCCCTCGGATCAGGGATGTGCACTGTGATGTTTGCAGCACTTGTCTTTATCCAACATGTACCCATAAATTGTATACCCACAAACCAACTATCATACTCCAACACGCAAAACCAAATAAACCCAAATGCAAAGAAATTGTCTAATACTTGGAAAGCAGCAATGCCACAAACCTTTAAATACATGAAACTTAAAAGTTAAGGCATTCCCTCATTGTGATATTTAAACAGTGGCCCTATCACGTAGCCTTCCCCCCAGAAAGACTGACTTCTGTGCACCCGTTACTGGTCGAGCTATTTTTAAGACCTAATTAGCAGCAACAAAGGAGGAATAATATAAATGTTGTGTAAGCCTCATCCAGTGGAAAAAATATGAAAAAGAAAGAATACTTCTATTTCTGTGAAAATTGGAGCCAGGCCTATAGCTGGAGCGCGCTGACAGGCCGCCGCCTTCCCTGTAGGAGCCCGCCTCTGCCGACTGCCTTCTTGTCCTGTAGGAGGCCGCCTCTGCCTGTAACTTGTACCCTGTAGGAGGTCACCTCTGCCTGTAACATGCCTGTGTAACGTGCACTGGCAATGCCTGGGAAATCTTGGCTCTATATGAAAATAGACATAGATTTGAGTGAGTCACGCCAGCATGCGGGAAACTGAAGGGACGGGTTGATATTTATTTCACATTTTATTCTTTATTTTAGGTTTTGTTTTTAAATAAAGGAACTGATCCAAGGGGCACGGACACTGAATATAGCAAGGGGAGGCCAAGAGGAATGGGTTATTATGGCACACAACTGGCGTTTCAACTGCACGGGCCTGTGACCTACTTTTTCAAGTCCCTGCCAGCCTTTTCAAAGTCCAGCCTCTACCACAACAAGCCTGACAGTCAGAGGAACTAGCCTAGCTGACTTCATTTTTATCCCACTGGGTAATATAGTTCCGCATTTAGCGTGTCCCTTTAAAGTTGAAGCATTTAAGTAGTGAGTTCGCCTTTCATCTGTATGAAGTCAACTGAAGTCAACTGACTAACAGTGAGTTCGGAAATATTAACTCCATTTGTTGAAATGTGTTAAAATTATGCCACCTTATGTTACCTAGGATTCCAATAGAACATAGTTATCACCAGTGGGGTATCATGGCACTTAAACTCTCTGGATGTGGTAATTGTGTTTCAGAATCGGTTTCTTCGGTGGTTTTGATTGAACAGTGTTTTTCTGTGTTGTAAACCGGAGACAATTTTGTTTATATTCTGTTTGGACCAGCATCAAAATGTGTGCAAATTTATTTGACCCGTGTTTTTTTTTCTTTGTGCAACTTGCTAGATTTTCTGTAAAACTGCCTTATGGTGTTTGTTGATTTATCAGAGATTATTTTGCACCCACAGTCACTGTCTATCACAACCATTGTAAAAGTCCTCTAGAACTGAAATGTCATTAACTGCCCATGTTCTGTCTCAACTGGCACTCCCAGCTATGGAAGTGCAGTGTAATCCAGCTCCTACCTCCCCTCTCAAAACAACTGGAACGGAAATGTATTTAACTGCTTGCAATACTTGGCCTGTATCTATGTCTAATCTACCAGGACTGAGATGCAACTAAACTGCAAGTAACCTGCCAGAACGGCCCATGTTCTCTGGTCACACTCACCCCCTCTCTCTCCCTTTCTCTCTCTCCCTCTCTTGTTCCCTCCCTCTCTCTCTCTCCCTCTCTATTCCTCTATTCCTCGCTCTCACTCCATCACACACCCACTCTTTTTATCCCTCTCAATCTCTCTATTCCTATCCCCCTCTCAGTCTCTCTCCCCTCTCTCTTCCTCCCTCTCTCCCCCCTCTCTCCCTCTATCCCCATATCTCTGTCAGTTCCTCTCTCACTCTCTATCCCTTTCTCTCTCTCCTTTTCTCTCTATATCCCTCTCTTTTCTATCCCTTCATTTCTCTCCCCCTCTCTCTCCCTCTCTCTCCCCTCCCTCCCCTCTCTATCTCTATTCTCTCCTGTCTCTCTCTGTCCCTCCCACTCTTTCTTTCTCTCGCTCCCTCTCTCTCACTTTCTTGCTCCCTCCCTCTCTCTCTATTTCTCTATCCCTCTCTCTCGCTCCCTCACACACTGTCTATTTATCCCTCTCACTCTCTCTATACCTATCCCTCTCTCACTCTCTCCTCCTCTCTCCCTCCCTCTATCCCCCTCTCTCCCTCTCTATCCCCACATCTCTCTTGGTTCCTCTCTTACTCTCTATCCCTTTCTCTCTATCCCTCTTTCTATCCCTCCCTCTCTCTCTTTTCTATCCCTGTATTTCTCACCACCTCTCTCTCCCTCTCCTCCCTTTCTCCACTCTCTCTATCTCTATCTCTATTGTAGGAGAGTAGGGTCTGCTTACTATGGTCACCCCAACTTTTAGCTCCACTGGTTTTCGACTTTAGTGTGGCTGTGGGCCTGCAAATCAGACCCGCAGCCCAGCTGTGCTCTCTCTAAATTGATACCATGGACTTTAGGGACATGCCACATTGGATATAGGGTCAAGCTTGTGAGTCCCTGTACAGTGTACCCTAGGTACCCAGGGCATAGGTGCACCCAAGGCCTACCAGGGGCTGCAGCATGTATTATGCCACCCCTGGCTGGCCTTCCTAAATTGACAGAACTGGCTGATCACTCAGCTGGGGCAAGGTGGTGTAATCACCCTTTGCTTAGATATAGTATACCTATATCTGACTTCTATATAGACACACAGTAACCTGTAAGTCACTCCTATGGCAGGCCTTAACAACCCTGGAGGCAGAGTGCTTGGTTTTGTGTGAGAGGGTGCCCTAGCATGAGCTGAGCCCCTCTGCAGCTTCTGGAACCATGTCCTTCTATGATATCGCCATACCATATACTCTTAAGTGCATTATAATCCTCGCGGTTATTGCTAACTTTGGTTTGGCTTTATCGAAACATGTCGTGTAAGGTGTCATACGCTTTGGAATACTACCCCCTCGCCAGTTCTGGCGACGGGGGTATCATTCCACCCTTTTAGAGGGACAAGACATGTTGTAACTACTGTACCTGGTTAAAGTTAACCAGAGCCTCAGCATCACAAAATGGATGCTGCTGCCACAGACACGAGTCTGACCTCCTGCAGCTGGGAGCCCTTCCAGCGAGGGAGGCCTGGACAATAGGTTTCCTGTCAGGGGAGGTGCTTGCACCTACCCAGACAGCAATTAGTGTATTGGGGCAGGGTGGGTTGAATGAAATGAGACACTGCCTGGGGCACACCAGGTGCCCCATGCATAGCCCGGTTCAAACCAGTTGCTGGGGCACTTTCATGCTCGACATTTCATTTTTAGTGTTCTCTGTAGGAATGTCTGTGATTTATGACTGGGTATCCTGGTGCTCTACAAGGTAATCATTTACTATGCTTTAAAAGTTAATACAATTTAATATGTAATGAGAAATGTGTTGAAAAATGCTTTGTTTTGGCCTGTCTCCCAAATTTTCTTGGGGGGAGAAGTTCAACTCCCCAAACTCCCCCTAGCAGTGGTAGCTCACTGCGCTTGCTCGCTACCCACTGTGTGGGGGCTGGTCTCACTTTGTTCTCTCTGATTCACTACTTGCGTCTATTTTTGGTGCTTTCTGAAAGAATGTCCTATGGGTACATATGACTGGGTGGGTAACCTGATGTTCTTTAAGGTCATCATCTACTATTTTCTGTTCTTTGAAAGTTGATGCAATTTGAATATGTAATCAAAAATGTGCTGTAAAATTCACCATTTTGGTCAGTCGTTTTCCAAAATGTTCTTGGGGGATAACCCCCCCAAACCCCCCTACTGGCGGTCGGGCTCGTTCGCTTCGCTCGCTCGCTGCGCGCCGGACGGGGGCTGGTCTGGCAAAATTTGCCAGGGCTGCTTTCAGTTCCCAGTCCGGCCCTGATTAATCATGTGGCCACTGTGCACTGTTGACAACTGCCCATTGGCCATTGACACAGCATGATGTATCCATAGGTGCTGTCAGAGTGCTCCGCCACCCAAATTGCGGTCATTCATGTGAATGTATGGCACACAAATCGCGGTAGCTACTGCCTGGCACCAGCGGTGTGTCACCACCAATCCCCAAAACACAGGTTTGGTAGTGATAGCCATATACACGTGCCTAAATGGCAGTTGGCATGCTCCGCCACTCAAATCGTGGTAGCTATCGCCAGACACCAGTGGTATGTCACCACCAATCCACAAAACACAAGTGCGGTAGTGATAGCCATGTACACATGCCCAAATGGCGGTTGGCATGCTCCGCCACCCAAATCGCGGTCACTCATATGAATGTATGGCACACAAACCGCAGTAGCTACCGCCTAGCCCCTGCAGTGTGTCACCACCAATCCCCAAATCACAAGTGTGGTAGTGATAGCCATATACACATGCTCAAATGGCGGTTGACATGCTCCGCCACCTAAATCGCGGTCACTCGTGTGAATGTATGGCACACAAATCACAGTAGCTACCGCCTGGCACCAGTGGTGTGTCACCATCAATCCCCAAAACACAACTGCAGTTGTGATAGTCATATACACATGCCCAAATGGTGGTTGGTATGCTCAGCCGCCCAAATCGCGGTCACTCATGTGAATGTATGGCACAGAAATCGCGGTAGCTACCGCCTTGCTCCTGCGGTATGTCACCACCATGGAGCATGCCCTTACAGCCAATGGGAAATGCAATCTCTGTAGATTGATGCAATTTTGAAAATCCCGGAAGGCGTGCTCCGCCACCATGAGGGAGGTCAATGGATGCAATTGAAATATGCACCACCGCGGTAGCGACGCATGGCAACTGCGGTGTGTCACCGCCATGGACCATGCCTTTACAGCCGATGGGAAATGCATTCGCAGTAGACTAATGCAATTTTGAAAACCGCAGTAGGCGTGCTCTGCCTCCGCGGAGCCGGTCATTGGATGCATTTGAAAAAGGCTGACCTGGACCACCAATAGCAGCAACTTAGAACCACTGAAACAATCCCAGGGGCTATATATGTGTGGGAAAGAGCCCCACTTTTGCACAGCTCACAGTGCCTGCTGCCTGAGACACCTCACCTGCTACTGCCTCCAGGGACTGCTGCCTTAGACCCCTCACCTGCTGCTGGCTCCAAGGACTGCTGCCTTAGACCCCTCCAAGGACTGCTGCCTGAGACCCCTCACCTGCTGCTGCTTCCAGGGACTGCTGCCCGAGACCCCTACAGGGACTTCTGCCTGAGACCCCTCACCACCCACTGCCGCTGCTGCTGTCACCTGGCCACAGTGATATTGAGGACTGAGAAGATCAGGGCCAGTCCCTTCACCAGCGAGGAGCTGGATGTCCTAGTGGACGAGGTGCTCACACAGTATCCAAGGCTATATGATGCCTTCAACAGTGTGAGTGGAAGTGCAGCGGGGGGCACACATGTAGTTGATCAGATGCCATTTGTGCCTGAGAGTGTGGGGTTATGTCATGCACTGCTTAACATGCTGTCTCCAGGGGTAAGGATGGCGTACCCTATTTCGCACGTTTCCATGCCTGCACATCAAGATTGGAGGGACATGTATTGTCTTGTCAGCCATACAGTGACGCAGCAAGTTGGTAATGCAGGAGTCAGGACAGTGATTGCTTGTGTGAATGGCTGTGTGGGTCCCTGTTGTCTATCTCAGTGTGAGCCCGCCTGCACTGTCAACACTCAAAATGACAAGGACACATCACTGAACATATGTGTCTTTTGTCATTACTCTCCATCAATGAGCCATCTCAGCCCTGTAGATTGCACACAACAGGCCCTGTGAGAAGGGTGTGGGCTTAGAGATCATGTCCCTCAATGTGACATCCATGACACAGTGAGCAATTCACAGGGCAAGGGCATTGAGGGCTTCGCAGTTGTGAACATAGTGAGTCTAGCCCCAAACACATATTGCTATGTAATGTATGTCTTGCTCGACCTAAAATGGACAGTAGATGTTGGCAGACTACACATGGCTTTCTGTGCTGGCATCCTGCATGTGTATGAGATGGTTAGGGACTGTGTCCCACTCACATCTGCATGCATTTACGTGTGCTTCTCCCATGATGATGTACCATGTGAGATGCAGTCTTGTCTCTGAAAGACATATCTCGGTATTTGGGATGAGTCAGTATCATGCTACTGTACTGAGAGATGTTGGCACATAACACTGTGTCACTGATGTTTTCCACCTCTTGTCTCCCATGGCTGCAGCTCAAAGTACACCAGCGTAAGGCAGTGTGGAGGGCAATTGCATGCAAGGTGCGGGGTCTGGGTGTCTCCAACCGACGGCGCAACCACTGTCACAAGAGGTGGGATGACGTCTGCCGGCTCAGCAAGAACATGGCAAACATGACATGGGGCTGCTCTTCCGGACTGGATGGTTGGCTCACCGGAGCATGACACCACTAATGGCCCGCATCCTGGCCGTGACACAGCCTGAGCTGGATGCACGTTTGAAGAAACATCTGCAGCAAGCTGAGGTGAGTATTCTTGGAAGGGTGACTTTGGCTGTGTGTGTCTGCATGTGTTCACATCCTGTGCCAGTCCTGGGCAATGTGATGTTGGAGAGTGTGCTGCAGGATCTTGTAAGTGGCCTCGGTGTTGGGTGCAGCTTTCATGCATTTGCACTACCTGTACTTCCTTATGTCCTTAGAGTAATGGGCATTGACATTGCATTGATATTCGTGGGCTACAGTTCTCATCAGCATTGGGTCAGTGTGGGCAGTGTGCAGATTCTGAGTGTGCTTTTATTAATGCGTGCATTGCCTGACCTCAGTATGTTGATGTTTAGACATCTGACACCAATGTGCAACAGTAGTTGTGCCCCACAGTACAACATGGTGTATGGCATAAGCTCATGGCAAGTGTGGACTGTTACGTTGTTGTCCGTATGTGTGATGTCCCCTTCTGCTCCACCCAGATATGGCTGTGGCAACATGTGGCGGGGTACATCTTCAGTGCCCTGGGTGTGCTCAGTGCTCTTTGTGTGTCTGGTTGAACGCAGGCATAGGAAGGAGAGTATGCTGTGTGGGCATCACATGGCTGACTTGTGCCCCATTAGCTTATGGACAGGCAAAGGATCAAGGTAAAATTGAGGTTGCACAATGTTTTTGCACAGAGTGGTGTGTGACAGGGAGATGTCATCATCTTTAGTGTTGCTTTGCTTGCATATGAATGTTCTGTTGATACCAATGAACTGACCCTACATCTCTCTCTCTCATGCAGCATCTCCTGTGGGCACAGAAGGACAGGGGGAAAACACCAGTGGTGAGGCATCAAGCACGACTGCTGCACACGAGCACAGTGACACAGATGTGACCAGCACCTCGGACAGGGACCGGAGTCTGCTTGAGGAATCACATCCAGAGATGCAGACCTCAATGTCATCAGACACCAGCAGTGATGCATCTATGATGGTGGGTGCAGGGAACGGTGACTCAGCCTCCTCTTCCACCACACAGCGTACAGTGCCCACCCTCCCACCTTCATCCACTAGTGCTGCCCGTGTTCGCACCAGTAAGAAGGGAAGAGTGTCTTTCACCCCTGGCACCACTGCCCTTGCCCCCCTGCTGCAATCAGTGCTGAGTCTGTGGACCTTTTGCACCAGCTGTGTGTGGGCCAGACAGCTCTCCTCAATGCCTTTCTAGACCACGACATAAAGTTGGCCCAGGTGGTTGCTTTCATGGAGGGCATTCATTCAGAGGTGGGTGGGCTACACCGGACTGTCCAGTCTTTGTCCTCCACTGTGACGGCAGCCCTTCAACTGGCACAATCTCACAGTACAGCTCCAGTCCCTTTGTCCACCCCCTGCCAGTGGCCACATCAAGAGCTAGAAACAGTACATACAGCACAAAGCAGCAGTAGCCCAAGAGGTTTAGTGCACAGACACCATCCCCACAGAAAAGTAAAGCCACCCCAGAGTGCAAAGACAAAAGCCCATCAGGCAGCACCAAGGGCCACAAAGGCAAGAAACAGGCCTCAGGGTCACATGCCTTAGAGGAGTCCTCAGCCCAGGACTCTCCTGTCCCAAAAGCGTCTCACAGAGTGAAGCAGATAGTTTATGTGCCCGCTGAGAAGGTGGTGCCTGCTAAGAGTTCACATAAGAAGAGCTCTAGGCAGATTCACCCACAACTTCGACTCCCATCCAAAGCCCTGTGAAACAGGGAAAGTAAGGCACTCTAGAGGGTACACCTGGTAAACAGGGGATGTAAGGGCATAGGCAAGGCCAGGCCAAGCGTCCTGCTGATGTGACTCATCAGGGCTGTAGGGCTAAGGAGGAGGAATCATGTGGCTAAGGAGCGGAGGAGAAACGGCCCGTCCGCCTGAGCAAAAAGGCGAAGTGATGAGTGATGAGTCACATCTCCCTCACGGGGTGACGAAACACGTGTCGGCAGGCTACTTCCTTACTGTACTGTCCATTGTTTGACTTATAAAAACTTTGATCACACGAATCTTGACATTTCACGCTTCTTTGTTCAAGCATTTACTCTGCATGAGTAGAATACTTAGTCCTTACACTCAGGACTATCAACCACACGTGCGTGTGCACAGGATCTGTTCTCGTTCCAGTTGGTCTAGACCTGCCTAGATCATTTCAGGGGCCTTTTTCCTGAAGGGTTTGTGTTCCCCTGTCCTGTTTTGCACCGCGTGCCTACTGCACACCGATCTCAGCTACAACATCTTACTGCTCAGAGCGCCACTACTACCTACTCCCTAACACAAACCCAGTCTCCAACTGAAATTCTGTGGTGGTGAGTGTGCCTGTTGTGTCCACACCACTATCCATTAATCCCAGGACAGGGAAGTCATTTCGACTCCCCAAGAAGTGGAAAGGCCCCTCTCTACAATCTCCTACCCACACTGTGTCTCACAACAGCATGACTCCACCTCCATGAGCCACTAAACCACCTGGTCCAAGCAGACCTCCAGTTTCCCAGGCCACTGATGCCTCACCCACAGCTGGGACTCTCTCTCCCTGGTTCAGTCCTCTGACTTTCCCCGACACACAGCCACCTCCGACAGCCAAGTCTGAGTGGTGGTCCCCCTCACACAGCTGTCTCACCCACAGCGGTGCCTGTACTGCCCATTGTTACCACCCTGACTTTGTTGCTGACCATGGCAGGGTACAGTCACACCCATTCTGTGTGCAGGATCTCATGCAACTACTCTGAGCATTGGAGTGGCCACTGGCCTTGATGTGTGCCCCCTACCTGTGCATCTTCTCATGTACCTCATCTGCACTCTGTTCTGACCACTGGCCTTGTTCTTCCCTGCTGGTCGCCACCTGCCTGTGCAGGATCTCATGTACCTGATCAGCACTTTGCCCGGGTCACTGGCCTTGTTGTTCCTTGCCGTTTGCACCTTGCCTCTGCAGAATCTCATGCAGCTACTTTGTGCATTGGACTAGCCACTGACCTTGATGTGTGCCCCTTACCTGTGCAGCTTCTCTTGGACATACTCTGTACTTTGCCCTGGACACTTGCCTTGTTGTTCCCTGCTGTTCGCCATCTGCCTGTGCAGGATCTTATGTACCTCAACAGCACTTTGCCCTGGCCACTTGCCTTGTTGATCCCTGCTGTTCGCCACTTGCCTATGCAGGATCTCATATACCTCAAATGCACTTGGCCCTGGCCACTGGCATTGCTCTTGTCTAAATTTGGTGCCTATCTGTGTCATGTGTGTTTATAAAGAAGTTACTCCATTTATCTGCCTTGTCAGTGTCCTTGCTAAACGAAACCTTATCTGTGTGGGTATGGTTTACTGTGACAAATGCACTATTTGCCACTTGAACATTGCTTATGGCTTGGTTCCTCTGATCCTGTTTTCTCCACTTTGGGGTCCCAGACTTGTGCATCTGTGGGTGTTGGGTTAGCTGTATGTGTGTTTGCTGAATGACTGCTTGACTTCCTGGGTGTGGTGTTGTCTGTGTCCTGTTTTGATTGTTTTTATGGGTGTTCATGGTGTGCCACTCATATCTGTGTGGAACTGGTATGTTTGTTGTGCACACACTGCTTGGTGTGCATGCAGTGCTGTGAGTGTATGTATCCTTGTCCTTGCCTGGTGTGCATCCCCTGATGTGCTGCTGTGTTTGCTATGTGATTTCTTGGCATGTGCATCTGTTGTGTGTCTGATGTGGCTGTGTGCAGTGTTTGGGCTGTGTGGTGTCCTGCAGTTGACAGGTGCTCTGTGTGTGGTGTTGTATTTGCATGCCAGTGTAAGGGTTTGGTTGGTGTGTTTCATTCAGATATGTATTGCCAATGTGTTGTGCCTTATTTGTGTGTCTATCACATGTACTTAGGTCCATTCTGGTTCCTGTAATTGTGTTTGGTGCGCCCTTGGTGTTTCCTCCTCTCATATTTGAGCTATCTCTTGTCATTCTTGTGCATGTGCATGCATGTGGTACACTATGACACCATGTTGACTTGATGGGTAGTGTGGTATGTATTTCTGTGTGTGTTTGTAGGCCCATTTCTCCCAGTTTGTGTCCATGATTGTTTTGTGTTGATGCACTTCTTGACTGTGTTGTGATATGCTGTATGTGCATTGTTCCTGACTGATGATGTTTTACAGTCCTGTTGTGTCTGTGCTCCCATTGCCTTTTCACAGTTTTGATGCACAGGTCATGTCTGGTCTAGTTGTGGTTATGAATGTGTTTTTATTGAGTTATGTGTTTGGCAGTTGTTTTTGTGCACACATTGGTTCAGCCTTCCCTGTGTGTGTGTGTGTGATGTTTGTGGATCCCCCAAGGGTGTTTGATTGTTTGAGTTTTAACTGGACATTATTGGTACCCTTCTGTGCGTTTGATACTGGTGTTAGGTGCTGCAGGTATGAGGGGTGTATGTGTGAAGGTTCATACTTGTGTTTGACGGTCATGGTGTGCTGCAATGAGCCCTGTGTGTTTTGCTGCTGACATACTCCTGTCAAGTAGTTGGATTCAGATGTGTTTGACTTCAATCCCTTCCTTTCATCTCTGTGCCTATACATGGGTTGACTTGTTGTCTCCCTGAGTTGTTGCACTGGGGTGACTGTGGTTTGCCTTCACTCACTGTGCCAGCCATGTGTGATTTGATAGGCTGAGGGGGTTGTTATGTGCTCCTTCTCTTGCATGTGATGTACACTTGCTTGGCGGTTGGCTCCTCGGCCTTCCATTTGTTTGCACCTCACTTTGGCTTTCCTATTTGTTGTCCTCCATTCCTGCTGGCATGTGGTCTATGTATGTGGCTGTGTGTCAGTGTGGGCTATGTCTGTGTGACTTGGCAGGCTGTGTGTCCAGTTGGGTGACTGTTCATTATCTGTGTGTGTGTTCATTTGTGCTTAGACTCAGTTTCCTTGCCATGAGTGTGGTGTGTGTGTTGCCCTGGCCCTGTGGTTTTGTGCTGTGTGTTCCTCTGCAGCCGCACCTACTGTGGCTGTCTCCCTAGTTGTTTGGTGTGTGGTGCAGGGTGCGGGCTCACCTGGCTAGTTATTGTGCATGGGGGAGCACAGGAGGGGCACATGGCATGCCCCTTCATGTTGGGGGGGGCTAGTGTGGACGGTGGAGGTGTCCCCCTGTTGTCTTTGTGCACTGCCCTTGCCTGGCTTATGGGGCTTGCTTGAATCCAGTGGCAAAGTGAGCAAGGGACTCACGTCGGAGCATACCTTTGCCTGGCAGCAGCCCTGCCTTCTGCATTGTGTGCATGTTTTCACGCGGCTTCAGCACTGCAGTGAGATGATCGGGACATTATTTCAAGATCGCTGTAGATGGGTTTCCTGGATGAGGGGGGGTGCTTTTGTGTCAGGTAGGACATGTGTGGTTGCACTTATGGATGTGTTCCTGTCCCCAGCAGGGTGTCTGGTGTGGGCAGGAACACCATATCAGCCCAGGAGTTGTGTGTTGTGGTTGTATGCGGGATTGTGAGTTTGTGTACCTGCGCCGGCGTCTGCGACGGTACATGAGTTGCTGGTAATGTATCAGGTACAGCACTTGGAGTACATGTAGAGCTGGGTCTATTGTGGTTGGAACCAGGTGGAAGGGACCGGGACTCTGGTTTTGAGCTCCACTGTTGTGCTTCCGCCATCTCTGGTTGGGCAGTTTCTCCGCTGCGGTGCGACTGGATGTTTGGGGCATCCTGATTTGTACGGCGGATGGGACGTCATTCCGCAAGGCGGTGGGTCTCCTTTGGCTCCCACTGCCGAGGTGGCAGACGCACTTTGATGGGGTTGCGCCTCGCACCGCGGCAGACAGGAAATGGGCTATGTTTGGACATCCTGATATGGCGGGCGTGAGGACCGCGGCTGACATGCAGAAAAATTCATTTTCTGCCACCGCCAGCACAGCGGTGGTGCCTCCACCCGCCATCATAATAAACCCAAGGACATGACACTGAGTAGGTGATTGAAGGAGTGCTTAGGTAGTAACAGGAAGATTACTGAACTGTATATGTAGTGCTCAAGGGATTGTAGAAGTGCATGAGTTAGTTCCTGCGTCATTCCATGAGTACACTAAGCATACATGCAACTGTATAAATAGTATCTGAACCCATAGATAACTCATTACATACTATCTAGTTAAGTAGATAAGTGCAACATGCCACAAAGGGTAAAATATGTTGTTTTTTTTGTTACACCTTGACCACTCAATCTACAAATATGTAACATCATTAAACTATACCTCAGAACAGACTTAAGAAGGAAGAGCAATTAACAACACATTTACTGATCATTTTTAAAACCACATATATCTTCAGCTTTGTATCTACATTTATGTGGCATCATTCAACGATACTTTTGCTTAAACTACAAAAAGAAACATAATTAACAGCACCTTATTTCACCATTCTATCTTCAATTATATGCCATAATTTACCTTTACCTTCTGTACAAACTAATAACAGAAACCTAATTATTAACACCGTATATAATCATATTTCAAATACCACAGTTGTGCTGCATCTTTACCAAAGTATCTATAATCATGCAGTATCATTAAACTATACCTTTGTAGAGAGAAGACAAAACGATGCATAATAATCTACACCTTATATGAACATCTTTCAAAATACACATTTTTACTGCATCTTCAACCAACTATCTAAAAATATGAAGCATCATTCAGCTATACCTTTGAACAGACTTAAATATATATATATATATATATATTACCTACTGGCGGTCGCCAGTAGGTATATATAGTTAGGATTTTTTCCCTATGGGATTTTTGAAAATTCTATGTCTAATAACTTTGGCGTTTGTGGACGGAATTGGCTGAAATTTTCTGGAAAATGGAACATTTTGTTTCTGAGCAGCCCCTGAAAATTTGGGGGGGGTTCGTCAAGGGGGGGCTGAGAAAAAAGGGGGGTCCCAAAACGTGTTTTTAACATTGAGTTTTCCATAGGGCGGTTGGCCTCACTTTTAGCCCGAACGGCTGAATGGATTTGCACGAAACTTGGCAAAATTGTAGGGACTGGTAGCCCGATGTGCCTTTGCTAGGTCTCAATATATGTGCTTCAGTGGATTTTGAGAAATTAACGTTTAAAAAAAGATATATATCTGTAAGCGCGCTCCGGGCAGCGCTCCGGTTCGCGGACTTTACGCGTACCGGAACTTCGCGTAGCGAAGCTGATTGGCTCTCCGGTGCCTGTCAACATTCTAAACAGTCCGGAGCGGCCGCCATCTTGTCTCTCGGTAGGATCGAGAGACAAGAGGAGGCCAAAACAAAGGGGGAAATGACCATAAGGGGGCATAGTATATCCTCCCTGACCCCCTAGGTTTAATGTGGAGGCTTTAAAAGGGCCCCGCGGGGCAAAAAAAATAAAAAAATGTTTTGTTTTTTTGCGTGGGTAGCGCCCGGTCCGCGAACCGGGAAGCGTTCTGGGCAGCGTACTATAATGAAAAATGAATGATAGACTTTTCAAATACTGTATGTTAATTGATTGTTGGTTTTGTTGATTATTTTTTAATTTTTTTATTTTTTAAGCAATTATTTATTATTGTGATTGTGTTTCAAAATTTAATAACATTTCTAACATTTAACTAGTTTATGAATTACATATAAAAATGATTAAAGACTCAAACAATTTTTTTATTTTACATACAATTTTATTTTTCAGATTGTTTTTCAAAATTTAATAGAACGTCTAGCATTTGACTGTCCGATATGTCCTCTTGTTGAGTGAACATAAGTTCCCACATTTGACCGTCATCATAATGGAGTAAATGATCGACAGATTCTACACATTGAAGTAATTCATAGTCCCGTGACTCATCCATGAATTCTAAGTCATCAATGGGTTCCATAACTTGTTCATTGTTGCTGTCCAGAACAATTTCGAAGGAAACATTCTGCTCACCTTCCATTTTATTGCTGTAATTTGCATAAAAAAATAAATATATCAGTAGAGATAGGGCACTGTTGGGTTTAAGTTCAGACAGGTACTTGTGAGTTTATAACAGAGAAGTAATCTATGGGCACTGTATGGTTTCAGGCGTGAAGTAGTATTATTAAAAAGTGCCTGTGAAGAAGCCTAAGTAAATTCATAATTATACCACAGAAACCTAAATCAATCCATAATTATAATAAAGAAGCCTTTCTCAATGTCTAACTCTTACAGAGGGATAGTATATAACTATCTGAAAATGTTTTCAAATTTATAAAATAATATCTCACCTTCTAAAAACAAGTTTAAGTTGTGAGTGAAAATGATCTTGCAATGTAATTCAGGAAGTAGTAGTCAAAATGGCTGTGTTTCTCTCTCTTTCTTTATATATATTCAGGTACATAACCAATCAAATGTCAGGTAAAAAAAGTAGAAAATGAAAGTAATATTTTAATTGGTTGTCAATTCCAACACTTCAGATGTGTTTTGTGAAGTAATTTACCTCAGGGTATTTAGAGAGGTCTACAGGCTAAATGGCTAAATGGAATTCCAACCAAATTTGTGAAAATGGTAGGGATTGGTATGTAGTATGAGCTAATCTATATTTGGTGAAATTGTCTCCAGTCGCTTTTCTGTAAACTACTTTCCCACCTTTTTTGATGGTGCGCTTCCCAGGGAGCGACCCGGTACGCGAACTGGTGAGCGCCCCGGTTCGCGAACCTTAAGCGTTACGGGAGTCCACCATTTTGTGTTTCGGTCGAATTAAGATACAAGATGGAGGGCAAATAATGTTCAGAATGGGTAGAAGGGGGCACGGTAGACTTATCTTGACCCCCTAGGTTTTCTGAGGGTGGCTGAGGGGGCCCATATGTGCGAAAAAAAACCCATTTTTAAAAAAATTTCGCGAGGTTAGCTCCCGGTTCGCGTACCGGGAAGCGCCCCAGGGAGCGTACTTTGTTGAAAATTAGTGAAAAATGTTAGAGTAAAATAATAATTGTGAGTGATCAGATGTAGGGTAGCTCTGAGAAGAGCTTTTGGGTTTATGGTACATTTAGGTACTTATAAGTAGGTACCAATGCACAGTCTTAAATTCAGAATGAAAATTCTGTTGCCCTCATCTGAGAAGTGAACTCCATCTCCTCTGTAGATATCTTGCATGTAGTAACGCAAGTTATTGTTGTACAGGGAGCCCATTCCATGGTCTCTCATGTAAGCTGAAACAGATTTGTTTACATGCTTCCTCGACTTCTCAATTTGTGGACAAAATTGGTTTGACCACCTCCATTTCTGTCTTTGGCATATATATGAATATACCAAGGCAGTTTGAGGAAAAAGTGCCATCAATTGCTCAAAGGTGTCCTTTAAAAGCATTTCCAGACCTACCCCAGTCAAAGTGCCCAAATCATTACCTCCACAGTGCACAATTAACAGGTCAGGTTTTGGCAAATGCATAAAGGTTTTCACCAATGGTATCAATTGGTGACATTTTAATCCTCTGTGGCCAAACCACTTAATTTCCACATCTTGTAAATTGAGGTTAGGTAAATTTCTGTTCTTAGCATACCTGTGAGCCCAGTGGATATAACTATGTCCAACAATCCAGACAGAAAACATGGTGAGAGAAGGTTCTGCTGCAGTCAGATGAAGTGTGGCAATGAAATGGCAGTTGAAAAAATGAGAGTTTAAAATGAAAAAAACTGTGGAGTTTCTGTGTTAATGAAGCAGTAACAGTGATTGGTGGATTTTGATTGCTGAAAACAGAAAGTTAGGGTGCATGGATGAGTTCTTTGAAAGATGTATTTTGAATGGTCAATAAAAAATCATTAAATGAAAGATTGCAGTGGATACGCAGGTGCACTGAGAGTTCAGAGTTCAATTGCAACATTGTTGTGTGAACTTGCAAACACCAGAGGTCTTCCAAGAGGTGGTTGCCATGCAGAAAAGGCATGAAATGGCAGAGGGGGGAAGGGTTTTCATTTGAAAAAAAGTGAGGGAAGAGTTTTGATTGGGTGACATGAGAGATATGTGTGAAGAATTACAGCATTTCTGTGCTTTTGATAGCTGCAGACTCTGGAGTGCATACCTTTTGTTCTGCTGAAGACAAATTGGTGTGTTTCTGAGACTGTTTTCAAACTCAAAGTATTTGCTAAGGTGAGAAAATATTTCTTTAATTTAGATAGAGAACAGTGTGCTTTAAGGAGAAAATTATGAAGAAAGTTGTGTTTTTCAAATGTTGCTTTGTCTCAAGTGTTTTACAAATAGATTTCGTTTCTTTGAGAAAATGTAATTGGAGAAAATGTGAAGTATTAGTACTGACAGGGTGTTTTTCTGCATAGGAGCTGTGGAGTCTTTTCAAATTATGACTAGAAAATCGTTTTTGAGGAAAATTAATGGTTATAATATTTCTGACAAGGACATAATGGTGTATGCTTCTTTATAATGCAATTGACTTTCTCTGATGTTATTTTTGCCATTTAAATGTAAGACCTTTCTCTGTGGCGCAAATTGCTTGTAAATATGCTCCCACCTGTGCATGGCAAATTTAGATTTTGAATGTTTGTGTTACATAGCCATGTTAAAAGTGATGCAAACATGCTGCAAAGGCAATCAAAAAACGCTTTTATGTGTCTTAAGGACATTTTAAGTAATTTTCCCATGTGCAGTGTTTTGAAATTATGATTTGAAAATCGTTTTTGGGGAAAAGGAATTGTTTTTAAATTTATGACAAGGACATAATGGTGTATGCTTCTTTATAAGGCAATTGACTGTCTCTGATGTTATTTTTCCCATTTCAATGTAAGACCTTTCTCTGTGGCGCAAATTGCTTGTAAATATGCTCCCACCTCTGCATGGCAAATTTAGATTTTGAATGTTTGTGTTACATAGCCATGTTAAAAGTGATAGAAACATGCTGCAAAGGCAATCAAAAAACGCTTTTATGTGTCTTAAGGACATTTGATGTCATTTTTCCCATATTACATTAAAAGACCTTTCTCCGTGGGGTACATTCCTTGTAAATATGGTTACACTTGTGCATGGTAAATTTAGATTTTGACTGTTTGAGTTACATAACCATGTTAAAAGTGACCCAAAAAAATTGCAAAGGCTTTCAAAAAACACTTTCATGTGTCTTAAGGACATTTTAAGTCATTTCCCTGTGGGCAGTGTTTTCAAATTATGACTTGAAAATCGTTTTTGAGGTAAAGGAATGTTGTTAATTTTTATGTGCGCCATATGCCCCCAAATTTCTTTTTCAGGGGTGCAGCAGGGTGTTCTTGAGACACCCCTGCACCTTTGGAAAAATTCCTAATTTGCGATGAGCTAATTGCTAATCGCAAATTGCACCTTCATTCCTATGGGCATCCTGGCCCATGGAAATGAATGGGTAATTTGCAATTAGCAATTTGCTCATCGCAAATTAGGAATGGTAAAGAATCGCTATTTATTCTTTAAAATTCGCTATTTTGGAAATGCAAAATAGTTTGATGATACATATGGCGGTTGATCTCTAACAAGATAAGAAGCTTAGGGATACATTTATGATGACTGGCGCAATGAAGTGGACATCACTTACTTCATTGGTAGAGCTTTACATGTATTATCTCCTCTGTATTCTTCATCAAGCGTAACTTTAATCTGCAATCCTGAGTAGGCCTCACCTTAAACAAACCTCTGGATAGGCCACACCTTATCGTCATCATGAATTAATCATTTAAAATGCTAGGGACAGATTTATGATAGGTGTATGCCTCTTTTGCGCCACTTACAAAACACTGCCCATGGGGAAATGACTTAAAATGTCCTTAAGACACATGAAAGTGTTTTTTTAAAGCCTTTGCAATTTTTTTGGGTCACTTTTAAAATGGCTATGTGACTCAAACAGTCAAAATCTAAATTCACCATGCACAGGTGGGAGCATATTTACAAGGAATGTGCTCCATGGGGAAAGGTCTTATAATGTAATATGGGAAAAATGACATCAGAGACAGTGAAATGCCTTATAAAGAAGCATTACAAAAAGGGGGTGGTGATGGACAGAGTATCTGAGTTAATCAGAACACTCCTACCCAGTCAACAGATCAGGGCTTGATCCATCACCGTTTTTTAGCTCACTGCACCATCCCAGTTCAGAACCTGGCTATATGCAAATTAGTCTGTCCCTGGCCCAGTGCATCATGGGAACAGGGCAGACCAAACTACCAAGCCAATTCTTCACTGGAAAGGAAACAAGCTTCCGGGGACCGGTTTCTGGCATTACAGCCGTCTTCGGCCCGGCTTGCTTGAATCCTGATGGTGCAATGAGCAAGGGACTCATGTCTGAGCATACCCTTCCACACTCATGGTGGCCAAAATAATTACAAAAAGGGGGTGGTGATGGACAGAGTATCTGAGTTAATCAGAACACTCCTACCCAGTCAACAGATCAGGGCTTGATCCATCACCGTTTTTTAGCTCACTGCACCATCCCAGTTCAGAACCTGGCTATATGCAAATTAGTCTGTCCCTGGCCCAGTGCATCATGGGAACAGGGGAGACCAAACTACCAAGCCAATTCTTCACTGGAAAGGAAACAAGCTTCCGGGGACCGGTTTCTGGCATTACAGCCGTCTTCGGCCCGGCTTGCTTGAATCCTGATGGTGCAATGAGCAAGGGACTCATGTCTGAGCATACCCTTCCACACTCATGGTGGCCAAAATAATTACAAAAAGGGGGTGGTGATGGACAGAGTATCTGAGTTAATCAGAACACTCCTACCCAGTCAACAGATCAGGGCTTGATCCATCACCGTTTTTTAGCTCACTGCACCATCCCAGTTCAGAACCTGGCTATATGCAAATTAGTCTGTCCCTGGCCCAGTGCATCATGGGAACAGGGCAGACCAAACTACCAAGCCAATTCTTCACTGGAAAGGAAACAAGCTTCCAGGGACCGGTTTCTGGCATTACAGCCGTCTTCGGTCCGGCTTGCTTGAATCCTGATGGTGCAATGAGCAAGGGACTCATGTCTGAGCATACCCTTCCACACTCATGGTGGCCAAAATAATTACAATTACTCAGATGTGAGTCCCTTGCTCATTGCACCATCAGGATTCAAGCAAGCCGGGCCGACGACGCCTGAAATGGCAGAAACCGGTCCCCGGAAGCTTGTTTCCTTCCCAGTATAAGAATTGGCTTGGTAGTTTGGTTTGCCCTGTTCCCATCATGCACTGGGACAGGAACAGACTAATTTGCATATAGCCAAGTTCTGAGCTGGGATGGTGCAGTGAGCTAAAAAACGGTGATGGATCAAGCCCTGATCTTTGGACTGGGTAAGAGTGGTCTGCTTAATTCAGGCACTCTGTTCATCACCACCCCCTTTTCTGAATCATTTTGTCCACCATAAGCGTGGAAGGGTATACTCAGATGTGAGTCCCTTGCTCATTGCACCATCAGGATTCAAGCAAGCCGGGCCGACGACGCCTGAAATGGCAGAAACCGGTCCCCGGAAGCTTGTTTCCTTCCCAGTATAAGAATTGGCTTGGTAGTTTGGTTTGCCCTGTTCCCATCATGCACCGGGACAGGAACAGACTAATTTGCATATAGCCAAGTTCTGAGCTGGGATGGTGCAGTGAGCTAAAAAACGGTGATGGATCAAGCCCTGGTCTTTGGACTGGGTAAGAGTGGTCTGCTTAATTCAGGCACTCTGTTCATCACCACCCCCTTTTCTGAATCATTTTGTCCACCATAAGCGTGGAAGGGTATACTCAGATGTGAGTCCCTTGCTCATTGCACCATCAGGATTCAAGCAAGCCGGGCCGACGACGCCTGAAATGGCAGAAACCGGTCCCCGGAAGCTTGTTTCCTTCCCAGTATAAGAATTGGCTTGGTAGTTTGGTTTGCCCTGTTCCCATCATGCACTGGGACAGGAACAGACTAATTTGCATATAGCCAAGTTCTGAGCTGGGATGGTGCAGTGAGCTAAAAAACGGTGATGGATCAAGCCCTGATCTTTGGACTGGGTAAGAGTGGTCTGCTTAATTCAGGCACTCTGTTCATCACCACCCCCTTTTCTGAATCATTATAAAGAAGCATACACCATTATGTCCTTGTCATAAATTTACAAACCATTCCTTTTCCCTAAAAATGATTTTCAAATCAAAATTTGAAAACACTGCACATGTGGAAATGACTTAAAATGTCCTTAATTCAAAATTTGCTATTCCTTATTTTGCGATTGCACTGAAGGATTTGCAAATTTTGCGATTCCTTAAATGCAATGTATCAAACAAAAAATATGTAAAAAATGACATTAAGGATTTGGAAACTACCACCAACTTCTAGTTTGTGGTAATTTGCGAATTCTTTTCAAAAAGCTTTTTTTCCAAAAAACAAAAGGTGCCATATGACGCCAATACATGCCCTTAGGGCATGTATGTGCGCCATATGCCCCCAAATTTCTTTTTCAGGGGTGCAGCAGGGTGTTCTTGAGACACCCCTGCACCCTTGAAAAAATTCCTAATTTGCGATGAGCTAATTGCTAATCACAAATTGCACCTTCATTCCTATGAGCCTCCTAGCCCATCGAAATGAATGGGTAATTTGCAATTAGCAATTTGCTCATTGCAAATTAGGAATGGTAAAGAATTGCTATTTATTCCTTAAAATTCGCTATTTAGGAAATGCAAAATAGTTTGATGATACATATGGCGGTTCATCTGTAACAAGATAAGAAGCTTAGGGATAGATTTATGATGACTGGCGCATCACCAGGGATGTGCCAGTCATCCTGCGCCGCTGTTCCGCCACCCATGGTGTGCTGCATTTACAATGCGGCGCAGCATGGGGAAAAAATGGCACAGATGCGTGACGTATCTGTGCTGTAAAGGTGGCGCATTGCTGGAGTTGTATTGCAAGTGTGATGCAGCTCCAGCAAGGCTCAGAGGTGCCCCATCTCCACAATGTTGCGTCAAGACCTATGCCTGCTTAAAGCAGGCGCAGGGTTTTGACGCAGCTTTCTCCTATCTGATTGTAAATGCGGCACACCATGGGTGGCAGAGCAGCGGTGCACGTTAACTGGTGCATGCCTGGGGATGTGCCATTTAACATAAATCTGCCCCTTTACATTTAAGTATGTGCAGGGGACACAGAGTCGGTGAGGCTTATCCAAGGTTAAGAAGAGATGAGTCCTGTTCACTGAAAAATTAGACATAGGCTTCACCTGCTCAGCATCGCTGGACATGGCTAAATAATAGCTGCAAAATGTTACTCTTGTTAAACAATTTTACTATTATAATCTCTGAGATTTGTTTCTTACTCTGCAACATCTCATTGTTGTTATCTTTCTTTAAAGATAAAGACAACATCAACATGAGCGATAATCTGCAATCAGTTGATTTTGACCTCATCATTGAACTTGTAATTGAAACATCAGTGGATGTTGATCCCTTGGATGATTTAAATCCTGAGGATGAAGAAGAACGTGATGAGGATGCAGATTTGTCCGAATTATATGACATAGGGTGGGAAGCTGACCTGCTTGAGCCTATGGAACTATAAACATTTATTTTAAAAATTTATAATAAAAAAAAAGTAAAAATGTAAACCGTTTAATTTAAAAATAAAGACACCTTCAAAAACAGGTTATGTGTAGTGTCTTCAATAAAATATTAAAATATGCTCATAAAATTAGATCAGATTCACATATAAGATAGCACAGGTAACATGATTATAAATTCCATTTCTTTTCTGCTATTTCTGTATTCTAAAATTGCCATGCACTAAAAAATCTTATATGTAAAAATGTAAAGTAGTGTTTTAAGTTTTTGATTACTGTTATTGATGTACTGTTGGGTAATAGTGGTTAATAACATTTTTTAATATATTTTACCACAGATTCAACTGCAGATCATTTCAACATTTCACCATGCCAACGAAAGAAAGACTGAGAAAGGCTGCAAAACGTCAAAGACAGCAGGTGAAAAAAAGCAGCAGTCCTCTAACAAAAAGATTTGTCAAGTCAACAAGAAAGCACCGGGTAAGAGTACAAAAACATTCATAAGAAATATTTGCAGTAAAAAAAATATTACTACAGAAAATGTTTCAGTCCAGAAAAAGAGAAGCAATTCAAATGGAAAGGAAAGGCCAATCAAAAATGTTACTGCTAGAGCAAGAGATAACTCTGTGCATGATAGTAGAAGGAAACAACAGTTTAGGGACATTCGTAAACGAATGTTCCGCAACAGGATAATTGGCAATTTGTTAAAAAATATTAAGAAAGGTCAACAGAAAGTGGTTTTTTATAAGAGAAAAAAAAAGTTGAGAAAGTTATTGATCAGGCATTTGAAATTAAACGTAAGTTATTTATTTTGATAATCAATAGAATTAGGAAGCTAAACAAGGCAATTTATGATTTCAAAAGAAATAGTAGATGGAAGAGAATAGTTAATCGTAGTAATTTTTGTGAAGTTTTTTCTGGAGAATGGATGCATAGTTCAAGCTGTGAGGCATTTTTTAATGAGGAGAGTTATTTCCAGGATAATGATTTGGTGCATGCAGTTGACACCAGTGGTCGTGCTTATGAAGTGAAAGATGGTTGTCCAGTTGAAAAAGAAAAACTTGTGACAACAGAGGCAGAAGAGGTGTTAGGTAATGAGGTTTTAGGAAGACGTGCTAAGGGTCCTGTGTACACCTGGAAGTGTAGTAGTATTTGCAGTGTGCGACAGGATTCCATCAATTTGCTTTGTGATTTTGTACGGTCATTTAATAAGAAAAGTTTGAAGCAGAAAATAAGGTTGTTGCAAGAATTAGATCCTTTCAGAGTGAGAGAAGTGACAGGTGTGCATGGTCATTCACTGGCTTGTCTTTCCAGGAGAGTATGCCAGAGTGTTTTTCATCATTTCAGGATGCTAGCAGTGCATCATAATAAAGTGAGGAAATTAGTTAGAATGTTGTATTATGCTAAGAGTCCAGCAAGTATGCTTAAAAAATTATGTGCTGCTCTTTTGCATGGTTCTGAAATAGATGTGAAGAATATATGTGAAGAAATTGAGTTTTGTTACTTTGGAAGTAAAGAGGAGAATGTTGAAATTGACCAAGAAGAAGCGGGTAATGTGGAAGATAGTGTACAGGTTTCCAGTACAGATAATTTCCAGAGGGAAATTGCCACGTTTCAGGTCAAATCAAGTGAGAGGCCCAATTTCACTTGTGTGTGTTGTCGACGCACTTATTATAAGAATCAGACTAAGTTAGTGGATTTATATGCAAAAAGTGAAAGGGAAAATAATAGTGAATGGAAGGATTTCGCAACATACTTGATGGTAGAAAATTGTTTTGATTTGGGATTGGATCAACGTGTGTGTACTTATTGTTGTTGCAAATTAAATCAAAACCAGATGCCTGCTAGAGCAGTTCATAATAATCTGGAATTGGTTGAGATTCCTTCTGAATTGAAGGATTTAAATACTTATGAATCTATTTTGATTCAAAGTATCCATCCCTTTCAGGCTATTGTAAGAATGGAGCCAAAGACAGGGAAATTGCCTCCATCAGATTTACAGAGAGGATTAAAGGGAAGAGTTGTTTATTTGCCTCTAGATTTGAAGAAAAACATTAACACAATTGGAGTAGAAAAAGTGGACGAGGAACCTCTGGTTATCTTAGTTAATGGGGTTCCGACAAAGAATAAGAAAATATGGCAAGATTTAGTAGATGTTAGGAAAGTTAAAAAGGCAACATTGTATTTGAAAAAAAATAATAAATACTATAAGAATGTATATGTTGCAGAAGAGGAAGTAAGTGAGGAAGAGGATAGCGATTTGTGTGCTGGTCAAATTGAGAAAGTAGAAACTTCTACTAGTGAAGAAATATATGAACATTATAGTGTTCATCCTTTGCATTCCAAGGAAGTCATGGGGAATGCTATTGAGTTGTTTCAAATGAAACAAGCCAAAGGGAGTCCCATTAGTGTTTGGGAGGAAAGTTTGGAAGCTCGGTGTTTCCCACAGCTTTTTCCAACAGGTCAGGGAGGAAGATATGATGAGCGACCTCATCAAATTCCTGCTTCTGAATACCGGACTTTGCGATTGTATGCAGGAGATGCTAGGTTTCGACAATGCATTCCCTATTTGTTTCATCTCCTGTTTGAAAGCGATCTGTCTGGACTGTCATATGCAGTGAACCACATCTTGAAAAGTGGTATACACATGCAAAACATCTCGGCAAGTGACTTTATGGATAAAGTCAATGTCCAAGACAGTATTTTGGATTCTCACCTGATTAATCTCATGGCGTGTCAGCGTGGTACTAATGAGTACTGGTACCGTCGTCATGGTGATTTAAAATGTATGCTGAGGAACTTAGGTACTCCCACATGGTTCCTCACTCTGAGCTGTGCCGAGTATGGCTGGGAAGACTTACTTGAATTTCTACGAGAGGCAAATGCTAACGTAGAAAACATCGAATTCAAGACACCCGGAGAACTGTGCTCTTTGGATCCAGTCAATGTATGTAGGTACTTCAATCATAGGTTTGAAGCTATGATGTCTTTCATCATGAATAAGAAGAATCCACCTCTTGGAGAGGTGTTGGATTTCTTCTGGAGAAAGGAGTACCAAGCAAGAGGTGCTCCTCATATACATATGTTGCTGTGGATCAAGGATGCACCTAAATTTGGAACGGATCCAGAAGACTCAGTGATGAGTTTTATACAACAGTATTCTACGTGTGCTGTTCCAAACGCAAAGGAGAAGAAAAGCCTAAGAGAAAAAGTTCTGCGTTTCCAAAGCCATCGATGTGGAAAGTACTGTCGTCGTAAATTCCGAAACAAGGACAAGTTCTACACCAAATGTCGTTTCGGTTTTCCACGACCGGTGATTTCTAAAGGAAGAGTAAACAGTTTGATGTCTTCGCTGCGACATAATGTGATGAAGAAATCACCTAAAAACACATACAATTTGAAGAGGAACGAAGAGTCCAAGTACATCAACGACTACAACCCGGTGATTTTGTCCATGTGGAATGCTAACATGGATATACAGTTTGTGGCTGATAACTGTATGGCTGTGGCTCGGTATGTGACGTCTTACATCACCAAAAAAGAGAAGACAGAATTGAAGGATATGTGGGAGGACATTTCCCATGAAAAGAGCCTCAGCAAGAAGTTGTACAGTTTCAGTCTGAAGATGTTGTCGCATCGAGAAATCGGAGCGTACAAATGTTCTGACCGGTTGTCTTCAGCAAGTCTCTATGCCAAGTCCAGGAGTATCATTTGGGCGAGTCTTGATCTTGCTGCAACGCGTAATCGAGTTCTCAAACCTGTGCGGGAAATTGAGTATTTGGCGGAAACGGAGCCAAACAGTACAGACATTTTGAAGACCAACATGTTGGATACATATTATCCAAATCGAAGCAGTCACCTCGAGAATGTTTGTCTGTATGAGGTTCTGCAAAATTACATATTCAAGAGGAACATCAAAGAAGATACTGAGAAAGGAGTGTATGCTGTAATAGGAAGTGAGGGATGTCTGGTCAAGCAAAGAAAATGCCACTTGGTAAACCATCGAAAATTGAGTGGCGAATCTCCTGAAAAAAAGGAGTTTTTCTATTTAGCACTTTTGCAACTTTTCAAGCCTTGGCGTGCAGAAGAGGAACTGCTTGGAGATTTTCTCTGTTACGAAGACTCTTTCAATGCCGCCAAGGAGACCATAGAATGTCCTGCTTTTCCCAAATATGTAGAAATGTTGAATGCGGAAATTGAGCAGGAAGCAATGATTGCAGCCGAGATTGCCAGAGACAGTTCTCAGGACAGTCAGAGTTCTGCTTCATTGAGTCAGGATCCACTAGGAGGACCTGTTATCGAAAATGAAGCTGCCACTGCTATGAATGAAGTGGAAAGAGCCATGGCACATGCTCAGGAGGATGCGGTTAACTTAGAAGAGTTGGAAAGACAACTCAACGTTGAGCAGAGGAAAATATATGACGAAGTTACCATGCAAATTGATCATGGATTAAGTCATGACAAGAAAGAGTGCTCATGTACGTCGTTGAAGCCTGTCCGATTGTACGTGAGTGGAGAAGCGGGAACTGGAAAAAGTTTCCTCATTAAAGCAATTTCATGCTATTTGCAGGAAAGGACAGAGTCATCGCTGTCTTGTGTTGTCACCGCTCCAACTGGACTGGCAGCACATAACATTAAAGGGATTACTTTACATCGTTTACTGATGCTGCCAGTGGAGCATGACAACAAATTACAATATCACAAGCTATCTGGAGATGCTTGTTTTGAAGTTTCAAGAATCTTGAGGAAAATGAAACTTCTTATCATTGACGAAGTAAGCATGGTTTCCAATGTCATGCTTGCCTTTGTGCATTTGAGAATGCAAGAAGTTCTCAAAACAGAGTATGATGTGTTATTTGGTGGCAAACACATCATTGTTTTCGGAGATCTTCTGCAGCTGACACCAGTGAAAGGGCAACCTGTGTTCAAAATGCTCACGCATGAAGATACCAGGAAGTGCCTAGGCAGCATTGGCAACGTCAATATATGGTTAAACTTCAATTATGCTGAACTGCATGAAAATATGCGTCAGGCGAAGGATGAAGTTTACAAGACTATTCTACAAGATGTTAGAATTGGAAAAGTGACCGAGCATGGGAAAGAAGCTTTACATGCACGATTACTGTCAAATTTATATCCAGAACAAGATGTTGTGCCTGAGAATATTTTTCAGAAAATTACTGAGAAGAAATCTGGAATATGTTTGATGCCAACTCTTGCAGAATGTGCCAAATTCAACAACAAAATGTTGCATTTAGAAAAGCAAGAGATTGTGAAACTGGAAGCTATTGACAGAGTAGAGCATATGGGATCAACAATTATTTTGTCTGAGAATCTGAAAACAAAATTGGATTCATTAGAGAAGAGTATATCTAAAACTGCAGGTTTTGAAAAGACTCTGAATGTGTGCTTGAACTGCCGTATAATTTTAAGAAGGAATTTACATGTTGAAAGAGGTCTGGTAAATGGATCAATGGGTAATGTTGTTGATTTTGTAAAATACAGAAATAGAGATGGAATTGAATTTTTAAAAATTAAATTTGATGGCATTGAGGAAGTACAGCTAATTGGTCGTTGCTCTGCTAGATTTTTGCTTGTAAAAGACTTATATGTTCGCCGTAAGCAGTTTCCTGTTTGCTTGGCATATGCGGTGACAGTCCATAAATCGCAAGGTTTAAGTGTAGACAGTGCATTGGTGAATATTGGCAGTTCTGTGTTCAAGGAGGGTATGGCATATGTGGCATTGTCACGAGTTAGAACTTTATCGGGATTGTACTTGATTGAGTGTGATGTCACAAGCATTTGTGCGGATCTAGATTGTGTTAAGGAATACAATAGGTTAAGAAGAGAGTATGCGCCACATTTGCCTCAATATCCTTTGTTTGAGAAACGTGTGGTAGGCCGGAAACGAAGAAATGTAACCAATACTGGGGAGGTTGTAGCAAAAAGACGAAAAGTCGATGAACCTGAAATTATAAGCAGAAACAAAAAGAATTCTGTTGAAGATGTTGTTGGTTTTCAATTTGAAAACAGTTCTGGTGTCAACTGCTATGCTAATGTAGTGGTTAATGTTTTGTTTTCTCTAGAAAATGTAAAAGAAGAGATTGTGGTCAATTCTGATCAAAGATTTTGCAGTTTGTTAAATTCTGTGTTAGAGAAATGTAGCACTGATAGAACAAACATAGAAAGTGTGTCTGAAATTCGAAATCTGTTAGACAGATGTTCAGGCCAAACACAATTCTCTCAAAATATTCAGCAAGATTGTCAGGAGTTTTTAATGTATATGCTTGATGTATTGCATGCTGAAGGTGTAGATGTAGATCAGCTGTTTGGTCTTTCTTACCAATGGCAGCATGACTGCGAGAACTGTATGGTATCAAGTACTACTAGTGTAGACTCAGAAAGATTTATATATTTAACTTGCCAGACAGTAAATCAGTCTCCTTTAATAAGCTAGTAAAAGCAGCTGATCACAACATGGAGTGTAGCCAATGTAAATCTGAAATGATGTCAACATTATTTATACGAACATATGGCCAGTATGTCATTTTAATGTTCCAACGATGTAGGCCTGATGGAACAAAATTGACAACTTTAATTAAAAATTTTGTGGCTTCGCAGTTGTCAATATCAGGAAGGACTTTTGTAACTGCAGCAATTATATATCATGACGGTCCTTCAATAACATCAGGACATTACACAGCTTATTTAAAGTCTAGAAATGGCTGGTCATTTTTCAATGATTCTGTTTTAATTTTCAAAAAAAAATTGCCGTATGACCTTAAAAACTCTTACCTGGTGTTTTTAAAACCAAAATTTTAGGGAAAGAATCTCGGGATGTGCTCTGTGGAATTTCAAGAAGTTCTAATGGCTCCTACACGATTTGGCCTTGAGGATAAGTGTAGTTCAGAGACATAACTTCTAACCATAAGACTGGACGTCATGGAGAAATAAGTGCACTTTGAATGAGTTCAGAAAAACTATTTCTTTTTATAAGCTAATTGAAGCAGCCAATCAAAACATAGAGTAGAGGGAATGTAAGTCTGCAATGCTGTCTACTGTTTTACATTGCTTTGTGATTAAAAGTGATGTAGAGAATTAAATAATTGTAGTAGTCATAGAGGTAGTGTAAGTCTGCTTCATAGTAAGCAGTATCAGTGTCATAGGAAATGTAGAACATGACTGAGCAAGAAGGGGAAGATATTACTATTCCAGGATTGTGAAAATGATCTTCAACATTTTAATTCTGAAAGTTGCAGAAATGCCAAATGACGGGATTGGCTTACAAGAAATCCAAGAGTTATAAATGGCTCTGACAAGATTTGGCTTTGTGGAAACTTGTGGTAGAGAGCAAGAAGTCATTTATTGCATGTAACATGTTTTTAAAAACGATGGAGGTTTTCTTTCAGAAAGTGGCGGGCTGAAAGTAATAACAGCACAACAGAGTGTAAGCTGTTCATAGGACATCCTTTGACGTCATGGAAAGTAAGTTAACTTTAAGGAGTTCTGAATTCTGGTTTGTTATGTTGTATGGGTTTTTTAAACACAATCATTTTGATTGTGTTTTTTTTTCCCCGCTGTTATATGATGAATACCTTCAAGTCACTGTTTTTAGTGAATTTTGATACATTCTGAGAACAGCAAAAATAAACCATTTAACATGTATAATTAATTCTGTACTGTTTGCATTTATGATGTATATGTAGAACTGTGTAGGAGGCATGGAGAAGGTGAGGCTTCTGTAAGTGTCAAAGTTGTTGCATGCAGTGCTGCACTTCTGCGTACTCTTTCATATGCTGGACTACATCTGCACAATGAGATACCTAAGCAAAGGAAACACAAGTGATGTGATTGTGAAATGAGCAAAAGAAATTGCACGTATTTCAATTACATCACCTGTGTTTCCTATCATTACAAATCACATTGTGCAGATCAAGTTTAGGTCTGTCCAGGGAAACATAGGAGGTTTGGACTTTGTTCAAGAGTGCAGTGGACATGACTCACTTCATTGGTAGACCTTCACATGTATTATGTCCTCTATTCTCTTCAACAACTCGAAATTTCATCTGCAACCCTGAGTAGGCCTCACCTCAAACAAACCTCTGGATAGGACACATCTTATTGGCATCCTGAAGCAATCATTTAAAATTTTAGTGTCTTGCGACACTTTTCTGAGACAACAGCAATGCAAAAGATGCACCATGTTTTAAGATAGGCCTCACTTCATCTGCATCAAGATACTGTTAGTTTAAAATGTATATCTTTAGGACTGTGTAGGGGGCCTGGAGAAGCAGAAGCTTCTGTAAGTGTCAAAGTTGTTGAAAAACTGTTTGTCCTTCAATCTTTTCCCTTGTCTTTTGTAATTTTTAAATGCATGTTTTAATATTTTTCAAATGTTTGTTCTCTCTTTCACAGATTGAAAGTATAAAAACAAAAAGTGAGTAATTTAACGACAATTATAAGGTAAATGTTTTGTACTCTTTTCGTTACATTTCTATCACATTTAACTTCTATTAGTTCCACTGCTTCATTTCTTTAACCCTCAGTTTCCTGCCTTTGCTACTTCCCTCATTCCTTTCTCTATTACCTACTTACTCAACTCCTTCCACTCTTTTTCTCAGTCCCTCTCTTCTCATAGTTCCTCACTCTTGTTCACTCACTCCGTCTCTAATTTCTAATTTAAAACATTTATAAAGCGCAGCGTGCACCGTACGGTTTCTTGGCGCTAGTATGGGAGTCGGCAACAGAGGCAAAGTCAACCTGTCGAGAAAAAAAGGAAGATTACACGGGGAAGGCCTGTTTGAAAAGAAACGTTTTAAGATCTTTCCGAAAAGAGAGATAGTGGGTGGCAAAGCGAAGGTGATCAGGAAGGGAGTTCCAAAATGTAGGGGCTAAGGTAGAAAAGTTGGTTCCGCCCCATTTTTTCCGTTTGAAACGTGGGATTTGGAGGAGAGATTTGGAGGAAGAGCGGAGCTCTCTGGTGGGAACATATTCTTTTATTAGCGAGGAAATAAAGGCCGGGGCAGTGCCTTGGCGGGCCTGGAAGACCATGCAGCCGGTCTTGAAGAGGGAGCGTTCCTTGACGGGAAGCCAATGAAGCTCCCTAAGGAGCGGTGTAGAGTGATGATATCGCGGGAGACCAAAAACCAGCCGGGCCGCCTGGTTCTGGACCATCTGGAGCCTCCGCATGCTGTATGCCGGAATGCCGTTGTAAAGGGCATTGGCATAATCCAGCCGCGATATCACCAGTGCGGCCATGATCTGCTTGAGTGCCTGAGGGGAAAAAAAACGGGAGACAGTGCGGATGGTGCGGAGAGTGAGGAAGCAGGAGGAAACTACAGAACTGATTTGTGAATGAAGGGTGAGCTGGTTGTTCACTTTAACACCCAGTGTTTTGACCGAAGTTGAGGGGGTGGGGGGGACCAAGAATGGGGGGCCAAAAGAGAGAATTCCAGGGACTGGAAGAATCACCGGTGAGAACCAACTCGGTTTTATCCGGGTTCAATTTGAGATGGTTGTGGTTCATCCAATCCCTGATAAATGTCATAGAAGACTGAAAGTTAGAAACAGAGAGGGAAGAAGAGGACAGATCAAAGATGAGCTGGAGGTCATCGGCGTAATTGTACACGGTGACCTCCAGCTGCTGAAGAGCAAAAATAAGAGGAGAGATGTACAGATTGAAGAGTAGAGGGGAAAGAGAGGAACCCTGGGGAACACCACAGGTGACAGGGAGTGAAGTGGTCGTGAGGTCTCCTAGCCGAACCACCTGGGTGCGGTCCCTCAGGAAGGAGGACAGCCAGATCAGGGCTGAACCCTCAATTCCAGCCGCCTTGACACGGGACAATAGGATGGTGTGGTCAACCGTGTCAAAGGCGGCAGAGAGATCGAGGAGTACCAGCACCTGATGTTTGTTATTATCCATACCCTTCCTGAGGTTGTCCAGGACCGCAACCACAACTGATTCTGTCGAGTGCCTGGGGCGAAAGCCAGCCTGGCGGGGAGCCAATCCCCCATTAGCCTCTACGTGGGTGCTGAAAGCTGCGGTGACATGGCGTTCCAGCACCTTGCCCAAATAGGGCAGCAGGGAAATGGGGCGGTAATTGGCTGAGATGGACGGGTCGGCGCCAGGCTTTTTTAAGATGGGCACTATGGTGGCTGATTTGAGAGCAGGGGTCACTACTCCCTGCGCAAGGGAGTGGTTGAGAAAAGTAATAGGGGGCTCAGGGCAAGAAAAATAAATTTGTTGCAGGATTCGTGCCGGACAGATGTCTGCGGGAGAGCCCGACTTTACTTTGGGGAGCATCTCCCGGAATCCTGCCTCAGTGAGGGGGGGAATAGAGGTGAGAAGACATTGGACAATAGGAGGGGAGGGATCCACAAATGCGGGCGAAGGAGGGGGGATGTTGGCTTTGATGGTATCGATCTTCTCTAAGAAGTAAGCATTGAGTTGATCACATAGTGACTGAGATGGAGGGTTCTGGGGTGAAGCTCTGTCAGAATAAGCCAGGTCATTGACTATGCCAAATATTTCCATAGGTTTGTTCTCGGCTGACATTATTTTGGTGGAGAAGTAAGAAATTTTTGCGGAGAGAATTGCGGTTTTATATTCGGCCAGAGCAGTGAGGTAGGGAGCTTTTAATGAGGGGTGATAACTTCTTCTCCACTGCCTCTCTGCCTGTCGGGTGGCTAGTTTTAACTTTTTTAGGTGGTCGTTAAACCACCTGTTGGAATCCTTAGGTCGCCGGATGGAGATGCGACGCAGGGGAGCCACTGAGTCACAACCTCCAGTCAGCCAGGTATTAATGGCATTGGCTTGGGAGTCGGATGAGAGATCAGAGAGGATGGGAGTGGAGTTTCGAAGTAGAGAAAACAAAGAGGGGAGATCGACTCTGTTCCAATTCCGCGCCCAGGTATTTTTGGCGCGTGGGGCTTTGGATACAGGTTTGGACGAGATGGAAAAAGCAATAAGGGCATGGTCAGACCAGGGACAGGGAGATATTGTCACCGAGGAGACTGGAAGATTAAGGGACCAAACCTGGTCCAGTATGTGACCGTGCGAATGAGTGGGGATGGTAATGTGCGGGACCAAGTTCAGAGAAGAAAGAGATTCAGTGAACTGTTTCGAAGCAGTGCACTCCGAGGGATCCGAGGGCCAGTAATTAAAATCCCCTAGCACCAAAACTGAGGCGTAGTTGATCACCAAATTCGCCAGTAGGTCTTGAAGTGCCGGTAAGAACAGAGACGAAGACTGGGGTGGACGATACATTAGGAGTAAGGTGATAGGGGGAGAGAAGGAGAGGGAGCGGGCTACAAGAAATTCAGTAGGGGGGATAGGGGGAAAGGGAAGGGTTGGAAAATTCTATTCGGATCGGGCGATTAGTGCCACACCACCACCAACCCTGCCCGCCGAGCGATCTGCGCGCAAAGCGACGTAGGAAGGGGGGAGGGTAGCCAAGAGGACAGGGAGGGAAGAATCACAGTACCAGGTTTCGGTCAAGAGCAGTAAGTCAGGCTTCTTGGTGTCAAGCAAGACAGACAGCTCGTGATGGTGCTTGACCGCTGACCTGGTGTTGAGTAGGAAAACAGATAGCGACGGAGCCGGGGGAGGGGGGTCAGGTAGGGGAGAGGTCAACGGGGAGGGCATCAGTGTAGAGGTAGAAGAGGGGGCAAGCCCTAATGAGGCGATGCACCTGCGAACGGTTTCTGAAAGAGGCCAGTGGCCTTGGAGGCTAGTAAGGTCCTCAAGGGAGTATGATGTAAATTTGGCATGAGGACGTGCCCCTAGCCCCGTCCGGCCGCGGACGGGCGCAGACGGGCTTGCCTTAGGCGCGCCTTCGGCGCGCAAACGGCGCGCCCGCTGCGCACGTCCGCTGCGCGTTCTGGGGTTGCACATTTTTGTAGGCGAACTTTAGGGCGGGAGGGGGGCGTGGCCTGAAGGTGGGCGTGGCCAGCCGTCGAGTGAACGCGAGAGAGGGGGTCACGTGAGCGTTCAATCCGCTACACGGCGCCCAGGGGATACAGATAGCAGCAGTAGTGAGGGTAAGTTTTAAAACACAAGTAAATAGTGACACAATCTTAAAAAACACACTCCCGGCTGTTTTGCCTCAGTAGACTCCAATTATCCGAGCGCTAGCACCTCAGCGCTTAAATAGGGCGGGAGGGGGCGTGGCCTGAAGGTGGGCATGGCCAGCCGTCGAGTGAACGCGAGAGAGGGGGTCACGTGAGCGTTCAATCCGCTACACGGCGCCCAGGGGATACAAATAGCAGCAGTAGTGAGGGTACGTTTTAAAACACAAGTAAATAGTGACACAATCTTAAAAAACACACTCCCGGCTGTTTTGCCTCAGGAGACTCCAATTATCCGAGCGCTAGCACCTCAGCGCTTAAATAGGGCGGGAGGGGGGCGTGGCCTGAAAGTGGGCGTGGCCAGCCGTCGAGTGAACGCGAGAGAGGGGGTCACGTGAGCGTTCAATCCGCTACACGGCGCCCAGGGGATTATTCTATTACTCTTAGTGTCTTTGACTGATCACTCTATCACTATTTGTTCATAATGCTTTCTCTGTGTAGTTGAAGCACACTAAGGGGCATATTATGAACACAGCCAATAAAATTATTGCTGTTTTTATTGGCAGAAAACTTGTGCAAAAGTGGTTTTAGCGGCAGTTTTCTGACGCAAAAGCGGCTTTAGCGACACATTTCTGCCAATAAAAGCTGCAAAACTTTTATTGCCTATGTTGATGATATGGCTCTATGTTACTTACATTTCTTTGCTGTTTCAATTAATCTTTTTCTGTTATTTTTTGTTTTCTGTTTTCTATTTTTTCTCTCTGTTATTCCCCATGTTTTAATCTTATTTTGAACATTCACTCACATTCTCCAAGAAACTCTTCTTTGTTAATGTTATACTCTCTTTTTTTTTCTTTCACTTCCTTATCTATTTTGTTTTTCACAATTATACCCTCTTCCGTCTTTTCTTCGGTAAATAGATCTATTAAACAGTATCTCTTCTTTACTCCCTATAGCTGTCTTTCTTTTAACATCACTCTCTGTTTACTTTCCTTATACTTACTCTTTTTTTTTTTTACATTTTTTGGTTAGCTCCCGGTCCGCGTACCGGGAAGCTAACCGGGAAGCGAACCAAAAGAAATAGAGCTTGCCAGAGTGCTAAACATTCTAGCAATTTTTTTTGAAAGGGGAGGTAGTTCTGAAAAGAACTTTTTTTTAAAATATTTTTGTTGTTTTATATTTTTTTTTTATTTTTTGAACATTTTTTGTTTTTTTTGTATTTTTTGAACGATTTTATATTTTTTTTGGTTTTTTTGGGGGGGGAAACAACAAAAAACAGGCATTGAAAAGGGCTCAACAGGAGCAAAAAAAAAATTACTGGGGGCGGTTAGGGCAATTATGATGTTCATAAGCCAGGTTGATAGCATTTATACTCATATTACCACATGCTATCAACGCACCACAGTGCATACAAGTATGTTTCATGTGGCCAAAATTCTCTTGTATGTTTAGCACAGTTTCCCGTGCCTCTGCTGGTGTCAATGAAATTGACGATCTTGATCTGGCCACAGGAGTTGATGTTGGATTTTCCTCCAAATCCCGTATTTCCGCCCGGCTGTAATTAAGTGGATGCTTCCTGGTCATGTGCCTATGCATAGTATAGTTCCCATAACTATACTTCTTATCCGTCCCTCTTGATAATTTATCTTTGCAGATGAGGCAGGTGACATACCTCGCATTCACTTTTTTTGGCCAGGAGGGATTGAATAAAACTGCCAGATGAAACTGGCTTTCTTATGGGAAACCCGGGGCACCTCTTCCAAGAACTGTGGTTCTTCTCCCTCCTCTTCCTCCATTTCTTCCTCTTCCTCCTCTGTGTTGGTCATGACCTGGGGAGGTGGTCCTCTCTTCCCATGAGGAGGTGGAGGTGGTGGTGGGGGTGCACCAGCTGAAGCAACTACTGAAGCCATTTCTGAAGTATTAATAAAGGTCTTCCTCTCACAATGATGAAAGTCAGAGTGAGGAAAGAAGGAGGGGTTTTCATCATTTGGGAAAAACAATAGTTCTCAACCAATGAAAAGTGTTATTTTTAGGTCACCTGACCTAGCCTTACATGATTATGAAACCAAAAGTGAAATGAACCAATGAAAAGTTTTATTAACAAGTCACATGACCTCTCACGCTCATGTTACGCGCTGCGGAACGCGCCCCGGTTAGCTTCCGGGTCGCTGCGCTTTGCGCCTCGGTCCGCGCACCGGAGCACTTCCAGGTGCGCTAACGCGGTACGTCACAAGACGCATTACGCGGCAACGCGATACGTCGCGCTTTCGCGACGCGCCGCGGATTGCTTCTGGGGAGCTGCGTTTCGCGCCTCGGTCCGCGCCCCGGGGCACTTCCGGGTGCGCTAACGCGGTACGTCATAAGACGCATTACGCGGCAACGCGATACGTCGCGCTTTCGCGACGCGTCACGATGTTGATTTCTTACCGGTTCGCGGACCGGGTCGCGGCATCAATTTGAGCTAACGGAAAGCTTTCCGGTTCGCGGACCGGGAGCGAAACAAAAAAAATATTTTAAAAAAAATTATTAATAAACATAAAATATATTTTTGGATTTAAAGAAGAATACATTTTACAGCTATAGATATTAGCTTTTAAAAAACCAATGAAATTCACTGAAAAAACCATAGGTTATAGACCATATATAGTTAGGAATTAGCATTTACAAAACCTTGAAAATTCACTGAAAAAACCATAGGTTATACACCATATATAGTTAGGAATTAGCATTTAAAAAACCTTATTTTACTCACACAAAACCATTGAAATTCCATATATAGTTAGTTGTACTAACTATATATCGCGCACCCGCAATCCACTGCTGATCATGTCACATATTACATCATTCATGACATGGTCAGTGACATCACTGATGACATCACTGATGACATCTCAAATGACATCACTGATGACATCACTGATGACATCTCAAATGACATCACTGATGACATCACTGATGACATCTCATTTGACATTACTGATCACATCACTGATGACATCATTCATGTGATAATACGATGAAGCTCTTCAGACTCTAATATAACCTTAGATACACTCAGTGTAAACAGACACTCACAGACTGTCACTCATCCATGGAGTTACTCACACACCTAGTCAGTCATGCAAAGAATCAATCACACCTCCATTTCCTCAACTATATAGTTATACACACCTTACTTATTGAAACATATACTAACACATATTTACTCTCTTATACAATCCCTGATACAAGTTCACAATGATCCATACAGCCACTCACACATTCACTGGCTCTTATGCACAGTTATTTATATATGTCAACTCTCACATGTACTGTGTTTTACATATGTACTTACTTTGACATGTAGCACTGAGATATCCATTCACTCACCAATACACTCATGCACACAGTCAACTGCCCATACAGCTGTTTCCACATGCACTTTTGAACCCATACATGGGTGGAGTAGTGTGGCTCACTGGTTAGAGGCGGCAGGCCTGAGAGCAGAAGTCAGCCTGGGACCAGGGTTCAATTCCCGACGCGGCAGGGTCGTGGACCTTGGTCAGCGGACTCGATAATTCTCGCTTCGGTGCTTACTCTAATCAGGGGTTCCACTCGGCAACTCTGGGCATTAGCTTGCCTAATCTCCACAACGGCCCCACCAATTCCAGGGATGCCTGGCTCCACCTTGGGGACTCCCAGCAAGGGACCATCCCACAGGGAAAGCCAGGACGGGTTCCCCAGAGTTCTACAGCGCCGGGACGCCCCGTTGCTGGGGCAGCTGTGCGCTTTACAAGTATACTACATTTACATTTACATTTACATCTAGTCAATCAACTGCTCACACATCTATGCAGAGAGTCATACACCTCCCAGCCACCCACACACACACTCAGTCTCCCATACAAATGCTTGGGCAACCAATCAATAACCCATACAGTTAATCATATAGCTACTGATCAACACATGCAGCAGTTTACAGAACAACAGACATAATGATGCACAAATTAAGACAGTTTAGTCACTAACCCATGCACTCAGTGAGACACATTTAATCAGTCACTCATACAGTCAGTCATGCCCCTACTAAATCCTTCATCAAGACACTTATACATCCACTCATTCTTCAATATGTAACACATATTTTAACTTTACAGAATTATACAATCACTGGATGTAGTCATCAGTGATGTCATCAGTGATGTCATTTGAGATGTCATCAGTGATGTCATCAGTGATGTCATTTGAGATGTCATCAGTGATGTCATCAGTGATGTCATTGACCATGTCATGAATGATGTAATATGTGACATGATCAGCAGTGGATTGCGGGTGCGCGATATATAGTTAGTACAACTAACTATATATGGAATTTCAATGGTTTTGTGTGAGTAAAATAAGGTTTTTTAAATGCTAATTCCTAACTATATATGGTGTATAACCTATGGTTTTTTCAGTGAATATATATATATATATATATATATATATATATATATATATATATATATATATATATTATTGTACAGACTGCTTTCTAAACAAACTTCAAGTAAAATGAAACTAATTCCAATATACATCTCTACATTTAATATTATATTTCATACAACACAGTTTTAGAATAATCTCAAATCGTTTTTAAATAAACCTAAAAACATATATAACTCACCTTGCAAATAAATCTGTTGAATGAAAAATCTCACACACTCAGACAGGATTTTCTTTTACACACAGACAATATAAATCACCAGACTCTGCAAGGTAAAACCAGTAATGCAAAGTTTCCCTTTTTTGTCCATACAAATACACATAAGCAACAAATGACATTGCTTCCCAGAGTTTTTCAAATTGTAAAACACAATTCCATTGGTCACAGATAATAACCCTTATCAACTGACTTCTTCACCCCTTCGGCTTAATGTCAGTTTCCATAGCAACAGGTCATGCAACATTCAACTTAACTCACAGGTCACAAGTTCATCACACAATGTTGCAAATGAGATCAGCAGGTTTGGTTGGCGTTGCAAGACATGACCTTAACCTTTCTGATGTACCTTTCAAACAGTTTTTACTAATCATTAAGAAACTTGCTTTTTAAACGAAGTAAAATGCACCCTATTTTTGAATGTACAATGTTCTTAAACAGCCAATGAAATCTCTATTTTCTTTAAAACAGAATCTTGTCCACCATTTTAGATATCTTTCATTCTACCAACTGACTACCTCAGCTACAGACATCTTTTCATTACCTACAGTCATCACTTCAAGATGCTTTCAGTGTGGATTGTTGGGCACAGCTATGTTTCCTGGAGCAAAAGGTATGCTGAACACAGAGGTATTGACAAAGAACTAGCTTTGCAAAATGTGGACATTAAATGGATTGGACAGAGGGGATTAAAGTGGTACCAATTGATGCCTGTGGTTAAAACCTTTCTGCATCTCCAACCCCCTGACCTCATGATTGTGCACTGTGGTGGAATTGACCTAGGCATATTAACTGGGGTAGGTCTGGAATTGCTAATGAAGGACACCTTTGCAGAATTGATGTTGCTTTTCCCCCTAACTGCCTTTGTATATGCCACAGACAGAAATGGAAGTGGTACAATCAATTTTGTCCTCGGATTGAGAAAGCTAGAAAAAATGTCAATAAAGCAAGTTCTAATTACCTCAGAGACCATAGCATGGGCTCCACAAATAACAACCATCTACGTTTCCATATCTAGGGCATCTACAGGAGTACACTTTACTGATGAAGGGAACAGAATTATTTTCAACAACCTAAAGCTCTGCATCCGCACTTCCATACAGCTGCCACAAACTCATAAGAAACACAAGGGCACTTCTTAGAGCCACCCAATAACCCAACATATATCCAAGGTCTATATAAACAAATCTTAATTATTTTTTCTTGGAGTCGCCTACCCAGTACGGTTATTTTTTAAACCGTCCACTTCTATTAATTTATATTCGCCCCGGGGACCCCATCCCCCGGGGCATGCCCAAATATGATTCTTTTTAAAATGGAGGTGGGGGACTGCCACCACCCTCCCGTGCCATTTTGGGCCCTGTGGACCCCATCCTCCGGGACCTGGTCTCATGGTTAGGGACCGTGGGGGGAGCCCCAACACCCCAGAATTCCCACCGGCTCCCCCTCTCCTGCGGGAGCCGGAATTGCTTTTCCACACGGGGAGCTGCTAACATTCAGCTCCCAGTGTGGAAAAGCAATCTGCTTTGGATTTTGGTAGCGAGAGCAGGAAACCTGCTCTCGCTTCCAAAATCCAAACCAGAGTTTGCAATGACAGGGCGACAGCTGTGCTCCCACCCTGCCCTAGCAAACAGCGGTGTTCCGCGGGTGGGTACCCCAGGACACTGCAGGAACCGGTCCTGAGAGATCCCCAGGGCCATGGAGGGCTCCAGGAGGGCAGCCACGCAGCCCCCTCCCAATTATTGCAAAGCCCTGGGGAGGCGGCAGTCCCTGAGGTTTGGGGGAGGCCTTGGAGGCCCCCACAGAATAATTAAAATAAGCCCTGGGGAGGTGACGGTCCTCGGTGCGCTGGGCCCCCGCAATTATTAATAGGGCAATGCCCCCGGGTCCTGGCCCACCAGGGGGCCTCATTTAAATTATGCGCGGAAGCCTGCGCTTCATTTCTTAAAACAAATTTGGTGGGATTTGTGACCCCATCACGCTTTCCGCTGAAATTATTAAAAGAAAATGCTTTTTTTGGCCCTGGGGGTCCTCGTGGGGCCACCTGAACAGGCATAGGGGGTCAGTGTGTTTCTACCCTCCCCCTTTTCTTGTTTTTAATATTTATTTTACTGTTTTCCTGTGATTCGGTTCTACCTAGTCACAAGATGGCTGCCAACACTTCCTGGTTTGCAGTGTTGTCAGCCAATCAGTGTGAAGCTCGTGCTCGGGAGGGGTCAAGACTCCACCACGTCCCTAGATATCGAAACTATTTTCTTTTTCATATTTTTCAGGAACTACTGAATGGATTTACACCAGTTAACAAAAAGGATTCTTTCTGAACCAAGGGCTACCTTTTTGCCAAATTTGGTGTAATTCCGTTCAGCAGTTCGGGCTGCAGCTTTGTCTAAGGTTTCCTATGGAAAATAACATGGGGAAAAATACATTTTGGGACCCCCCCTTTTTTTGGCCCCTGCTTGGTGAATCACCCTGAAACATTCAAGACAGGAGCTGATCACCAGTTTTGAAAATTTCGTGAAGATTCGTCAACCAGCACCAAAGTTATTGGGAAAACAAAAAACGCATTTCCTATGGAAACTAGGTCCTAACTATAACTACCTACTGGCAACCACGAGTAGGTAATATATACCCCCCGCAGGAGGCGGGTAGTCGGCAAGGACCATGGGGACATTGGGGCTCCCCCGCGGTCCCGAACGTGAGGGCCGAACCTGGGGGATTGGTTCCCAGGGCCAAAAGTGGCCCAGGGAAGGGGGACCACATGGCCCCCTCGTGAAAAAAGAATGTAGGAAATAAAGCATTGCCCCAGGGGATGAGGTCTCCATGGCCAAAAAAAGGCCTCAGGAGTGGGGCCCACAGCCCCCTTTCCATTTAACAACAAAAATAATGAATAGTGGGAGACCCTGGGGGGTGAGGTCCCCAGGGCCCAGAAAATATTTTGAAATGGGGGTGCAACACCAAAATGGGAAAAAAGTCGGCATCTTGCCATAAGCCCCGCCCCCTCTCTGCAGCACACTGCTAATGCGCTTCCTGGTACGTTGTGGTTTGGGGGATTAAATCCCCTAGATCCTTTAGGGTCCGTAGGGGCCAACTAGCCCACCAGGTATCTCCATTAATCCCCACAGAGTGGGATTTCTGAGAGATGGTCAGAGGCCATACCCCTTTTTACAGCACTCTGCAAACGCACCTCTTCACACACTGCTGATGGGGCGAAGAGGTCCACATGTGTCCTGAGGACCTCAGGACTAACGTGAACTTCATCCCCAAGCAGCAGTGCGCCAGGAGGCGCATTTGCAAAGTGATGTAAAATGGGTGTGTGACCCGGACCACTCTCAGCAATCCAGCTGTGTGGGGCTTACTGGAGATACCTGGTGAGCTAATTGGCCCCCAGGGACCCTCAGGAGGCAAGGGGACTTCATCTCCCAGTGCACCAGGAGGTGCGTTTGCAGAGTGGTGCAGAAAGGGGCCGTGGCCATTGTGCAGCTCTCAGCAATCTCACTGTCTGGGGCTTACTGGAGATGGCAGGTAGGCTAGTTGGCACCTAAGGACCCCCAGCATCAAAGGGGACTTTAATCCTCATCCAAGAGCGCACCAGGGAGCGTGTTTGCATAATGGTGGGCAAAGGGGGCTTGACCTGCTATGAGAACTTACCAATGCTGCTGTATGGGACTTACTGGTGGTAATAGGATGGACAGCTGGCCCCCAAGGAAGTCCTTGGGGGGCAACTACCCCTCCTTTTACGTCCAGTAAGTCCCACACAGTGGTATTGATAAGAGGTCTTTGGAGGCCACGCCTCCCTTTCTCCACCACTCTGCAAACTCACCTTCTGGCACACTATGGGTTGGGGGATGAAGTTCACTTTACTCTTGAGGGACTTTGGGAGCCTAGACGCCCTCCTGGTACCTCCAGTAAGTCCTATGCAGCGGAATTCCTGAGTGTTGGTATTACAGGCCCAGCCTCCTATCGACACTACTCTGCACACGCAACTACTATGTTATAGTTATAAATTAACATTTTAAAACCCTTAGTAATTCACTGAAAAAAACAGAGGTTTCAGGGACGTTATAGTTAGAAATTAGCATTTAAAAAACCATAGAAATTCACTGGAACAAAACACAGGTTTTAGGGATGATATAGTTAGTTAGACATTTCACTCGTACAAAACCAGAGAAATTCAGCCCTTATAGTTAGTTGAGCTAACTATAACTTGCACACCCACTGATGACATCTCAAATTACATCACTCTAAAATACAGATTACCATCCTCGAAACCATAAACACACCATTACCAATAAGTACATACTCACTCACTGATTCATTGGCCTACACACATCCACTCACTCACTGATACAGTCACTCATACACGCAGTCACTTATCAATACAGCCTCTGATATATGCACTCATGCACCCATTCATATTCTCACATACTGCCACTCATCCAGATAAATACTCACACTGGCACCCAAAGAGTCAATCACACTGCCATTTTCTCACCTATACGGTTATACCCACATCACCTCACTTATTCATACAGATACTAACGCATACTTACTCTCTTACACAATCACTGACACAAGCACAAACTCATCTATACAACAACTCCCAAAATCACTCTATCACATTTAGTAAGTTATATACTCCAACACTCATATATACTGCCTTTCACATATGTTGTTACTCACACATATACCCACCACTCACCAACACAACCATATGCACACTCACTCACCCATACAGCCCCTCGCAGATGCACTCATGAAGCCATACACCCACTGAATCATTCAGTCACACATCCATGCACGGAGTTACATATCCCCACCCACCCACACCGTCACTCAGGTACCTACACAGGTACTCAGACAACCAATCATTAACCCATGTAGACAGTCATGTAGCTGCTCACCAACCCATGCAGCCACTTACACACCAACTAACAGACTGGTACAGACATTCACACAGATTAGTCACTCACCCTTGCATTCACGAAGACACATTTAATCAGTCACTTATACAGTCATTCATGCAGCCACTAAATCATCCATTCAGACACTTATACACCCACTCATTCTTCAATAAACCTTAGTGTATATATACTTAAACTTTTCAGAAACACACAGCCACTAGATGATGTCATCAGTGATGTTATCAGTGATTTCATCAGTGATGTCACTGTCTATGTCATGAGTGATGTAATATGTGACATCATCAGCAGTGCATTGCGTTTGCGCGAGTTATAGTTAGCTCAACTAACTGTAACAGACGAATTTCTCTGGTTTTGAATGAGCGAAATATCAAACTAACTATAACAACCCTGAAACCTATGGTTTTTTCAGTTAAAATATATATATGTGTGTGTGTGTACGTGTGCGTGGGTGTGTGTGTGTGTGTGTATATAGATATATAAATTAATATTCTCAAAAGTACCTAAATATATATTATGCATCAAAAATAATACCTAAAATAGCATTTACTATAGGACAACACAAATAAAAAAATCTAATTAAACCAACCAATGAAATAAAACTATAAACAACTTTAGCCAACAAAACTAAACAAATAATTACACTGCAAACCATTGTGAAAAAATATATATATATTTCAACAACTACCTAACCAAGTAGGTAAAAGTTATGTTTACACTAAAACGTAATTGTTACTAAACTTAAAAAACATTAAATAACAAATAATTAATAAAATACTGTCCAACTTCTATCTTTTTACATAGACTTCCTAAAAGAAAAGTCCATGCCTATAAGCATGTTTGTGGTGATGTACAGGTTTGTCCTGATTGTACCATATACCAATTGCCTGGACTGGCCACATATGGGCCTGGCTCTGGCAATGAGTAGGTGGCATTTTTCCTCATGTAGCATGCGTATGTGTGCATGCGACACATATGTAGTCAAAAAGCTCACATAGGCCTCGATATATATATGGAAAAGTAATCATCACCACTGCAAAATTTCTGCAGCTACACCACAGGCACCAAGGTAAGCTCGTAATATGGCAGTCGGAAGGCTGCTGGCGCTGCGGTCTCCTGACGGCTGTTGTGTTCATGCAGTTGGACCCCCAAACTCATAATAAGGCCCTAAATGTAAATATTAAATGTACAAATGGTAAAATATTCTATATATTTACACTATTACATTACTTTCAGATACAATGAAAGAAGGTGCAAAGTATATAACTTCGCAGAAAGGAAAGCAGTTACTAAATTACATAGGCTACACCTACAGAAAAGAAACTGCATTAACTGAAACTATAAAAAGGAAATGTACTGCATATTATTCTAATGCATGCTATGGGAGGGTAACTACAAAAGATTATGTTGTATTTTATGTAAGAGAGCACAACTGCCCCGCAAATGCAACAGAAATAGAAGTAAGAGAGATATTTCAGGATATGAAAGAAGCAAGCACAGGCTCCCTCCCAGGAACTCATAAGCAACATCTTTAAAGATATTCTACGGAAAGTCCCCAAACACATACAGGTCAACTACCAGCGATCCCCACTTTATGGTCTAAGGGCCTCATTTATGAAAAGTGACGCATCGCTTCGTGAAAACAGTGATGCGTCACTTTTCATTGCGCCCTCCTTGCGACTCCAATGATGCGTCATATTTACAGTATGACGCATCATTGCGCAAGGAGTTACAGATACGTCAAAATTTCTGACGTATCTGTATGGCGCAAAAGTGACGCATTGCTGGAGTGTGTCACAAAAGTGACGCAACTCCAGCAATGCATCCTTTCACATGGGGCAAGCCCCATGTGAAAGGGCCTGCATCAGTCTTACGCTTGCTGTGAGGCAGGCGTAAGATATTGACGCATTTGCATCCTAGAAGTGGCGCAGTGAAATCTTATAGATTTCATTGCGACACTTCTACGACCCTTTCTTGCGTCAATACGCCCCCTTTGCATACATTATACCTGGCGCAGCTATAATGTGGCGCAGGGGTTTACAAAGTGACGCATCTACCTAGATGCGTCACTTTGTAATTTGGCGCAACAAGGCGCATTTTTTACGCCACTGGTGCGTCACAAAAATTGACGCACCGGCGGCGTAAAATTGAAGAACAGCCTCATAAATGAGGCCCTAAATCTTTTATCCACATGTATCACATGTATCAAAAGATTAATAGTACATCATGTATACGACCTTGCTCATTGCTAACAGTGCATATGCAAATCAAGACGATGAGTGTCACTGCACTTAAGATGTGGGTTTCAAAAACAAATGTAAAATGAACTGAGAACTAACCCAGAAACCCCTCCCCCACCCTCCACAGTACTCATGAAGGAGATGTTGAACATGCCAGTCGTGAAGCAAAGTGCCTAGTTCTCCCATCCTTCGCTGTGGTAAAACCAAAGCCAGTTCAGTTCAGTGAGTCAAAGGGTACGTAGATATTTAGGGAATGTAAGTTCTCTAAATTTAGTGGATAAGAGGGCAAGAAATGGGTGCCATACCTCTTGGAAGGAGGTCCTAAATGTCATGAGGGCAGCAGACATACTCTCCATCCCCAGGATGTACCATAGTCTATGAAGCCAACCTAAATGTGTGGGAGTATTAGGGGTCCATAAATGAGTAAGGATGTTCTGGAGTGCTGCCCCCAGTGCTAATCCCATCTGTCTCCCTTTGCGAGATTTAAGTGGGTAAATTAGTGGTTTAGGCAAGCCTAAGATAGTGCATGCTGCAAACCGGGGTATCTGAGTTTCAAAGTGTGTATCTATCTCATCTAAGATCCGGGCCCAATAAGCTGTGAGGTTCGGACATTCTCAGAGCAGGTGTAGGAGCATGCCTGCTGAGCTGTATCCATGCCAGCAATCTGGACTCCAGTCCGAATTACCCTTATTGAGACGCACTGAATCAGGTATCTGTAGGTGGCAATCTTTGTGGCCGTCTCTATACTAGATGTGTTCCGGGATGAGTGTCGTGCTCTATAATGAATCTCACCCCACTCCTTAGTATATAGCTCTCTCCCAAGTTCCTTTACCCATCATCTTTGACTGGGTCAGGGCTGCGCTGGGGCAGGCTGGCGCAGTAATACATAAAGTTCGGAAATCAATTCCTTATATTTGGTTTTTGTAACCAGCCACTTCTCACATCTAGTTAGCTGTCTACCAACTGTGGGGGAGTTAGAAGGATGAAGTAGCCAATGTCACACCTGGAGATAGGGTAGCCTTTTGGTCTCAGATAGGTTATGTTGGTGGTGTAGCTGTGAGAAGGGGATGATTCACTCTTCATCAAACATGTGACCTGCGGCACGGCAAGGTGTCCAATGCCAAGCCTCAAACGCTCCCCATTGTAGGCCTGGGGAGAAATCTCCATTGTTGAACAAAGGTGTCATGGGGGAAGGGAATTTGGTGACCCCCCTGTTGGCAGGCTATATAATACCACACCTCTATGGCCGTCTTAGTGATGGGGATTTTTGTAGACTCTGTGGCCTATTGGATCTTTTCAGGAACGGTACCTTCCAAAGAGGAAGCTTCGCAATCTACCTGTCCTGGAATAGCCAGTGCTTTTTGGATTAATCTCTATTACACTCCACTAGGTTTTGAATCTGTGTTGCTTGGAAATACCGCTGCAGGTTTGGAATCTCCAAACCTCCTCATCGGGGCCTAAGTAAGTCAGTTCCTTGCTCATATGTGGTCTGGCCCCCAGTCACACAAGCTGGTGTAATTCTCTGTGCAATATGGTGAGTGTCCCTCTGGGGGTGGAGACCGGCAGTGTCTGAAAAAGATATCAGATCTTCGGCAGGGGGGACATTTTAAGGGCAGCGATGCACCCCAGTAGAGAAAGGTGGTGGTGTTTCCAGCTGTGTAACACTTCTCTAAGTTGGCGGAGTAGATTGTTATAGTTTATTGTGACGGTTTGTGAAACCGAAGGGGTGAGGTTAATCCCCAAATAGGGCAACGACTCTGTGACCCACCACCCTGGGAAGCGTTCTTTAACAAGGATAAGCGATCACGAGTAGTCAACAATGCGAGAGCCTGGGATTTGCCGACATGTAAACAAAACCCAGAAGCTGAACTGAACATGGACAACTCTTCGAGGCAAGCCGGTAGGGATACGACACCTGGATAAGCCCATGAGGCCAGGACGTCATCTGCGTAGAGGCTGACTGTGTGTCCCCACCCACCAAAGCTGATACCAGTGACCTTTGGATTGTCCCTTATCAGCTGGGCCTGGAGCTCCATATATAAAGTGAAAAAGACGGGTGACAAAGGACAATCCTTTCTGGTTCCCCTACTGATTGGGAAGGGATTGGATGAAGTGCCGTTCACTCTAAGAGTAGCCGTGGGTGTACTATAGCAGCTAGCCACCCAGACCCGAAAACGGTTGCCTATGTCAAAGTGTGAAAGAGTCTGCTCCATGTACTGCCAATGTACGTGGTTGAATGCCTTTTCAGCATTGACCGTTAGGAGTAGAGCCTCCATATCAAAATGGTAGGTCTTGTCGATCAGATGTAGGACTCGTTTTGTATTGTCACTGCTCTGTGTATATTTGATTAACCTTGCATAATCAGGATCAATGATGCCCGGCATCAGGGGACCCAACCGTGTCGCAAGAATACTCGTGAAGACTAGAGCTTGGTGTCCACATCTAGCAGTGATATAGGGCGATAAGAACTACATAGCTGCGTATGTTTCCCTGGTTTGGAGATAACAATAATGGATGCAGCTAGCATATTTGGGGGAATTGAGCCAAGGCCTGCAAATTAGTTGAACAGCCTGGTGAGAATAGGGGCCAGTATCTGACAAAACTATTTGTAGAAACTTGCTGATTACCCATTCAGGCCTGTGGATTTAAAAGGCTTAAGACGGGAGATCACAGATATGATCTCTTCGACCTTGATGGGGGACATCCTGCCCTACCGCCCGGACTTCCAACTAAAAGAGCAGATCTTATGCAAGGCTCAAGAGAGACAGCCTCTGTCATTCCAGGGACACTCTCCCTCTCTTAGTCATGATCACACTGCAGAAAAGGGGGGAATTCTGACCGTCCACTTCCCACTTGCGGAATCTGGGGATCACATACTCCTGATGCCACACCTTCTGCCTTATCTTCCATTGGAAGGGGCAAACTGTATCCACTCAGACCATTCAAGGAGACTTGCTACATCATTGGATTTGAAGACTCCCTGGCCGAGGTGAACCATGTGGTAGGCACTCACGCAAGCGGAGGCATCACCCAGCCGAGAGCAGTGTGAAACCAGAACCCGCTACAATGGCAATGGAGTGCCAGACAGCCCTGAAATCTCTGTCTGGGAAGGGGCAAGATGGAGACAATACGTGAGACCATTGAGCGGACATCAGGTTTTCATATTAGGGCTGGGCTGGGAGTGAGTGGGCTTTCTTGGGGGAGGGGGTGTGCGTGTGACAACATGCACCCAACAATTCCTATCCTTGGGTACTTGTGAACTCGATCTGCTGGATCTGGACCTAAATTGCCTGTTTCATGTTCTAATTCTTGTTTGTTTTTAGTATGTTTGGGGACCAGTACTCATCTTAGCAGGTTACAAGGAAGGGGTTAGATGCATCTAGGTGGAAGACCGGGAGGGGAATGAGACAACCAAGATAGATGGTCACAGACAGATACGCCTCCCCATATGAAACATGGCATTGCATACAGTTAATTTCCTATCGTCCAACGCAACAAGCCTCAATAACCCTATCAAGAGCAATACTTTCCTACCTCGAACACTAGGCATCAGAAATAGGCCTCCTTCAGGAGACCCACTTCCTGTGGAGAGACTGGCACTGCCTTCGATTCCAAGCTTTTTATCAGCAACTTTTTGCTCTACTTCCGATCCCCACTTTAAAAGGTTTAATTCCATGAACTAAAAGTGCGCACTGGTAATACCCAACCTGGCCCTAAAAGATAACAAGACATACAAATACCAGAACACTTAACAATGACACATAATGAGGAACCTTTCTTTTTACATGACAACCTAAATTACAAAAAACAAATCGTAATAGTCTCTACAGCAGATAACCTACCAAGACTGAAATAATGTGAAAAATGGTTGATGGATGGGATCTTCAAAATGTGTCCCAAACCATTCACTCAGATATACACCATGCAGGTTGAATATCAAAACACAAATGTCCCTTTTAAGTATGCCCTACTACCGAATAAACAAGGCAGCACTTACCTCGAGCTCCTAAAACATACCAAACATAAAACAAATATTCTACCTCCCAAAAATAATCATAGACTTTGAGCATGCCATGATACAAACCATTCTTATCCTCACACAGCCATACAAGGCAGTTACTATCATTTCAATCAAAGTATATGGAGGCACCTCCAAATCTCTACACTAAGAATAGAGTACAGATATCCAATTTGCCTTTGAAATCAAAACATGTATCGCGCTAGCCTATATAGTTCTCATTGTGGTAGTGAAGTAGTCTTTCCTTAAGCTATGTACTTTATGATGTCACTGTCATGGTGATGGAATGTGTTCATTTGAGCCCCAGGAGCTTGTCAGTAGCCAACCACTACAATTTACTAATAGAAAACCCTTTCTGCCAACAAAATGAAGACAAACTTAGCCCCCTAATGGACTATTTTGAAGACACAACACAACACAATTCCACATATCATGGCGGAATGTCTATGGCAGCACCTTGACACACAGAGTCAAAACAAACAACACAGTGGAAATATGGGTCAAAGCCTTCCAATACACATTAGGCAGAGCCCAACCTACACTGTAAAAATGTATAGCAGCATTACACAAACAGCATAACTACCAACAACTAAGATTGGACCAATCAGTTACCCAAATTGGGCCTAAACTTAGCAAACAAACCAAAATAATATACAATATGCTGCATTTATAGTAAAACGCTTCATAAACTATTTAGAAATGATAGTCAAAAGCATTTTATTGAATAAATAGTAACCTACCAAACTCCTCAAAATCTCTTGACAATTTCTTAACCAACATACCAAACCTTGTATTTTTTTAGATACTACATGTAATATTTTATTACATGAGTCAACAAACTAATTGCAATTTAAATTTTAATAACGACTGCAATATTACACATATATATCAATTATTGAAAATAAAATGTCATGCCAACCAACAAAGAAAGTAAAAAAACAACTCAATCCAATACAAAAATGATTTACAACACATAAACCAAACAATACCACATAAAAATCACATTATAATTGCACAAACATTATAAAATGCCATTTCCCAACCAAAATAAATGTAAGTAAAGAAAACGTACTGTTCTGTAGTTGCAGATCTTTCTCTTTGTCTATATAATGAAAAATTTGTAATCCACCATGAATAGAAAAATATTCTAAAAAAATGCAAAAATGAAATGGATCCAATACAAATCCCTCAAAGCAATCCAAAGTATGTAGAAACCACAGAAAACAGAAAAGGTGGTTTAAAAACATAAAACCAAAAAAAGGGAATGAAATTAAAAAGCAATGGTTTATGATAAACCACAAAGTATGTCCTTTAAAAAAAACAATTTACTCCCAATGCCCAAAGAACGTACACAAAAACCTGCGAAGTAAATAAAAAAAAAACCCACAAGAAAAATTACACTCTCAAAAATACATATATGTAACAGTTAATCATCAAAATATGACATAACAAACATAACTTAATTTAACATAAGATAGCAACACATTGCTAAAATAGTGCTCAAAAAAGCAAAACAACAAACTAATGAAAAACATGAACACAAATAGATCTAAATATACAGAATCTTAAAATCAACACTATAACTACCTTCTTCACCTCCCCCCTAAGCCCTCATGCCATCAAAGCCCTTAAAAACCCTAACTTACCATTGCTGATAAACAGCAGTACCTTATCATGATCTGGTTCCAGGAAATTATACTAAAAATTACATAAATAGATTAAAAAATACCAGGTAGCAGTAAACAAATCACTACTAAATGCAACTAAAGAAAAAAGACCGTCTCTTCATAGACATGAATGGAAAAAATTGTGGAAATGTTGAATAAGCATATGAAAAAATTATTTTAAAAAAATCTATAAAGAGTAAATGAAATAATATTATAAATGATATGCCATTACGTAATATAGTCATAAGAAATATGTTGTAGGCAATATTTATACAAAACTAATTTAAAATTAAAAAAAAATCTTTAACAAAGGAAAATATATGTTGCAAATGTACAACACACAATATTATGTTAGTAATGAAGTGTTTTTATTAATGAAAAAAACAATTTGACCTATCTTAATAAATATATATAGTTTAAAATGTCACGATATACCACGATATACCAAAAAGAAACATTGAAAAAAGAAAAATAATTAGAAAATGTTTTACATTTCTTTATTATATTGTTTACAAATAAACAACTATACTGATAAAATAACACAATATATTTCTATTACATACAATCTAAACATAAATAATCAGACGCCAACATCAATCATTTGTTAAACACTAAGGGGGTGAAATTTACCATTACCACACCAATTTAAATCAATTTGGGGAAGTCATTAGACAATAAAGGGGTGACATTGACTATGCCCACACCAATCTAAACCAATTTGGGGAAGGCATTGGACACTAAAGGGGTACTATGTACTATTCCCACTCCAATCTAAACTAATTTGAGGAAGCAGTTGGACACTAAAGGAGTGACATTTACTATTCTAACTCCAATTTAAACAATTAGGGTAAAGTGTTGGACATTAAAGAGGGGTCATTTATTATTCCCACTCCAATATAAACCAATTTGGGGAAGATGTTGGACACTAAAAGGGGTGAAATGTACTATTCCCACTCCAATAAAACCATATTGGAGGGAGGTGTTAGGAACTAAAAAGGTACCATTTAAAAACCCTACTTCAATCTAAGGATATTTGAAAAAGGTGTTGGGTGCTAATGAGGCGAAATTTGCAATATTCAGTTCAATATAAACAATTTTTGTAATATAAAAAATACACATATAAAAAGATTAAAATGAATAAGCATTACTGATGACCATAGTCATTTTTTAAATATATTATTAAACATAATTGCATCTAATAAGAAACTAACCTAAATTACATGCCAAAATATTACAATTGAAAATACACTATTTTATTCATATTAACAATTAAAATATTTAGTTAATCTGTTTTCAGCCTTTCCAAAACTATAAACCATAAACCATTAAACTTGAATTTCATACTTAACAATGATATATTACAGGATCCAACCCTCCTACTGGCACCACTCATAGAATACTGGGATGCAGCACCGGCAACTGCACTTACTGATAAACAATGGATACAATGTATAGGGGCCCATAAAATAATAGCCACCAACGCTAGAATAAAATATACACATTTTAAGTATCTCCATCACACAGGCTAGCACACATGTATGAGACAGCAATTTTGTTTTTAGTGCTTCATTAGTCTATCCAAACAGATTCCAATAGAAATGCCTCATGCAGGATTGTATTATGGCCCCACTTCTTTTCTCTATATTCAGCTTTATTAGAAAAATCAAATGTTTCCACTAAAAGTATGTGTCTGTAAGATTTGTATTGTACCCCAATACAACAACATTATACTCTTCAAGCAAATGAACACTTATGTTTCAGTAAAAACGTTAGGTTACACAGAGGAGGCTGCTACTTTTGAGCAAAAGTAAATGTATCTTTTTAACTTTAAAGAATGTAAATTGCATATGTTTTTCATGAATTAACAGTCTAAAAACCTTCTCGGAAATCTTGCATTGGAGTTTGGGAAGATATAAAGTATCAGTGTCTAGTGTATTTATTATTTGTATAACCTCCCTCAAGTTTGGTTGTTCCTGATACCTCAAAAGGATGTTCTAAAGGAACAGAATTACCAATTCAGAACAGGCCCTAACATTTGTATTACCTTCCTCTCAATAACAGAATGAAATGAGTTTGTACTTGTAGAGCGCACTTATACCCTGAGGCGTCTTGGCGCTGTACTCATACTGTTGTGGAACCCTTCCTAGCTTTTCCCTGTGAAATGCCCACTCCTGGGCACCCTCAAGGTGAAGCCAGGCATCCCAGCACTGGGGGGGCCATTGTGGAGATTAAGCAAGCTATTGCCCATAGTTGCAGAGTGAGACCCATGAATAGAATAGGCACCAAGGCGAGAATTGTCAGGTCCGAGGAAATTGAGCCCAAGACCTGCCGAGACGGGAATGGAACCCTGGTCCCGGGCCAGATCTCTGCATCAGGATCTGCCGCTCTAACCATTGAGCCACACTACTGGCCAATCAAAAGTAGTTTCTAACAGTTACTGCATCTCATAAAACCAAAACTTTAATGTGTATGAACTTCTTTCTCTTTTCCTTTTCTTTCCTAATGTTCTCCGGCAGTTTTTGTATTAACGACTGTTAATATTTTAATGTTATTGATTTGTAGTCTATCTTGTGAGGATGATATAAAATCTACATAAATACTGCACAATCTATTTTTATATTAGAAAAAAATAAAAAGTAAAAATTATTGAAACCTAATATGTTGTAACATTTTTCAAAACAGTAAATACAATTGGTAACAATTAAAATAATAATCTATTTTAAATAATTTGATATAAATAATGTATCTTTCAAATGAAACATTACCCACCCAATCCCCCAATAAACCACACAACCCAAACTTTTTGAAGCGTAACATTATAACACAATATTTCAGTATAACAGTATAACATTTAACATCACTATTATAATTAAACAATAATTAATAATTTATAATTTTTTACAACAAAACATTACTAACCCAATCCCCAAAAACCTCCCCAAACCAAAATATAATATTAATATAAAACAATAATTTGACACATACATGAAATGTATGGATTTATAACACAAATAGCAGAAAACAATATTTATTAAACAATATCTAAAACATCTATTTAAAAATATACCTATCCTCGATATTTTGTCCCTCAGTAGTTTTGTAGTCAGAATATTTTGACCAAAATTGTATAAGCAAGCGATATTTTGGAGTTAATGTTCAGTAGCCAAACCTACAATATCCAGAAGCTCACCTTTATATCACACATAACCCAGATAAATAAGTATATCAGCTATTCACCTCCGTCAATTTCAAAACAATGGTTCAAGCTTGTAAAGGGCACATGCTCTGCATTCAATATACATTTATCTAATATCAAAATAGCCTTCGTAAGTCTGAGTTGTAGGGCAAAGTCAATGAGGCTGCTATCGTGAAACAGACAATTGATTATTGTTGTTTTATTGCATATCAAAAAAGATAAATAGGTTTTGGCTAATTTTGCACTGTTTCCACAGTTTTTTGGGATTATTATTTATGAAGCATATCCATGGGCTACAAAGGTATCTCCTTAGTCAGAAAACCCAGTAGGATGCAGATCATCCCTATGGGTAGGGAAGAGATACTTACTAAAAGGGAATGCAATAGCAGTCTCCCTTTTCACAGTTACAGTACACCTATAGATATCATACCCTATTCAAATAATGCACGTCTGTTATTATGATAACCAATGAGTCTCACCCTATGCAATGGGCACAAAACAAAATTATTTTTTTGTTAGACCTTCACCCACTCTAGTGCTGCCCCCTTCCTTTAATGAAAGTACTCAGCCCTGGGGAGTCGAACTCACAATGGGCTCAGCGATGTGGTCACACTCATGCTCTTTACCCAATTAATCTATAAAAAATGGTGGGCATAAATTTTCTTTCTGAGGCTTTTTATTATTTTTGGGCCCAGATATGGTCGCTCTTGGACCCCACCCCTACAATAGCTAAGGAGGCAGGGTATCCGTATCCTCCCTGATCATTTTTTTTTTATTGCCGGACAGGGGACTAAATGTCCAAATCTTGTAATGGCTGCCAGCAACATTTTTCTTCATGTTGCTGGCAGCAAATCAGAGAGATCATTCCAGTGGGAGGAAGTCTACCAGTGGAGCAGATTGGTCCAAGGGTAAAAAAGAATGGATTATTTCTGGGTTTGAGGAAATCTCTGAAGAGTCTCTTGAACCAAACCATCCACATATACACTTATTTAAAAAATTTCATAGCTTCAAAACTACTGAGCGGATATACACCAAATCACAAAGGGCTAGATTTAGGTAAACGTGAAATACCGAATTTTACTGATTCGGTATTAAGGAATCAGAATCTCTGATGTACGTAAAGATTAGTTAAAAATTACCGAATTGGTATTAATCTGTAAAAAATTAGCGATTCGGAAGGTATCGGTAAAAAAAAAAATCCGAAACCCCAATACCGATTCGTAAATACCGAATCCAATACCAAATCGGTAAATTCCTATACGGTAATTTAAAAATTCGGAATTTGTTGAATCAGCCTATCCCATGCATCCCAATTACCTCCCAAACAGGAAGTGGCCACACCCAGGCAACTGCACTGAACCTGGAGCTGACTGTGAGGCAGGTAGCTGAGCAGAGGAGCCAGGAGCAACACAGCCTTTCTTTGCAAAAAAAGAAAAACTAGCAAAACAACAGGAGGACCAGTCGCCTGCAGGGCACACAACCCCACCACCACCACCAACACCAACGTCACCACCACCACCATCACCACAGCTCCAGACAATGCCGCCATCACCATCACCACTGCCACAATCAACACCACCACCACATTCAGGCAGGAGGCATGCCTTGGCCACCCTCCAGCAGATGGAGGTGTCGGAGGAGGAGAGCACAGGGGGCCAACAGTCGACAGTGGCTGAGGACTGCAACAGGGAAAGATCAGAGTCCCCATCAGAGCGCGCCCACACATCCTCCAGATGCCGCAGGGCAAGGGCAGCCAGTCCTGCAATCCCGGGCCAAGGTGACAGTGTATTCGCTGGGCTTGAAGGCAACATGCTGAAGGTCCAGTTCCTGCAATGGAGAGCGATGAGGTCAGTGCAGCGGGAGATGTCACACATGAAAGCGCACATGCATCACATCGAAAAGGGCATCAGTGCCATTAATAACACCATGTCTGAGGGCATGAGTGACGTGGCGTCGGCTGTGAGACAACTCTGCAGCAAGTTTGAGGAGGACTGCCTGTCTAGGCGCAGGGAGAGGCAGAGACTGGATGCATACACCAAGGCGGTGAACCACCTGTCCACTGCTACCTCCCTCATGTGCAGACACTCAATAGCCATGCAGGAGGAGATGGCACACTGTAGTTGGTATGTGGCTAGGGGGATGGTCACAATGACCTCAACACTTGAACTGCTGCAAACAGAGAAGGTGGCCACTACAGCAGAAGGGGGTCAGTGAGGAGGCTACTAGCCGTAGTAGCATTACGTCCTCTCCCACCAAGACCAGGAGGCGCAGCGAACGCCACAGCGCTGTCCAGGAACATACTGGCAGTGCAGACAGTGGGGCTAAGGAACGTGGCAGTGCAGCGCATGGGCGCAAGAAATAGAGCCAGCCACGGTTGTACATTAATGGGTGATGTAACTCATGGGTGTATGGAGACTGTTTCAGATCTTGGTGGTGTGCACTGGTCATTAAACACCATCATTCAAATACAGTAACTAGCTATGTCTCCTTACTCACTCAGAAATAGTTGTGTGTTATCTCAGCCCGTCTGTGTCTCCCATCCAGTGCTGCTGCAACACCAGCTGCGCAGGGCTTCGGCAGTGGATTGTCCTCACCCTCGTCCTCAGAGTCAGTTAGTTCCACTGCTGTTCCTTTCTTTTTGGCAAGGTTATGCAGCATTGCACATGTTGCTGTTATTTTGCAGCAGATGATGGGGCAGTACTGACGTGCACCTCTACTTTTGTGGAGGCAACGGAACCTGCTTTTTAGTAGTCCAAAGGTGCGCTCCACAATGTTATGTATGCTTTTATGTGCCACATTGTATCTCCTCTCCCTTGGGGTGGATGGGTTGAGGTATGGAGTTAGTACGAATGACATGAGGGCATATGCGCTGTCACCTAAATGGGAAAGAAAGAGGCATTACTTTGGGTCACCAATACGTTAATCCAAGGTATACATCAGGGTGTGTCACATTGATTTACCTAGTAGGTATCCTTCTCCGAATTCACGAGCAGCCAGACGTGTATAGATCCCACTGTTCCTAAATATGTAGTTGTGGGTACTCCCTGGAATTTGGCCACAATGTCAGGAATGATGAACTTTGCATCACATATCACCTGCACGTTGATGGAGTGAGTGGATTTGCAGTTGTGGTATATGTATTCTACAGCTGCAGGTGGGCAGATTGGTATGTGGTTCCCATCGATGCAGCCTATTACATGTGGGAACTGTGCCTTTTGTTAGAAATCCAGCTTGGTCTTCTGCAGCTCCGCCTGTGTGCTGAGGAAGCGTATGTAGTGATTCAGTCTCTGCATCATGTCGTCCAGAAAGGAGTTGAAGAAACGGGACAGGCAGCTCTGTGACACACCACCTGCTGTGGCTATCACACTCTGGTAACTTCCTGATGTCAGGAGGTGCAGGCAACAGAGTACTTATACATGGGTGGGTATTGCGTGCTCCCCTGGTGTCTGATGCCCCAGGTATGGTTGCAGGTCCCGTATCAGGTCAAGGATGGTGTGTGTGTGTAGCCTGTACCTGTCATGGATTTCTGGCTCAGTCATTTGGAACTTGCTATGATGTAGAGGGCCGCCATTGTGTTCACACTGTTGCATTTCTGCTTTACCGACGGGTATTTAGCCACCTACATCTAGCCCAAAAAGCATATATTCTTGACTACTTGGCGCTCCTTCTTATTTTAAAAATATTCGGCCCCCGGGGTTGGCATCTAAGGGCCATTAGAGGCTCAGTGAGGAGGGCTGTATGCCCCCATTTTAAAACCTCTGGCCTCTTATGGCTCAGAGAGGAGGCTGTACATCCCCCCTCCCTGTATATATTATGTTCAGCCCCCGGGGTGGTTCTCTGGGCCTGTACTGGTTCTGGGAGAGGGGTCGCCCATCCTCCCTTCCCATAAATAATGTTTTTAGCTACGGGGTGGACTCCCTGGGGCCACTGGATGCACGGGGTGGGGGCCACACAGCCCATCTCCCCAAAATGAATACAGCCTTAAGGGTGGGCTTCCTGGGGCTTATAGTTTATAAATGTGGCCCAGCTGCCATTTTATTTTTATTTTTATTTTCAATCCTGTGAGTGTCATGGAATTGCTGCTTTTTTGCCAGTATGTTTTCTTTTTGAGGACCTAGAGGGGGTCCCTATAGGTCCTCCCATGGGACCTAGGGAGTCAGGGTATCCCTACCCTTCCCTCATATATCTTTTTTCTTTATAACTTCAGGACAAGGGACTAAGTCCTTGAGTCCTGTAATGGATGCCAGCATCATTTTTCTCATGTTGCTGGCAGCCAATCTGGGTTCTCTCTCTCCAAGGAGCCTGAGTCCCATGGGAGCGAGAATGCCCAAAGGAAAAAAGCTCCCTGAGCCAATCAACATGCTCTGTTTTTAAATGTATGCTCCAGTGAGAGTCTTGCGAGACTCTCGTAGACCCAACCTTCCAAATATACACTTATTGTTCAACCTTAATTCTTCAAAAACTGAATGGATTTGCACCAAATCTGCAGACCAAGGTCTTGCATATGCTAAAGTTGGTGTAATTCCGTACAGCTGTTTTTATTGTAGCCTGTCTTAAAGAAGTCTTTTGAAAATGCATGTGGAGTTTGCATTTTGGGATGCCCCTTTTTTGTCAGCCCCCACTTTACCGATCACCCTAAAACTTCCCGGAATGAGCTGAGGTGGATGTTAACGATACAGAACATTAACTCACTGACAGCGATGGGCTAAAACTATCCAATTATATGTTTTCTATACTGATACTTGTTTCCAAACAAGCTGACTCCTCCTGGAGTTTTACAATGACATTTCTGTGAACTACACATTGGCCTCCAAAGTCCTTATTATGTATGGCCTGTGAACATTCCCATTATGTCCTGCCCCCCATTGGTGTTGCCAGGGCTTAAAGTAATTCCAGAGTTTTTGAGAAAAAACATAGGAATCCAGGACCTACCAGGCCTGTTTTCCCCGGTATTCCACACATAGGCTTTTCCTGCTTGCATGGATGTCCCACGAAGGCCATTACAAAATGGTGTCTGTTAAATCATAGATAATTTTTCTCTGTTTGCTTATCACATTGAGAATATTAAGGCATTCTTCTAGTTTTCCTTTCGAAATTTGACGGAGATATTTTAGTTCTAATACGTCATATTTATAGATATTGGCACATGATATGTATATTTAAACAGCAATACTTAATATAGAGGCAATTTGTGACACCTATGCATATTCTCATTCTTTGTATTACAAAGCTTTAACTCTATTTTATGTAATTATCCAGTCAAATGAAAATTTGTTATATATATATTGGATTGTAGTCAATTGAGAGCAACTCACATAGGGCCATATGTATCAAAGTAAAATGGGTTCGCAAACGCCGAAATTCGCAGAATTCCGGCATTTGCGAACCCATTTTCGCTAAATGGTATGTATGAAACTTTTTGGGTGCAAAATAAGGAATCGCTAAATTTGCCATTCCTTATTTTGCGATTGCATTTAAGGAATTGCAAATGTTGTGATTCCTTAAATGCAATGTATCAAGGAAAAAAACATCCCAAAATGCCATTAAGGAATCGCAAATTACCACCAACTTCTAGTTGGTGGTAAGTTGAGAATTCTTTTAAAAAAGCATTTTTTTTTAACATCAAAAGGTGCCATGTGATGCTCACACATGCCCTTAGGGCATGTATGTGCGCCATATGCGCACACATGTCATTTTCAGGGGCGCAGCAGGGTGTTCTTGAGACACCCCTGCACCCTTGAAAATATTCACAATTTGCGATTAGCAAATTGCTAATCGCAAATTTACCCTTCATTCCTATGGGCCTCCTGGCCCATAGAAATGAATGGAAAATTTGCGATTAGCAATTTGCGTATTGCAATTTAGGAATTTTAAGGAATTGCTAAAAAGAAGCGATTTCCTACATACATACCATTTTGCGATTTCTAATTAGCGAATCCTTAAAAATCGCTATTTAGGAATCGCAAAACGGAATATTGATACATATGGCCCATAGTCCAGATATTGTCATCCCATAAGGTGAGATTAACATGTGACTTATAAAATGTTGTAACTTAGATTGAATAAATAGCATATTCATAGTCCTTTGTTTAATCAGCAGGGACACATAGACTTGTGTTTATAATCCGACCTGGGATATCAAGAAACCTTACAGATGGAAACTTGATTTTATTAGACATTATTTCCAAGTCAGTCACTTGGGAAGATGTTTCACATGATTATAGTAAACATTAGGTGCATTCATATAATCATATGGAGTTAATATCTTGTATACATCTTATACAGATTTAAACCCACTTCATTGGGTAGAAAGTAGTTTACTTCCCTGGACAGGAAATTGCTCCTTGGGCAAAAGAGGGATGATATATAGCTTTTTGTTCTGCTCCACAATTGCTGTTTCGATCCTAAACAGGTATGTCTTTAGGGCGACTATGACATGTTTACATTATTTGTGTCTCCATCTCTGAAGGGATATTTCCGAGGAGCTCATATACTATTCTAAGAAGATATGATAGATCCTTTACAAATTGGTAGTGGTTATAGATGCTTTGTAACACGTTTCATTAAAATATGTAAAGAGTGAACATTTGGTTGTTTGATATGTAATGTTTTAACAGGAAAAGCCTTTTGTATACCAAATTGATCATTCCTTTGTTTTGTAGTGACGATTTTTGAATGTTTTATGATTGTCCTGAAGAAGGCGATGAAAAATAGATTGTTCACCAAAAATCCATGTTTGACAGTTTTCTACTACGGTTTTTGATATAGATACTTCTGAAACAGGTTTTTAATAACAGTCTTTTAACATAGGTGTGATATTGATGTCTGAGGTTTTTAATTGTACCGATGTATAGGATTATGTGTAATAGCAATGTCTAGTAAGAGATTTGAATCATTTGCACCAGCACTTTAGACAATCCATTTTTTATGATAAGTATTTTGTGTTTGCACATAAAAATTATTATCAACTGTTGTTGAAAAAGAAAACATTCAGATTTACATTCACACATTCATATTTTTATGTGATTATTGGCTTTTTCATTGAGATTATTATGAAAGATTGTAGCTTAATGTTCATTTGATTTTATGGTTTTTATTTGATTTATTGTTAAAATAGAGAACTTTTGTCCATCTATCTTTGGGAACCCAAGTCTCAATGGTAACAGGTTGGCCACTTTTACTGCTGCTTTGAAAAAGTATTCCTTGACTGGTTAAAATTTCAGGTGAAAAGGGTATCTGTTACTGTTGTTTGTATATACATAATATCCCTTTTCTTTGTATTAGGGTAACTCCCTTGTGTTTTTTGATTAAAGGTTTGATGGACAACTCTATATCAGCTCAACATCCTGCTGCAGGACAAGCCTGGAGTTGTATTCGATGAAGCCCTCTCAAAATTGGCTACTGTTGCTGCAAAGTCCTGCTGAAGTCCTAACTTTTCAAAGTTTTTGAAGCAGCTCCTCTTTGTCACTTCTGGGGTTTAGCTGGACGCTTCAGGAAAAATACTTCTTGCAGCTTGTTGTAACTCAGTAGTCACACAAAATGTACTTCAATGGGCCCTTGGCATCCACTTCTTACTCCTGGGTACAAAAGGGAGCAGGTCCAGCCCTTCTGGACTCCACACATGTATCAAACAGCAAGTGCAATGTTATTCTCTTCATCCACATGTCCAGAGATTGTTATGATGAGTTGTCTGTAAAGTGCTGCTTCTGCAGAATTGCTAGCCAGTGGGTGGTGTGACTTCTGTACTGTCTCTATCCAATGAAGAAAAGGTTCCCAAGGACACATTTTCCCACTTTTAATGCCTTACTGCATACTATCCAACAGTGCTCTATTCTAAGTAAAATCCAATATGGCATTCGATGTCTGCCCTTGAAGGTTGCTAGTGTTCCAGCCAGGGATGTGTTTAGGGAAATTAGAAGTCCCCCCTTCTCAACTGCTCATTTCTTTCCCCGACTTGTTTTACAATTGATTTCTGAGAGGAAACACAGTTCAGTTTGCATCATGAGAGCATACTTAAGCACATGAAATGCAATTAAGATTTCTAAAGCGCACTACTACCCATAGGTGTCTAGGTGCTGATTCTCAGTAGGTAAGAAAGGGTTACAAATAAAACCAGATGTCAAGTGTAGACCAAAGGAAAACAATATAAGTGCTGTACTGGTTATTAAACATGAAAAAAACAATGGGGGGAGGTAGAGTATGGATGTAGGATTCTTACTCCACGGGCACTGCTACATAAACAAAAAGAATCCTACTCACAGTGAAGGGGACGGTGAGTATGCCACAAGTGTGGGGACACTCAGTGTTGTATTGCACCTTGTTGAGCTACCCTGTACAGGGCAACCGCATTTATTCATTTTTCTTTTTCTTTTTCTTTGTAGGTCATGCAAGTGCATGGTCACAATAATCCGCTGTAGGCACACTATAGCTTATTTAGTATAAATTCACTGTATATAGTCCTGCACTTTTCTGTAAAATACACATTTGTTAGAAATACGTGAGTAAGGTGGGAAGTTGTGCCCCCGTCCTGAAGAAGGAGCACTAGCTCCAAAACATGTTGACGCACACCAGAGGTACTGTTCATAGTGACAACAGTTGATTACCTCACCCTGCACCTTTTTAACAGTGCCAGCCCGGGGTTATGAATAAAGTTTTTCTCAACACCCACGAGCCAGGTACTTTTTAACCTTCACCAACCCCACCACTCACATTTAACTATCACTACCCCTTCACTTGCATCACACACACCACACATAGTCCAACTTAAAGTGCTCCCGCGTAGTCGTAGGTCGCAGCACGCCGCATCCCGTTAGAGGGATGCGAAGACCCCTATGATGAAGCATGACACCAAGGGGCCTGTTGGTGTGTGAGGGGTATTTAATACAACACTGAGTGTCCCCACACTTGTGGCATACTCACCGTCCCCTTCACTGTGACTAGTTATTAAACAGCCATGTTTTAAGAGGTTGACGAAATGTAGACAGATTTTTTGTGGTTTTTAATTTAAAAGGCATTGAGTTTCAAATATTGGAAGTAGACACTGCAAAACTCTTGCCTCCCCAAGTGGCTCTCTTAATTTTAGGTATGACCAAATTGGCCTGGAAGGAAGAACTTAAAGACCTGGAAGGGGCATATCGTTAAAAGAGGTGTCTGATGGATTCTGGGCCATCAAGATGAAGAGCCTTAAAAGCTATGCACAGATATTTGAACTTTACCCGCTTTCTTACCAGGAGCCAGTGAAGTAAGGGGAGAGATTTGGAGACCAACTGATGTTTTGGTATCCCTAGAAGCAAACTGGCCACTGCATTTTGGACCATTTAGAGATTACGCACAGATATCTTGTGAGCAGTCAAGAAAAGCCCATTATATTAGTCTATTTTAGAAAAGACTAGTGCAGTGATCACTGCTTTGCGTAGGTCCAAAGTAATGAAGGGAAAACCCTTCCTAAATTATTTAAACATAAAGAAAGAAAAAGAGGTGATGGCATTAGCGTGTCCCACACAGGAAAGCTTTCCATCAAATTGGACTCCCTATTTTTTCACTTGGGGAGCAGGAGTTTGGAGAGCACTCATTTCCTGAGGCCACCATTTGGGAGACCAAAATGATGGGCGATTGCCAAAAAGTAGCACCTCGGATTTGTCTGAATTTAATTTCAGACAATTGCTGGACATCCAAATCCCGATCTGTAACATGCAGTCGTGAAAGCATTCTGCAATTCTGTCAAGATCTTCTGTGACAGACACTACGCTCTGGGTGTTGTCAGCATATGAGAAAACTGAGAAACCAAAACTTTGATCGGTGAGGCTAGAGACATGAAGGTAAGGGTTGATTCTTGCAAATGTAAGCAATGGTAATTCACCGCTCCAGTCATGGAGGTTTGATTCTGGATGAACTCCTTGATGCCAGCTCTGGAACCAGTCACTGAAAACAGGATTGATGAGGTATCCTCCGATGCAGCAATTGAAGAGAATATTAATGTGAAATCTGAGTTAAAGATTTATGAACAAAAGGATAAAAGGGGTATTTGGCACAAATGACATCAATGCAGAGAAACACACAAAACATCACAGTCAATAATTGAATAAAATAGGGACAAGGGTAGATATAAGGATGTAGGAGAGTAGACATACACCTATCATGTCACTTATGAAGGCAGAGATATATTGGACCAAAACCTAAAATAGTTAATGGTTTATTTACCATTCTCTATCATCCAGCACGTATATGTTGCCAGTCCTGATTGTGGTGCAGCAAAAGGAGCAGGAGTAGAGGTAGCGACTGGTGGTGGATTGGACAACAACAGAACCTTAAAAATGTTAAATAAAAGAAAAAGCGTACGAGCATATTAATAAAAAATTGACAATATAAGTTACAGTTAAATAAAGTACTTCATCAAAATGAAGCTGCCATGGTGTAACAAGCAATGATTTATAAATTCCTTATAGAGTGTTAGTGACATTGATAGCAGAGTGACATATTAATGTGTGTGTGCAGGCCCTTTGTGTTGCAGTGATGCATTAGGAAGTACTCTTGTCCCAGATGTAACAACCAAATTACTTGCCATGGTGACTGTATTAGAGAGGAAGGAAGAGTAAAAGGAATCAAATATAAATATTACAATATGTAAAAACAGTGTATTGCAGGGTGAAGAACTGGGATTTCAAGTACCCAGCGGCACCAGGGACACGCCCAAAGTCCTCTGGGTTCCCTTGCCTTGGTATACAGAGACACGGAATACTTCTAGGTGGCGTCAGAGATCAAATTTATTAGCTGCAGCTAGTAGCAGAAATCCCAGTAATACAACTCAAGAAACTGCTCAATTTTACTAAGGCGAGACATCCCTATTTATACACAAAAAGGTACATTTAAAATGCACGCCCCTGCACCAAAATTCAACCAATAGAAAATACATGACATCACACTGCATCATATAGTAAAGCTCATTTTACAGTGTTTCAACCCACAAGTTAATATTTAGGCATATCTAAATAATAATCTGGAAGGCCCGGACAAACCCTTAATTGAAAGCGTAACCCATGAAATGAAGAAACAGTAAAGAAAAGTAGTTTCAGATAATGTGCAAGATAACAGAAACGTAAAGAAACTTAAAAGTTAACAAATGTCTTGAATGGTGATTGGAAAAGTGGATAACGATCTTGCAGGGAAATTGGCTTGGCAGGGTCAATTCCAGGTGAAAGGCCAGCTTCTGAAATTAACTCCAGCGCACGAAGGAAACCTTAGTTAATGTTCACATGACCCACAAAAGGTCTGACTACTTTGCTCGCAGACTAACTTCTGAGGCCTACGTAAAAGGCAACACCAGATGGCAGTCACCACGCATGGCAAAAACCCATGTTTAGAAAAGAAAGTCGTGCACTTTAAAAGCACGCAAAATCACAGAACCTCAGACCTCCTTTTGCCATTACGTAGGCAATAGCCTAAAATCATGTCAATCTGAATCTAGGTCTATATTTATTCTCATCAGGTCATCAAGGTGTTGCTGTAACATCATCTTATTATCCTTCACTTCTCTCGGGACTGGTCTTCTCACACAGATCGTAGCACAAAGACTACAAATGGCGGTACCACACTGGATGCATAAACAACACGAGAAAAGGATAGCTAACGCCATACCAAGGAACATCAGAATCTTCCATCCCCATTTGGACAACAATTCCCATAACCATCCCATCAATGACCAGTCTCCTTCATCCACATGAATAGACTCAGAGATCTTATGTAGTCTAGAGATGGCTTGGTACACTGTCGGGGCATTATCTGGTATGAAAACGCAGCAACTAGATCTAATCAATTTGCATACCCCACCTCTATCTGCAAGTATAATATCTAAAACAAAATGGTTCTGTAATTTCATAAGGCGATCCGCTTGAAGCTCAGCTGTAATATTGCTAAGGGCACCTGCAGTTTCATTTATAGTGGCCTCAACCACTCTCGTAAGCTGACGAATATTCCTACTATTAGCCATAGGACCCCAAAAGGGTAGGAAACCCTTAAAGAAGTCTCCAGCTTCTTTTGCGACAGTATCTTTCGCATCGATTACACCTCTACCATATCTTGTCTTATGGTAATCGGAAACAGCAGTGTATGTAGGGGAAGCAAAAATGCCACGTAACATGTGCCGGAAAAATCAGATGGCAACAATGTGTATGCTCTATCATAACAGACAAAATACGTGCCTCTAGCTGGCACGAACGGAGGAGATTTCTGGGACGTATAAACGTATGTGTGAACACACACACTCTTACCAAGCTGAGCTCTCGGATTCTGACCATTACCTTGCAAACAAAGATGACCTCGGTGGGGTACAATCCAAATAGGAGGAGACCTTCGCTGCCTTTCTTTCTCCGTCAAGCTAACACTATATGTCGTCTTATTCCAACCGACATATGCTCGTACCTCATCTTTAGGGATAGCATTATACGCGTCAATATCTCTAACCATATCGACTATTCCCCGTATCAAAGCATTCTTGCTCACGTTATCGTTAACAGAACGCACTGGAGAGGCTTCGTTCGCATAGATAAACATCGATTGGAGTGCCCAAACTGACCCATTAGGTGATAAAGGCAAAACCAAATATGGCATTCCCTTGTCTGTAGTATGTGGCATAAGACCACACACCCAACAATTTGTGGTATTTATGACTAGCTGATGCTGATGCAACATCTGTATAAACGAATTATTCACAAATTCTGATCTTCGTGTCTGTTCATGTTCAGGTAACGTATGAAACTCATGTGGTGATGCAGTAGAAAAAGAAAGAGTAGGTTGGGAGGTAGATGTAAGTGACAATTGTGTGACATAGAAAATCCAACCCACACAAGCTAACGTAATATTCACAAGCATAAGGAAACACATTATTAAAAAACATTTGCTACGAACCAATATACATATTCGGTTTTTAGAATCCACTTTCCTAACACATTTTTCAGACTAAAGAAACTCCATCCTCTAACGTGCTGCTCACGGAAATTTTCCTTCTTCACTTAAGTGTGCGCCAAGATCGCACTAACGACCCTGAACCACAGACCTTGTGTCAATACGTGGCTCACCCCTTAAGAACTTCCTACCGTGACCCTGCAGCTGAGTCCGGATGTTGACTCGGAAAAGGAAAAAGCAAAAAAAAAGTCTCTTGATCTGACAAGGTGTAATTCACTATATAAAAAATTCCAGTTTCAACTTTATTTGTCCATATGTACAGTCTTTCACGGTCTTAGATCATAGCGTTCTTTATCAGGTACAGTTGGATCCTTAAATAGAAGTTCCAGATTGGTGGTGTCAATCTTTAGATGAGGAGGCACAGCAGCTTGCAGAATATCAACATCCTCGCGTTCTGACCGAGTCCATGTCAAATGAGCATCACTAAATGGAACAAATCTAAAAAAAATGTTTTCATTCAGAATCGGCTACACCTCCCCTCACCCACTTGTCATATGGTAAGGGCAATGGAACATTTTTACAATGGGTGGCATGCACCCAGTTCTTTTTGCCAGCTACTCTAACAGCGGTTCTAGTAACCAAAAGGACTAAGTAAGGACCAGTCCATCTAGGTTCCAAGTTCTTGGTACGCTGAAAGTTCTTGACGAGGACGTATTGACCAGGTTGGATTGAATGTCCTGGATCTGTAGTAGCTGTCGGCAAACTGTCATAGACCTGTTGGTGGAGAACACGTAATTTAGCAGTCAAGTCATGTAAGTAATCCACCAACATAGGGTACTTAATACTGCTGTATTCTTTAGGACGAGGCACACCCCAAACATTCGCAGGACGACCAAACACGATTTCATATGGACTAAGTCCCACTCGAGAATGCACAGTCGTCCTTGTTGACAAAAGAGCCAACGGCAAGGCATCCGGCCATGTAATGAATGAATGAATGAATGAATGAATGAATGAATGAATGATTATGTATTTGTATCGCGCATGGCTACCCGAAGGCATCCCAGCGCTTCAGACAACGTTCATTCACCAGAGCTAGACGAAAAGCAGAGTTTTCAGGGCCTTCCTGAAACTAAGATGGTTGCTTTCCATTCTAGTGCAGAGTGGAAGAGAGTTCCAGAGTCTTGAGGCCTGAAGGGAGAAACGTCGGCCACCCATACGCACTCTCCTGATTTATGGAATTGTCAGGAGATTTTTATTAGAGAATCTTAATACCCGACTAGGGAGGTAGGGACAAAATAGTGATTGCATCAGTACAGGTTCTGTTTTGTAAATTACTTTATGGACCGTCACCAAAGTTTTGAATTCGATCCTCTGCTGCACTGGAAGCCAGTGCAGCTGGCGAAGTGCGGGTTTGGCAGATGTTCTCCACGGGACATTCAGCAACATACGTGCTGCGCAATTCTGAACAGTCTGCAGTATCTTAATTGTCTCTTGGGGGGAACCTAAATATAGTGCGTTAGAATAGTCTAGGCGTGAAAGGATCAACGCCTGCACTAGGATCCTTCTGGCTTCGAAAGGAAGAATGATAATTTTTCTCAGAAGCCTAATAAGTGCATAGCAAGTGGCAGCCACCTTCCGGGCCTGCACGGAAAAACTAAGGGCGGGGTCCATCCATACACCTAAGCTCTTAATTTTGGTCTTGGGCTTGGGTGGTTGGCCTAGACTGTCCGGCCACCATTCCTCCACTGTGGTAGGTGCCTTGTATCCCAGCATCATCACCTCAGTCTTTGCTCCATTAAGTTTTAGGAAGGATTTATCCATCCATTCCCGAACTTTATTGAGGCAGATAGAGAGGCTTTCAAAGGGGGCATCATGTGTAGAAAGTGAAATAATTAGTTGTGTGTCATCTGCGTATGTGACGAGTTGTACTCCCCAGGGAAGCACCACCTCAGCCAAAGGCCTCATGTAGATATTAAATCAGGTGGGACTGAGGGACGAGCCCTGGGGTAGACCGCAGTTAAGACACATTTGGGGGGAGGAAGCCTCGTTTTCAAAGACCACAAAGGTCCTCTCGGACAGAAAGGAATGCAGCCACTGTAATGCGCGGCCCGAGACACCGACTTCCTCCAACCTGTGAAGCAGAATGGAGTTGTTAACGGTGTCGAAGGCCGCGCGAAGGTCTAATAATCTAATAATAGTAAGGCCGCATGATTCCCACTGACTACGATCTTCCTTGCTTCCTCAACCACCGCGATGAGCGCTGTTTCAGTGCCCTGATTTCTCCTAAACCCTGTCTGAGTAGAATGAAGGAGATTATTATCCTCCAGAAAAGTAGCAAGTAAAGAATTAACATATTTCTCTGTGAGTTTACTAATAGAAGGCAAGAGAGATATGGGGCGATAATTTGCCCAATCTTCAGGGCTAAAGTTAGGTTTCTTCAACAGGGCCTTAACTTTGGCCTGTTTCCAAGTAGCCGGTACCAGGCCTGAAGTCAAAGAGGCATTGATCACCTCCTGAATAACTGGGGCCACAATGTCAGATACAAGGTTTAATATGGGAGGGGGAGCGGGATCATTCGGGGAACCGGATTTTAAGTTCCTTATAAGGCAGTGCACTGAAGGTCAATAGGATCAAATTCACTTAATTGGGTAAGAGCCATGTGAGATACAGGAGAAGATCCAGTAGGAGGGTTATGGAAAGATGAATATATGGTGGCTACTTTGGTAAAAAAGAATTCGGCCAATTCTTCACAACGTACGTAAGCCAGTCCTGGATCTTCACTAGGGGCAGGGGGGTTCACCAGGGAATTAAAAATTTAAAAAATTTCTCTTGGGGAATTGGCAGCTGTACTAATTTTTGTCTGAAAGTAGTTAGATTGGGTGATTTTAATCTCCTCCTTATACTTTTTCAAGGCGAGTTTGTAATTGGCCCTATCACTTTCAGAGTAATGTTTTGTAATGTAAGACCAGTGCTCGCTTGTACCTTAGCTAATTTCAGCTTCAAGTTACCATTGTAACATTCAACAAGTCCAGCAGACTGGGGGTGATTCGCTGCTGGGAACTTTTGATTTATTCCCAATCCAGCACACACTTTCTTCATGATTTGACCCACAAATTCACTCCCATTGTCCGACCATACAATTCTCGGCAAACCATACCTAGGGAAGTACTCTCTCAGCAAAACCTTGGCTGTAGACAAAGCAGTATTATCTTTTAGGGGGTAGGCCTCTATCCACCTGGAAAAGGCGCAAACAACCACAAGGACATACTTCAAATTATTGCATCTCTCCATGTGAATGTAGTCTAACTGTATCACTTCAAACGGATACTTTGGAGGAGCAAAATGACCAGCAGGAGTTGGAGTTCCCTTACCAGGATTATACTTCAGACAAATCATACAATGTTTCACCACGTTCTCTGCACATTTCGGAATTCCAGCATTCTGCCAAACTGGAGCCAACAACTTGCATATTCCCTTCGAACTTATGTGAGCCATTCCATGCGCCATTGTAACCACTGGGAGCACATACGCATCAGGCAACAACCATCGCTGGTGTTATGACAACTCAACCCAACAACCTGTCGAATCCAACATATCCGTAGTTTCTCTCCAAACACTCACTTCTTTCTCAGTCGCTTCAGCCTGAATCATTTTCACACTTTCTATTGTGTCTTCACACATTCCACCAGCCATAACCCAATTAGCTGGGCCTGCAACATACATACGGCTCATCATGTCTTTTGCCGTTTCCTTCGCAACTTCACCTGCAAACGCATTCCATCGACCAACATCGTCCACAACTTTCTTATGCGCACTACACTTCACAATTGCAATCTGCTTTGGGAGAGTGAGAGATTCCAAAAGTTCATTCACTAACTGCCCATGCTGTATTTTTGTCCCATGCAAAGTAAGGAACCCACGCTCTCTCCAAAAACGCCCAAAACTATGGGCAACACCAAACGCATACTGGCTATCGGTGTAAACATTCACTCGCTTTCCTTCTGACAACCTGCACACTCTCGTCAGTGCAATCAACTCTGCTGCTAGGGCAGAATTCTGTGGTATGCGTGATGTCTCAACAACTGTATGTAAAGTTGTAATAGCATACGCTGCAGTCGTTGCACCATTCGGAAGCTTAAAACACGAACCATCTACCAATAGGGTACCATCAACATCCGTAAGGGGAGTATCCCTTAGGTCAACTCTAGCTTTCGTTTCTTCCTCTGTACGAAGAAAACAATCATGCTGTTCCTGGGGATCCCTCTCTGTAGAGATCGGTATCAACGTAGCTGGATTCAGCACATTACATCGTTTAATGTGAACATGACTAGCCAACAATGTCAACTCGTAACCTGACAGACGTGCACTAGTAAGGTGCTGTGTCTTAGTCCTGTTCAATAAGGTATCCACTGCATGTGAGACCATCACAATCAACGTATTGTCCAATACCAAACCAGCAGACTGTCGAATAGAAACAGCCGCTGCAGCTGTAGCTCTCAGACAACTCGGCAACGTCTTAGCAACTGGGTCTAACGTTGCTGAAAAATACGCGCATGGATGCTGCTTGTCCCCAAATGGTTGTGTCAACACTGACAACACACAACCTTCTCTCGCGTGCACGTACAACGTGAAAGGCTTACTATAGTCTGGAGTACCCAACACAGGAGCCGAACACAATGCATCGCGTAGTTCAGAAAAACTTTTCTGACATTCGTCAGACCAAGGAAGAGGATGCGGAGTATCTTTCAGAGTCAATGTCAACAGAGGTTTCGCTAGCAAGGAAAAAATGGGGATCCATTGTCTACAATATGATGTAATACCTAAAAAGGCACGCACTTCTCTCTGTGTGGATGGTCCATTCATTTGCGCAATCGCTTGAATTCGTTCTGGGGTCAATCTCCTTCATTCCTTCGACAAGAGATGACCTAAGTAGGTCACTTCTTGGCGACAATATTGCAACTTTGAAGGTGACACTTTATGATGAAGGTCAGACAAATACCGCAACAAAGAAAGAGTAGCCTCTTTACAAATCTTTTCATCATCAGCAGTAACCAACAAATCATCGACGTACTGAATAAGAGTAGCACCAACAGGTAACACAAAACCGTCAAGCTGAGTTTTCAACGCTTGACTATAGATGGAGGGACTTTCACAATAACCTTGGGGAGCTCTCTTAAACCGGAAGCTTCGGCCTCCTAATGAGAAGCCAAAAATATCCCTACTCTCCTCAGCAATAGGAATACTGAAGAAAGCATTCTTAAAATCGATCACAGAAAACCAAGCTGCCGAAGCAGGAATCAAAGTCAACAAAGCAGTGATATCAGGTACCACAGGAAACTGTGGCACTACTATCTTATTGACCTCTCGAAGGTCGATCACAAACCTGTACACAGGTGGCTGAGAAGCATCATTACGTTTAAGAACAGGCAAAACAGGACTGTTACACACATTACCTCTCGTTTCCTCAACTACACCCTTCTCAACCAGATCATAGACAATCGCTAAAAGAGCTCTCTCACCATCGCTCGAAATCTTGTATTGGGGAATACGAGGTAGCCTAGCATTTGACTTAAGGGTGAAAACATAAGGTGGAATCTGCAAAAGACCAACATCATTTGGACCTGTAGCCCAAAGTGTATCAGGAAGCGAACGCAATTCCAGTGGCAAACAATCCGTAGACAAATACATTGGAGAAATCACTTTCTTACCAAGGGTAAGTTGTACTCCCGAAGGAGAACAATGCAATGTTGCATACAATCTTTTCAGCAAGTCCAAACCCAACAGATTCTCACCACAACCAGTCATTAAAATAAGTGGAGCTTCCAATTCACAAGGGCCAACGGTAAGGGACAAAGGACTAGAAACCGGATTACGAACTGGGGCGCCTGAAAATCCTACTGAAACATTGGTCAAGCCAGACAAAGGTGCGCCAGGAAGTTTAGAGTGCATAATAGAACTCTTCATCGCACCAGTATCCAAAAGAAAATGTTCTACCACACCTTATGTAATCACTTCAACATAAGGTCCACTCTGGTCTACTGGAACTGACACTACTCCCTCTCTTTGTCCTTGGCTGTCCTAGTTATCATTATAACCAGAACTCTCACCTTCGACATAGTAATCCTCAACATAATACTGGGCAGACTGACCACTCGGAACATTCTGTCTGTCAAAATAATTCGCAGAATTCTGTAGGGAAGAGGAAAGCTCATTCTGAGGGATCACACCACGTCCCCTACCCCTAGGAGCTTGCTGAAAACTACCACGACCTCTCTGACCAGATACACCATTTGCACGCTGTAACAAAGCCGGACAACTATTCTTGTAATGACCTTCCTCTCTGCAATAAGCACACTGATTAGGGCCAGGAAAGAATTGCTGAACATAAGGCTCAGACTTCTGTAACAATCTCTGAAATTGTGGAGGTTGCTGAAACTGAGGCTGATTCTGACGAGGCGGATAAGCTTGCTGCAAAAGAACTTTCGTCTTTAACTCTTTAGTTTTCTTCTCCACTTTATCCTTCTCATCTTTATCCCTATTCTCGTAATATTGTGCAGTAGCCAATATCTGGGCCGACAAAGAGACAGCCCATGAACTCTCAGAGTCCTTTAACTTATTAGAAAGTTCGGGAAGCAAATTAAAGACAAATTTATCCACAAATAACCTTTGACCACCCTCCGTACTCATATCCTGACCACTATGATCAATAAACGTCTCTTCAAACCTAGTGAAGAAATCAGATACACTCTCGTCTCTCTTCTGCTTACATGCTGCTAACTTATCCCAATTTACTTGTAAAGCAGGCATCATCGTTTTCATCAGATTAATAATTCTACCTGGTAATTCTGAAACTAGAGGTTCAGGTTTAGTACCTCCCTCCTGTCTACCATCTGCGGCAACAATATTCGCCCAGGTATCACCTAATTCAGCAGCATGATTCTCATGACGAATCTTCGCCCACAAAGGTTGGGGGACTACATTACCCATCAACATATCGATGTCAGCTAAATTCATAATACACGCTTCAACTGTCTGGGACAACTACTTGTAATAACCAGCAGGATTTTTACGAGGGTCAGGTAAGGTCTGCTTAAGAGGCAAGACCTCTGCTCTCTTCCAAGAGACATGTACCCATATTCGCTGAAAATGCGGCAGAATAACTGGATTAGCGTTTGGTTCCCCTTCCTTCCAAATTGGGGAACTTCTCTCATTGGATACTGTCTCGCTTTTCTTCTAACAGAAGAATCAGGTTCATACAATGTCTGAGGCGGAAGGCTAGATCTAAAAGCCAGTATCGTCTCTACGGCATCTGTAATATCAGATTCTACTATCATCCCTTTAGCAAAATCCGACTGAACATCAAGTAATTCCTGTGGGATCAAACCCAAATCATTATCTTCCCATTCCTGACGCAAAAACATACACATCACATTAAAAACATACCTTTGCTTAGGCGGCTTCCACTGAAAGAAAACATCCATAACCGCTGGCAAACTATACCTTGAGGCATTTATAATCCATTTACGAGCCAACAAATCCAACACAGCCCGTTCCTCAGAACCAGGAAGCTGACTACGACTCTGCTTACGCTCCGAAACAGGGGTCATATTCAGTGACCCAAACAATGGTGACAACAAATTAGAAACCGTTTCTGTCATTCGTTTTCAACCAGAAGGAGAAGAAGCAGACATAAGAACAGGAGAATAAGTATTTTGAGGCAAAGAAAGTGTAGGGACAAGAACAGTAGAAATCGAAGATGCAGAAGCAGAAGGCAAAGGAGTTTGAGGCAAAGCTGGTAGCAAGGCTGGCGACCCTAGAATGGGTTGCGCAGGAGGAGGCAAAACCATCTGTGGAGCACCGGGTGGCTGAACAACAGCAGGAGGTTGAACAACAAAGGGTGGAACAACCGGGGGTAATAGAGGCGCAGTAGCACCCTGCACATAGGGAGGTGGCAATCTCAATAAATGAGAGATCAAAGGATCTTTTTCAAGGTCTTCAATCACTTTTGGAGGAGGAGACGGCAAGGCCGGATAACATTTATCTATGGCCATACAATGCTGTCTATCTAAAACTTCACTCGCACGCTCTTCTCCATCTTCTTTAAACTGTCTAGCAGCTTGTAGTACTGACATATTCTTATCTTTCCTATCTCTCTTTGCTTGTTTAATTTCTCTCTGTTTGGCTTCCTTACGCCAAAGGCGGAAAGAGTCAAACATTGCCGGCTGGGCTTTCTTCTTAAATTGCTTAACTTCTAGATTATCTAAAATCTCTGTTTCAAAACTACCATGTGGGGGGCATTGCAAAACACCATCCTTTTTAGTGTAGTGGACCCATACCTCATTATAAGTAATGGGACCCACTCCGTGTTTAGACTAGAGCTCATAAGTCGGAGTTCCAACCGGAGGTATCGGACATGAATCCTCCAATCGGGAATCCCTGTTACTACCACAAACAAACCAATTACCAAATTTACCAAGACCAGGCATCTTGCTCACTAGTCTGGTTTCAAACTTCAAAGGGAATCAAAAAATGATACACTCGTAAATATACAAGCCCTTCGGCTTTGGGTACTGCAGCAACCAAATCAAAACCAAGGAACCAAACAAAGTCGTGGGAGCGACCCACTTATACTTAACCAAATATCTGTCACGCCACCAGAAGACCGTATATCGTCTCGCTTTACGAACATCAAACGGAGGGTCCAAGGCAAGGCGACAGTCAGGGCAGCAGTCCTTCGTAGCCGTTGGAAAGCGGGAAGCCTCGCAGAAAAGACCTTCGGTCCACGTCGACATGCAGGGGTCGATGAAGTGGGGGCCCTCCTCCAGAGTTTCCTCACGTGGCTCCTCGCAATCTTCGGGCTTGGACCGGTACCACTGAAGTCGTCCCACGTTGGCCGCGCCAACTGAAGAACTGGGATTTCAAGTACCCAGCGGCGCCAGGGACACGCCCAAAGTCCTCTGGGTTCCCTTGCCTTGGTATACAGAGACACGGAATACTTCTAGGTGGCGTCAGAGATCAAATTTATTAGCTGCAGCTAGTAGCAGAAAGCCCAGTAATACAACACGGTGTACAACTCAAGAAACTGCTCAATTTTACTAAGGCGAGACATCCCTATTTATACACAAAAAGGTACATTTAAAATGCACGCCCCTGCACCAAAATTCAACCAATAGAAAATACATGACATCACACTGCATCATATAGTAAAGCTCATTTTACAGTGTCCCAACCCACAAGTTAATATTTAGGCATATCTAAATAATAATCTGGAAGGCCCAGACAAACCCTTAATTGAAAGCGTAACCCATGAAATGAAGAAACAGTAAAGAAAAGTAGTTTCAGATAATGTGCAAGATAACAGAAACATAAAGAAACTTAAAAGTTAACAAATGTCTTGAATGGTGATTGGGAAAGTGGATAACGATCTTGCAGGGAAATTGGCTTGGCAGGGTCAATTCCAGGTGAAAGGCCAGCTTCTGAAATTAACTCCAGCGCACGAAGGAAACCTTAGTTAATGTACACATGACCCACAAAAGGTCAGACTGCTTTGCTCGCAGACTAACTTCTGAGGCCTACGTAAAAGGCAACAGGCCGCTGGATCAATTCTCTGGTAGCAGAAATTGATGGTTGCTAAGAGTAACCAAGGTAATATGGTGGTTGCTAAGGGTTACTAAAATATTATGGTATGGAAATAGGATCGATGTTTTAACACATGTTGAGTTCGTTTTTCGTACTATCTGTAAGCTATACCGGTATAGATTGTGTGGCGAGAAATTAGTCACGCAAGCCATCTGTTCTGTTTGTAGTGATATCGCCGAGTATCACAAGAGGTATCGCCGTGTACCATAGTGTTGTCGCCGAGCAGCACAGTTTTAGGGCTAGGTCTGAATCTTGTATAGTGAGGGTTTTCTAAGAAATTAAAGCAGCATGAGAATAGGGACAAAGCGCCTTCCATAAAACTCACTGTAATGAGAGTATTAGTTATATCCGAGCTTGAGTGAAGGGTAAATTAGCGCCGGTGCATGAATATCTATAAACAGGTTAGAGTCCTGTACGGGTACATGTTTCATATCTATAAACAGGTGAGAGCCCTGTACGGATAACGTCGTTATTTTGCTAACGGTGCATGATTTCTATAAACAGGTGAGAGTCCTGTACGGATTTCATGTGTGTTTGAAATTAGGGAAATTTCAGTGTGAAAGTGCGAGTTTGAATTGTATTTTATGTTCAAGTGGAACCCTTAGAACTTTCACTTCGCGGTGGGTTCAGAGCAAAGCGAGTTCATAATTATACGTGTTAGAAGGGTGGGGTAAGGGTTACTCTACTGACAATTGAATATTATCCTTAGTGTGAATAGCGCCGTCTATTCCGAAGTGTGGATACTTGAATGTATGTAAACTATCCTAAATAGTGAAACGAACAGATGTTGTCTTTATAGTCATTGTTAAGAATTAATTTACACTGAAAAGTGTTCTTAAAATGGCGCTGTGAAAAGATTTTGTGAAGGAGGGGTAAGCGCCAGGAGTGAGAAACGAGAAACCGCAGCTGCTGTGTACGTCACAGAGCCGCGCTGGGATTGGGTGACCTACGTCACAAGCTATATTCTGATTGGCTCTTGAGTCTCTGACGGCCTGTGAGCTGATTGGTCCTTCGGAAAAACTCCAAATTTATTGGTTGAGCAGAAAAGTGACGTAGCTCAACTGTCATTGGCTTGTTGGTGTGTTTCGCGCACGGATTGGTTGTTTTTCGAAACATCCCGGAAATATTTTACGAACGATTTTGTGAATTAGATTTAACTCCTAAAAATGAGTTATCATTTTAAACATGTTGAGAAAAAGCCAACATTATTTCAGAAGTTTAAGAATTTATTTTCACCTGACAAGAAAATCGAAACGCGAGGTGGTAAACTACTTCATAAGTATAAAACACCTGCAGCGTATATGGAAGGTGAATATGGATATCATACTGTCTTATGGTTCGATAGTTGGAAACGCTATACTAAAAACGACGGTGTTTTAACTTGGCCTGATGATGGTTCATTTAATGTAAAAGTCTTAAGAAATTTACGAGAGAAAATGAATGCTCTTGTTCCGAAACCGAGACCAACTCAATTTGAAGCTTTAGTTGAGTGGGAAGACGAGATGTATCAATTACAAAGAGAAGCTAGTGGGATTAAAAGACCTTCTAAAAATCCACCTTGGAGAAGAGAAACTCATGAAGATAGATTGCGAATGTGGAGACAGGGAAACATGAGTGAAGGATTGTATTTAATTCATGAAATGGTAATGGGTACTCCTACAGGGAAATCTATGGAAAGTGAATCTGAGGATGCAGTTATGGAAGAAATATATACAACTGCTAGAAAGAATCAGCCTTTGAGACCTCCTAGATCATGGTCTACTCCGGTGGTTTCTACTGAAACTTCACCGAGTGCACCTCCAATTAATGAAGCTCCTAAACTTTATCCAAATAATTGTGAAATCATTGAAACTCCTAGAAGACCAGAATTCGAGAATGCTCGAAATGAAGGTAGACATTTTACAATGGCTCCAAGAGCAAGAGAACCTCCAAAAGATTATACAAGAGAGGCAAGAAATGTTGAAGATGTTGATTATAATGAATATATAAGATCAAAGGAAGAATTAATAAAAAGAATGACAAAAAGCATGGAAGCTGTGACAGTTCCAGTAACAATTGGTCCTGTTCAGCCCGTATTTGATCAAAGAGAAACAAACAAAACTGGATTAACTATTCCTTTAAATACAGAAATTCAAAAAGCTGCTGAAAAATTTTATTCAGACTTATCTGAAATAAACTCTTCTAAATCGAGAATGCCTGATTTAACCTTTAATGAGGATTTATCTCCAAAAACACCAATGGGTGCTATATCAGATATAGGGAGTCCTGAAGTCAGGGTAACCACACCAAAACTTGATGTGGCCAAATTAAAAGCGAATATCGAAGAATTAATAATTGGAACAATTGGTCCAGATAGTTTAAATTACTATCGAGATGATGAACTACTGTTCATTTGCAAAAGCATTCAGTGGAAAACGAAAAACAAATATGATCAACTAGAGGATCTAGCAGCAGAACTTGAAATCGATGTGAGTAAACAAAAGAATTTTGCAAAACATTACAGATTAGACTTTTCAGAAAGTGACATTGAGAGTTTAAACTCAATGGGAAGAATAGTTCATATTAAAGATTTGATTGTCTATATCAAAAAGCTAGGAGAACTGAACAAATGGAGAGTAAAATGGACGAAAAAGAAGGAAGATGAAAGATTGGAAAAATTGTCAAAACAATTTCCAATGAGAGAAATTGCAGGTGGAGGATATGTTCATGTCCCTTGGTCGAGACAGGACATTCTGTTATTTACAAATGACTTTCCAAAATTGAGGGAAAAACCAGTTGAGTGGTACAGGCAAGTCGATAGATTTATCAAAGTGTCAAAAGTTCTGTGGATTGATTTAGATGGATTTTTTGACATTGTTGTTCCATCTGATCTTTGGACAGAATGCAAAATATCGATTAGTTGGCCAAAAACAGAACCTGAGCGAATCAAAGAAACAGGTGCTCCAAATCCACTTGTAATGGATTTTTATGAGAAAGTAATTGTTTGGATGAAAAACAAAATTCCACCCAAAGAAGTCGATTGGGTTAAAATAGAAAGGACAGAACAGGAAACAAAAGAATCAGTTCATTCTTTTTATGAAAGACTACTGTTAATCTTTAAACAATACAGTGGTTATGAAAAAATTAGATGAAAAAGACATGAGCCATTTTGTCTATAGATTTGTTTATGGACTAAAACCTGAAATTGGAGAAATGATCAGAAATAGTATTGTCGGATGGCAATCACTATCTGTAGATGATATTCTAAGAAAAGCAAAGTATTGCAGTGATGAAATAGAAGTAAAACAGAAGAAGCTGAAGGAGAAAGCCATGTGGGCTCAGGTAAAGGTGGCTGAGCAACAGATTGCCAGCATGGGAAATAAGAACACAAATTTTGTTCAAACTGGGAATACAAACCAAATACAAGGAAAGTTTAAAAGTAATAATTTCCCAAAGAAATTTAGCCCAAAGATTGAGGAGTTGAAACAAAGATTACCTTGTTTTAATTGTGGCGAAATTGGACATTGGAGAGACGAGTGTCCTCATCCTCCTAAAAACTTAAAGAATCCCTTATTGAATCCACAGATGCAGAATGGTGTTGACCTGCAGCGACAGCTACAGATGCAACAGGGGTTAAACGAATTTAATATTCAGCGACAGTTACAGCAACAGCAACAACAACAGGTGAATAATCGTCAAGACCAATTGCCACAACCACCTTTTCCGAATTGTGGGGGAGTTCAAAAATATAATCCAAACGTGGGATTTCAGGGAAGTGAACAGGTAATAAAACCACAAAAACAGCAAAAGCAGCAAAGGGTTCAAATGCAAAATGCTTCACAACAATTTTTATTAGCAGAAAGTCAAGATAGTGATTCTGATGATTATTGTTGACGGTGCCCGAGAGAGGAGGAAGAGTGTGTTGTTGGAGCCACTCTTGAGGTTGACCAGTCTGGTCCTTTTGTAAACGGGAAAGTTAATGATGTAGACATCACTTTTCTAGTGGACACTGGTGCTACCCGTTCTACTGTTAGATCAGTGGAAATTGAAAACCTACCTCTCTCTGGGGATACCATCCAAGTTGTTGGAGTAAGTAATCAACAAATTAAAACTGACTTAACTGATCCAGTACCAGTTGAAATTGGAAACTACAGAGACAAACACAGATTTGTGGTTTGTAATAGCAGTCCAGTAAATCTATTAGGCAGAGACATCCTATGTAAAATGAATTGTAGAATATATTGTTCTCCTGATGGAGTTGAGTTACAAACAATGGAGGAAGATGGTTTATACAGAATGACAATGATGATGATGGAAGCAGAAGAAACAAAATTGTTTCCTGCATTTGAAGAAAAAGATTTACCTGAAGAACTCAAAGAAACAGTGAAATCTGAAATATGGGATTTTACTGGAAATGAGATGGGTCTGATGAAAAACGTAGATCCAGTAAAAATTACATTGAAACAGGGAATAGAATTTCCAAACACTCCACAATATAAAATGAAAACAGAAACAATTGAAGGTATTACACCTATAATTGAAAAATTAATCAAGCAAGGTGTATTAAAAGAAATGGAAAGTAGCTCTTGTAATTCACCAATTATGGGAGTTAAAAAGTCTAACGGAACATTTAGAATCGTACAAGATTTGAGAAAGGTTAATCAAATTGTCGTTCCATGTTGTCCTGTGGTTCCAAATCCAGCAGTAATACTATTTCAGATTCCACATGATGCTGAATGGTATACAGTCATTGACCTTTGCAATGCATTCTTTACTGTTCCCTTACATCCAGACAGTTATGAAATCTTTGCTTTCAGATTCCAAGGTAAGACCCTCGGATGGTCAAGAATCCCTCAGGGCTATACAGAAAGTCCTTCAATTTTTAACGAACTGTTAAAAAGATCATTAGAAGACCTAGACTTACCTGGTAGGTCTACGCTAGTGCAGTATATTGATGATTTGTTAATAGCTGCAAAGACAAGAGAAAATTGTGTAACAGACACAATAATTCTGTTAAATCGCCTTGCAGAAGAAGGACATAAAGTGTCCCCAGCAAAACTACAGTTTTGCAAACAAGAAGTAAAATATCTTGGTCACAGAATTGCAAAGGGAAAAAGACAAGTAACAATAGAAAGAATAAAAATGATTCAAGCAATGTTACCACCAAGAACACAAAGACAGGTCAGAATGTTCTTGGGAATGGTTGGTTACTGTCGACAATGGATAAGTGGATTTTCAGTAATTGCAAAACCACTACAAAGACTGACAAAGTCAGATGTAAAAGATCCAATTATTCTCAATGATGCTGAGATGGATTCTTTTGAGAACCTGAAAAAGAGCTTATGCCAAGCTCCTGCTTTAGGTATGCCAAATTATGAAAAAGATTTTGAACTGTATTGCAGTGAGAGAGAAGGATGTGCATTATCTGTGTTAATTCAGAGACATGGAAATTTAAAGAAACCTATTGCATACTTCTCTGCAGTTCTTGATCCAATTGCTAAAGCATTACCAGGTTGTTTGAAAGCAGTTGCAGCTACAAGTATCAGCCTCGAACAAAGTGAGGGGATCATTATGGGATTTCCAGTGAAAGTTTTTGTGCCTCATTCAGTTGAAATATTACTGACAAGAGGTAAGACTCAACATTTAACAAGTAGCAGATTGACAAAGTATGAGAAAATCATACTAGGAGCAGATAATGTTTCGATTTCAAGATGTTTGAATCTGAATCCTTCTACATTACTGCCTGATTCTGAAATTGTTGATGACATTGAAACAGAACATGAATGTTTAGATGTCATGGAATTCTGCACTAAACCAAGAAAAGACATCAAAGATAGACCTTTGTCTGAATCGGATTTTGTCTACTTTGTAGATGGGTCATGCTTAAGATCCGAAGGAGGTGTCTTAAAAGCTTCATATTCAGTTTGTACAGTCGTTGATATTGAAGAAGCATCATGTCTTGAAGGAGTTCGTTCAGCACAAGTGGCTGAATTGATTGCTTTAATTCGTGCATGTGAAATATCAAAGGATATAAGAGTTACCATCATTACTGATAGTCAGTATGGGTACGGAGTTGTGCATGATTATGGACAACTCTGGTCACAGAGAGGATACATGACATCAACAGGATCACCAATTAAAAATGCAGTTTTCATTAGGAGATTAATTGAAGCAATACAATTGCCAAAAGAAATCGCCATTGTTAAATGTGCAGCGCACACTAGAGGAACTGATTATATTTCCAAGGGAAATGCCTTCGCAGATGAAACAGCTAAATACTGCGCAAGGAAAAATTATTCATACAATCGGGAGAGGAGTAAAGAAACTGATTCAAATTCATTAATGCTAACAACTGTTGTAGAGACATGGCATGAGATTAGAGATTTACAAGATGAAGCAGAAGATGAAGAAAAAGACTTGTGGTTAAGATCAGATTGTAGACCACGTGAAGAAGATGGAGTGTGGGTTTACAAAGATGGCAGAGTAGTCTTACCAAATTGTTTGATTGCTGACATGGCCAGATTATATCATGGTCCAGCACATCTAGGAAGAGATTCTATGGTTAGACTTTTCAGAGAAACATGGTTCAATACCAAGTTTAGAACTATTGCTGAATCTTTTTGTCAAAGGTGTTTGTCATGCCAACAAATGAATCCAAACAGAAAATCAGTGGTGGGGACAGGAATAATTGGTCGAGAAGGTGGTCCCTTTACCAGGTTACAAATGGATTTCATTGAAATGCCCTTACACAATTGTTTGAAATATGTGCTTGTAATTGTATGCTTATTTTCAAGATGGGTAGAGGCTTTCCCTACACGACATTGTGATTCAATTACAGTGGCAAAACTAATGCTCAGAGAAATCATCCCAAGATACGGTTTTCCAGTCACTATTGAGAGTGATGGAGGAAGCCATTTTGATAACAAACTGATGAAGTTAATTTGCGAAGCTTTGAGCATTGAGCAGAAAATACACTGTGCATACAGACCAGAGGCATCAGGAGTAGTTGAACAAATAAATGGAACAATTAAAAACAGAATTGGAAAAATGTGTCTTGAAACAGGTATAAAATGGACCGATGCTCTTCCACTTGTTTTGATGTCATTAAGAAGTACACCAGATAAAAAGACAGGTTTGAGTCCTCATGAAATTTTAATGGGAAGAGTTATGAGGCAAGCTTTTGTACCTGTAGGTAAACTGTTGAGCATAAATGACAGTGCAATTTTGGATTACTGTAAAAGGTTATCTGATATGGTAACTTCTGTGTCTAATCAGGTGGGAACTGAAGCTCAATCAGATGAAAAGGTTTTGACACATGATCTGAGACCTGGCGATTGGGTCAGAACGAAAGTACATCGGAGAAGGAATTGTCTAGCTCCTAGATGGCAGAAACCTAGGCAGATAATTTTGATCACTACTAATGCTGTAAAGTGCAGAGGATTAAAACGTTGGATTCATCCTAGTCATACTATTCCAGTACCAACTCCTGAGAGTTCTGATGTTGAAAGTGATACCACAGATGATTCTGATTCTGAGGCAGAAGGCAAATCAGAAGGTGAAATAATTCCAGATTCTGAAGATCGACAAGAAAGTCGACATCTGGAAACTGTGCCAGTGAATGGAAATCTGACAAGAAAAGACTTGGAAATAATTGAAATAGATTCTGAAGGTGAAGAGAATCTGTTAAAAGGAAAGATAACTGAGGATTCGGTTGTTTCCATTGAAGACAAAGAAGCTGAACAAAAAGAAGTTTCAGACCAGGAGAGTATCGAAAGGCAGAGAACAAACTCTGAAGTAAGGAACAGAAATCCGAAATCTGGGAAGTTAGAGGTAATTGAGGAAGAGGAGGAGAACGAATCACCAAGTACCAGTGATGGAAGACAAAGTGAAGTTCCTGAAGGAGTGAAATTGCCGAATAGAGAAGTTCCTGAGTCAATTGAAATTTCAGATTACGAAACTGAAGAAAGTGACGTGGAAGGTGAAAGTGAAAACAGAAAGAAAAGGACTTGGAAGTCAGAATCAAATAATTCTGAACCAAAAAAGAAGTACGTGAGAAAAGCAGACTACTGGCCAGGTGGAAGATTGAGAGTCAGATTGATCAAAAAGCCAAAAGAACAAGTTGAAGAAATCAGTAGTCAAAAGAGTCCTGGAAAAGAAGTTGGAGTTGGAAGAAAAATTGAAGTGATATCGAGAAAAGGGAAGAGAATAATAAGACCAAACCAAAAATACAAATCTCCTGAGTGGACTTACTTAGTAATTCCACCTGTTATTGACATATATGATAGTAGTGAAGAAGAAAACGAAATCCAAGAAATTAGTGACAATGATTGAAGTACAAAATTATTAAATTGGCAAAAGGCTGAAGAAAATTTGTTAGTTGACACAAGGTCGAAGAAAAAACTGTTTAGTTGAAGAAAACTTATGTATGACATAAGGTCGAAGAAATCTTGTTTAGGGTTTTAAAAAAAAAAAAAAAAAAAAATTTTAAAAGGGGGGTGTAAATATAAATTTAGAATTTTAAAATTTATTTTTAATTTTTTGAAGCTAAAATTAACCAAGAATGCCTTATGTTAAGGAGAGCACTTCAAAGTGTTCTGTTTTTAAAAGATGCTGTAAGATGACTCTGGTGTGTCTGCTCATTTTAGTTCTGCTCTGGTTGGTTCTAGCTGTGATCATCCCATTAGAGATGAATAGAGAATTACACAAAGTTAACTTAACAAGCAAAGCTCTGGTTAGCCAAACTAAACATAGTGCGTCTGCAAAAGTTATTGATCATCAGCCTAACATTCATCAAGATAAATCAATAGGTGATTTTTCAAGTAATACATTCACAAAGCTATTGAGTGAATATGTTAAGGTAATGGATGCAAAAGACTGCTACGTCTGTGTTAAGTTACCTGCTTCTGTTTCTGAGGGAGTAACATATAATATGCTTCCTCTCACTTATGCTGTAACATGTAGTGTATTAACTAGTTTATTTTATCAAACTGGACGTTTAGAATATTACTATTCAAATTATGATGAAATTTTTGCAAATATTAAGATTGATAATGCTTTAAATAAGCATAAGAAAGCAAAACAAATGAGAGAATTTTTCCTTGTTACTAATGAACTCACTTACGAGTATGCTTACAAGAATAATCTAACATGCAAATTAAGTGCTGAAGGAAAGAAATTTTTGAATATGGTTGAGGAGAGAAGAGCAATTTATAAGAGGAATGAATTAGTCAAGCAGACTAAGTCAACCTTCTGGCAGAAAGAGGATGAGAAATTAAATGGCAAAATGCTTGAAAATATTGCAATTCACATAGACAAACCTGTTAGTGGAAAACTTTGCATTAGAAGAGATAACACACTTTTTGATAATTATTTTGTAGGTGCAAGTAACTGTGAAGATACTTATCAGATTCTGGGAGGTTGGGGATTTAAAGGTGGAAAAGATCCTATCTTTCCTGGGATTTATTTTGTTTGTGGTGACAAAGCCTACTACAACCTTCCAGACCACTGGTATGGAACTTGTTATGTGGGAATTGTTTTTCCTAAAGTGTTTCATGTTGACAGAGATTCAGAAGGATTGTTTAAAATTCATAATTATGTAAATAGAGTTAAAAGAGAAACTTTTACTGAAGTTCTGGGAGATATTTTTCAAGCTGTAATACCTTTTGTTGGTATAACCCTAAATGCAGGGAGAATCAGAAAATTGTCCACTATAGTTGATAGATTATCAACTGACACAGCTGATGGGTTTCAATTAGTGAATGTTGAAGTTATTGCAATTAGATCTATGGTGATTCAAGACCGCCTTGCTTTAGACATACTCCTAGCAAAAGAGGGAGGAGTCTGTGGCATTTTACATGTACAACATTGTTGTACATATATACCTGATGAAAGTAAGAATATTGAAATGTATATTAAGAATATTACACAAATGCATTCAGAGATAATTCCTTTAGAAGAAGATGATTTTACAGGGAAACTTTCAAAAAGGTTTCAAGCAATTAAAAACTGGTTTCATAATATCGGAAGTTCAATTCTTGGCAAGATTCTGGCACCTTTGATTATAATAGTATTCATTTTTATTTTGACCAAAATAGGTTGTTTGTTACATAAAAGAAAGAAACAGTTGAAAGAAAAGAAAAGAATCTATAAACTCAGAAAAGAAGAAGAAAGGGAGATCGAATTGCAGGAGTTACATAGAGAGCGTTATGCTAATTCCAAAGATTATGCAGAAACAGACTTTTAGGTTTACTGATACAAATGAATTTGAATCGATTTCTTAAAATTATAAATTACCAAAATTTTGAGTGCTGGTGTGGTGATTTGTTAATCACCAGATGAGGGAGTTGATGGAGCGAGATAGAAAACAAAATTTTGTTTAATCTTGTGAAGTCACATTTCCATAACATGAATAATAATATTAATGATTTGTGATATGTCGTGATAATACAACTTAGATTAAACTTTACACATGGGGGGACTAACATGTGTGCTCATAAACGTGCATAATTGTTGCATCTTTTTGTTTGTGCAAAATAATAAAATAATTTATTGTTTTCGTTTTTGTCATTACTAACTGCTGCAAATATAAAAGAAGCATGTGCTTGTTTTGCTTTTCCTTGTCTGTGTGATGTCATTTCTACTATTCTAGGTGCATTTAAGTCTCATGGAGTAACGGAGACTGGTAGATATAAGCGCTGCTTTATTTGTTTGCATTGGCTAGGTAACATTTTGATTAATCGGGTGGGTTAATTAATTAGTAAATCCTGGGGTGGATACAGAATCTACATTATTTCTTACATTAATACTTTTCTTGTGTTTGTTTTATACTAGAAAGCCTAAGTTGCCTGCTTTTGGGCCTAGTCACTTGAGTCGCAGAAAAGAGCTGACTTGTAATTCTGCAAAAGTCACGAGACGCCCATTCTGAATTAAAGCGTTTATCAAAGCTGCGTTCACAAAGCAAAAACTAATGTGCTGTCATCATTCTGTCGGACATGGCCAAGGTCGAAAGTGAACATTTTGTCAGCCTTAACTTGGCATCCGCGGAAGTTGCTTGGACGTAGTGAGAACAAATTTGAACATTTGTTGCAAACTCAGGAAGCTCCTGGTTTCACGTGGAAGAGACAATGGTCTTTATGAAACATGATTTAATGGAACTTTTTGGAAAGTGGGTGACATGTCACTTGTCACTCTCAGCCAATGGGACGTCGAAGATTTCTGAAAACTTTCCTTTGCGTAGTTTAGTTAGCATAGAAAGGTATAAAAAGTCAAGCCCTTAGGGATGGGCTGGCTGCTGCTTTCTGACTTTCCGATGAGGGTGATGTGCTGTCGGACTTTGCGTGGAGCACGTAAGAATCCTCAAAGAACTTTTCTTTAAATTCTATCTATTTAGCTCAGTTAGGGAATTAGGTTTTAGAAATGCTAAAATTTATATATTCACTTTAAATTTGATTTACTTGCTTAAATTGTATTTTCTCATATTTCTTTACAATCATGCTTGCTTTATTGCAAATAAAATTCATTTATAAAACTATCAACTTATATACCATAATTTAGTAAATAAAATCTTACTTTTGACAAACAAGCTGGTCTTGGTTATTCAGAAATGTAGGTTACTATTAGCTAGATCACGTCGCCAATGGTGGTCGTTTAAATGGTTAGGTTTTATTCTAATGACAATATTCCTTTCGCAGATGTATAAAATGTATATAGTGTGTAGATAATGTGTATATAGATTTAATCTGACCACCTGATTCAGTAGGCCCAAAATATATCAGGTTTATAAATGGGTCCATATTTAGTATAGAATTTTGTTTATAGGTTATGAAGTTGGGTAGCGCTGTTTATGATATATTTTCTATAGGCCGCTGGATCAACAGTCACCACGCATGGCAAAAACCCATGTTTAGAAAAGAAAGTCGTGCACTTTAAAAGCACGCAAAATCACAGAACCTCAAGGGGGAGGACAAAATTGCTCGAGTGATTGTAGGATAATTTTTAGGAACAGTGAGAGGGGGTAATTATTACTGACATTATGTTAGGGTTGTCTGCAACAGGCAGGCCATTTAGCTAGTGAGTGAGCATTCTATGGAGGACAGACTCCTCATTGGGGAGAGATGGAGACTGGATCCTGGTGCAACTCCAGAACTGGTTTTTGCCACCTGAATTCTCGAGAACGCCTTCTCCCGTCTCCTCTGATTTTGCAATTTCTTTTTAATGTCCTTTGTGGTGGGGGCCTCCTCCCTCATTGCATTTACCGAGTCTGTACCTTTTTGCCATAAGGCTACTTCTTGGTTCCCCTCATCTTTAATAGATCTTGAATTGAGGCAGCTTGTGCAGTTGTTTGTAGTGTTCGACCACAAATCCAACTCAAAGTGCTGTCTTCTCCTCTGTAAACTTCCTCTTCCTGTCGAGTGCTGTGATATGAATTGTTGAGGTTGGATGTGGTGCCAGGTGGCAGCAGGTCACAGAGACAGAGCTAGGGTGTGGGCTATATTTAGGTGAATGGATGCCAGGTATGTGATTTGAGTAATGTGTGTGCTATTTGCCTATTGCCTTCCATTTGGCAGCCATATCAGCTAACCAGGTGGACTGTAAAATACGGTTGTAAAGTTAATTGCAGTAAATTTAAGATCATCAATTAATTTGTGGGAGGTCCCACCCGAGACATGTAAGTCTACACCTTGGTGTAACTCTCCACTCGGAAATGATGAATAGCAAAAAAGTGGAGCATTACACTTAGGTTTAGGAGTCGAGCTACATGAGTAGATCTACACATGTAAATTTACCTGTGGCTAGGAACCTGAATGTTTTGCCTCTTGATAAAACTTTGGAAGACCCTTACCTTTGGTGCCAAGAAACCCACTAAGTGAATGATATCTGCATACAATTAGTTAATAACATAACATATTAAGATAACATTTCAAACAATGTGATCCAAGGACTTTTTAGTGACAGGAATAATCACGAAGCTCGATAGTTTGCAGACATTTATCAGATAAATGTACATGTTTTCACCTGTGGCTGTATTAGTAGATGCTCTCAATAGAAGAAAGGAAGACTGATAAGTTGTCTCTATTGTTTAAAATAATTAAAAGTGTTCATCTTCTGATCTGAGCTTCGAACTGTTGCTAAAGAAAACTAATATGAGCAGGGTAACTTTCTCAAAAATATTTGATGAGCAGCAATTGGATGTATTAAAAAACGTGCATCTCTGGGATAGCTGGAGAGTGATAGGTGTTCAGGAAATGTGACCATAACCATTTTACAAAATACTTATTTGAAACAATTTCCAAGTACAGTGTATAATTGCCACCTGAAATAACATTCTATCTAGTCTGTACATCCGGCTAATAGAGATGTGGCTTGAATTCTATTTAATGCGCTACTTTTCACCGCAGGAGCAGTAGAGCATGCCTTGGCCTTGGTAGCAGCAATATATTCGGTTAAATCTTACATTTTACAATGTGATACAGAGAAACCGCGTCTGCTCTCAGTGCACAAAGCATGCCTGAGGTCTAATGTTTGAGATTTTAGCAAGCCTGACTTTTGATCCCAAAATGCCCTTTATCTTTTATGCCGTTAACCTCTGCCTTCGTTGAAGTATTCTGAGCCTGGAATCTTAACGTGATTCCTGCCGGTTCTCTCAAGTTGAGAAGTGCAAGCATCCGTGCTCCTTTCAGAAGTACCTTTGTCCATATTCCCAGATTCATACATAAGCAATTCATAATATGCCTCCGGTGTGAGATACATAGCCTCACTGCTGGAGCTTCTGCCCCTGGAACCTGGGGACTCCAGTCCGAATCCCAGCCTCGGACCTTGACTCAACGTCGCGTGACCCTGGACAAATCACTTTATCTCCCTCTGCCTAAAAATGTGAGACGTAATGTGTGTGAGATATATTTGTGCAATCCCCACTGGATGTACTCGAGAACGTCTCTTAGCCCATCATGTAACATACAGCGCTAGGTTTGAGCTACACAAACAACAATACACACTTTATCTTGTATTTTACCATAGTTTTTGAGCGCTGGTTATATATGATGATGTTTGACATATGTCAAAAGGGTTTATTTTAAACCAACTGAAATAAACATAGGCTTCTAAAAATCAATGACATATTTGACTCTCTTGGTATTAGTACCGACGTGGATGAAAGAATACTGATTTTGGATTTAGCTAAGCGATTGTTAAATCAATAATGACAATTCAACATGCACAGCAGGTAAGGAATAAAGTACTCTCATATAACATTGGAACATCATGGAGGAGTTCTGTGACTGTACAGAGGCGCAAATCCAAAGGCAGAGTTCCTTTATGTTATCAAAGGATCTCCGAAGAAATCTGTAACATCTTTATTCCATATTGAAGGAGACCGTTTTTAAACAGCTTCATGCTAGCCCTTTTCCTTAACCGTCTATTAAGTCGGTGGTCTCTTCATTCTTCTCATGAAACACACAATTGTGCAATGTGTACTTTGCAAATAAATAGAGCAATATGCAGCTTTTAATTTGCTGCAAGCCTTGAAAATCAGCTTCGGGTTAGAATGTGTAACCAGAGGTTAGATTCAGGGGATCGGGGGATGATTGGGGGATGCAAGCCACTGATAAAGGTATTTTTTGATGAATAGTTGGGTTCATGGGCTTTCAGTCGGGTATGGTGAGGTGTCCCTCCAATTTCTCAAGGAATTTTTGCATACACACAGACACTCTCCCTCTCTGTTTTGAAAGTCTTAAAAAATGCTAGTTATTTTGCATAATATTGCGTTTTCTCTCACACCAATCCACACTCATCTGCCTTTCAACTGGCCCTTAGGCTCCTCTCATGCATCCTGCTTGTCCCATCAATCTATTTTAACATTATGTGCCAGAGTGATTGTTCGAACATTTTGAAGCTCACTCGCCGCTAAATTTTACGGACCAAGCTATGCCACAAATGTCTCCTCATCCCCAAACAATAGTAAATTATTAAAGGGAAAAAGTTCAGAACACACTGAACTGAACTGGAAAACTAACATTCCACTTAATTGTATACTTTATTAATGTAATTCTACTCACTGACCTACATTTTTCATTCTCCATTGTGATTTCACAACCGTAATGTACGAAGTTATTAAAGTAGTTAGGTCAATTTCTTATCACAGGTAATTAGTGATGCCACAGCAAGACCGATAAGGAAATTAGATATTTAGCTAAAGCAGACTTCCATGCATTCCACTATTTTAACACACATCGATTGTAATACAAAATTAATAAAAATGCTATCGAACATAGGGGGGAAACAAATATACATTCATCAATCACCATACAAAATGCCAGCAATTTTCAGTGACAAGAAAGAGGTCTTGTCCTTTCCTCATTTCCTTTGAATGCGGTGTTGCTCCGGATTGAAGCGTCGCTCACTGAGTGCCATGTGTAGAAAGGGCACTGATCTGAAGCAAAAGAGTCGTTCCAGGTAACCCCCGACTCCCTCTGGATGCAGAAACAGAGCCACCAGGTCCAGCATCGGAAATAATCTGGAAGCAGGTGTGCACAACGAGCAATGCTTTACCTTACATAGAAGCTTCATCATTCTTGAAATAAAAGTTGCCCTGTCTCGAAAAAAACGTAATCATTTACCCGTAATATGCTACAATATCCATTAATTGCACAGGACATTCAGCGCTTTCTTGAGGGAAAGATCCCACAACCTGTTCACGAGATATGATTTCGCTGAGAGTATCAAGTTTCTGTCACGTGGCTAAGCTTCATTGATATGCATTAAGAGAAAATATATGCTGGTCTAATTTCCTATGTATATTAGCTTGAGGCTCCAACTGACCATTTTCGTTTTCGTGTGCTGATGGATATTTTGCATTAAATATTGGCTGGACTTCAGACTCCCGAACTGTTGTATTTTAATTGTAACACCTTGCGATCCTGCAATCACAACATATATTTATCTGTGGTTGATTTTTTTCTGTCTTGACACCCAGGAGCTCTTTTGGAAGTACCGTTCTCAAACGAGAAACAGTCAAGAAGCTCAAGAATATATTTTAGCAGTGTCTCCCAAGGGCAGTGTTTCCCCGTCACGGGCTGGATGGCTCAAGGGTGGGGGGGATGGGAATGGGTTCACATGGGGTTGATGGGGGGCCCTTACGGGCAAGTGTTCGTGAGTGAAGGGGGTTCGTGAGGAGGGGTTTAAATAATAATAAAATAACTTACCTTTCCCAGGTTCCGCGTCTTTCATGCCCGGTCTGCTCCTGCTTTCCTGCCTTCGCCGGAACAGGAAGCAAGCAGTCTCCCTTCCCTAAGCCAAAAACAATGCTGCAATGGCAGAGTTGTGATTGGTCGGGACGCCGACCACACAGGCGTCTATGGGGAGGCCATTTTTTCCATGTAGATTGCATGCAGTCTACATGGAGAAAATGAAGAGTCTGCATGACTAGTTTGGTGGGCCCCAGAGGGTCGACCAAACAGTTAGGGTCCGCAACATTGGGCAAACCACTCCTGCCCTCGAGCTGACCCACCCACATGCCCGCCCACAGCCAAACCCTTCTGCTTTCTCTCAGTGTGAGAAGCAGAAACATAAAATTATATTTATAATACCTGCAAATAAGCAGTGGGGTGACGCTCCCCCGCCCACATGGAGGAGCCGCCCCTGGAGTTTCCTTGTAAATAATGACACAAGAAAGAGAATCCTTATCAATAAATTACATCCTGTGCTCTCCATGCACCTTGCACTCCTGTACTCCTTGCACCTTAATCTCCTCCTTCCATCCTCTGCATTCCCAGGCATCCTTTCATCCTCCCCCCCCCCCCCCAATCAGCTCTGACCCTTGCAAACTGTGCTTTCTTGTTCCTGTGGTCCCTCTTAACTCTTGTACTCTCGCTTGAACCGTGCTCCCACTCACCAAAGCATCTGAGGTTCTTCCCCCTTGCCTCCATCTCCCTTACAACCTGCCTTCACACATTCTGCACTCTCCTGATTTGCACCCTGAATCCCCACAGAAGCTTGTGCATTCCCACCTTAATAGTGTCACATATTTTGGCTTGGGTGAGAAAATGGGTTAATCAAAAGACGACACAAGTAAAACTTTGGCAGCAGCAATGCCCCTTTTCTTACACAAAGAGCAATTACAGGACGTGTGAATAGTAGAAGCTTCCTTGCCCTCCACAACAGATACATGTTGAGCAGCAGGTCGAGAGCGTGGTAAACAGCCATCCACCACTGCCGCCCTTGTGTAGTTTCTTCTGTGCAGTAACTCAAGTTGGCCCACATCTGTCCACTGAACAAAACCAGGAATGATTGACACTGCTGGGCTTGTTTTCTTACTGGCCTTATTAACATACAAGAATTTTAGACACATTCTGTTGCTCAGTGAAGCATGTACCTGACTTTCAATGAGTCCATCACAAAGAGCATTCTTACTGGGAGGGCAGCATGCCCAGTACTTTAAACGGAAAAATAGAAGTGCAGGTATTCTGTAACAGGCTACCTGCTTTTTTCTGAGAAGTGCTGGTACTCTCCAATAAACAGTATTATATTTCTCTCGAGAAGTGCCGGTACTCTCCCTCTCAAAATGAAAAAGTGCCGGTACTCAGTACCGGACAGTACCGGCCCATTTAAAGCACTGCGCATGCCACACTGCAGTGCATCTGTCAGGGTGTGATCAGAGTCTGTGAGGGGAGACATCGCGTGAGCACTTTCAGTGTCTCAAAGACACAGCAAATCACTCTTCGATGGGTTCGGTGTGGAGTACCTGCCCCAGAAAGGGCCAGAGGAGCAGCGACCTAGGTGCACTGCCCCCCACCTAAATAGGAATCGATAAGTGCAAGACAAATCAGATGCTGTTATTTGCATTTATGTTGGATTTGTAGTTCATGGTTTAGAGTGTTCATTCTGTACCTCTGCTGCTAAACCTATCTTTCAAGGGAAGCCGCATCTGCTAGCCTTTGTCAGACGTGTGTTTACAGAGATGGAGTTAATCATATTGCGTGCACTTGCTTAGAAGCCCGACAAAGAAAACACATTATGCACAGATGTCGTTTCTTTTCCAGCCTTTACATTGATCATTTAGATAATTGCGGAGTACAGGTGGAAGACGTAGACACGAAACATCAGCCTCTTAAAGAGCCTTCCCCATTGTTGTTTCTGAAGCAGCATCCTACTAGGACCTGCATACTGCACTGTGATATGTGGGGCCGTAGTACACACCCCATTAGTATAACAACCTCCGCCCCAGTCAAGCATAGCCATCAGTCAAAATGCCCTCAGCACTAGTTTTAGTTTCCAGACCTGTATTTGTGACATACGGAAAGCAATAGACTGTAAATAGCCTTAACTTGGAAAATGCCTCCTGCAATTAACATAAAAAAAATTATATATTTGGGAGGTGGAAGCACCACCAGTAAGATTACTGGACTACCTCAGGTGTGTGGTAGGTGTAGGTGTTTGTGTCCACTTTCTTGCACTTCTGCATTAATGAAACAGCTGCGGATGATCTCCCCTCCTCCACCCCCATCCCCCCCCCCCCCCCCCCCGGTCGCGTTTGTAATATTCATTGAGTGGAGACTCATTTGTCATCAGATTAGTGTGATGAAAAATGAGAACATCACAGCATCTCGAAGAGAACTGGGTTAGGATACAGAAACATTAGAACTTCTAAATATGTGGCATGATGAGGTTCTAGTCAAAACAATGGAAGCAGGGCAAGTCACCTTTCACCACAGTGTATCTTTTATACCCAGAAATGTCATTCACTTTTAATAATGAGAGTGAAAGTTGCCTGGGAGGAAATTCTAGAAGGTCAAACAGATGCCTTCATATGTAAACTAGAAAGAGCAAGGGTCTCTGGGGTCTAAGACAATTATGGAGGGCTGAGCCTAGACAGGTATCACGATGCAGGTCAATCTGCTCTTGTGCGTTCAGGTCAATAACCCACCAACCACTTTGCCTCTCATCTTCACATGTGCAGTATGCCAGTCTAGCTATAGTCTGAGTCATGACCTGACTAGGACTCTCCCAAGTGGTGCTTGTCCTCCTTTGGGAGCCTTTGTAAGCTTCTGAGGGAAAAGGGTACAAGAGTAACATGAGTCAGGGCGATCCATTCATGTGTTCTCAAGGCTGTAACCCACCAAGCACTTAACCACTGTAGGACTTTGCCCTTTTGGCAGGTTCACTCCGAAACTCTTTGCATTCTCCTAGCCTTTTTCTGTAACCTGGTGTTGGTGATTTTAGGCCTCTGAGCACTTTAGCACTGTGGTCCAGTGTAAAGTGTGTGCGCTCTCTGTGTATGTGTGGTGAGACTGGCCTGCCCTCCCATCGGATTGCATGGGGGATATGTGTGTCCATGGTAATTCCTGGTATGAGAGGAGTGCAGGGCGAGTTTAGTATGTATGAACTCGTGAGGATAAATGCTGCGCAATGGTGTGAGCAGATTTATGGTGACTGGCGGAGAGATGCCACTTTTAGAAGTTGGCATTTCTGTGTACTGTGTGTCTGCCTGCCTGATGTGAATTGCTGGCTTGTGATTGACAGGAGCTGAGAGGTGTGGGTGGCTCCAGGAACCAGGGGGAGTCTGCTCAGTGGTGAATAGAGAGATCTGCATGCAGATGGGAGGGAAGAGTTGCACCTGGGACCAAACAGGACTGTGCCTTCCCTCCACAATGCTGGCTCCGCCCCCTGTGGTGTGTCTGAGCACTGAGCACCCACCTGACAAAGTAGAGAGGAGCTGAGCAAAACAAAGTGCTCCAAAGCTCCCCTGAACCAGTTGCAACTGGTTCTCCCATGCCCTGCACTTTAACTCCTTCTATGCTCATGATGAGCTGAGCTCGTCTTGAGGCACGGCGCTCCGGTGCTCATGACGAGCTCAGCTCGTCATGAGCCGTGGAACGCTCGCATGCGGGGATAATTCCCCTGCTGTGCTGAGTGTTCCAGGGGAATGGGTGCACCTGTGACGAGCTCAGCTCGTTATGAGCACAGGAGCGCCGTGCCTCATGACGAGCTGAGCTCGTCATGAGCACCAAGGCGCCGTGCGCGCCCACAGCACAGTGGGGGAATTACCCCCCGCAGCGAAGGGGTTAACACAAAGGATTTACTGGAATAAATATAGGGGCTGTGACCCCATGAATTTGCTCAATCTTGGTGTGCTGTTTCTGTGGGGGCGTGCTGCTGCTGAGTCCCAGGGAGGGGCTGCCACGAGGGCTGGCCTCCCTGGGCCCTGCCTTGCCCCTGGACCTGGAAGACCTTGTTGGGACCCCTCTGCTTTGCTTTTTATTGCAGGACCTTACACAGACTTTGGCAGCACTTTTGCGCCCTGGGAGGGCTGTGGTATATTTCTTTTATTTTCCCCAAGAGAGGAGAGCATGGGGCTGCACAGCATTGAGCTGCAGCCCTTGGTGAGGGAATCTCCCTCATAGGGATTCCCCCATTATGCCTACTGCGGCGGGTGCCCAGCCATCATTTTTCGTTATTTGGCAGGTGCCCACCCCGCTTTCATGCTGCCTTTGCTTTGGATTGATGGCGGGTGCCCAACTCGCTTATTTTATTTTTAATTTGTGGGTGCCCACCCCACATGGCCGCTTTGACTTTATCTTAATGCGGGTGCCCACCCGCTTCGTATGTTGAATTCCGAGGGAGCCTACCCCTCATTGCGCCAGGAGAAACGGAGACTGCCAGGCAGCGTCTCAGCGTGACCTGGAAGACAGGCGCCATTGCCTGATTGTGGGCGGGGCCGCAGGCGTTACTCTGTCTTCCCCCGGCCGGGGTAAGGTGACCCGGAAGACCGGCCATTGCCCCTAGGGGGCTCCCCTGGAGCCCGCGTGCCGCACCAGGATGCAGGATTCAATGCTGGGCTCTCCTAAGTGGAGAGAGAGCCCCGCGTGTGCAGCCCGGGTGAAGCAGAGAGGAGCAGAGTCCCCACACAAGCCCCGGTGAGTAGGGGCTTCAGCCATGTTGTGGTGCTGTGGGAGGCACAGTGTTGGGTTCTGTGTCGCTCCTACATGGGTGGCCCTTGTCCTGAAGGGGCCCAGAGGGGCCAGTCTTGTTCCCCGTGTTCCAGCCTATTCCCCGAGAGGCCCCCACCTGTTAGGGGGTTGCTCCAATGAAGGGGGGCATATTTGTCTTGAAAGGACCCAGAGGAGCCTGTGCTGTTCCATGTGCCCCTACCAGTTTGGTGACTTTCCCAGCTGTCCTACCTGCCAGTGGGCAGCTGCACCGATGGGGCATGATTATTTTAGAGCCCCTTGTGGCTCCTACGTTGGCACAACGCACTAAAGGGCACAGTGGTGCTAAGCCTCATTTTAATAGTCCCAGCTGCCCAACAAGTAATGGGCAGCTGCACCCTTCTTCATGGGGCATGATTGTTTTAGAGCCTCGTGTGGCTCCAACGTTGGCACATTGCATCAAAGGGCACCAAGATTCACCAGGTTGCATTTTAAGAATTACAGCTGCCCAGCAAGTAGTGGGCAGCTGCATCGTTTAGGCCATCTTTATTTGGGGACATATCTTTTGAATTAGGAGTGAGATGCACTCCTTTGCCCCTGACATTCACAGCTGCACAGCACTTAGTGCCAGCAGCAACGTTTACACCTACGCAATTGGGCACCCTTCACTTCAACTGCTTTGGCAGCGCGCCCTGACTCTTGGGACATAAGGCATTTGAGCCCGTTTTTGAGATGGCCAGTTGGCACCAGGCCCTGATGTGATTTATAGGGTGCTAGGAAATGTAATGTATGTCGTATGATTTACGCACCCTGGTTTATACCTCTAAATGTGGTTCTTGTGATTATGAGGTTGTTTTGCATATTATGGTTTATGCTAGTGAAATTATGTTTCACTGTGTGATTTATGCCCCTAATGTGAGTTATGCTTAGGAGGTTAGGGTCTAATGTGTTTAGACGTATGAGAGGATTGCATAATGGGTTTATGCTGGTGAGGTTGGCGCAGAATGTAATTCACGCCTGATGTGATACTGGGCATAATGTAGTTTATGTTACAGGCTGATGCTAAGTACAGTGATCACCAGTGGTTACTGGTTGTACGTTTATGAACTGTTTTACTTTTCCTAATTTCCCTTTGTGATGGTTCTGATAGGGGTCCAAGTGACCCTGTCATGTGTAAATAATTCCCTTGTAGATATGACCTAGTGCCAGGTGGCACCATGTATAATATGTGTTTACTATTCTAATGTGTTATGAGAATACAAAGGCTATTTTTGATATAACCTTGTGTGGCGGTCCTTTTGTAGTTTGCCTGGGATGTTGTTGCTATGTGCGTGCGCAAAGGCTTTACACGTGGCCACCGGGATAATCCTGACTGCTCGTGCCATGAGCAGGGGTTATCTTTGGCGTGTAACTCCCTTGCCCTGACTAGAGGGGTGGTTTCTGCCTGGCTTTGGTGCAAGCCTTAGCCAACCAGAAATCCAATTTCTAACAACCGCTCATAGTGTCATTCTGGCTAGGGTCTTGGCCATGACCTGACTAGGGCTCACACACTGGTTCCTGTGCATCTTTGGAAGCATTTGTTAGCTTGAGCGGGTCTTGGGTGCACAAACACCCTGCCCCCAAAATGTTGATTTCCCTCTGGTTAAGAGGAGTAGCTGGAATCTGGTCCTCTTAAAGATTGTGTAGATTCTTCCCAGGTTGCCAGCTTATCTATTTTCTTCCTCTTTCATGGAGATTCAACACCATCTCTGCCTGTAGCATGTTGCAATATATATAAGAACATTGGAATGTGGAGCCCTCCATTAAAAACAATGGAGTGATCTGTGCTTCTACAGGCCCCTAAAGGTCCACAAAGCAACATTCCAATGTTGTTTAATAAAGGCCTCTCAGAGCCCGAGGGGATTTAAACTCCCTCGGGCTCCGAGAGGCCTTTGTTTTATTTGTTAGAACATTCTATCCTCTATTGGCAGAATGTTCAAATAGCCTTATAGCCCTTCGTAGCGGGGCTATACCAGCTATTAAAGTCCTGCTCCCTTGTTAAAGGCCCTCGCCTTTGGGTCGGGCCTTTAACGCTGGAGCGAGCCTTTAATATTCGGTATATTCCGCTACGGCGGGCTATAAGAGTATATTAATGGGCCTTTTCAGATAATCTCGTTTTTTTTGTGTTAACACATTGAGCATCAGCTGCACTTATAGATGGCTGGTTCAGTTTAACTGCCTACATGTTTTAGTCCTTGTTACAATTATAATTAAGATTCCCAGTTTTCCATTTTTACTGATTTTTACAGATGAATATAGACAACAAACAATATTTTTCCTCTCTGATTATTTTTTAAATATGGAAAAATACTGAAAATTGTGCGTCTTGTGAGTGACTCTCCATACTGTCTTTCAAGAATTCCAGGACAACACCTGACCAAATCGACAGGATGGGGAGATAAAAACACACATTGAGCTTTCTTCAAATATAGGCATATTTTAACATATATTTGAAGTATAATGCTAATATTTACCTGAGCCTGCAACACTTTGCTATATTTGGTTGCTTAATTTGCTAAATCGCGACAGGCATTCAAGTAGGACTGCATGTTTATCAATTAAATAAATGTGGAACTGATGGAGGAAGGATTTGAGGAAAAGAAACTTGCTCAAATCAACCTCTCATTAACAAGATCTAACGAAATAAAACGATAGGTAAAAGAAAATTAACACACACACACAATATCCATACATGTGGAAAAGGCTTTATGCTTGCTTAAATTACAGATAATAATCTGCGCCGTAACTGAAATCCTGTTTGAAACTGAAAATCGTCTTGCACATGTGCGAACTAGTGCTGTGTGATTAACCCATGTGAGAGGGAAACTCTCACGCTTGCGCGAAGAGGCACTAACTGTAGGTCATGAGGAACCGTGTGCCTGGCATATGCTTGCCTGAATTTAGAAGGAGCTGTCGCTGCTAATTCTTTTGCTTAACAAAGAAGAAAATAACATGGGATAGAGTACAAGCGGGTGGTGAACAGTGATAATAACGTATTTGAGAAAATAACACCTGTTTATGATTCTTTCATTATTAGTGTGCATTTGGGCCTAATGTGCTAAGCCAAGGGAAAAGATGGCGGATGAAACGTAACGCAAGTTGAGTCTGTGCACTGAAGTTTCCGGGGTCACCTGGTGACCGGATCATTGACCGGCTGCCAAGATCCAAGGACGGATGCCTGGGAACGTTTCTTCAACAGTGAAATTATATAAAAATGTTAACTAAATTGTTTTATGAGTGTGTGTGAAAGGAAGTTTACCTGAAATATGAATATGAAATATGAATACATTAAATGGGAAGGGTTTACTAGAGAAAGAATTAGTTAAGAAATTAAGAATGACAGCATGAGCTGATGACAACTCCCCTGCCCTTGCCCAATCGCAGACCAGGATTCACGAATATTTGCAACTTTGAGGATGGGATATGCAGAAATAAATGGTATAACTAGAGTAACTTAAGAAAGAGTGGAGAGACTTGCTGGTTTTGAGATTGATACAGATGTCAATGCTGAGTGAGGAGGGGGCCAGAGCTTCTGCTGGAGAAGAACAGACTGGAATGATTTAATACTGAAAGACAGCCTGAATAGATTGAAGAATTGCGGGAGAATATCGAGGAGGGAGGGTGTGTGAGAGAGGGATGCGCTCTGGTGTGTTGGGTTCTGGAGAAGTGTAGTAAGTATAATCCTATCCTGCCCTTGCTCTATAGTCTTTGTCTCCTGACTCTTTATCAGGTGACCTCCACCAGTCCTTTTGGTCAGGGGTTGGGCTTCTCATTCTACCACTTGGTAATTACATTTCTGTCTTAAATTTGCATAATGATTTGCAAATGTATGATATATTATGTCTTCTGTCTCTTCATCTATCCACTCCTAATGTATTGAATTGTTGAATAGATTTCTGAAATGAATGTGATTGATAAATGATTCTCTCCCTTGAAAGTTGATGGATGTTGCACTGTGAATCTGTATAAATGAGCGTTCATTTTTGAAAGAGTTATTAGATAGAAATCCATTACATCTAACCCAGAGTCTGTGATTATTTTATTATTAAAAGCTATAAGTTTAATTAATTATAATTGTTAATATCATCATCAACTACTCGACTAATGGTTGATTGACCAAAGGAAGAGTGTTGACCTGTGAAGATTAGTTGGGTATTGACTAATCAAGAACAAAGAAATGAAACTTGACGCCCTCCTCCCCCCAGCAGAACAGCCAGGAAATTTGAATGTGCTGATGGGCCTAGTGTGAATTTATTGTTGACTGTGAAATGTATTTCCCTGGCCTTCCGCTGGATCAGAACTATACAATTTAATCACTCCATTTATTCTCAATACACAAAATAAATATGGATAAATACAAATAAAATGGGCAAAAAATAAATATGGATCTATACAGTTGGAAATAAAAATAAATGCCAGGAAACCGGAGGGCCTAATTATAATTTGCATGTCTGTCTATCAAATACTCTCATCTATCATACTGTCAGGTGCTGCATCCCATAATACATTACCTGTATATTGGTGGTGTTAATGCACAACATGAAAATACTTTCCATAAAGATTCAGATTGAAAACAAAATCCTTCCCATCACACACCCTAAAAGGTATAGCTTTATACCTGTGTTGCTAATTACTTAAGCACCCCACATAAGGGTAGAAAGTGCTATATAAATACTAAAATACAATGTCATCTCACACTTAATGATTCAAATGGAAATGGGCAAAAATTAACTTTAATAATATGACCACTGCTTTTCTTGATCTTTATGAGGCAAGCATACCACTCCTAACCCAGTTTAACAGGCACATATATGCCTATACCTATGACTATCACTGCAGGTTGTCAACAATAGAACTGCACTGTCAAGCAAGAAGTCCCCTTGATATGGAAAATTAATATCATAAGACTACGTGACACATTACTCACCAAGCTGAAAACCTCTTCTCACCCTTGCAATAGAGCACATCAGGCCAGAATTTAAAGAGGAGCCAAAGCAGAAGAATTGAGGATGGCATATTACAATCCCACCAGGATTCTGACCTCACCAGTATTATATATATCTGCATGCTCATTTAAGCATTCGATTGAAAAGAAACATTGACATCGAAGACAACTTGAAGATATTTAAGCTGCAGCAGAACTGTGCAGATCTAAACTCAATCTACTTTGAAGGAGTCAGTCTACTCCATTGCTCATATCTTTTCCCACTAAGCAGGACACTAAACTTGAGTGTCGACACGAGCCGGTACTGATGCCGAGCAGTTTTGACCCTAATGGGGTGAGTTCAATGCTCTCCTCCACTGCTGTGTTGCTGTCATTTGGTCACACCATTTGAAGTGACACGATGTGCTCACTCATTGCATGCTACAAGTCACCTTAATTTTTTAGCATGTTCTAGCTGCGTCATTATAAGTTGTGTGATGCACTTACCTCCATGTCTATTTAGAACACTGTGAGATGTGACTTTAATGTTGTTATGTTGTTTTTACAATGCAGGTTGTGTGTTTTGATGATCTACAAGATACCACATTTTAGGGTGCTGTAATGGTGGTCACATATACACTTTAACCATTGTTGACGGCTACCAAAAAGTGTAGGTAGATCTTCCTGGTCCTGATGAATTGCCAACTAATAAGTTAACAGGCAAGAAACATGTTGACCTTTTTTGGAAGCGCATAGACTCAACATCCTTAGAGTGAAGGTACGGGCCTTCTTTTATTTTTAATTGGGGTAGGGGCCACATTCATTAAAATTTGCCTTGAGTGGACCACCTCCCCTATTTTAATCCATTTCCTTACACTCCACTTTAACCTACACAAATCTAGGGCACTCACACGCACCTCACCCACCAGCATAAGGAAAAATGATCCACGCCAATAAGGCCCCATCACGGGGGCCGATTGGGTATTGCACCGCGGACCCGATAAGGAGCAGACCCGATGATGAAGCAAGACACCTAGCTGGCTGGGTATGTGAGGGCCTTTTTCCGAAAGGAGAGGTCTCTTCTCCCCACTCATATGACTCCATACCAGTCATGTAGCCCCTGCAAAAAACACACTATAACCCCTGCTTTTTATGTCAGGAAATGCATACTAATTTTGCATACCATGTAGTGGTCCCCTGGACGATGACATTCTCCCCTCAGGCCTGGTGGTCACGATTTCCAAAGGAGAAGCTGTCCCCTGAGGACAGCGTCCGATTTATGATTCAGTTATCACCCCAACCCTGTTGTGAGTAATACATCAATGGTGTGGGATCACAAATGCAGTCACAACCATATGTTGAATTCCTTTTTGACTCACGTGAGGAAGGTGACACCTTTATAATGCCCCCTTCTATTTGCAGTGCAGAAAGGGTACTTTGTAAGAAGGAGTTTTGCAATAACAAACTCTGCATTTTCCTAATCATAATGTTTGCGTCCGTAAAACACCTTTGTGCATAGGGTCCAAGGGCCAGATGCATGAGACTATTTTGCGTGTGCAAACGGCGCAAATTGCAAAATGGCCTTTCCTTATGTTGTGAAAGGCTTTGGCATTCACAATTTGGGTAATCGCAATTTTTAGCAATTACCTAAATTGCAAATGCAATTAGAGAATCCCTAATGCACATGTAAGAAGCCTTTTCTTAATGCAAATTGTGCATTTAGGAAATGCTATTACTATCAACTTCAAGTTGATATTATACATGTGAAAACTTTGAAAAATGCCCAATACGTCATTTTTCAAAGTGCCAAGTAGCGAACACATGCCCAAAGGTATACGTATGCCTTACATGTGCACCTTTTATTTAGGGGTGCTTCAGGGGGCCTTAGGCACCCAAGCACCCTTGCCTTTGCATTACCTAATTTGCGATCTCTAATTAGGTAACTGTAACTTAGGTAATGGAAGACCATTCTCACCTAATGACCTTGAGGCCCATAGAAACGAATTGGAGTCTCAATTACAATTAGCGATTCCCTAATTGCGTTTGCGATTTTTAAGAAATCTCAATTAATGAATGAATGAATGAATGGTTATTTGTAATGCGCGGACTAAGCCCGAGGGCATTAAGGAATCGTTATTTACTGACTGTTTTATTAGTCGCATTTTGCGATCACCAAATAGTGATTTCTTAAAAATCGCTATTTGGTCATCTCAAAATGATATTTTCATAAATGTGGCCCCAAATGTTTTGAAAACTCTTGTTTAAAGCAGATAATAATGCTTAAGAGAAAACGAAAAAAAGCACATGAAGGAATTTTAAACCGGTTACAGACCAGCAGCAGAATTAGAGGGTTTGTGGCACATGCTGACCTACGCATGCTACATTGGCAGCGGCAACAGCGAAGCCAAGCAAAGCATATATTGATGTTGCAGTTAAATAAGAAATATAGAGTGCTGTAACATTCAAACACTATGTTAAGGCAACAGAATGACAAATACTCAATAATACCCTCTGCCCTAGCCCATTCATCAAGTTAGTTTGTTTCTCATTGAATGATTCCATCTGTAAATTCAATAACGCCAGCCGAAGCTGCACGCTGTAAACAGGGTTATAAAGGAAATGCAGTTCACAAAATCAGAGCACTAACCCAATTTATCAATGTTTATTCTCTGCAAAGGACTGCAGAATGCCAGAGAGGAGGAAAAAGCTATATATCTGGACTTTACTGGAAATATGAATGTAGCAAGTACGAGGCTGCCTTGTATGGGACAGTTCATTTGTAAGATATCTGGGATACGTTTTGCCCCAACCTCCCCTTGAATCTGAAGAGGCCTAATCCATTTCCCTCTGCAGAATGTTCCTAAGTCTTCATCGCATAAGTGCTGTGGTGAATAGCACCTAGACAAATTGATTTAGCCGAGACACTTTACAAAATAGAGTCAATGAGCTCTCCGTCTCTACCCCGTAATTGACACGTTCAGGCCTTTAAATGCTTCTAAAAGGAAGGTGCTAAAACGGGTCCCTATCGGGCTATCCATTTTTGCCCTCCCCCTCACGGTGACAAAAAAAACTTTTAACTCAGCAGAAGTACCACCCTCCACTGCCTTTAATGTATATTCAACCAGACTCGGTATAGTTCTTTCACAGTTTCATCATGTCAGAACGGAAGCACTTTCAATGTTCTGTACAACAAAGCCGTAGTTGTTGCTTATTTACCTTATGTAACTAACAGCCATTGACAAAGCCAACTGTCCGGATTTTTTGTAGGTGTATTGTTACTTGTTTTATCATCATATATCTGGATGCAAGAAACCCCCCAGTTTCTTCGTCCCACTTAAAGCCCTGGACACGATAGCACAAAAATATATTTCTCATCACTGTTGTCTTCAACTTCACTCTATTGCCTACATCGGAAACAGGCCAGGTATGCTTCGTGACCGTTTAAGCTGCTCTCTCTGCTTTTAAAACCTCTGAGTTTCACTATGATGCACCTATCTCGTTAATTTTTAACTTCAAGACGAAAGCTAGAATATTTGAAAAAGGGGAAACCTACATACCTTCCGGTGATTACCTGGTCTGACAGAGGCCTAGCCGATTGTGTGGAGGAAATCAGCAAAAGCTACTCACTTCTACTCCTACAACTTCATCCAGGGGGTAGTAGCAGGGGCGTAGCTAGAGCTTGTGACGCCCGGGGCTATCCCTCAGATTGCCGCCCCTGGAGGGAAGTGAAGGAGGGAGGGGTGCTGGGGAAAAAGGACCGGTAGACATCTAGTATCGATGCTAATAGTTACCTCGATCATGCAAGTTACATGCACCTACACGACACGGTCCAAGGCTACACAGTTGAATACACTGGTGACCGGCAGTACAAAGGAGAACACACAGACTAGACTGCCACCCTGCAGGATTTCCGGAAGGGCCTAAAAACATGGTTATTCGATTAACGTCCCTCATCAGCAGCACCGCCCCCACCCCGAGCGCCTAGATACTCTTACAGGTGATAAGTAGCGTGATGAGGCCCAATCTGGAAAACAGTCCTCATCACCTTCTTTTCTTTTCAGAATCTGCACCACTCATTGACAGTGTGTGCTGCGCCACTGCAAACAAAAGGTTTGTGTAAATTTCAGCAAAGGGAGTTAGTGTAGTAGGGTCAGATTATCTGTTGCGAAACTGGCGCAATGTGCCTGTCGCTTGCGCACCTCAAGTACAGAATAACAAAATGACTGCTATAGAGAGGGGAAAAAAAGAAAAGAAGGCGATGAGGACTGTTTTCCAGATTGGGTGTATTCAACTGTGTAGCCTTGGACCGTGTCGTGTAGGTGCATGTAACTTGCATGATCGAGGTAACTATTAGCGTCGATACTAGATGTCTCCCGGTCCTTTTTCCCCAGCACCCCTCCCTCCTTCACCCCCCACCCCAGGGGCGGCAATCTGAGGGATAGCCCCGGGCGTCACAAGCTCTAGCTACGCCCCTGTGCTGCCGATCCTCCTCAGCCAGCAGCCGACTTGCTCAGGCCTGGTCCAATAATAATCCCCCCTCACTGCACCCGCCTACCTTGTTTGAGAAGGAGTGAGAGGAAGTCCAACTTGACAGAAAAGTTGTTTGGCCTACGATTCACCTGGACGTCTTGCAGGACTGGGGCAGAAGAGATACCAACACCCCCTCTATCGCTGGCAGCATTCCCTCATTGCCGTCAATATGCTGAGTCAAAGGCGTCAGACCGGCCCCGCTCCTACCCAGCACGAGGGGCAGGGCGCTAGAAGAGGCAGCAATGCATGCCGCCCGGCAGTGCGCGGAAGGTTGGCATTGCACAGGAGATTGCATTTTCCTGATCTCGGTGAACCATTCGCGACTCGCGCACGCACCACACTACCACAGCAAGACTAGGTGGCAGTGCGTGCAACGTGCGTGCTTGTGCGTCCGTGCGTGAGGCAGCAGTTGCAAGCAAGTGAGCTTGCTTGCACTACAAACGGGGCCGCTCGGCGTGCGCGCGGCACTGGTGGCCCGTTGCGGCCACGGCCTTTATAATTTATTTGGGGACTGGGGACACTGACTGACAAAGTGTCAGGCAGTGAGAGACCCCTAATAAATTATAAAAGCCGCGGCCGCAACGGGCCACCAGTGCCGCACGGCCGCCGCCCCCAAAACAGTGCCGCCTGGGGCGGTCCGCCCCTCCCGCACGCCCCTAGCTACGTGGGTGGGTAGTAGTCTAGTGTGACGCACCACCAGGATAAAAACGAATGATGAATTGGGTGCGCTGGTGGCGTCCCCGCTGCGCGCCCCATCCGTCATTCGTTTTTAGCCCTTCTGTGCCAGTCCACGTCCGTAATATTAATAATCCACATTTGTAAAGCGCGAACAATCACCCGTAAGGCTCTCTAGGCGCCGTCGGGAAGTTTAAGCAAGCTATTGCCCAGAGTCACATGGTGCTGGGCTAATCTGCCGCCGGCACCGGGGATTGAACCGTGATCCCCAGATTTCAGTGTCAGTCCCCTGGCCGCGGCACCACACCTCTTCTTCACCGCGACCAGCGCCAGCAACCATGCCTGTTTCATCTTATACTGATAGCAGAACCTACTCTAAAGATGAGCTGAGGTCAATGCAAACAGCCTTCAGACATAAGACTCGCATCAACCTTTATACAGGAATGAAGATGAGAGATAACACAGTGTGTCCAATCCAATATAGAATAAATATAGAAAATGTAGAAGGTCCATGCATGTCAATGCAGGCATTAGCAGAATATTGTGTACAGATGCATTTATTAAAGGATAAGTACAGGCCTAAGCTATTTGCCACAGTTGACAAGAAGGGCAAGACAGACTGGAGTCAGGTCCCGGGAGAGCGAAGCAGATGCGAGCTTCAGTAGAACAGAGAAATATATTAGACATAGCAGGGATAGAAAGTTACAGGCCCGCCTTGTTAGAACATGCCTTTACGAAAATATGTACCGTAGTTATGGTAGCGCAGAGACGCAAATTATATGGGAGATTAGACCTTGCAGAGCAGTAGTCATATAGAGAGTAGAGCATTGCTAGATTTCAGAGACAAGTCAAGGACAACCAGTAGTACAAGCAGTAGTGTAGACACACAGCTAGCTAACACATGCACTATAATCGCATTCTGTAGACACGTGATTTACTGTTTTTATAGAAAATAATACTTTTGATATAGTGTTGTGCTTGAGCAGATGTCTTATCAAAAATGTGTGATGTTTTTACACTTAGAAACACCATATAAAAGTTACTTGCCACCTATTGTAAATTGAAGCTCAGCTTCCAGTTCCATAGAGCTGACTGACCTTCCACGCAGGCTTATATTAAATTTATACAATATTGCCAGCAGACGTCATGTTGTCTTTAGTTTCTTCCGGCAGCATTTTGTTGGAGCCAGCCAAGGAGTTAATCTCAACTGCCCCAGGTGGCGCCAGTGGAAGAGCAGCCTGCCCTCGATTGAATAGAGACTGCACACAAAATTGAGGTAAGCAGACACCAAGTATTTATTATACTAAAGTCTTCCTATTCTAAAGATGGACAGGTAAGGGTCCCTGGTTGCTGTCAAAGGGGAGATCGAACTTCGTAAAACACTACCGTAGATTGGGGGTCTAAAGGGCACAAGTTTAAAGACTAGTGGGTGTGTATTCCCTTAATATCAGCTAAATACCAAACAACACACATTTAGTCATGTCCATGTGTATTAAATCAGTTTTACAAATTATACCTTAACTCTCTCAAAACTAACTGAAGTGATACATATCACACTTAAAGGGGGAAAGGCATCCCTTAAGGATAAGACCCCTCACTCACCCGAAGGTGACATGCTTCATCATATGGGGCCTCCTCACCAGAATTGAAAACCTAGTCAACACTGGGAGCTACTACTTCAAGTGTTTAAGGAAGGAGCTCAGAGATGTTTTTTTTTGGAGAAGGATAGTAATCCCATATGTGAGATGAGAGGTGTAGTGAGGTTAGCAGCGCTGTGTGGGAAAATAGTGGGTGAATTAAAACTGCCTAGGTAGACTCCACTGTTATTCACTTTATTCTAGTGTGCTACCTGACAGGATTAAAAAAGAAACAGCTCAGTGGTATAACAGTATAACCACTGTCACTTATGTGGTCAACATGTTTCAGCCTAATGATCAAAACCCTTTGTATCAGCGGCTTTCTTCAGGACCAGAATGTAATTGTGTAATTGCTGCTGCAAAAAGTGAAAAATTATAAATTTTTATACAACACCTGTATTCCTGTTTGTCGTGCTTTATCAGGGTATACCCAGGTTATCTAAGGGAAAAGAGAGTTCAAGAGAGAAGGCAAAATAGAGTCATAAATCACATGGTTATTACACATTGTGCTCTTAGTCACTATGTTATAAATATCCTATGCTTTTCTTTAGTCATAAATCAGGACTTACCCTCATCTGTAGCATAGTCCTGCCTCACCTCTACCAGCCAGGCTGCTCTGGAGGGAGGCCCCGCACTGCGGGAGAAAAATTGATAAATAGCGGAAAAGGTGTCAGTCTATGTATACCCTTTCTACTACATTCCTAGTTACTTCAATAATCAGGGGTTGAGTCAGCGCATTGTGGTGAAGCATTCGCAGCGACCCTATGCCAAAAAACCAGGGTGTTACTCTTAGAAGCGGAGCAATAGAACAGATTACTTCCCGGAAGGGAGATTTATCAACTAGCTCAAACCTTCTATAGAGATGCTGTTTGCAGATCACTGAGGAATCTTCCTTTATATAACTTATAACTTATGCCCACAACCAACCTTATGCTAACAGTATTATGCTGTTGACACCACTGACTAAGCACATTTGAGGTATGGCATTTATCTATAAGCAGCAAAGCAGAAAAATAAGTATTTTGTGAATAAAGGTTCAAACTGCTCTAGACATGATGTTATTATATTCACTTCCAAAACGTCCCTTTTAAAAGATGATAGCAATCAAAATTATGCTACTAGTATACTGCCATCTAGGTCACTCACCTGTCCGTCGGTACCTCGTTACTCGAAAGAGCTCACCCCGGGAGGTACCGAACGGCAGGGCGAGATCGTATTTATATACACACGGCATGATTGTCTGCCGCTGTGTTGACTCGGGGTTCTTACATTATGAGTTGGCCTCCCCTCTGCCTGTTTTTAGAAAATTCGCATGCGTGTCTACTGGTGACCCCATACTCTACGCATGCGCACACTGATTATTGTTAATTCATGCCGACTTTCTCAACATAATTTAAATTGTACCCGCGGTAACACTATGGATAACGCGCCAACATTGTCATAGTTTACCGATCAAATATTGGTGCCATATCTCGTCCTATTTGTAAAAGGTACTAAACGATATTTTAGAAACTGCACATGCGTGTCCACTGGTGACACTATGCTCCACGCATGCGCATGCTGATTATTGTTAATTCATGCCGACTTTCTCAACATCATTATAATTATAATTATACCCGCGGTAACACTGTAGGTATCAGGCCGTCATTGTCATAGTTTACCGATCAAATATTGGTGCCACATCTCGTCCCAATTGAAATAGGTACTTAATGATCAACATGGACTTGTGGTTTACGCTGTTTTTTGCGCATGCGCTATTGATCCATGACAATCCCTCATTTTATCATTATTTGGATGAATATGCAGAATGCTTAGTTTATAGTAAACCCATACAGTGTTATAGGAGACACCAAATAATATTCATGCTCTCCTTTATGAATCATCGCATGTTGTCAATGCCACGAGTATAATTATATTGTAGTGCTTGGATAATGGGTTTGGTTGTGTCACTTAGATGGATATTATTGTAAAAGGGTTGAGACATTCTACTCATTCTCTCATCCATCTAAATATATATAGTCATTAATGGAAAAGGGACAATAATGTTGGGTACTTATATGGCTGACCATTACTTATATCCCTAAACACGTGTATAGTTTAAGGGTAGAGACCTACTGCTCATTCTCAGCCCGTCTCAATATGTACAGTATATAGTAGTTCTCAGATAGCAGACCAAGGAATCTCATCATTCAGGCCTATTGTGTCTGTTTTAAGTCGGTAGACCCACTGTTGTTCTTTGCGGAAGAGAAACCGCGAAGGGTCTGTCAAATGTGGTGGGATCCAAGGTTTCTCTAGAACCACCCATTGTATATCAGTATCAAGATGGCCTTTATCTAGAAAATGATTGGTCAACTTGGTTGAGCGTTTACCACATCTGATTGTACTCTTATGTTCTTGAATACGAGTTTTGATCTTTCTAGTGGTCATTCCCACGTACCGCAACTGGCATGGACACCATATTAAATAGATCAATCGACCGCTGTTACAATTCGTGTGCTTGTCAATTTTCCACGGTCTTGAAGTACCTATATTAATTTTTTGGTTTTTTTTAGTTTGTGGGCAAACTTTACATGTTCCGCACGGAAAGTGGCCTTTCACTGGAGGGAGATTCCAAAGTGTTGTTTGGACCCTTGTGTCTTTTGTCACTTGTGGACGGGTATATACAAGCTTGTCTTTCAGATTCGAGCTCCGTTTATACGCGAACAATGGTCGTGGGAGTACATTGTCTGCTTGATTTAGGAACTGCCAGTGTTTATTTATACTTTTCTTGACAGAGTTTGAAAAACTAGAGAAGGTATTAACAAAGGTTAATCTTGGATTCACCTCTTTTGTTTGTGATCTTTCAAGTAACGCTTCTCTATTATTATTTTATACAGAACAGAGGACCCTAGTTACTTTAGGATCGGACATAAAAATAGACATACACTAGATAGTAATTATGTCCTTTGTCCAGCCGGACAGGAGTTTATTTTTGAAATATTAAGTATTGGTTTCTAATGGCAAACATTTATACACAAATGGGCACAACCTGTAACCCACAACGAACAAGACAAAACAAGTGAAAGCAAATTATATAAGGACGTTCAGGGCGGTCTGTACTCGTATTCAGTTTTTTTACAGACTTAGATTCTGTTTAGCAAACCATTGTAAAGCATAATATGACTTTGCAACAAACATATGGTGCTTTTTAGGGTCAACGACGTTTCGATGCTTTCTAGAATAGTTGCATAATCATCAGGACAAAAAATTAACATTTCATATTTGTCTTGAGAGCATATTCAGAGCCTCTATGACATAATTACATAATGGCTGAGAAAAAATGGGAAAAAAGACATAAATCAGTTAGAAAACATGTATGCTAGGCATGTTTATATTTCACATTTCGTGAATGCATGCACCTATAAGTGAGGAGGTGAGATAATTGTGAGAGAAGGAGTGTGTTACTGCATCTGTGAATAATGGTTCTCATTTCGTGAAATGGATGCACTAGGTGAAGAGGTCGAACATGTTATTATATTTTACAGGTTCTATTTAACATGTATTTCCCAGTGCTGATCGTCATTTATATCACCATGCTTTTGAAACGAAAATATTGGTGCTGTGGAGTTCAGGTGACTTTAAGACTTTTCGGCGCAGTGAAGTATTCGTCGCAGTGATTTAGGTGCACAGGGAATTTGGAGGAGGGAAGGAATATACCTGCGTGGGGGGACACGCGAGTTCCTGATAAGGAGGAGCATGAATTCGGGTGTGATACTTCACCGAATCTGTTAAACTGAAAGGGAAAGGGATTTTAAGTGTACAGGAAGCTACACGAAATTAAACACGTAGATCCGGTGGTTGTAGAGTGTATACTCACTGTAGATATCTATTTCAGGTTGGTGCACCGCATGGGTTGAATTAAAATCTGCGAGGGGAACCAAGATTTACTTAGTGTTAGGAATATTTAAATGAAGCATTATAAGGAGAATCCGCAAAGTACCCCTGATTCAGGCTGGACTTACGTATTAAGACAGAGTCCGATGTATACGTGCACGGCAGCGCAATGCTCCGGCGTAAAAAGGTTCTAAGGAATAAAAACGAATAATTAACTAAAGGCATTTAGTCCGGGCGCACGAGTGCTCCAGGAAACCTTGCAGCGTGCTAAGGTTACTTACTTGATAGCGTCTTGCTCGATGGCACGACAAATGGGGTTCTGGCAATGATGGCTGCCGGGAAGTTGGCTGGGCGGAAATTGTAAGGGTTATGGACATAGAGAGAGGACTCGCGGCCAAGTTGAAGCGGTGGCCATCTTGGAGAGGGGAACTATCCCGAGGTGGATAGACACATTAATACATTATAACCCTCATATTCAGTGCAGCCCTAAGGTTTAGATTAGCCGCAGGGGTGGAGCAAAGATTATTAGGGGAACAGGACCATCCAGTGAGTGCTCAGTGCAGATTAAAATTCATAAACCAGTGACTCATGTGTCATAAAAAACAGAATTTGAAATTCACACAATGATACATTGTAATCCATATATACATGGCGGGTTCTTTGAGTCAATTAATATTGTTTAAATGCAGAAGGTCACAATAATGAGGTCCAGTCCTCAACTCTGTTCAAGCCTGTACGTATACTGTCCGTTCTTAGGATCCAATGAAGCTCTTCTTTATTCAAGATTTGAGCAATGTCTGCTCCCCTGGGAGGTGCTTTAATCTGTGTGACCACAGTCCATGTGAAGTCGTTTTCTGTATGGCCATTATCCATGAAGTGTTCCACCAAGGGCGCGTTGGCCGTGTGACAGTGGATCCTACTTCTATGTTGTCCTATCCGTAGTTTTATCTTTTGGCTTGTTTGTCCTATGTATATCTGCATGCATGGACAAAAGATAGCATATACTACATTTGAAGAGTTACAGTTAGTGAAAAAATGTCTCTCATATTTAATGGCGCCAAAGGGGAATGTTTTTCCTTCGATAGTTGAATCACAATAAATACATTGGCCACATTTCACATGGCCCTTGAGGGCAGGTAGATTCCACATATCATTGAGAGTAGTTCTGGTATCAGGTTGTGGGAGTGAGGCACGCACTAAGTGGTCTTTTATGTTTTTGGATCTTTTGAAGGCAAACAGGGGACGTTCCAAATTGAGGCAACCTGCATCGAGCACTGGCCAATGCTTAAGGACACTTTTTTTGATCGCATTAGATGCAGGGGAGAATGTAGTCACACAGGTAATTCTGTCTTGGTCATTCTTGATTCTGGGTTACAACAATGTATCTCTAGGGCAATACCATGCCCTTTTTAAAGAGCGGCGTACTAGTTTGCGTGGGTACCCTCTTTGTCTGAGTTTAATACTCAATGCTTTAGCCTCTGCAAAGTAGTCTTGTTTAAAATAACAATTTCTACGGATCCGCAGGAATTGCGAGTAGGGCAAAGAGTCTCTAAGAGCACGAGGGTGATGACTGTGATAATTCAGTAATGTGTTCCTTTCTGTGGGCTTACGGTGAAGACTTGTTGTTAATCGGCCTTCAGTGTGTTTAATTTCTATGTCAAGAAAAGGTAAGGATTCTTTGCTAGTGGACATGGTATATTTTAAGCCCCCACTATTGTTATTCAACCAGTGGAGGAATTGGTTTAATGATGCCTCTGAATCAGTCCATAACATAAAAATATCATCAATGTACCTCTTCCACAGGGCAATGCCACTGTGGAAGGGGTTTGATGCATGCAAGATGTTTAGGTGATCCATGTAAAGAATTGCCAGGTTTGGGGCAAAAATAGCACCCATGGAAGTTCCACTGACTTGGCCATAGAATTGTCCCTCAAATAGAAAGAAATTTTTCGTTAAACAAACTTCAAGTAATTGGAGGATGAAGTTGGACGGGACGTTATGGGGCCGGGGGCGTGTGTCTAGGATCTTTTCTATCACACGGAGAGACTCAAATTGGGGTATATTAGTGTAAAGGGATTCCACATCCAGCGTGCACATAGTGCTGGATGTGGGTTCCTCAATACGAAGGCCCCAAGGACCCCAGTTATTTATTGCCTACCCAAGATCCACAAAAATTCTGAACAACCCCCCGGACGTCCTATAGTGTCTGGGTGTTGCTCCATTCTGGAGCCCCTAGGACACTACATTGATTATTTCATCAATCTGTTTGTCCCTGCAACTACATGCTACATCAAGGACACTATGTCAATGATAAATCTCATTGAAGAACACCCTTTCGATCCCACATCCAGCACTATGTGCACGCTGGATGTGGAATCCCTTTACACTAATATACCCCAATTTGAGTCTCTCCGTGTGATAGAAAAGATCCTAGACACACGCCCCCAGCCCCATAACGTCCCGTCCAACTTCATCCTCCAATTAATTGAAGTTTGTTTAACGAAAAATTTCTTTCTATTTGAGGGACAATTCTATGGCCAAGTCCGTGGAACTTCCATGGGTGCTATTTTTGCCCCAAACCTGGCAATTCTTTACATGGATCACCTGGAGAACCTAAACATCTTGCATGCATCAAACCCCTTCCACAGTGGCATTTCCCTGTGGAAGAGGTACATTGATGATATTTTTATGTTATGGACTGATTCAGAGGCATCATTAAACCAATTCCTCCACTGGTTGAATAACAATAGTGGGGGCTTAAAATATACCATGTCCACTAGCAAAGAATCCTTACCTTTTCTTGACATAGAAATTAAACACACTGAAGGCCGATTAACAACAAGTCTTCACCGTAAGCCCACAGAAAGGAACACATTACTGAATTATCACAGTCATCACCCTCGTGCTCTTAGAGACTCTTTGCCCTACTCGCAATTCCTGCGGATCCGTAGAAATTGTTATTTTAAACAAGACTACTTTGCAGAGGCTAAAGCATTGAGTATTAAACTCAGACAAAGAGGGTACCCACGCAAACTAGTACGCCGCTCTTTAAAAAGGGCATGGTATTGCCCTAGAGATACATTGTTGTAACCCCGAATCAAGAATGACCAAGACAGAATTACCTGTGTGACTACATTCTCCCCTGCATCTAATGCGATCAAAAAAAGTGTCCTTAAGCATTGGCCAGTGCTCGATGCAGGTTGCCTCAATTTGGAACGTCCCCTGTTTGCCTTCAAAAGATCCAAAAACATAAAAGACCACTTAGTGCGTGCCTCACTCCCACAACCTGATACCAGAACTACTCTCAATGATATGTGGAATCTACCTGCCCTCAAGGGCCATGTGAAATGTGGCCAATGTATTTATTGTGATTCAACTATCGAAGGAAAAACATTCACTTTTGGCGCCATTAAATATGAGAGACATTTTTTCACTAACTGTAACTCTTCAAATGTAGTATATGCTATCTTTTGTCCATGCATGCAGATATACATAGGACAAACAAGCCAAAAGATAAAACTACGGATAGGACAACATAGAAGTAGGATCCGCTGTCACACGGCCAACGCGCCCTTGGTGGAACACTTCATGGATAATGACCATACAGAAAACGACTTCACATGGACTGTGGTCACACAGATTAAAGCACCTCCCAGGGGAGCAGACATTGCTCAAATCTTGAATAAAGAAGAGCTTCATTGGATCCTAAGAACGGACAGTATACGTACAGGCTTGAACAGAGTTGAGGACTGGACCTCATTATTGTGACCTTCTGCATTTAAACAATATTAATTGACTCAAAGAACCCGCCATGTATATATGGATTACAATGTATCATTGTGTGAATTTCAAATTCTGTTTTTTATGACACATGAGTCACTGGTTTATGAATTTTAATCTGCACTGAGCACTCACTGGATGGTCCTGTTCCCCTAATAATCTTTGCTCCACCCCTGCGGCTAATCTAAACCTTAGGGCTGCACTGAATATGAGGGTTATAATGTATTAATGTGTCTATCCACCTCGGGATAGTTCCCCTCTCCAAGATGGCCACCGCTTCAACTTGGCCGCGAGTCCTCTCTCTATGTCCATAACCCTTACAATTTCCGCCCAGCCAACTTCCCGGCAGCCATCATTGCCAGAACCCCATTCGTCGTGCTATCGAGCAAGACGCTATCAAGTAAGTAACCTTAGCACGCTGCAAGGTTTCCTGGAGCACTCGTGCGCCCGGACTAAATGCCTTTAGTTAATTATTCGTTTTTATTCCTTAGAACCTTTTTACGCCGGAGCATTGCGCTGCCGTGCACGTATACATTGGACTCTGTCTTAATACGTAAGTCCAGCCTGAATCAGGGGTACTTTGCGGATTCTCCTTATAATGCTTCATTTAAATATTCCCAACACTAAGTAAATCTTGGTTCCCCTCGCAGATTTTAATTCAACCCATGCGGTGCACCAACCTGAAATAGATATCTACAGTGAGTATACACTCTACAACCACCGGATCTACGTGTTTAATTTTGTGTAGTTCCTGTACACTTAAAATCCCTTTCCCTTTCAGTTTAACAGATTCGGTGAAGTATCACACCCGAATTCATGCTCCTCCTTATCAGGAACTCGCGTGTCCCCCCACGCAGGTATATTCCTTCCCTCCTCCAAATTCCCTGTGCACCTAAATCACTGCGACGAATACTTCACTGCGCCGAAAAGTCTTAAAGTCACCTGAACTCCACAGCACCAATATTTTCGTTTCAAAAGCATGGTGATATAAATGACGATCAGCACTGGGAAATACATGTTAAATAGAACCTGTAAAATATAATAACATGTTCGACCTCTTCACCTAGTGCATCCATTTCACAAAATGAGAACCATTATTCACAGATGCAGTAACACACTCCTTCTCTCACAATTATCTCACCTCCTCACTTATAGGTGCATGCATTCACGAAATGTGAAATATAAACATGCCTAGCATACATGTTTTCTAACTGATTTATGTCTTTCTTCCCATTTTTTCTCAGCCATTATGTAATTATGTCATAGAGGCTCTGAATATGCTCTCAAGACAAATATGAAATGTTAATTTTTTGTCCTGATGATGATGCAACTATTCTAGAAAGCATCGAAACGTCGTCGACCCTAAAAAGCACCATATGTTTGTTGCAAAGTCATATTATGCTTTACAATGGTTTGCTAAACAGAATCTAAGTCTGTAAAAAAACTGAATACGAGTACAGACCGCCCTGAACGTCCTTATATAATTTGCTTTCACTTGTTTTGTCTTGTTCGTTGTGGGTTACAGGTTGTGCCCATTTGTGTATAAATGTTTGCCATTAGAAACCAATACTTAATATTTCAAAAATAAACTCCTGTCCGGCTGGACAAAGGACATAATTACTATCTAGTGTATGTCTATTTTTATGTCCGATCCTAAAGTAACTAGGGTCCTCTGTTCTGTATAATATACTATTGCCCAAGGACCCTAGTGTTATTCCTTTTGGGTTTCCCTTGTTTTGTTTAAAAATCTCTATTATTATTGGCAGCTCTTTTCTTGGACTTGCGAATCACGTGGCTATGATATTTCTTTTCTTTAAGGTCTAGTGTCAAAGCCTTTGCGTGTTCATCATATTGTGCCAGCTCTGTGCAATTACGTCTAATGCGTAAAAACTGCCCGAACGGTAAGTTTTCACGAAGGGCTCGTGGATGGTAGCTCTGGAACGACAGCAGGGAATTGCACGCCGATGGTTTTCTATAAAGTTCTGTTATCAGTTGTCCATCTCTTGGTTTTATCAAGAGATCCAGAAACGGAAGGCTGGTTTTAGAGGACTCCAGGGTAAACCTCAGAAAATTATTTTGATTATTTAACCATTCGTGGAACATTATCAGTGTCTTTTCATCGCCTCTCCAGATGACGAAAATGTCATCTATGTACCTTTTCCTTTATAAACTAAGCGTTCAGTATATTCGTCCAAATAATGATAAAATGAGGGATTGTCATGGATCAATAGCGCATGCGCAAAAAACACCGTAAACCACAAGTCCATGTTGATCATTAAGTACCTATTTCAAATGGGACGAGATGTGGCACCAATATTTGATCGGTAAACTATGACAATGACGGCGTGATATCTACAGTGTTACCGCGGGTATAATTATAATTATAATGATGTTGAGAAAGTCGGCATAAATTAACAATAATCAGCGTGCGCATGCGTGGAGCATAGTGTCACCAGTAGACACGCATTCGCGCAGTTTCTAAAATATCGTTTAGTACCTTTTACAAATAGGACGAGATATGGCACCAATATTTGATCGGTAAACTATGACAATGACGGCGCGTTATCCATAGTGTTACCGCGGGTACAATTTTACTTATGTTGAGAAAGTCGGCATGAATTAACAATAATCAGTGTGCGCATGCGTAGAGTATAGGGTCACCAGTAGACACGCATGCGAATTTTCTAAAAACAGGCAGAGGGGAGGCCAACTCATAATGTAAGGACCCCGAGTCAACACAGCGGCAGACAATCATGCCATGTGTATATAAATACGATCTCGCCCTGCCGTTCGGTACCTCCCGGGGCGACCTCTTTCGAGTAACGAGGTACCGACGGACAGGTGAGTGACCTAGATGGCAGTATACTAGTAGCATAATTTTGATTGCTATCATCTTTTAAAAGGGACGTTTTGGAAGTGAATATAATAACATCATGTCTAGAGCAATTTGAACCTTTATTCACAAAATACTTATTTTTCTGCTTTGCTGCTTATAGATAAATGCCATACCTCAAATGTGCTTAGTCAGTGGTGTCGACAGCATAATACTGTTAGCATAAGGTTGGTTGTGGGCATAAGTTATAAGTTATATAAAGGAAGATTCCTCAGTGATCTGCAAACAGCATCTCTATAGAAGGTTTGAGCTAGTTGATAAATCTCCCTTCCGGGAAGTAATCTGTTCTATTGCTCCGCTTCTAAGAGTAACACCCCGGTTTTTTGGCGTAGGGTCGCTGCGAATGCTTCACCACAATGCGCTGACTCAACCCCTGATTATTGAAGTAACTAGGAATGTAGTAGAAAGGGTATACATAGACTGACACCTTTTCCGCTATTTATCAATTTTTCTCCCGCAGTGCTGGGCCTCCCTGCAGAGCAGCCTGTCTGGTAGAGGTGAGGCAGGACTATCCTACAGATGAGAGTAAGTCCTGATTTATGACTAAAGAAAAGCATAAGATATTTATAACATAGTGACCAAGAGCACAATGTGTAATAACCATGTGATTTATGACTCTATTTTGCCTTCTCTCTTGAACTCTCTTTTCTCTTAGATAACCTGGGTATAACCTGATAAAGAAAGACAAACAGCAATACCGGTGTTGTATAAAAATTTATAATTTTTCACTTTTTACGGCAGCAATTACACAATTACATTCTGGTCCTGAAGAAAGCCGCTGATACAAAGGGTTTTGATCATTAGGATGAAACATCTTGACCACATAAGTGACAGTGGTTATACTGTTATACCACTGAGTGGTTTCTTTTTTAATCCTGTCAGGTAGCACACTAGAATAAAGTGAATAACAGTGGAGTCTACCTAGGTAGTTTTAATTCACCCTCTATTTTCCCACACAGCGCTGCTAACCTCACTACACCTATCATCTCACATATGGGATTACTATCCTTCTAAAAAAAAAACATCTCTGAGCTCCTTCCTTAAACACTTGAAGTAGTAGCTCCCAGTGTTGACTAGGTTTTCAATTCTGGTAAGGAGGCCCCATATGATAAAGCATGTCACCTTCGGGTGAGTGAGGGGTCTTATCCTTAAAGGATGCCTTCCCCCTTTAAGTGTGATATGTATCACTTCATTTAGTTTTGAGAGAGTTAAGGTATAATTTGTAAAACTGATTTAATACACATGGACATGACTAGAGATCGAACTTCGTACCTTAAAACTTTAAATTACATGATTCTTTGGCAATTATAGTTTAAAAACAAATGCATGCATGGGTTTTTTGAATGGGTGATTCCCGGTACATGCCAGAAGACTAGCTTGTGTGAATTGCACTTTGAAATAGAAGGGAAGAGGCCTCCTTCAGGAGTGTTCTAAAAGCCAATAGTGCAATACGCTAGAGAACAGCTGCTGGAAGAGACACTCCTTTGAGAGTGCTCTGGAGGGCAATATTGCATTACCTAGGACAATAGCTCCGAGATGAGAGGCTCCTTCGGGGGTGATCTGGAAGGCAGGAGTGCATTACCTGGAGACAGCTCCTGGAAGAGATCTTCATTCACAGTGATCTAGCAGGTAATAATGCATTACCCAGATGAACATTTCTGGAAGAGGCATTAATTCAGGGAGTGCCTGCAGATATTCCGGTTACATCTCGAGGGCTAGTGACTGGACTGGGTCCCATGTGTGTGAAATCTGACATGGTAAGATGGTCAATTGATCGACCTCGGCAAGCCTTACTCAATATAAGCCTGACACCCGGTTTCTGAATTTCCAGATTGAAGGTATCTGGAAAGCTCCTTTAACACCTTGAACGCTATGGGGATTTTTCCCCTGTGCTGGAAATCTGCAGATGCCCTTTATCATGACGAGCTGGGCTCGTCATGAGCGTAGCAGGAGGCTACTGCATGACGAGCCCAGCTCGTCATGAGCGTCGAAGGGGTTAAAGAAGAGCAATCAAGGCTGAGGTATCCGTTGGAGAGTCTGACGGTTGAGTAACGGGACAGCAAAGTGCTGGTGTCAGACGACTTTGCCCTGAACATGACCAGACCCTTGGTTGCGAATCCAAATAGCGCATTAGTTTCAGGTGAAAATCTCTTAATGAATAAGGAGAACTGTAAAAGGAGCAGTATGTAGAGAAGCTGCAGGGTTCCTTACCAGTTGTTTTACAGTCAGGTATAAGTGAGGAAGAAAAGCAGCGAGGTCTCCGTGATATTTTTGGTATTTTGCTACAAGCCCCTAAGGTGTTCTGGTAGAGGGGAAACATTATGTCAGATAAACGCAAGGGTAATCAAGATAGTGGGCTCGATTCACAGAATGAACTTAAGACTCAATCCTAAACTTACTACTATTTTGGTATTCACAGAATGAACTTACTACTTTTGGTATTCACAGAAGTTAGGATTTTGTCTTAAGTTTGTTTTAAGACAGACTTAAGACAGACTTAAGACAAAATCCTAACTTCTGTGAATACTAAAAGTAGTAAGTGCATTCTGTGAATAACAAAATAGTAGTAAGTTTAGGATTGAGTCTTAAGTTCATTCTGTGAATCGGGCCCAAAATGTTTTAAGACAAGCCCATAAGTTCATATTAATTCCCTATGAGTGATGCTGATAATTCATCGTGGCAGGTAACAGATGACATAGAATAAGAATTCGATTTGAATGGGCCCATGGAAAATCTCCATATCCACGTAATAATCCTAGAATCCATATACTAAAAGAGTCACCGATCATAGTAGAGGCTTTACTTGATGCATTTCTCTCTGACATGTACGATACTGGAGTTTAAAATATTAATGGAACACCATATCATTGAGCGCCCACAAATAGTTGTTTACATTCACAGCAACATTGTAACATGTATTGAGTCAGGCACAAATCCTCTTAGGCCCCCCCATACATGCACCTGCTCCAGATATACCCATGTAAGAAATGTTATACATACTTGTGATAAGTGTTCGATGTTCGCCACTTTGGCCTCATGGTAGTGTACGTGAAGTCGGGTACCACTGCCTAAAATCAACTCATGTTTAGCATTACTATAAGTTAGCGATAATCACAGAGCATAAATATATTGGGAAGGAGATAGGCTTGAAAGGAACATAGGATAGTGAGTAAATGAACAAGGGAGTAAAACTTTCCTTTCAGACGAGAAGATACAAAAGTATAGTAAACAATGGTACAAAGGCACTAAAGGACACACCCAGGTATGGCCAAAAGATGGGACATTTTACGAAGACATAATTGAACACTCACTGAATTACATTCACTCCAAGTATAATAGAAGGAAAAAACAGAAAAGTGAAGCTACCCTGTCATTATGGTGGGTGTTTCGCGATAAAAAAACAAACGTGAAACCAACGGCACCTGAGAGAAGCTCCCGCCTTATGGTCTTAACCCCGCTCTGCCAGCAGCAGGGTACCACCTAAAAAGAAGAGACAAAGGTTGCCGGGAAGTGAGGCACCCCTCATACCCCACTCCTCATAAAACTCCTATTTGGAAGAGTGCCTCGCAGTCTGGGAAGCGTTTGCTATAGCCAGACCGACTGAAGTGATGCGAACTAAAAGACCATATACAAGGTTAGGCCCAAGACCGGTAAATCTTTAACCAATAAACCAGTTCCTCCTCATTTTCAAAGGCGGACAGCTGCTCATATAAATGTCAGGGCCACAAATGGATAAAGAGAAGGTAAAGAGGGCACTACCCCCGTTGTCTGAGGGACCAGGAAAATGGAGAGGATGCTATGAAAGACACACAACTAGAGTGAACCTCGCCTTGGGCGATGTTAAAGCTTGTTTAGTACTCTGGTGGAAAATTAAGTAAATGCCATTTTTTCCAGGGTGGGATTTCCTCAGATAACATTGATAAACGCACAGTTTGATGGGTCAGCTTTCAATAATATCCATCTAAATGTCCAGGATGCGCCTCTGCAAGCATTTACAGACCGACCAGACATTGCAGCCCTTACAGCAGAGAGTATAAAACCGACTGTAGACATTGCTGAATTCATGACTAGAAAGAAAGAACGAGGGGTACATTATTTTAAATGAAAAAAGGAAAAGGATAGTGAAAGGACAAGCAGGTAGAAAGAGCTACAGCTAAGTTGATGCAACAGAAACTTTAAAAAATGCAATGGGCTCCCCAACAACATCTGCTCGGTCAGTGGACCGCACAACAGGGGCAAATGCCACAGAGTGTGACTCAGGTTGTCAGAAACACTACAGGTGGACCAACACAGGTTTGGATGGGAGGAATGACAGTAAAAGAGGGTAATCCCTTTTCTGCAGAACCTCAAATGTCCAGAGGGACATAGGCCAACAATTACATAGAATGAGGAAGCCCACATACAACCATCATGTGCCCAGTCCTATAGGTAACCCACAGATCAGATGCGGACCCTACAGTAGCCATAAAAGTTTGCCCCTATAGGTTTTTGATTGATCTTGGGGCCAATAAGTCTTGTTTGAAGGAAGGAACACTACTACTTTCTCACAAGCCAATGGACACACAAGGGTTTTCTGGGGCTGTCAAGAGGGTTCCTTTTGCTGAATCAGTGAACATGACAATAGAAAACATGCAGATTGAAGGATCATTATTATATTCTCCAGAGGTACCAGTTAATCTTCTTGGAAGAGACTAAGGGCTAGATGTAGGTAATTCGTATTTACTGATTCATAAATACCGAATTTTACCGATTCGGTATTTATGAATCGGTAAATATGAAGGGGGGAGATGTAGGTATTTCTAGAAATTGAAATATCGAATCTTTAGTATTCGGTATTTACCGATTCGGTAAATACCGAATCGGTATTTCCTATTTATTCCTATGGGCTATGAAGCCCATAGGAATCAATGGGAAATACCGATTCGGGAAATACTGAATCGGTAAATACTGATTCCTGCCAGGGTGCAGAGGGTGTCACTTTGACACCCTCTAGCACCCCAAATACAGGCATGTGTGCCATGTGGCACACAGACATGCCCTAAGGGCAGGTCTGTCTGTCACATGGCATAGGTGTGCATGCACACATGTGCATGCACACCTGGATTCGGTATTTTACCACCCAATTGAATTGGGTGGTAAAATACCGAATCTGTATGCCCTTTGGGACTCAGAAGAGTCCCACCTACATTTGGATTTACCGAATCGGTAAAATTACCGATTCGGTATTTTACAGAATCGGTAAATGTACCGATTCGGTAAATTTACCAATTTTGTAAAATAAATGCCCCTACATGGCAATTCTTAAATACCGGTCGGTAACGGCCGAAATCGGCCGTTACCGACCGGTATTTAGGCTCCTACATCTGGCCCTAAATGAGTAAGCTGAATGTTATAATCTTTTTTTAGGAAGACGGGTCAATGATATGTTACACTCTAGAAATGACACCAAGAAGGATGTTGTCACTCATAGCTCATGAAGACTTAGGATAACAGGTCAGAGAAATTTCTGTGGATACAGAAGCCTTTGTGTGGTGTGTATGTCTTGATAGTGCATATGCTAGTATATACTATGCATATGTATATACATAGCATATGCTATGGAGGAAAGCAGTGCAGATACCAAAAGAATTATTGTTCAGACCTGAGAGACCTGTGGTTCCTATAGAAAGCCCTGACATGGCATTAGACATCATAGCCCTTGAAATAAAGCCACGTTATGCATTATTGAGATCCATTGACAGGAGACAAGTAACCTATGCATAAGTTGTAGTTACAGATCCAGAGGTCAAATTGAGAGTGATAGCAGATGAAGAAATGTTTGAAGATAGCCCATCAATTGAGACACTGGTATTATTATTTTTGTTTTTTGTTTTAACAACATATGCTACAACAGAGGTACAAAAAGTTGCCATTACATGTCATACATTCAGTAAATCATGTACATTTATGCTGTACATTTACCACAGATGCCTTTGTCGGCATTATAAATGTAAAATATCATGTCATATTCTGCAACATGCATTTCTATGTTAAGTGTCTTCAGATCAGGACAGTAAATATGCTGTAAGCTGGCCCCACATATCTCTAGGCCTTGATGGTTGTGACTGTTCTTCTGAGAATAGTGCAAGTTGTTCCTTACAATATGTCATGTCTTTAAGTCATGTGGTAGTCTTAGGAACAGACTTCTTCCCCCATTGCATTGCTACTCTTCCTTTGTCCACAAGGAGGTCAAATGCCAACATTCTGTGTTTTGCCATTTATAGTGACTTCACAAGGCCAAGCAAGCACACCTGAGGGGGTGCACTCTACATTCTCTAGTATAATTTCAGTTAGGACACTGCAACCTGTACCCAAAAACTACTAAACTGTGCACATTACCAGGCAGGATGGATGAAATGTGATTCCTCGACACCACATCGCACACACATGGCATCCTCACATATTCTGTATTTGTTTAACCTTACAGGGATGCAATACATTTGTGGTAAATATTTTAAATTCATTTTTCTCAACTTGCAATTATGAGTAAGTATGCATGCTAGTGTGCAACAAAATTCTCATTCTTCGAAACTTAATTGTGTGTCCAGCTCAGCATTCCACTTCTATAAGACTGCTGGTATTGCCCCTAGCTTTTCTCGTTGTGAAAGCCCTATATAGCCTTGTGACCAGCTTCCTACACGTGGTTCTAGTCCGTAGTGTCTGCTGCGCGTCCTGAGCCGGAGATTCAGATGGGAATTGAGGAAAGAGTTCTCTCATGGTGGAGCCGAGATGGTGAAATGTAAAGTGAACATCAATAGTGGAATTTGAGGCTGCATCCCCAGCATATCTGTTAGTTCTCGGAACATACCCATAAAATGCACATCTAACATAGTTTTTAACCCGTGTTTCCCTAATGCCATCAAAGCTCCTTTCTCATGGCTGACCGAGATGTGGGGGTGATATAGTAATGGGAGCGTTGGGGCGAATAACAGGACCTTACCAGCTCAGGCGCTCAAGGCACTCCATACTCCTGTGGTGCATGTAATAGTGTATATTGCGTCAGGAGTGGACACTTGCCTTTTATACAGTAACAAGGCTTTCAGTGGAATGTGATAGGCATCATAGCTTTCTATCAGTAGGTGCCATATGCATTTAGGGGGAGGAACAAATAATGAACAAATTGCGCCTGTGCGCATAGATAGTAAAGATGCAGATCTGGAGCGGCGAAGTCACCCTGCACATACGGTAATATGAGCATGTCCCCGTGGATTCTAGGCTGCTTACCGGCCCAGGCCAGAGTTATCATATGCGATCTGAATGTTTGGAAAAATTGTAGGGCTAGTGTAATCAGTATGTTAATGAAAACGTAGAGAAATCTGGGCAGTGTGATCATTTTCATTATTGCTATTCTGTCAGCTAATGACAGGGGGAGGCGCACCCACCTAGTGTTCTGTTCCTCAAGTTTAGAGAGTGGCCTGCCATAGTTATATCGAATAACTAACTCCAGCTCCCTGTGTAGCCAGACTTCCAAATACTTGACCGATTCTGTGCTCCACTCCAGAGGGAAGTCCAATTGATATGACAGAGTGGACGTGTCAGTGGGAAAACAGTGGATTTTGACCAGTTAATACTGAGGCCAGAGTAACATTCGTACTGCATGTATGTGCTTATTACTGGCACCAAGTGTGTGCAGGGGTTGCGGATATAGAGTCCCATATCATCAGCATACAACGATATCACTTGTGGCCACTGTAGAAATTCCAATGCAACTGCAGCATGTCTTTGTCGGATGATGCACGCTAAAGGTTCTAAACAGAGTGCAAATAAAATCGGGGATAGCAGGCATCCCTGTCTGGTGCCCTATAGATATTAAGGGGCTTATTATGATGCAGCCCGTAAAGGCTCAGACCTGTGGTCAGAGTTTTCAGGGCTGCATTGTAATGGGCCGCTCGGATTCCTTTCCGATCGCCTCATCATGATGGAGGAGGTCAGAAAGGAAACTGGATGTCATTCTGGCTAGCTTCCGATGGGCTTGGAGAGCCCATCTGCCAGTTGGAAGCCAGCTAGTAATCTCGAGGGTGGGCTTTTCGGCCCTTGAGTTTACAATGCACGTTTCTGACATGGTTTCCATGCCGGCCTGTTTGACATGGAAACCAAGTCAGAAATCGTGTTTGGGGGCTCCCAGCCGGGCCCCCTTTGGTGCACGGCATCCGATTGGAGGCGGAGGGGCACCTATGGTGTCCCGACTGTTGATCCCTCCACCTTGTGGCAGCGACAGGGTGCTGGGATGAACCGCACCTCCTATATCACTACCAGAGCATGCAATGCGGCAGGTTTATGGCCATAATGCATGCTCCCGAAGTGAAATATAGGAATGCGATCGAACAGTGTTTGGTTGCATCCTAATGGGATGGTCAGGACCACTGACCAGGTGTCGCTCGATTCCAGGACTGAGTCGGTGTCAGGCAGAAGGAATTCTGCCCGACATCAAAATCAGGCCCTTAGTTTTTCTGAGGTGTGAGTATTGTTCTACACTTGCACCATAGGGCCAGTATATAGTAGGCGTATCCATCTAAGGAATGCTGGAGGGATCCTCAAGCGATGTAGGACTGTAAACATGTATGGCCATTCTATGGAGTCAAAGGCTTTGGTAGCATCCAATAACAGCAGCGACACGGTTGGGATTAAGCCATATTGGTCCGATAACACCATATTTGTGAGAAGTGTTCAAATATTTTGGCTAAGATTATAGCATTATTATTGACTAATGAGAGCAGCCTATATGGCTCACATTTATTGGAGGGTTTGTCTGGTTTCAGTAAGGTTACAATGAGGGCTTATCTAAGGGTAGGAGGCAGTGTTTGCTTGGTGTACACCTTTACGTATACTGCATGCAGTTGTGGTGCCAGTATCTCGGCAAATTTCTTTATGAAATTTGCCTGTCAGCCCGTCAATGCCCGTGGCTTTACCATTAGGCAGGGTATGAATAGCTTCCTTCACCTCATCTACCATGATTGGCTGCACCAGGTATTCTATTCTCATTGTCCTAGGGAGAGCCACGCCAGGGCCACATCTTCAAAGTAGACTGCAACGTCTGTCGCATGAACTATAAAGTTGGGTATAGAAGTCTTTACATGATGACAGGATAGTTGATGTGTCATGGCATGGTCCCCATCAGGGGGAGATTACTTTTGTTATATGTGTGGGCGCCCAAGGCTCCTTCAGTTTGGCCGCCAATCTCCTGCCTGGTCTCCCTCCCTCACCATAGGCTCTTGCCACATGTCGGAGAGACAGATGTCATGCCTCTTTGTCCGCTGTTTCTTTATATTGTGTGGTTTTATCCCTAATGTCAGCTAATATATTGGGACTAGGTGCAGACTCATATTCGGTTTCAAGGCGATGGAGCTCTTGTTCTAATGCACTTAACAGCTTGTGCAGATCCCTTAGCATTCCCGACTGCATGCCTATACATACCCCCCTCATAGTGACCTTAAAGGCCTCCCAAAGGTTGTCTTCCCACCACAGAGCCCACATTTTTCTCAAAATATTCAAGGACAGCAGTGCGAAGCCCCTCCCTGAATAATGGATCAAGCAAGCACATAGGTCAGAACCTCCAAGTGAATGGTGCTAGGATATGTGTGGATATCTCTAACAACAGTTTCACTGGGATATGGTTTGACAGTGTACGTGTCATTTGTTGCACCTACACCACTCACCTGCTGGCCTCCTAGGTTACGATCCAATAGTTGAGTCTTGACCATGTGCCATGTGCCTTTCCATCCCTCTGGATTTCTCTTTCCCCACAAACCATTATCATTCATTCCCTCTCACACCTCCTGAGCCAAGTGTTTGCCCTGCTGCTCCCCAACTACCAACCTATTAAGCACTGGATCCAGGTACGGGGTTGGATCCCATCCCCATAGTATGGCAGAAGTTGAGAGTGCATGTAAGCGATTATATGGCTACATACAAAATTCAGAATCTATTATAATGGATCCATACGTTGTGGCTAATGTGATTCACTTGTCCTATCACATAATGATCCTGATCATCCATTTCAGAATGGCCAAGCATAACAGGTACTCCTTTTTTACCAGAAGTGGGACCCCCCGGGAGTATGAAGAGTAGGATAAAGCTATCCGGATACTGGCCCATCTCAACCCTATACCACCCTCAGATTGTTTGGTTAGATGTGTCTCCTGCAGTAGGGTGATCTGTAGATGATGCCTGTGTAAGTACCCCAGTACCTGCCACATTTTTATAGGGCTGTTCAGGCCCTGTACATTCCACGTTATTAGTGTTAGCCTTCCGTTACTCGAACACACTACAACACTGTCTAATCTGTGGCAAGCACCTTGCACCCCCCCACCCCCCACAACGCACAGCACATATTACAGTAGCAGTACTCAGCAGTAGTGTTGTGCCTAATTAACAAAAAGCACAACATTCCCCCCTCCACCCACTTCGGCATCCCAATCATGCTAAAGACAACATTAACACAAAACGGCAGTAGCCGAAATATGTTAATAACAGCAGTATTATCATGCATAGCTCTCAGTTCTTCTAAGAATTGACAGTAATGCCAGTAACACCCTTGTAGGGGATACCTAGAGGCTCAATCAACCTCCTGGTGTGCAGAGGAGCCCAGGCAAAGTTAAGAAATGTGATATATGTCATATGTCATCTACATCATGACCGTTACCACAGTAGAGGTATGAGAGCCCAGTCTGTCCACCTGATCGCTTTCAGCAGTCCTTTGTGTCTGTTGGACGTAGGGTGGTGATGGTCCGGTGCGGGTTCAAGGTCCTGTGAGCCAGCTCACTCACACCTCCTGTGCCATTGTGTCATTTCTCTGCTCCAAATACTTGCCCACCATTGTTTCCAAGAAGAGCTCCATCTTGCCAGTCTTGGTGCACTTCAGCACTTCAATGATCCTCAGGTTATTCCGGCGGAAGTGCACTTCCAAATCCTCATTTTTAGCCTGAATGACCGCCAACACTCTTTTCATATTCAGGTACTTTGTGGATACTGTTTGAAGATTGTCTTCAACAGTGGAAATGCCATTATGCGTGCCATTATGCGTGCCATTTGTTTATCTAGTATACCTGACATGTGGTCCATGCGGATGTTTAGTGAGTCTATCATAGCATCAGTTGAATGTAGGCTTTGGTGCATGGCCAGCAGCATGTTTTCCAGCATTGTCGCAACTTGAGACTGAAGGGGGTCCTGCTCTAAGTCCAATATGAGGTATGGCTGGTATTTGGCAGCACGCCATGTTTCGAAGGTGAGGCGGTTCTGGTGTTTGTCCGCTTTCCCCATAGTCTGATCCACGTTGGAAGCAAAAAATTGGATAAACACAGGGTGCACTTCACTCCAGTTCCTGAGTCAAGGGGCCAGTGGGTATCCTATTTAGGCGATCCAATAAACCCAAATGAAACTGTTTGGTAGGTTGTTCTATAGGGTATTGGCGCTCCTAGGCAATACACAGGTAAGTATACTCTAGTACTGAGTGAGGATTGCGGTTCATAAGGTTAGGGAGCGCCACCCTCCTCATCCACTGGTAAAACAGAACAACAGTCCCTGCACATGCTAACAGTGTATCAATTATATCAATAACAGTGTGACAAAAGCTTTAGTCTTTGCTGGATCAAGCCTTAGGTTTTGTGAATAAACTGAAGTGCATGTTCCAGCAAAGAATCAAGCTTTTGTCACACTGTTATTGATATAATTGATATACTGTTAGCGTGTGCAGTGGACTGTTGTTCCATCCAATAAACCCTTCCAGCAAGGTGTACACAGTAGGCCTAGTGGGTGCCAAGGCACACAACAGCTGGCTTCAGCAATGGGGCCTGTGTCTCTGAAGCATTTCTGTTAGTGGGGTGGCAGGTATGCCTCAGTTTCCCCTGGGTGGACAGGTATGTGATAGCTTCTGCCCCAGGTCAAATGCCCCCAAGTATCAGCTCAAAGTAATGTGCTCACTGCCAAGGCCTGTCGCAACCGAAATAAAAGAAGACTACACATTTGGATATAGATCACCCTTCACATTTGAAAAACATGGCAGATTACAGGGAAAAGCAGAGAACAAAGTAGCACCAGGCTAAATGAAGTCTTTGACACATCCGGTGTTAGAAGCTGTGATAAACTCTGACCAATTCACTCTCGGCAAGAAGCACATTCCAGGCCTTTGAAAAAGCAGTTAAAAAGGATACTTCTTAGTGGTGGGAAGGGGCCTCCATCAAGAAATATTTAGATCATGATCTGATTCCTAGGAGCCTCAGAATTATCATATTCCCACCAGTTGAGACTACAGCCCCAGAAAGACTCAAACAATAGGAAGACAATCTATGTACGGCTTCAGATAATATGCTGCAGCAACGAATCAATATCGCTCAGGAAACATTTGACAAATACAAGGTGGAATTCAACTCTCTAACACAAAGAAATGAGGAGGCAAACTGGGAATACATCACCAAGAATTTTTTTGAAATGTTGAATAAAATCATTGATGAGAATGAGGAAGACATCATATGGAGAAAATAGAAAATAGTTCGAGACGGTCTACACGATTGCAAAAAAATACGACAACATCAAGACAACAACCACTACCACAGTACGAGCAAGCTCTTCTGAAAACATTCTGGGCCTTATTTATGAGAAGTGTTGCAATGCTGCGACAAAGCAGCGATGCAACACTTTTCAGTGCACCCTCCTTGCAACACCATGGATGCAACGTATTTACAGTACGGCGCATCATGTAACAAGCAGTGACAGATACGTCTGTAGTACAGATGTATCTGTAGCAGCAAAGTGGCACATTGCTTGGGTGTGTTTGAAAACAGACGCAACTCCAGTAATGTGTCCTTTCACAGGGGGTAAGCCCCATGTGTAAGAGCCTGCATCACCCGTACGCCTGCCATGAGCCACGCGTAAGGTTATGACGCATTGGCGTCTTAGAAGGCATGCAGAGAAATGTCAGAATTTTCACTGCGCGACTCCTGTGGGGGAATGCCCACCCTGCATACATTATCCCTGACACTGGTATAATGTATCGCAGGGGTTTACAAAGTGATGCATCTGCCTAGATGGTTCACTTCGTAAATATGGTGCATTATTTACACTGTTGCAGCATCACTAAAAGTGACACAACGGTGTCGTAAATGTGTCGCAAGGGCTCATAAATAAGGTCATTCAGCTTCAGAAGTAGAGTCAGTGGAGGAAGTAAACACGGAAAGAAACATACGCCACATAGTAAATTTGAACGAGGAGGTACGAAGACACCATTTGGGTAGTGCGCAGGACAATCACACAAGCGCATCAAATGCAAAAAACAGGAACAAAATACATCAGGTGTACAGACTTGAGCCTGGAGCACAGAACAGACTATGAACTGATCCTGGGTAACCAATTAGTTGTAAGCCTATCAACTAAGGTATTACATGAGGCACATATTCACAAATGGAACAAGGACGTTCCTTTTGTCCTACAGCACAATTTGACTTTGTACAGACAAAGATTAATCTATTTAAATTCATCAGGAAACTGAAACTATTCTCATTTGCAGATAAGGAAGGTCCAAGAAGATCACCTGCACCCCAACCACATACAAGCAAGCTATCTGTCCAAAAACTTGAGACAATTCACTTATTGACCAACCTACCGGAAGAAGATGGAATAGATCAGCCCACGTCAGTATTAGACACAGCATAGTAAATTGGAATTGCCACCTCATATTCCAAGCCCTTCAAATTGTCTATGAAATCACAGTTCATGCCAATTTTACCATCTGGAAACACTTTTGACCTGTTTTATGCAGCGGTGATGAGGGACCTAAAAAACGGAACATGAGAAATATTTGCTCAAATAAAAATACCTTCCCACCAATACCACATACAAAGTCAGGCACTGCAGGCACTATGACAAGACCAAACAATAATAATAAAGTAAGCAGACAAAGGAGGCAATGTGTTGTCATTCAAAAAAGGAAGATTATCTTAATGAAGACTACCGACAACTAGGTAACGCAAACTGTTACAGGAAATTACCACATAATCCAACTAAGAGATACAAAGCAACTTACAAGACCTTATTTAAAAATGGTACAGCAAATAACTAATAACATGAGATGAAAAGCAATACCTTCAGGTTATACACCATGTAAAATTCATAAACCTTGCCACCGAAAGGCAAGCTGATTATTGCAGGCATAGATTCAGTCTGTTCTAACCCGGGTGATTTCATTGAGGATGAACTTCAACCCTTTCTGAAAACTTTACCAACCAACATAAGAGACACAAAGGACATCCTTCAGAAACTACAGAACACTGAATGGAAGTCTGATTACTTACTAGGAGCATCAATTGATGAAAAAGATTTGGCAAAGGTGCCAGAGAGCCGCCTGTAGACAAAGGCACCATATGATTTGGGACTGATTAAAGGAGCTGAGCCAGTGAAAATAACATTAAAGCCTGGAGCAATACTACCTGGGATACGTCAGTATCCCTTATCCAAGAAAGCAGAAGAAGGCATCCTTCACACAATACAGGCATTACTTGAGCAAGGAGTGATCTATAAAAGAGCAACACCCTGTAATATACTAATTTATCCAATGAAAAGGCCAGGGAGGGAACTTGGAGTATGACTTAATATGTTCTCCCCTTGAATGACATAGTCATAATAACAATAATTCCCACAGATGATGCTTACTTTTCAATAATAGACTTGAAAAATGCATTTTTCAGTATTCTGCTGCACCCAGATAGTCAATATCTAACAGGGTTTACGTACAGACAAACTCTAAATTGCAATAGAAGGCCCACAAGGCTGTTGTGAATCTCCAAGTATCTTTAACAGGGCAACAAAAAAAAGGATTTAGCAAACGTAAAAGCGCCCTCTTACAGTATGTGGATGACATTTTGGTGTGTAGCCCCACTGAAGACATATGCAGTGAGGATACTATCAGTCATCTTTGCATGATTACAGAAAAAGGATACAAAGTGGACAAAGACAAATTGCAGCAGAAAGAAGATCATTAGTTGGGCCAGAAAATATCCACAGATGGGAGGAGGGTGACACCTGACGGAGTAGAAAGGATCAGAAATATGCCTGAGCCCACTACCCCAAAACAAATGCAGCAATACTTAGGAATCTGCAAATATGTAAGGCAGTGGGTATTTGATTATGCCACCCTGACTGCACCACTTTTGACTGCTTTAAAAGAGTCCCATACCAAAGGAAACAAAAAAGCCTGGACTGATGAAAGAGAGACAGCATTTTGGGGGCTAAAGAATGCAATTACAAATGCTCCAGTGTTAGGTATGCCTGACTACAAAAACACAGTCTGTCTCTTTTGTCATTGTCATGGAATGACAATGAAGGCTGTACTGACTCAAAAGCCATCTATGGTACATAAGCCAATGGCATACTACAGTGTGCTGCTAGATCCTGAATGGTCATGAAAGGACACTATCCATGTGAGCAAGTACTTGCTACATCAGCATTTCAAGTTCAGAAAGGCACTAAAATAGTGATGGGTTCACCTTTAACAATGTATGTAGAGCATACAGAATGTTCTATTTAATAAAGCAGTAAGAGCACTCTTACAACTCAAAAGGCATCTGGGTACAAAGTAATTCAGTGGCATCTTTATAAGTGGTTTGATGTCACACGGTTAATCCAGCAACATTCTTCACACATCCAGCTACTGACGATGAACAAGTGCATGATTATGCTAATTGTATACCAGAAGAAGTAAGGTAAGTAGGGGAGGACCCTATCCCAGGGAACCCCGTTACTCTTTGTTGGTGGAGTCTCTCACATTGACCAGGAAACTAGGATTAAACAAGCACGAATGGCAGTTGTGAAAGCCGAACAATAGAGATCATCTGAAACTTTACAAATTATTAGCCAGATACTGCTACCTTCTCATTTTTCAGCACAAGTGACTAAATTAGTGGCCACCATTGATGCATTACAGTGGGCTATTGACTAAAAGCCACCATTTATTCAAATTAAGCATATGTCACCACCACTGTATATTCTAGCATTTATAGATGGGGAAGGAGGGGATTTCCTAAATCTGACAGATCACATTTGATGCACAAACATATATTGTCACAATTATTAAAAACTTTAACATTTCCATCCAAAGTAGCAGTGATAAAATGCAAGTGTACACTAATCAGTAAGATCTTATCTCTAGGGGTAGTGCTCTGGCAGATTGGGCAGCAAAAGAAGCAGCTAAAGCATCCTCAAATTATACTCTTGCTGCTCAAACGCTCCCATTCACGCACTTATATACACGATGCGATAATAACCAAATATTTGAGAGCCAATTGCGCACCAACGTGCCTCATAATTACTAACTCACCTTGTTTGTTCCTGGAGGACAAACAATTTCTTAAAGACTGGTCCCTTATTGCATGGCTGTGCAAAAGGGACTGGCTTATTCTTATCATTAGTACTGCCAAACGTATTGCAGATACTATTTTTGTCGAAATACAAACACTAGAAACACAGATTAAATCGGTCTTAGTGACCTCTGTCTCGACTTAGACAGATTTGCATTTGAGAATGTGTATCCTTACACAAGCGATACTTTTGTGCCCCTCAATTTAATCCCAGGGTTAAAAGATAAGGCTCAAATTATTCTTCTGCCAGTGAAGATGGGTCTACTGACCCAGATTCTACCTCATTTGAAGACCGCAGAACAAGAGGCAGTTACAGAAGGAAAAGAGGACAACGTAGAGGTGGTCAATACAATCAGGGCCATACACAATGGTGGCCTCCTGGCCCCTTTGGGTATCCTCAACCATCATTCCAACCTCCGATGTACCCTATCCAACCATTCAACAACATGATCCCTCAACAGCCTTTTTTAGGGTTTGGCCAAGGAAGGTCAAGGGAGCACGTTACTCTTAGTTGGTGGAGTCTCCCACATTGACCAGGAAACTAGGAGAACCCAACAGTGCACTGGGACACTTCACTGGCACCGAGAATATTACGCGGCATGGTACAGCCACCAGTGCAACCAGGGACCAGCAGCTATGTGATGTCATAATGAATTTGAGCAATCGTCACCTCACTCCCACTGAGACGTCTGCACTAACTAAAGGTTTAGGCTTTGTACCTACCTGCAAAGGAGACACTTTTGTAATAAGACAAGAACTAGCTGTTTTTTGAAGGTAAAGAAGCAATTGATGAAACGTATGACACCATAAATACAGGTCTGAGACCGCCATCGACTTTCAATCCTCCATCGCATATGGTGCCCGCACAAATTGTAACTTTTGAGAAGGCAGTCCTGCAAGATGTGGAAGCATTGTTCAATCAAGAAATTAAGCAATATAACAACTTGTCCAAGCAAGAACAACGGGCATTACAACAATTCAATTGTCCAATGATGGGACTATCGTAATTAAACCAGCGGACAAGGGCGGTGCTATTGTTAGTCTTGACAGGACCACCTATAGAGCTGAATGTCATCAACAGCTTAGCAATAGAGATGCCTACAGACCTTTGAAAATGGATCCAACCAAACGACCAACAGCCGAGATACAGAAAATGGTGGAGGAAGCAAAGGAGGAGGGGTGGATAACCGAACATGAAGCTGCTTTTTTGGTTGCATCCCATCCGATCATACCTTACTTTTATGTACTGCCTAAAGTACATAAAGGACAGCTACCACCACCAGGGAAACCGATTATCTCAGGAATAAGATCATTATTGGAGCCCTTATCTACTTTTGTAAAATAAGTTATACAACCTCTAGTACTGTAGATGCCTACCTATCTCCAGGATACTAAGCATCTACTGTGTCTTCATAGTGATATCATGTTTTACCAAGAGCAAGACTACTTAGTCTCCTTTGACGTAGAGGCTTTATATACCTCGATACCACAGGACGAGACCCTGGCTACCTTTGAGACTCTATTGGCATCTAGATCACTTGAGAGCATTACTCCAGTGCATTTCCTAATGATGTGGGCTCGTTTAGTCATGAAAGAGAATTTTTTTCAAATTCGAGGATGACATATACTTACAAACGTCGGGATACATCTATGGGCAGTATTTTTGCCCCGAGCCTAGCTAACCTATAAGTACATCATTTTGAACAGACTACCATCTGACAAGAGGACAATCCATATGGAAGACTCATTCGGACCTGGAGGAGATACATCGTTGATGTATTTGTTGTATGGAGGGATACTCCGGATATCATTGATTCCTTTCATCAGTGGTTGAATACGAGAAACGAGTTCCTGAAATTCATGGTCGAATATCCCAATTCCAGTTTACCGTTTCTGGACATCCACATTTTTCCAGCAGCAGGAGGCCTCGGCACGGAACTCTACAAGAAACGCACTGCTCGGAATTCGCTATTATCTTTTGATAGCTTTCACCCAAAGGCCCTACGGGAGAACCTGCCTTTCGGGCAATTTCTCAGGATAAGGAGAAATTGTTCCACAATGGAGAAGTACGAGGAACATGCCAGGACATTGAGTACCCAGATGAAGGAGAGAAATTACCCCATGCATACCATTCGCAGATCACCTAAACGAGCTGCCAATAACAACAGGGAAACTCTGATTGAAGTGGCAGGACCAAATGAGAAACTCACTAGACTGACATGTGTCAACACATTTTGCAGTTACTCCAATAAAGTCAAGAGCAGTATTCTGAAACACTGGAAGATTCTTAACATCGGCTCCGCACCCTTATCCCCTCCGCTTTTTGCTTATAAAAGAAGTTCCAACATCAAGGACCAGATTGTCCATACAAGACCTAGAGTGAAACCGAGAGGCACGGATCAAACCTCACTATGGGGGCTGCTGCCAGTAGTGGGGCACTACCCTCGTGGGTCTTGCGCAGTTTGTCCTCAGACTATGCACATGAGAGAGGTGGACATTGGCACCACCAAACCGTGGTTCCTTAAAGAACACACAAATTGTAACAGCGAAAGAATAATTTATCTTATCACCTGCCCATGCGGTTTGCGCTATGTGGGCATGACCACACGTAAGGCCAAGACGAGAATACTGGACCACAGGAGCACCATTCGGTGCAAGAAAAGGTCAACCAAGATAACCAATCACTTCCTGGATCTTAACCACCAAGCGGACAAACTAAGATGGACTATCCTGGAATAACCGCTGATACCTAAGCATGTTATGAACATTTCAAAATTCCTCTTTTAGAGGGAACAAACCTGGGTCTTTCGGATCAAAAGAAATACCATAGGGCTAAATGAGAATATTTTTGGGCTGTCCTTATGAACCATCCGTACACCTGACCATATATAACCTTTAAACTAGATGATCTTAACGGCTGGATAAACCACACAACAGGACATGGGGTCTATGGTTGCAGCAATATAAACATTCTTTAGATGCCATACTAGTCTTTCTATAAATCAATACTCACTTTGCAAGCCACCATTGAGTGTAGGCTAGCCTTGCATTACCCCTACACACTAAGGTCAGCAATACTACAAGCACCAGCCATCTGCAACACTCAGCTCTATATGCACAGGGTATTCTCTGGCAGACTATATCATAATGCTCATAAGCCACTAGGTGTATTTTTGACATTGACATTGATAACAATTGAGGTGCTGGTATCCAAAGCGTTTAATCAGCATTTGCAGACAAGCACCTTTGATTTAAGCAGACAAACACTTTGATTTCAGCGTGATAAATATGCTGATTTATAAACATAATTTTCGCACAAACAAACTGGGTTGTTTTACTCCTATTCTATTGAATTGGCGAATTCCCCAGTTTGCTTGCTGTTGCAGGCTGTTCGTCCCAATACAGTTGCTCTCAACAACTTAGCACACTGTGAACGAGCATGCGCGGATGTAGATACTTACCTTTGCGCCTGCGTGCTAACTATACAGGCATTCACGGAGGACGACTCTTGGAGTCAGCGAGAATGTCAGATGGTTGATATTGGCCCTATTTAACATCGTCACTCACCCCCGTCGGTACCTCCGGTTACAGCTTGTGTACTATGACGGAGTACCGACGGAGAGGTGAGTGAAGTGGGCTTCATAGCATTTGATCTTAGAGCTTAGAGATGAGTTATCATAAACAGGCCCGGACTGGCCTTTGCGGGCACCGGACAATCCCCCGGTGCGCCGCATGGGTGGATGCCGGTTTTGGGCCCTGGGGGCCGTTTTTGTTACAGGGCCGTTTGTGCAGCACAGCTGCAAAATCGGCCCTGTAACAAAATCGGCCGAAAACCGACCCTGGCAAAGAGCTCGGTCGCACCCCCAGGGGGCCAGCTGAGCACTTTGCCAGGGACGGCTTTGGTTCTCAGTCCGGCACTGATCATAAAGCTACCCACGTTTGCAAGCACCAGCGTAGTAACAACGAGCCGGTCTCGTACCACCCGTATTTGTGTGCTTGCGTGCGCTTTCAATCAAAGAACTTGTGACTTTAAATAACTAGCGCATACAACAATGCGGGCGCATTCATTGTAAGAACTTGTGACTTTAAATAGTTAGCGCATACGACAATGGGTGGTTGTCTTAATGCGAAGGACATATTTTTTAGTGTCGTTTTTAACAAATTTAAACTCTAGGAACAATGCTGGCATATTTATCACCCAAAATGCGTGTTTAGTCGTAGGAGGGGTGTGCACCCAAGTACTCGACACTATGTCTTTCGTCTGCATTACGTGGGATTATGTCGTTAATTATGATTAAGGATAGGAAAACACTAGTTTTCTGCTTTTAAAATGTTAGGATTAAGATACATCTTCTTAGTTGAAACTCATGAGGCTTTATAAGCCCCTTTTGTCACTGACCATGCAGTAATTCCTTGTTCTTGCCACTGTCTATCCAGTACCTACGTATGGAACTACCTAAGCATTGTCTTCTTTTGTCTTAGACATCACCTCCACACTGTTGAGAAATTACTAGGCTAGCACACTTACTGCTTATTACAGCTTTGTGATGCCTTATTGTTTCAGAGCGGGGCTCCCTTCCCTGAGTTGTGACCAGGTTGAGGGGGGCTTTCTTGTCCAACAGTATTGGGTGAGTAACTTTGATTCTGAGTACATGGTTGGACTCTGTCGTATGATATGACTCACCAGCCATTTACATATTGCGACTAGTTTGGAAATTCCAGAAAGTTTTGATTGACTTTGTTCTTCTGTATCTCGTTTTCTTTTAGATAAGTTCCAGTGATACTGTTTTTCTACCTAGGATTACTGGTTTTGTATCAGACATTTTTTTCTTTATGTACTTACCTTTTGACACTTTATAGCAGCAGCTTTGTTCTGTGGTCCTGATGAAAGCCAAACATACTTATTAGATGTCCAATGGCTGAAAGATGTTGACCGTTTTCTTAAATCTAGCAGTCTAATTATACACTGCATAGCACTGCGTTTTAATCCTGCCAGCCGAGATGAGCAAATAAAGTTTTCTTTTCATCTGCACTAGGCAGTTTTAAATTCACTTTTTTCCGGGGTTTTTGCGCTGCACCCTCACATCACTAGTCTGCTCGCATTTGGGTTTTTAGCATAGCCATCTGCTATGTGAACAACAAAAACATCCAAGAGCTCCCAACTCTCGTAGCCCTCCGTGGGACTATGTTTTCCCACTGGGAGGAGAAAGACCAAATGATGAAGCATGTCACCTTAGGTGAGTGAGGGCATTCATCCTAAAAGGGATCGCTTCCCAACAGGGTTTTCTTATTGAGATACAGTTGCACCTCACTCTAACCTTTGTCATTTCCAAGCCTTAATAGACCCAAGAAGTTCACTGTGTGATTCATATATGTGTAAAGGGGGAACTACTTCTTGCAGGTCTTTAAACTCTTATCTCTCGCCCCCCTCCCCCCGAAGGCTATTGTTGTGTTCTGATTAACATATTTTAGGCATGATGACAAGCAGAATATTGTATGCTATGAAATTACTGCTCCATTACACCCGTCTGCTAAGTTACATTTGTTTGAATTAAAAGAGGGAGGTTGCATTCAGTCTCCAACAGAATTCATTAACAGGCAAGAAAGTACAGGCGAGTTAGTAATGGCACAAACTTTGCTATACACAGCTCTAAGGCAACTACATCTTCCAGCATGCACTGCAAAAGAGTATCTTCTTGCAACATTGCAGGCAGATTGGTATATTCCACAACTATCTAAAATGACAACAATGTACTTTGCACACTATGGAAAAAAAGAACTGCAGAGTATTATGGTACTGCAGCCTGGGAAGAGTTCCGCAAGAGTGCAGGCTATTCGATGATGCTCATCCTACCTTTCATCCAAGCAAAAGCAACTGCATGCTGCTTACAAATTACAAGTTGGGAACTGATTAAAACTATAAATGCTACTAAAGATGGATTCAATGCAGCCCAAGAAGAATTGCATGGAATGACGGTGATGATTATGCAGCAGAGATATCTGTTGAACTTACTGATGGCTAAGGAAAGAGGGGAATGTGCCAAGATTCACATGGCCTGCTGCACATAAATCCCGGCCAATGATGCTGACAACGGGGCACTAACTAAAGCCATACACGCTCTGCACACCTTGCCAAAGAAGATGGCGGACAAGGAAGATGTCCCCAATGAGTTAAAGGGCTTGAAGGGTGGTTCACTTGGGAATCTTCCTGGATGTCAGGACTATATAAGGTCTTGTTGCCTGTTATTAGACTATTGCTTCTAATGTTCTGTGTCCTTCAGATAGAGCTAGGATGTTGAAAATTGGCTAGTCAGAAGTTAGGGGGGATGTTCACTACGTGGTTGGTCAATATGATGCAGAATGTTGAGGAGAATGTTTCCACACTGATGGCTGCAAGTGAAAGGGAAGGTGAACAATTAGTTGAAAAATCAACTAAGGGGGGGAATGTTATAGAAAATATAGAAAATGAAGAAGGTCCATACATTTCAATGCAGGCATTAGCAGAAAGCTGTGTGCAGATAGACGTTTTAATGAAGAAGTACAGGCCTAAGCTGTCTGCCATAGTAGAATAGAAGAGCAATACAAAATGAAGTCAGGTCCCGGGGGAGGGAAGCAGATGGGAGCTTCATTAGAATAGATAATATAATTAAACATAGCAGGGATTGAAAGTTACAGACCCGCTTTGTTAGAACATGCCTTTATGAAAAAATATAGATAAGGTAGTGCATAGACACAAAATAGGTGGGAGATTTGGCCTTACAGAGCAGTAGTCATGTAGGGAGTAGAGCATTTATAGATTTCAAAGAGACAAGTCAAGGACAACTGGTAGTACAATCGGTAGTGTAGACACACAGCTAGCTAACACAAGCACATTAACCAAATTCTTTAGACACATGATTTACTGTTTATATAGAAAGTAATACTTTTAATATAGTGTTGTGCTTGAGCAGATATGTTATCAAAAATGCAAAATATGTGACGTATTTATGCTTTGCAAAAACATACAAAAGTAACTGGCCGCCTATTGTAAGTTGTAATTTGAAGCTAAGATTCCAGTTCCTCAGAGCTGACTGACTGACCTTCCACACACGCTTATATTTAACTTATGGTATACTGCCTGCAGACATCACATCGCCTTTTCTTTCTTCCGGAAACAAGAGCGTTTTTAAAGCAAGAACCCAACTTTATAGAACGACTGACATAGAAGTCAATGGAGTGGTCGTGATAGGATGCAGGTAGAGATGCTCCAAAGGATGTTCTGGTTGTGGTACGGTCAAAGAGGGTGTCTCATTGGTGGTTCCTCAGAGCACTGTTGATGTGGGTGTGACTTTGGCCATGGAGACCGAGGTCACTCAAAATCATCTGTGCTGCATTAGTCGGACAGCCGATAGTGGACTATTGTTCATGTTGGACAGTGGTTGGATGCCACACCTTTTGTAGGGTTGGTGTCCTTTGAATCTGACTTTGAACAGCACTCCAGGGTCTGCCAGACTCGGTCATGCATGGCAACTGGTAGCGGCAAATCTTCTGTGAAGGCTACAACTCTGACAATTTAGACTCTTTCAACTCTTGTGTTTCTGGAGCTGGTTCCAAGGTATCAGCCACCTGATTATTGGAGTCTCTTGTGTTGGTGGAGCTGGGAAATCAACTTTTCCCAGGGTTAAGAGCCGCAGACACAGTCCCAATTTCACTAGCCCAGAAGTGCAGCAGGAGCAGTCCTCTCGATGGTGCAGCTTTTCTTTGAGCAGTTCAGGGGCAGCAGGGCAATCCTTCTTCTATAGTCACTAGCCAAAGGCTGCTGGCTACCCTTCTCGCTAGTGACTAAGTTCTTGTGATGTGTGGCATCTTGCTGTCCCAGAGTACCCTATTCTTGCCCTTTTCAAGCTGGCACAACCCTTCCTTGGTTGTGAGGAGCAGGGCAGCCCACCCTAGGTGTGTGGCTACCTGTGGGCTACATGCCCATGGGAAAACCGGTTTGGGCACTGGTTCCTCTCCCTTGGCCCTGTCCTATAATGGTCTGCATGATTATAAGGCATCCTGCTCAGGGAAGTTGTTACTAGTGCCCCGTCAAAGGCAGTTCCAACTTTGAAACCTGCCTTGTGGGCTAACACACTGGGTGGCCATCCTGGGAGAGAAGCTCAAGCCTCGTTCTGCGACAACAGCCTTTGTTCACATGTCTCCCCAGGTGGTCAGAATCCCCTCTATGTGTCATGGCCTTTGTGAGGCCACTGAAATAGCTGGAGTGCAGGCTAGCAACTTTCTAAAGCGTTTTAACTTTAATAGTGACCTTAAATATGACCAGGCCATCAGGTTGTATTTAATGTACCAATTCATTGATTTTCCTTTTTACCTGCACCAACCTAAGCATTACTATAACATCTGTTAACAGCTCAGAGGCTTCCTAGATGGACCTTCAGCTCTGAGAAATTAACCAGTCCATGACAGACTTTACTGGACGTCATTTCTCAACTTTGATATAGCTCAGGGTAAGCTAGAAATATTTTGAATAACAATATATTTGACCCAAGTTGAGTCTGAAGTATTTCCATGAAGAAAGACATATGTCATTACTCCTAAATAGAACTTAAATCATTTATGAAGGGGATGACAACCTCATTGTTCACTATTACACTTGACTATCATGTTCCACCTCCTTGAGAAGACAGGTGAGAAGTTATCGAACAGATGTAATTACTTTATTATTTGCCACTAACCTACCTGAATTCCACATTTCCCATGAGACAGTGTGTAGTTGAGATATCAGAGGACTCCATACCATACCCCCTACTGAGGTACTAAGTGTGTCTAGCATCTGGTGAGAGACATCCAGATCACCACTCTTACTCAGCTTGACCAGCCTACTGTCTCATTTGTTAAGACTGTGGTAATAGACCTTGTTTTCAATTTGCCATAACTGAGATCTTGATGGTTTAGTTCACCTGTGCTCCTGTGACCACAGCATCAATGTTGCCTCACAGTGCCATATTAACACAGGGATGCACCTCAGATTAATTTAGCCAAAATTCAGGAGCTTGGAACCACTCTTATAACTCATGTTAGAGATAAGATATCTCAGGTGAGGTTTTAAATCAAAAGAGGTTCACCTAGGATCAGCTTGAATGAAGACTTATCAGGAGGCTTGGTGGAGAGCACCTTCACAGACTTCAGCTAGATCCTAACTCTGCCTCCCTTTTACTAACTGTCACAATGGCTTTCAGCCAGTTCCAGCTGTAAGACTCTGTCATGTCACCAGAGACACATTGCAGCTGTGGCTGGCCCTAGCATGTTACCTCAGTGAAAGAACACCTGGCATTCACACAGAGAAACCACAGTCAAACTGCAAACAATAAAACATAACATCCAGCCAAAAGCATACTCTGTCCATAGGAAACATAAGGTATAGCTCAGTTACAGTCTATCTCTACTGCCCCTAGCCAGTTTCGTAATACAAAAATCTCGAATATGCGCCTTACCGAGGTCACATGCCTAAGAAAACATAACGTGTATTTATACAGCGCACAGTCACCCAGAAGGGCATCTTGACGCTGATTAAAATATGTGTATTGGTACCCATTATATTTACTTCAAAAGAATGAAATGCTGAGTAGAATCGCGAGGGTTTGCACCTGTGACTCTTGAGGTCAAACACAGGCCCCTACATTGGCGCATTGGTCCACTAATCCACCAGACCCGCACCAGACCTCACTGGAGCAATCCATTAAGAGTGTTGAATGTATTCTCGTTACAGCCACCGGGCCTAACATTATCAATGCTCTTGTTAATCTGATTCAACACAAAAGCAATACAGGAGTAAGCAACTGATATATGGTTCAGTGTTTCTCTGAACAGGGAAAGTGGGTCAATATCTATGCTTATCAACGGAGGTGTATAAAATGAAATCATAGAAAACATTTCGGGTGTTACTAAATATGTGGTAATCTCAGCTGCACCCTAATGGTGCGTGTTTGTGTAATGCCTGTTCAATAGGCGTAGTCCTCCAATGTTACATTCAAATGGTTAACTTGCACTACACACCGTTCTTTCCAGTTTATTGGGAAAAATCAGTAGTCATGGCTTACCTAAAGTTCAATAAATGTATGTTGTGTCTGCAACATGTTCAATTAGTCTGAAATTACGACTCTAAAATAGATTGCAAACGTGGGTGCAATTGTCATACCAATTACTTCCTCTTGCTTTTGATCAATTCTGCCTCTTCCAAGAAAAAATTGATCATAGTTTAAATCATGTTAATTAATTATCTGTCACATTAAATTATTGCTAATCTTTACATTTAGCCCTGTGATTGAAAGACTAAGACACTGGTTAAGCAGTCAACACGTATTTGCAGTGAACAAGCAAGAATATAGTCGCAAAATAATAACGAAAACATTACGAAGAGGGAATACAGGCTATAGAAATGTTCTTTCAGAACTTTTTCCCCGTTATGTTTGTTTCTCAGTTAACTAAATGGGCCATGGTCATTAAAAAATGTAAAGGTACTGGCAGAGTTTTACATCTCACCCAAAACATACATTTATCTTTTTTTTTTTTATCTATCCAACATCGTTTCCCGTAACATGACTCGAGAAATTTAGCGTCTGCGAGTTTGCTGGCTTACTACTGGGAATGGGTGAGATGTAAATCTCCGCCAGTGACATGACATCTTCCAAAGGCTCCCATTCTCACACTTTGAACATCTATATAGCATATTATTAAACACACACAAGAAGAAGAATGGAACCTGTTATGCAAATTCTCTTTTTTTAATATTCAGCAGGGAAATATTTTTCCACTGTGAAAAGAGCCATTCCTCTACACCCCCCACTTCCCCACCCAGAGTCTTGTAACTTGTAAAACTTTATTGCATGAATCTGTCCCCCTTACTATCCAGAAAGGGAAGCTACTCTGTTCTTTAGCAGAAGTTAATTTCTTACCATTTCATGGTGGGAAGGGGTGAGATTGGAGTGTGTGAACAGAATATGTTCGGCTCTCAGGGTTACAGCCGAAATTACCTCTGTGAATAGGACGCAATGTCTCTCTGTTCTCTTTGGGAAGGCCTACAGAGCTAATTTCAATTCAGCAGATGCTGAAAAGTGAGAAGGAAAACACATTGACCTCAGTATGATCTGCCTTCAGCTCTCAGCTTCGGATTCAATTACTGATGTGTCTCTATCACTCAGGTCGGTCGCCCTTTCAGTGATGAACATCCTTTTGCTAAGAACTCTTTTATCAACATTTACTCTGCTCCCTGATATACTCTTCTGCTACACATTAATCAACAACCCATAAAGCACTTTCAGAAAGCCAATAGTTGAATGAGCAAAGTGCCTGCACTACCTTCTCACCAATTGAAGCATTTTTCTTTTTCAAAAACATTTTTGGGACATTTAACGTGAGATACCTAACATAGCGGTTGCACATTTTTTGCGTTCAATTTTTAATTACTCATGCTTCATATGTTATTATATTGTTACTTTGAAGTGAGTAATAGTATTGTTACATTTCCTTATTTAAACAATTCGTTTCAACAGCCTGTGATATAGTTGTGTTTATGAAGTGCATGGCTTTTTGTTAAGTGTAACTTAATGCCACGTTGTTTCGAATTAGTCTCCCTGGGCACACTACAACTACCGGGTCAGTATTATCCTGTACAGTTTAATCTGTGGTTGTTACGTTTATATATCTCTTCCGGTCAGATAAGTCTTCATGTGACTGACTATATTTTTCCTTTATCTCGTTATTGGTCTCTTTTGGAGTCCTAACTTTTATTGTCTGCCAATGATTCCCCTTCCACTAATGCCCACCTTAACCATTCTTTTCAGCATGCAGACATTCTTGTAGGGTGAGGAGATTTCTACCACATCTGTATTGCTCTTTAGCCACAAGGAGGGCACCACCAACATTATAACGTTCTGTCTGCTGACTGTATCCACGGGTGGACCATACTTTGGCAACAGCAGAGACTACTCTTTCTCCACCGGGGCCAAACTTCTCCAATGGCCCAAATAATTGCCTATATGCCCGCTACCCAATTTAGATGGACCGACATATAATCATTTTTTACTGTATTCACCACCAGGTAAAAAAAACAAGTAAAACTGCCAGCTAAAAAACAAAAAATGCCTCGCGCCATGTAATAAATCAGCCCATAAGTCTGCGAGCCCTACAAACCAGGTGTCATCCAACACTTCCACTTCCACCCAGAACTTCGTCACCTCTATCCTGCGTGGTTATTAGCAGGGCCACTGGAATTATGTAGCAGGGGAGGACCAAATTATGCATCAGGGTTGAGTAAAAGAAAAGGCAAATTATGCGGCGTAGTGTGGTAAATTTCTGTAGTTTTTACAGTTGCTGACACTGCCTGGGCATTGATTGAACCTCATTACTACCGGTGTAACACCCAAATATAGGAATATGTGACAGAAAGGTCGCCAGTCAACCTTTGCTAAGGCCCTTCCACTGTGCAACGCACGTGTCGATGCATTTTAGTAACTTTTGAACTGTCTAAGCTAGAAACATTTCTTTTGTTAAAATCTGCAGATTATGTAGCAGATTATAGATTTTATTGCAAATGCAGTTTATCTATAATTATGCAAAATACGTTGCATCCGCTTAATTGCAAAATTCCAGTGGCCCTGGTTATTAAATCTGGGGCAGTTCAATGCTATACCTGAGTAAATAGTATCTCATTTCTGAGGTGTTGAGGACACCCTATGCAGTGCATTACATTGAATATATGTAAAGTGGAAATTGAGTGATATTTTGACAGTGATTTTTGTTCAACATTGTTTTATTGAAATTTGCAGTGCAGCGGATGTCATACAATACAATTCTTATATACCCCCTTAGAACATCAATAAGTGACCCTGTCTCCAGCACGTCCCCTAGTAACAATGCAAAATAACCAAAGTTCATTGGGGTAGCGAGTGTCCGTGGATGCTGGACTGGGCCAGGGCGCCGCTATTTAACCACCCATCCGCTCCCAAAGTACCCAAGAAAGAAACAGCAAGAAATCTCCCTCCCCTCTGAGACACCCCCCCCCCCACCGGTGTGCCATGTCCTTGCCCTTTGAGTACGATGTATGTGAGGACTGCCAGATGGCTAGGTGTCAGGGGCGTCTTCTAGGGTTAACCTGTTGGTAAGTCCCAGGAGAAGATACTTTGGACACGTAATTTCATTGAATTCCATCGCTAAGATGGACAGAATGGGCCATCAGATATTGTTGAAGGATGGAGTAGAATGTTTAATTGTGGCTTCTAAACGCTCCATACCCACTGTGTACCATAGTTTATGTAGCCTGCCCTTGTGTGTAGAGCAAGTTTGCATTCCCCAGAGCGATAGAATTTGTTGAACAGTGGCTCCCATAGCCAGCCCCATCTGTCTCGCTCTGATTGATTTCAGTGGAAAGGTAAGTGCGTTGGGTAACCCTAGAAGTGTGTAAGCGGGAAAGTGGGGAATTTCCATATCAAATTGTTTGTCAATATCGTTAAGGACTGCCGTCCAGTATCCTGTCACTTCCCTGCACTCCCATAAAAGGTGGGTCAGAGTGCCCTCTCCGTCACATCCCCTCCAGTAAGTAGGACTGCAGTCGGGATTACCTCTATTTAGCCTGGCCGGCATCAGGTTCCAATAAGTCACAACCTTAACCGCTGTTTCCCTGCTAGCAGTGTTCCTGGCCATGTGGTTGGCTTGCCATTCCTTTCCGGATAGACTTCTCTCCAACTCGTTTTTCCAGCGTTTCTGACCAACCAAAGGTCGCAAGGAAGACGAGGGACCAATCATCTTGTAGAGTTCTGTGATCAATTGTTGGTCTGATTCTTTAGTGAGGAGCCACTTTTCATAGGCCGTTAGCTTTCTGCCAACTAGGGGGCGCATCTCTGGCTGTGTCAACCAGTGGCGAATTTGATAGTACTGAAAGCGCTGCGGGGCTTTAATGTCATCGGATCTCACCCAAGTATAGGGAGACCTGAGGAGGTGGTAGCAACAAGCACTATCACTACTTGGCCGTGTTGCGGTGGTAAAAATGTCCATCCTACCCAAAATCCTCTATATCTTTCAGACCATAACAGTGAGTTCCCCTACGGGAACTATCCGTAAGTTGCAAGATGCGGTGCAGCACTTTGTATGGGCCAGGAAATGATGCGAAGAGATCTATCCCATCGACCACCTGATGAGGGAGGGCTGGGGATCCCCAACCTACAACGGTACTTCTAAGCAGCGCAACTGCGGTACTTAACAGAGTGGAATCGTCCTGAAGCGGAGACAGAGCGATGGCGCAAACATTGCTTTGGAAGATTCCCTTCCTAAAGCGATCCGATAGGCCGGCCTACCTCAATAAATCCCCCATCACCCGTACAGTGCTGCATGTGTGGGATACAGTGGCGGTCAAGACAGTGATTTTTGACAGTCTTTATCCTGCAGGATTGCTCAACCTCTGTTTCTTGTCATGTAATGGCAGAAGTGATGTTCCCCGGTGCTATCGTATAAATCGGTATAGCCATATAATCAGCTATCTCCTGTTACCCATTGAGTATGTCTGTGCCTCCATTTGTGCACATTGACGCTGTGTCTGTGTTACACCTGTCAGCCTTAGGGCGATCTTCCCCAAAACATCTTACTCCTCCTGTTTTTGTTGGATACTTTTTTTAGGCATAAACCAGTGCTAAAGTGGTTGTGCACTCTCCTTTAAACATTGTGAAATTGGCTTACACCCAGTTGGCACATTTCATTTACTTGTAATCACTAGTTAAGGGGTGCTGCATGTATCTAGGGCCTGTAAATTAAATGCTACTAGTTTGCCTTTAGCACCCGTTAGCCCACCCACTCAGCAGCCTTTTAAAACATGTCCCAGATCTGCCATTGCAGCCCCTGTGTGCAGTTTTAAACTGCCATTTCGACCTAGCAAAATAAGCCCTTTGCCAAGCCCAAACCTGCCTTTTTAATACATATGTCATTCCTCGGGAAGACCCTATACAGCCCAAAGGGCAGAATGCAGTGTATTTAAAACATTGGACATGCATTGTGTAAAAGTAAAAACTGTCATTTTCTTCACTATTGCAAGACCTAGCTCTTCCATAAGATAGCATTGGCCTACCGTATTACATTTCATTTAATAAGTGATACCTCCTAATTGGGAGCATGTAAGAAAGCCAAGTTTGGATTCTAAAAAAACCCTCTATAATTATAAAGTTGGATTTTAAGTCACAATTCTGAAAACACTACTTTTAGAAAGTTGACATTCTGTCCCAACCATTTGGTTCCTGCAGCCTGTATCCTGGGTCACATGACTAGGTGTAGCTGGCAGTTGTTTTTGTGTATTACTCCAAAAAAGTGAGACAAAGGGGCATATTTACAATCCCTCACCCCATCATCGCATCATCACTTTTTCCATATTTACAAGGTGGCACTAAGCTACTTTGTGTGTCTTAACATTACCTTGTAAATATGCCCCTTTCTGCCAGAGTCCTCTGTGGCAAAGAGGTGCACAATGGGTTTTGCTGCAGGCTTTCAACGATTATTAATAACTTCTTGTTTTTTGCTCTATCCATGTGTGAATCCTACAGCACACGTAGAAGGTGCAAATCACCATTATTGGTTGTTGTTTTTTTTTAACATATTTTATTTCCTTTAGTTAGCTGTCCATTCCTTCGTTCACAATTTGGTCCATTACATTCACATTATACTGCATGGTATTTATACATTCTGCATTCCTGTGTACACATCTGCTCTTGCATGTATCATCTGCTTCAGTCATTCATGTTTTTAATCCCCCAACACCCCCTCCCTGCCCCTCACTACAGGCACTTTAGAGATCGCTTGACAGCTAGTTGTTGTTCCTCCTGCTACTTGTTGATTAATCTCCTAGCATCAGGTTTTCCTTCCTTTAGCCTGCCCCACTCCGCCTTCCATGATATAAGCACATATGTTTCCTGTTCTAGGTCGCCTTCTGGGCCCTGTCTCGAAGGGCTCCCCTGTCTGGAGACTAACGTTGGGGTGGTAGCACTAGAGTCTTGGCCATTGTGTTTCATCTCCTCAACCAACACTTCCCACGCCCGAGCCCTGTGAACTTTGCCTAGGCCTCGTCTTGCGTTCCTAAGTAAGACTCTACTCTCGAAACCCGCGCACTTCTCCAGCTCCTGCTTCCATCTGGCAACACTGGGGTCATTCGGTGTCTTCCGCCTACTGGTGATCTCTCACTTGGCTAAAATAAAGGCCATGTCCTGAAATTTGGCAGTGACTTTGGTCTTGGCTGTGTGAGGAAAAAGGCTGAGCAGGCAATGTGCCGGTGTGCATGGTATTGCCCGGTCAGGTATTCGTGCCGTTTCCGTCATCACCTCCTGCCAGCTCCACATCATGTGGTTGTAATGCGCTCCTACTTCCCTGCATCTTAGACATTCTGTATCAACCCTATGAAAGTAACAGTTTATTTGTTCCGGAGTGATTTATGCCCGATGCAGTGTATAAAAGCTGATCAGCCTAAATTGTGCATTTCTGGACATCTTGTGCACCCTTTGCAGTATGTTTTCCCAGTCCTTATCTTCTAGAGGCCTTCCTAAATCTTCCACCCAGTGGTTCCTCAACTCATCTAGCAGCCTAGCAGATTCTCTCCCTATTGCCTTATACAGGCATGTGACTGCCTTTATGATGCCCCCAGCTATACCACTGTACTCACAAGTGGCGTGGCATGGTGGCTCAAGGATTCCCATCTTCCAGTGTCACCTCATCGCCTCCATGACTGCCCTATGGAGCAGGACCTGACCCTGTGAGATACCCCAGTCAGCACTGAAGTCCTCGAAAAGAGAGAAATTCTCCGTCCTATACAGGTCCCCCATTTTCGTTGCCCCTGCCTGTACTCATTCGTGCAGTCCTCTCCATTGTTCCCCACGTGGAAACACCCTAATCATTATGAGCTGCAACTTCGGTGAATATGGGTGCCTCGTCTAGGTCCTCTGAAAGCATGTACTCCAGCACCTCTGTATCACTCTGTGTTCATAGGTATGTATGTGCTGTGGCTTTGCAGTTCTCATCAAGGTACGGAGTAAGTCATCCCTCTCCATGGTGAAAGGGGGCACCCCCCCTATCTGGTGTCATCCTCCCTGCTATCCATTGCGTGAGTCTCTGCAGCTGCCCTGCTAGGTAATATGCCTCAAACTCCGGGGCTGCCAGTCCTCCCTCTGCCGATGGCCGCTTTAGCATAGCCAGGGTCACCCGTCGTCATCCCATCCCCCATATGATGGCCAAGAGTCACGAGTCCAGCTCCAGGAACCATGCGTCGGGAATCCATGCAGGCAGTGTGGTAAAGAAGTACATTAGTCGGGGATGGCCACCATCTTCAGCAGGGAAATCGGTCCCGCTATCGAGATAGGGAGTTTCTCCCAGAACCCTATGTTGCCTTTTAATGCCCTCAGTGCTCCCCTAGGTTTCCTTCCTGTACATCCTGGGGCGAGTGGAAGATCCTCACCCCCAGGCATCGAAAACATCGGGCTCCCACCACAAGTCCCCCAACCACTCAGGCGGCTGCCGGTCCACTAACATTGGGAACAGTCGAGACTTCTGCCAGTTCACTCGCACCCCTGAGATAGCCCTGAACTCCTCCATCATGCTCCAAGCCCCTCGCAGTTGCTCCCCTGAATCCTTCAGTAACAGCAGGAGGTTGTCAATGCATAACGCTATATGGTGTACTTGTCCTCCCAGTCGCAGCCCCCTGTATATGTCAACTGTCCATGCCATACACGCCAGCGGCTCTATGGCCAGGGCAAACAGCAAGGGAGAGAGGGGACATCCCTAGCATGTGCCCCTTTCCACTGGTACTGACTCAAGATCATGCAGCCTGTGTGCACGCTAGCCAGCGGGCTAGCTTACAGCAGTTTCACCCAGCGGATAAACCCTGGCCTAGCCCCATCTTTGCCAGCACAGCATAGAGGAACTCCCACTCGAGGCTGTCAAAAGCCTTTTCTATATCTATAGTGAATATCACTCCCTCCCGCTCTACTCTGCTGCCCAATTATAAGATAGAGAGGAGTCACAGTATGTTGAGAGTCGTATTTCTACCTGGTATGAACCCCGCCTGGTCCAGATGGAACAAGGAGGTCATATGCAGGCGCAGTCTTGTCGCCAGTAGCTTATTCAGGATCTTAAAGTCAAAATTAAACATCAAAAAGGGTCTATAGGCCGTGCAGTCAAGGGGGGACTAGTCGAGTTTAAGTAGCGGAATCACCATTGCTTCCCCGGTAGTCTATGGCAGGATTCCCTCCTCCTCAGCCGCTGCATACAACTTCACCAACCTGGGAGCCAGTTCCTCCACATAGGTGGCATAAAACTCCATAGTGAGTCCATCGGTACCTGGGGTTGTGCCTCTCGCCAATTCCTTAATGGCTACTCTGATCTTGTGCTCTGATATGTCAGCTCCCAGTTGGTCTGCCTATTCCTCTGGTATCGTATGAAGGGGAAGTCCAGCGAGATATTCCCTTATCTCCTCTTCCCCCCCTTCAGGCCCAGGGCTCTAATTGTTTATCATAGCCTAAAAATCTGTTATTGATGTCTGTCTGGCTATATAAGGGGTGCCCACCTTGGTCGGTTATTTCTATGATGCTATTCCCTCTGTGGGACGGGTTGACCAGCCATGCCAGTAGTCTGCCCACCTTGTCTCTCTCCGTATGGGTCCGGTCCATTAATTTTTTGTAATCAAAGCATCACAACCGTTCCTCCTGGGCTGCCACTTCTTCTTTTGCCTCCAAGAGTTCCTACCGGAGCTCCGGATGTTCAGGCGCCTTATCTCAAGCACTCTCAATGCCCGGTCCACCTTTTCTACATCCGTGAGTAATGTCCACCACACCCCAATAGATGTTGCCATACACCTCCCATGATCACAGCTTTAAAATCCTCCCATTCCGTCAATCTAGAGTTCGTGGAGTGGGCGTTGTCAGTGAAATAGGAAACAATGTGTTCCCTGAACTTGTGGTGGAATACCTGGTCCTCAAGTGCTTCCTGCCTGAGGCGTCATGTTGGGAAGGGTAGGTGTTGGGCTCCCCACTACAGTCTCATCAGGGAAGGATTAGGATCAGATATTGTACGTGTTAGGTACTCTGCTCCTCGCATCAAGGTGTGCATGTCCGGGGAGCAGAGGAATGTGTCCAGCTGTACGTGGAGTTCATGTGCATCCGAGAGGTGCGAGTACTCTTTGTCTAGTTGGTGCGTGTGCCTCCAAGTACCCACCAGTCCCCACTGAGCCTGTCAGTCCCTTAAGGCCCTAGCTGTTTATACACTGCGGAGGCCCGAAGTGGATGGTGGGAGCAGTCAACGTCCAGGTCTGCTACGCAGTTAAAATCATCATAATAACAGAGCCGATCATATTGGGTACTAAGGTACCATACATCCTCTCCGGAAAGGCCACTTGGTCTGTATTCAGCCCATGAAGATTGATTAGTATCACGTCCTGTCCTTCCAACATACCCGTAACAATCAGGTATCAGCCCTCTGGATCGACCTTGTGTCCTGTGTGTTGGAAGGGGACCCCGCCTGTATCCAAATCAGTACCCCCCTCGCGAATGCTAAGAACAAGCTGTAATAAGCCTGGCCCCTCCACCTCCGGTGTAGTGCAGCGCCCTCCGGGGCTAGACTGTGGGTCTCCTATATCATGGCGATGTGCACCCCATGTCTTTTAAGGTATGAGAATAGTTTATGTCACTTGTTGTTATGTTATGTTATGTTAAGTGGTATTTGTAGAGCGCGCCTACACCATGGGTTTCCTGGCGCTGTAGGACAGAGGTGGGACAGAGGCTGGGAGATGCGGGATTAGCAGGGTGGGGGGAAGAGGAATACTTGTGTATGGAGTGCATGCCCGGATGTTACAGGATATCAGGTTATATGCCGTTCTGTCCTGCATCATTGTTTATCCTTCTGTTTTTCCGAAATGACCTCATAGCTTAGGTCCCCTGGGTGCTGAGGAAGGCGAATGCAATCATTACTAGCTACCCTCAGCTCCAATTCTGACTGCCTGTAGTGTTCCCATCTTACAACTTTATAAACACCCCAGCTCCCCCTCCCCAGGACAAGTGAGGTTCTCTCCCCCATCAAAACTGTGCACTCTTGTGCAACTATAGAAATTGTCTTGAGTTCCAGTAGTGACAGGAAAGGTGCCTACTTTTAGAGAAGAGCCATGTCCTACCACCCCCCTCCCGGTATACCCCCACCTGGTGCATGTGGAATTTAGTTATCAGGCCATGATCTCAAGCCCTCCCGGCTCGTCAGAGCACATATTCATTACTCTGGGTCTCCCCCCATTTTTACCACTTCCTGTTAATACTTGCATGTCTCGCGGTGGTCAAATAATATTGTCTTCCAGTCTGGAGTCACTGCTGGGAGCTCCTGGCTATGCTCTGAGTCTCTTGCGTTTTCCCTGTACAGTGATGCAGTGTCTCATCTTCAATGTGCGCTGATGGATGCTATCACTAACACTGCACTATCCCTTTCTGGTTCGCTTTCTTCCGCTGTGGGAAGGCTAGCAGGTATTGTATATTCAGCTGTTGCAGCTTCCGTTTCACAGTGACATATTACGCTCTCTGTTTCTGAACCCCCTGGTAAAAGTCCAGGAAGATTCTGACAATAATGTTGTCCACCTTGAGCTGTCCCTTCTGTCGAGCCTGCCCCAGTACATGGTCTCTGTCCTGGTAGAAGAGCAAGCGGGCCACCACAGGTCTCAGTGGTCATCCTAGCTCTAGCAGTACGCACGCTTCAGGGCAATGTACCGGGATAGTCCCTTTACTGCCACTTCAGTGCGGATCCAATGCTCTAGATAGGCTATCATATTGGATCCCTCAATTTTCTCAGGCAGGCCCACCATACATAGGTTGTTACACCATGCTCTGTTTTCAGCATCCTCCGACCTAATTTCCAGCGTGTGCACTCGCGTCTTCATGTCCGAGAGCTTTTGGTAAGACATATTCACTTGAGGTTTCAGGTCGCGGACTTCACCCTCCATTGCTGACACTCAATCTACCAGTTTACTATGGTCCACTCTCAGCAACCCCAGATCTTCTCTGAGAAAGGCAATTTTGGTTTCCACTGCCGCCCTTGACTTCTCTATGGCTTTCAGAATGTCCAAGAGGGAGGGGTCTTCTGGGGCATCTCTCCCCTAATTTTGACCCGTTGTCTTCGTAGTTGTGCCCCCCGGTTCATCCCCGGGTGTTCTAGCTGCTCTGGCTCCCTTCTTATAGTGATTTTCCGCATGGTGCCAACCGCCTTGTGGCTAAGTGTGCTTGACAGGGCTCTCGTACTTTGCACAAGCCTGTATCTGTAGTTCTGAGGTCGGGTCTCTGGTGTTGCTTGTGCCCCTGGTGATCCTATTCTTGCTGGTCTAGAGAAAAGCTCTTGGTCACTTGGTGGGCTTAAAGGCTACTTTCCGCCTGTTGGGCTCCCCTCGCATTCCAGGCAGGGGGAGATGTAGGCAGCTTAATTTGGTGTCCCGTGTCCCGTGTGTTGTTGGCCTGCTGTTCCTAGTCCCGCCCAGGGCCAGCTCCAAACTGATCCCAGCCCTGTGACCTCTCCATTATCCTCCTGCCCGTCTCTTGCTGATGGGGTCAAGCTCCAGATACTCTCCAGGCGTACAGTGCCCTAGCGAAATGTCTCCTCCAGCAACCGGGCCCCTCTCCAGTTTGCTCATGCCCCACTCGTGTTGGCGCTCTGCTGCTTCCTCTGTGTTGCTGACCAAGGACTGCTATTGCTGAACCAGACTCTTCGGATGTTGTGAACTGCCCTCCTGAATCCAGCCTGCCTGTGTGGGCCCAGTACTCCAGGAAATCTCCAAGGGTCAGTCGACTAGCCCCCTGTTCAAAGCCAAGGAACACAACAGGCTTCTTCTACTTCAACCAAACCCCTTGCATCTTGATGCAGTGCAATGCATCACACCACTGACCCAGAGCACCACATCTTATCCTAGGGGCCAACGCACTGCATTGCAATGCCCTGCAAGTTCATGCGATTCTTCTATGACAATACAGCTCGATGCCAACATTGGCCACCACACGCATCTTGTCCTAAGTGCCAACACAGCACATCACAAGTCAACACAAGAACCACCAACAGCTTTATTGGCTCTGCCACTGTGCTACACATCCCAACACCAGACCTTGCTTCACAGCTCCTTGTAATTTTCTGCTTGCCACCGGTCAGTGCAGCTTGATGCAAAAATTGCACATCTTGACATCCAGGGCACAGGGTACGTTGTCAGCAGACTGAACTCAATCCTGTATCCGGCCGGTGCTCCATTGTGTTTGACCTGAACTTGTGACTTGGACCCAATACATCTTTGCCAGAAAACCATGGTTGGCACTTATCCCTTCTTAGCAAGTGATATCTTAAAAACCTTTCAAATTGCATCGCTCGGTCTACTGATTGGAGTTTTGTAATTTTGGTGTTAAATAATTTATAAGACTTTACTAAATTTTTCTGAATTAGTGCAGAATTTTTCTTGTGTTCTTTCACTTTATTGCTCTTTAAAGTACTGCATAAAAACTTTACACATTGCTTCTAGGTTTATCGTGAATTCCTTTGTGCCAAGCTAACAGAGGAATGAGCACTGGTTAATTTGGGGTTTATTTGAGTTTCACCCAGTCAAGAATTGTGGAAAGAATCATGGTTGCTGTCTGAGTAGATTTGCACCCCCCTCAACCAGTAACCCAATTTTTTGCAGTCTGCATTGGATGTGTAATTATGTGATATAGTAGGAACTGCCATCCCTGTAACTCATAGTTTGGAAAACCATGCAGTGTGTTCTCCTCATATAAATCTCCTACTTTACGTAAGGCTACTTCATCCAAATTCAACAGATTTCTACCAGCTTTTTTGGGGACACACTTAAGGGGCAGTGCTGTTGCATATGGACGTGTGAGAAATTAGGCTTTTTGTTGAGGGGGTGAAATCCTATTTAAACAACAATTACAATCCTTGTCAGACTGAGCCACAAATAGTCACTAAATTAACCTATGTTTACCCCTTTTGTAGCTTGGCACAAAAGCAGTCAAGCCTAAGTCAGAGGCATTCTGTGAATTAATGTAGTAATAAACAGTAATAAAGTGAAGGCACAATAAAGGAAAAATCCCACATTAAGTTAGAAAAAGAGTAAAATGTAATAAATTATTTGACATAAAAATAACAAAAATCCAATCCATAGAATCAGAGAGATTCAGTTTGAAAGATTTAAGTAGGTATTGCTCTTAAAAGAACAAACCGTCTTTCGTGGTAATCTAGGCAAGCACGGGTCAGATACAGGGACCAAGTGAAGCCTTTTACCCCACTAAAAATGTGCTTTCTCAAAGTCCAGCACACAGAGACCAGTTTGTGGTTGTGGACGCCACAGGAACAGCATTGCAGATGTTCATCATTGTATCATGAAGATCAGGTCGGTTGTCGTGAATGTTCATCACTGTAGTACGAAGATCCTGTGAATCGTCACTGGCGGTCGTTGCTAGAGCTTCACATTGGCGGTCACTCCTGGCTGTGGATTGTATACCGCAAAATGCAGATTTCGCGTTGCCAGTTGTTGCTGGCCGTCACTGTAATGTGAAGAGTCGGGTTCGCCAGAACTTCGCGTAGGGAGTTGGCACCGACAGCAAGATCTCGGTGCAAACAAGCCTGTTTACCATCGCAAAGAGCCTAAAACTTCAGGATGTCTTCCTTGTGTCCAGAAGAGTGCACGCTGATGGCAACCAAGGGCCCAGGACCTAGGAAGGTGCCTTTTGTGGATCAGGGATTTACTCTTAGAGAGGCCAGCAGGGCTCAGGCTGCTCCATTTGCAGGCTCAGGCAGGGCCTGTTACAGCAGGTGAGCTGGACAGCTGCAGGGATGCCTCTGGAGCTTGTTGTTTCCCTTTAGCTCAGCTAGATAACCGACTTCTGGGCCACTCAGTTAGCCTGGCATGAAGGGAGCAGGTCCAGTCCTCTTTATCAGACAGCAGGGCAGGCCTCCAGCAGTAGGGAAGTCCTATTGCAGCAGGACAGACCTGTTTATGTAGTGTCCATAGGTCCAGAAACTTCTCCCACGAAGTTGGTCTCATGGTCAAATATTTTATCCTGGTGCCAGCTTTGAAGTGGAAGAAGGTTCTTGACTTCCCCTGACATCTGATTCTGAAAGTTCCTTCCTTCCGCTGCTAAGACTCCCAGGGTTCTGGGATGACTATAGACTAGTGTTAAGTAATGTGTGAGTATGCTGAGGCAGCCCCTTTGAGGTGCAAGTGTGATAAGTGACAGCCCCGCCCCTCCAATCCTGACTATAGGGCCCATTCTGATAACTCCAAGTCCTCCTTTGTGTTACTGTCTGGGAGGAATAAACAAAGGGCAACTACCAACTGCACTTAGTCATGAAACCCAGAATACAGGCATCGTGTACTAAATGGTAAGGAGAACAAAATGCCAAATTTCTAAAAGTGAAATTCTCAGCATTGTGACTTAAAATCTGACTTTATACTTAACAATGGTCTAAATTTGCATCCATTGCAGAGTAAGCATGATATTCCTGCCTTCTCTCTATCAAAAGTTATCATTTATTAAATGTGTTAAGGTAACCTAATGGTATCCAATGGGAGAGATAGGCCTTACAGTAGTAAAAAACGAATTTAAAAGTGTTTCACTACCAGGACATGCAAGACTTAAAAGTACATGCCCAGCTTTTAAATACACTGCACCCTACTCTATGGGCTGTTTAGGGCCTACCGCAGGGATGATGTACGTGTATTGAAAAGGAAGGTTTTTTTGCCAGGTCCAAATTGCAGTTTACTTGAAGTGAATAGCACAATGAGTGCTGCAGGCCCACTAGTTGCATTTAATTTACAGGCCATGTGTACATGTAGTGCCATTTTTACTAGGGACTTACAGTAAATTAAATATGCCAATTGGGTGTAATCAATTTAACCATATTAAAAGGAGAGAGCACAAGCACTTTAGTACTGGTTAGCAGTGGTAACGTAAAAGCCAACAAAACAAGTTCATAAAACTGGAGGGAAGATGGCAAAAAGTTTGGGGGTGAACGAGCAGTCCAGAACAAGTCCAACAATCTGCATAAGTTAATGCGTGCTTCAGACATCCAAGCACAGTGTGGACAAGGAGTGGGAGACCTATGGACAGCCGGGTGGTAGCACAGGACTATGTGCAGATTCCCATCCTTCATCTGTGTTCCTGTGTATCCTGTTCCTGCTACGTGGTGGCCCTCCTGCCACTATGCAACCCACTGCAGCTGTGCTACCAGGTAGTAACTCTGGACATCTGGGGCCCCCAGGCAACATCAACACATTGGAACCTTTAACCTAGCCAGGCTTCTTGCCGCAGCTTCCCATATTAGATCACCTAGAGAGGTGTCTAATGCACAACAGTTTCATCCTGGGATCAGTAGCAATAAGTTTATAAAATATTAAAGGGGTCTAGCGAGCATTACCATTTTAGCAATTGCAATACAACCCATTCTGAATAACTGTAGCATGGACCAAAACGTGATCACAGAGCTAAGGGAGCACATTGCTCTCTTTAGGTTGCACTCTTTGTAATACATTTGGATCCCTAAGTAACTAAATTTGTGTAGTTCAGTTTGCAGCATCTCACGTACCAAGGTTGTGGTGAGGTAATGATTTGTTAAGCACAAATACGCACAATGTACACTCATCAATTTCCAATCCTGTGACATTATAGAATTCTGACAGAATGTCTGCCGCTGGTCCATAGTCGTTAGTGATAGTAAAAGGATATGGTATGTCTTCACTCTTTTTTTGGGATAGCCCCATGTTATCTCTCGAGCTCTCTAATTTGGCCTCCAGTGATTCGACCACCAGGATGAAAAATATCAGGGAAAGTAGAAATCCTTGCCTAGTCCCCTTTACATTTTAGACATCCCTGATATATGATAGCCCATTCAAACTCTGGCTGTTTTGTTGCACATTACCAATTTGATTGATGAGTGAGCAAAATGTGACAAGAACGTTCAAGGTCGCAAAGAGCCCAAAATGTTTAATTCAGATTCTCAGAAGCCACACCAAGGGTTCCAAACTTGAAGGGCCCCACTTTGGGCTCAGGGGCTTGATCCAGATGGATCTGGGTGTCAATGCAGGTGGTTGGGAGTCTGTTATGTCACAGTGGCTCAGAACAGGAGGCCAGGGGACTAGCCCTTGGAGTCACTCTGGGAATCCTCAGTTCAAGAGGTGCAGGTCCAATTCTTGTCAGCTAGGCAGAGGGCAGCAGACAGCAAGACAGCACACCAGGGCAGCAAATCCTTCACACCAGAAGTCCAGCAGAGTGGCAGTCCTTTCTGGAGCACAGCAATCCTTCCTGTCACAGTATCCACAGGTCCAGAAGTTTACTGAAGAGTTGGTGTCTGAGGTCTTTATGTCCAGTTGTGCCTCTGAAGTGGGGGAGAAGCTTCTAGAGAGTTCCCTTTGAAGTCCTCAAGTGTCCTGCCTTCCCTGTCCTGGCTCCAGACTGACTACAGGGGGTATGCAGCCCTTTGTGTGGAGGGAGGACGCAACTTCTTCAAGTATAATTGGGACTGTGCTCGGCTCCTCCCTCCAATATTGCCAGTGATGGCCCACCAAGGCACACTTAAGCTTCCTAATTTAAAATCTGACTTCACCATGAGTTTTTATTTTTCATTATAATTCCAAAACTACCAAACATGACATGCATACTTGCTTCCATTTGGAAATTACAGCCTATTAAATGTGATAGGGTAACTCCAATGTTATTCTATGGGAGAGGTAGGCGTTGAAGTAGTGGAAACCAAATGTAAGTGTTTTCCACTACCAGGACATGTACATTTTAAAAATACATGCCATACTTTTTAAATACACTGCACCCTTGGGCCTGACAAAAGGTTTATTTTGCCAGGTCAAAATGGCAGTTAAAAGCTGCACACACAGGCTGCAATGGCAGGCCTGAGAAATGTTTAAAGGTGTACATATGTGGGTGGCACAATCAGTACTGCAGGCCCACTAGTGTCAGGTAATATACAGGCACTGGGTACATGTAGTGCCATTTACTAGGGACATATAAGTAAATTAAATAAGCCAATTGGGTATAAGCTAATTCTACAATGCTTTAAGGAGAGAGCAGAAGCACATTAGTACTGGTTAGTAGTTGTATAGCACAAAGAGCCCAAAGGCTAGAAAAAAGAAATTCAGCAAAAAGTAGAGGGTAAAGGCAAAACATTTGAGGGTGGCCCTGCAGAGGGGGCCAGGTCAAACACATGGCATTTATCACATTTTGCCGCCTTCCACCATTGGCATTATGTTGTGAGTGGGATATATCATCTAATGCATAATTAGTTCAGGGTTTAAATGCTGATAATGAATTATTTGTCCCTCCTTTTCCCTATGCAAGCAGCACCCTGTATTCTATGTATACATGTTATCAATGTATGTAGTTCTAACATGCACATTTTAAGCTGAGAAACATCACAATTTTAATATTGAGATCTCCATTGTTTCCCGATGTTTTTATTGTTCATGTCCCAGAATGTTCTCAGTACTTTGCAACCTCACTACCAAGGGCCGACATGAGTCCTCCCTCGAGTCTGTGTGGTCAGTATCTTCCTCTAACTCATTGTTGGATGGCTATTTACCACTAATTATGTACAGCTGTTGCTGACCTCAACAGTGCCCTGTGTCCTTGTGATTTGGTGGGAGTATATTTTTTAATGCACAGTTTTGGAACCTTCTCAGTCGCTTGCTCCTTTGTGTGCAGCGTCGCTCCTTATTTTAGTTATCTTCTACTCTGTCAATCCATGCCCAAGCTTCTTCCCACTCTGTAAAGTACTTGCTTTGTTTTCATTATTTAATTGCAGTTTGGTCAGAAAGAGGTAGGCATATTTGAGGCATATTTGCCTCAAACTCTTTTTCATGGTCAGAAAAGGCAGCCAGGGTGGAGTCTGGAAATATCATGACCTTGGATGCTCTCAGAACCAGTAGTTCACTTGTTCAGAAACTCTGAAGGATGGCACCTCTATCGCAGGAGTTCAAGATTCTCACTAGATTTGGTAATAGCTGGGCTCCTGAGAGTGAACGCTTTGCCAGTACTCAATAGGCTTGCTCCTCAGAGGTTACAGCAGTTAACTGAGGAGTCTCGCAGGGCTTGTCATTGAGTCCTACCCCTTTAAACATGTTTAGGGCCCCCTTGGCTTCTGTTGTCGAGCCCTTTGGATTTAGAATCATTTCCTATGCTGATGACACTCAGCTGCTCTTTGCCTTTGAGGGTCTGCCGGCCTCTAATGCAGCCCCTTTTTCAAACTGCATGCATGCTAGCTTTGATTGGATGGAGAGCAGTCAAGTCAAATGCAATGCTGAGCAGTTGGAGATGATCTCTTCTGGGTCTCATGCGTCCAACTGGTGGGAAGATCTTTGGCTCCCTGTGCTGCCAGCCCCACCGCCCCCTTTTCCAATGGTTAAAATCTTAGGGTTTAAGCTGGGAGGCCAATGCTTTGGGCTGCTCAGGACTATTAAGAAATGTCCCCCCCTCCTGCCTCGGAGGCAAGAAGAGTTCATGCCTTGGTTACTTTGCACCTGGATTACTCGAATGACTTGTACTTAGGGGCAGCTGAAGCCCGGGAGAAGCGCCTGCGGGCGTTACAAAATGCAGCAGCTAGGCTACTTCTTCATTTGTATAGGCAAGCTTCCACAGCAGTCGCACTTAAGTCCCTGTTTTGGTTGCACATGAAACAAGCATTTACAATGCAACGGTTTCACCTTTGGGGAAGTTAGAGCTATTGGCATTGTAAATGACAAAATTTGTATTTATGTGTTGATTTTGAAAACCGATAAATAAATGGCATTGTCATTTACATTGCCAATAGCTTAATCTCTCGCAAATGTGAGAACTATTGTACCCTACGGACGAGCTCAGCAGACAGCAATTACTACCACACACACACACACACACCCAGAGCCAGCCACACACACACACCCAGAGCCAGCCACACACACCCAGAGCCAGCCGCACACACCCAGAGCCAGCCACACACACCCAGAGCCAGCCACACACACCCAGAGCCAGCCACACCCAGAGCCACACACACACACCCAGAGCCACACACACACACCCAGAGCCCCCCACACACACCCACCCAGAGCAGTCACATACACACACCCACTGGAGCAGTCACACACACACACACACTGGAGCAGTCACACGCACACACACACACACACACTGGAGCAGTCACATACACACACACACACTCTGGAGCAGTCACATACACACACACACACACACACTGTGGAGCAGTCACATACACACACACCCTGGAGCAGTCACACACACACACACCCAGGAGCAGTCACACACACACACACACCCAGGAGCAGTCACACACACACACACACTGGAGCAGTCACACACACACACACACACTCTGGAGCAGTCACACACACACACACTCTGGAGCAGACACACACACTGGAGCAGACAGAAACAGGGGGCTTGGAGAAGGTTCATGATGGATGGACTGAGGCATCAGGCAGTAGTTGGGGGGAATCTGTTAGTGAAGGTTGAAAGTGATCACTGCCCCATGTCTTGTGCCTGCCAGGTCGTCCACCAGCCTCTGCAGTGTGCATGTTGACGTGCATACATCTAGGAGCCTATATCGCTGCCGGACTGTGCCGTCTCCTCGGCACGCCGGTGGTGATGCTCCATGGTTGGCCTTTTCTGCTCAGTAAACAGGCTCCACGGGAGGGGTCGGGGAGGTGTGTGGCTCGCTGCCGGCGTGTGCTTGTAATTGCCGAGCCTCCTGCCTGCCTGCTCTGAGAGCCAAGCCAATCCAAGCCAAGAGAGCCAATTCGTTGGCTTTCCCGCCTGGTTAATGGTTCAGTGTATCCACCTCAATCGGCACTACGTTCAACTCTGGAGATAAGCAAGAGCCAGTCTGTCATTCCACTTCCATACAACACAGCTCTTCTTTAGCGGATGAGATGGCGAAATGAATGAATGAATAGCTTGCCACTCCTTTCTGCGGTGGTCGGTGGCTTCTGTATGCGCTTTTGCAAGGACACCGCAGCATTCGGTCACCTCAGATTGAGTCAGGGTACCACTAAAGAGGCACGTTCACGTGAAAGAAAAACACAAACTGGCTTTGCCAATGCATTTTCTAGGTGCAGACAAAGCCGGTCGTGTGTTATGCTGCAGTGCTAGGACACATGGCCTTACCGAGAGTGTATAAGATGCTGTTCGCATGGATTGGGTGACTGCTAACCAACCTCTTTCCTCGCTGGTCAGGTCTCCGAGTTTATGTCAAGGAATTCAATAAAAAGGATGTGATGTTGTTTACTTTTTAAACATTCAAGCTGCTTTTACAAGTGACTGCACAACACAAGCGCGTTTCCCCCCGCCGCCCCCTGGCTCTGGATTGCTGCAGTGCTTAGCTGAGCTCAGCGTGGCCTTGAGTGTCCCTCAGGCCGCGCTCCTCTGCAGACACTGCCGCTGGGAACCCTGCAAGTTCAAGGGCAGGACACCCGGCCTCCCACGACACCTACTTTTACATGATGACATTTCTTGACCCCCTTAACATTATATTCTTCTGACTAAACTGTACTTTGCGCACTGTTCCTGAATAAATGGAACAATTCCTCCACAACTGCCCTCATTTGGGTGACTCCATGTTGGCAGCCCTGCATTTTAGATGCGCGCGGACGGTAAACAAATACACATCTAATAAAAAAAAGCCTCGCTTACCCCTCCCGAGCGACTCTCTGCTTGAGGAGGAGGAGGCGGAGGATGAGGAAGATGATGAGGATGAGGAGGCGGCGGTGGCGGCTGCAGGGTGCAAGCAGGGCAGGAGGAGCAGGGCGAGGGTCTGCAGCAGGCAGAAAGAGGACGGGGCAGCCCCGCGCAGCTTAATGGCAACAACAGCACAAGCAGCGGCTCGGCTCCCGCAGCTGCTGCAACTTCAATGAAGGAGCATTCCTCTGCCTCGCGGCTCGGACGGGGATTTTTTTTTTTAACTGTAGAAGGAAGTGAGGTTGGACGGAGGTGGGTGGGGCCAGCGTGTCCTGATTTTGAATGCCAAATAACAGCCTCGCGTATGCGAATACACCTCAGCTCCAAAGTAGAGACCAGAGGGGCAGCTAATTGTAATCTCCCCGTACGGAGGCGCTGCAGGCTGCATCGGCAGATTGATTTGAGGCGGATTTTGGGGGTTTCTGTCTCTATTCTGCCTGACATATATTGACAGTATGCGTCCCAGCCCCTCTGACATTTTTCAAAGGCGTAGCTCAGACATCACCCGAGTATCGAGGGGGGGGGGGTAGCCCTGCTTGTTAACATTTGACAGGGAGGAAGAGGGAGATTAAACAAGTCAGGTCCCGGGCCGGCAGCCAATCACAGCGCGGCCCTGGGAATGTGGTACAGGCTACGGCTCGTTGAGGGCGTCGAAACGGAGTCGGTGAGCTCAGAGCTTGCGTTGTTCGAGGCGGACGTTGCTCGTTGCGGTGCTTCCAACTTTACGGTGCGGCGACAGAGCCAGAGTTCGAAGGATGGGGTCGATCAGTCCGGTCAATCGGGTGGTGTGTCACAAAGCGTGCGAGGCGGTGCCCAACTCCGGTGCGGTCATAGGACTCGAAGTCAGCAGCAGTGACCGCGTCGGTCAGACCAGTTCGATTAGGTGTAGCAAGGCGTTGCACATCGCGGTGTCTTTCCAGTCGCGGGGGTGTCCCGGCCGGCAGATTCGGGGCGTGTTTTTCGTGCTCTCCCCTTCCCATTGGCTGGAAGGTAAAATTCCAGCCAATGGGAAGAGGAGAGGGCGGGACTTAAAAAAACACACGGAAACGCCCCCGAATCGTGTTTTCACGGAGAAAGCGTGATTGACAGCCAATCTCTTCCAATGGCTAGCCTCCATTTATGGAGCTAGCCAATGGAAGACAGAGGCGGGACCAAAGCCCCATATGTAGGACATAATATTTTGCCCTGGGCGGGGCACTGCTTACGCAGTGCTACTGCCAGGGCGAAACCTAAAAACTGATTCTAATCAAAGCACTAATTATAGTTCACAGAGCAGTGTTTCTCTCCTGCCCGGTTATCTGGTGGAGAGATTAGCTCAGTATATTCCCTCCCGAGCACTGCACTCTGCTTCTGCCTCACTCTTGGCTATTCCATGCTTTAAGCGTGTTCAAAGAGGTGGCAAGGCCTTCTCTTTCCTGGCTGCTAAGACTTGGAATGAACTCCTCCTAGAATTGTACTTAATTGCTTCTGTGCTTGTCTTCCGAAAAGAACTTAAAACTTGTTGTTTCTCTGGGGGGAAGTGAGTCTTCTGCTGTGGGGTTGCGTACTTGGGCTTTGCCCACTAGCGCTGGGGCATTTCTCGGAGTAGCTGTGTGCTCTACAGTTACTCCCATTCATTCATTCAAAAGCTGTGACAGCACTTGCGGGAAGACAGCATTCCAGAGCCATTCTCCTATGTATAGCTATGTGTCGAGTTCTTCAAGATTTTCAAGCATTCCTACGATACACAATGTTTTATGTCTTGCTCGGTATGTATACTGCATTGTCAATGTTCTAAAACAGTTTCTTGAAATACAAACTTCATAAAGACTTGAGAATTGAGGGTTTGATTTAGAGTTTGACAGACAGGTACTCTGTCACAAACTTGACAGATATCCCACCTGCCTTATTTAATTTAATTTAATTTGAATTTTAAAGGATTTATAACGTGTGCAGCAACTCAATAGAGTATCCTGGCGTGAAGCCAAAGCAACAGGGGAGTCAAAGCAAAGTACAGGAGGGACAGTATAGTTGAACAGGAAGGTGTCTAGCTTTTTTTTAAACTGAGCGGGATTCTTCAAATTGTGTAGGTTCAGGGGAAGGGAGTTCCAGTAAGTGGCTGCAAGATACGACAGAAAACTGCCACCATTACTTTTTAGACAAAACCTAGGGATAGACGCAAGAAGCATATTCGAGGAGCGCAGACACCTGCCAGGGGTGTAAAACTGAAAACGTTTCCTAAAATAAGCAGGGCCATACTCATAAAGTGCTGCATGAGCAATGGTAATAGCCTTAAACATTTTCCTGGTTTTTACTGGCAACCAGTGTAGATTACGTAAGTGATGCCTAACACTGGAGTGCTTAGGAAGGTCCAGTAGGAGACAAGTGGCGGCATTCTGAACCACCTGAAGTCTGTCCAGAAGGTAACATGGCAAACTGGCACAGAGTATATTCACATAATCTATGCGAGAGGTGACCAAAGCACGAATGACAGTTTTTCTTTAGCGGCGAGAGGTAGCGGCAAAAATCTAAGGAGGAGTTTTAAAATACCAAAGCAAATGCCAGTAAGTTTGCCAATCTGGTTACCAAAACTTAATTTCTCATCAAACCAGATGGCAAGATTTTTTACAGGATGGCCAGAAGGGGAAGGACAGGGGGACTCGGCTGGCCAGCATTGATGCCAAAAGAAAGGGGGGAACTCCCCAAAAAGAGAATCTCAGTTTTGTCTGCATTACATTTAAACTGACCCGACTCATGCCAGCTGAGAATCGCAGACCAGCAAGCCTTGACATGAGATGTGTCAGCTTGGTGCTTCTATCCTTAGTCCCTTGGTGTTATATAACAAGGGACTAAGGATAGACCCCTGAGGTACTCCTGTCAGCACATCTTGAGATGATGACACAAAAGGGGGAATCCAAACCTGTTGAGTTATGTTTTTCCAGGAAGGATTTCAACCATTCCCAAGCAGTGGCAATAATGCCAAGCTTATGTAGACGGGCGAGGAGAAGTGAATGGGGGACAGTATCAAAAGCGGCAGAGAGGTCTAACAAGACCAAAACGGCCTTGCCCACAGCATCCAAAGTCTCACGAATTGCCTCTGTTACTTCCACGAGGGCAGACTCAGTACTATAAGTAGCCCTGAAACCAGATTGTGCAGGGTGGAGAAGGCCATACTGTTCAATGAAAAATGTGAGCTGCTTTTTAACCATTTTATCACAAACTTTTGCAATTGAAATAGGGCGATAACTGGAGGGAAGATGGGGATCTAGAGTGATTTTTTTAATAAGAGGAACAAACAACGCCTGTTTCCAATCAGTAGGCACAAAAGCAAGAGAAAGTGAGGTATTAATCAGCTGGTTTACAAAGGGATTAACAACAACCGCAGCAATGGCCATAAGTTTCGCCGAACATGGGTCATGTGAAGAGTCTGATTTAAGACAGGATAAAGCAGCAAGGGAGTCTGGCAGGGAAACAGGTTCGAATGCAGAAAAGGTCACACAGGAAGTAGAGCCAGTCAGATATTTGGGGGATAGCTGAGGGATCTGGCTATTAAAATTTTGAAAATGTGATTGGTGACCTGCCCTTATTAAAAAAAAAGGTGGAAAGTTCTTCGCACCAATCAAGAGAAGGGGTGTGGGCCACATTGATTGCTATGGGAGAAGCAAACATTTTTACAATGCTAAACAACTCTTTGACATTATTACTAGACTGAACAATTCTGCCAGTGTAATAAGTCAGCTTTGCCAGTCTAATGGCTGCATAATAAGCCTTTTGGGCCAATTTCAATGAGGTCTTGGCCCCTGAGTCATAATCTTGTCTCCATGTTTTTTACAATGTTGCTTTAAAGTTTTAAGCTGGGGCGAGAACCAGGGTTTAGACAGTGGGGCATTATGGCATCTAGGTTTGACTTGTGAGGATATATTGCTCACTACCTTCTCAATCCAACTGTTAAAATGGACAAGAGCAAGACCAAGAGCATCAGGCAGCAACAGCGGACATTCTGCTAAAGCTAAACAGAAGGCTGCCGGCTCTATTTTAGAAGGTATCCTACTCCGGTCACTGAAACGAGGCCTAAGGGAGGGGTGACCTTTAGAAATATGCCAAGAAAAAGGAATCAGATAATGGTCAGACCAGGTGACTGGGAAGGGGGGCGAGACCACCAGAGGCAAACTGGAACAAATAACATCAATCGTGTGACCACCACAATGAGTAGGGGCAGTCACATATTGCTGAAGTGAAGATGATTGTATCACAGCTAAAAAATCATATGTGTCGCTCCCGTTGCTGTTATCAATGTGAATGTTACAGTCACCAAGGAGAAGAAAATGCGAATATCGCAAGGCCCAAGACATGGTCCAGTTGACAAGCAGTTTAGGGAAGGAACCGGCAGGACCAGGGGGGACGATATAATAGTATTCCACCCAAGCAGTAGTGAGGGGACATTTTGATACAGAAGTCAAGGGCTTTGATATCAGAGGAATCAGTCAATTCACTGCATTGACAGTCCCACTCTTCCCTCACAATCTGTATTCCAAGTTCCGTATGATATAATGCCCTTGTAATAAGATGGATGGGGCATCCATCATGTCTGTGACAAAGTAACCTTCCTTCAAAATTCTAAATCAACTCGTAATTTTTCAAGTATTTTGAGTACATCTGAAACACAAACAAGTGATGGAAGACTTTGCAGCAAAAGGTGGCTGATTTGATTTTTTAAGGTGCAACATTAATGGACCATGCACAAGTTGTTGGTATTTCACCAACTTTGATTTACCACTATACAGATTGGTTGTCAGCAGCTAATCAGAAGGGTACTAGCACAATGCGCTATTCTCATTGGTTGAAAAGGACCAATCAGAAGAGGGTATTTTTTTGTTAAGATCATTTCAAATGTCTGTTTGCAGACAGTCAGAATTCCTTGGCTAGCCTTTAATTCCCTCAACGGTCTTTTCCAATCCAAGGAGGCCTGGACAGCCAAAACACCAATAGTTTTCTGTGTCTAGGCAAGCATTTTGAGAGTTTGCATTGAAATTAAGCATGTTTGACAGATAAGGGTTCAGTTGAGAAGACACACCTGAACTGAATTGGGTGTGCTCCAATAGTGTGCAAGACTTGGTCTCCAAACTAAATTGCTCTGGAACACTAGACAACTCGGTATGGAAACTGTGACTTCTACCACTGTGCCTCTCTGGCCCTGGAAGCTCAGTGTTGTACATGTTTTGATGTAACCTAGATAAAGCTCATTGACTTCTGCCAATAGAACAGCTTCCCAGAATAAGGTTTTAGCTGGAATTCTTATGACAACAGTTGCCTTGGCTAATACACTGGAGCTGCTATGTGTCAACAAGATGGAAATAAAGTAAGCTTCACAAGAAGGCTTTTTTTTTAAACATATTTTATTGTGTCAACAGCCATACACAGTCTGGTTTGACCAGGTTTCTTGGTAGAAAGTGTGATTCAGTAATACATCTATGATGTTGACATCTATTCTATCAAAACAAAACAGGAAGAAATGAAATGAAATAGAACCTTAGCTTTCAAAAGTACAACATGTTGTGCCATGTCTATGCTGCAGTCTCTTGTGCTGGCCTCCCCGCACTACCATGTCCCATATGCTATTGGATCACATAATAATATGATCACCCCCCTCCCTATTGTCCCAGTACTCCTGTATCGGTTGTTGGAGTTAGGCGCTCTAGATATAAGAGTCAATAGTCTGCCCATCTCTTCCAAATTTTGGGGTACTTCTCTGGGCATCCCCTAGATTTGAATATAGGTAGCGCCATACCCATGCAGAAATCCAACTCCTTTTTCCAAGCTCCCACTAAGAGCGGGGACGTGGCATTCCAAAATCTAGCTATGTCCCGTTTCGCCAATGTGAGACCCAGGAATAGTACTTGGCTCTTTTAGCTATTGCCCCCAATCCCTTCCATAATGTGTAGTAGGGACAGTCTCAGCGACATGGGAATATCACATGCCAACACCTCGGAAAGGCATGTCGTAACCCCCTTCCTGAACCTAATGAGTGCAGCACATTGCCAAATGGTGTGTATAAAGGTGCCATTGGTGTTACCACAGTACAAGCATGTCGAGGACGCCACTAGACCTTATGTCTGGTGAAAATACCCGGTGAAGATATTTGAATTGAATAAGCTGTAAGCGTGAAGCGATAGCTGATCCACGCGGGGACTCCAACGCCTCGGTCCAATCATTATTGTTCAGCAGGCCCAGGTCTGCTTGCCAGGTCTCTCAAAGTGTGTCTAGTGTGGTACGGCTATTGGTAATGAGAAACTGCTATATCTTGGTAATTTTGTTGTCTCCGAGGTCCCTCATAAAAACTTTGGCGTCTTTCTGGGCCCACTCAAAACCTAGCAAAATTTTGCAACCGCGTAAAGAGCTTTGCAGAGGCTGGAAAAAGGTGACAGCCCAGGCCTTCAGCAGGGCCTTTACCCCTCCTATCGTCAGGAACTGTAACAACAGTGACTTGGCCTTAGAAATATTTGTGGCCTCTATTATAGAAGCTATTGACTTTGTCGCACCGCTGAAGTTGGTTAAGATACAGACCAGGGCAGCCCTGGCACCATGGTATTCTGATACACGTAGAAGGGAGAAGGCCCTGTGTAGGACAAAAAAAAGGAAATGGAGAAAGTTCAAATCTGAATAAGATGAAAGGAGCTACCGAGAGGCCCATAGAACTTACCTAAACAGTTGTAATGTAGCTAGGAGAACCTATTTAAGCTCTCGCATTACAGGAGCTAAGGACTCCTCGCACAAGCTTTTTGCCATCTTGAAGGAATTTACTAATCCAAGGGCAAATAACCAACTCCCGCCATCGACGCAGGAATTATGCAACAATCTAGCGACACACTTTACTAATAAAATTGACACAATTGATCATTCTTTTGGGCCTGAAGAGAATGAGGGAGTCCCCCTCCAGTACAAACCCTGTTCCCCGACTTTAGAATGCTTCCCTATCATTACCAGTGAACAGGTAGGCGCTCTTCTAGCTCAGGCGAAATCAGGGTCTGTTTTAGACCTGGTAACACCTGCGGTCATGTCGGAATTATCCTCGGTCGTAGCGGACTCACTTGCAGAGATATGTAACATCTCAGTCAGAGACAGCGACTTTCCCACGTAAATGGAAGAGCGCACGTCTTAAGCCCCTGAATAAGAAGGCTTTAGCAGACCCTATGGACCTCCAGAACTATAGGCCAATATCTCTCCTTCCGTGTTGTTCTAAGATCTTGGAGACAATAATGAACCAACATCTTTCCAGTTATTTAGAACAAAATAAAATATTAGACCCATCCCACTCTGACTTCCGTGCCTCTTACAGCACCGAGGCAGCCCTTCTAGAGGTGACGGATACGCTCAGGATGTCATTGGACAGGGACACCCCAGTCATGTTGGTGCTGCTTGACTTTTCGGCGGCCTTTGACACCATCTCTCATCGTATCCTGCTGACCAGGCTTAGAGAGATTGGTGTCAGAGGCCTGGCATTTGACTGGATTCAGAGATACTTGTCAGTCGGAACACAATGTGTTCAGCTGGACTCATTTGTGTCACCTACAACTGCAGTGGGCAAGGGGGTCCCACGGGCTCTATATTGAGCCCCACGCTGTTCAATCTTTATGTTGCTCCCTTGGCCTATATCATCAGAAATCATGGGTTTGAAACCATCTCCTACGCTCATGATACGCACTTGATATTACACATTGAGAAAAATCCCGCAGACACTAGGGCTAAGTTTATCACGTGTATGATAAACATTGCCAGCTGGATGAGGAAGAACTTTTTGCAACTTAACTCCTCTAAAAGAGAGATTCTGATGTTCGGCAAGGCAGAAGAACTGTGGAGCGCCGATTGGTGGCCACCAGAATTAGGAGAAGCCCCTGCCCTCGTTGCTGGGACAAGAACTTAGGGGTCAAAATAGATAATTAACTTTCAATGGAAGATCAGGCAAAAACCCTCACCGGTACCTGCTATGGGACCATGCGGTTACTCAGAAAGATCTTTCCCTGGATCCCATTGAACGCTAGAAAGACCCTTATCCAGTCACTTCTTATGAGCCACCTCGATTACGTCAATTTCTTGTTGGTAGGAATTAGGGAAGACCTGCTATCTAAGCTGCAGGTGGTGCAGAATACCGCAGCCCGTCTGGCTCTTAACAAACCAGCACAAACTTCCTCCCTCCCTCTCTTGCGCCTTTTACACTGGCTTCCCGTAAGGAAGTGTGCCATCTTCATGTTACTCTGCATAGTCTATAAGTCTATGCATGGGCTGGGCCCGGCCTATTTGATTAACAAAATCGAACGCTACCAACCTGGGGTGTTGCGCGTTCTCTTATCTGGCCCTCAAATATTGGAAAGAGATCCCCCAACCTCTTCGTGCCTGCCCAAACTTTGGACAATTTAAAAAGTTGCTCAAGACATGGCTATTCTAAAGAGTGAACATCCCACTCCTCTTCCATCTGCCTCCTTCTTCGGGCGCCGAGAGATCCTCTCGGGGATGACTTGTGCGCCTTACAAATGATTTAATAATAAGTTAATAATAATATAGGGTTACATTCTGGCTGAGTATCCAGCTGTGCAATGTAGGGGGATAGGGCATGGCAACATTGTAGATATATATATAGAACTGAATGTGGGCATTCCCTTTTCTCTCTGGAGCTCTAGGAAAAAATGGAATGTCTGACCGTGCATGACAATCCCTGCTGGGATATACCAATATCCTCCCAGCCTCTAAATCTGGCCAGTGTGGACAGCTGGAGCAGAAGACCGTTATGCAACAAGCAAGTCCCCCCCCCCCAGTCAATCCGCCCCACCATCCCATCCGGAGCAGTTACTGCCTCCAAAGCCAGAACACCACCCACATCGCTGGCGGCAATGCCCAAAGCACCGGCCCTGCATATAGGTATGAATGAAGGGTCATGTCGCCCATCAACCAGCGCACTACTGCGTGTGCCAGTTCCTATCTATCTACATACCACCATTTGCTAGTACAAGGAGATCGGATGCTGCATGATATGTTTGTATGTCAGGGGTTGCTATTCCTCCACAGAATGTGGATTGAAAGCAGGTTCTCAGGGTCCCCCAGGCAGAACTGCCCTCCACGGAGGAATTGACCCAGTATTGCATTTATATGTCAAAACCATGTGGTCGGTATCAGAAAGGGATGATTCTGTAGCTGATAAAGAAGATGGGCAGAGAAACCATCTTAATAATCTTCTGAATAGGTACAGAAGCAGATGCGACCAGGACCATACCTTGTTTTTTGCTTGCGCCCACAATGGAGCAAGATTCCAGTGCCACTCGCATCCTTTGACCGTGCGCCCAGTTCACTCACTCCCTGCAAAGGCCATAAGATCAACTTGCGGGCATTCAGGCATAGGCCAGAAGTCTTGCCAAATATCTGCATTACAGAAAGTAATCTCAGTCCTGTTCTATTAGGGTCTGTGAGAACAAGAACAGGGCATCGCCCCCTTTAATGCTTTGCAATCTGAGATTTCCCCGGACCATTCAAATCCCCGGACCAGAGAATCAATTCTGACCCAACCTGCCAGCGGCTCCATTGCCATCACAAATAGATATGGGGATAGGGGACATCCTTGACGGGTGCCTCGTCTAATAGAAAAGGTATGGGAGGCCAAGCCCGTCACCCGTACTGAGGCTGTGAGGTCTGTGTATAGAAGTTGTATACATGAAGGAATCGGGCACCTATAGTCAAGGAACGCAGGAGCGCAAATAGATATGACCAGCTTGGCGAGTCAAAGGCTTTGTCCACATATGAAAATAGCAGTACCACAGGGCCGTCTAGGCGGTCTATTGCTGCTATGGCGTCATGGGTTTGATGGATATCATGGTGCATGGTGCGGTGGGGCATGATTCCCGCCTGGTTCGAGTGTACCAGATCGGTTATGTATGGCAAGATGTCGTTTACGAGAGCTTTAGCAAATGATTTGGCTTCCACATTCAATAGGAAGATTGGACAGTATGACGCGTGGTGATCGGGGTTTGGACTTTCTGGAGAAATACTACAACCTTGGCGTGCCCCCAGTCGGGTGGGAGACACCCTCCTTCCATGGAGGTGTTGATCACTGCAACGTAGTGGGCACAGAGCTGCGATTGATATAATTTAAAAAACTTGCACTGAAAGCCATTAGGGCCTGGTGCTTTGTCCGAATGTCTACAGTTGTGAGAGGACCCTCCATTTCTGTTCTCGCTGCACTGGGCAATGCTTTTGGGGACAAGTTATCCAGGAAGCGCTGTATGATGTCTTTCGATAACATCTCGCTAGGGGCGTACAAATCTGCAGAGTAATCTGCAAATCTAGTTGCAATCTGAGACGGGTCGGGGAGTACCTTGGCGTCAGAATCACAGATACTGGGAAATTCAGTGGGAAAAGCACCTGTTGACATAAGCAATGTATTAAGGTACTCGATTTTCCCCCCATTGGTATATCCTACTATGGGAGGCCAACCATGCCAATCTGGCCTCATCCAACAATTCCCCAGCATATAGTTGTTGCGTGAGATGCAATTGGTGGCGCACCTGATTCTCATTCTCCCCCCTGCCCCGCCACTCTAAATCCATAAGTTGAGCCTCAGTGTGGATTAATTTCCCACGATGTTGCTTACGTTGTGCTGTAGAGAAGGAGATATCTACGCCCTGTAAGGTCGGCTTCATAGCCTCCAATAGTGTCCCAGCTGACTCCACCATCCCGGCATTATGGAAAAGGTATTCGGTAATCGCTTGATGCATGTGTGACCTGTATTGTTGATCATGCAAATGCCAAGCCAAGAGACGGCAACGGAAGATGGGGCATTCAGGACCTATTTGTAGCCCATGTACAATGGGGGAGTGGTCAGACAGGGCCCTGGGTAATATCTAGACAGTCGTTATTTTGTGGAAGCAGCCAGAGGGCACAAATGTGTAGTCTATGAGGGATAATGAGTCATGAACACCTGAATACTCTGTGTAGCCTTGGTCTGTCGAGTGGAGTCTCCTCCAGATATCTACCCATCCCATCCCATCTACTAATTATCGCAACCGTGATTCCCGTATCACCATTGGTTTCCCTGCCGTTCGCCACCTGTCTTGAGTAGGGTGTAACACGTCATCCCCCTACTACATTCAGCAACCTCTGCCCACGCGGTCATCAAGCGCTCCACAAAGGCCCAGGCAAAGGGTGGGGGGGGGCGTAAACACTACCCAGGAAAATTTGCTCCCCGTATAATGCACATGATACAATGACATATCTTCCTTGGGGATCAAACCAAGAGCTGCTGTGCGCAAAAGGAACCCTGCAATGGATCAGGATTGCCGCTCCCTTAAATCCTCGAGTGAACGCTGAATGAAAGACATTGACATAACCAAAGCAAGACAGACATGTTGTTTTGGTACCTAAGAGGTGAGTTTCCTGTAGCAATAAGACATCTGCCTTGTATAATTTGGTTTGGCAGAGTATAGCACCCCTTTTTATCTTGTCCAGGATGCCCCTTACATTCCAGCTAACTATTCGGAGCCCACTCCCTAGGGCATCAATCACGTTAGTAGACCTATGGTCTGGTGAGTCAAATATATGTGATTGGACTTGTGTGTGATCCTCTCCATCATATGTATGATGGAGAGACAACCAACAACAGAGCACTGCCCTATACCTCAGAACAGTTAAAGTATCTGTCATGGCTGAGGTGTAGATCTGACCCCAATGGGAGCCCGATACTAATCCCCGCCAATGGATCCCCGTTAAACAATCCCTAGTCATGTAGTTATCCCTTGAGTTTAGAAATGTCTTTGTGGAGGGAGTAGCCCCCGTGTTCGTTGCTGCTATCAGCGATGTTTCAAATTCAATCTTTGGCCCCCAAATATTTTACCATGAGGTTTTCGACTCGTGCTGGATCCCGTCTGTTCTCGAGCTGGATTCGCTGCAAGCTCTGGATTGTCGTAGTGACAGTGACCTACGGCTCAATTTCCCTTAAAATGTGGACAATTTGCAAGCTACATCTCCAGAAGACGAGCCCGAGTCATGCCGGGGTGGGGTGTTTTATCTTTTTACCTTTAATGCTTCATCAGTCTATGTGAACACCTCCTCCAGAGTTTCGAAGAAGAGCGAGCGCGACTGGTATGTCACTCTCAAGTGGGCCAGGAACAACAGGGTGTACAGGATTCTTTGGTTGCACGGGCAAACCTTTGCCTCTGTGTAGGATTGTTGATGCTGCTGAACTAGTTTGATATTGTCCGGGAATATCAGTATGCGTTGTGAGGCGTAAAATAACGATTCTTTCAATCTGGCTTGTCTAAGGATAGTATCCCTATCATGAAAGTTTAGGATTGTTGGTCTAATAGGTCTTGGCCTGGCGCCCGGCGGAGGTTTTTGGAGGAAGGCACGGTGTGCGCGCCCTATAATGAAGCATTGAGACCTAGAGTTGGGTGGAAGTCAGTCAGTGAGCCATGTAGAGGAATTGTTCCATGTCGTTTCGCTCACAGCCCTCCGGGAAGGCCAGCTAACTGGAGGTTGTTCCTGCAGGACCATCCTTCCTCATCCTCCACCCTCGTTGCAAGTCCTCTTATAAGGGACTATAAGAGTCTTGACGAATGAGCATAATGTCGGAGCCTGTGACACCAATCTTGGCGTCGAGCATGTCCCTTGATTCTGTGATGGCTGCCATTGATGCTGCATTATCCAGCATGGCACTAGTCTGACTTCCTGAGTCCACTGCTTGGACCCCGGCTCCCAAGAAGTGGTCCATTGTGCTCCGCTTGGCGGTCACAACTGGTATTTTGTCCCTCGTCATTGTTTTTTGTTGGGGGTCGGACAAGGCATTCACTAGTTTGTCATATGTGCGCGACACGCTAAGTGGATGTCACTGCTGAAAATGATAACTTTTAAACTGTTTTGTTGGAGGGAGGGTCCCCTTGGAGTCCGGCCTGAACCCTGGATAGTAAATGAAGGCTGGGGGTAGCACCGCACCCGCAAGCCACACCAGGGCCTGACCCGACCGCCTCTGCGAGCGAGTGCGCCCCCTAATGAGTGCCTCAATTTGCAACTGGCACAGATCTGTCGTCGGGCAGCCACTACTGCCTCGTGTTGTCCATTCTGTCCCGTATTGTCAGGCCCAGCTGGTCACTGCCTCCACGAGTACTCAGCCCAGGCTCTCTGCTAGTTTCCTGGCCTCCGCAACGCTCACCTTGTGCCTCGTGGTCGGGCCGCGGGCTGCCCGGTAATGGATCTGTAGTCCCATCACCGGGCCGGGATCTGTAGAGGTGCTCTCAATTGCTCCTCAGCAACACACGCCCCAGTATAGATATGGCAGGGTCTACGGCTCAGCGCTATCTCGACCAACCTCCAGCCTGTACAGGTCTCTAGCATCGGTTGTACTCCGGCAGCACGGACCCAGGAGGGCGCAAAGGGTAATGCTGCTCTTACTCCGGCATGCCCCCCTGGACACAGCCTCACCATGCTTGCCCCGGCTGACGCACAGCAATCACTGTGCTTGATTCAGCTGCTGAAGTCGGGGACGGCTTCTTCTCCAATGGCCCAGATCACCTGTGGCATTCTGCTCGCTGCCTCAATTCTGCTGGATCTCTCTCCAGGAGGCCCCAACCTGCCACCATGCAGCCTCCTCCAGCACGTAGTCCCGTGGACCGGGACAGCAATAGGTCACGTCCTCCTACCGCTCAACTTCATCTGAAACACTTCTGGTCATCCGGGTTGCCTCTCGAGCCCCACTATGGCCCTTTAATGATCTCTGCCGGGAGAAGGGAAAGGCCCTCTGGTACCAGAGCACATGTCCGGCCACCATCACAGCAGGGCCTCCGGCCCGCACCACCCCGGCAGTTGCAGCAGTATCCCTCAGCCAGCAGCTAGCAATGTCGTTTTTCTTCAAGTGGGTGATGGCTGATCTAGGGATTCCCTGTAGGGTCACAAGAGTATTTTTGTGTTGGCCGATTTAGCAGGATATTCAGCGGATATCGTGTCGGGCCACAGGAGCTTGCCTAAAGCACATCTGTAATGTTGGACTGCTAGGCCACGCCCCCAAGAAGGCTGTAATTTGACTACCCTTCTGATGGGATACTGATGATGTCCTTGCATTGAAATATTTACTTTGAGAACTCTTCAGTATATCCTTTACCAAACTGAAAGGCATAACTATCGTTTGATCACGTCGAAATTACTTGGTGTTTTCTCATATTGCAATCTAGGATCTTCTTTCAGAGGTGGATAGCATATGCCATAAATGCAAACATCCAGACCGCACTGACACCTGGGCCCTCTGGTATGGAGATTTAACACAGATTCTCTACAGTACTACAGTATTATTTCACACAGTTGTAGGAGACTGGCCATTTGTTCCTACTAATAGTATGGCCAGGGGCAGTGCCTGTGAACAATTTGAGGTCTACTTCAGGGGGAAACTGAAAGTAACTGGGCTATTAGATGTGCAGGATGCCTGTCCTGTGAAAGTAATAGGTCCTCACTTGTTTCCTTACTGGGAACCAAGGTCAACTCAGGGGAGGTGGTGTGCACTAATAATCACCATTCACGGTCATGCAATAATAACACCCAATATATTATTCTCTGATCAGTGCTTTTTCTTTCAGAAATAAAAAGTACATTTATTATACACGCACACTGCTAAATACTATGCATTAAATTACAAATATATACGTCAGGTAGATGGAATTAATTTTTGTGACATTTGAGCACTACTGGGTCATGAACCCCCAAAATCACAGTACCCAACCACTTATACGAGCTAAAACAGCCCAAGATATGGGGTATCATTTTAAATAAAGCGGGCCGATTGCCTTTGTCAAATGGACAAAATATTATAATATAAGGCAAGCCTGTTGGCTTTGTCGGGGGTCATCACATTAATATGTCAAGGACCACATGTTAAAAATCACTGTTCGATCAATAGTATCAGTAATCATGTTTCAATACAATCATTATTGTAAATAAATCATTGCAATGTTTAATACAAACCACTGTCAGCAATATATTGTTAATGAAGCCTTGAAAATACACATAACATGTTTCTGAGTCTTACTTTTGCATATTTAGGCCAGATAAAATGCAGCCATAGAACTAACCTTTGGAGGTCCTTGTACTTCGAGGCTGTTGAACTAATGTTCCTGTCTTAGGACTGCTTAAAAAAGAATTAAACCATCTCCCAAGGGCCTTTGACATGGAAGAGCTAGGGTTAATTATCTAACTTTCTATGGGCAGGTGTGCTGCTGCACTCCCTGTAGCCCCCACAGTACTTAAATCATTTGTTGTTGGTAACCCTTCTGTCCTTGGGGTACCACAACAGACCAGGAGTATATAAAAAAGTCTCTTGCGAGGCATTAAGAGGTGATCAAGCAATAGAGCGGTGAACATTGAAGCATCAGCTATTGGGCCACTAAGTTTAAGAGCATGTGGTTGCATGCCTCATGTCTTTTTTTTCTCTTGTTTTTTTGATGGGTTGTCCCAGTCCCACACGGGACACCCCCAGCCACCTCCAATGTTGGGGCACTATGTAATGCCTTAGTCCACACTACCCAGCCGGCTCTCCCCTGACCGACATTGTTCCTTTGCCAGTTTGGGACCAGACAAGTGAATTTCCCCACCCACATTCTCACAGGTAGTAGTCTTCTGTTTTTGTTGGCCCAGGGAGATAGGGTCCAGCACCCTCCAGTAACATCGTGACCCTCATGCTAGGGGTATCTTGTGGGTGCCTGGCATGGGGTCCTAGCATCCTATATTTATCTTTAGGGCTTGGGGATGGGGTCCAGGCCCCCTTTAAGTTTGTGCTGGCCTCAGGTATGGGGTCCCTGGGCAGAGTAGGACTCTGGGTAGAGAACCCCATGAACGCCCTCTTCCTGGACAATATGATTTAAAAAGTTTTGTTGGCCCACAGGAGCTTGGCCTTCCCTGGGGGAAATCTAAAAGACAGCAATGCACTGCCGAGCACTCGTTGGCCATTGTGAACATGTTTGAATGTGCAATCTTCAAGGGTGCATAACTTGGACCGTGTTAGGTTGATCTCCTAAATAGTGGGCTCATTTTGCTTCTGGTGTTGATTCCTAGCCACCTGAAGCAGTTTTTTTCAGAAGACCTCCTGGCATATATGGGGCACACCTTGCAGGGGGATAGATTAACTGGCTTACTCTGCCACTCTTCTCCTCTCATTGCCCTCCCCAGGACCATTGGCTAACTGGCTACCTTGCTGGACACCTTGGGGGGATTGGAGTTCAAATACTTCTCCACCTGGTCTTCATGTATATAGGCGAGCCAGAGCAACTAGCCATAGAGAGACCCATCTGTTCCTGGGGTCAGCTGCAGGCAAAGGTTAAGTCTAGTCCTCTTTGCAGGGCATCCAGGGGCTTCTCCTTCTAGTTGTCCATGGTTCTGCTACTGCTGTATTCCAGTTCCAAAATCTTGATTTATTTCAGGTTCTGGGGATGATACCTTTATGCCCAAGACCACCCTGTGGATAGGGGACACATTTTTGTCTAAACCTAAAACTGGGTCCAATCAATTCCTCCCCTTCCCCTGAGTTTGGCTCAAGCCTCACTAGTGAAACAAAGGCAAGGACAGGTTCCTTTGTGTGTGCTGGTGTCAGGTTCCTTTGAAGTTTACCAGGGCATGGCACAGCCCCTCAGCTACCATCATGTTAAGAAGACCCACTCCCCACAGCACTAAGACCCTTTTGTTCAATGTCTAGCTACAATACACAGGGTCATGAGAGCTATCACCAGCCCATTCAGGTGGCTCACAGAAAGGCAGAAAAAAGTGCCACTTTCAAATCATTACTTTAGAATCCAACTTTATCATTAACGAGGATTTTATATTACAATTAAAATGAGTTGAAGTATTTCTCTAGCTGCTACCAACGAACATTTTGCATTTAATAAATGTAACAATAAAGTCCAAATATTGCCTTTGGCAGCAGCCAGATATTCTACTGTGAAGATATGTTCAACAATAATTCCTTCATATCCTACTTTTATATATCATGTGCCCTGCCGTTATGAGCAAAGAAGCCTCCATATGGGTGACTTGTTAATATTTAAAAGGAAGGTTTAGGCCTATCAAATAGGGTCATTTGACTTGTCGAATTTGCAGTTTAAAACTGCCACTGGCAGGGTACCGGTGTGTAACTACCAGCCTGCCCATGAATGTAGTCTCTCACATGCCTGTGTACACATGTTTATGTGTAACCAGCCTAATGCCCCTTATCCTAGCTGCGTCACAGCAGCCTTCTCTTAGAAGGCGGACACTGACAGTAAATATGTGCAGTCCAAGTACCATGCAATTAAGGTTAGTGAAACTCAGGTAGCTAGACTCAGCCACAATGAAAGTCTAAAACCAGATGGTCAAAAAGAAAAAATCCTGTCATACTAAATGTGTGGAACATATTTTCAACAGAAATGCATATTTGGGATGTGTCTTGTAGAGAGCACTTTATAAATATAAAATTCAGACTGAGGCAATACAAATAAGGTATCCGAATTCTAGAGACAAGGCCTTGTGGAACGAAATCTGAGTTTAAAGGAAAGTATTTCTTTGTGGTCAGCTGAGAAATCATGTTCCAAGACTAAAAGATGATGAGCCGCTGCTATCTGCCATGTGATTCACTTAGAAGGCACCGGTGAGACTTGCCAAGATGGCAGTGTGTTACTCCTTGGTAGAATTAGTCTTAAAAAAAGCATGGGATGGCAACAAGATGACATGTAGGCACTTGTTCTGAGTTTTGACGCTTTTACCAGAGATTTTAGAAGCTGGAAATCGTGGTACATAATGACAAGGTGAAAGCATACTCAAGCAGATGAAACGAATTTAAGGTGGCGTAAAGAGAGGGAAGCATAATAGATGAGCATGTAATGGAAGGGGACATTATGGAGGTCATTAAAGAGCTGTGTTCATGTCAGGACCCTGGCACTGAAAAACTGGGGATAGAACTATAAAAATATCCAGGCCACCAGATTGCTTCCAGTTTTTTTTACCTCTGACTTCACATGAAGGATGCTAATATTTTGCTTATCCCAACTCTAAATGAAGACCGTGTAGTCTGTGGCTCTCACTGTCCCCATTTAATGATCAAAACTGAGGCAAAAATACCAGCCAGGCTTTTAGACTTCAGGATTTCCCATTTCATGAATAGGCCCATTCATGCAGATTGGTAGGTGCTCTGAGACAAAGTTCAAAGGAGTGTTTTATTTCGTTGTAAAGTCATTGGTAAATGGATTGTGGTGGTGAAGCAACAGTGGTGACCCCTTAATGCTGTTGGTCTATCTCCTACAGCCATGCTCAGCATGGATTCATGTTATACTTGCCTCCCAAAGTGCTTGATCTGATCAATAGCACTGCCTGTGTTGTCCTGTGGAAGTGAGAAAGACCGCTGAGGCACTGGCAGGATGCCATAGGCCCTCAATCTCCTTACCTTGAGGTGGCCACCCCACCAACAGCCACGGCCGGCAGTGGGAGGAAATGCAGGGTGGTGACGTGGGGAGGGGGAGGGGGAGGGGCAGGGTGGGGGGTAGTAATGTATGGATTATGAAGTTTTACAGGTAAGTAAACATTTAAATGTTTAAATAAATAAAACGAATTTCGTTGAGTACACTGCATCCCAAAATGCGATGCAGTGCGTGCAACGAAATTCGTTTTATTTATTTAAATGTTTACTTACCTGTAAAACTCCGTAATCCATACATTACTACCCCCCACCCTGCCCCTCCCCACGTCACCGCCCTGCATTTACTCCCACTGCCGGCCGCGGCTGCCCACCAATGTACCCTTGGGAGGTGGACTTCATCTTGGGGACATTTCAGGAGACAGCCTCAGTATCTCTGTGCTACAACTCCTTCTTCTTCCGAGAATCCTCTGATGAGGGTCGCTGTGATAGGGTTTACTACCCTATTCAAAAAGGCAGTGCTGCCATTGCTCTCCATGGGACCTTTCCAATCCAACATGGTGGTCTGATTTCCTGTCCTGAATCGATTTAGGAGGGGTATCTGTTCACTCCATGCGTTGCAACGCTTCCAAGAGTCATGTGGTGTGTTGCAGCACTCCTGCCCTTCCTTAGTCCTCTCTGGGAATCGACTGTCTCCTTCCTGTTTGTTTGCAGTTTTCGCTAGTAATCCTCTGTTGGTTTGGATCCTCCACCTGCACCATGTTTCCTGACTTGAAGTCTCTTTAGCATCCAGAAGCCATCTTGGAGGGTTTTTACCCTCTGGCTTTTTCCTCCATCCTGGGCTCAATTCTGGAAGGCACTTTCTGCTTAAGTGCTACATGTGTCGGCAGCAACATGATTACTGGAAGGGGTCGCCCATTCCTCTGGCAGACAAGAGCTGTGAAAACCTTTGCCTCTAGCCCAACTCGCAGTCAAGGACTTTCCGTCAGGCATCAGCTCTGTGTCACTGCCACATAAACAATAATAATCCTGTCTCCCTGCTAATCTTGCAGAGTGTCATGAGGCAGGACCAACCCATGATGCACTATTATTTGCTCTTTTGCCTACGGCACTGTTACGTTTAATGTTCTGGCACTAGATGGAAAAAAGAGGATTTCTGTATGGTTGCATATTATAGTATAGTTAGCAAAAATATTTTATGGTGGAAATATCATGTCCTAAAGATAATTTGCAGGAATCTTGTGCCAACTCCAAAGGGATGATATTTTTGTGAATGGTAGGCAGGACACTATGGGGCATATTATCAAGGACCGATGTTAAAATTATCACCGTTTTATCGGCAGGAAACTGCCAATAAAATGGCGATAATGGGCTTGATAATACGCCCTAGTTAATTCCCATAGAAGCCCATGTTACCATCAGAACATGGGCTTCTAAGGGAATTAACAAGGGCGTATTATCAAGCCCATTATCGCCGTTTAATCGGGAGATTCCTGGCGATAAAACTGCAATAATTTTAACACCGGTCCTTGATAATATGCCCCTATATTTTTTCGGACAATTTTTGGTTTACGAAATGCTGACACCACACCTTCAGTTTACAAAATTGTGCCCATTACCTTGTTAAATGCAAATGATATGTTAATATTTTGGTAAATTCTGCCTTTCCAGCCAGCCCATAGAATTCAACATAGTTGAAAAGTCATGTGGTCCCTTCCAGTGGTTCTATATTGCCTTGTTTTTACAGCCATGCCTGAATAGTATGACCGTGCTTTGTCATGCCATTTCCCGTGGTGTAGCCTTACTCCAGCAGTCTGATTTCTCTAGACCCAAATAACATACTGTCCTGCAGCCAGGGGCAATGTCTCCATTGGTGCAGCTGGTGTACTAGCACCGGAGCCCAGACCCCTGAGAGTCAGACTGAACCCTGATTATTGATGTTTTTTACAGTACAGACAGCAGTGGGATGCATTTTCTTCCTTGCAGTAGTGCCCATGACACACTGGTTACACCACTGCCCACAATCTGTGTCCATGACCACCTTCAAAGTTTTTTACCAGGTGCATACCATAGTATCAGCACCCTCCAACAGTCCCTTTCCCCCTGTCCCATTCACCAATTACATTTTACTTTGGTAGCATTGGCGATGTCCTCCGCTTTTAAGCTACCAGTCTATTCCTGATCCGAGACTCCCAACAGCATTTTCCTTTTTCAAATACTGCCTTCGAAAAAAAGGCATTCCTCTGTGCCAGCATATGGAATTGCTGCTTGGGCTCACACCTGATACTCTCCCTGTGAGAAGGCCTTGCTTTTGCAATAACATTTTTCCGGTTATGCATGTCCTCCAGTGGGGCATTTCAACTCTGACAGTATGTTGGTCTGCACTCACTGTACATACTAAGGGGCATATTACCAACCAATAGAGATAATTTTTGTCTCTAACTTGTTTAGAGACAAAATTTATCGCCGCACATTGGCGATTTTTATCGCAGATAAACCTTGCTATTAGCAAGGTTTATCGCAAATGCGATAAAAAACAGCCGCAATGCATGAATATCGCTGAAAAGTCAGCGATATTCATGCATTATCGAGCAAATGCTCTTAGCCATGTTATCCACCTCCCATTGGATAACATGGCTAAGAACTGCTCCTGGGCAGGTGTTAGCTTTTGGAGATATTCGCGCTTAGCGCGAATATCTCCAAAAGTTGGTAATAGGAGATAGCGATGTTAGCGACTGTTTCCAGTCGCTAACATCTTGGCACGCCCACTTTGCATGTCATTAGTGATAAATATCACTGACATGCAAAGCGGGGCCCAAGATGGTCACTATCTCCTATTAGCTGTCGCTAACTGGTGTTAGCGACAGCTTGGTAATAGGGAGATAATTTTATCTCCGCTTTCTTGGATTTTAAAGCCAAAAAAGCGGAGATAAAGCCCTTGATAATATGCCCCTAAGTGCTTTACCTAGTCCTGGCCCCCTTAATAGTGTACCCTTCCTCTAGTCCTGGCTACTGCTTAACCTCCAATCTACTTGTGTGCGGTTCAGCACTGAGCTACATTACCACTGATTTGCCTGTGGAGTATTCCCCTCCTTCTAGGCCTTCCTGCCCACAAGGATACATTGCCTTTCTGCTAGTGTTCAAAGAGGAGGTGGGGTGGCAGTAATCCTCATGGAAGAATGGAAGGAATATTCAACCCTGTCAATTTGATGGGTTGTAATAGCCTACAATTCTCACTAACCTTCACTTTCTCTGTTTTATTGCTGAATGGAGCTCCTGGGGCAGCTTACTATTTTGCCTCACTACTTCCTGATATAGTGGCGGAATGCTGTTTAACAGAGGCTAGTTTTACCCGTTTGGGGATTTGAATGTTCATTCTGTTGACATAAATTGTGAGGTAGCCATTAGGCTAGGCCAGGATTTAGAGGCTTTACAACTAAGCCAAATTGTTAATACTCCGACCCATAGTCATGGTCATTTATTAGATCCAGTTTCTTTCCAGCATCTCCAATCTTAGAATTGAAGATGCTATTCTTAGTCCTTAGTTGAATCATTTTATAGTCCCAATTAAGACTGAACTGACTAATATGAGCTCGAAGAGGCCTATGCAACATAAGCCTAGAAGACCCTGGTCAAGATTGGAGAAAAGGGAATGGGTGAAGGTATTAATTGAATCTACACGGACTCTTATAGGTGACCCCACAGAGAGGTATAACATATCGGAAAGCTGGTGGACAACATTTCTGGATATGCTGGTCCCTTATAAAGCTCCTAAAGGTAATCAAACTAAAAATAAGGCCCCCTGGATTCTGTGGAGCTTTCCATATTGAAAAAAGACACTAAGAAAAAGTAACGGAAATGGAGAAAGAAATATGATGAAGTTAGTAAATTTTTGCTATAGAATAGCTATCTAAAAACTACAAGCATTTCGTAAAAAAAGCAAGAAATTCTTATTTTAAGGAAACATTAGAAAGCTCTTAGAACTCTATGAGAGAACTATTTAAGATAGTAAGTTCACTAATGAAGCCCCCTTACAGTTCTACAAACTGCTCCTCATCAACAGAGAAGGGCAATAGGCTTGCGGAATCTCAATACCCTCCCAGTATTGCCTGCAGCTTTAGAGAAAGGAATGAAAAATGGGAGACAGCTAGAAAAAGGTCCTATTCTTACTTCTTTTCTGGCACTGGATCTTGAATCCCTGGTGGCAATTCTTAAAAGTATTACATCTTTGTCTCCATTAGACCCTCTTCCTCCAGATGTGCTTTTAAAAGAAAGGTGGAACCATACTTACCACCATGTTAATGGATGTTTTGTACCACTCGTTGGAGAGCGGTGGCATTCACATTGCCTGGAAGCAGGTGGTCGTCACACCTCTTTTAAAGAAATAGACATCTACCTGCTTATCTAGAAACCCATAACTTCTTGGACCCCACACAAACAGGATTTAGGAATGGGAGCATCACTGAGACTTCTTTTCTTGCGGCCACTGATGAGTGAATGAGGATTCTGGACAGGGGTGGCACTGCTGTCCTGACCATGTTAGATCTAAGTGCAGCATTTGATACCATTTCTCACACCGCACTTATGCAGATTTTAAAAGAAGTGGGAATTGAGGACTGTGCTTTAAATTGGCTTACAGCCTTTTGGCAGATAAAAGTTTTATGGTATATGAGGAAGTCTTTTCTTCTGATGTTTATTCACTTGCCTAAGGAGTGCCCCAGGGATTCTCTCTGAGCCCTACGCTTTTCAATATTTATGTCCACTCCCTGGTGGAGATCATTCATTCATTTGGCCAGGACCTTGTTTCATATGCAGACGACACACACATTATTATGGCAATCAATAATATCCCTAATCATGCCCAACCTCAGCTTGACCAATGCCTAACAAAGGTCCCTGATCGGATGGACGTTAATTTGCTTAAATTGAATGACGGAAACACTGAAGGCAAGATTATGGGGAACAAACCCTCCAATAGGTTAGAAATTGATTGGCCAGAGCAATTAGGTGATCGTCCCAAACCAACAAAGGACATAAAGAACTTGGGATTGATGACAGGCTTAATATGGAAACTCATGCCTGCAAACTCTCAGGAATCTGCTTTAACATCCTTAGATCCTTGAAAAAGTGTCTTAAATGGCTTCCTCTGTCTATGAAGTGAGTGGTGGTGCAGAGTAGAGTCTGGTCTAAGATAGACTATGGTAACACCCTTTACGTTGGATGTCCTAAATACTACAGGTAGGCCAGAATGCTGCCACTAGAGTTTTATGCAAAATACCCAAATATCAGTCAGCATCCCCGGCTTTGGAAGCCTTACATTGGCTGCCAATACAAAGAAGGATTCAATTAAAAGCCCTGTGTTTAACCCATAGGATAATTCATGGCAACAGTCCTCCGGTCATTTTAAATTTGATCTCCCCGTATGCTCCTACATGAGCACTTTGGTCACTCTCTGGTGGATTTCTGAAAGTCCCTGTGATCAGAAGAGCAAGATGCGGGCCGTTCTTTATCCTATTGTGTACCGAAAATGTGGAATGGCCTACCTATATCCCTGACATTTGAACAGTCAGAAGTAAAGTTCAGGAAACAATTAAAAACATATATTTTCTAGATGGGTTGCTTGTGCTGCCGAGTTGGTGAGTTAGCACTGGGAAGCCTTGACTAGGTAGCCCTGCGCTCTACGAAAACCAAGTAGAATAGAATAAATGAACCTTCAAAGTGTAAAATCTGGTGCTTTTCACAGTCTGGTATCCTTCTTTTTATCATACTGCCCACAACTGCACATTTATCTGCACTGCTGCTGTTCAGTCTTGCAATGAAAGTTGCAACCAAGTCTTTCCTTGACCTAGCCCACTTGCAGCAGCCACCTTCCTTGTGGCCTGTCCAGGCTCGAGCAATGATACTAGAATCCTGTCAGCTTCCCAACACATCCTCCACAGTTACACTTATGGCATCACTTTGTCCAGGACTGCTTCCAGCTTTCCCTTTCCTCTGGTCCTGCATGCTGGTGCACTTTCTCCATGGTGGTGTACTTTTCTAAGCACTTTTTTTTTTATATGTGTTTCTTCTTACCTTGACACACCTCCAGCTTTTCCTTCCTCCAGTAGTTTCTTCAAATTCACCTTCACTTTGCCCAACTGCATAGTCTTTAGTTTTTCACCATCGTGTGGGGGAGTTGAAGGATTGATTGACGCAAGCGGTAATGAAATGCTAATAGAGGTACTCTTGGGCCGCCCAAACCAGTGATGCCCGCTTTCCCCGTTCTCCATGCAGACTGCATTACAGGAGATTACAAAGGAGAGCATGCCCAACCCTCCAGCATTTTCTTGGCACCGGGTTGCGGCGCTCATTCCAATGATTGGCTTAGGGGATGGAGACTGGCTACCTGATTCCTGTTCCTGGAGTCGGAGGCAGGAGAGCAGGAGCAGAGACGTGGGACCCAGCCTCAAGGTAAGTTTATTCATTTTTTATTCCCCCTGCATGACCCTCCCCGCGAGCCATGCATGCCGCCACTGGTGAAGTGTTAGTAGTGCTAGACTGCTACTTGTGGTGAAATGGATGGAGACTGGTAGTCAGACCTGTGCAGATACAAGTGAGAGAACCCTCCTTAAACTTCTCATAAGTGACAATAAGGCACATTCAAACAGTGCACTTTTTGGCTCAGATATTGTGCGATTTTGTGTTGGGGTTGCATCACTTTTGTGGCATAGCTAGGATGCAAATTCTGTTTCGGCATTTACTAAGCCACTCAAAGCCACTTTACATGGCTTTGTGCGGTTTAGTAAAATATATAGTAGCATAAGGCATGGCATAGCGCTGTCATGGGTTATTTTGAATTGAGTAGACGTTACATGGGTGGAGCGTGGGCTTTTCCATGCTTCCATCCATATATTTTAATGCAAACTTAGAGTTACAAACTGTTGTAAACCTGGCTTTGTGCCAAAATAATGAGCCTACCCAACAGAGGCATAACAAGGAGAAACATTTTTATTTCTCGCCCTTACTTCCATTTTGCATGGGTGCTGCAAGATTGTTTTTCTGCAGGAATGTATTCCTTCCTCCAACAGAATAATACTTCTCAATATGACTAAAGGTGTCCAATTGAGAAGAGTGACAAAACAATACACATCCTGCACAGTTTGTTGTAGCAAGGCAGGAGCTTCTGTTAAATTTGAGAGACTACCACATCTCTATAGCCATGGTAGGGATGTGTTAGCCCCTCCTAGCACCACAGAGACTACACGGGGCATGCATTACTCCCCTGCTTTTTTTTCAATGGCACTAAATTGGATTTGAAGAGAACTATGGAGAGGTTGATCTTTGTGGTACGCTAGATGATGTCAGAACAAAAAGAGACAATGATTTTTCAACTTTCAACAAGTAACTACATTCTTAGGGTATAACGGTAAAGATTTGCACTCCTTGAACATTACTAGACTTGTGTGGCTCCAACTGTTAATAATGATATTGTGGTCTTCTGTATCAAACACTGCAGAGAGGTCGAAGGAATATTTCACCCCTACATAGGATAAGAATGGCATTGTTGACCAACTTCAAGGTTGTGATTTTTGCACTAGATCCTGGTCCGATATCTGCACTGAATTTTGGCATAGTCCAATTCTTCAGGGACAGCAAGATCCCAGAATCCCACCTTTCAGAAGCGCCAGCCCAAATAAAATGTCACACACATAATATCAGAGTGACTAAATGAGAGAAAAGTTATATTGAGGATGCTGTGGGATATGCCAATGTTGAGTAAACTTGAGCACCAATTTAGACTCACAGAGGAAAATTGTCCCCCTACATGCTACAGTGGACAATCATGCCTAACTGAAGCCACATACTACATCCATCACCACTACTCCTTAGACTAACAGGCAGTGTGATTGGGGTTTAGCAGACTCTCATTGCAGTCGGTGAGGTGACCTTCAAAGTGGCCATGATAACAGTTCTGATGCAACACTGCTGTAGGGTACTTTGCCAAAATTAAGAGTCCTGCAATAGCACGGCATTCTTTGAGGTAACAGGGATCATCAATAGGTTTCTTAAGCATCGGGACCATTGGCCCAGTTTCCATGTAGTTTTGGACCTCCTCATTTTCATGAGCGAATTGATAGGTTTGAGCTAATGTCGATCCAAGGTATCCAGGGGTGCTTTGGCCAGAGATGCCAGTATGGGAAATGTAGCATGAATGGAGATTGTAAAGAGGTCCCTTTGATGGCAGAAAGAGTCTTTCTATCTGGATAGCTTTTCTCTCTAAACGATATTTGATCCTAATTTAACTTGACACAGGGTGGTTCTTCGCTGTATTCTATTGGGATTTTACCCAGTGGTCTGTGGCCATGAAAGTACTGTTTTTGTAATTATTCTACTGGCCTCAAGAGTTTATAGCAGACCTGGGCTGAGATCCTGATGCTGCCATCCTTAGATCAGCTCTAATGATTTTTCTTTGTGTTACACTCAGCTAATAGCCATTGCACTGAAGTGTGTGCCTTCTTCATCTATAGTGTGTTGACTGCTAACCTCCATCGAACTAGATAAAGTAATTTCGAAGCAGAAGGTAATGGACATTGCTTGACTCCCCTGGGGACAGCAAATTGGTTACATGATCAGCCATGGACCCGTGGGGCAGCTTCTACCATGTGAGTCATGGTAGGAAGAAAGTAAGTATCGATTTTGTAGAGCTCACAAATGCCAAGGCATCTTAGCGCTACTCCGCCAGAGGAAGGTAGTCTCAGGGGGAGTAGACCCTGAGCAAGGGTACCCATTCATTCTTCCCGCAATTTCATTGACTGACTAGTTGCATTTTATTAAAAAGCTGCCCTTAAATAAATAAATCCTATCCTGTCGTCTCCTAAAGAAATAAATCCTATTCCGTCATCTGTCGACATCCCCCCTTACCTTCATGGACCGCTGCTGCTTCTAGGGCCGCTTTGAAAAACAAAATCTGGTGTTAGAAAATGAAAATTGAGGGCTGGAGGTCGTCCGTGCCCGGCCTCTATCCTTGTATTTTTATGAATTCTTCAGGGGGTTACAAGTCTCTTCATGCCTCGCGCATATCAATGAGCCTGGAGGGTTTGTGACATGAAGTAATCCACTTGATTATATTTTTCTAACATACAATGTGTTGACCTTTCCATAGAATCAGGCACTGTCTGTAATATCTATGATTTATTTAACTGCTTCTGTCTACGGAGTAGCATTCTACCTAGCGGTACCTCAAGGCTTTATAGTAAACCGTAAATTCATTCTTAGCCTAGGTCTTGTCTCACCACAGTGCAAAGGTCCAGCGCTCCAAGAAGAGCGCGAGAACCAATGTGTAGGTAATTTCCCACATCAAACGTCAGCTGGGGCATTACATAATAATTTCTAGTAGTTTTAAGTAAACGTATATTTAGAGCTTTTGCTTATGCCTTATATTTAGTCACACATGTTTAACCTAGTCTTGTCTCAGGGATTGATAAATTGCCTTGTCCCATGTGATTAATAATGGGCCCCTGTTTTCTCGTCATCGAGCGCGTCACTAATTCCATCGAATACATTGGTAAATTGAGAAGCACTGTCTGAGGTTTTTGGTCATCTCCCTTTAAATATAAAAATCGAACTGTTCGTTCATGCGCTTAGAGATAAGACACGCATTGAATAAAACTGGACCAAAAGATCAAGCTTGGGAGTTCAGCGTTATTAATTTTAGAGTCACGGTTTTATACAAATGGGAATGCAATGGCGCACTTGTCAGATCCCACGTCCCAGAATGCGAAGAAAATTAGAACTATGTCTTATAAACATCATGTAAGTCAAGATTAATCTTCTCCATTTGTCCTTTCCCTGAAATTACGGAATCTGAGCTGTCAGGTACCGTAACCACACGTAGCTAGGTGTTAAACATGATTAATGTGGTTGCACTACGCTGCTCTTAAATCTACTTCTGACAGTTCCTGCATCTTGTTGATTTTAAGTGAGTAGAAGGTGGAAGGATAGTGGTTCTGGACACGCAACAATTACTATAAGTTCAATGGCTTAGCAAGGGGGCCTCAGTCAGGCCTTGATGCAAGCAAAGGAAATCTGCCCATCACCTGGTTGAATAGCAAAATACAGTCATTCGTTCATTTTGTGCATTGTTCTCCATTGGTAGTTATACCCCGTTTAGGCATCCAAATCTGAGCATAATGTACAGATTAAGGGCCTCATTTATGAGGCCTTGCGTCAGTTTTTCGCTTCCGATGCGTCACTTTTTGTGACGCATCGGCGGCGTAAAACATGCCTCCTGTTGCGCACTATTTACAAAGTGACGCATCTACGCAGATGCGTCACTTTGTAAACCCCTGCGCTACATTATACCTGCTCCAGGTATAGTGTATGCAGAGGGGGCGGTCCCCCGCAAAAAGCCTCGTAATAGTGACGCAGTAAAATCTATGAGATTTCACTGCGTCACTTTTAGGACGCTGTTGCGTCAAAATCTTGCGCCTGCCTCACAGCAGGCATACGACTGACGCAAGCCCTTTCACATGGGGCTTGCCCCATGTGAAAGGACGCTTTGCTGGAGTTGCGTCACTTTTGTGACACATTCCAGCAATGCGTGACTTTTGCGCTTACAGATACGTCAGAAATACTGACGTATCTGTAACTCCTTGCGACATGATGCGTCATACATTAAATATAACGCATCAAGTATGCTGCAAGGAGTGCGCACTGAGAAGTCACGCATCGCTGCTTTCACGCAGCGATGCGTGACTTTTCATAAATGAGGCCCTTAGTATGGACTATAAATGTTCGGGTGAGATCATAATGGGGCAAGAACATGAGTACATTACGGAGATGCAGTAATCCATGACAGAATCAAAGTGGCGAAAACATGCTATAAAGTGTGGCCTCCTCTGAAGTTAAAACCGTTACCAAAGTCAAAAGTCAAAAAAGTTTATTATGTTTTGGCTCTCAATGAGGGCCACATAAAAATAAACACACAATTTATACAATATAGATAACGAAATAGATAACAAAAAGACGGGAAGAAACACTACTCATCTGCAAGTCAAGCAATCATCAACATCTCCCTGTACATCATTAATAAATATCTAAAAACCCTTTAAAAAATTTAAAAATTCTTGAACAAAACATTTCATTTGGAGGGCAGTAAAGTGCATGGAAGAACATTTTTACATTTAAAATTCCTAACTGTATACAAATTGGTTTTAACCATTTGTGGCGCAATAGGCGCAATGCGGGACAAATGAACAAGACATGATTACGATCCTGTACAGCATTATTACAGAAGTTACATATTGGTGATACCCCATACCATTTTGCTAAAAGGAGATTTAGTGGAAGCAAGTCGTGTCTTAAAAGGTACCATAATCTACGGACTCTATGAGGAATATTCCAAGTACGGTATTGTTGGGCCAGCTTTGGGGTATATGTTTTTACCAGAGATTCCCTTTCTTTTTGTCTAGATTGGGCAAGTATATCCAATTTATAACAAAGTTCCCAAGATGCACATTTTAGTTTAGACTTTAGCTCAGAAGGTGAAAGTAAAAATAAAGTGCTTTCATCCAATTCTAGCAAGAATACAGCTTTTCTAAAGTTTTTTACTAACAACGAGAACTCGTTAAAGTTGCCCAAGAGTTCCTTTTTAATAGCTTCTCTTAAGGAGCCCGGTTTACCTCTGGCCAAGCAGGCTACCCATCTTACGTTACCATATTTCTCTGTGCCTATTTACAACCAGCGTTATGCTGGCAGTAATCCTTCATGGTGTATACTTATTTGATGTGGTGTTATCAAATGTCCTAATACTTACCAAAAATATCAGGAGTATATTGCAATCCTACTACCACATATCTCTACCACTTACAAAATAGACCTCTCGTTTAAAGGGATTTGGCATAGGGCAGCGCAGAGAGTCACCTTGCTGTGTTGCCCTGCGCCAAAGTGGAAGGGCATGAATGCACCTTATATATGCAATACAGTGCACTCCTGTGCTCCCCCTGCCCGTTCTGGCGCTGTTTTGGCAACCTAGCGCCAATACAGGCACCCTTGCACCATGGTGCAAGGGTGCCTGTGTTGTCGGCAGGATTGTTTTTGTGCAGGAAGGAGTATCCTGCACAAAAACTATCCTGAGGGGTTTTCCTCTTTCTATGTGTGCAGAATGCAGCACACATGGAAAAAGGAAAAAAACTAGGAGAAATAAAGATATTTCTCTTTTTTACGCCTCACCTCGGGAGGTGTAACAATTTGGCGCTTCTCCAGGTTTACATGATCTTGTAAATCTGGGGCAGCGTAAAAATCCATGGGTGTTGCAAGGGAAATCTCACTGCAACGCCCATTGAATGCCTCCCAAGCACAGAATAAGGCAAAAAAGCAATTTGTTCTGCCTTGTCTTACTCTGTATCTATAAGGCCATCCAAAACAGTGCATAGTGGCTTTGTGTGGCCTCATAGATATGATTTTGTAATCTGCACTGCTGGAGCGTCAAAAAGAGTGACGCTCAGGCAGTGCAGAGGAATCGTAAATAAGCCCCTAAGTGTGTGTAATGTATTATAACACAAGAAATGTCTTGCATGATCCGATTATTGGCTTACCTGTAGTGGTTGTGTATTCTTGCTTTTCCCCAAGTTCATGCGCTTGGATAGTTATTCTAGTCAAACTGACAACATTTCTAAGGAAGTGGGAGTTGGCAATGAAAATAGGTGTACCGTTTTCTCATGACTACATTTTTTTAACTGTTGTCCTTTGTGCAAGAGTTTTGCTTTTATAGTGAAAACTAGCATGTAGAAGCTTTGCAACCTACGAGTAGTGATCTTATGGCCAAATGTTCTGAGAACTGATTTGCTAAAAGTGGTCGCAAATTAGGTACCAATTTTTACCCAATTGATTTTGATTTGGCGAACCTATTTATGTACTAGTAAGCCAATCCCCAAAACCACTCCTTGACCACTCCTTGACCTACCTCATTAATATGCATGAGATAGGTTGTAAATTGTGACCCACTAGTACACGGATAGTGACTGTTGTGTCACCTGCGTCCCAACCCCAAAGAACAGCATACAGAGGCTGGAAGGTGTATACACGTTTCTTCATTTGCCATGACTTCTCCGTGCACCTCCTTCACCCTCCTAGGTATACAAAGTTATGTCTTGTCCACGCTCCCTGACCGGAAATGGTGTCTGGTGTTTGTTCACCTCTCCTAGTGCCCACCTGCACATGTCGCTCTGACATCAACCTGCTGGGATCTAGAGACCACCATGTCTGTGATTGCTTTTAAAAAAAAGCGATTTAATATTTATTTTTTTGCAGCCTATTTTCCTAAAATGTTTTCCCATTTGCTACTGGGTTATAACTACCTTTCAGCATTCTGTAAAATTTTAAGGCTTTCTGACCAAATTTTGGTCACAAACCATTAAAACATCCCATTGCAAACCACTAAAATTTATGGCATTACCAAGAGAGAGGGGGGGGTGGGCACTACCGGATCTGAGACTTTATTACTGGGCAGCAGTGCTGCAGCAAATAACGGGCCTCATTGGTGCTGCCGAGATGGAAGGAGAATTCTATACCGGCTCGTTAGAGATATACGGTTTGATTTTAGGTGAGGAGGCACAGAATGTATTTCTGAGATACACTGAACCGAGCTACTTTAAGAGGACCAGATTCAAGACCCTGGAGGCAGCTTATAAGGTGTGGAAGGCGTTTAAAAAGAGCTTTGGACTGGGTAGATACCATGCATATACTAGGTTAGGGAACGACCCCACATTACCCCCAGAGATCTTTTCTGATACTGTTTTCAAGGAATGGGGACGGTTAGGAGTGAAAAGAATGGGGGATTTGATAGGCCCGCTAGGAGTGCGCCAATTCTCAGAGATACAGAGAAAATTTGGGCTCAGTACAAGGACGTTTTTTAAATATTTACAGATAAGAAGCTTATTGGCTGGAAAGAGAGGAGGACCTCTAGGATTTGGAGACAATACAATATTACAAGTAATAGAAGGGGGACACGGCTGCACGATAAAAAGGTTCTATGCTGAACTTATAGCACACAGGGGAGATGACCTGGGTAAATTTGAAGCAAAATGGATTGATGCGCTAGGGATTACTGAGGGGATCTTTGAGAAGTCATTGCAGATGGGACAGGAGGTTCTCCGCTCTTCTTCATTGCAATCCCAGCACTACAAGACCTTGTACAAGCTATACTACACCCCAGCCAGAATTGCACAGTGGGGGGGCACACAAGGGATAACATGCCCAAGATGTGATAGCCAGGAGGGAGACATAGTCCACATGTTCGGGGAATGCCCCAACCTGCTCCCTCTGATAAAAGAAATCGAAGGGTTTTTAGATCGATCGCTGAATTGTAAGTTAACGATGACATCCGAAGTAATATTAATGGGACTGGACGGGACTGGAGAGCAATCACAATTTGAGAACTTTTTGTTTGTAGCCATGGCAGTATTTCGTCTATGCATAGCTTCAGCATGGCGAGATAAGCACCCCCCCACTATGCAGCAATGGTTGGCCAGGCTTTTACATATATACAACATGGAAAAAGCGTTATACGCCAGAAAAGGGAAGAAGGGCAGATCCCTCGGTCTGCAGATCTGGAAACCAATAACAGATTGGAAGAATAGGGTGGCAGGAAACATAGAATTTCCATAGGGCCTCAAGTCGGGTGTGTAATGAAAATCAGGAATACTAATCAAGCTGTATCCATGGGTTATGTTTAGTTGTTCGCCCTACTTGTTTTTTTTTTTGTTTTTTTTCTCTTTCCAGCTGTTTTGATTGATGCTCTAGCTAACCCAGTATAATTTGCCAGGCAGAGTTCTTGTAACCTGAGATATAGAAATGTTGTGGAAAAAACAAAATTTGATTGTATTTGTTTTGTGCATTTTTCATGTCCTGTGCGGGGGCGGGAGGGGGGGAGGAGTTAGGGGAATAAACGTTGTAAAAAATTTTTGAATAAAAATATTTAAAATATAAAAGCAAACCACTGTTTGGAAGGGATGCCTTAAACGCATGCCTTCCAATTAGCAATTCGTTATGTATTTGGAAACCCAATTAACAATTCGGTAACGTGGTACCGAGTTGCAGTTTGTATTTGGTAGATTCCAAAAGACTGTTTTGTGGTCACAAGGGGTGCAATTTTGCAAATCAGATGTTTTGGGGCCCCAAAATACCTTAGTAAATCTCGCCATTAGTGTTGCCAAGAACGACTGGAAGTATGTTTAGAAAAAACGTGTGCAAATTTGGCACTATTCTAAATGAGTGTCGAAGAATTTATGTTGAAAAGAAAGCCGCATTTGTTATAGTTGCCCCGTTTTAATTCAGATTTCTGCAAAGTTTCCCGCCGCATCCTAGATACATTGCTGTTGCTAAGCTATGAGTGACGGATTCCTTTCCAGTTTCTCTAATACTAGCCAATACAAGTCATAAGGCATTTGTCAAAGAAAATACCTTCAAGAAGACAATGAACATAACCGCAGGGGTGTAACAATGGTGAAGACGATCCATTTCCTACACAGCTTCTCTCTGGCTCTCCTGCGTGGTTGGAATGGACACACACTCTGTGATCAGCAGGATGTTTTCCCACTAGCTGGGAAGAACCGATTTACTCTGGACATGCAAACTCCAGGTTCTTCTGTTTCAAAAATACAAATCTGACCATGTCGCACCAGGCACTATTAGAAAACACGGCATTTTCTTATTACTTCCTCACTCAGTGAGCTGTGGCATCCTACCAAGAATGTTAACAGAAATTGAAACTGTTCTGTGAATTGCGTTACCATGGAGGGGTTAAGGTGCGCGCTCCGTATCAGGAAGCAGCAACACAGACCAGTTCCAAAACTGGAAAAGTACGATCTTTTCAGAATTGACAGGTGTAGATATAGCGACAGGTTGTCTCACAACATTCGCTTTCCAGAATGATTGATGAATAAAACCTGGAGCGGACCTACAAACACAATGCATTCAACAGGCAGAGCAGCCTCTCTAAGATGCCGCAATACACGTTTTGAAGATTAAGTACGATTTTCTTCAAAGTAAAGCTAAGCATGCATCCACTTTAGTTTCATTAATATCTACATATATTTGCAATTTTACTCAATATAATAATACAGAAAACAATGTCAAAAAGCAAATATGGCTGTTTGTATTTTGAGATGTAATTAAAATATTTCTTTTTAAATTGGCTGCAGTAAATAAACAAAACAACAACTGTCTTCTGTATACTATAGTATCTACGAAAAAATAATTGTATACGTGTGTTTTTCCTTTGTACAAAACGTTTCACATTGATTGTAAAGCCAGCACTCGAAAGGTGGCGCAAAGATACACCAAACTACCAATACAATTAGGTGAGAGAGGTTTTTGGCCTTTTAGCAGAGCCAGCGCCAACACTGAATATTTTAAAGCATTTGCAACAATAGGTCATCCCGACAGCTGCATTGTTAAGCAAACCCACAAATAAAGCACCACTGAATTAGTTCCACATTGGAGTATTGCTAGGCTCCATGAATTCTCAGCTTTTATTCCCTGCTTACATGAAACTTGTGCCCATCTTTAATAGAAAGCGCAAAATGACCATCCAACTGTATGCTCAAGAATACGGGTCAACTTCAGACTTTAATGAGCTGGGAATCAGAGAAAAGGATCACACGTTTAAATTTGTATCTCACATATTAATCACATTATCACTGGAAGAAGCCAAAGAATTAGACTGCCACCCTTCCTCTCCGATCCCACCAAAATCACCCACAGAGTCCCACAGGGTTCATGACTAAGCCCGACCCTCTTCAACATCTACATGGCCCCCCTCGCCGTCATGGTCCGACAACACAGCTTCAACATCGTATCCTGTGATGATGACACCCAGCTCATCCTCTCCCTCACCAAAGACCCCACCACCGCCAAACTCAACTTCCAGAAAGGACTGCAGGACGTCGCAGTCTGGATGACCAACAGCTGCCTAAAGCTCAACCCCGAGAAGACAGAAGTCCTCAAAATCAGAACCAACCTTTCAGCATGGGACAACAGCTGGTGGTCGACCGCCCTCGGAAGCCCACCGACCCCCTCGGACCACGCCAGAAACCTCGGCATCGTACTTGACTCATCCCTCACCATGAACTGACAGGTCAACTCTGTCACCTCCAGCTGCTTCAACACCCTCTGCATCCTCCGCAAGACCTTCAAATGGATCCACCCGAGTCAAGGAAGAGGGTCACCCACGCACTCATCACCAGCAGACTGGACTATGGAAAAGCACTCTACCAGGCATAAACAAATCCCTACTCTGCAAACTCAAGACAATACAGAACAACGCCGTCAGACTCGTCCTAGGCATCCTCCGGCATGAACACATCAGCCAACATCTATGAAGGCAGGACTGGCTCCCCATGGAGAAAAGAGTCACCTTCAAAATCCTCACCCACGCCTACAAATGCCTACACAACACCAGACCCAAATACCTCAACAACAGAATTGACTTCCACGTACCCAAAACAAACCTCCGATCCTCCAACCTCACACTAGCCAAAACCCCACGCGTCCACAGAGCCAGGGCAGGCGGAAGAGCCTTCTCTCACATTGCGACCAAGAACTAGAATGAGCTCCCGGCGGACATCAGGCACCCCCCTCTCCCTGAGCACCTTCAGGAAAACCCTCAAGACCTGGCTCTTCGGTTAAACAGTTCTGCAGACCCCCACCCCCAGCGCCTTGAGACCCTCATAGGTGAGTAGTGCGCTTACAATCCCCTGATTGATTGATTGATTAAATCACTTGAGCACTCAATTAATCGAATTCAGAAAAAAACAGAAATGCCAAGGTTACTTATCGGTAATCTTCATTTATCTGAGTAATGTCTTCCTCGCCACATAAGACAATAAAGTGAGCTCCTCACCAGAACCCTCCAAAGCAAAAATCAGCATTCCATGCCTCCCATCCCTTCCCAACATGGCCAACCCTAGTCAGCCCCGACCTCAATGGGAGAAGAGTCAACCCTTCACACTACCTGAAGAACTACCAAGCCCCAAGAACAAATGACGCCAATATCACACCAGGGAAGGAGAGATGGGAACTCATGTGGCGAGGAAGACAATACTCAGAGTAATGAAGATTACCGGTAAGTAACCGGGGCATTACCTCCTCGTAAGTCTTCCTCGCCACATGCGACAAAAAGTGAGCATATACCCAAACCAGGCGGCTTCATAGCAAACAAGAAACTAATTACAAAGGGTAGATGCAACAGAACCAGGATTAATCCAGAATAGAAATATCAAATGGACTACACTACACAGGATACATGACAAAAACAAAAAACAATCACGAGCTGGAGTAACAAGCCCCGAGAACAGCCTCAGCAAACCCCCCAGTAGGACAACCACGAACAACCACCCGGTAATGCTCCATGAACATGTGTGGGGAGGACCAGGTTGCTGCCTGACAGATATCCTCGAAAGAGACACCCTTGAAAGAGACCCAAGAAACAGAGAGACTCCTGGTGGAACGACCGTGAACCCTGGTTGACAGCTCAGACCCCTGAGAATTGTAGGCAAGCAAGATACCCTGTTTAATCCAATGACTTAAAAGTGGAAAGAGAAGGCTTGTGACCAGACTGACCCGGACCAGAAGTCACAAACAAATTGTCACCACAACAGAACGGGGCTATCCGATCCAAATACAACAATACGGCCCGCCGAACATCCAAAAGCGAGAGAGACAAGTTCGACCCAGACAATGAAAATGGAGGAAAAGACAGCAATACCACCTCGCGGGAGCGTTTGACCACCTAAGGGATCTTGGGGAGAAACCTCGGGTCAGGGCGCAAAACAAGATGATCTGGGAGAACCTGCAAGAATGGAGGAGACCTCAGAAAGGATCCTAGCTCACCAATCCTACCAGCCGAGGCGATTGCCACAAGAACACCACCTTGAAGGTGATAAACTTCAAATCCACCAAATGAGCACCCTAAAGGGCCCATAAAACCAACAGAAGATCCCAGGAAGGAGCAAGGCAAACAGCCAAAGGCCACTGCAAAAAATAACTCTGAAGCAAGCAAGCCACAAGAGGATCTAGCCCGTCCAGCACCAGACCATGAAATGCCCGGAAGCCAAACAATTGAGCCCGCAGGTGGAAGGAGGCAGCCCCAGGGAAAACCCCTCAGCAAGAAAATCGAGGACCTTCAAGGGATCCACAGACACAGGGTCAACCCCCTTTACCCCACACCAATGAGAGTAGGAGGACGAATCGCAAGAGTAAGAAAGCAGAGTAGAAGAACAGCCAGAACCTTGCAGCAAATCCACCACCTCCACTGAACAACCCTTTGCGAGCAAGTTCAACCTCTCAAGAGCCAGCCCTGAAGATGCAGCAGACAAAACACCCCCACTAGGAGTGGGGGTGGCCTGGCAAGGTCTAAGGAAGATCCGGAATCGGCCAGCACTCCTGGACAGCCAACTTGCTCAGAAGAGGAACCAAGGACGGCAAAACCATCTGAGAACCACCAACAAGATAAAACGCCTTCTCCTGGCAAATCTTTCACAGGATGCGCAAAATAAAGGGAAACAGGGGAAATGCATACAGAAGGGAGATCGGCCAACAGAATGACAATGCATCAAACCACCACGCCCCTGGGCACAGGGGCAGAGTACAGAAGCATGGTAGGAGAGCATTAAACTCCTCCGTGAACAAGTCTATTGTAGGGTGACCAAACCAGACCAGCAGCTGACGGGACACAGAGACCCTCAGAGAGATGGCAGACATCGACGGAAACACCCAGCTCAGGTGATCCACCATGACATTCCCTCTACCTGGGAGATACAGCGCTTTGAGAGACAAGACCAAAGACTCCGCCCAAGACAGTAGTTCCTGGGTCAGGAGTCAGAGGGAGCGAACCATGCAACTCCTCTGATGATTGGTGTATCCCATCACCACCTGATTGTCTGTCCAGACCAAAACATGATGACCTAGGAGAGCAGGGGAAAACTTCAAGCAAGCCAGGTGAACGGCCTTCAACTCCAGAAAGTTGGAGGAACAACTCACCTGAAGATGATCCCTCCGACTCTGTACAGACCAGGAACCCAGAGTCGCCCCCCCATCCCAGGAGACTGGCATCGGTTGTGAGCACCCAGGACGGGGAGACCAGGAAGGGAGGACCCTGGAGAAATGAGACTCCACTAACCAACAGCCCAGCTTGGTGCGTATCTGAGGAGACAGCACCACTGGAAGGTCATAATTCCCCGAAAAGGGAGCCTATTAGAACAAGAGATGATTCACCAAGGGGTATAAATGGAGGTGAGCCCATGGTAAGACATTGAAGGTAGCCGACATCAACCCCTGAACCCTCACCTAATGATAAACAGGGGCAGAGTCCTGACCCAGAAGACAACCCAGATCTCTCCATAAGGTTTTCCTCCATTCCAACGGCAAAAAGACCATCCCCCGGACCATGTCCAGGCGGCCCCCAATTAACACCAAGTCTTGGGTCTGTAACGTGTGAGACTTCTGTAGGTTGATCATGAACTCATGGGTGGATAGGACTTTGAAGACCATCTTGATGTGAAGAGTCCCCTTAGAAAAAGAAGAGGCAGAGAACAGCCAGTCAACCATATAAAGAAAAACTCTGATCCCCTCCCTGTGGAGGATCCCAACCAAGGGGGCCAAACCCTTTGTGAAGACCCTTGGGGCAGCGGACAAATCAAAGGGAAGTACCTGAACCTGAAAGTGGCAGCCTCCCACGGATAACCGAAGGAATCGCTGGGAGGATGGGTGGATGGGTACATGGAGGTAGGCATCCAGAAGATCCAGAGAAGCAATTACCTCCCCATGAACCAGCAGCGGGAGGATCTCCTGTAATGAGAGCAATCTAAATTTTACATGGGGATGAAAGAATTAAGCTGCTTCAAATCCAGAACTGGGCGAAAATCCCCAGACACCTTCCTCACCAGAAACAGGATGGAATAGGTTCCCCTTCCCCTCTGAGGAGCAAGAATTGGTCGAATAGCCCCTTTTTTGAGGAGGTATTGAACACCAGCTAGCAGGGCTTGTTGAAGGTCAGCAAAAATGGTCAGGCGATTTAGTCGATGTTTCTTAAGTAATTTTGCCCGGCGTTAAACGCCTCTAATACCTTATGAAGATTATCAAAATAAAGAGGCAGGCGCTGGAGACAGGAAGACAGGAAACACGTTTTATTCCGACGGAGCAGAACACATCAGATCGGACAACAAGGTATCGTCTCGAGGTGCTCTCTCTAAGCCTCTCTGAGGCCTGATCTTTTATACACTGGTTTATGAATGAGACCGTTCTTTATTACAATAAAGACATTGTGAAGTAGTGAAAGATGACATCCCCGGTACCCCCCCCCCCCAGTTCCGGCTTATTCCAACACGTGGCTACAGTAGAGGTTCTCACCCCCCATACAATAAGAGGAGGCTATCACGCAGCTGAGTGTTCCGCCAATTCCTTTGGAATGTGTGCGCCTGATCGAATCCCAAGGGGTGGGGAGGCCATGATCAATAGTAGCTTCTTTGAAAAGGGTCGAGTGCATACAGTAGTGGGCAATAAACTGTATCCTCAGGCCAAGGGATGACCAGCGGTCCGTACATACAATCGGGCTCAGAGGAAGGGGTCATCAAAGGAGAGGTATTTATGAAAGAAAGGGTCAGTGTGGATAATCACGCATTGAGGGAGGATTTATCGACTGAGGGGCATTCATGGAAGGAAAGGAGGTGTTGGTCAGGCGCGGGGTGTGATTCTCAGAGACAGAGTCATGTGGAAGGAGAGGTCATGACTTGTACATGTGAGAGCGGAGGCAGCCAGGGTGCATGGGGGAGGCTTGCAGGGTCAGGGAAGTGTGCTGGTGACCGATCGTGAACAGGGAGACCATGGTACCTAAAATGGTTGTCGTGTATGCTCATACGTGAGTCTGAGGAATGGACAAGATGGCGCAGATGATGTTCAGCTCATAAACTAAAATTCCACAGTCCTCCCTTTTAACATGTCTCGCCAGTTTGTCAATTCGGGTCTATCCCCATAAGACCACGTATTTCTACCTCATAGAGGGGACTCATGTGCTCAGGTCTGAAGTCCAAAGTCTTAGGGCACAGACAGTTAGAAATGAGTGAACACAAAGGTGGCAGACATTGAATACCTAAGCAACACCCACACAATATCATGATTGGTATCAATATAAACGTAAACAATCTCCATCCCCAGTCCTTCAGAGTGTCCCAAAACCAGCCTCCAAGCGACCAGCCTTCTTGCTCTTGGTGAACCTCTGAGGATAGTCTGTGGAGGTGTTCAATTGCTTTGTAGACTGAAGGCGAGTTATCTGGCACGTAGGTGCAACAGCTGGAGCCGATGATGCGGCATGCTCCTCCACGGTCGGCCAGAATCACATCTAGGACAAGGCGGTTTTGGAGAGCCACCAGGCGGACTGCCTGAAGCTCAGCCGTGTTGTTAGCGAGGATGCCAGCCGTGATGTTGATGGTTGTTTCTACTGCCTGAGTTAGGTGTCGGATAGCGTGGCTGTTTGCCATTGGTCCCCACAGAGGAACCAGTCCCTTTGCTGCATCCAGGAACTGTGCTCCGGTGGAGTCGGCTTGTTCAATGTCTCCGGCGCGCTTTTGCCGGTGATGGTAGGCTGAGGCCACATACGTGGGAGGAAGAATGAAGGCGATGTAGCAAGTGCCCCTCCAACCTTTTGGGAGCCAGGTGTAAGCTTTGGTGCCACAAACAAAGTACATATTCGGAGAAGCAACAAAGGAAGGAGGATCAACTGAGACCAATGTTCTGGTGATGCGGCAGGAACTGTGACCCACCAGCTGCGTTCCTTGGCCTTCGAGGCATACGAGTCCTGTAACATTGATGACAGACAGGGCCACGGTCAGGGTGGCAGCCGTTTGCTTCCGCAGGTGGGAGAATGTGGGTCTGGCTGGATTGTGGAGCACTTGCATTTCGACTCTTTCTTTGGCAGGGATGTTCATAAGGAAGGCGGAACCTGAGGCCGCAGGACAAATGGGGGCAGACGTTTTTCCTGTTTTGTTCAGCCAGAACCCATAGTAGAAGTGTGACACTGTCTGACCAGAAGCGGCGTTGTCCTTGTGGCTCTCCTGCAAGAGGATCAACCAGGCGAGGCAGGAGTCATGAACTGAGAAAGGAGAAGGAATGAAAGGTATGGAGTGCTCAGTGGCATGCGGGAGCAACCCGCAGATCCAGCAGTTCGTGGCATTTGTAGCAAGGTTGTGCTGGTGCAGCATTTGCACGAAGGAATTGTTCCAGAATTCCCTACGCCTTTCTCGGAGCTGAGGCGAAAGGGAAAATCAAGTGATGCTCTTTCATGGTGGTTGGCTGTACAGTGGCCAACAATGTCTGGTGAGCGGGTGTGCTGTCTTCCAAGATCCAGAAGGAAGTCATGAGGAGGAGGCAAAAGAGGAAGACAATGAAGAAGGCGATTGTCTTTGATTTGTGAAAATTGTCAGTCTTTGGGTTCCTGTAGTGGGTATTTCCTGTTGCTTTCATTATCTTCTTATCTGGCGCTTCCATCATCTTCTGATCTGGCGCTTCCATCATCTTCATCTTCAAGGTGCTCGGTAGTGGGCAGAACCACAGACTTCGTTTAGCTTCTCTCCGGGTAACCCTTGGTTGGTTTTGGGTCACCGTTCTGAGATTTTTAACTTAGTCAGTGGCCTACTTAGCCGAAGCTCCCCCCTTTCGACGCAGGAAATACCCTTCCCGGGATGGCACAGTGGGATCAGAGAATTTTGCAAGTTCAAGTGCCTCTGTATCAGGATAACAGTTCAGTGATGGTCGGTCTTTGTTCAGGAGCTCTTCTTGGGTGTCGACGTTTTCTGTCGTGGCCAGGGTCGAGGAGACTTTCTTGCAATGATGGGCGTGCAGCCAGTGCTTCTTTCCCTCCACTCGAAGAGCAGTCCGAGTGGTGATCAGTACTTGCCAGGGGCCCGTCCACCGGGGTTCCAGACTCTTCGCTCGTTGAAAGTTCCGGACTAGGACGTAATCTCCCGGTTGGATATCGTGACCGGGGCCCCTGGAAGCATCGGGGATAGCCTGCTGCACCTGTTGATGAATGACAGTCAACGTTTTAGTTAATTTGCACAAATAATCTGACAACAGGACGTCGGGGACGTCGTGAATGGAGGTTGGTTTGGGGGCAGTCCAGAGGTTCATCGGTCGCCCGAACACAACCTCGTAGGGGGTCAAGTGGTGCTTAGTGGGAGTGGAGCGCATCGATAGCAATGCCAGTGGGAGGGCATCTGGCCACTTAAGTTCTGTAGTGGCCACTATTTTTTACAGTTTCAATTTCAGTGTAGCATTGTGTCGCTCAACCAGGCCAGCGGATTGGGGGTGGAAGACCGCATGAAACCTTTGTTTTACCCCCAGCCCCTTCAGGATTAGTTGGATAACTTCAGCTATGAAGTGGGGGCCATTGTCGCTCCATAAAATTCGACAAAGGCCGTAGCGAGGGAAAAACTCTTTCAGTAGTACTTTGGCAGTAGTCATGGCAGTGTTATCATGGGTTGGATAGGCTTCCACCCATTTGCTGAAGGCACATACAATGACCAGTACATACTTCAAGCCTTGGCATCTCTCCAGCTGGATGTAATCCATCTGAAGGACTTCGAAGGGGTGATCGGGGGTCCCAAACCCTCCCCGGGGTACCACAGTTCCTTTCCCGGGGTTGTATTGTAGGCAGATAAGGCACTGCTGGACCAGGCGTTTGGCTGAGTCGGGGATTTTGTTGTTGTGCCAGACTTTGGAAATGAGTTCAATCATGGGGGCAGAACCTATGTGTACAGGGGAGTGTGCCATAGTCAGTATGGGGATCAAGTATGAGTCAGGCAGCAACCACTTGTTTGTGTCCTTTGTCCGCCAGCAGCCTTTGTCGTCCTTTAAACCCACCCGTGCCCACTCAGTCAGTTCGTGAGGTGTGCTGGCCGACTGGATGTCCCTAATCGTTTCCCTAGCGTCAGTCCATTTTTCTGCTTGTGACCTGGTCACATACACGCGTGTCGTTGTCCTATTCTCAGCTGTGGTTCAGGCAGTGATGTCGGCCAGTGCGTTTCCTTGTCCAACTAAGTCTGTCACCTTCTTGTGTGCCTGACATTTGATCACTGCTAATCGCTTGGGGAGGAGAACTGCTTCAATCAGGGCGGAGACTAGATCTCCATGGAGAATGGGTGTGCCGTGGGACGTCAGGAATCCCCTTTCCCTCCACAAGAGCCCAAAATGGTGAACCACCCCGAAGGCATACTGGCTGTCCATGTAAATGTTCGCCGTGGTTCCTGCTGCTATGATACATGCTCGTGTGAGGGCAATTAGCTCTGCCGCCTGTGCGGATCGTTGTGTGATGCGGGCTGTTTCAACTACTGTTCGGGCTGTCGTCACCGCATAGGCAGCTGAGCTTGTGCCGTCTGGGAGTTTGATACAAGAACCGTCTACCCATAGTTCTCCATCAGGGTCTGTAAAAGCAGTGTCTCTAAGGTCAATTCTACTTCTGGTCTGTTCGTCCGTGAGGGTCACACAGTCGTGTATAGGGGGCACATCGGGGTCATTTTCAGGCAAGGGCAACAGTGTGGCAGGATTCAAAGTCGTGCATCTCTTCAGAGTGATGTGGGGTGCAAGCAGAGTCAATTCGTACCCCGTCAGTCGTGCACTAGTCAAGTGTTGAGTCTTGGTCTGGTTCAAGAGGGTGTCAACTGCGTGGGGTACTAACACCGTGAGAGAGTTCGAAAGTACAATTCCCTCACTCTGACGGATAGAGACAGCAGCGGCGGCTACTGCTCGAAGGCAGGCAGGTAAAGCTCTGGCGACTGGGTCAAGAGTGGCAGAGAAGTAGGCACAAGGGCGTTGTTTGGAGCCAATGGGCTGAGTTAGAACAGACAACGCGCATCCCTCCCTTTCGTGAGTGAAGAGAGAGAAGGGCTTGGAGTAATCTGGTGTTCCTAGGACGGGTGCCGAGCAAAGGGCATCTCGCAACTCCTTAAAGGACGCTTGGCATTCGGGGGTCCAAGGGAGTGGGAAAGGAACATCTTTGGCCAACAGGGAAAGTAGGGGTTTTATGATGAGACTGAAATTTGGTAACCATTGTCGGCAAAAAGAGGTAAGGCCCACCAATGAACGGACTTGCTTCTGCGTTTTTGGGATGGGGGTGTCTAGGATGGTCTGGATTCGGTCGGGTGTAAGTTTCCTCCCTTCTTTGGACAGGAGATGGCCTAGGTAGGTTACTTGAGGTTGGCAGAACTGCAGTTTCTTTTTGGAGACTTTGTGGCCATTCTCCGCAAGAAAGTGCAATAGTTGGATAGTGGCTGCGATTGCAAGAGGAGTGGTGTCGGCCGCCAAAAGGATATCATCGACATATTGGATCAACACCACTCCATCTGGTAGCTGGACGGCGTCTAGCTGTCTTTTGAGGGCCTGGCTGTAAATGCTGGGACTTTCTGTGTAGCCCTGAGGAGCTCTACAAAATCGGTACGAACGGTTTTTTAAGGTGAAGCGAAGAGATAACGGCTGTCTGGATGGATGGGGATAGAGAAAAAGGCATTTTTGAGATCAATAACGGTGAAGGTGGTGGCAGTGGACGAGATGAGGGTCAGAATGGTGGTGATGTCTGAGACTACGGGGTACCGTGGTACCACCACTTTGTTGACTTCTCGCAGGTCGATGATAAAGCGGTACGCTTTCTCATCTCCCTCACCTTGCTTCTTAACAATGGGTAGGATAGGGCTGTTGCAAACATTACTAACCACTTCCTCTACCACTCCTGCATCTACCAGGGACTGAATAATTGCTACCAATGCCTTCTCGCCTTCGGGCGATATCCGGTATTGTGGGAGTTTCGGGAGCATTGCGTCTGGTCGAACAGTTATGTGCACAGGGTCGATCATCATTCGTCCTACATCCGAATCGTTTCTGGGCCATAGATACGGGGGTAGGGTGTCGAGCAAGGTTAGGTCAGCATCAGTGATAGAGTACATATGTCGTGCGGGGCAGGATCTGGACATGCTCGGGTTGTCGTACAGGATGACTCGGACTCCATCTGGGGAACATCTAATAGTAGCTCGGAAATGTTTTAGCAAGTCAATACCCATAATGGCGTCAGGGGAGTTGGAGGAAAGCAGAAATGTTGTGTCCGTGGGGTTGTTTCCTAGGTCAAAGGAGATAGGTACAGACAGGGGATTAGTGGAGGGCGTTCCATCGAAACCTATCGATGTAATGTGTGAGCCAGACAAGGGTGCCCTTGGAATCAGTCGTTTTGATAATACACTACGTGTCGCTCCAGTGTCTACCAAAAATGGAGACTTTGTACCCAGGACCTTAGCGGTGACGTAAGGACCTTGCTGGTTAACACAGAGCTCGACTGGATCCCTCCCTTGCCCCTGGCAGTCCTATGCAGAGTCGTGGGCATTGTTGCAATCAGACTGTTGGCACTGATTCTGTCGGGGGCGGTCAAATGTGTTCGGTCTGCCAGGCCTGTCATTGCTGGTGTCGTGGGTGTGCCCTCGTTCCTGCCCTCTAGTCCTGGGGCCATTTGTCATGTCCATTGTCTCGTTATTCTTAAGCATTTCTCGGAGGGCTGGGCATTGAGACTTCCAGTGGCCAAATCCTTTGCAAAACGCACACTGGTTCTGATCGAGGTCTGTTCGTGGAGCACCGGGTGTGGGTGTGCGGTCTCTAGGGCGTGAATTTCTAGGGGCATTCAACTGGTAGTTTCCCCTATACTGTTCCCTTCCTCTAGTCACTCCCTGCAGTTGAGCAATCATCACTCGTTCTTTTAAGTCCTTTTTCTTTCTCTCAGTCGCCCTCTCGTTCTCGTTCTTTTGGTGTTCGTAATACTGAGCCATCTGAAGGATAGCTGCAGGTTTGGAGGCCCCCCAACTACTCTCGCTTGTCTGTAGCTTCTGGGAGACCTCTTGTAATAGCCCCTTTACGTAGTTTTGCACGAATAGGTGTTGTCCGGTTGCGGTGGTCATGTCTTGGCCACTGTAGTCGGAGAACACTGTCTCAAATCGGGAGAAATATTCTGATACGTCTTCCTGGGGTTTCTGGCGGCAAGCCGTGACTATTGACCAGTCTACCTTTTTCTCTGGGATCAATGTCTTTAGCTTCTGCACTATTTTGTCCGGGAGTTCCAGTATGTCTTTTACAGGTTTCCTACTGGGCTCTCGCTGCCTATCTAGTTCACTGAGTTGATTCCAAGTATGTCCGAACAGATCTGTGTGGTTGGCCTTCCGGATTTGCTTCCACACGTCAGCCGGCAGACATAACCCAAAAAACAAATCAATTATCCGCTAGAGTCATTATGGTTGAGCCCAAGGCTGTACTTAGTTCGGTATAAAAGGCTGTCGGGTTCTTTCTTAAATCGGGCAGGGTTTGCCTAAAGGTTAAAATATCTTGTCGATCCCATGGTTGATAAACCCAGTTGTACACAAACCTTCCTTTTGCATCTGCGTGGTTAATATCGTCGTTTGTTCCCTGACCTCTTGGGGGAACCCAGTAGGGGGCGGCTTCTCTGATAGGCATCATAGTGTTGGCTACTTCTAATGGGGGCTCGTCCGGGACTGAGACAGTGAGCTTAACCTCTGGTTTCTGTTCAGTGATGTGGCGGAAGACCTCAAGCGTTTGCATGAAGAGGTCCGTCACGTCATGCTCGGTCCCATCTCCAACATCGATCTTTCTATATAGAGTCGTCAGCTTAGCAGGACCCTTAGTTTGATACCTATCCTCATATGCGTTCAGAGTGTGGAAGCTGAACCGTAAAATGAAATGCCGTTTGTGGCTACCAGCATGTGAATTGTACATATCCATCGCATATTCTTCGCTTTCTTTCCGTTCTACCAGTGTCTTTGCTATCTTATCAATCCCATCCCGCTCATCTTTGCCCAACCTATTCGGTCTTGTCGTTAGCTGCTTGCTAGTCTCGGGTTCATCTGATGTTGTTACCGATGTGGCTGGTGCGAAGGCTGTAAGGGCCGGGGCACTAGCGCTAGAGTCACCCTCGCCCGTGCTCAGGACTGGTAGGTGCTGTGCCAGTGGCTGGCAGGGGGCATAAGGAGGGGGCATGTAGATGATCGGAGGACCTAGCAGTAACTCGTCGTTTGCCCGTTGTTTGGAGGGCATCTCTGGGTAGAGCGTAGAGGGGGTCCTAACAGGGCATTGGCCTGTTGACCCTGATTCTTGCGTTTGTCTAACTTCCTCTCTCCTTTTTATCTCTTCATCTAGTTCCTTCGCGGCCAGGTGGGCTGCCTTTCGTAATTCTTTCCCTATTTTTGTTTCTTCTCTTTTTCTTCGTTGTTCTGCTTCTTTGCGCCACATGCCGATACTATCGAGCATAGTGGGTGTTGCCTTATTTATTCTAAAAGCTGCTTCTAGCGCTTTTATTTTATGATCATCAAAAGAACCTATCAGTGGCCACTGACTTTTGGGGTCCCTTTTCGTATATTTATGCCATAGCTTACTATAAGCTATAGCGACTAGTCCTTGTTTAGTGAACATGTCCTTATTAGGGGTGCCTTCCAATGGAGCTGGATGGTTCATCTCTAATAAGCGGTCCGGGTTGATCCAACTACTGACCAATGGGGAGAAGATAGGCATGACGGGTTACAACGGGGACAAAGGTCTGCACTACCTATCCTTCACTACTTCGCGAAGACTAGACAGAATATATCTATTCTACAGTATTCGCAAATAGGGAATACCCAAAGAGAGAACCAATATCGAACAATTAATGTTCGTTCAATCAAACAATCAATGGCGAGAAAGAAATAGGCACGACGGGTTACAATGGGGGCAAAAGCCTGCGTTACCTATTCTTCACTATCTGCAAAGGGGGACAGAATACTTTTTTTTTTTTCCCCGTTTGTAGACAGAGAATTCTCGAGAAAACAATCCTCGAACAATCAATGTTCGGGCAAACAATCAATCAATGGGGGAGAAAAGATAGGCACGACGGATTACAATGGGGGCAAAAGCCTGCGTTACCTACCCCTCGCTGCATGCAAAGGAAGAGAGAATATTTTTATCCCTCTCAGTTTGCAGACAGAGAATCTCCAAGAGAACCAACAATTCGGAGAGTAATACTAGTATTTTCAATCAATCAATCAAAATATTTCTTAGTTTGTCGTGTTACACGACCTTACCCGGACCGTATGGACAGTTTCTCATCTTCCGCTTCCAGCGCCCGATCGTCCTCCACTCTCTGTTACTACCGTGGCACTCCTGATGGTTCCCAGTCAGGACCGAAGATCACTCGGGGAGAGGTCTGCTCGGAACCAGTGAAGTTCAGAAGATCGGCTGTCAGACGAGGGTCTATCGTTCCGATCGTTGCAGTCGTTCACTCTGTCGTTGGGACCTCTCCCACCGGATCCACGTGTCGCTGATGGGCCCCACACGTTGGGACACCAATTGTTGAAGGTCAGCAAAAATGGTCAGGCGATTTAGTCGATGTTTCTTAAGTAATTTTGCCCGGCGTTAAACGCCTCTAATACCTTATGAAGATTATCAAAATAAAGAGGCAGGCGCTGGAGACAGGAAGACAGGAAACACGTTTTATTCCGACGGAGCAGAACACATCAGATCGGACAACAAGGTATCGTCTCGAGGTGCTCTCTCTAAGCCTCTCTGAGGCCTGATCTTTTATACACTGGTTTATGAATGAGACCGTTCTTTATTACAATAAAGACATTGTGAAGTAGTGAAAGATGACATCCCCGGTAACGTCCCCCCCCCCCCAGTTCCGGCTTATTCCAACACGTGGCTACAGTAGAGGTTCTCACCCCCCATACAATAAGAGGAGGCTATCACGCAGCTGAGTGTTCCGCCGATTCCTTTGGAATGTGTGCGCCTGATCGAATCCCAAGGGGTGGGGAGGCCATGATCAATAGTAGCTTCTTTGAAAAGGGTCGAGTGCATACAGTAGTGGGCAATAAACTGTATCCTCAGGCCAAGGGATGACCAGCGGTCCGTACAGACAATCGGGCTCAGAGGAAGGGGTCATCAAAGGAGAGGTATTTATGAAAGAAAGGGTCAGTGTGGATAATCACGCGTTGAGGGAGGATTTATCGACTGAGGGGCATTCATGGAAGGAAAGGAGGTGTTGGTCAGGCGCGGGGTGTGATTCTCAGAGACAGAGTCATGTGGAAGGAGAGGTCATGACTTGTACATGTGAGAGCGGAGGCAGCCAGGGTGCATGGGGGAGGCTTGCAGGGTCAGGGAAGTGTGCTGGTGACCGATCGTGAACAGGGAGACCATGGTACCTAAAATGGTTGTCGTGTATGCTCATACGTGAGTCTGAGGAATGGACAAGATGGCGCAGATGATGTTCAGCTCATAAACTAAAATTCCACAGGCTTCCCACTTTCCTGATGTTGGATGCAGCGGGGTAGAACGGAAGGAGTCCAGAGGAAGGGAGCTGAACACAATGGAGAATCCTTCCGGGACAATCTGGAGGGCCCGCTGGTCTGAGACGGATGATTCCCACGAAGTGACGAAAATCCACAGACGTCCACCCACCAGAACCCAACAGGAGGGAGCTGAGGATAGTCAGGATTTAGATGCGGGGGATGAGGTGGCAGGCTAAGATCGTGAATTGTTGAAGAAGGTGGTGCCCTGGTCACGTCCCCAACCGCGATAGGGCAGACTGCCCCTGGATGTAGAATTGGGAGTAAAGGCAAGTTTAGGACCAAACAACCGGCCCGTGAGGAACGGACTGGAGTCAAAAGCTTCCTGTCCTCTGCGGACTTCTTAACCATTTCCTCCAGGGAAGAACCAAACAGTTTTGCTCCTGAAAAACGAATTTACATCAGGATAGCCTTTTGGGCAGCATCAGCCTTCCAGTGACTGAGCCATACCTGACGACGGGTTTGGATCGCAGAGTCACCAGCCACCGTGGCAGCCCCCTAGGTGTTGAAAGATATATCTGAAAAAAGTCTTGTTTGTTGTTCCATAACTGCCAAGGTAGGAAGAACATCAGCCCCCTGTTCCAGCAGCTCAGCCAAAGATTGGAATGCCTTCAATGAAGACTGACCTGTACATGCGAAATAGGCAGAAGCTCGGATAGAAAAGTTGACAGTCGCATAGGAACGTTTGGCAGCAGCTTACACTCTTTTGTCGACCGGGTCCAAAGGAAACGCATCCTCAGAAATGATGGATCCCTGAGAGGCCAGACCACCCATGAGAGAGTCGACCATCATGGAGGACGGGATATCCTTCGTGAAGTCTTGGATGGCATAGCGTTTGGATAGATAACGCGGAAAAGCCTGTTCATCTATCTCTTGTCAAGTCAAGTCAAGGAATCTTATACAGCGCACATATCACCGTGAGGTCTCATGGCGCTTGTGGAAGTTCCAAAACTGGGTCATATCTAGTTCCGTTTAAAACAGCCATGTTTTCAATTCTTTGCGGAAACGCTGGTTGTCCTCCTTTTCAGAAAGAGATTTAAACCTTGGTTCTTTCCTAGTTCGTAACTGGTCACTTTTGCGTCTCCCGGAACATTAGTCTGATTGTACACTGTTGGTTCAGCGCAAGGGTGGTTGTTAGGTGATAGAGTGCTCTATAAGTGTTGTAAACAAATAAATAAATAAATAAATAAATAGCCGAAAGATGGAACGGCAGCGTAACCGAGAGATGAGGGGTAAGAAAAGAGAAAGATCGACCCCCGTTTCATACGGTGCGGACTCGTAATGGTGTCAGAATAAGCTTTGAACAGGACACCAGGTTTCTTAGAGGTTGATAACTTTTAAGTGTTTTTGCTAGGTAAAAGGGACCAGTACCGTAAATGCTTCTATGTGTTAGGCACAAGATTTTAAAGTGACCTCTTTTCCTAACTGGAAGCCAATGGAGGAGCCTTAGACTAGGGCCAGAGTGGGACCTTGGAGGTAGATTTAAAATCAATCTGGTCGCAGTGTTCTGCAAGATCTGCAGCTTGGAAAAGAGATCTTCATTTAATGACGCCAATAAAGTATTTCCATAATTCATGTGGCTCACAATTAAGCCCTGAACCAATGCCTTCCTGATTTCAATTGGTTGCCATTTAAAGATTTCACGTAACTTCCGCAGGTTACCATAACAGGTGCCCAAAACGCAGTTCACATGGTTTTTCATGCAAAGCTTATTGTCAATCATTATTTCCAAGTTGCAGACTGTTTGTTTTGGGAACGGGCATGGACCTAGATCCTGAGGGCACCAGCTGCTAGACCAATACTCTTCAGCCCTGCCTAACAGAAAGATCTCGGTTTAACTGCTATTTAGCTGTAATTTAATTTGGCCCATCCAGCTGTTAATGTGGTTCATACAGTTTTTAAACCAGGCCATTGTGTCTGTACGGTCAGGACCAAATGTGATCAGCAGCTGGGTGTCGTCAGCATATGATACTGCTTTAAGCCCATACGATCTGATTATCCTGGCCAACAGTGTTACATAAAGATTGAAGAGCATAGGGCTCAGGATAGTCCCCTGAGGAACTACAATGCTTACTTGTCTACTGCATGCGACTAAGGAGCCTAGATGCACAGTGGTGGAGCGGTCATTTAGATAGTCTTTAAACCAGTCCAGGGCTTTCCCTCGGACCCTCATCTCCCAGAGCCATTGTATTAAAATGTCATGGGAGATGGTGTCGAAGGCGGCTGACAGGTCCAAGAGAACCAGCATAGCGGATTCTCTTTTGTCCAAAGCCAGCCTGATGTCATCTACCATCTCAACTACTGCCTTTTCGGTACTATGCGCCGATCGGAACCCTTATTGTGAAGGATCGAGAAGTCCATGACTTTCCAGGTGGCTGGTAAGTTGTTTGTTTACCAGGGCTTCAAGCGCCTTCCCGAAATATTTATGAAAAAACAGGTGCTGGCCATACAGAAAGTACTCTCCTTCTTTGGAGTGACAAATAAAGATTTATTTCAAAATTTGTCTGGTATTATTTATTTTATACCCTTTTACTTTTTGTTTTTTAGATTCAACAATTCATCTGTACGAAAAAGACATACCAAAATACATTTAACATACACTTATTCAAAAACACATGTACAAAAAAACATTACATATAAAAAGCAGAACATCTATCTGAATTTCATATGTACATTAACACAAATATTTGTGCATCAACATCATTATTCATTATTGCACTATCTTTCCTTAGAAAGAAGAATCTTTATACTCAAATAGGGAAAAAAATCAGATGGAGAAAACAATAGATGTACAAAATAATGCAAGTATGACTGAGGGAATAAATCAAAACATCAGTCCCACAAGAAGCAAGTTATTTTAGCAGTTGTTAGATACTTGTCTCCATTTGGCCGACGCGTTTCGAACTCGCTATTTTACTTTGCGTGTTCTCGTCAGGGCGTAATGACTCTATCCTGCAGGGGTTATGCAAAATATGAATAAAAAGGAAGAATGACGTCAGTTCCTATTTTGTGTTTGATAGCCTCATATAATAGCTCGAACTGGTAAATGCATACCTTATACAAATCGTCACCGGTGGATGGGGTTCAATATTTACTACGAAGGTCCCCGTCGTAGTATCTGATAGAAGGGGGAAGCATAGAGTTGGTTCAATTGTTTGTTCCAATACTGAGCCTGATGCCTAATACCAAACAAGCACACTCCTCGCTCCTACCTTATTCGATTGATCCTGTCTCTCTTCAAAAAAAGTGTTTAATGTTCACCCTTTGTCCGTGAGGGCCCCCGTGTTTCCACTGGTGCCTGCCCAAAAAGAAAGGTTGATAACTAACCCTTACTATATCAGTTGGCGGCTGTTATAGTAGCCCATAACTGTTAAAAGGTACCTGTGCCTCTGGTTTAGTGGCGTGGGGTGGGGTCCGCTGAATTTTTGTTTACGCGGTCCGCCTCGCTCGCGTTGAGCATCCCGGTTTAAAGCATGGGTCCACTAGGTGTTTCCAATCTGTTTGTGGGGGAAATGACAAGCGTTCAGTTAAATACTGCTTGTCGGCGTTGCTCAGAGAGAACTCACGATTTTTCGGAGCAGAAAGAAAACCTACCCGGTCTTCTCTGTTCAGTCTGCAGACATCGCTTGCAGTGGCAATCCATCAATGCGCCATGTTTGGTGGGGGCGTGGATATTTCAATGTCACATGCTTCTCGGGATTCTGGGACATGTAGTCTACTCATGGTGTCGTGGATGCAAGTCAATCTGACTTTAAATTTAAAACAGGGTATCTATAACCTGGAGATTTCCGACATGGAATTCAGCCCAGTTTGAAGGCTGTTGAATCGCAGTATTAGATAGGCTTCTTTTCTGAGTAAGACAACATCCACATCCTGGACTGTTTTCGTGTGCCCTATTGTGTACAGGACCGTCCATTTAAAGTCAATCTCTGAATGACCCTGTTCTATAAAATGTTGAACCATGGGTGCAGACACAACTTTATTTTTGATCCGTGATCGATGTTGTGTAATGCGAGTGTTAATCTGTTGGTTTGTTTTACCAATATATAGTTTATCACAACTACACGTAATTGCGTAAACCACATTCTTGGTTTTACAATTGCTGAAGCTTTCGTTTCTCCATCTTATCTCTCGGTGAATGAATTCACTGCCCTCAATCGTTGATTCGCACGATACACAATTTCCACATCTGTGGTGGCCTCTTATCTGTTTCATGCCCCATATCGAAAGCAGATCATGTTTAGGTTTTTCCATCATTACATCTGCCCGAACCATATGTTGACCTATGCTCTGGTTTTTTTTAAAAGCAAAAATTGGTCTTGGGAATGGACATTCCAATTCTTCTAGTAAGTGCCAGTTTTTAAGTATGGTTTGTCGCACCTGGTGGGCATGGGGACCAAACGTAGTCACACAGACAAGTTTGTCTAGCTCATGTTTCTCTTTGCGTTCGAGGAGACACTCACGTGGTGTGTATCGTGCCCTCTTGCGTGCGTGTTTCAATAATTTAGTAGGGTATCCCCTATTGGCCATTTCATCGCAAAACCTCTGTGCGTGTCGATCATAATCTTCTATCTCTGAGCAGTTTCTTCGAATACGAAGAAGCTGCCCATAAGGTAGATTAGTTCGCAAATTTCTAGGATGGGCACTCCGACGGTGAAGGATGGTGTTTCTATCTGTCTTCTTTCTGAAGAGAGAGGATTTTAAACAACCATCTTTTCCGAGTGCGCATCTCCCATGGTATTTTTTGTCTGGGTTTCCATTGCTGGCCCTTCTCTAAAAAAGAGACCTGCTTCTTGTTATTGTTGCCTCTTGTTGTAGGACCCGAAGAGTCCGATGAGGATGATGTCTCAGAAAAGGTTTTGAACCTATTTCGGGAACGCCCTTGGTAATTATACAGTGCCCCCCTCGAGTCAGCCTGGGAGTAATAATCGTCTTTCAAAAACGGGTATGCTTTATCTAGGGTAAAAGATTTTGAATCCCTCTCGTATTGGATGGTTTTATTGTTTATGGCAGTGTCCTTGAAGGACAGAATCTCTTTTTCAATTTTTTCAAGGAGTGCTTTGGCATCAGGGACCAACTGGCTCTCTTGGATACTTTTGGTAACTTCCTCTATTTCTTCTAGTTCTTTTAAGCACAAACGTTGTGCAGTCTCAATTGTATGGACCATCAGGTCCCTGCTACATTTCGTATTTATACAACTGAAACCCCTTTTGTATTCTGCATCCTCCGTGAATATCACAGGCACATTTTTCACCTGGAGCCCCCAGGGGATGGTGCCTCCCTTGAGGTGCCTCAGAAGAAAGTGACCGTGCAGCTCTGTTCTAATGTGTTTTTCACTTAATCTGATAAGTTTATCAGATTCATTTTGTTGCTGTGCAGAGGTGCTAAGGGCGATATTTGAAAATGGAGCTGAGGCTATTAAGGACTGAATATGATTTTCAGAAAACAACAAGGTATCTTTCTCGGACATACCTAAGAGGGACAGGACGTCCCTCCAAGTTGACTAATCACAAAGAGTTAAGAACAAGTGCAATTTTATGGTGTGTTTCCACTCTCGCGGGTATACACCCGCTCTAAACTTTGTATAACAGGGAGATAGGTCCTTGGGACGTACGGTCAGCTGGACCATATATAGTATTTATGAAAAAACAGGTGCTGGCCATACAGAAAGTACTCTCCTTCTTTGGAGTGACAAATAAAGATTTATTTCAAAATTTGTCTGGTATTATTTATTTTATACCCTTTTACTTTTTGTTTTTTAGATTCAACAATTCATCTGTACGAAAAAGACATACCAAAATACATTTAACATACACTTATTCAAAAACACATGTACAAAAAAACATTACATATAAAAAACAGAACATCTATCTGAATTTCATATATACATTAACACAAATATTTGTGCATCAACATCATTATTCATTATTGCACTATCTTTCCTTAGAAAGAAGAATCTTTATACTCAAATAGGGGAAAAAATCAGATGGAGAAAACAATAGATGTACAAAATAATGCAAGTATGACTGAGGGAATAAATCAAAACATCAGCCCCACAAGAAGCAAGTTATTTTAGCAGTTGTTAGATACTTGTCTCCATTTGGCCGACGCGTTTCGAACTCGCTATTTTACTTTGCGTGTTCTCGTCAGGGCGTAATGACTCTATCCTGCAGGGGTTATGCAAAATATGAATAAAAAGGAAGAATGACGTCAGTTCCTATTTTGTGTTTGATAGCCTCATATAATAGCTCGAACTGGTAAATGCATACCTTATACAAATCGTCACCGGTGGATGGGGTTCAATATTTACTACGAAGGTCCCCGTCGTAGTATCTGATAGAAGGGGGAAGCATAGAGTTGGTTCAATTGTTTGTTCCAATAGTGAGCCTGATGCCTAATACCAAACAAGCACACTCCTCGCTCCTACCTTATTCGATTGATCCTGTCTCTCTTCAAAAAAAGTGTTTAATGTTCACCCTTTGTCCGTGAGGGCCCCCGTGTTTCCACTGGTGCCTGCCCAAAAAGAAAGGTTGATAACTAACCCTTACTATATCAGTTGGCGGCTGTTATAGTAGCCCATAACTGTTAAAAGGTACCTGTGCCTCTGGTTTAGTGGCGTGGGGTGGGGTCCTCTGAATATTTGTTTACGCGGTCCGCCTCGCTCGCGTTGAGCCTCCCGGTTTAAAGCACGGGTCCACTAGGTGTTTCCAATCTGTTTGTGGGGGAAATGACAAGCGTTCAGTTAAATACTGCTTGTCGGCGTTGCTCAGAGAGAGCTCACGATTTTTCGGAGCAGAAAGAAAACCTACCCGGTCTTCTCTGTTCAGTCTGCAGACATCGCTTGCAGTGGCAATCCATCAATGCGCCATGTTTGGTGGGGGCGTGGATATTTCAATGTCACATGCTTCTCGGGATTCTGGGACATGTACTCTACTCATGGTGTCGTGGATGCAAGTCAATCTGACTTTAAATTTAAAACAGGGTATCTATAACCTGGAGATTTCCGACATGAAATTCAGCCCAGTTTGAAGGCTGTTGAATCGCAGTATTAGATAGGCTTCTTTTCTGAGTAAGACATCATCCACATCCTGGACTGTTTTCGTGTGCCCTATTGTGTACAGGACCGTCCATTTAAAGTCAATCTCTGAATGACCCTGTTCTATAAAATGTTGAACCATGGGTGCAGACACAACTTTATTTTTGATCCGTGATCGATGTTGTGTAATGCGAGTGTTAATCTGTTGGTTTGTTTTACCAATATACAGTTTATCACAACTACACGTAATTGCGTAAACCACCTTCTTGGTTTTACAATTGCTGAAGCTTTCGTTTCTCCATCTTATCTCTCGGTGAATGAATTCACTGCCCTCAATCGTTGATTCGCACGATACACAATTTCCACATCTGTGGTGGCCTCTTATCTGTTTCATGCCCCATATCGAAAGCAGATCATGTTTAGGTTTTTCCATCATTACATCTGCCCGAACCATATGTTGACCTATGCTCTGGTTTTTTTTAAAAGCAAAAATTGGTCTTGGGAATGGACATTCCAATTCTTCTAGTAAGTGCCAGTTTTTAAGTATGGTTTGTCGCACCTGGTGGGCATGGGGACCAAACGTAGTCACACAGACAAGTTTGTCTAGCTCATGTTTCTCTTTGCGTTCGAGGAGACACTCACGTGGTGTGTATCGTGCCCTCTTGCATGCGTGTTTCAATAATTTAGTAGGGTATCCCCTATTGGCCATTTCATCGCAAAACCTCTGTGCGTGTCGATCATAATCTTCTATCTCTGAGCAGTTTCTTCGAATACGAAGAAGCTGCCCATAAGGTAGATTAGTTCGCAAATTTCTAGGATGGGCACTCCGACGGTGAAGGATGGTGTTTCTATCTGTCTTCTTTCTGAAGAGAGAGGATTTTAAACAACCATCTTTTCCGAGTGCGCATCTCCCATGGTATTTTTTGTCTGGGTTTCCATTGCTGGCCCTTCTCTAAAAAAGAGACCTGCTTCTTGTTATTGTTGCCTCTTGTTGTAGGACCCGAAGAGTCCGATGAGGATGATGTCTCAGAAAAGGTTTTGAACCTATTTCGGGAACGCCCTTGGTAATTATACAGTGCCCCCCTCGAGTCAGCCTGGGAGTAATAATCGTCTTTCAAAAACGGGTATGCTTTATCTAGGGTAAAAGATTTTGAATCCCTCTCGTATTGGATGGTTTTATTGTTTATGGCAGTGTCCTTGAAGGACAGAATCTCTTTTTCAATTTTTTCAAGGAGTGCTTTGGCATCAGGGACCAACTGGCTCTCTTGGATACTTTTGGTAACTTCCTCTATTTCTTCTAGTTCTTTTAAGCACAAACGTTGTGCAGTCTCAATTGTATGGACCATCAGGTCCCTGCTACATTTCGTATTTATACAACTGAAACCCCTTTTGTATTCTGCATCCTCCGTGAAAATCACAGGCACATTTTTCACCTGGAGCCCCCAGGGGATGGTGCCTCCCTTGAGGTGCCTCAGAAGAAAGTGACCGTGCAGCTCTGTTCTAATGTGTTTTTTACTTAATCTGATAAGTTTATCAGATTCATTTTGTTGCTGTGCAGAGGTGCTAAGGGCGATATTTGAAAATGGAGCTGAGGCTATTAAGGACTGAATATGATTTTCAGAAAACGGCAAGGTACCTTTCTCGGACATACCTAAGAGGGACAGGACGTCCCTCCAAGTTGACTAATCAGAAAGAGTTAAGAACACGTGCAATTTTATGGTGTGTTTCCACTCTCGCGGGTATACACCCGCTCTAAACTTTGTATAACAGGGAGATAGGTCCTTGGGACGTACGGTCAGCTGGACCATATATAGTATTTATGAAAAAACAGGTGCTGGCCATACAGAAAGTACTCTCCTTCTTTGGAGTGACAAATAAAGATTTATTTCAAAATTTGTCTGGTTTTATTTATTTTATACCCTTTTACTTTTTGTTTTTAAGATTCAACAATTCATCTGTACGAAAAAGACATACCAAAATACATTTAACATACACTTATTCAAAAACACATGTACAAAAAAACATTACATATAAAAAGCAGAACATCTATCTGAATTTCATATATACATTAACACAAATATTTGTGCATCAACATCATTATTCATTATTGCACTATCTTTCCTTAGAAAGAAGAATCTTTATACTCAAATAGGGAAAAAAATCAGATGGAGAAAACAATAGATGTACAAAATAATGCAAGTATGACTGAGGGAATAAATCAAAACATCAGTCCCACAAGAAGCAAGTTATTTTAGCAGTTGTTAGATACTTGTCTCCATTTGGCCGACGCGTTTCGAACTCGCTATTTTACTTTGCGTGTTCTCGTCAGGGCGTAATGACTCTATCCTGCAGGGGTTATGCAAAATATGAATAAAAAGGAAGAATGACGTCAGTTCCTATTTTGTGTTTGATAGCCTCATATAATAGCTCGAACTGGTAAATGCATACCTTATACAAATCGTCACCGGTTGATGGGGTTCAATATTTACTACGAAGGTCCCCGTCGTAGTATCTGATAGAAGGAGGAAGCATAGAGTTGGTTCAATTGTTTGTTCCAATAGTGAGCCTGATGCCTAATACCAAACAAGCACACTCCTCGCTCCTACCTTATTCGATTGATCCTGTCTCTCTTCAAAAAAATGTTTAATGTTCACCCTTTGTCCGTGAGGGCCCCCGTGTTTCCACTGGTGCCTGCCCAAAAAGAAAGGTTGATAACTAACCCTTACTATATCAGTTGGTGGCTGTTATAGTAGCCCATAACTGTTAAAAGGTACCTGTGCCTCTGGTTTAGTGGCGTGGGGTGGGGTCCGCTGAATATTTGTTTACGCGGTCCGCCTCGCTCGCGTTGAGCCTCCCGGTTTAAAGCACGGGTCCACTAGGTGTTTCCAATCTGTTTGTGGGGGAAATGACAAGCTTTCAGTTAAATACTGCTTGTCGGCGTTGCTCAGAGAGAACTCACGATTTTTCGGAGCAGAAAGAAAACCTACCCGGTCTTCTCTGTTCAGTCTGCAGACATCGCTTGCAGTGGAAATCCATCAATGCGCCATGTTTGGTGGGGGCGTGGATATTTCAATGTCACATGCTTCTCGGGATTCTGGGACATGTAGTCTACTCATGGTGTCGTGGATGCAAGTCAATCTGTCTTTAAATTTAAAACAGGGTATCTATAACCTGGAGATTTCCGACATGAAATTCAGCCCAGTTTGAAGGCTGTTGAATCGCAGTATTAGATAGGCTTCTTTTCTGAGTAAGACATCATCCACATCCTGGACTGTTTTCGTGTGCCCTATTGTGTACAGGACCGTCCATTTAAAGTCAATCTCTGAATGACCCTGTTCTATAAAATGTTGAACCATGGGTGCAGACACAACTTTATTTTTGATCCGTGATCGATGTTGTGTAATGCGAGTGTTAATCTGTTGGTTTGTTTTACCAATATACAGTTTATCACAACTACACGTAATTGCGTAAACCACCTTCTTGGTTTTACAATTGCTGAAGCTTTCGTTTCTCCATCTTATCTCTCGGTGAATGAATTCACTGCCCTCAATCGTTGATTCGCACGATACACAATTTCCACATCTGTGGTGGCCTCTTATCTGTTTCATGCCCCATATCGAAAGCAGATCATGTTTAGGTTTTTCCATCATTACATCTGCCCGAACCATATGTTGACCTATGCTCTGGTTTTTTTTAAAAGCAAAAATTGGTCTTGGGAATGGACATTCCAATTCTTCTAGTAAGTGCCAGTTTTTAAGTATGGTTTGTCGCACCTGGTGGGCATGGGGACCAAACGTAGTCACACAGACAAGTTTGTCTAGCTCATGTTTCTCTTTGCGTTCGAGGAGACACTCACGTGGTGTGTATCGTGCCCTCTTGCGTGCGTGTTTCAATAATTTAGTAGGGTATCCCCTATTGGCCATTTCATCGCAAAACCTCTGTGCGTGTCGATCATAATCTTCTATCTCTGAGCAGTTTCTTCGAATACGAAGAAGCTGCCCATAAGGTAGATTAGTTCGCAAATTTCTAGGATGGGCACTCCGACGGTGAAGGATGGTGTTTCTATCTGTCTTCTTTCTGAAGAGAGAGGATTTTAAACAACCATCTTTTCCGAGTGCGCATCTCCCATGGTATTTTTTGTCTGGGTTTCCCTTGCTGGCCCTTCTCTAAAAAAGAGACCTGCTTCTTGTTATTGTTGCCTCTTGTTGTAGGACCCGAAGAGTCCGATGAGGATGATGTCTCAGAAAAGGTTTTGAACCTATTTCGGGAACGCCCTTGGTAATTATACAGTGCCCCCCTCGAGTCAGCCTGGGAGTAATAATCGTCTTTCAAAAACGGGTATGCCTGCCCAAAAAGAAAGGTTGATAACTAACCCTTACTATATCAGTTGGCGGCTGTTATAGTAGCCCATAACTGTTAAAAGGTACCTGTGCCTCTGGTTTAGTGGCGTGGGGTGGGGTCCGCTGAATATTTGTTTACGTGGTCCGAAATATGGCAGCAGCAAGATGGGACGGTAATTGCCTGGTTCGCTGGCAACTAGTGTTGGCTTCTTCAGAATAGGTCTAACTTGAGCTGCCTTCCAACTTCCTGGCACCATCTCTTGGTCCAGAGATATATTAAAATCTCCATTAGTTTCGTTATCAACCAAGGTGCTATTCGCATAAAGATGCCAGGGGGAAGGGCGTCCACTGGGGAACCAGGTTTAATCTTAGCAATAACTTCTGATACCTGTTCAAAGGTCACAGATTTAAATTTGACCAGCAGAAGCACCAGTGCTTGGCTCTTCACTTCTAGGTACAAATCAGTCTTATTGGCATTTTCCTGAGGGAAGAATCTGTAAATAGCTTTCACTTTTTCATCAAAAAAGGAGGACATCCTATCGACCCAGTCTTGTGTGGGGAGAACGGTGGGCTGATTAACTTGGGGAGATGTAAATTCTTTCAAAATTTTATGTAACTCTTTGCTTGAGTTGCAGCCGTTCATTATCAATAACCTTCTTCACAGGGCCCTAGCATGGAGCGATGGAGGGCGGAATTCATGATCTGGGCGGCTAGTGAGAGTATGGTCAGGTTCCAACAGGCCAGAAGAGCAAATACAAAAAAAAGGGGTTGGAAGTGCATAGGCATGGGAAGCCCTGGTGGCACTACTAAAATTGCCAGAACCGGACTTGGACTCTGACTCTTTGGAGGCTTCTCATGAAACTGTTGGAGTATGCAGAATATAGATAGACTTGTGGTGGCTGCTGGGGAAAGGAAGCAAGGTCGGACATGGCAGGAATTGGAACGCAACCCAAACACAATAGGACACTGGCATACCCTAGCACGATAATGATGATTGAAAATCCTGGTTTAGAATATTTAGAGCACACCGGTGAAAGGGGTTAGGCGGGAGGTAGGAGGGAGAGGCAAGTAACTGCGGGAACACCAAGCTGGGATCCCATTATATTGTGGGGTGTATTGAATACATGTAATGGTGTTGATACTGGTAAAAGGAGAGGAGGTTGGGAAGCTTATTGTGATACTGATTTTGATATGAATACAAGCTCAACTGTCTGGAAAATGACTTTATGCAATATATCCAGTAAAGAGCCCCTATCGATGATGAGCCTTGTATGGGGGATTATGTTTGTGTTGAAAATCAATAAAATACTTTTTTTTTTTAAATCAATAAACTTCTTCACAGAAGAACGCAATGGTAGGGACTCGGGCTCCCTGCGCTGGTACGGCATGAAGAAATCATCATACAGTTAATTGATTGGGGAACAGGGAACACCATGTTATCCTTGATCTTCTGCAGGACAGCACACAATTCCTGGCCTTGCACATAAAGATCCCTGCGGTCCCCCTCCTCACCATCCCCTTCAGTGACTGGAGGTGGGTCCAGTCTTTGTATTTTGGGGGAAGAGGGACCCTGCCTCCCTCGTGCTCCTCAAAGGCCACTGCCATACAGCCTTAATCAAATCAGAGCCTGGATGGCCTTCATAGATAGAACCGCAGAGAGTGGATGAGAGCTGGAACCAGCCACTACCAGAGGATCAGCCCATGATCCATAATGAATTGGTATTAGCAGAAGAAATAACGAGATGCCTGGAGACCACTGCAGGCAACAATTTAACCAGCATGCTGAGGAATAGGAAACACCATTTCAAATACTACCTACTGTCGTAACCGCAAGGTGAATTGTAAAAAAACCTCACAGTCACCTCGTCTCTAGGCAACCCTGGGATGCAGGAAGCTGGCTAAGCTCGGCCTGTCCCTTCCCCCCACCCAGAGGCCGGATAGGCCTGGCGACGTGGAGACATAAAAGCCCCCCAGACACTGCCTTCAAGAGAGGCTGTGTTTGCCCCCCTCTCTCATGCTGACGGAGATAACTGGATCGGGCTGGGAGAGGAACAGAGCCGAAGAACCGCAGGGTGACAGAACTCATTGCCGCCCTGTGAATCCCCCTAATGGCGAGAACGGCCACCTCTACCAGAAAGACTAAATTACCACTGCGGGCAGGACCCAAGACTGTGGTAGCGCTCTAGTGTTCCGTCCCCGGAACAGGATGTGAGGTGACGGGAAGCGGAAGGCGGCCATATTGTTTACCTAGCGCCGACCGCAGCAAGCAGAGTCAATCTCCCGGCGCTCCGGAATAAAGAAGACTTATTCACCTCTCCATTTGTGTGCGCATTCATCATTATTACAATGGCGACGAGTTGGGGGATTTAATACCCGAGGACACACGCGACGACATCGCGAGCGCACGCATTTTGCGTGAGACAACGCACAGACACCCGGAGCGCGGCAGAGGAGCCGACGCGAGGCAGGAAATTGGCGCGAAAGGGAGCCAACAACCCCTGAGGCTACAGCAGCGCCCAAGTCTGCAACCAGGGCACAGAAAAAGGACACTGCTCCATCGAACTACGCCCAAGGTGGACAGAGAGCACTGCAGAGCATCGGAGGGCACCCAGGCGAGGTGCACCAAGGTACCCAGAGCTGTAGACCATCGTGGTCTCTAGCGAGTGACCAGGCACCCTGGCAGATCAGCGTACACTGGCGGAAGCACCAGGCTCCTTGCTCCCAGGGACAGGAGGCAGCCCACAGGCATTATCAAACCCCACTAAGAGAAGACAAGGGGAGGAAAGTGACGAAGAGTACAGGGAAGAAGACGAAGGGGGGCAGGACGCTCCAGGGAGTCCGACCAGGCGGACGGTCACTACAACAGGGGACAGAAGGAACGCGCCGGCGATGGCAGCCCAGAGCACGTCCCTCACCCAACTGGTACCATTCCTAACGAAAAGTGGCGAACCGGAAAGGAAATGGGAAGGCTGGTGGCCGGTCCTTCCGGGTCAGAGCGGCTCAGCTCTGGAACTCCCTTCCGGTAGAGCTGCGGTTAGTAGATGACCTTTTTGCTTTTCGTAAAGCTTTAAAGACCTTTTTGTTTTAATAAACTTGCCATCTGTGTCTTTTTATCTGTTGTGTTTCCATGTAGGTGTTGCATATTACCTGACACGCGCCAGGACGCCCCTTAGCTGGGGCAGCTGTGCGCGCTACAAATGTATGTAACATAATATAACATAACATAACTGGAAGAGGTACTTCCTTAACTATCTGGAGGCACTGGAAGAAGAAGGTGACACCCAATTTTCAAGCAAAAGGAAAAAGAAGATCTTGCTCCATAACTTAGGCCCGGAAGGGCTCAGGGTATATGACACCATTGTCAAAGAGGAGAGAGGCGCCGGGGACACAGAGGTATTTGATCATGCCATCGCTGACCTAGATGCACACTACAGACCGGTGGTGTGCGTCGCCATCGACAGATTCAACTTCTTTCAGAGGAAGCAAAAAAGCGGCGAGACAGTGGACGAGTACGTCGTAGCGTTGCGGAAGTTGGCCCTCACGTGCAAATTTGGAGGACTGCATGATGAACTCATCAGGGACCAGATTATCATGCACACTTCCAGCTCCCACATACAAGAGAAGTTGTGGGTGAATGGAGATGCTCCACTCAAAGAAATCTGGGCGATGGTCAAGAAGGCAGAGTTGTCAAGAAGGTGTGCTCAGGCAGCGAAGAAGGACGTCCAGGAGTCGCAAACCATATGCAAGGTAATGGCACCAAATAGAAATGACCGTTCGAGGCAGAACGAAACACGGAGAAACCAAGGAGGTGGAAGATCGGACTACACCACCAGACACCAGACGGACAGCAAGTCCAACAAAGGAGGAAAACCCCAATGTTACAGGTGTGGTAGCACTGCCCATCTGGGAAACGACAAGGCGTGCCCCACCTTCAGGGCAAAATGCTCCTACTGCAACATTTTCGGACACTACGAAAAGGTGTGTCGCAGAAAACCCAAGAACGCCATGGTACGCTTAGTGGACCAAGAACAGCGGGAAGAGACCAGCGACCAAGAAGGCACGGTGGAAGAAGAGGAATTCCTGTACATCGATGTCCAAGTACTGGAAATGGATGGCTCAAACTCAGATAGACCCCGGCTCGACATGCACATTGGGGGAATACCACTAGAGATGATCGCAGACAGTGGGGCGCCCATATCCTTCGTTCAAAGACAAGTTTGGGAAGACAACTTTGCGTCAAGAATCAAAGAGACCCTTCGACCCATGGATGTGAGACCAGTCACATACACTGGGCAAAAGATTCCCATGTTGGGGTACTGTCCTCTCATGTTTGAATTCAGGGGCCGCCACGCTAATTGCAAGCTATATGTCGCAGAGAGAGGCCCATCCGTGCTGAGTTGGAAGGACCAAGGAGGATTGGGAATTCAGCTCAACCCGGGAGGTATCGAAAAAATCTTACTCATGGACATGGAAATCAAGGAAGATGTGATGTTGTGGCGGACGGCGTACCCCAAGGTATTCAATGGCCAGATTGCTGAACTGGGCAAATACACACACCTCATTAAGCTGAAGGTGGGAGCAGTGCCGGTGGTACACAAAGTGAGGAATATCCCGTTCCGCAGTAGAGAAGCAGTGCAAACGGAACTGGACAGGCTGGAAAGGGAAGGTGTCATCAGAGCGATTGAGAGTGCGGAGTGGCTATCACCCCTGGTCGTAGCCCAAAAGCCCAACGGCAAGGTACGTCTCTGCGTGGACCTCAGAGAATTGAACAAAAACATCATCATAGACAAATTCCCTCTGCCACGCATCAATGAAATGCTGGCGAAGACTAAAGATGTCAAATGGTTCTCCACGGTGGACTTGTCGTCGGCCTATCATCAAGTGAAGCTTCATCCGTCATGCAGCCACCTCACGTCATTTATCACACCATTTGGGTGCTACGAGTTTGTGAGGATGCCCTTTGGCCTAGCTTCAGCCGCGGCAGTTTTCCAAAAGATTATGCACAAACTCTTAAAAGACTTGAAAGATGTCCTTTTCTTTCAGGACGACATTCTTATAATGGGGAAGTCGAGGCAAGACCACAACGCGAAGCTCCACAAATTGTTACAGAGACTGCAAGACAACGGGTTGACTGCTGAGTGGTCCAAATGCAATTTGGGAGTCCAATCTGTCACGTACCTTGGTCATGAGGTGAGTGGACAAGGAATCACTCCCAAGAAGACAAACATGAAAGCCATTATGGAGGCACCCACTCCGGGAAAGAAGGAAGATGTTCGGTCATTCCTAGGAATGGCCGAGTATTACAGCAAATTTATTCCACATTTTGCCACGAAAACACACTTTCTTCGACAACTGCTCAAGGAAAGGAATAGATTCCAGTGGGGAAAAGAAGAGCAAATGGAATTCGATGCACTCAAGCAGGAAATGGGCACGGCCATTCCCCTCAAAGGATTCGACCCAAGCGCAGAGTCCATCCTCACCACTGACGCCAGTGACCGCGGCCTAGGGGCAGTGCTGATGCAGAAGGCTGAATCCGGGGAGTTGTCGACTATCAGTTTCGCCTCCCGCTCGTTGGCCCCCAACGAAGAGAAGTTCAGCGTGGTAGAGAAAGAAATGCTGGCAGTGGTCTGGGCGGTGGAGAAATTTAGGCAATACTTGTGGGGAGCCAAGTTCCTAGTGAAGACAGACCACAAACCCCTGGTCCGTGTCCTGACATCAAGCGGTCATGATCACGCCACACCCCGGATCGCCAAGATGACCCTCAGGCTATTGGACTTCGTCTATGAGGTTGAACACATTCCGGGACCGCAGAACAAAGTTGCAGACTTCCTGAGTAGGGCGGCAGCCATGGACGAGGCAAAAAGCGAAGAGAGACAAGACTGGGAAGGCTACGTGGTGGCCACCATCCAGGACACAGAAGAAGTGATAAGCGCCCAGGACTGGGAAAAGGCCTACAAGGAAGACACGGACCTGGAGGCTGTGAAAGGGTATGTCGTCCATGGATGGCCAGAAAAAAGACACTTGAAGGAAGAATTGAAGAGATACTGGGAGGTCAGAGAGGAGCTGTCATTGGCGGAAAATCCGGTGTTCCTACTCCGAGGTGACAAAGTGGTCCCGCCACAGAACATTCTGGATCATTTGATGTCCTTACTACATGAAGGGCACCAAGGAATTACGAAAACGAAAGCCCTGGCCAGACAAGCGTACTGGTGGCCGGCCATCGATGCGCAAGTGGAACGGCATGTGCGCATGTGCGAGTCATGTGCAAAGGCAGACAAGTCCCAGAGCATGTTGAGACCGCCCTTGGGGAAATTTCCGATCCCGGATGGCCCTTGGGAGATGATATCGGTGGACATAATGGGTCCAGTCCTGGATAAAGAGGGAACTCAGAAGTATGCAGTAGTAATCATTGACAAGTACTCTAAACGGCCAGAATTAGAAGTCATGGAACATGCAGACACTGAAGCTGTAATACGTTTCTTGCGTGCCACGTTTGTCAGAGAAGGCATCCCAAAGATCATCACATGCGACAATGGCCCCCAATTCACTTCGGCGAAGTGGATTGCCTTTACCAACAGAAATGGCATCGAAGTGAAGCACACACCGATCTATCACCCCGCAGGCAATGGCCAAGTGGAACGTTTCAATCGTGTGATAATGGGCACAATACAAGCAGCCATTGAGGACGGTCTGGACTGGGAGAAAGAGCTGGAGAAGATGATTTGGGCCTACCGCATCACACCTGGGAGCACAGGCTACAGCCCCTTCAAGAATTTAAGAGGTAGAGAGGCCTTCACGAAAGACAACACGGCATGGAGGAAGTTGGTTGTACAGAGCAAGTGGTCACCAGCTGTGGTCAGAAAGAATCTAGAGAGAGCACAAGAAGTCTACACTGCTCATTACAACAAAAGACGAAACACTCGAGATACAGAGCTAGACAAGGGTGATTGGGTGAGGGTAAAGCTGGCCATCATGAAGAGAAAGGGGGAAAGCAAGTTTTCACCAGCCCTCAAGGTAGTGGAGCCCTATGTCCGGTCAGCCCTACTGAGCGACGGAAAGATATAGTCTATGGACAGAATGGCGAAGTGCAGCAAGATACTGAAGTGGGAAGAGGAGACGGAAGAAGGAGCAGAGCATGTCATCGAGGAAGGAGAAAGTGAAGGTAGAGGAAGGCAAGGAGAGAACGTCGATGGTGCAGAGGGACAAACAGCAAGTGGAGAAAGAGAGGAGAGAGAGACAACGGAGGAGAGAAGCAGAAGCAAGGAAGGAAGTGAAAAGAGAGCGAAGGACAGAGAAGAAGAAGGAGCGAGAGAGCGGACTGAGAACAAGACGACAGGAGGAGAGAGAAATGATGAGAGAGTGGAGACCCGAGTAGGAAGAAGAGTAAAGGTACCTGAGAGATTCAAGGACTATGATATGGACTGGAAGTAAGACTTTTATTACATTGTTTGATTATTGCATATAGGGGGGAGATATGTGGTAGCGCTCTAGTGTTCCGTCCCCGGAACAGGATGTGAGGTGACGGGAAGCGGAAGGCGGCCATATTGTTTACCTGGCGCCGACCGCAGCAAGCAGAGTCAATCTCCCGGCGCTCCGGAATAAAGAAGACTTATTCACCTCTCCATTTGTGTGCGCATTCATCATTATTACAAAGACCCGAATGCAAATGTCATGGCCTCTGCTCTGAAGCGCCACCGGGTACCAGACACAGGTAATCAGACACCCCTATTCCTTAGGGTGACCAGGCGTCCCGGTTTTGCCAGGACGGTCCCTGTTTTTAACCAGCTGTCCCAGCAAATTTCAAGAAATTTAGCTCATGTCCCCGTTTTTGGAGTGGGTCGACTGAAAACGATGGGAGGTGTTTTTTATGTTTTACAAAGCAGGCATAGTTAGCAATTGTTTCAAGAAAGCAATTTAATTAACAGGCAAGCTACTGGGCTTAAAAATTGCATTTTTTGTATGTTCTTACTGCCGGTTCTGTAATCCTCTGCTGAGGAGCGCACTCATCGATTGATGTAAAATTATAGTCCTTCTTCTATTTTTATGAAATGTCCCGGTTTTTGGCTTTAAAATTCTGGTCACCGTACTTATTCCTGCACCGACCATGATAGCAGAACCTGTGTCTATTAAGCAGCAGGGGGCAGAAAGATTACATTCCAGCCCGACTGCATGAGCGGCTAGACCCCTATTAACCCTTGGCTCGCTATAGCAGAGCCTAACTGAAACCCTCCATTAGAGGAAACAGGGGAAGGAAAGGGGATGACATCCGCGTACTCAGGCCGGCTAGGCAGTACCCCGAACTTACCTCAGAGCACACTTGGAGAGTCCAGCGAAGAACGAAAAAAAACAGATTGTGGGATGGGCCGACTCTCCTCTAATTGAGGTCAGGGGTAACGAGGGTCGGCCATGTTGGGAAGGGATGGGAGGCAAGGGATGCTGACTTTTGCTTTGAAGGGATCTGGCGTGGAGCTGAAGCTCATTTTGTGCCTCATGTGGCGAGCAAAACTTACGAGGAGGTAATGGGCACTTCACTTACGTGGCCTTTTGACTACCTAAATCAGCCGTTCATACCCTAATTACCAGGCCAGTCACTTGGGAGTTAACCTTAATCTCTTCTTCACCTCAGACCATAGTCACATTGTACAAAATATCTCTTACTTACTAGTTTTGCTTTCCACAACAAAGGTAATTTGGTTAGCTCGGTCATTGTGTTTTTTTACGCCTAATTATTTTATGTTTCTCGTAAAATATTAAATAACTTGTAAGTGTTTGAAAATAATGAGCTCAGACTTGTTTTCATTCCTTGCCAAAGAAATAGTACCTCTTTAATGCTCCACCTGAGCGGAGAATTACCATCAAAGTTCGCTATCATTGGCAACATTCAGCAGATATCAGTACCAGAGTACAGGCACTCCATTGTTTTGCACGAAAATCTAAAATGCTGCCTGTGTTCCTTGTTCTCTACAAACTTACCAACTCACTGCTGTGAAGGCAATTCGAGGAGCATGGACACCAATTACTAGGGTGTAATGAGGCATCCCTGTTTCTTCTGTCCAAAAGGCACTACTCAGTTTAACTTCCTTTCCTGTAACAAATACGTGAAAACTCACCATCCAGGCCTGTATGCTACGAATTCCTTTATTGTTTTTTTACTTTTTATGGTTTCTTTGCTTCTGCTTTCTCAGGACCCTCATGCAATAGTAGTACCCTTCTCCTACACCTATATGTTCCTCAATATTCGTTATCATAACTATGTAAACTAATTCAATCGTGTAACTCTTTCCCTTGCTCGATTGTTTTTATCTGCACCTCTTTATCACGCCTGCTGATTGGTACTGACTTGTCGTTACCACTCTGATGTTGCTTTTCTCAGTTAAAATGAAAGAACATTTATGAAAGAGTACTGAGGGGCATATTACCAACAAAGTGGCAAAGAGAGGTGTTAGCCGCCTTGGCTTAACGCCTCTCTTCGCCACTTCGGAAACGCTAGGCTGCACCATATTACCAAGGAAATGGTGCAGCCTAGCGGTTCCCCCTGCGATGGCGATACGTTTTACAACGTAACGCCAGCGCCGGCAGGGAAGGTTTGTTTATGTACAGGAAGGTGTTCCTTCCGGCACATAAACAAAGCTTAAATGCCATTTTGTAACTTACATGTGTGCTGCTTCATGCAGCACACATGTAAGTTACAAATTGGCATTTTTAAAAAGAGGTTTGTTTATGTACAGGAAGGGACACCTTCCTGTACATAAACAAACCTTGGCATCATGCTTTTTCCATGTGTGCTGCACAAAGCAGCACACATGGAAAAAGCAATAACGAGGAGAAATGAAGCATTTCTCCTCGTTTCGCCACCTTAAGAACAGGTATTTCCTGTTCTTAAATTTGGCGCTGCCACTTATTATCGCCTCTCTTGATAATAGGTGGCAGCATCAAAGTGAATGGGTGTTGCGGTGGAACGCCCACTGCAACACCCACTGCAAGCCCCCTTTAACGATGAGTTTATCATGAAAGGGGCCCTATTACCAAGGCAGCGTTAAGTCACTTAACGTGGCTTTAAGCCACGTTAATTGACTTAACGCTGCCTTGATAATAGGGTGATGCAAATATCGCCGCATTATCGGCAGAAAAGTGCCAATGACGCGGCGATAAGGGGCTTGATAATATGCCCCTGAGATTTTACCGCTTTTCCTAACTGTATCTACGCCTTGCAGGGATGTGACGCCCACTTCAAGGACCCTTCATATACGCCTCATCACACAACACTAGTAATCGCCGATGCAGTGATGCCCATTGTGGCAGCCGTAACATAGCAACAATTCAATCTAGCTTCAGGGATCTTTGATGATCTTCGCTTGCAATGTAATAACAACATCCATAAGCGTTAGAAAGTCCCTGGAGACTTACACACACCAGATGCTTGATTGTCACAGACGGAGACCATTTTAGCACTTCGAAGAAAGTTATTAAGGGGCAAAGGGGTTTCCTCTATGTGGAATTCTTTCTGGTGGCTGGCAAAGAAACAAAAATAGTAAAGTAAACGTGTTTTGAGGTTATTGAGCGCACACAAAATCTAAAGTGATTTTTTTTTTGTAATATGCTAATATGATCAAAGAGGAACAGATGCACAACGAGCATCAAATATTCCAATTGCTTATGCTTGGCCAGGGTTGTCAGGCGAAAGCTCCAGTACCTCTCAGTATAATGCCCCAATGCCTCCCCCTGCTTCTTTAAAACCTCTCTCTCGATAGGTAGATGGATGGCTGGCTGGCTGGCTGGCTGGCTGGCTGGCTGGCTGGATGGATGGATGGATGGATGGATGGAAGGATGGATGGATGGATGGATGGATGGATGGATGGATGGATGGATGGATGGATGGATGGATGGATGGATGGATGGATGAATGGATTATTGAACCATGGGATTCTGGTGACATCATAAATTATTAAACTAAGGACCAAGGGCAGCTAACAATGGAAACTGATTGTTGAATGTTTAGGTTTATCAGAACTTTCCTGGATGCATTGTAATTGAAGCAATAGATAATTGTGAGGGTCAGTAGACTTATGTGATTCTGTGGCTGCAAAACGTATCGAATAATTACAGATTTACATTAATTGCCACTTAATTGCAATTTGAATTGGCCACGGCATGCCATGTTTTATGCCACATAGATAACAATTTTTCGGCATGGCATGTTTCCTGCAGATTTGTCAAAGGGGGTGGGGAAAAATGGTGAGCCGAAAAGTGATTATACCCATTTTAACTCCTATAGGACTCTTTATTCTCCTCTTCAGAACAAGCACTGGCAAAGCTAATCGGCCTTGCTTATCAATGGAGTGCAGGTGATGCTATTGGCCTTAAAAAGAGAAGATTTTTTTAAAATGCACCAGCATAGTTAACTCCAATAATGGTGCTCAGCCATGCTAAAAGTATGCAAAATATTATTTTCTATACTTTTAAGATGGCCTCTGTGTTGCATGATTCAACATGCATTGTGTCGCCAGGCTGCGTCATACAACAGAGTGGCCTTTTCGAAATTATAAAAATCAATGGTTTCAGTAGTGGCAAAACAGATAAGAAAGATAAGAATAAAAGAGAAAGGCATAAAGAGGCACGGAAATTGCAGTGAGACAACCTTCAGAGCATAACCAACCGCATCACCTGGCACCTTGGACTCTGAAGAGGAGTATTAGGAGGGAGCAGGGAAAGTGGAAGAGCATCCTCTGAAGAAAAAGAAAGACAATAACATTAGTCCCATGGAATGCTAAACAACTGAAAATAAAAGAAAGAAGTTCCAATACATCAACAGTTGATGCACACACTATAGCTAATCGAAAACAATTAGAAATCATCAATGGAAAGCAATGAAAATAAGCTATGTTACAAATACAGACCATAGATAAAAGCTATCCAATAATGAGCAGGGACCTGGGATTGACAAGACTGCCATTTAATCATATTCAAGAGCTGACAACCCACTCTGTGTAGTACTATGTACAGTACTGTCTGTGGCAGACAGCTGAAGCTATTTGAAGCAAAATTGCAAAACAATAGACGCATTGGAATGTCTTGATATAAAGTTCAAATGTATTCTAGGAAGTGCCTTGGCTTTGTTTGGTGTAAATCTACTCACTGGGTTTCAAGACATTAGCATTGCAAAAATGTATCGGCTGTGGGTTAGAAAGATTCAAACATTACTGGTATCTGTGCTGTTAATCTGCAAACTGTTCTCAGTCCCATATGCAGGACAATTTATGGACACAAACTACAGAAATATAAGGAAATCTAATTTGATGAGGAGACATTTTTAGTCATAGCACATTTTGGGTTCGGAAACTCTAAGCCGGATTTGAGGTTCTAAAGGCACTGAAAGGCCGGCTGCAAGAGTAATGTTTCTCTTGTGACTACCAATACAAGATGTGGGATGTAGGCCTGAAAACAAATATGAACTGTCATGGTGAGCACACATTGGTGCTTTAGATGTAACTGAGGGACCATCAAAGTGCTCTTCAATGGGCTTCAATAAATCAAATATTCTTTTAAAGGATTTGTTCGGTTCAAGGACACAGACCCTCTGAGTTTACAGTCAGCATCTATTGAGTCTCTGTATTAGAAATTCATGGACCCATGTTAGTTGCTGGTTGTTGTTTTCAAATTTGCTGTCTTAGTACCAAGATGAAAGACTGTGATACTCATATAACTAGATTAGCTCCCCTTTTCAGGTCACAATCGTGGTACCTAGACCAGACATTATTTACAGCGGATTCAAGGGATATCGGTCTGTCAGGACCATTGTTCCAATGTTTTATTTATTTATTTATTAACAGTTTTCTATAGCGCTGACATGACCCGTGGGTATCAGAGCGCTTAACATCATAAGGTATGGGTTACAAACACAATGTACTAAGAGAAGTAAGATCTTGCAGACTTAATAATGTCGTTTTAGACCTCGTAACTAAAGGCTAAAATAGGGGAAAACAATAACGGATCGGTATTGATTAAGACATGAGTTAACACTGTTCTGAGGTAGTATTCTTTGAGGTTCAATAGTTCTATTCCTATACTGGGTATCTGGTCATAAAATCCAAGACAGGTCTTCGGTAGCATTTGTCTTGTTTATGGGAGGAACTTGCTCATAAGAAAGTTCTTGATTTCTTTCTTGAATGTTGTAGTATTTGTAACTTTTCTGATGTTTGCAGGAAGGGAGTTCCAAAACCAGGGAGCTGCGCCTGAGAATGTCCTCTCATAAGTTTTTTTCTTCTTAAAGTTAGGCGGTTTCAGGAGCAGATAATTGGCACTCCTGGCAAGTCTGTTTCTTCCTGAGATTTCTATTTTGTTGGCGAGATATTTAGGTGTGTTGTGATGAATCGCTTTATGGGTGATACATGCCATTTTCATCTGTACTCTGGCTTCGTACGGTAACCAATTTAAGGTCTTCAAGTGAGGTGTGATATGGTCAAATTTCCTTGACCCTGTAATAAGCCTTGCCGATGCATTAAGGCAAGCTTTTAGGGGTGTTGTTGAAATTTTTGGAAGACCAGCAAGTGTAGTACAACCATATTCGATCCTAGAGACAACCAGTGATTGTACCGCAAGTTTCAAGTCTGTCTCCGTTAAAAAAGGTTTCATCTTTCTCAAGTAGTTCAAGTGGAAACAGGCGTTTTTTGCCATAGATTTAATGTGGGTTTTCATATCTAGGTTCTCATCCAGAGTGATTCCGAGAGATTTCGCCAAGTCAACTAGAGTTGGGATGCAATTTAATGCTGTAATCATTTTGGACCATTCTTTCACTAAGGATTGATTTTTTTGTGGTGTGATGAGTAAGAATTCTGTTTTGTTGGCGTTAAGTTTGAGATGATTGTTAGTTAACCATTTTAGCGATATTTTGAGGGCGTCATTCATTGTGGTTATGTCTTTCAGGCTAGCAATCTTGATGTAAAGTTGTGTGTCATCTGCATACATGTGGAAGGATATTTTCGATTTCCGCAGAATTTCTGTAAGAGGTTCGATGTATAAGTTAAACAGTGAAGGAGATAAGGTGGATCCTTGCGCTACTCCGATTGTGTTTGGGCATGATGGCGATAGTGCTTGGTTTACTAGGAATCTCTGAGTTCTGTTCTTTAAAAATGATTCGAACCATTTCAGTACAGTGCCAGATATTCTCATCCTGTCGTGAAGTCTGTTCAGTAATTTTTCGTGGTTAACTGTGTCAAATGCTGCTGACAAGTCTAGGAGGAAGAGTAAACAAGATTGATTGCGATCTAGAGCTTGAAGTGCATCATCGACAATGTGTAGGATTGCTGTTTCTGTGGTATGATTTGCTCTGAATCCTGATTGGCAGTCATCGAGTAATGAGAAGTTGTCGATATGTTTACTCAGCTGATTCTGTACACATTTCTCTATGAGTTTGGCAAGAAAAGGGATGTTGGTCACTGGGCGATAGTTGTTTGGATCTGTTGGGTCTGCTGTGGGTTTCTTGATGATCGGGACTACTTGTCCAGTCTTCAGGCTTTCTGGCAGGCACCCCTGTGTGAGTGAGGCGTTTATGATGTCTGTCCATATTGGAATCATAGTATGGCTGATTTCTTTCAAGCATTTCGATGGTAGTGGGTCGGTATAATGGTTGTTGGGTTTCGTGGTCACGATTGTTTTAGCAATTTCATTCTGGTCTAATAATTTGAAAGTGTTCCAGTGTGCATTGTTTTTAGTCGTCTTGTTCCCATAATTGGGAACAGAAAGTGATGGAGGCGTGTTGTCTTTAATGTTATCTGCGGCGGTCCTAAGTTCTTCTTCCAAGTTCTTGGCTTTGTTACTGAAGAAGGTAGAAAATTAATCGCAACTTAGTTGTGTTTTAGTGACCTCTTGGACATATTTTGCCAGCTTGTTAGATTGTTGTTTTATGATTTCGAATAATCTACGTGGTCTGTTCTTGGCGTTATCCAATTCTGTTCTGATAAATTCCTTTTTTGTGTTGATGATCTTCTTGTTACATTCATTTCTGATTTTTCTGAGAGATTTCAGAGTAGGGGAGGATGGGTGTTGTCTCCATTTTCTTGCTGGTCGTCTCAAATTACGCCTTTCTTCATTCAATATTCTATCGAACCATGGATTTTTATTCTTTTCCGTAACTCTTTTTAATTTGAGTGGTATGGTGGCATTGACTATTTTCGTCACTGTGGTATTGTAATGGTTTGTTAGATCGTTCACATTTTTCAAGTTGTCAGGTCGGTTTAAGTCTCTCTTGCAGCTTTCAGATAGCAAATCCATATTTGAGTCCTTGGTATCTCGGATCCATCTTTTCATTTTGGTAGTTTGACTCGTTTTTATTTTCTCCCGTGATGGTATTCGGAAAGTTATGGCGTGGTGATCTGACCAGTCGCACTGTTCAATGGAGAGGATTGAGATGGCCTTGTTCTTCGAGATAATCCAGTCCAGTGTAGCTCCTTTTGAGTGAGTTGGTTGAAGACATGCTTGGGATAGTTTTAGATCATTTAAGAATTCTTTAAAGGCATTGACCTGTTTGTCGTTGTTGTCGTTCCAACGAAGATTGAAATCACCTAAAAATATATTATTAATGTCAGAGTTGGCGTTAGCAGTGAAGATCTCCATTAGTTGGTCAATGAAATTCATATTGTTTCCTGGTGGGTGATATAGGGCATGTAAGTTGCAGATCTGTTTGTTTGCCGATCTTATGTTGAGCCCTAGGTATTCGCATGATTCGAGGGGGTCGGATTGAAATTGGCCAACTTCTAAAGTCGATCTATGGATACAGGCAATACCTCCCCCTGTCTTTATCTGTCTGTCTAGTCTTAATATGTTGTAGTGCGTTGGTACCAGAAGGTCCAGGACTGGCGATGAGGATTCAGATAACCAGGTTTCAGTCAGGATTGTTATGTCTATTTCTTGCTTGATGATGATGTCGGCTATGTCCGAAGCATGTTTCGCCGCAGATCGACAGTTGAGCAGCAGACATTGTAGAGATTTCTCCGTTCTGGTTGTGGTCATGTTTAACGGATCCGTGGTTATTTGGATTTGTCGTAAGTTGTTGATGTTTAATTTCCTTTCCTTCCTTGTGGATGTTCTGTTTATGTCTATCGCTACTCTTTTGATTTCCTGTGCTATCATGGGGTTTGAAGATTCATATTCCTGGAGTAGTGATGTTATGTCTTCTTCGGTTAGATAATTTTGGTTGCAATCTGGTCTGTTTTGTCTGTCTGTCACTGGTAGAGATCTCTTGTTGTTTATAGCTGTGGATGTATTTACTAGCTTTCTGATGAGTTCAACTTAATTCTGAGTATTCTTTGTGATATCACATAGTTTTTCTATCCCTTTCATGGAGTTTTGTAAATCCTGTGCTAGATTGCTGATTTGTGTTTGGATCTCGTGGATTTTTCTCATGAACTTTGGTGCCGTTGTGTGAATAATCCTCCGTAAGTTCCCATTTTCACTATATCTGTTCCTGAGTTTCCGTGTAGAGCAATGTATCATTGCTTTCTTGATAGTTCCCTTCGGTCAATTATTATCTCTCTCATTGGTTTCTGAGTTATCGGTTCTATCATGCTTTGTTGAACCACGGCTAGATTTGTTATTATAAGTATTTTGTGTTCTCTCTGATTCCTTCTCGATTAACGAATTTTCTATTTCGCCTATGGCTCCAGGTTGAGGGACTTGTTCCCGTGGGTTATTCTATGGAGTGTTAGTTTGTACAGGTTCCTGTTGTTCTCTGGTTGGAGTACTGTTTATAGTGTTGGTGTCGGCTGAGCTTAGATTGTTGATTGGCGTATTCTGGAGTTGTATCGGCCAAGTCTCTCTTATTTGCATAGCTTGTTCCGGTTCCGGTCGGGCTTTGATTGGGCTAATACTTATAGGGTTATTGTAAGAGGAGAATGTGTTGTTCGTTGACCGATTCTGGCGTTGTAAAGGCCTAACGTCTTTTATTTGTGTGGCTTGCTCTGGTTGCTGGTGGTCTCTAGTTGTTGAGCTACTTGTAGTGGGATTGTCGGGTGAGACGGGTTGTCTTCTGAGCTACTCAGGTGAAGGAGTGGGTTCGTGTTCTCCATATTTCTTTTTAGGGTGGAGAAGATGTTGTCGAATTTTTCCAGATCGTCGTTGGAGGCTTGGATCAACACTATTCCATTTTTAAAGATAGTTATGCAAATGTTCGCTCTGAGTTTAGGTGATTCTCTGGTCATGAATTTTGTTCCATGCGGTATGTTGGTAGTGGCTTTAATATGTAGCAGGTTTGTAAAGGTATTGCGCCATTTCACCCTTCTTCTGGTGAAGAAAATCATATCATTTAAAATGATCCCTTTCTCCATACAAAAGGAAGTGTCAGAGATCAATGTGTCCGGGTTTCTCCTCATGAGGTTATGCTTACATTTTTTGGCTGCATTTTTGGAGAGATATGTAGGGTATTGTATGTTGTAGACGTTCTTGCCTATTCGTTCCCGGTAGTTGCCTTCCATCTTGTGAAGTGTGTTGTCGTTATAGGACAAGGATGCCTTCTTCTTAGTGGTATTGTAATTCTCTTAACATTAATTATTGGATAGTAATTATCACACTTATATCAAGTATTATAACTATAATATTATCTTTAGTAAATGTAATTACTTAATAGATTCTTGTTATAGATTCCTCTTTCATGTAGTTTCTTCTGTATTCCACTAGCAGGTGCTCTCTCCATACAAATGATTAACCAGCCCTTGTTATGATCTTATGGTGTTTAAATAGACATTTCAAGATGTCCGCCATTTTGGTTATTCTTCTCTGGGCAGAGGACTTTCTCTCTTTCAACTCTTTGAATTTGTCCACTTTCCCTTTCCCTCATCTGTTTAGGGTCTGGAGTTGGCTCCTTTCTCTCTGTCCATTAATTCGTCAGTTCTCTTTCCATTGCACCTGCCTCTGCATTGTTGCCATTTTGAGGTACTCTCTCTGCAGGCAGCAGGAGCTACCTTTCCTTTTTTAAGGGAGATTGTCGAATTGTCCTAATCGGCCGCCATTTTAAAGTCAGGCGTGCCGCTTCGAATTCTTCTTCAGTTTCACTATGAGATCTTTACTGTTAGTATTCTTACTGCAGCCCCCGCTTGCGTTGCGATAGGGAGCGCAAGGTCCCTTTAATTTCTTTCAACCATCGCTCCGCCTCCGCTCCCGTCCCTCACCTCGGTTCTGTGCCGCGTTGGTGATCAGCGCTCTCCACTCCTCATTCTGCTTCTTAGCGATTCGGCGCGTCTCTCCGTTTGGGCTGCGATCCTCACCCCCGGTCCTGGGGGCAGCGCAGAGGATACCTTGTAGTCAGCGTGGAGGATGTCTAGGGGCCGTAGAAGCACTTCCAAGGGGGCGCCGAGCAGCCAGGGACAACACGAAATCTGCTCTACTGTGTCCCGTGATGTCTGATGTCTCCGTCGATGCGAGGCGATCGACAGTGCCAGGATGGCTCGTCTTATAGTCACTTTCCCGCTCGTGTCCTCGGAATCCCTCAGCAACCGATGATATGGGCAGTCTCGAAGTCCGGTGAGTGGCAGTCGCGCTGGACTTCGGTCTCTTCCTTCCAGGGTAGGTCGTTGTAGATTTATTCCTCTATCATTTTTCCGCTGTTATCCTAGTGTCTGTAGGGGGGGGGTTTAATCAGGGATTTAAACTAAATTTAGTTATCCCGAATCCTAGGAGCTCTCGCTGTGAGCTCTTACAATGCGGCCATCTTCGAGATCTGCGGCAATATCGAGATCTTGGACCACAAATGCTATTCAGGTGTGCCTGGGCCACCATGTCAAAAATACCTAATGGATTACAGGCACAGTTGGGGATCATGAGTTAATTGAAAGCAACTTGACAGTTGGGGATCATACCAAATTAAAACATTGGCCACACCAAAACTTCCACTTAGATGTGCTTGGCATCAGAATTGTATTTTACGGGGTTATTCATATTGCATTAAAACCAAAGGCTATACGCAGTGAAGGTGGGACTCTTGCAGAGGATGGATCTCAGGACCTAAGCCAAGTCGACCGTGCTACCACAAAAGGGCCTGTGCAGAGGGGCATGACAAGACACATGGGATGGGTAACCACTGCTGCACACACCCAAAAATGTACACAACGAGTATTAGCTGCCTACGGTAGGTTTGACAAGAGCCTGGTCAAAGGCCACGCCCTGAAGCCAACGCTCTCTGCACACAGCTGGTTGAGCACAGGAGAGGCCGGCTCGCACTGTGCTTAGCCAAAGCCCTATGCAGTGGGGAAGGTATTGAATTAAAAGAACTTGGATGTAATGCATCATCAAAAAAACTTGATATGCTCTGAAAAACTCTAATGGAAGTGAAGCTATGATTACACCTTAACTTATGCTTAAAAAAACCTCGGTAACTCAGATAAAAGTACACCTTTAGTTGTATTTACATAAAAAACCTAAAATCCACTGAAATTTGCAAGTTATGGTTAGCGCCGCAATTCTGTGACAATCAGCAAATCCTTTTTTTATGCAATTTTGCACTATTTCTGAGCTGGGCACCAAGGACAAGGCATAAATAAGAAGCTCATGACAAGAAGGAGTGTACAGGTAAACTATGTGGGGGATAACTTCAGTTAAAATTATAATCTGAGGCCGTATAATCGCAACAATTGTTTTGCACTCTGCTGGCAGCTGCAGAGTCAAAGGAACACCTTTCGGATTTAACAGTAGTTTTCATTAATGAGACAGAAATTAACAACTGTCAGATATGTGTTAGCAACAAATCAGGAGCACAAAGTAAACCAGAATTATAGGATACAAAAACACTGCTGAATACAGAAGCAGTTAAAAATGGTGGTGATTAGTGCAAAAAGCACAAGGGAATATGAGTGAGTGGAAAGGGTGGAATAGCCCATCCAATTTATAAGAACACAGGTGTGTTCGTTCAACGTGACTGAGCGAATCCTAAGCAAAGGACAAAAAGGCACTGACCATCTCTGGGGCTTGTCTCCCTTTTTTGCACAGTTTGTTACATCCTTAATCCACAGGGGCGCATGAAGCTGTAGATCTAGTGGCCCTCAGAGACACACTTAGCCTTTCCTGAGATTGCAAGACCTTTCATAGATCTCTCTATCCTGCATTCTTAAAGGAGTGACTTCCTGCCCCATTAATTCACCTCGTAGCTGGTGACAACTTTCAAAATGTCTTTAAATGTAATAGCTGCTCGCAGAAGTGGTGCCTACACATCTCTCGTTTTAAATTATGCCCAGTGAAGTGGGACAAATATGAGCCCTTTGTGATTATTTTTAATACATGGGGATGCCTGCAAACATGTGCATTCGTTTTGCAATAATGATAACAAGCATTATAATATGTGTGCATTGCTGATAGCTTGAGATCACCTTTAGGACACCTGTAGGATGATCCCAAACATCTTTAAATATGAACCAGTGAGTGAAGGAAGGAAGATGGCTACTTCAATTATGAAACTGAGAGATCCACGTGGCTTCTGTGGGGAAGACAAATATCTATTGTTAGACATGACACTCTTTGGTGGTAGATCCACAAATGTTTTGCTGTCACACATCCTGTTGCACTGCATTTGTTTTTGTTTGCTTTTGGACTCTTTGTACTATACCATTGCTAACCAGTGCTAAAATACTTGTGCTTTCATCCTAAAGCATGGTATAATTGGCCTGCACCTGACTGGCACATTTAATTTACTTCTAGGTCCCTGGTAAAGTGGTAGTACATGTATCCAGGGCCTGTAAATTAAATGCTCATAGTGGGCCTGCATCTCTCATTGTGCTATCCACTTAAGTAGCCTTTTTAAACATGTCTCAGTGTTGTGTAGCGTTTAGAGCTCCGAGTGAATTTTCCCGATTCATGCCCTTATATAGGTACAATTCACATTACCCTTATATAAGCATATAAATCAATCCCTTATTTAGATGTAGCCCATGTAGACTAAATACAGGTATGGCTACTTCCACCCGTACAAAACGTCACAATGATTTCTTGGAAAATCGGCTTAAGCAGTTAGGGAACTTCTCCCTGCTTGAATGTTGATTTGTCCAAGAACTCATGTACTTTGCAAAGAACAACTATTCCCTAGGGGTTCTTTCCTGATGTTATTATGCCCGACTTTACGTCAATCTATGGCATTCCTAAACACCTTCAAGGTATAAATATACCTTCACGTGCTATAGCAAACTACAGTGGTTCAGGGCAGTTCGACTATCTACTTGCCCGACGCAGCTCGCTACAGCAAGTGCCGAAGAAAGCAGACCCTCCAGCTGACGTACTGATCAAGAGGCTGTCTTTCTCTCACCAAGAATCCAGCTCCGGTGTTTCCAAGCTCCCCTTGCGGGGTGTTGGGAAATCGAGTCTTGAGACAGAGATACCAGACCTCCTTCATTCTAAACCAAGTTATGGAGCTGATTAGAACCTAGAGAAACCTTTAGTAGATTCTTGGCAAAAACAACTAAACCTATGCTACACAATACTTACTTCTTCCCGCATACTAGGCATACTAGACTTAGGTTAGGTACATTGGGGTAGGTGTATTTAGAAGCATCAGTTGAGTATTTTTAGTCAATGTTATTTATGTATGTATTTGTATATGGCTTAGAAACCATACCATGCTTTTACAGTATTATTTTAAATACTATTCTCGCTGTACGCATTATACTTTGCAGTCTGCTTAACGATTGTAGCAGTTCACTTCTCTTGTATGAGAAAGAAGACTGTTCAATAAACCTTTTTATTGAAAACGCCTGTCTCTCTATTTTCTGTACAAGCTCTGTTGAAACGAAGCATGCACGATTGACTGAGTGAAATACCTATCTATTGTTTCCGTGGCTCTAGAGATATATTTCTTATTCTTGGGAAACAAAGTTGTCATGTTTATGCGGTTGTCAGACACTAATCCCTTCTTGTGAATTCGAGAACGTTTCTAGTGACCTTTGAGCTCGCTGGCACTCACTATTAAGTTTAGTATATTCGATAGAGACCTAATCGACCTCAGTCCTACGTCTAATCTATAGTATATATTATTCCAATTCGCAGAGCCTATTGGGAATATAGGAACTACACAACATCAGGCCTGAGTGCAGTTTTAAATTGCCATTTCGACCTGGCAAAACAACGCTTTTACCAGGCCTCATGCTTTTGCTCTAATACATACGTCACCTCTAAGGTAGGCCTAAACATCCCTTAGGGCAGGGTGCAGTGTATTTAAAAAGTTTTACATGTACTTTTAAGTTTTACATGTCCTTGTAGTCACTTCTGCAAGGCCTACCTCGCCCATGGGACTACTTTATTACATTTAAAAAGTGATAACCTTTGTTCATAGCTTGTAGGAATGTCAAGTTTAGTCTTAAATTAATTACAATTGAAAAAGCCTCTTCAATTGTTAAGTCAGATGTTAAGTCGCAATTCTGAAAATGCCACTTTTAGAAAGTTCACCACCTAAAGGGGTTGGGTCCTGTTAAATCAGCAAGGCTAGAACACCTAAATTTCAACAACAACAAAAGTGCCAATACTAACTGACTATTTGCACATACTCAATATTTTATGAACACTCTATTTAATAATACTGATCATCATGTATTATTTTTTCTTTTAATCATATCACTTTAAAATGTGTCATACACAGAGGCTTATCACAAACAAATCATACATGAAAAGTACATAGAACCCACCCAACATATATGCACAAAAACCATTACAAAAAATAATAACAGAAATAAATATACAATTCAGTTATAACAAATCAAATGTATGCTCACATTTCTGAATTATAATTGCCCAAACAGGAGGACTCTAAAGTTAACCTCAATTTTATATACTTTTCTACTCCTAAATTAATGGGTCAATCATCCTAACAATGCACTGCTCTTGTAAACAGGGGTTTATATATCAATCTAATACATTGTTATTCCCCTGATTGCAATGCCACTTTTATCGGCTTGTGGATTGCACTGTTGTTAACGCGTTTCAAACCTGTGGTTTTATTTTTGGGTTCTCTTCAGGACTCAGAACTAATAAACATTAAAAACAAAAAAACTAAAAGATACAATATCTCTGTCACTACTTGAAATTAATCCAGGTGGTCATGCATATTATATCTCCATTTGCATGTTTACAACCCGTTGTTTACCTTGGATTCATATATCACTTTATCATGTGACCAGAAAAACCATGTTCACTTCTCCAATAACAAAATCTCAAAAGAGCAGCCATGGGCTCTGGTTGGCATCAGGACACTTTATACCAATGAATCATTCAAAATCGGATACTCTATGAATAATTACTCACATAATTCACAAAGGACCAGTCCTGATGCAATGACTTTCAGGCCCCTCTATGCAACGGCAACTTCAAATGAAATCTGTAACCGATAATCAATCATGTATAAGCCATTCCCGCATCAGTTTATTTATTTCTGTTATTATTTTTTGGAACGGTTTAGATGTATGTTTGGTGGGTTTTACGTACTTTTCATGTATGATTTGTTTCTAATAAGCTTCTATGTGTGACATATTTAAAGTGATACGATTAAAATTAAAATAATATATTTTGATCACTATTATTAAATAGTGTGTTCATAAAAAATTGAGTGTGTGCAAATAGTCAGTGGGTATTGGCACTTTTGTGGTTGCTGACTTTTTAGAAAGTTGGCATTTTCTTGTCCTAGCCATTTGGTGCCTGCAGCTTGTATCCTGAGTCACATTACTAGGTGTAGCTGGCAGTTGGTATTTGTGTATTTCTCTCAGACAGCATCACAAAGAGGGATTGAGTGTTGGCAGGTTGGACCATTTTGACATAATGGGAGAGGCTGCACTATTACCTACCGCACTCGCACTTCAATGGGGCTGCCTCAGCACACTCACAAAGGACTTCACACTAATCTATTGTCATCCCAGATCCCTTGGAGCCAGGCCAGGGAAGGAAGGAAACTCCAGAAACAGATGTGGGGGAAGTCTAAAAGTATCTCCCACTTCAAAGCTGGCAACAGGTATAAAGATTTGGCCCTCGGACGAACTCTTCAGATCACTTCTGGACCTGTGGAAGACTCCGAAGAAGGACTGCTATGCTCCGCTGCTGCAAGAAAAACTGTCCTGCTATCTTGATGCAGGAGGAAGGAAGACTGGACCTGTTCCTTTAATCAGAACCACATGTGTGACTTCAAGAGCTAGCTGACTGGGCTCCTGTTCTTAGCTACAAGGACATAACAAGCTCCAAAGACCTATCCTGCATCTTCCCAGCTACCTAGACTCAAGAAGTGACCCCCAGTACTGAAGCCTTGGCTGGCATCAGAGTGTATTCCTCCTGGCCTAATTGTGGGTTCCCTCACAAATGACACAGCGTAATGCAACTCAATGCAGCATGCCACAGGGGGGCACGCATTGCATTACCTCACAGCTCCTGATCTGCAAGCCCCATCAGAACCAGTGCAACAAGACACATTTCGATGGAGGACCCGAATTGCAGCATTTCACAATCAATCAATCAATCATTCAGGGGTTTGTGAAGCGCGCTGTTCACCCACGAGGGTCTCAAAACGCTGGGGGTGGGGAAGTTTCGCAGCTCCAGATCAGCCAAAGAGCCAGGTCTTGAGGCTCCTCCTAAAGGTGTGCAGAGTGGGGGAGCGTCTGATGTCGACTGGGAGCTCATTCTAGGTCTTTGCTGCAGGATGGGAGAAGGCTCTTCTGCCTGGTCTGGTTCTACAGATGCGCGGGGGTCTATGCCAGGGCGAGGTCAGGGGAGCAGAGGTTCCTTTTGGGTACATGGAAGGAGACTCTTTCGTTGAGGTATTTGGGTCTGATATTGTGGAGGGATCTGTAGGTTTGGGTGACTAGCTTGAACGTTATTCTTTTCTCAAGGGGAGTCAGTGGAGGTCTCGTAGGTGCTCGGTCATGTGCTCGTGTTGAGGGTTTCCTAGGATGAGTCTGGCTGGGGTGTTCTGGATGGTTTGGAACTTGTGTAGCAGGGTTTTGTTGATTCTGGCATAGAGGGCATTGTCGTAGTCCAGTCTGCTGGTTATTAGTGCATGAGTGATGATCTTTCTGCATTTGGGTAGGATTCACTTGAATGACTTGTGGAGGATGCAGAGGGAGTTAAAGCAGGTGGAGGCGACAGAGTTGATCTGGTGAGTCATGGTGAGGGCGGAGTCTAGAATGATGCTGAGGTTTCGGACGTCGTCTTATGGAGTGTGTGGGTGTCTGAGGGCGAAGGCCACCAGGTGTTGTCCCAGGTGGTGGAGGAGGGTCCAAGAATGAGGACCTCTGTCTTCTCCTAGTTGAGCTTAAGGCAGCTGTTGTTCATCCAGGCTGAAACGTCTTTCATGCCTTCCTGGAAGCTGAGTCTGGTGTCTTTGGGTTCTTCGTGAGGGAGAGGATGAGCTGGGTGTCATCGGCATAGGAAACTATGCTGAGCCCATGCTGTCTCACAGCTCCTGATTGGTGACCTCATCAGAACCGAAGTAGGGCAACAGAACCCGAGCAGCACCGTGAAACTGCTGATTGTTGGCCCCATCAGAACTGTTGCAGCATTATGGAGGACCTCGCATCTCAGTCCAAGTACAACCTGGTACATTGCCTAGTGGTTGAAGGTTTTTCTTTGCCTTGTTCATCAGTTAAGCTACCGCTTCCTGAGGCCAGAAACACAGTCCAATATCACTGCAACAATGGTTCAGGGAAAATTTTAAACAAAGAAATACTAAAAGCAAAGCACATATAATAAATAAGACAATGAGCTTAAAATATATTAGAATGACTGAAACAAGGTACCCACAACAGTTATATGAAAGAACATTTGTTACTGAAAAATATTCCTAAAACACAGACATAATACAATAGTGAGCTGGGGCTCACAGAGTTACACAAGACGTTCATAATGAAATACCACAATATACAGTGTAAACAAAAAACATTGGCAGAGGAAAAATTAACACAAAAAATAATTTTGTCAAATGACAGTACCACAACACAATATATGCTCCCTCCTAATTTGCCAAAGGAAGGCCTAAATGGCATGGCAACCTTTGATAATTAACTGCAGCACACATAGTAAGAGGAAAAATGAAGAGAAATGTAGATATTTCTCCTCCTTGTGCCTCCCTCAGGCCTCCCTTGGGGGGGGGGGGCGTACGTTTTTGGCGCTGCCTCAGACTTACAATTTTTCGTAAATCTGGGGCAGTGTCAAAAAGCCATGGAACCCTGGAACACCCATTTCACACAGTTTTCTGCGTGAAAGGGGCACATATTTATAAGGCCATGAATGCCACATAACATGGCTTTACATGGCCTTATAAATATGCCAGTGGCACAATGCGGCACCAGAACGTCAAAAAAGTGATTCTCCGGTGGCCCAAAAGTGACGGTAGGTTGAGGCCCTATGTGTTTATACTTATTTGGAATGCTGACAGAGGGGAAACGAAAGTTATCCTCCTGAGCTGTTTTCAGGTCTTTGGCAGCTCGTACTTGTAACCATACTCTGCCTGTGATGCTATAACTGCATATTCTGGGGGCCAAGTGGAAACTGAACAACATTTTCCTGGGACACCTTTTGGTCCCAAGCCCGTGGCACAGCGTATTTTCTTGCATTTGCAACCATACTATTCATTTGTTCCTGTTTTACTCTCCGTTTATTTTCCTCTTGTAGATACATCATTTTTTCTCTTGAAAGTTGATCACAATTTCCAAAGTTTCTCATGTAGATGCTGGGCCATCCGAACCTCTATGCAAAAACACGTACCAGAGCCAGTCCATTTTAAAGCAGTTTATTTAAAACCCAATGCATTTCAAGCCTATAGGGCCCTTCCTCAGGGGAAACTGAAAAATAAACAATTCAACATACATTATATTTCTATGTATTGTTTACAAACACATCCTCATGCGCTTTACTCTTGATTCAAATTCTTTGCACTGCTCAATCTTACTCGCTAGTATTTTTAATCAATCTCTTTGCTATGACACCTTCTCACAAAATTAATGATTAACATCATCTACCTACGTGAACTACCACCTTTAAACTTTTCCTTGGAGACTAACGCACAGTATACGATTATCTCGTCTTAAAAACGTTTCTCTCTTTGTTGGCGCACGTCATGTTGCCCCCTAGGCCATTGCTTCCCTTACCTGCTAACAATTTCACATCTTCCTCCCTCGGTCAGGAAATGGAATGACCTTTCCTTTCCGACCACGTGTTTATAAACTTAATGCTTGTACCTCCTCTATGCACCCACCCACTTTTAGCAACACGATCATTACCATTAAAGTGATTGTGCCTCTTAAAGTCTCCCTTCGTGACTCCAACCCCCAGAATGCAATCCATCCCTTCTCGCTAATAATTCACATAAATTCTATCGGTTTTAATGTCAGATGAGCATAATGGAGGCAAATGTACAAGGAAAACTAAAAATATGACAAGTTGTGGTGAATCTGAAGATGAGTTTATGAAAGAAATTTTACCAAAAAATCCTCCACCATAAAAGGAAAGACCCAATAGAAATATACTGTGCGAACCAGCTTTAGAAACTCCTTTGGTACCTCAAGTTTTGCAAGATTCATTAAATGAAAGAATATTACAGGAAAAAGAAAGATAAGCCATGAATAAGAATAAGGAAGAATTAATACAGAAAATAACCCAATTGAGTGTACATTCAAAAGCATTAACCATACCAGTGACTATAGGTCCTGTTGTCCCATTATATGGGGATAAAATAACCTGTTCCAACCCACCAGTGATGGCTACTCCTATAAAGGAACCAAGAAAATAGAATATAATGATTGATGATCAAGCTAGGGAATGTGAGTCCGTAATATCATTAATGGACTTACCAATCAGAGAACTGATAAATGAGACTCAAAGAAGAGCTACCCCAAGTTGTTCAAAAGAAATACGAATGGAAAATTCCACAGGAACTAGAAGCTCTACCCTAGTGTCACCAGAAGAATTAGAAAGATGGGCACAGGGAGTACATAAAACAGGACCACAACCCAAGATTTTAGACATTTACGGATTAAAAATAGAATTAGAAGAAATGATAGCTGGAAATGGGGTGATTAGCCAAGCTGCTTTGATGAAGTGATAAGTGGCTTACGCGGGGAGAGGCTGTGGTGGAGAGAGCTCTGCTTCACAGGAATGCCAAAGCAGGAGGGAGGGGATGTAAAGCATGAAGCTTCAAAGGGGAATAGGACAGGCAGGGAATGCTAGACCCATCTACCCACCAGCCCCTCTTACCCAGCCAGATGGTAGGCTTTAGGCGAGAATTTACAAATGGTAGGGGGAGAGCTATAAAATGAGCCATAATGAAGGTTGGTTTAACTAGTTCTTGCTCCTCTGCTGAGATTTCAGCCGCACTGAATTTTGAAGGAATAGTGCTTTCTGGGAGACTAATATGCCACACTTTGGAAGAAGTGGTTATGCTCTTGGGTGTTGCCCTATGCCTCATTATCAGGAGTGCTTTCCTGCTTGACCGCAGAGAACACTAAATAAATATGTGAGATGAATTAAGCCTCTCAGATCTACTGCTTGAAACTAAAAGAAGAAGATGGTTTGCCAAACTGGAAACGTTATTTGTACCATTACGCCCAGGCATTCTGACTGACTGCACCTGCTGCATTATCTGGAACTACTGCCCTTTGGATGTACCTTGCTTCAAGAGAAATAAAAAATGGATTTCCTGCAAGTTACATATTAACAGAGCTCTCCTGGACCATCACCACCAAGAATCTCCTGCCCGGGGTGCATCCAGTGGATTTGTAAGGGTTTTGTCCAGGTGCATTGTGGGAATTGTGGTCCCAATCTTTCAAGGACCCTCTTGGAGATTTCAGACCCTTGGTTTGTGTTTTGGACACTTTGGATCCTCAAAAGGAACTTCAGGAGGAAACCCCAGAAGTTTAGAGACATTTGGAGCAACTTTTGAAAAAAGCTCCATAAGTGGACTTACTCAACCACAAGAGCAGGCCACCTTCAACTGCGAGCCGGCATGACCTGCTGTTTCAGCCAGCTGAAAGCTCCAGAGGTCTGCATTCTAGAGTTTGACCGGGGGCTCCCTGAAAAGCAAGCTGGCGAATCCTCACCGGATCTGGCCTGGTGAAGAGCATCAAGAAACTCAAGCAGAGAAAGCTCCATAAAAGTTTCTAAGTATGAAGGTAAAATTTCAACCAAGGCCTACCACACGGGGTATACGAGCAGGGTTCCATTGTGGTCAACCTGAAACTTTGACTTTATCCTGGTCAAGCAAAACATATGCCCCAGAATGGGGCTATATGTTTCTACATGCTAAATAGTGTTACATCTTTAGAAAATCATATCTCTGGTTCCCTACCTTGGATATTTGTTGTTTTGGTGTAATTTTAACCTCATCTGTGCTCTTGACGGAACCACTCCGTCACGAGCCACGGAGTGGTTCCGTCACGGCGCGGCTGCCCTGCCCACACTGCAGGAATTCCGCCCCTGTGTGGACGTTCTATTGAGCCGGCGGGGCCGTGACAGAACCACTCCGTCACAAGCACCACGCGCCCGTGGCTCGTGACGAAGTGGTTCCATCACGAGCATGGCGGTGCCGCGCGGATCCCCCTCCCCCCAGCGCCGCAGCGGAATTACCGTCCTGGCCAAGGGGTTAAAGATAAAATATTTCCTATTTTTATACATTGTTGTTGGATTTTTATTGCATGTTGTATCCTAATTATTTACTGAATCAGTGTTTTTAACTGCTTAATATATCTGTCTCCTAAGTTAAGCCTGCCTGCTCCCAGCCAAGCTACCCAGAGTGGAGCATGGGAATAATTTACTGACACCTATCTATTCTGAGCTGTAGACGGTGTTATTAGCCTTATTGCCAGTAGTAGATGCATATTTGCTGCTACTTATAACCCACTTTCCAACAATCATGCAAACAGCATTATTATGGTGCCCTGGTGAATGTGCAGGATGGCAGGCATCAAACCTGAAGTTGCAAAAGTGAGACAGAAATCGAGGTGCCTAGTGGACGTAAATAGTGAAAAGGATCAGTTACATTTCTGCACCACGTGGGACACACAAGTCAATGGGATCCACCTCGAGGTATAACTTCCAAATGTGACTTCTTGCACACGTCCACAAAACGAAAGATTCAAACTTGGAATATCTTTGGCTTTGCATATGGCCAGCCCTTCCTAAGGTTATTAAAGTTGATGGTATTGAAGGCCTCATATATGTCAAAAAGGACCAGGCGCCCTCATGAGAATAATCAGATTGTCTCGGATGGTTCCTAATTACAGACTCTGGACTTGTGCTCTTATAGTTCAAACATCTTGACCACATAAGGTAAAATCCGAGCTTGGCCTACCATTAGAGAAATTGACAGATCAGTCTCAGACTTATTTAGCACAGGCGAGTCAGCAGCCACATCAAATCAGCAAATATTCCAGTTTAGAAAGAGAGATAGATACAGTTTCAGAACAGGAATACTGGCTCTGAAGAGCCAAATCTCTCTAAACATGTTTTGATGGGTATCAGTGAAAGGGGGTGAATGATGCTCTAAAATTTAAACTACCTTGACCATATCTCCGACAGAGAGGCGAGAAAATATGAGAGGCAAGCACTGGAAACCATCTCGGAAGTAAAGGGTATATCAGAAGAAAAGCAGAACGATTTAAATCAAGTTTGCAAAATATTTTCACAATGGTGTGAATAAAATAATCTTCTGTTTCATACACGGGGTTTTAAAGAATGGAATAGAAAGATTACTTGCGTCAGAAATGTGAAGTTTATTTCCAGTTACCAAAATCACTTCCAAGGGTATAAGCTGATGCCAGACAATTGTCATGTAAAGTTCTCTCCACCTCAAGAATTGTGCTTTTTAAAGGGGTCGTAGTCTTATTTCCATGGGAAATAAGACAAAAGTAATTGTCATTGCAGGAGTAAAAGTCCCTTGAAAGAAAAGCCAAAGATTAACTCGTGCTCAAATGTAGGTCAATAAATCTTTGTATATCCCTCAACGAGAAATTGGTTCAAAAGTAGAAATCAAATAAACATTCTCGTCATTAAAAATATAAAATGGACAACAATTGTGTCACAGAATTTACTTTTAAGGTTGTTTGTCTATGGTGCTCTAATTTGATCCCAGCGGCGTTCAAAGCAAGCTTTACTAAAAGCTATTGTTTCAACAACTCAAATTGCTTCCAGTGATTGTTATCTCACTAATTACAAGCATCAATATACTGAAAAATGAAAGAAACGTGCTTATAATTGCGTATGCTCTTCAGCATTCCCCCTGCATTATATTCCATGCCCCCAAGGGGAGTACATGCCACTTCAAGGGCGCTTCATACATATTTTAGCATTCTGCACTGAAAAAGAATTGAAAAACTAAAGTAGCGCTGTGCATGAGGACGACTGTAACATGGCAACAATTCTCCCCAGTTGCATGGATCTTAGATTAGCTTGGATAGAAACGTAATCACAGCATATGTAAGCTTTACAGAGTCTCGAGGGAGTTATAGGATAGCAGATGCCTCATTGTCAGAGAGCTAGGTCATGCTTCACACTAAAGTAAATTAGCTCTGCGAAAAGGGTGTTTCACAGTATCTAGAAGTCGTTCAGATGGTTTGCAAAGAACCATGAAAGCAAAGTAGAAGGTTGTTATTAAATATTTCATTCCAGCTCCACTCCTTTAACATTGAGGTGTTGCGTAATTAAAAATATCTGTTAGTTGGTTCTCCGGATAGCCCCTCACAGCCCAGGCCTGCACTTGCTGCATTACTGATAACTACTATCCTAGGTTGACCTTTACGATGGATGAAATGTCCCTTGTGTGTGCCCCCTGCTTCTGATCTTGGGAAAGCAAGTTTGACTCCCCCGTGATTTTCTCTTCCTAAGATAACTTTAGAAAATGGTTGCAAAACCATTATAATGTTCAGTGCATTTTCCTTACACTCTGTGTAAAAAGCTAGCACAAGCAGTTTAAAAATTCTATGTATATACATTTACATTGCCTATGCATTTTCAAAAGCAAATATTGAATCTTTTCTACATTCCACATAATTTCGTTTTAAAAAGAGGCTTCAAACAGCCATAGCCAACAAGAAGACCTCATGCAATCAGTTCTTCAGCAAGTTCAATATGTTCAATATGAGGTACAGGGAAAGAATGGGCCTATAAGCCATTGGCAACAATGAGTTTTTCATGTCATGTCATTGTTTAATGGACTATCCATCAAAGCCCTGGCATTTTGTGGATTATTATATGGTCCCATTTTGTAACTCATTATGTATGGGTGATGGGGTGTTAAGTAGTCCTTTTGTTAGACAGCAGATGCAACATGACACAAAACTTGTAATTGAAAGTCAGTGAGTGTTCTTTGTGCTCAGGAAGTGGGTGCTGGTTGAATGCATTAGCCAGTCTTTAAGACACTGTGTTATTCTCTAATTACCACTGCACCTTCATTTCTTTTACCTTGCTATCATAATGGCATGTTGTTGAAGTGGTTATATTTGTTCACAAACTATAGGCTTGTGCCCACATAGGTCTTCTTAAGGTGCATCAAAAAGCTTCGCTTTCTGTTTTTGTCCCACTGCTATTTCTATTTGGCAAAGTAAAGACGGGCACACTCAAATAGGTTTTCTTAGAAATGCAGCAACATTTTTTGTCTCTTGTCTATGATCAACTGGTATTGCCACTGTGCTATTAAACAACTCGTGCAATTCTCTTACTTTATGCAATCACTGTGCCTTAAACAACTTGCTTTGCAGCTATTTCCAATAACTAGGCATAAGATGGTGGCCACAAGGACTGACACTGCCTAAGAACTGAACGTCAGCCCACACCTTCTCCTCCATGCAATGCCCGAAAGGCATGCAGCATGGCAAAGACACAACATCTCTCCAAGACATCAATGACTAGCAAATGGCAAACTACTGTAAGCTCCTTTTTAGTGTTTTAGATGGGAACTCTTAGCTCCTATTTAGTTTAGTGTAATCAAGTTGTGAAGCTCAAGGCCAGCTGGCTCGATATTCAACATTAGCAAGGCTAGGGGCTGCAGCCTGTGGTCTTTGGTGGCTGGTCTTTGGAATGAGTCAGCTGTGCTGAGCCTGTTGACTCTGCACAGGGCTGGTCCTGGATCACCCCTCACTACTACTGGGTACCAGCTTCTGAATGTCATGTAGTGACTTTGTGGAGGCTTCATTGCTGGGGATATTACTACAAATCAAGCCTTCACCTAGTCCATGTACACAGCACTAGGAAGGTCGCATGGTTCCCCTGATCATTCTGATGACCCTTTCATGTTGATCTTTCTCTTTAGTGACTCGGGTACTAGTCACCTCATCTCCCTGTCAGGACATTCATTTGATTGCAGTCTTGTTCTTGACATGTTCCGGACCCCGCCCTTTCGAAAAGAAATACTCTGATCCACAAAGCAAACCTGACACGTTTCACAATCCACAAGAAAATGTCAAATCCCTGCAAGAACTGACTCACAACAACAGAAAGTTCAGCCGCAAACACCACATCTTTTTTCCAGAAGCGAGATCCTACGCCTGTCTGCCTCTACCACACTGACATCCAGTGTAATTTGTTTGCTTTAAGAGAATGAGTACCTGACTTCTCAGGGTGCAGCAGAAATGGAGCAAATGAACGGTAAAATCATCTTTGTTTACCTCTTTGATGTCTGTTGCCACTGTTGAAGTTACTTACAATGACTAGCACAACAACATCTGTTTATTTATTCAACAAACATTAAAAATGACCAATACATGCACCAAAGCCATTTTCATAGATTTGGGGTCCTGGAATTGTCAGTATTGCCACACTTGTAGGAGTGTGATGGCTACTAGCTGTATTGATACTTCAATTGGCAGCGCTGAAAGCGGTAATGTGCAGTGCAAATGGAAGTTGACAAGGGCCCTGGCACTTTTTATTTTTTACAAATGAAGCATTACTCACTCTGCTCTGGCTCTCGCAACCCGCTCATAAATCTTTCCCCCATATTGTTATGTTACTGTAACATGTGGCTGTGGCTCTTTTGCGTGCTGTCCTACCTGCTTCCCTTCACAGGGACATTTCTGAGGGAGGAGAAAGGAACAAGGACTCTCCCAGAGGCGCCCACTCCGAGTCCTCACTCATTTCAGGGCAAAGCTTGAGGCACATGCACCCACAGGAGCTCCCGCAGCTGACGCCACCTGAGCATACCTGTGGCTCTGTATCTTGTAGGGGCCCTTCCAGTTACCCTCAGCGTCCCCTACTTGCTTTCAAAAGCTTCATGGTGACCTTGATGCCGCATGATGACACAGTTTAACTAGAGACAGCCTTCCTTTTACTCGGACAGGGGATTTAATGACACCCCTCCCTGTGTGATCTCTGTGACCGAGGGCGTCTTACCCTATCATGGCGTCTTCAAGTCGTCTCCCCAATAACCCTGCCTGCTATCTCATTCATAGCCTCCTTGTTTTGTTTCAGCAAATGAAACAATTATTGCATTTGACTTTGTGATATGTGAATGTAGGACAGAGGGGCAGGCGATGAGGGTTCTTAAATTCAAATCCAGACTCCAGAAGTAAATGCAGAATAGAGTGAAGGTAATTACGTACAGTTGAGTAGACAAAAAGCATATTTGCATATTCTGCAGCCCACAATCACCCTCAAATTGCACCAAACACATAAGTAAGCGCTCAAAATATGTATATTCACATGCTCACTCACATAAACCCAGAGCTCACAAGATCACCCATCAGGCCTGTCACCCATACATACAAAAACACACACGTGCCCACGTGTGTACCTGTCGACACAATGTTCTGTTATGAGCCTGCTGCTCACCGAGGTTTCAGAACAATCACCTCTGCACACAGCTGTTAATCGTGCAGGCTGGAGCCATGTATTCAGCCGGCACTGCCAAGGCCAAATGCGGGGTTGGGTGAAAGCATGTTGAAATGTAGTGTCCCATGTCATGCTTTAATGCGTCATAGGATATAAAATCTATGCTGAAAGAGAAAAAAAATTAACATTCACTTTTAGACATTGGAAGGTCATCAGCACAGACTCTGGAAGGTCATCATTGTAGATCAGAGGGGGTGCGTGTCTAGCGCCCGAAGAAGATGGCGGAAGTTCCGTAGCTCTCCCGGGATGGTGGGAGCGGAGACGGACTAAACACGGCAATCTCTACACACACTGATCTCAAAAAAGAGGATGACTTGTGAGAAGCCCTGAGGTGCAAGAGGACGTCCACTTGGAGGCATTTTAAAGTCTGCAGCTATAATTGACCTGTGAGTACGTTGCGGCGTGGGTCTGACGAGCTTGTGAGCACTGTCTTGTGCAGACCACAGACGGAGTTTTTTCCAACGCGGCGTTTCCAGTGTTTACTTGCCGCATATTAAGAAAATGACTCCTCCAACCTTCTGCGACTTCCTGATATACTAAAGGTATTTCTTTTTCATGGCGCTTTTCTGACACTACTAGCAACTTCTATTTTTTCCGAGCTGAATACGTTGCGGTTCTTTGACCTTTGTTTTTTACCGCCGATGGAGCTGCTTTCTAATGCGGTACCTTCCAGGCAAATCTACTGGAGCAGGAACTCTAAATGATGTGGCATAGTTTTAGTTTTTATTTTAGCATGTTACCTCAAACAATGCCTTCCACTGCTCTTTACATTATATTGTAACCTGTGCATTCAATGATTGTTATTCTGTGAGACTTTTCAGTCATACCCATGTCAATGTGCTGACTGAATTTTTGATTACATCTTGCTTTATTCAAGTTTTGCAGTTAACATTGTCTTTTCTGTACCGATTCAAATGCGACTTGTTTCTTATTTAAGCAATGCATATTTTACTCCTCATATGTGTCATTCTAAAACAAATGCATAGGTTCTTATAGCATGCTTTTGAGGGCGCTTATTTTTTATACAGAATTTAGCTTACATGGCTTCTTTTTAGCCCTTTTTCGCTATCTGTTTGATGCCTGTATACATCAATAGAGATGTAACTACAATGCTGCAGCAATTTATTTAGTTGTATACACTCTGTGCACCTTTTTGCATGTTCATCAACTCATACCATGCTATGGAGCTCATTTTTGAGGTATTGTGAGGTGACATTTTGCTACGGTTGATATCTCGTTCCGAAATTCCTCTTCTTCACCTATGGGAAGACAACTTAAGAGTTTCTCTCAGCCTAAATCTTCATCTCGTAGATTTCTGATCCATACCAGCTCACGTTACCAGTGTCCAACACTTCACCTAAAGGTGCATCAACCTGTACCACCACCTTGACTTCTAGTGTTACCAAAGCATCGACTAAAAGGTTGAAGAAAGATCCTCCCTCGCCTCCTAAACAATCTACTTCAGTCACAATGGACTTATTGCTAGAAGAAATTAGGGCTTTGCGCCCCTTTGTTGAGGAAACTAACTCTAAGATCCAGGTGCTCTCTGACAAGTGGTCAAGTGTGGAAGAACGTGTTACTACATTGGAACAGGCTGTCGACTCTTTACACTCTTCCACCTCCAGAGTGGACTACTTATTCTCCCAGGTATCGATGCTACACAAGCAATTGGAAAATTTGGAAAACAGAAAGAGGAGAAATAATCTTCGTATCTATGGTTTACCTGAAGGAACAGAAGGTTCAGATCCAATTGCTTTTTTCAAATCTTTTATACCAAAAGTTCTCAAGCTGCCAGAAAGCACTTTTCTGAATATACAAAGGGCTCACCGACTAGGCACAGCAGTACATCTGACATCATCTTCCTCAGCAAGAAAACCAAGGGGAGTGATCTTATACCTTCTTGAATACACTGATTTATTAAAAATTCTCTCAGCGGCTAGAGCAATAAATCGCATCACATGGTCAGGAAACTCCTTATTCTTTTCTCAAGATTATGCTAAACCAACTGCAGATCACCGTATGGAGTTCTTGGCACTAATGCCACAATTACACTCGATAGGTGCACAATTTGGTCTCTTCCATCCCTGCCTATTTAAAGTGGCCATCAATAACAAAACTACCACCTATGAGGACCCACTAAAACTAAAGTGTTATTTATACTCTTATCATGCTGACTCAATGGATATTACTTTTCCATCAATCTCTAAATAGACATCTTTTGAATCCTGTTATGCCTTTACTCTTTTCAAAAGCTTTAACTCTGTTTCTAGTTGATTTAGCCTATTAATATGTTAACTTAGCTAATTTTTATTTATATTGTTTTTTGCATGTAATTAACCTCTTTTTTTCTCCTTACTAGTTGTCTTCACGTGTTACTCTTTCCCCCATGTTCTAAAGTCCGTTGGTCTTGTTCTCCTTCCCGCCTTCCCGCATGGGTCTTGGACACGTCATTGTTCTGTGTGGCCTTACACCCTCCCACCCTTTGTATGTACTATATTATATGTAAGTTTTTTATCTCAATTATTCTCTTTATTTCTTGTACTATTCCTTTTCCTTCCTATCTTTCTCTTACTCTGAGTGCTCTACCTCAAATTCTACTTACCGTATCATATTTCTTAACTATGGGCGAATTTTGCGGATCTGCGGTCCGCGAATTCGCGCAAAATCTAAAAAAAATCTGTGAATTCGCAGGATTTTCCCTCAAATTTCCCACGAACTAGCGGATTTTTTTGCGATTTACACTCTACTCAACTGGAGTACTTTCTTCTGGCTAATCAGTAAGTGCTACCTCGTTGGGTAAATGTATAGTGCTTTTCCTACACTGCAGCTGCGTAAAGGGCCAGAAGATTTGTCTCCACTGACCATGTGTGCCTGTAACTTGCCACCATGCCAAAAGGCGCCGAGGTCCCTTGAGTGAGCTGTCCATCATGGTTGGGATTGGGGAAGGGCGGGAAGACGTTTGATACCGCTAGTGTGTGTTGCAGGGCTTCTATGCATGTTCACATGCCTCTTGTGTATAAGGTCAGAGAGCGAGCAGGGCAGCAGGTGAGAAGAAAGCAGCCTCCTGGTCACAGGAACTACACGGGGGTTGCGCTCGAGAAACTCAGGGATTCAAAGACCTCCCTCGAGTATTACAGCTAATTTTCGATGGCAGATATGGGGTTAAAGCACACTTGCCCAGCCTCGACCGTGCTCACTAATGTTTTGGGCTGATTAAAGGTTACTGAATTTGATCTTCAACTCGGGCACCTGCTTTATTTATATCTGTAAGTGTTTCCTATTGAGGTTTAATTTTTGTGACAGGAGCCTCGTGCCTGAATGAATCCTGCCCTGCATAGTTATCCACGAAGATGCTACCGTTTTGTGCAATACCTCTACTCAACTGGAGTACTTTCTACTGGCTAATCAGTAAGTGCTACCTTGTTGGGTACATGATATCAAGGCGCCTACATGACCGGCACATTGCCGGACTATGATTCCCAGAAGGCCATAGGAGGAGGAGTTTCTTTCATATAATCATGCAGCACGTTGCTAGCGCTGTACGTGATTCTTTCTTGGAGGTACTGGAGGTTTTCCTGGTGCAGAGCAGTGGTCTGTGAGAGTCTCTGAGTCAGGAGAGACTCAGGGTGACTAGTGTTGGATGTTTCTTCTTGGCTGGATGAAGCACTGGAACTTTCCTCTCTTCCACGAAGTCAGTGGAGGATTGAGTGCTCTCTCTTTCTGGGGATTATTAAGTTCAAGCTGTTGTGGCACTATTCTTTCTTGGATTCCCTTCTAAGAAGTCTTTTCTGGAACTTCCGTTTTTTCCCTGGAATTCATGGTGCCCTCAGCAGACCGGTAAGCCTTTAGGTACCTGTTTTGAAAACTTTCTGAGGCTCTCTATAGGTTTTGTTTCCATTTATAGAGGGGGCTTATTATTTGACTCTCTTCAATAACTTTGCTGTTTCCAGCCAGTCGAATTGAGGAGATTTTCTGCATTGTTTCTTAGACTTTCATTTTTGGGATGAAGCAACCTGTCTCTGTCTAGAAAGGATCTAGACTTCCACCAATCCTCTCTCTGCGCAGTCCTCACTGAGTGTGTTCTTCTGTTAATTTGCAGTGGTATTCTCATTGGATTGCTGGGAGTGAGTGAGAGGGTACGTATGTGGAAGGTTACTCTATTGGGCAGGAATGGTGCGTTTGATGATGTCGCTTATCTTTCTGTTTTGAATTATAGGAGAATTTTGAATCGTGCAAGAGAGAAGCATCTTACGCACACACAGACAGACAGGAAGGGTTCACCTCCATGAGGCATACTTTAAGTGCGTGTTGATTACTAGCGAGAATTACTGAGAATAGTTAGTATTTTGCTGTTATTAACCACTTCCATCTTCTCATCACAGGTATCCCTTCCATTGCAGTTCCTTCCCTTCCCTATCCCTTGCTTGATTACCTCTACGCTTTGTGTTTGCAATTTAATCAGAGAGTGGGGACTTCAGGAGGTGGACCCCTTTAAGCATCACCCTGATCCTGAGGAGTACGATATTCGTGACAAAATGATAGTGCTTTTCCTACACTGCAGCTGCGTAAAGGGCTAGAAGATTTGTCTCCACTGACCATGTGTGCCTGTAACTTGCCACCGCGCCAAAAGGCGCCGAGGTCCCTTGAGTGAGCTGTCCATCATAGTTGGGATTGGGAAAGGGCGGGAAGACGTTTGATACCGCTAGTGTGTGGTGCGGGGCTTCTATGCCTGTTCACATGCGTCTTGTGTATAAGGTCAGAGAACGAGCAGGGCAGCAGGTGAGGATAAAGCAGCCTCCTGGTCACAGGAACTACACGGGGTTGGGCTCGAGAAACTCAGGGATTCAAAGACCTCCCTCTAGTATTACAGCTAATTTTCAATGGCTCACTAATGTTTTGGGCTGATTAAAACGTTACTGATATTGAGCTTCAACTCGGCACCTGCTTCATTTATATCTGTAAGTGCTTCCTGTTGAGGTTTAATTTTTGGCCCACAGGAAGCACTTACAGAGTTAAGGCAGGTGCCCGAGTTAAAGCTAACTTTGTAACCATTTTAGAATGGCGCCAGCAAGCTGCCAGAATTGAAGTTGCAACTTACAAGTAAGCAACTTCAACTCTGGCAGTTTGCTGGCGCCATTCTAAAATGGTTACAAAGTTAGCTTCAACTCGAGCACCTGCCTTAACTGTGCTTCCTGTGGGCCAAAAAACAAATCCGCCCGCGAGCAGGTTTGCGGATTTTTCTGATATTTCGCGAGATTTGCGAAATTGCCGAAAATCCACAAATTCCGTGAGCTGAACGGATTTTTGGCCCACATTTAATATTTCTCTATCTTACACCAATTTTCTGCTCTTCAAATTTTATTTATTCGCTGTACTTTCTCTCATTCCTTCTTCCCCTTTCCATTTAAGTTGTTTCGTTTCACATACAGTTGGTTTGATGTTCAACATGGTTTTACTTGTTCATGGTTAGGCTTTAATCGGTATTTAACATCTACTTACAGTTTTAATCTATGCCTTTAAAAATTATATCGTGGAATGTCAGAGGTTTACATTCACCCATTAAGTGACAGAGACTCATTGACTCATTTAGCTAAACTAGGAACAGACATTGCATTGTACAAGAATCTCATCTGACAGCTGGAGAATCTGTAAAATTGAAGATGAGTAGAGAGGGTGGATGGGTGAGGTCCTCTTTTCCACGGGTGATGGTAAACGTAATGGAGTCCTTATTCAAACAATTAGACAACATAAGCTTATAGATGCCTGGAGACTTTGCAACCCCACATTGAGAGAATATTCCTTTTACTCACCGGCACATCATACTCAGTCACGACTAGATTATTTTTTCATACCCCATAACATTTCTCAATCACTAGTGGCGGCGGATATTGGCTCTATCTTAATATCCGATCATGCTCCCATCAACATTCACCTTGATGTTTTGCACAAACCCAAATTATCCCGGAAATGGCGTTTCAATAATACCCTACTTCTGGACCCGGTTTTCGCGTCTTCCTTTACTTCTTTTTTAAATGAATATTTTCTTTTTAATCAATTGGATACCGTGCCTTTTCATGTGGTTTGGGACGACTTTAAGGCATCAGCCAGAGATTTCGGTATTAGATTTGTCTCAAAAAAACGTAAGAAGGCACAACAAGCCACCAACGCCCTGTTAGCCACAATAAAGAGGTTGGAACCCTCGTATTATTCCTCCAAATCGAATGCCTGTTTATCTGAACTAATAAAAGCTAAATTTCAATTTAATCAGGATACAACTAACAATGCCTCAAATTACCTGTTGAAGTCCAGTGCAAAGTTCTATGGTGGTCAGAACAAAGACGGGAAATTAGTGGCTAACTATTTAAAGGTTAAAAAAATAAAATCAATATAGTATCCATTTTTGGTCGAGATCACAAACTAGAATTCAAAGATGAAGATATCCTAAATGAATTTCTCCAATTCTATGAGTCACTATACTCATCTGAAACCCTTTCTTCTGATCACTCCATATCTCAATTTCTTTCCAAAATCCAATATACCCCCAACACAAACTCAGACCTTTCATTCTTAGAATCTGACCTCACACAGAAAGGACTCCTGGCTGCCTTAAAAACACTCAAAACAGATAAGGCTCCTGGCCCAGACGGCTTTACTGTGGAATTTTTTACTCACTTTGTGCATCTACTTATCCCTAAATTACACACCCTCATAAATCCCTTCATACATTCCGGTGAGTCTTCAGGCTTTTTTTAAGATGCCCTTATCTGCCTGATATCTAAGAATGGTAAAGACCCACAACAGTGTAAAAATCATCGACCTATTTATTTGGTCAACATAGATTATAAAAATTGTTCAAAAGCTCTAGCTTTGCGTTTGGAATGTCAGTTGCCTGAATTACTGGGAGCAGACCAATCTGGCTTTGTTAAGGGATGGCTTATCACAGATAATACTCGCTTATGTTTTTATATTCTTTCCAAAGCCTCACACACCTCTCATTCCCTCGCAGCCATAGCTCTGGATGCAGAAAAAGCGTTTGACAGAGTCGAATGGCCTTATCTATTTCGTACACTTCAATGGTTTGGCCCAAAAATGATTGCCTTAATATCTATTTTATACTCCAATTTAAGGGCGGCTGTTTCAGCGAATGGTGGTATTTCTTCCTATTTTCACCTTGGTAGAGGTGTCAGGCAGGGTTGTCCACTTTCTCCGTTTCTTTTCAATCTCGCTTTAGAACCTTTTTTGTTAAGGATTCGTCAAAATAATAATATTCATGGCTTTACTTTTCAAGGACACTAATATTAAAATGGCAGCTTATGCTGATGATGTCATTTTATTCCTATCACAACCTCAAGTTTCTCTTCCCGCTTTTTTAGAAGAAGTTGATTCCTCTGCATTTGTTTCTGGATATAAACTGAATAAGGATAAGTGTGAGATATTACCCCAAACAAAATATACTTTTAAGGCTGACTTTGTTTCTTCAGCTTTCACATGGAACTCTCAATACATCAAGTACTTAGGTTTACATTTTACTCCATCCATATCAGGAACAATATCGCGTTGTTTAGAAAATTGCATACAAAAGTTGTCCTCTTTAACAACGAAATGGCACCCCCTATACTTATCCTGGTGGGGTCGTCTAGACACCATAAAAATGATGCTCTCTCCTATCGTCTTATACACAATTTCTAATATTCCACTGTCCATTCCTTCAAAATATTAAAAAAAACTCAATTCCATCTTATCTTCTTTTTTCATGGGGTCACAAAAAATCATGCATGTCTATCTCAAAATTGAGTCGCCTGAAATCGGAGGGTGGGGTGAACTTCCCTGATTTCCCTGTTTATCATAAGTCCTTCCTATTACACCAAGCGTTAAAGTGGCTTTCTCAGTCTTCCATAAACTGTCCTCTTTGGACCACGCTTTAACAATCCTTTATCTCCCTATTCTCATTCCAGGAATATCTTTCCTTCACACGCAAACCGCAGTGTCTATGCACCCCCATAATCAAATACACTTTCAAGATTATTCCACCTGCATCCTCGTTCTCCTTTCTCAATTCTCCTATATGTCATAACATTTATATTTTAATAAATAATAAACCTATATTTTGGAAAGCTTGGAGATAACGAGGCCTGATTTGGGTCCGTGAATTATATGAGCGAGATGAAATGATGTCCTTTGCACGGGTCAGCACCTTTTTTGGCTTACCTCCAACCTTCCGCACTAAATATTCTCTTTTAAAGCAAGCTATCCAAACTGCTTGTATACAATACATAACTTCCCAACATAACGCTTCTCCTGAACTTGTTCATACAGATAAACTACAAACCCTCCTTCTTCATGAATCTAAGGCCTCCACTATATATAAACTCTTACATAGTTCATCTAGTCCGAGAGATAAAACCAAGGTAGAAACATTGTGGGAGAAGGACTTAGAAAGCTCTTGGTCTGTAGAATTTTGGGATAAAATCTGTCTTAAACTTAGAAAATCCTCTAGAGCTGCAAATACCACACAGACACCTTTCTTCATATACAATAGGCTCCTACCCTCTCCACTCATTCTCAATGCAAGACATTCTGAACTCCTGGATATTTGCTGGACCTGTTCGTCACCACACGCTGACCTATATCATTTGCTCTTTGCATGCAAACTTGTTCAGAATTTTTGGGAAAAGGTTTGGTCTCAAATTAATTTGATCTTTGATTCCAATCACCCCTTCTCTACGTCACATATCTTTTTAGGTAGTCTGTCCCCTATATGGGTAAATTGTGATTCCAATGTTAAGATAATAGATTTATTATTAGCAGTAGCCTTCCAACAAATAACCAAGAACTGGAAGGACTTCACCAATTTATCATATCAAGCATAGTGGTATGCTGTCTGCTATAATCACAGAGTGGACACAACATTTGTATATCCAATGCATATGGCAACAAAACGTTTAGACTTGTGGGTACCTGTTACACTGTTTATCGATGCAAGTGCCGGACGCTCTCTGTTTCCTTCTCCTCTACAACAAGAAGTGACTAAACCTCCATGACTTCCTCCATGTTAACATTATATAGTTTAAATTTACTTTATTGTGAAATGTACATTTTTTGCATAACTTGCACATTTCTTTTTCATACCAATCTTTCATATAACATTGTTATTTTATTTGTACATGATCAGTTTGACTGATTTTAATTCATACCCTTTCTGTTTATCAATTCCACTTGTTATATTATATGTAACTCTTTTATTTTCACTGTTGTTATATCTTTTTCATTATTATACTTCCTTACTTCAATAAACTCACTTTTGAACTTGATCATTGTAGTTTTGAGGCAAGTGTGTGTGTAATGGGCACTGGTACGGCCTGAGATGGTCCCGTCTACTCTCTGGATCTGACTGGCCGGGTCTTTTTTGGGTATCCCTTCGCTTCCTACTAAGTATGATGATGACATTGAAAAGAGCTTACAGTATCCCCCATGCAGCATTATTAGATCACCATTTCATAAAGGCAAAAAGACACATATTGTTTGTGTCCACCTAAAGACCACTTCCACAAAAATCTGCAACATCAATACAAAAATATGAACATCATTCTCTCCCAGGTTCTTAAGGTCATTTATTTCTGCTTGGAATCTCCAGGCTTCCCCTTGTGGTCCTGAAGAGAAAACAAGCACATGAGACCCCGCTCTAAATAGGGCAGATGGTCTGATGTCCTTACACTAATGGCTCTAAGCCCATTTTGAGAAGTTGGTCTGGTATATGCTGTCCACTAATTAAAGTGGGCACCTTGCACCAGTCCAAAGCACCCTTATTGATGATTAGATCAAAGCAACCTTTAAAGAAAGCTATCCTAGTGGAAGCTGTGGAGAGCAGCGTTCAGGCTGAGTCTCGAAGAAATGTAAAGCAGATTGTTTTACCATATTAGAACCTTCTGAATAACCAAATGAAAGGGGAACCACACAAGAGATATATAAAATATATGTATGTATTACTAAACACTCGCTACACACAAAGCACACAATATTAAATCACTAGAACGACAGTAAATAGCACAATACACAGTGGGCTCCAGGGGGAGACCAAAACATATACTAAAAAAGTGGTATAACAACCACGACTTGACAAGCCACAGTGCCTAGTGCACGTAGAATCACTGGGACCCCAAGAAACCACCCAAAGTAGTGACACAGGGGACCCACAGGGGACCCACGGAGGACAGGTGCAGTGTGAGAACACAGATGCGAGCTCCATACAACTCTATGGGAAAGTCGCGGTTGGAAAATTATAGATTAAGGACACCTTGGAAAGGACTTCAAGCAAAGACTTTGGAACATAGAAGGTTCTAAGGCCAACACCCTTCTGAGTACTGGAGTACCCAGGTTACCTGTCCCAGGGAAGCCGTTTGCATAGGTGTCAAGTGATGTCAGAAACATTGTTGTTTTCAATCGCTTGACTTAAAGAAGTGCTGCTGCCGGGAAGATGAAAAGTGTCCGGTGGAAACCAAGCCTGGATTTGAGGTGAGAAGAACCTGAAAGCAGATGGGACAGAGCCTGGGTCACTTCAGGGTGACCAGGGACGAATGCCCACTGATGTCGGGTGCTTAAGGTGAGATGACGGGGAGATCGACTCCTCAGCCACGGGGACCTGGAGATGTTGACGATGACCAAAGTCTGGAGGGGAGCTGTTCCACAAAGGATGTCGAGTGCTGAGGGGTCAGGTCCGGATTGAATACCAACAAGCCTTGGCAAATGCAACCCACGCAGGCAAGGAAAGCAGGCCCGGTGTGGACCATCAAGGTTCAGGAGACTCTCCAAGCTATGGGTAGTCAGGGGACAGCCGGAGCAACCCAGAAAGCCCAACAGAAGTCAAAGTTTCCTTCACAGGGACCCTCAGGCCAATGGACCAGGGATCGTGAAGGGACCTCAAGCTAAATCATGTAATACCAACCCACAGAACACTCGTAGAGTGTAGGGCAAAAATCTTCAGTGCAATTACTGCTCGGGTCAGGAATACAAGTAGCCCAAAGCACAGCCTCAGGGATTGCCAAAAAGCACATGCTGCTGCAAATGTACACCATGCACAGGGGTTCAAGTTGCACGGTCCGGATGAGGGATACTGGTCTCAGAATTGCTGAGAGGACAGATCAACCTCAGTTATGCTTGGGAACCCACCTCCTGTGTTGCAGAAATCTTCGGAGTCCTCAGAAGCTTGGGAGATGCAAACCAGTCAGATGCGTTAAAGGTGCCTGCCTTGCAGGGGAGTAACTCCTTTACTCCAAGGGAGATTCTTCAGTCATCCAGAGTAGTGCAGATCATTAAAGTACTTGGTTTCAGTAGCAGAGTTTAGTCGAGGTAACATCTAAAGTCCTGTAGTCAGGGTTCCTACTTTATACCCAAGGAAGGGGTGGGACAAACTCTGGGGACCCACCTATGGGAGGGTCAGGACAGAGGGCTGGCTACACCCCTGCTAAAAAAAACTAACTTAGACATCACTGATATGAACAACTATCGCCCGATTGCCCGACTCCCCCTCCCTGCCAAAATAATGGAAGGTAGTCTGAACACGCAACTCAGCGCATTCCTACGAACAGGGGATCATCTTGACTCCTCCCAATACGGTTTTCGTGCGGAACACAGTACGGAATCCGCTCTGATCAAATCTATGGAAGACATCAGGCGGGTGATGGATGCAGGAGGCAGAGCAGCCCTGATCTTGTTAGATCTCTCCGCGGCCTTTGACACGGTCCACCACAGCCTGCTGGTGGACCGGTCGAGGGCCTGTGGAATTCAGGGAAAGGCTCTAAAAATCCTTCCGGCTTTCCTGTCTGATAGAACTCAGACAGTAGCGCTAGGAGCACATGAATCACGTCCATTTGTATTTCCCTGCGGGGTCCCTCAGGGATCCTCGCTTAGTCCTACCCTTTTTAATGTTTATGTGTCTAGCCTCGCACCGGTGATTCGATCGTTCGGCTTTCAACTCACTGCCTATGCCGACGACACACAGATTGTGGTGTCCCTCCTACCCGGCAACACTGATAATACAGCAGACAGATTCAAAAACTGTATGCATGAAGTGGGATGCTGGATGGCACAAAGTTGCCTTAAACTGAACTCCTCGAAGACAGAGGTTTTGCTCTTTGGAGTAAGGGAGAATTTCTGGTCCCCCAGATGGGGGCCAGACGAAATGGGACCACTTCCCGTGCCGGTCGATAAAGTAAAAAACTTGGGCATACTGGTGGACAGCTCACTGTCCTTTAAACCCCAGATTAATGCACTCTCCTCTTCCCTGCACTATATGCTCAAAACCATTAGGAAAATTCTCCCGTACTTAGAGAAGACACATAGGAAATCGATAGTTACAAGCCTAGTGCTTTCGCGCTTGGACTATTGCAACAGCCTGATGCTAAACGCCCAGCAGAGTGTACTTAATAAATTCCAACTACTGCAGAATGCAGCAGCCCGCCTGATTACCGATACTCCCAAATTCACATCGGTAACTCAGGATTTGGTGGCACTACACTGGCTGCCAATTCGTAAGAGAATTGCATTTAAGGCATTATGCATGGTCTTTAAAGCCCTCCATGACATGGGCCCTAGACACATGAAACTGATCTTTCGATGGCACAAACCGGCACGAACCCTGAGGTCAGGAGAACTGGCTCTGGTCACGGTCCCCAGAATTAAAAGAGCTCGATGGGGAGGTAGGAGTTTTTCCCTTGGGGCGGCAGAGGCCTGGAACAAACTCCCACTGGTGCTGAGACAAACTCAAGACCTGATGGTCTTTAGAAGGGGACTTAAGACCTGGCTCTTCACTCAGTAAACCTGCTCACCCACGCTAACTTTTATCATACCAGCGCCAGGACACCTCCGGGTAACAGAGCGCTTAACAAATGTGTTAAATAAAATAAATAAAATAAATAAATGTCCTATGGCATGAAATCCAGTTTCATGCCATAGCAGGAGCAAATGGCTCCTGCAACCGGTTTGAACTGGGCTATGGACAGGGACAGCAAATGTGCCCCCAGTGCAGACTTCATACACTCTCAGAGTGCACCAACCCAGCCCCTATACACTACATCCTGTCTGAGAGGTGGTCACACCTCCCTGTGACAGGAAACCTATTGTCAAACCCTCCCCTGCTTGAGCTTGGCTTAGAAGCAGGAGGGCAGACTTGTGTCTGTGGCTGGCAGCATCCATTTTATGATGTCCAGGTCGAGAAATCTGGTACCGGGTGTACCGGTGTGTCGCATATGTCCCTTCCATGGGGTTTGACACCAAACATGACATGTTTCCAAGCAGCCGTTTAAAAGTTAGCATTTACCGCGAGGTTATAATGCACTTAAATATATATGGTTGACTGCATCACAAACAACCCCGGCGATTAGGTTCTGAAGGCTGCAGAGTGGCTCTGCTCATGCATGGGCACCCTCTCACATAAAACCCAGCACCCTGACTTCAGGATTCATAAGGCCTGCGATAGGGGTGACTGATAGGTTTAGATGGGCAGTGATATAAGATAGATATAGTGAACCTATATATAAGTAAGGGGTGCATGCACCACCTTACACAGGTTACAGTAGCAGACCTGTGGTGTCAGTTTGAATGGTCTCTCAGGGGTGGCATAATCCATGCTGCAGCCCCTGGGAGGCCTCTGAGGTACCTATGCCCTGGGTACATAGTATACCATATACTAGGGACTTATAAGGGTACCCCAGAATCCAATACAGAGTGTACCTAAAGTACATGCTATCAATTTAGGGAGAAAGCAGATAAACTGGGGTCATGATTACCAGGATCCCTGTCAGACTAGTTGAAAACCAGCAAAATACCAGGAAAAAAGTGGAGGTAACCATGCAGTCAGATTCCACCTTCCTACACCCATAAGGCTGTCAGTGTAAAGTTTTTGCCAGCACAGCCACCGGCTCCCCCATCAATAGAGCAGACAGCATGTCACACTGTCGGTCAGGGTACTCCACCACGTTTATGGTGAAGGGCCCTTACGGTCAAATGCTAAATGAGGTCCCATAATTCTAATCACCAGTGATATATTGAGAATTCCCCTTTTTAGACCCTTCAAACTCGCTTTCCTAGTTTCATGTTTTCTTAGGGCAACAGTTAAGTTATGTTGGGCTACGTCACATAGCAATTTGACGTGCGTTATCATATGTGTCATAACTGTTTCTCAGCCCCGAAGTCCATTTAGTACATTTGCGGTGGGTTGCGACTGCGATGAACTCAAGTCACCAAGAACCCGTTATTGGTGATAAACATAGAATAAAAGCACAGAACTGGTTTCAGGTTTGTAATTGTACCTTTATAAATTAGGTGGATTTTATGCTGGTGAGGCATGTGTGCTGCATTCATCAAACACTGTTTTCCTTTCGTGTGCCTGCCAGGGGGCAATAGGAAGTATCATCACTGGGCTGTGTTTGTCCAGTCCTGATAGAATTGCTGTAAAAAATGGGCAATGAGACATGTCCACCCTTCTTTACCATGGGTCCCAACCTCTGTACAGTGTTTGAACATGCACAATGAATGTGAAACATATCCGAGATTCGAAGCATTAGCCTTATACGCTTTTAAACATCTTTAGGGACACACTCCTCTATTAGCCTGGATACTCTGACTGCCTATACACACACACGAGCATCAGGGGCATTTAGTGACCTTGACTTGCTAAACATCACTTTGACTGTATGAGCATGTAGGATTCTTGAGATTGTTCATGTCACACCTGCTCATTCTTGTTTCTCAGCCCTCTAGGAGAGAGCACCGACAATGAGGAGAATTTCAAATATATTCATTAACAGGTGAAGAGTGCAATGGTGTCGGACCGACTCAGCCTGTGTGTTGGCCCATCTTTGCACTTTTCTTTTCTTTACCTGCTAACTGGGGTTTTATAAAATTATGCCACATTTTTACCTACATTTTCAAATCTTAAATTATCGTCTACTAGCATGGTTTACATTTTTCCTAGAGTGCTGACGTTGCTTTAAACAAAGCATATGGCAGGTCAAAGAACACACACGGCTCCATTTCATTTTCAGCTATTAAAATGAGAATGCTTCGATGCCCTTTACAGTACGGGAAATTGGTCTACCATAAAAAGGAAAAATGTTTTTCTGAAAATGCGTTTACAATGGTAAGGTCCCAGAGAGCAGAGTCTGAACTGGCTCCATATCTCCACAACCTACAGGGCTGCATTTAACCATTCATTAATTCATTCTGTTTCTCGGCAACATGATTCAATGAGGTGCAGTTTAAGTGACCATTTCAGGGAAAATATACTTCTAAAAGCATAAATTGAGTATTATGATTCAGAATTAACTACAGAAAACGGCATTGTACGTGCTGCTCTCCTTTATTGAGTTCGTGAAGCAATAAATAATAACAATTTGAAATGACTTGCATTATTTCACCTATCCTAGCAATTTTGCATTTCCTGGTGGCATTTCAAGTCCTGGCAGAGTGGGCTTTTCCCACAGGACGGTCCTGCAAAGGTATGCTGGAGCTATCATTTTAAGTATGAATAATGCAGTGGACAGGATATATTACGCGATTTTAGAATGCAATGTAGGCCATAATCTGCACATTTTCCAAGTATCCCATTACAAGAAAACTACATGGGATGTCAAAACCGTAGGACATAGTGGTTTTAATTGAGAGGGGTGTGGACCCTTCTCAAGCAACTAACACAAACCCTGTCATGGTGAACCACAAAAGTCAATAACTTGACCTGTGGTTTAACCCTCTGGTAGCTGAGCACAAAAGCTGTTAAACGTAACTTAGAACCACTGTGTTAAGTATTTATGCAGCACACAAACAGTAATAAAGTGAAAACACAAAAGAGGAAAATCTAACATGAATTTTGAAAAATAAAGAACATTTTAATAAACAAAATTGCACCAAAATGTATTAAATTCAATCAGTAGGATGTATGACATTACAACGCATGCTTTTACATCGCATGCCTTTACAACGCGGTATTTACAACGAATACCTTTACAACGCATAATGCTTTTAGGCGCTGGATAGTGAATTGTTTAATTTACTATTCCAACTCCAGTCCCCGTGGATAGTAGGGAAGGTGTTGGATAGTACATTAAACACATTCCCTATCCTAGAGCGCCCCCCAGCGCAATGCGTTGCAATGGTTTGCGTTGTAAAAGTTGCGTTGTAAAGGCACTGCGTGGTAAAAGTTGCGTTGTAAAGGTTGTTTACCAATCAGTAGAACCGTAGTTATGAATTTTTAAATTCTGGGCTTGCGGTTTACAAGCTGGATCTCTCACACCATTGATCTGATAGCTCCAACTACCCGGCATAGGCACGTTAGGGACTACCCGTCTAACCCGTGGATCACTCCTAAGCTGAGGATACTGAAGCAGGAGTGTAAGAAATTTGAGAGGAAATGGGGTAAAGGCTATCATCTTGAGGATAAACTTTTGCTAAGAACATAACTCCTATTATACGTCTATTGCACAGGCTAAAAGCCTTTACTATGGGAGCACAATTGATGCAGCCAAGAATAACGCTAAGGAAATCTTTTCTATAAAAAGCACAAGCCAGTATGATTCCATCTTTGGACGTATGGTGTGAAGATCTCGCCAATTTCTTTACGGAGAAAATCTGCACTATACTGGCGTCCTTTACTTCCATCAATAAAGTCCAGGATGCTCCCCTGGCCAGATGCACCCTATTAGCCCTTCCGTCTTATTCACTAGCCGCTTTTACCCCCAGAGACCTTTCTAGTTCCCTCAAAATTGTAAAGGGTCTGAAATCAGGATCCCCCTCAGACCCGTGCACAGCTAGACTTCTGGCTGACGTGGCGGATACAGTTAACCCTAAAGTAAACAGACTTATTACCATGCCCTTTTCAGAAGCTCTTGTCCCGGCCACATGGAAGCAGGCCAAGATCCTCCCCCTTCTGAAAAAACCCTCACTTGATCCTCTATGTCAGTCAAACTATAGACCGATCTCCCTTTTGCCCAGCATGGCCAAGGTTTGTGAGAAAGTGGTCACCAGACACTTGACCTACTACATCGAAAGTTCAGGCCTTCTCCACCGACTCTGTCAGGCTTTAGAGCCTCATTTAGCACTGAATCGGCCCTGGTAGAAATCTCCAAAGCCATCAGAGACTGTCTGGATGGCGATGTGAGGGCTGATTTGGCTTTGTTGGACCTCTCGGCGGCATTGGATACAGGTACCCATGCTTTGCTGCTCTCCCGACCGGCGGAGATAGGTGTTTCAGGTAGCACCTGGGGCTGGCTCCAATACTTTTTGGAGGATCGGACACAGGAGGTATGGCTCCCACCGTTTTCCTCATCACCGAAGAAAGTGACCACAGGGTTTCCACAGAGCTCTTCTCTGAGTCTTCTTCATTTTAATGTATACGTCACTCCTCTGATTCAGTTGGCTGAGGACTTGGGAGTGAAGATTATCGCTTATGCAGATGATACCCAGCTCCTGTTCACTTGGAGGAAAAATAAAGGCTCTACTTTGGCCTCCAAACACTGCCTGACCTCAGGTTTCCGTTGGCTAGCGGGGGCGGAATTAAAATGCAATGAGGAGAAATCGGAAATTCTCTTATTTGGCAATTTTCCCGACCTGTTTAGGGAATCAATATGGCCTTCTGACTCTGCATTACCTGCCTCATCAGGGAACCCTGTTATGAACCTAGGAGTCTGGTTCGAAGAGAATCTCCGATTCTCGACCCAGGTTAAAAAGCTGGCAGGGACTTGCTTTGGTCTCTTAAAGGCCCTCAGGAAGTTTCTCCCCCTTCTTCCTCAGGCGGCTAAGGAGTCAGTGATGCGAGCCCTTATTCTTTCTCGGCTAGATTATGCCAATGCTCTTTATGCTGGCATCCCGAGCTACTTATTAAATAAATTCGGCCAGATGCAGCATGAGACAACACCTACGCACCTTACACTGGCTGCCCACGGCAGAGAGGGTCAGATTTAAGATCCTTGTTATCGCTCACCGCGCTCTTTACGCCACGGGCCTGGATATCTTCAGAAGTGGTTTTCCTTTTACACCACTACAACAGAACTGCGTTCCTCCTCTCAACTCCTGGTCCAAATCCCCTGTTTCCACTTGCAATGGACAGGTGGCAGCTCTCTATCTTTTAAGGCCGCTTTGGCCTGAAAACTCATCTATTTCCCTAATCTTGGCTCTTGGCTCTTGGCTCCTCGCCAGTCTCTCAAGGTTCGCGCCGACTCTTCTAGTAGCTGTGTGCGTTAGAAATATTAAATAACATAACATAAATGAAAAATAGTGTCTACAATATCAATGTGCCAACCACAGGTATCTGGTCATGCAAGACCGGGGAAAAGTCAAAAGTTAAGGCTGATCGTGATGGAGCATGGTTCACCTACACAAGGTGGATTGGACCCAGCCTTGGCCTACCTTTGGACTTAAAAGAAATGTTGAAGAACATTTCCTGAGAAAGTAAAGTTTAGTGAAGCAAGGCAGCTTGTGGTGTATGAGGAGGAGGTGCTGTCATTGGGGAGCTGCTGGACAAAGAACCAGTAAAGATTTTTATGTTCAGACTTTGTCACTTTTTGGGAAATTGAAAATATTCAGCGGGACAAAGCTGCAGACTGTTCTTCACTTGGGATCCACAAGGCCAGATAGCCTTTCCAAGAGGTCCAGCTGAACAGGATTTGCTGCTGTGGAGTAGAACATAGCGGGACCTACAGCACAATCAGGCTGACCAGCGATACGCCTCCGATGGATAAGTGAGCAGATAGGTCCGGGTCTCCTGTCTGTTTCCAGGACACCTTTTGGTTGAAATTATTTTTCGAACTCCCAAGTTTCAGATTTTTACTTGAGGACCACCGTTAGCTCCACTTCCAAGGTTCCAGGACTGGTTTGGCAAGGTCTTCGAGGGTTGCTATTTCCTGGCAATTCACAGAGTCTTTGTTGTCTCTCTGGTAGTTTTGATACTGAGCATCAATTCAGGCCTCAAACCATATGCCAGTCCTCTGAGGGTACAAGGCAGGCTTCAAGCAGCTGGGCAGTCCTCTGGCCACGTCAGGGTAGTACTCTGAAGTACATGGCAGGCCTCAAGCAGCAAGGCAGTCCTCTGACGTACGAGGCAGTGCTTCTGGAGGTTGTCTGCAAGTCCAGGAGTCCACTGAAGAGTTGGTCTGAGGTTCCAATATTTATACCTTGTGTGATTTTTTAAAGTTGAAGAAACCTCTACACTATCCCCCCCAACTGGTCCTGTAAATGTCCTTCCTTCTTCTGCCTAGGCTCAAAGTGGTCTAGGGTGACAAAAGGCTGGTGTTAAGTTCCTTTGTGAGTGTAATGGAGCAATCAATTTGAATTGTAAGTGGGACAGGGAACTGCTCCATCCCACCATCCACACAGGATGGCCCATCCTGATAACACCTACGTTGTATCACTGTCTGGAATGAATACACAAAGGTCAACTGACAACTATTCACATTCATGTGAGCTAGGACACATGATGCAGGCACCAAATGGTTAGGACAGGAACATGCCAACTTTCTAAAAGTGGCATTTTCAGAAGGTGACTTAAAATCCAACTTTACAGTTAAAGGTGGTTATACATTCCTATTCTTTTGAGACCCAACATCACATTTCTACCTGTTTCCAATCTAATGTTAGAACTTATTAATGTACTAAGGTAACCCAATGTTATCCTATGGGAGAGGGAGGCCTCACAGTAGTGAAAAACGAATTTGGGAGTTTTTCACTACCACGACATGTAAAACTTAAAAACATATGTCCTACTTTTCACATACAATGCACCCTGTTCTAGAGGCTGTTTAGGGCCTTCATTAGGAGCAAATTTATGTATTGAAAAGAGTGGGTTAGGCCTGGTACATGTTTCTTTTGCCTTGTTTAATTGGCAATTGAAAACCTCACACCAGCTGCAATGCCAGGCCAGAGACATGTTTTAAAGGGCTAATTACATGGATGGCACAATACGTGCTGCACGCCTAGTAGTATTTAGTTTGCAGGCACTGTGCACATGTAGTACTACTTTACTAGAGACTTTTAACTAGATTAAATTCACCTATTCAGTGTAGGTCAATTCTACCATGTTTTGAGTGCAAACACTTTTGCATTGGTTGGCAGTTGTAAGGAGCACAGAGTCCTAAAGCCACAAAAATTAATTTCAGCAAACAAGAGGGGAGAAAGCTAAATGTTTGGTGGAAGACCACACCAACTGCTGTCAGGTCTAACAAGGGCATTACATTTTGTTGGTGTGTATTTGATCAGTGAATAGACTCATATGGGCTTTTAATTTGAAATTTCCAATGATCAGATTACTTACCAGTATCACATTACTCCAAGTTTTACTTCCTCATTCCATGCCTTTAGGAGGTTCTGCCTCCTTAACAGAGTATCTCCACATCACTCTTCCTCTTGAAAAATGTTTAAGGTCCTGTCCTTTCCCATTAAGGGTGCAGTACCCGTAACTCCTCCTGTATAGAATTATCTAAGCCTCAGATGAAGCTTCCACCCAGAAGGTAGAGTGTGTGGTGCATTTGAACTGGGACAAGGAAGTAACAAAGAAGAGTAGGTAGTCTGGTCATTACCTTCTCATATTACTTTCTTTTCACCAGCCATAAACTTGAGGACATACCCATGGTCATTGACGATATTTAGAACTTGCACTCTCAGAAAAAGAACACAGACACCAATCACAGAATGCAACATCCAATGCACTTTTATTAAAGCAGCTCAATCTGCAACAGATCTTGAAATAGCAGATAAAACTCCAGAAAAAGAAGAATTTAACTTGTAACCATTATTCTCCCAATAGTCCATCACAAAAGTAGAGGGGTTTCCCAAGTGGCTGCCAAGCAAATATCGTAAAGGGAACCCCTTGGATCTCTACCCTGGAAGCTATCTTGTCTCTAGTAGCCCTGCCATGAAGTAAGGCAGTCTGATGCTTGACTTAAACCGAATAAATAAAAGAGATCATGGGCTTTATCCACTTACTATAGACAATATCAGAGGGTCCCATTGCCTGGTGACATGTACCAAAAGTAAGGAACAAAGTATCATAGGGACAAGTAGCAGCTGTAAGTTTCAGATAGAAAAAGACAGATCAGTATACCTCTAAGGAGTATAAGTCCATATCCACAAGAGAGACTGGGTTAGGTAGATAACCAGGTAGAACTTGGCATCCATGTGAATCTTTTTTGTCACTTTAGGAAGAAAACCCAGGCATGTCCCAAGATTTTTTTCAGTTAGAAAATATGTGAAAATATAGTGCTTAACACGCAAATGGCACAGGGCCACATTTGTGACTCACAAAACAGTCTCAAAGGGATTTGCAAATGCAAAAATGTGTGTTTTCAATGTACATAAGCCATTCACAAACCACAAATTGTGATGTGACTGTTGTTCGAGTCAGTAAATTTATCAAATACAAATACTGAATTGCAAATAGGAAATCCCTATTTGCGATTCACAAAATTTGAGTAAAGGACATTTGCAAATAGTGACTACTCGCAAAAAGGCCCGTTTACACATGCTATTTACCACTAAATCTGAATTGGTGGTAATTAGGTGTAAAGTAAATAAACTGGCCCAGAATGCATCAGGGGTTCCCTAAATGGCTGCTCTGTACCTAATTGCAACAAGGATGCAAAAACTGGCTGCTGAGCGAAGGAGGGGCGGAGACAAGGAAGAATTTACAGAGTAAAGTTGACCAGTTTTTCAACAAATTGAGGAAGAAATATATGACTAATACAGTCTAAGTAACATTATCATATTGGAGATAATGTCCCTCTTACATCCGCATTTTGAAAGGAGGACTTTTGACAGCAATTCTATCCCTACTCAAGTTCAGGTGTTGTGCTAGTAACACCTATTGGTCTCTGGCAGTTACCATGGTGTGATTGCTGTAGCACGAGGGGTGTCATAAAGTGCACTTTCATGTTTCTTCCGTGCATTTCTAGATGCCATGCTGATCTACATACACCAACACATATACCTACGCCGGACTGCCCAGGAAATACAGATTACAATGTAACATTATTACACATGTTCACCTATGTGCCTCTATGACCCTCAGTCCCATGTGGAACATATATTCAGAAACAGGAAAAATACACATTCCCTCAACATTCAGGTGGTAGGCAATGCCAACAATAACATAACTGATATTGTGTCGCAATATACAGGAAACTCCCATGACTCCTTCATGTTGAGAAACAGCGGAATATACAAATGGCTGGAAAGAGGGGATGATGGATACCTATTAAGTACAGAATTGCAATTTACAAACAGATATTTGTTTGTTGTTACCTGTTCATTCTGTCATGTAGACTTACAACTTTGTCTGTTTTGCAGATGTGAGTGCATACGCCATACGTCCATGGATTCTCACACCACACCTTTCTCCCACCTCCCGAAGAGAGCACCAATATTCCAGTGCCCATTGTTGCACCAGAAGTGTGATTGAACAGACATTAGGCCTCCTGAAAACTTGTTTACGGTGCATGCACAAGAGTGAGGTTGCATTATGATATGCACCCGAAATAGCTTGCAAGATAGTAGCAGCGTGTGCTATCCTACGCAACATTGCTGCCACGAGAGGTCCACACATCGGGGTGTCATCATCGGATTCAGGGGCCGAAGATCCTGTGCCACCAGCCGATAGATGGGGGCAGAGCCGTTGAGGGACGAAGGTGCAGGGACCACATTTCCACGCATGAATTTGTGTTGTAAGTGGACAATAGAAATGCATTGTGTATGTTAAAGGAACACAAGACCATGTTGATGAATGTTAACAACATATCCTTTAATGTCAGGTATGTAGCCTAGAGGGAAAGAAAATAAACAGTTGTAAAAGAAAATATCACTCAGCTGGTTTTGTCACCATATACAAGTGAACTGAGGAATCAAAGGCAAATCATCAAGGTCAGCTCAATGCATCTTGCCCTTACAGGTAGACGGGCTACTTCCATGTTGTGTCACACCATGTTCTTGGCTTCTGCTGCTTCTCAATGTCCTGGCATCTGTGGTGAACAAACTGCTGATGCTTGATTGGTCCTCGCGGTACTCAGACAAAATATCGAAAATGAAATATCGTAAAGACAAAATATCGAAGTTAAAATATCGAAGGTAAAAAATATTGGGAAGCAAAAATATCGGATACAAAAATATCGTAATAGGTAAGTAAGTATAAATATCGATAATAATAAAATCGTATGACAAAATATCGACAATACAAAATATCGTGTAGTAATGGAAAAAATAAATAGTATAGGAAAAAATATAATAATTGTACATAAAAAATTGATAAAAAGGTCTATATTAAAAAATTAAAATATATTTAATAATTTTTTTTTTTTAAAACATATCTAGTTTTAGGAGCGGGTAATTGGGTTTATAGGGGATAAGGGTGGGGAGTGTATTAAAATGTATGTAAAAATACATAAAATAATAAAAAATATGAAAAAAAAGATTAAATTTAAAATAATATTTAAATTATTAATATTAATAAATAATAAAAGATATCAAGTTTTAGGAGCGGGTTATTGGGTTTATAGGGGATAAGGGTGGGAAGTAATTTAAAAATAATTAATAAATTAATATATGTTTGTAAAAAAAATGTATTAATAATTAATTGGTAAATAATTAATATTAATTAGTTAATTAATTAATATAATGTTGTACATTATTTTATATAATAATTAATTGGTAATTAATGAATATTAATTATTTAATTACTAATTATAATTTTGGACATAATTTTAAATAATAAATAATTGGTAATTAAATAATAATAATTAATTGGTAATTAATTAATATTAATTAGTTAATTAATTAATATAATTCTGTACATAATTTTAAATAATAATTAATTGGTAATTAATTAATAATAAGTAGTTAATTAATTAGTTAATTATATTAATTAGCTTCATTTATTTAAATATATATTTTTTACTTATTGTAAATTAATTTGGAAAAAATAATATTAATAATTAAATGTATTTATTTACAGCTAATGTGCTAATATATTTACTTTATTGTTATTGTTAATTAATAATTAATTTGTAATTACATAATAATTATTATTTTTGGGTAAAGGAGTATTGTTAGAGTTCAGGGTCAGTTTTCAGTTTTTGGGTAAAGGGGTATTTTTTGGGTTCAGGGTCAGTTTTCAGTTTTTGGGTAAAGGGGTATTTTTAGGGTTCTGGGTCAGTTTTGGGTTTTTGGGTAAAGGGGTATTTTTAGGGTTCAAGGTCAGTTTTCAGTTTTTGGGTAAAGGGGTATTTTTTGGGTTCAGGGTCAGTTTTCAGTTTTTGGGTAAAGGGGTATATATAGGGTTCAGGGTCAGTTTTCAGTTTTTGGGTAAAGGGGTATTTTTGGGGTTCAGGGTCAGTTTTCAGTTTTTGGGTAAAGGGGTATTTTTAGGGTTCAGGGTCAGTTTTGGGTTTTTGGGTAAAGGGGTATTTTTAGGGTTCAGGGTCAGTTTTCAGTTTTTGGGTAAAGCGGTATTTTTTGGGTTCAGGGTCAGTTTTCAGTTTTTGGGTAAATGGGTATTTTTAGGGTTCAGGGTCAGTGTTGGGTTTTTGGGTAAAGGGGTATTTTTAGGGTTCAGGGTCAGTTTTCAGTTTTTGGGTAAAGGGGTATTTTTTGGGTTCAGGGTCAGTTTTCAGTTTTTGGGTAAAGGGGTATTTTTAGGGTTCAGGGTCAGTTTTGGGTTTTTGGGTAAAGGGGTATTTTTTGGGTTCAGGCTCAGTTTTCAGTTTTTGGGTAAAGGGGTATATATAGGGTTCAGGGTCAGTTTTCAGTTTTTGGGTAAAGGGGTATTTTTGGGGTTCAGGGTCAGTTTTCAGTTTTTGGGTAAAGGGGTATTTTTAGGGTTCAGGGTCAGTTTTGGGTTTTTGGGTAAAGGGGTATTTTTAGGGTTCAGGGTCAGTTTTCAGTTTTTGGGTAAAGGGGTATTTTTTGGGTTCAGGGTCAGTTTTCAGTTTTTGGGTAAAGGGGTGTTTTTAGGGTTCAGGGTCAGTTTTGGGTTTTTGGGTAAAGGGGTATTTTTAGGGTTCAGGGTCAGTTTTCAGTTTTTGGGTAAAGGGGTATTTTTTGGGTTCAGGGTCAGTTTTCAGTTTTTGGGTAAATGGGTATTTTTAGGGTTCAGGGTCAGTTTTGGGTTTTTGGGTAAAGGGGTATTTTTTGGGTTCAGGGTCAGTTTTCAGTTTTTGGGTAAATGGGTATTTTTAGGGTTCAGGGTCAGTGTTGGGTTTTTGGGTAAAGGGGTATTTTTAGGGTTCAGGGTCAGTTTTCAGTTTTTGGGTAAAGGGGTATTTTTTGGGTTCAGGGTCAGTTTTCAGTTTTTGGGTAAAGGGGTATTTTTAGGGTTTAGGGTCAGTTTTGGGTTTTTGGGTAAAGGGGTATTTTTTGGGTTCAGGCTCAGTTTTCGGGTAAAGGGGTATATATAGGGTTCAGGGTCAGTTTTCAGTTTTTGGGTAAAGGGGTATTTTTGGGGTTCAGGGTCAGTTTTCAGTTTTTGGGTAAAGGGGTATTTTTAGGGTTCAGGGTCAGTTTTGGGTGTTTTGGGTAAAGGGGTATTTTTAGGGTTCAGGGTCAGTTTTCAGTTTTTGGGTAAAGGGGTATTTTTTGGGTTCAGGGTCAGTTTTCAGTTTTTGGGTAAAGGGGTATTTTTAGGGTTCAGGGTCAGTTTTGGGTTTTTGGGTAAAGGGGTATTTTTAGGGTTCAGGGTCAGTTTTCAGTTTTTGGGTAAAGGGGTATTTTTTGGGTTCAGGGTCAGTTTTCAGTTTTTGGGTAAATGGGTATTTTTAGGGTTCAGGGTCAGTTTTGGGTTTTTGGGTAAAGGGGTATTTTTTGGGTTCAGGGTCAGTTTTCTGTTTTTGGGTAAAGGGGTATTTTTAGGGTTCAGGGTCAGTTTGGGGTTTTTGGGTAAAGGGGTATTTTTAGGGTTCAGGGTCAGTTTTCAGTTTTTGGGTAAAGGGGTATTGTTTGGGTTCAGGGTCAGTTTTAATTTAATGTACGCTGGATTTGGTATAGTAATAATTAAATTATTAGAGTCCAACATATACTCACATTTAATATACAGTGCAAAATTTCTAATAAGATTGTTACATTATAGTAAGATAATGATACAAATTGTTCAACATGATTGTAGAAACATTATTTTTATTTATGTTTCACAAATAAAATGTTATTTCATAACAAAAATATTTTTATTACATTTGGTTTTATAAACATATTTTATAAACACAATGATAAGCAACTATACAGAAGCATTATTATTTTCATCCTTTTTGTAAAAAAAAGAAAATTATTTATTATCTCTTTTACATATTGTAATTTCAGAAAGAAATGTAGAAATAACAAAAGTATTTTTTCCACTTCATTTCAATACATCAAATATTTATTATATAATTCACACATTTTTTACACATTTTTCAATTATTATAATTTGTGACAATGTACTTATATTTCTAGACATTGTTAACATAAATATTATTCTTTTTTTAATATGTATTTATTACATTCATTTATATATTTGTTAATCAAATCATTGTAGGATTAAAGTAAATATTTCTTTACAATAATAGAAACTTAATGTTTATTTTTGCCTATTTAGTTAAGTATAGATATTATATTTTATACTTGGGACTATTTTATTGCATTTGGGTGCTTTATTTTGTAACCGGGTTAGGTCGTTTTGGGTTATTTGGAAGAAGGGCTGATCGCGGTTGGGAGACACTTCACGTCGCTTCAGGTAAGGTTTATTTTATATGTTTTATGTGTATTTTAATGATGTTTTGAGATTAGTGACCTTATATTTTGTGTTGTTGAATGTGAGGGAGTTATGTTTTAGATTTCGAAAACAGATAATTACTTATGGTATATACACGTAGTGTTAGTTAGTTAAATCATTATATATAGAGTGAATTTTAGTCTTTTACGGTATATCTACAAGTGAAATCATCAATTTAAATATGTTTGTACCTAATTACTAGCTAATTAATGTGGGTGGGAATGTCTGTTTTCTATGTTTTTGTCATAGGTGTACGCTACATCGGAAGTTCAGTTTTTCTTCAAAGGAAGTGTTTGTTTGTTTAATTCAACACTGCTTTACAAACACTTCTTTACATTTTTCGGTTTTGCTGGAGCGATTCTTTCTATTTTTCCAATTTTTCGGGTTTTTTATGGTTATTCGATGGCTCTGGACAACGTGGATCTCTTTTGGAACAGTTGTATTTTTACATTTTTTTGGGGGTTAATTTTGCACTACCTGGATTACTTTGGTGGAGAAGGACGTTATTGGATTGACTACATGATTGATAAGTCCTTGCTTTCTTATTTTGTGTGGGTGGGTAATGTTATTTTTATTATGGAATTGTTTTTTACTTATTATTTAGTTTTAATGTGTGCATATATTATAATAATATCTCTATATATTGCATACATTAAATACTTTAGAAGCTCACGTTACATATTTTTGCATACTTAGGTGATACTTTTAGTGTTTTATAACATTTTGGGAATTAATTAGAGTAGTGTTTTGGCAATGATGTTTAGGTATTCTATGCCTTTTGTACTAGGGTAAAGTTTAACTTGTTCTTCCAGGTACTTGTGCATTTGTTTATTTTGCTTTGATGTTTTAGGGACAAGTTCAGTTACAGATTGGTCCATTCTAAATTCCTGGTAGCTCTGTTCTTTCTGTAGGCATTTAATGAAATGTTCTAGAGTTTGTTTGGTTCTGCCAGTTGATTGTACAAATGCATTGTGCCAACCTTCCACTGCATTGTTAGTTTTTGATTCTCCGTTAAGGGTACTTCTGTAAACGTTCCACCAGGGTATGAGGAATTTGGGATTTCGTCTGTGGCCAGATCTGTGGAGTCTGCCTACCCAGGTGTCTTCAAAGTAGTCGAGAAATGGACTTAATTTAGCTTCATTTTGTTTGTAGAAGGGGCTGTCTATAAGAATGTTGTAGTGTTCAGCTACGTCTGTTTCAGGGACATAAGCAAGTGCAATGAGTTTTTTAATTTGGAAAGCAAAAGATAAGTTTGTAGCATATTCGACACTTAGGGTAGTTTTTTGAAGGTGTCTCCATAAACACTGGTTTAAATGATAATAGCAGCCTTGAATGCAGGTGTGGGGGTGGATTTTTAGGATAGTTGAGAGCATTGCTTGCTCAAAATCAAGAATGATTTTTTCAGGAGAAAAATCATTAGTTTTTTGTTTAATTATATTTATTAATTCCATATATGTGGAATTATTTTTGTTTGGTAATAGTGCATATAGCAAAGGTATGTTGCAGTTGTGGTAGAGGCCATGTATTGTGTATAATTGGAAAAATGGTTTGGGACAGATGTTAAATGTTCCATCCATCATCCAATGTTGGCTTTGCTGCAGTTTAACTAAATTCATATTGGTACCAAAAATTATAAGCCTTTTGTCATTGTTTTCGTTGTCGTAAACTATAAATGGTTGTTTATTTAAAGTTATTATTTGGTTAGCAGTTAAATTTATATCCTGATATGTTCTGGGAGATGGTGTTGTAGCAGTAGTAGCTTTTTTAGTTCGTGCTATAGTTCTTTTTAAGGAGAGGATATTTGGCATTTGAGTTGTGGCAGTTTTTGGGATTTTAGGAATGGCTTCTTTTAAAATGAAATTTGTTTGCTTTTGGGAACCTGTACTAGCTTCTTTTATATTTTCCAAAGCTGTTATAACTTCTATTTCAGTAACATTAGGTGGATGATTGTGTTCCCTAGTATACAGTACTGTAGCTTCTCTAGTTGTTGCTCTGCCATAGCACTTGTTAGAATAATATTTACAACATTTCCAATTAACTTTCATGCCATATTGCTTTTCTTGTGTATAAGTGTAACCCATGTAGCATAGTAATAGTTTTCCTTTCTGGCTGGTCACAAATTCGGCTCCTTCGGTCATTTTGTACTTTGTATATCTATAAAATATATATATAATAGTTAATGTCAAATTAAATGTGATAAATAATCTATGTTAGTGATAAGTAGGAATGTTTATACTTACGTGTTTTAGAATTTACAGCAAAATTAGGAGTTGCTTGCTTCTTTTGTTGGGGATAATTGTTTGTGATGTTGTTGTAGCTGTTATGAAAAACATGAAAGTAGTATATTATTAATTAATGTTTCGGTACATTTGCAATGTTAGAGCTCATTTCTACTACAAAAGTGTATCTTCATGATTCACATTGTGAAGATACTTACATATTTTTTTAGGTTGGTCTTTGCCAGTATAGTTGTTTCTTCAGCTTCTGGAGAGTAGTTTGTAGTGTTATCTTAAATAAAAAAGGAACATATGTGTTAGAATAATCACCATGTTGGTATGTTTTTTAATAGATTATCTGGTAATTATGTTCTTTAATATACTTACTTTGTGATTAGTATCTTTATTATTCAGAATGTGGAGTTCTGTATTATGTCTGTATATCTATTCGTTGTGTTTGCTCTGTAAATAAACAATATATAATAGAAAATAATTAGAACAGTTCTAAATGTTTGTATTGTTTTTCCACATTTATTTCAGTTGCATAATACTTACTTAGTAAAATGTATTGGAGAAATAGTACTGATGTCCTTAGTTCATTAGTAGTGCAGTTTTCAGTAGTAGAATCTACAGAAAAAAAGAAATATGTGGGGCAAAAGTCATTATTTCTGTGTGTTTAGATTTATGTGCACATAATGAAACAATGTGAAATTACTTACATAGTTATTAGAATCTGTATTCCTATGCTTTGTTCACAGTTATTTTGAGTAGAATATTCAGTAGTCATTGTATCTAAAAAAAATAGTTTCATATAATTATTTAGCATGTTAAGTAGTATGAATAGCAAAGGGGCACTGGGTATTTAGCAGGTAAGTAAGTAGTAGTAGCAAATAATGCCGTTTCTATTTTATTTACTTACTTAGAAGATGTGATAGTAGGTTGATAGTCTGGTTCTTCTAGTTGTTGTGCAGCAATTCGGATAGAGATAAATCTCCTTCAGTGACTTTTGGCAAGTAGTTTGTGCTTAGATTTTAATTGTTTATATAGGGGAGTGTCAGTAGTAATTAGTTTGCTATTGGTTCATTTAAAAAATTAGGTTTGTGATTGGTTAGTTAGTATATTTGAATTTCAGTTGTGATTACTTTGTAATAGAAGTGAAAAACCCAAAAAAATAATAAAATTATACAAAGTAGTATAGAATACTTTTATATGTGTAGGTGATATAATTATACCAATAGGATATTTTTGACAAATTAATAGTGTGTCTATAGTATTAATTTAAGTATTGTGCGTTTATTTAGATGTGAAAACATATAAAACGTTAATTAATTATGCAAACAGATGCATATAAAAAGTCGATATAGCTGATAATCCGATATTGAAGTGCACGATATTTTTGATGTCGATATTATAGTTAATGTCATTATTTTTTGTAGATAGCGATATTTTTGTTTTCCGATGTTAATGTAGTCGATATAAAAGTAAACGATGTTTTTGTATATCGATATTAAAAAATCGATATTTGTGTATATATCTAGTTAAGTACAGGAAGCCGATATATTTGATTTCGATATTTTTGCTCCGATATTTTTGTACGTCGATATTGTGAATGTCGATATTTTGTCAGACATTCGGTCCTCGCTATCTGGACCTTCTCTGCCTGTGACACCTTCAATGCGGTCAGTCTGCATAGCCTCAACAGTAGCTGTGATTTGTAGCAGGCCCCTTGATACATCACCATTTAAGTGGCCTATTTCAACCTGTAGATTTAGAGTCCTTCTGCACAGGTTTGCTGTAGCATGTGCCAGTCACCCAATAGACCTGCTTTGAGTGTCCAGCCTTACTGCACTGTGTCTATCCCTCCTTGCTTGACCAGAGTCAGTGTCTGCAAGTTGGAGTCAGAAACATCCCAAGAGCAGCTGTCATGCTGTCCATCTTGTGGTCCATTTGCGTTCAGTTGTCTGCCATTTGTTTGGCAACATTTTTTAATCCCAATGTCATACTGTCATGCATGTTCTGCAACCTCCAATTCATGATCTTCATTTGTTTATGTAGCAGGCATTAAATGCATATCATGGACTTTTCCAGCCCTCTAAATACTTGTGTATCCTGTGATGATTATTGGATTGGCAGAAGTGTTTGTGGCACAGGTTGTGCCCCACTTCTCAGTCGACCCTATCCCAACAGACAAGGCTGGCATGGTGTCACTATGGGAGTAATTGCAGGACGTAGTAGTGGGTGGCCCTCATCCTCCTCCTGTGACGCACGTGGTGGTGAAATAACTGCACTGGTGGTGTGGCTCTGCAATGTAAAGTCTACACTATGGGTGTGAATTTGCCTTCTTCCTCATTCTTGTGAGTTGCCTCACCTACCTCCATACCTTCTGATTGCTGTGCAGACACACTTGTGGTGCAGAAAAAAACAAAATATTTATTTTGTCTGTTTGTGAGCCACCTAACATACCTTTGTGGTTTAGTAACAAAAAACTTGAAAAACTGCACTATGTTTCATGTACTACATGCCCCATGATTCACAGGTAAGGCTTCAGAAAGTGTTACCTTAATATGTGTCTGTGGATATACAATTTTATTTAAACAGTACAATGTACATACTGTACTTAAACTTGGATTGGATCCTGGAGTTAAGGTGCCCAATTGTCGAAATCCAACAACTGCCTTGGGATCAAGGGTGACTTTCACCAGTGATTCTATAGCTGTATATGGGAGTACTATGGAGGGTCCACCCCCTTGTCACTCGGCTCTCTGCCAGGCATGTGGCAACCTTTTTCTTGGTCCTCGACCGAGGTCCTCCTACCTTTTACATATTTTCCCTACAGAGTGCTGAAGGACCCCAACAGAATTGCTTTTAGCCTGCATGTCATTCCTTTTTTTAGGCCTCATGGACAGTCACGGAGGCCTTACCAAACAGCATGTCATGGAGGAAGCCACATTCATCCAGTTTTTCGCTCTCCTTTTCAGTAAATTTTAATATTTTTTTCCACTCCCCTGCCTCATTTTCTCCTTCCTGGCTTGCCATGTTGGTTGGGGTGGTGGAGGGAGGGTCTGATTTCTTAAAGGCAACGGTGTTTCTGGAAACAGAGGCAGCCTGCAACACCTTCTCTCTGTCTCTCTCCTTCACTGGCAGCCACTGAGAAGCACTTCCTGGTTCAGGAGTTTGGGTCTCAGGGTGTGGCATTTGTACCAGAAAGTGTTTCTCCTATTTTTTTTAATTGCATTCGCAATTCATTGAGAGTTGAGAGACAAAGGACTTAGGGCCACATGCATCAAACGATTTTGGAGTCGCAAACGGTGCGAATCGGAAAATTCGTCCGTTTGTGATTCCAAAATCACTTTTTGGTATGCATGAAACAATTTTTCATAACCGCATTTTTTTGCAATTCCTAAAAATGCGATTGCATTTAAGGAATCGCATTTGTGCGATTCCTTAAATGCAAGGCATGAATGTTTAAAAAAATGCGAATTTGCAAATAGGAGGAGCAAATTAACACGAGGTTGACTCTCGTGTTAATTTGCGAAATCTTTCAAAAAAGCTCAAAAAAGCATTTTTGAAAGTGTCATGTTACACACACACATGTCCTTTGGACATGTGTGTGTGAAACTTGCACTTAAAAAAACATTTCAAGGGTGCAGGGGGGGGGTCCTTCGGACCCCCAACAGCACCCTTAAAATGCATCAACAAATTGTGATTCGCAAAATAAAAATCGCAAAAAGCTACAGCCTTTCCATTGATTCCTATGGGCCTCTAGGCCCATAGGAATCAATGTAATGCCATTCCTTAATTGCAATTCGCAATTAAGGAATCACAAATACAGAAAATTAAGAAATCCTAAAAACTTTTAAGATTTCTTGATGCATAGGATTTTGCAATTCCTAAATTGCGATTCGTTAATTTTTGCAATTTAGGAATCGCAAAATCCTACAATGATGCATGTGGCCGCTAATAACTTTAAACCTCCCCAAGGATCCCTTTAAGCTTATACTGTAGCCCACTGAATCCTCAGAATTTCTAGGAACAATCCATAAAAAAACATGCAAATTGTAAAATTAAAACGGGATCACGGTCTGTTGCCCGCAAGCTTCCACCTTTCGGCTCACTTCCAGAAGAAACACCATCCAGCCGTAGTTAAAAAGGACACGAAGATGCAAAGCTGCTCCCAAGTTACTTTATTGAGACCTGATGCGTTGTGAAGCACTCGCTTCTTTCTCAAAGGTCTGTGATCAAATGGCAGTCTCAAGAGGCTCCGTTTAACAGATCAGTAGTTAACCTGGTAAGCCACCACTCTCAGTGGGCCGCGCTATTCAAGCGCGTCTTGCGTTATGGAAGTTGTAGTCCTAAAACGGAGTGTAATTAAACCTTTAGTAGGTCCTCAGTCACTGTCCATATTTACAATTTTTAAAACACCCTAAGTGGGCCCATGAGCAGCTTCCACGTTCGCGTTATGCCATCTTGCTGTGCCGCATTCCCGGGCTGGATTTGTTCCGACCCGCAGCTTCCTTCTTCTTTCTCCAGGATGTTGCTGCCCCCCGCGGCAGGGCTGCTATGGTTTAAATCAATCACCAAGATGCCCAAGCATGTGGGGGCGCACATACAGCAAGTCATTTTTATTCTAGCAGAGGATGTATCCATCCCTAGGACCTTCCCTTTGTTTGTATCATCCATTGAGAGAAGACCTATTCCTTGCTTCTCTGTGTTATGCAATTTTTTGGGTGTGTATTTGATTTTTTAATAGCAAGAATGGCATCTAATCTGGCTACAGTGGGCCCATTTGCTGTGGAGGAGGAGGAACAACTTCAGCAGAACAAACAGAAGAAAAATGAGAGTATTGTATGGGCCTTCTTTACAGTACCAGAGGGTCACAAAAAAGTCAATGCAAGAAAAGTGCCCTGCATCATATGCTCCAGGGTGCTTTCAAGAAGGTCTGAGAAGAAGTACTCATGTGGTACTTCTAGTCTGAAGATGCACCTGGAAATAATACATCTAGTCCATCTTGCAAGGGAAGAGCGACTGAGGGAGTTGAATGCTGCAGCAGAGAGAGACCGTAATGCTGCTTCAACATCTGGTCAGCAACTTGCAGCTCCTCCAAGGCCCCACATCGTGCCTGAACTCTTGATTGAAACTATATGTTGCAAGAAGTGCAATGTTCAACTCTGCATTGCCGAACATTCCTTGATGTTAATACTGATGCATTGAAAGCACATAAATGCTATTTTTTTTTATGTGCTTTTGATTTATTAAAGGTTTTATCTTGTTCCTCAGTTTTGCTGTTATTTAAAAAATCAAAAACACACAAAAAAATTACAAACGTTTAAAAAAATACAAAACAAAATTCAGAATTGTTTACGGAACCACCTCTACTGGTTACAAAAAGAAAAATGATCTGAGATATTGTATGAAAGTATGGAGACTGTGTGGATAATTATTGAACTGCAAGGCTACTGCATGGCTGTTTTATGAATGTTTCAGTAGTAGAACATGAGTGAATGAGTTCATGGAAAATAATTTGGATGATTTGAGGTGTACACAAGGAGTGACAGAGTGATTGCTAGACTGCGTGGGTACTACCAGGGTATTTGGAGGAGTGAATCAGTAACATGTAGCTGCTTAGAGGTATGCATGGATAGTCACAGAGGATTGTAGCAGTGCTTGTGTTAGTGCCTGGGCCGTTGTATGAGTACGTGAGCAGTGACCGGATGATTGGAGTGATGTAAAGAGAGTGCATGGTGTATATTTATACGTGCTTGGGTATTGGCAGAGTGATTGGATACGTACATCGTGCTAGATGGGTGATTGGATAAGTGCATTGGGGAGTGACAGTGTGTTTGCTAGACAGCATAGGTAGTACATGGGTAATTAGAGGAGTAAATCAGTAGTGTGTAGCTCGTTAGAGGTCTGTATGGATAGTACAGAGAGAATTGTAGCAGTGCTTGTTAGTGTCTGCACCATTGCATAAGTACGTGATTATTAACTGGATAATTACAGTGCTATAAAGTGAGTGCATGGTGTATTTGTAAGAGCTTGGATATTGCTGGAGTGATTGGATAAGTACATACTGCTAGATGGGTGATTGGAGAAGTGCATGACGACTGACAGGAGAATTGCTAGACTGTGTGGGTACTACCAGGGTATTTAGAGGAGTGAATCAGTAGTATGTAGCTGGTTAGAGGCTTGCATGGATAGTGCACAGAGAATTGTAGCAGTGCTTGTTAGTGTCTACACCATTGCATAAGTATGTGACTAGTATCTGGATGATTACAGTGCTGTAAAGAGAGTGCATGGTAAATTCGTAAGTGCTTGGTTATTGGTGATTGGATAAGTAGATAGTGCTAGATGACTGTTTTGAAAAGTGCATGGGGACTGACTGGGGGGTTGCTAGACTGCATATGTTCTACTAGAGTATTTGGAGGAGTGAATCAGTAGTATGTAGCTGGTTAAAGGTCTGCATGGATAGTGCACAGAGGAGTGTAGCTGTGCTTGTGTTAGCACCAATGCCATGGTGAATTTATAAGAGGTTAGGTATTGGTGGAGTGATTGAATAAGTAGATAGTTGTGGATGGGTAATTGGAGAAATGCAAGGGACTGACAGGAGGATTCCTAGGCCTGCATGAGTACTACCTGGGTAATTAGATCAGTGAATCAATAGTATGTAGCTGGTCAGTGGTCTGCATAGATAGTACACAGAATATTGTAGCTGTACTTGTGTTAGTGTCTAGGCCATTCCATAAGTACATGACTAGTAACTGGAATGATTCCAGTTCTGCAAACAGAGTGCATGGTGAATTTATAAGTGCTTAGGTATCGGCGGAGTGATAGGATAAGTAGATAGTGCTGGATAGGTGATTGGAGAGATGCAAGGGACTGACAGTGGGATTCCTAGACTGCATGGGTAGTACTATGGTAATTAGAGAAGTGAATTAGTATATGTACCTGGGTAGAGGTCTGCATGGATAGTGCACATAATATTGTAGCTGTATTTCTGTTAGTGCCTAGGCCATTGCATAAGTACATGAATAGTAACTGGAATGATTACAGTGCTGCAAACAGAGACAATGGTGAATTTATGGGTGCTTAGGTATTGGCGGAGTGATAGGATAAGTAGATAGTGCTGGATGGGTGATTGAAGAAGTGCATGGGGTTGACAGGAGGAATCCTAGACTGCATGGGTACTAACTATGTAATTAGAGGAGTGTATCAATAGTATGTAGCTGGTTAGAGGTCTGCATGGATAGTGCACAAAATATTGTAATTGTAGCTGTTCTTCTGTTAGAGCCTAGGCAATTCCATACGTACATGACTAGTAACTGGAATGATTATGGTACTGCAAACAGAAAAAAGGGTGAATTTATAGGTGCTTTAAGTGCTTATGCCATTGCCTAAATACATGACTAGTAACTGGAATGAATGATTACTGTGCTGCAAACAGAGTGCATGGTGAATTTATAAGTGCTTAGGTATTGGCGGAGTCATAGTATAAGAAGATAGTGCTGGATGGCTGATTGGAGACATGCATGGGACCGACAGTGGGATTCCTAGACTGCATGGGTAGTAATTGGTTAATTAGAGAAGTGAATTAGTAGTATGTACCTGGGTAGAGGTCTGCATGGATAGTGCACAGAATATTGTAGCTGTATTTCTGTTAATGCCTAGGCCATTGCATAAGTACATGAATAGTAACTGGAATGATTACAGTGCTGCAAACAGAGACAATGGTGAATTTATGAGTGCTTAGGTATTGGCGGCAGTGCTTAATTTGTAAAAAAAAGAAGTGCAGGTGCTGAAAATTTTGCCGAGGAGGCCACAGCTCACTTTTTCCTTCAGTGAGCCCGACTTTTAACACTCTCTCCGCCTCACTCTCTATCTTATAACCTAGATCTGTTGTCTGTCCCCTACGTCTTTGCTCTAAGAGTCTATCTTCTCACCTCTCCAATTGTTTTCTATCATCTTTGTCACACCTGGTGTGTTACCTTATTCCCTGCATTTCTGATTTGCCATCTATTCATTCTACCCCTGCCCTTTTTCCTCTTCATTTTTATCCACGCATTGCTCTCTCTCCCCTCGATCTTGGCTCTTTACGATCTCTCTTCTAGCAGTGATTAGCTGTGTCTCTGTTTTATCATTTGTCTGCTTTCTTTCCTCTGTCCTGTCCTCTACATCCTTTCATTCTGTCTTCTCTCTTCTTCAGGCTTTCTTCTTCACATCATGGCTGCTTTCTCTTTGTATCTGATTTGCTCTCCTTTTCTTCTACTTAGCGCTGTCTTAGCTCTCACCTCTCCTGTTGTTTCTTTCTCCTCTTTACTCCTGCTCTCTCTCTCATCTATAACATTGTTGCAGCCTGTGAGCCCTGTCATCAGCCTGTATATGTCCCTGCTATTTTGAACTCTGCATTTTCCTGTTGTCTTTCCTAAAGAAGAGGAAGATGGCATGTGTTTTACTTTCTTGCCTACACCGAGTGCAAAAACAAAATGTACACCAAATGAAAATTCTTTTTTAGCACATATTAATCAGTGCAGTATAACTGGGTTATTTGCAGAACAGGTATCTGACAGAGCACAGCAGGTGATGTCACTACTAGTGCTGCCTGTAATTAGTAGGTCCAGGGATGGCGTTCGGCATTGGCATCCACTGCTCAGCTTGCTGCGACCCTGCCTGCTACAGCACAGGCATTGTCCCCAGCCGTAATGCTGCTCATGCTGGTAAGTATGGCTGTGGTGCCTACTGGACTCATGCACGCTCAGCAATTACCATGCTGGGGTGCAGCGCACAGATTCTACAGCTGACGCCATAGTGCACAAAAGTTGTGTTGGGCCACAGCCGCATCGAGCACGTTGAGGATAGCAGCAATGCAGGGTTGCAGGATATGATACTCTGGCTACACAGCAAGTGGAAAGTCCATATTTACTTTCGTTTATTCTTCCTCAAGAGCCCTCACTCCCAAGTTGCAAATACGCTCTTGAAGCTTCCTTGCCTCAACTCAGTCTTGAGCCAGCTCCCAGCTACAATTATCCAATTGGAGGCTTAGGCTCAGGCAGTGGCATGGTGCAGCAGACTCTGGGAATAGAATGCAAGACATAGTTTGCGATTACTTCTTGGATTTGTGATCGGCGATATTACATCATCACTAACTTGGTGATACACAATCATGCCTGCCTGGACAGGCGCATGCTGGCCTATCTATGAACATTTACCAGCAGAAATCATGCAATGAATGTTATTCTTTTTTTTTTTAAATTTGAACAATTAATATTGAGACCACCACCTGCAGGGTCAGAAATTGTAGACCCGGCCCTGTGAAATAAGTGCAGGTGCTGAGCACCCGAAAGCTCCTGCTCAAATTAAGCACTGATTGGCGGAGTGATAGGATAAGTAGATAGTGCTGGATGGGTGATTGGAGAAGTGCATGGGGCTGATAGGAGGATTCTTAGACTGCGTGAGTGTGATGACCTACTTCTCTGTATGTTTTGGTGCTTCTGTCAGTCACCAGGCCATTACTTACCACATCCTTTCTCAGGATCCAGAAAGACACCACATTTCACAATACTTACCCAAGAAAGGAATAAACACTGACAACATATAAGACCATTGCCGAGGAGCTCGCAAATAACAAGTCACAACACCTCCCCATTCGAGAGGGTAAACAGCAAAAAACAACACCTCCCCATCCGAGAGGGTACACAATGCATGCTCCTCCTAGCAATGTATTGGATAGAATAATTAGAATTTAGACATCCCTGCTGGGAGGCAATTTCCCTTCTGTATCAACAATTACCCATTAGAGGGGAATCGCCCATCCCTCTGTAAGTACTTGGTAAAAAAGGGCCTCGACCTTCCCTCACAAGGAATACAAACAAATGATATGCTCTAGGGTTTCTTTATTACATGATAATAGGATGACAAGGAAGAAGAAATAACTAAATATCACAGTAAACATTTATAGCAATCACCAACACATACATATACATAGAACCTGAAAATAAAAGCATAGTTAGATAAAGTTAGATATACATGGAACACCTCACCATGAACTTAAGCATCTTGTTATCTGAAGAAGGGTCCGGCTCTCTTTCCCTCTCTGGTTGGGTCAGGACTCTCTGTTCCACAAACACGACTGGACGTCTGCACCGCGATGTATCACCAGACCGCCAAACCACCAGACCAGCATCTCAGCATCTCTCGGACCCCCTTTCTCTAATATAGAATGCAGCTATCCATCGAAGTTTCTAGCTAACCCCACCTACAGTTCTCATTGGATTCCTGTACCACCTCGTACCAAGAGCACAACAAGCAGCTGGCCAAGTGTTTTGCTATGACTCCAAGATCGAGAGAGCACATTTTTTCCGATAAGAACCGGTCGCTCTGGTTCACTGCTGGTGAACAACACATGGAAATTAAAAATATAACCTCTCACTTAAAGAGCCTCAGAAGATGTCTGCAGTTTAGAATATGGTGTTGCTCAAGCATTGGCCTCTACTACTTGGAAAGCAGAATGATATTAGACCACATCAAAGCCAATAGGCTAAAGTCATAATTCACCTACCTCAAATAACACTATGCACTTAATCCCTCAGTCCCATACCTTCTATTCTTTGGCAAACATTATTCTACTGAAAAACAGCAACAGTATAGAACAGAAGAGAAATAGGCATATGCAAGACCATCCTACATTAAGGCTAAGGTAACATAGCACACTAAAGTCAGTACACAATGGTGGTGATCGAGGGTCATCACAGATCATCAGACCAGTAAAGTGGCTAATTCAGTACATTGCACCCCATGACCCTTGAACATCACCATTCACATCTATCAAAAATAACATCACTGAACTAAAGGCACAGCTATAAATGAAGTACTGCATCTTTTAACTGCAAAATTGGCATTATTGCAAAGTAACTAGCAACAGAATATTATGACTGAAAAACAAAACTAACATTGAGGCACTGTATCTGTTAACTGTTAAAGTGGCATCAATGCAGAATAACCAGCATCTGAATAAAATCTAACTGAAGATCTGATTGTCATTGAAACATTGCATGTCTCATTTAAAGGCAAAACCATAAAAACTACATTTTCAGAGTGAAAGATTCAAGACTGTAGGCCATATTTGAAAGATTACCTACAAGTGAAACACTGCATTTCAGAATCAAAAACATAACTGTTAAAAAGCATATTTTGAATCAATAACTCTCGTGTTGAAGTGACTATTCAAAAACAAGCAGATCATAATTCACTGGTTTTCTCTTTTTGTTCTTTTTTAAACTTCATCACGTACGATCACTATAAAGCAGGTAAAGACTGCATTACCTAAAACAATAACACAGGTGAAGTATCTAAAATATAATTCAGAAACATGTGGATGCTTGTATCATTTGAACCTCTAATGACTAAACTGAGAATTCTACTGCCAAGGCAGCCAACTGTAGCTCAGAAAATATCTACTCCAATTGCAACAAAGTGTCTCTATGGGAAAAAACTGTTCTTTTCTGTGAAAAAAGGAAAAAAAACACAGCTGTCACTTGTCAGGGTGAAACTCCATGTTGAAGGAACAGTTCACAGTTCCCTGCATCTTCACCTTTAACACAAGCAGTTCTCCTGTGCGAAAGACACACAGCCCTCATGCTTTCAATGTCAGTCTCACTTGAAGGGGACAGTTCCAATTGTAGCACACTCTGCTGATCCCTTCTTCGCTTAGAAAGAAGCAGTTCATCTGTGTAGATGACAGCTCTTCGACATCCATCTCCATCAGTATCCCCTCCACAAGGAAGAACCCCATCAGATCTGGTTCTCCATAGATCATCAGCTACTGTCTGCCATCAGCCACAGGACATCACCTTCCACCGTCCGGTCTGGCTCCAGGCTTGGGAGGAGGAGGGTTTGTGGGGGGGGGCCCTCACACACAAGGGGGGAAGGGTAAGGGGCCCATGCATACAGGGAGGGCGTCACTCGCACCCCGGCGCCGCAATCTGAAACGATAAACAAGTATCACTTGTCTTGCAAAAAACTCCAATTCAAAAGCACACATTTTTTTTTATATGTGTAAAAGTCATTTCTGTCTGCAAAACTCTCTAGATCTGGGGAATAGTTCAAGACTACTACCTGCACTATATCCTCTAAGTTTATTTGGGCAAAATCTAATTTTTTCTTTCACAGTCAGAGGGGCTGGGGAAGTCTACTGCACTCTCTTCTCACTCCTAGCTAGCTGACCCCTCCCTTACAATAGGCTTCGCGGACCAAAATTGATTAATTGCCAATGCTGATCTCATTCCAGGGGCAAAGCGCCTGCCAATTATTTTTTGTTTACACTGCTCCAGCCTCCTCGGAGAAAGGGGGGGCGGATGAAGAGGAAGCCTGCACATGTGCAAGCCTCCCATACTTCTAATCAAGGAAGCTGGCTGGGCCTACTGTGCTTATCTCACTCCAAGGGCGAAGTGCCTGCCAATTTTCGTCTGCTCCTATCTGAGGGGAAGAGGAAGCCTGCTCTTCTGCAAGCCTCCCATATTTCTAGTCAAGAAAGCTAGCTCATTCTGCTGTGGTGAAGGGCTGGGGATGGCCCCTCCTTCACAAAAGAGTTCCGCGGACAAAACTGGTTGGTTGTCAACTATAAACAAGCAGAGAGGAGACTGCTCCTGCGGTCGCCCCCTCCCTTACAAATAGCTCCGGGGAAGAGGAGGCTCTGTGGAATGCATTTTATCTCCTCAAGGCCAAAGCATGGCTGTTCCCAGCCGTTCACAACCCAAAAGCTGTGAAATTTTCCGTTCTTAAATGGAATACACTAAACTAAAACCACATTGAACAGCACACCTTTGAATGCATTCACCTTCATATATATATATATTTTCTTTTTAAACTATCATTTGTCTATAGGACTATTGGTAACTAAAAGACAAAACATTGGCAACATTAAAAAGTCACATACAAAATCTCATGGTCCCTCTGTAACAATATCTGGGGCAGCATCAGTATACTGTGGAGAAGTGTGGCTCACTGGTTAGAGGAGGCAGACCTGGAAGCAGAGGTCAGCCCGGGACCAGGGTTCAATTCCCGGCTCGGCGGGGTCTTGAGTCCTAAAATGTCCATGGACTCGACAATTCTCGCTCCGGTGCCTACTCGATTCATGGGTTCACACTCTGCGACTCTGGGCAATAGCTTGCTTAATCTCCACAACGGCCCCTTGCGGCGGGATGCCTGGCTTTCACCTTGCGGATACCCTGCCGGGGTTATCTCACAGGGGAATACCAGGACGGGTTCCCTAAGCAAGCGCTTAGAAACCGCTCGGTGATTTGCGCTATATAAATTCCTGTACATTTACTATTGTGGCCTAGGAATTCTCACATTTACGAAAACATTTTATTCTTGTGATTGAAGTTACCAAATCTGTTTCTGTGCAGACTACCTTCCTGTCTATATGGGCCACTTTACCACTAGTGCGATCTCCCATAAGCCAATCACATTTTCTTTCACGCTGTTCTGTCCAGTATCTTTTAGTGTGCAAAAGCACAGAGTCATGGGCATTTGACTTCTTTCTTCCCTGCTAAAAGAGGCACATTGCTTTGGGTAAAATCACAAAATACATTTTTAAACCTTTGAATTGACCAGTCATACACTATCTGCTGTTGTACACTTTCAAAATCATATGGTTGCATTTGTCTTTTAAAGCAAAATGTATTGTGCACTGTTAGGTCTGATTTATCTCCACAACCGGTGATCGTTAATTCTAAAAAATGGGTCTGCTTATCTTTTTGCACATTCTTTTCTGACTGACAACCCTCTTCGGAAGTATTAATTAAAACAGCCTGTGCAATTGGCAACCTGACTAGATTTTCTGTAACATTTTTGACCTCTGAATCATAACCATTTAATCCTGTTTGCAAAGGTATATCCTCACACAATTGTGGATGCATATTAAACAACACATTAAAAATAACCCCACTATCTCTGTCTGAAACATCATCCCACCTTTCAGGGTTATATTCTGAGATGTTACATTCACGTTGCAGCTGAGCACAATTTAAATGCTTCTTTTACTGAACACTAAAGGGATCCAGCCCTTTTCTGCCTAACATAAACCGCTATTTACAACCCTCTTTATACAAAATACACTTCACACTCAATTCTCATTCACCCCAACACAATCAGCTTACTCATGAGCCAGAACACCATATGGGCTAACCCCATGCAAATAAATCAAATGATATCTGAGAGTCTGCTTTCAATTTCTAAAAAAAACCAATATTTTTCCCCCTTTTAAATCAACGTTCATATCCTGCAACTGACTACGCCAAATTGTAATGACCTACTTCTCTGTACGTTTTGGTGCTTCTGTCAGTCACCAGGCCATTACTTACCACATCCTTTCTCAGGATCCAGAAAGACACCACATTTCACAATACTTACCCAAGATAGGAATAAACACTGACAACATATAAGACCATTGCCGAGGAGCTCGCAAATAACAAGTCACAACACCTCCCCATCCGAGAGGGTATACAGCAAATCACAACACCTCCCCATCCGAAAGTGTACACAATGCATGCTCCTCCTAGCAATGTATTGGATGGAATAATTAGAATTTAGACATCCCTGCTGGGAGGCAATTTCCCTTCCGTATCAACAATTACCCATTAGAGGGGATTCGCCCATCCCTCTGTAAGTACTTGGTAAAAAAGGGTCTCGACCTTCCCTCACAAGGATTACAAACAAATGATATGCTCTAGGGTTTCTTTATTACATGATAATAGGATGACAAGGAAGAAGAAATAACTAAATATCACAGTAAACATTTATAGCAATCACCAACACATACATATACATAGAACCTGAAAATAAAAGCATAGTTAAAGTTAGGTATAAATGGAACACCTCACCATGATCTTAAGCATCTTGTTATCTGAAGAAAGTTCCGGCTCTCTTTCCCTCTCTGGTTGGGTCAGGACTCTCTGTTCCACAAACACGTCTGCACGTCTGCACCGTGATGTATCACCAGACCACCAAACCACCAGACCAGCATCTCAGCATCTCTCGGACCCCCTTTCTCTAATATAGAATGCAGCTCTCCATCGAAGTTTCTAGCTAACTCCGCCTACAGTTCTCATTGGATTCATGTACTACCTCGTACCAAGAGCACAACAAGCAGCTGGCCAAGTGTTTTGCTATGACTCAAAGATCGAGAGAGCACATTTTTTCCGATAAGAACCGGTCGCTCTGGTTCACTGCTGGTGAACAACACATGGAAATTAAAAATATATACTCTCACTTAAAGAGGCTCAGAAAATGGCTGCAGTTTAGAATATGAGTTGCTCAAGCATTGGCCTCTACTACTTGGAAAGCAGAATGATATTAGACCACATCAAAGCCAATAGGCTAAAGTCATAATTCACCTACCTCGAATAACACTATGCACTTAATCCCTCAGTCCCATACCTTCTATTCTTTGGCAAACATTATTCTGCTGAAAAACAGCAACAGTATAGAACAGAAGAGAAATAGGCATATGCAAGACCATCCTACATTAAGGCTAAGGTAACATAGCACACTAAAGTCAGTACACAATGGTGGTGATCGAGGGTCATCACAGATCATCAGACCAGTAAAGTGGCTAATTCACTACAGTGAGTACTACCTGGGTAATTAGAGCAGTGCATCAATAGATTGTATCTGGTTAGAGGTCTGCATAGATAGTGTAAAGAATATTATTGATGTATTTGTGTTAGTGGCTAGGCCATTCCATAAGCACATGACTAGTAACTGGAATGATTCTGGTCCTGCAAACAGAGTGCATGGTGAATTTATAAGTGCTTAGGTATTGGCGGAGTCATAGGATAAGAAGATAGTGCTGGATGGCTGATTGGAAACATGCATGGGACTGACAGTGGGATTCCTAGACTGCATGGGTAGTACTTGGGTAATTAGAGAAGTGAATTAGTAGTATGTACCTGGTTAGAGGTCTGCATGGATAGTGCACAGAATATTGTAGCTGTATTTCTGTTAGTGCCTAGGCCATTGCATAAGTACATGTATAGTAACTGGAATGATTACAGTGCTGCAAACAGAGACAATGGTGAATGTATGGGTGCTTAGGTATTGGAGGAGTGATAGGATAAGTAGATAGTGCTGGATGGGTGATTGGAGAAGTGCATGGGGCTGGCAGCAGGAGTCCTAGAATGGATGGGTAATAACTGGGTAATTAGAGGAGTGTATCAATAGTATGTAGCTGGTTAGAGGTCTGCATGGATAGTGCAGAGAATATTGTAGGTGTTCTTCTGTTAGAGCCTAGGCAATTCCATAAGTACATGACTAATAACTGGAATGATTATAGTGCTGCAAACAGAGACAATGGTGAATTTAGAGGTGCTTTAAGCGATTACCTATTGGTGGAGTGATAGGATAAGTAGATATTGCTGGATGGGTGATTGGAGAAATGCATGGGACTGACAGGGTGATTCCTAGACTGCATGGATAGTACCTGGGTAATTAGAGTAGTGAATTAGTAGCATGAACTTTGTTAGAGAGCTGCATGGATTGTGCACCGAATATTGTAGCTGTACTTATGTTAGTGCCTATGCCATTGCATAAATACATGACTATTAACTGGAATGATTACTGTGCTGCAAACAGAGTCAAAGGTGAATTTATAAGTGCATAGGTATTGGCAGAGTGATAGGATAAGTAGATAATGCTGGATGGGTGATTGGAGAAATGTATGGGACTGACACGGGGATTCCTAGACTGCATGGGTAGTACCTGGGTAATTAGAGAAGTAAATCAGTAGTAGGTAGCTGGTTAGAGGTCTGCATGGATAGTGCACAGAGTATTGTAGCTGTGCTTGTGTTAGCACTAAGGCCATGGTGAATTTATATGTGGATAGGTATTGGTGGAGTGAATAAATAAGTAGATAGTTGCGAATGTGTAATTGGAGAAATGCATGGGGCTGACAGGAGGATTCTTAGACTGCGTGAGCACTATCTGGGTAATTAGAGCAGTGCATCAATAGTATGTATCTGGTTAGAGGTCTGCATAGATAGTGTACAGAATATTGTAGATGTACTTGTGTTAGTGTCTAGGCCATTCCATAAGCACATGACTAGTAACTGGAATGATTCTAGTCCTGCAAACAGAGTGCATGGTGAATTTATAAGTACTTAAGTATTGGCGAAGTGATAGGATAAGTAGATAGTGCTGGATGGCTGATTGGAGACATGCATGGGACTGACAGGTGATTCCTAGACTGCATGGGTAGTACTTGGGTAATTAGAGAAGTGAATTAGTAGTATGTAGCTGGTTAGAGGTCTGCATGGATAGTGCACAGAGTATTGTAGCTGTTTTTCTGTTAGTGCCTAGGCCATTGCATAAGTACATGATTAGTAACTGCAATGATTACAGTGCTGCAAACAGAGACAATATTGAATTTATAAGTGCTTAGGTATTGGCGGAGTGATAGGATAAGTAGATAGTGCTGGATGGGTGATTGGAGAAGTGCATGGGACTGACACAGGGATTCCTAGGCTGCATGGGTACTAACTGTGTAATTATAGGAGTGTATCAATAGTAAGTAGCTGGTTAGAGGTCTGCATGGATAGTACACAGAATATTGTAGCTGTTCTTCTGTTAGAGGCTAGGCAATTCCATAAGTACATGACGAGTAACTGGAATGATTATAGTACTGCAAACAGAGACAATGGTGAATTTATAGGTGATTGGCGAAGTGATAGGATAAGTAGATAGTGCTGGATGGGTGATTGGAGACGTGCATGGGACTGACACAGGGATTCCTAGACTGCATGGGTACTAACTGTGTAATTATAGGAGTGTATCAATAGTAAGTAGCTGGTTAGAGGTCTGCATGGATAGTACACAGAATATTGTAGCTGTTCTTCTGTTAGAGGCTAGGCAATTCCATAAGTACATGACGAGTAACTGGAATGATTATAGTACTGCAAACAGAGACAATGGTGAATTTATAGGTGATTGGCGAAGTGATAGGATAAGTAGATAGTGCTGGATGGGTGATTGGAGAAATGCATGGGACTGACAGGGTGATTCCTAGACTGTATGGGTAGTACCTGGGTAATTAGAGTAGTGAATTAGTAGCATGTGTTTGGCTAGAGATCTGCATGTATAGTGCACAGAATATTGTATCTGTACTTCTGTTAATGCCTGTGCCATTGCCTAATACATGACAAGTGACTGGAATGATTACAGTGCTGCAAACAGGGACAATTGTGAATTTATAAGTGCTTAGGTATTGGCAGAGCGATAGGATAAGTAGATAGTGCTGGATGGGTGATTGGAGAAATGTATGGGACTGACACGGGTATTCCTAGACTGCATGGGTAGTACCTGGGTAATTAGAGAAGTGAATCAGTAGTATGTAGCTGGTTAGAGGTCTGCATGGATAGTGCACAAAGTATTGTAGCTGTGCTTGTGTTAGCACCAAGGCCATGGTGAATTTATAAGTGGTTAGGTATTGGTGGATTGATTGAATAAGTAAATAGTTGTGGATGTGCAATTGGAGAAATGCATGGTAATGACAGGAGGATTCTTAGACTGCGTGAGTACTACCTGGGTAATTAGAGCAGTGCATCAATAGTATGTATCTGGTTAGAGGTCTGCATAGATAGTGTACAGAACATTGTAGCTGTATTTGTGTTAGTATCTAGGCCATTCCATAAGCACATGACTAGTAACTGGAATGATTCTAGTCCTGCAAACAGAGTGGACGGTGAATTCATAAAAGCTTAGGTATTGGCAGAGTGATAGGATAAATAGATAGTGCTGGATGGGTGATTGGAGAAATGCATGAGACTGACAGGGGGATTCCTAGACTGCTTGGGTAGTACTTGGTTATTTAGAGAAGTGAATTAGTAGTATATACCTGGTTAGAGGTCTGCATGGATAGTGCCCACAATATTGTAGCTGTATTTCTGATCGTGCCTAGGCCATTGCATAAGTACAGGAATAGTAACTGGAATGATTACAGTGCTGCAAACAGAGACAATGGTGAATTTATGAGTGCTTAGGTCTGCATGGATAGTGCACAGAATATTGTAGCTGTACTTCTATTAGTGCTGAGGCCATTGCATAAGTACAAGACTAGTAACTGGAATGATTACAGTGCTGCAAACAGAGACAATGGTGAATTTATCAGTGCTTACGTTTTGGCAGAGTGATAGGATAAGTAGATAGTGCTGGATGGGTGATTGGAGAAATGCATGGGACTGACAGGGGGAATCCTACACTGCATGGGTAGTACCTGGGTAACTAGAAAAGTGAATCAGTACTGTGCCTGTTGGGAGGGGGGACAGCAATGTTAAACCAAACTCCAAACATTATGTGGCATATTTCAACTGTACATCTCGAAGGACTTATACAAACTAGTCCCATCATAAATACCTAAACTCAACATATGCAAGTACAGACATACTTCACACACACAAGTCCATGCACATTTTAAAACTGGACATACTGTACTTCTATTTTGAAATGTATGGTTACTGCCTGGGTCATTTTACAGACATACTGACTGGATTACTGGAGTAGTGCTAGGAGAGTACATGGTGTATTTATAAGGGCTTCTGTTTTGCTAGACTAATTTGATAAGTACATGGTCCTCGGTGGATGATTGGAAGAGTGCATGGGGTACTGACAGGGTGTTGGCTGTACTACAATAGTGGTCCTCAGGAAATGTTAACACTGCATGAGGTAGTCATTGGGTCATTGCATGAGTATGTGGATACTGACTGCATGATTAAAGAAATGCAAAGAGAGTGTATGGTAAATTTATAACTGTTTGTGTATTGGCAGAGTGGTTACATAAGTACATAGTGCTGGATGGCTCATTGTAAAAGTGCATGGGCAGTGATAGGGAGATTACTGGATTGCATAGGTACTACATGGGTAATTGCACAGGTTAATCTTTAGTATGTAGGTGGTTAGAGATGCGCATGGATACTGCACAGAGGATTTGTAGCCGTGCATATCTTAGTGCCTGTACCATTGCATGAGTACGAGTATACTGACTTATTTTTTTACAGTGCTGCAAAGAGACTGGATGGTGAATTTATGTGCTTGAGTATTAACGCACTGATTGGATAAGTGTATGGTGCTGGATGGGTGATTGGAGGAGTGTATGAGTACTGACAGGGCAATGGCTGCTCTGCAAGGACAGTGCTTATGGGATTGAAATAGTGCAGGAATTCCTGCTGCTACTTTACCATTTCACAACTACTTTTAGTGTTACACATAGCCAAATACAATGCGAGAACCATTCACATTTCTCTGCTATAAGTCTCACCATATTAATGAAAAACAGAAATGGGTGTCTCTCTACCATAACAGTATCTCCACCTCATAAATTCACAGAACAAACTTCAATTTTAAACCAAACACCAAAATGTATGTGGCATATTTAAACTGTACCCCTCTAAAGACTTATAAATACTAGTCTCATCACTAATACCTTAACTCAAGATATGCACTTCCAATTTAAAGTCAACACTTAAAATTATGTGGTATACTACTAATGTACATATCCACCCACTGAAACAAACTGCCATAATCAGCAATCCCTATTCCAAAACACACATAATACTATACAAAATTTATGTTAAACAACATTTAAAAACATTACAAACAATTCCATTAAACATTTCTTTAATACAAAATATATCTATTATATTTTATCTTTAAAAACAAAGGCACCACATAGTACACCTCACGAATTGATAACTCACCTTTCAAATTGATTTGTGGATTATGAAGTATCAGAATCTCACACCAGATTTTCTTATGCACACAATCAATATAATGCACTGCTCTTAGCAAAACCAGTAATGGCAAACTTTACCTATCTTTCTCTACACATATAGATGTAAATAACAAATCACATTGCTTCCCTGATTATTTCAAATTCTAAAACACATTTCTATTGGTTACACATACCAACCCTTCCCAACCGACCTCTAATTGAACCCAAAATGCTTCTGGAATTTTCTAGAGTCATGACTGCACCGTGCACCGTAAGCGATGGCACCGCGAATCCATACGGGAGTTCAAAAATGTATTACAAATAAATTTACAACTATACACTACTTCTAAAGATAGCACGGACTTGCTAAATCTCACTGTAATAACATATTACTTTAATATTTATAACAAATTCACATTTGAATGCCACAGTTACATTTCTAACCTACCCCCATTCTCCTTAATACCTGTTTCCATAACAACAGTTCATGGAACTCTCAACTGAACTCACAGGTCACAAGTTCAGCATACAACGTTGCAAATACAAACAGCAAGTGTGCTTGACTTTCCAAAATTTGAGTTTATCCTATCTAATGTACCGTTCAAATTTTTTTTTACTAACTAATAAGAAACATGCTTTTTAAACATTGAAACATTGCTTTTCCCCCAAACTGCCTTTGTATACTCTAACATATGCCAAACAAAGAAATGGAACTGGTCCAATCATTGTTGTCCTCATATTGAGAAAGCTAGAAAAAATGTCAATAAGGCTGTTTCTGCTTATCTCAGAGACCATAGTATGGGCTCCATATACAACAACAATCTGCATTTCAATATGGATGGCATCTACAGGAGTGATGGTGTACATTTCACAGATAAGGGAAACAGTCAGTCAGTCAGTCAAAAAACAACTTTATTTGGTTTATCATAACCATAAAGCATGAAGTAAAAACAAATATAAATAGCAGCACATAAAAACATAATTTTTCAGTAAAACTTCTAAAACATTAGCAAATCTAAAAGATCCCAAAGCGGATTCCCATGTGCATTTACTCCATATCTGCTTTTGATAAGAGAGTGTCCACCTTAATCATAAATTTTACACCACCACAAATTAGAATATTGGGCATGGCTCTCATCCAGCTTGTTACCACCTGCCTGCCGGTACGAATTTGTAGGTCCTTAAAGTGTGCCAGTAACAGCTTCCTTCGTTCCATTTTTAAATGATCGCAAACACAGATTAAATGACATATTGATTCCTTACAGTATCCACACAGCCGGCAATTATTTGATAGTTCTTTTCTTTTCCAGGTAGGGACCAACAGCCTGATTCATCATTGGTCCGTTTTGCGAGTCCTTAATAGCGATTATTAAGGAATCGCTATTAAGGACTTGCAAAACGGGATTCATGTAGAAATTGCATAAAGAAATGCGATTCCTACACATTCCTTATTTGCCTAAAGGCTCATAGGAATGAATGGGGAGTTATTCCTTATTTACGAATTGCAATTTGCTAATCGCAAATAAGATATCGATTTCAAGGGTGCCAGGGTGTCCAAAGGACACCCTGTAGCACCCCTGAAATGTAAATGTAATCTACATTGGTGTTGCAAAGGACATGTGTGTGTGTAACATGCAACTTAGAAAAATGCATTTAAAAGTTTTCGCTATTTACCACGAGGTTTGACCTCGCGGTAAATAGCGGCCCAAAATAGCGATTTCGGTATTTTAAAATGGTTCATGAATTGCATTTAAGGAATCTCAAATAGAGATTCCTTAAATGCAATTCCTCACAAATATGCGAATTCTATAATAGCGAATTTTGCATTTGGGATGATGAATCCCAAATGCAAAAATTGCACTCGCAAAGGGCCAGATTCTCAGAATCTGGCCCTTTGCGAGCGCAATTAAGCTTGATGAATCAGGATGCAAGTGCTTTGTGTTGTGATCACCCAGTCTATATTCAGTAAACTTCTTTTTTAAAAATAGCCAAAAATGCGCCATTAAATAGGGTTGTGGCTTTAATGAGGTATACGAATTTATTACTGTCCATGCATGGCGTCGTTTGGACAATCTTTTTTTATCTTCCAAAAATGACAGTTTTTTAGCCTTGGCGTTGCATGCTTTATTAAATGTAGCTCTCTCCATCTTTTGTTTCCAGGCTTCTTCCATGTCTAGTACCGCCAGAGCAGTTCACAGGGAATCGCCCCATGTGTTTGTTATTCTTGTAATATATTGATTTTGTATTTCCAACCAACATAAGTAGTTCAGCGACCCAGGTTCAGAAGCTCTAAGTTTCCAGCACAGTTTTACAAATGTTGCCTTTCTTTGGTATTCCTGATTCTAGGCGCACTTGTGCTGGTGATGCACCCATTGGGAGATTAAAAACTGCTTTAAATGTTTTTATCTGCAGATCGTTTAAAATAATAGTTTCTTGGCCATGCCAGATTTCCAGACCGTAAGACAAAGTCGGAAGCAATTGTGCTGCCATTATTTTCAGAAGATGTCCATGTGAAGGGCATTGCAATTTCTTACCGAGTTGTATTTATGCAAAAATCAGTGACTGAGCTTTTGCTTTTATGTCCATTTTTTGCTCCATAAAGGACATTCTTTGGCCTAATTTGATGCCTAGATACGTGTATGTTCTTGTTTCCTCAATTTGCTTCTCCTTGGCATACCATTTATTTTTTGACACTGCTTTAGGTCCTGCTAGGCGAACCACCTTGGTTTTTTTCTCATTTATTTCCGAGCCTATAAGATCCAAGTATTCAATCAATTTATTTATGGTTCTTTGCAGACCTATTGGTGTTTGACTCATAACCACAATGTCGTCCACATACTGCAGATACTGAATTGGCTCACTTGCTATACTAGGTGGGTGTCCGTTGGTCGATTGCAGATAGTTGTTTAAATCTGCTAAATATAGGTTAAATAGACATGGTGATAAAACACAGCCTTGTTTTAAGCCATTGTCTATTTTTATCTTTGCCGATAGTCTGCTTCCATCTCCTAGCTTTACCCTTGCCCATGTTTCGCTAAATAGTGCCATTATCGTGTTTAACACATCCTGCGGTAATCCCCATTCTTTTAATTTCTGCCAAAGTTGATCTCGTGGCACTCTATCGAACGCCGATTTCAAATCGATGTAACATGCGAGTAGGCTTGTTTTTTTCCTTATGGCTTTTTCGATTAGTATAGCCATTGTTGCCAGATTAGTTGTGGTACCCATGCTCTTCCTGAAACCAGTTTGAAGTTTTGGTATTATTCTTTTTTCCTCCATCCACTCCTGTACATGTTGTAAAATGCAGGATGAGAACAATTTTGCCTCGACATCTATTAAGGCAATGAGCCTGTAGATCCCTGGTTCCATTCTACTTCCATTTTTATAAATTGGGTGGAGCAAACTTTCTCTCCAGGAGGCTGGTAACGTGTTCGTGGAGTGCAATTGATTAAAAAAGGGAGCAAGATAACTTGTTCAAAACTCCCGGTCTTGCTTGAAGAGGTCATTCGGGAGACCATTTGGCCCTGCTGCACCAGAGTGCTTCAGCTTTTTTATCAACGCCCTTAAGTTTTTTGTTGTTATTAGAGTTACTAGATCTTGTGTGATTGTGGGCCCTTCTTTCAGAATCGGATTTTCAGCTGAGGTTGTTTTTTGAATTACATCTACCATTTCGTCTGGATAAGATAATGCACATCTGTGAGTACTTGTTTGACAGTTATTATACAAAATACCGATATGTTTAGTCCAGTCTGGCTCACTTATTCCGGTGTTTTGTAGGGTCTCGGTTTCCTTGGACAGTTTGTTTATTAGACCCCAAAACTCACTGCTGCTTGGTAGTTTGCTTGCCCATAATAATTTCCCCCAAGGTTTTCAATGTGAAACTTCTTTGCCTCTCTACACCTTTCTTTATATATCTTTCTCATTGTTTTGATCTTACTCGAGTCTATCTCATTTCCCAATCTGGCCCTCTGAGGTAATTACTCTTGCTTCCTTGGCAATTCTTCTCTTCTGTTCTCTCAAGTTTCCATTGAACCATGGTGCCTCTCTTGTTCCATACAAGTGGAGAAGTGTGGCTCAATGGTTAGAGCGGCATACCCTGATGCAGAGGTCTAGCCCGGGACCAGGGTTCAATTCCCCGCCTCGGCGGGTCTTGGGCTCAAAATTCCATGGACCTGATAATTCTTGCCTTGGTGCCTATTCCAATCATGGAGTCCCACTCTGGGCAATAGCTTGCTTAATCTCCACAATGGCCCCCACAACGCTAAGGATGCCAAGCCTCCACCTTGGGGGTGCCCAGGAGTGGACACCTCACAGGGAAAGCCAGGATGGGTTCCACAGTGGTATTCGTACAAATGCCTTGAGACCCTTGCGGGTGAGTAGTGCGCTATACAAGTATCAATTTACATTTACATTTACAAGGATTTTCCTGCTGGAAATGTTTCTAGCAGGAACGTACTCAGGCTCTCCCAATCCTGTAGTAGTGAGTGAGTGACTAATGTCTCTTTATTCCCCACATGAAGAGTTTCACTGTGTTCATTATGTCTTTTATATTTGTCACACTCCAATTCAGTTTCCTTTGATTATACACATTTGGCATTACGGCTAAAGATATTGTGCTCTTTTTTTGTGTCAAATTCACAGACAATACTCTCTCTTGGGGAAAGTGATCACTCTCCGGTCGAGGTTTTATGGAAAAAGTTTCTACTAAATGTAATTCATCCTTGCTAATTATTGTGTAATCAATTGTCGATTGATTATTTCCGCTTAGGTAGGTTCTTCCTGCCGGTTGGTTTCCCTTTGTATTCCCATTCAAAACGACCAGTCCAAGGGCTTCCAGTTCTTGCTTTCAGTTGAGTCCATCTGGTCTGCCCTGTCGGCCTTTTTTGATTAATGGGACCCCTATTAGTTTACAATTAAAGTCACCAGATATTACCATACCGTAATCTTGATATGTTACTTGTAAGGTTTTTATTAGATTTGTCAGGTTTGTCAATTTTTTTTCAGTTTTTTAGACTTTTCTGGATGGATGTAAATATTTAAGATCGGTATTTTACATGAAGCAGTGTGGCAGGGTCTTTTACATTCCAGTTTAAACGTTTGTAACCAGTTTTCTCCGGAATCTATTTCCTCTACCTCCCAGTTATATTTTACCTTTAGGTACGTTGATAAGCCCCCCCCTAGGATGTCCATATTTTGGAACTTTTTCTGCCATTACATGGTATTCTTCGTATCCTGCTGTGTGTCTTGGGGTTAGATTCCAGATTTCTTGCAATAAGATTATTGCAAACTTTCCCAAGTAAGCAATGGTGTCTTGATCCTGTTCCATATCTCTGAACCCATGAGAATTCCAGGAGCAGATTCTTATTAATTCCACACTTTTTGTAGGTGACTGATTTACTCCAGACAGCTCCCTTCTATCCCTTTGATTTTCGTCAGGGTCGGCGTTGGTTTAGGGTGTATGGCACCCACGACCAATCTTGCTGTTTTCCGGTCCCCAAAACCTCTCTTCTGGTGTTGGGGCTATTTAAATGATTATCCTGTTTAGCTTGGTCTATGGAGTTCGTGCTTCTTGCCCCCTTCAACACTGAAATTGTTGCTGTTTGATTTACTTTCTGTGTCCAAGTTGTCCCCTCATTTAAAAGCGGATATGGATACATTGTGCGCTTTGGATATGTTAGTAATATACCCCACGCTTCGAAGACCATTTTAGGTTGCGTCTTGTTTAGTCCTGTTTTCTGCTTCCCTAAATTCAACCGCCAAGAGGTCAGCTGTTGTTATTTGATTTAATTGTGGGATTTCGTTGAACAACCTCAATAGGTTTCCCCTATTTAAAATATCCAATCTACCTTTGGATGAGTATTCTGGCAGAAAAATCAATTTATACCCCCGCTCTTCTACCTTTCTATGTTGATTTTGGTCCAGGTCTTGTTCATTGTCTTCCCTGTTTGATGCTTGATGCTTGTTTGATTGCTCCCTTGTAATCTCGACCCTGACTCTTTCTTGTCTGGGTAGGGTTGTACTTAGTAGTGTTAGGTCCACCCTATTGGTTGTTTCTTTCTCTATCTTCGAAGTTTTTTGCCTTATTTCCGACCAAGCGTTTTCCACTATTTTTTCCTTCTTAGTAGGAAGCTTGCATATCCTTCCTTCCTTATTGAGTGTAATTTTCACTTTCTTACCGTCACTTTTCACATTTTCTTTTTGTTTTTTTGTATGTTCCCATATTAAGGTTGTTTATTTGTCTGATCTTCAATCTCTATCTCTAATTCCTCAGTACCTTTATTTTCTTGGTCTGTGTCTTTTGTAACTCTTTTTGGAAAAGCCTTTAGATCATCCCGCATCATTTCTTCTTCCTGCCTTTTTGTTGATAATTTTGGCTCCAACCCTTGGTCATCCTGTTCCTCCTTTTCCTTTGTGTTTTTTGCCTTTTGTTCTCCTTCCTCCGAACCAATAGATGTTTTCTCTTGAACGCTTGTATTTGCATTGTGGTTACTTTGCGTTAACATGCTAGGTCTCCTAGGTCTGTCAGGTATTTTTTATCCTGCACTGTGTAATTCACCTTTAATGAGATATACATCCTGATTGTTACTTTTTTTACTTGACTTTTAAGTAAATATTGCGTAAGTTTGGCTTCTTTCCTGGATAGCCTTTTGTCCGGCATTTTTCATGGCTTTCCGTAGTCTCTTCCGTTGTCTTTTTGTTGGATTGGCTAATAAACTCTGTGTGACTATTGTTTTATTTCCGTCTTGACCAATGCTTTCTTCATTTATTATTTTAGCTTCTCTTAGTTTTAAACTATCTTCGTGCGGTGTATCGGCCTGCAGTTTTCCTAGTCCTCTCGTTTTAATTTTTTCAATATTTTTCTCTGTTAAGGGTTTTTCTCCTAATCTACCTGAGGATTGTGCAACACACAGGATTTCTGTCAATATCTCCGGTAGGGACTCCAGTTTGTCTATTATGTGTCCGTATCTGCAACTTTGATCCAACAGTTTATGTTTAGTTTGTATAGCAATATTGTTACCATTCGTAATTTGCGCTACAATTTTGTCCAATTTAGTATTTATTCCTGCTATGTGCACTGCAATTAGGTTCATTAGGTCTACCTGGACTTCTAATTTATCCGATTAAAGATTTAGAACATCAATTGCTTGCTGCAGGGATTTTAACAAAGGTTTGCTCCAGGTATTTGTTATATTATTATTGGCTTGCGTCAAAATCCCTGAAATTGAATCAATACCACTAACTGATGAGATAGTAATTGGTGACTGTATTTTCTCTCTTTCTTTTAAACATCCGTTATTCTCCTTGTTTTGTTTATCCCATTGATCCTTGTTTGATTGTGGTTTGATGGGTGTTGAAGCTACGCCCCCTTCTTCCCCCGTTATCCTGTTTTGTAACGTGTCTACTTCTGTCATATCCATATCCCTATTCACCTGTGGTGCCACTTCAGATCGGGTATTACATTCTAAGGCTTCTATGAGTTCTTTTTCCTCAGAAATTGAAAACGATTTTGACCATCCTAAGGATTGTGCAAATTCTTGTTTTTCTATTTGACCTAAATATTCTTTTTTCATTTGTCTTTTTTACTTTCCTCTTTTACTACCGCCTCCCTTTTTTCCTGTGTATTCAGTAAATGATGTACTTGCGCTATTGTTTTTATCAGCCATTTTTTTATTGAATTTTTGTCTTGGATAGCCACTCCTGTATTCTTTTCCTGTCCACTCTTGTTGTTGCTGATTTGTTTATAGTTCAAAATGGAAAGGGCTAATGTCTCCTGGTTTTTTTGGAGTTATCAAGTTTATCAGTTTTATTGGGCTTTGGAGGCCTGACGTTTCTCCACAGGGCGCTTAAATTGCCGCCATTGGGTTTTTTAGAAATTGAAACTTCTGCGTCTCGTTTTCCCCCCCAAACTTGAAAGGTTCTGGAGTTGAAAGCGAGACCAATCTCTTTTTTTGTATAAAATCCTCTTTTATTTTGCTTTTATTTGCAATCCGTGTTGGGTCTCCTGAAAGCACCTTTCTCCTGCTTTTACGTGTGGGTGCTTGCCGAATCTTTCCTGACCACATCCCCACTATAATTTTACCAGGGGCTTTTGCTGTGATTTGTTTTCTTTTGAGTACACCCACTTAAATGTCATAGCCAGATGATCAAATATTTAATCTATTATAATCCCGCCACACAAAAATTGGTATTAATGGCGACTGGAGAGTGGGCCTAGTTCACCGCTCCTCAGTAAACTTCCCTAGGTCAGTTTCTACGTTTTACACTAGCATCGCTCGCTCCACTAGCTCTGCATACGCCGCAGACTCTCTGAAATCCGCAGTGACCACGGCGTCCTCAGTACTCCCGCTGTCCCGGTGTTTTCTGCTGTAAATTATCTGGCCATTTGCAGGGAGCAAAGATCTAGAATGGGGAATAGCGAAGCCAAAGGATGAATTAAACTGGGAATGACTGGGGGGGCTGGGATGCGAGGAGCAGAGGGGCCAAAAGTTTCACCACCTTCCTCACATCACCTCCCCTCACCTGGGACACAACTCTTCTGGCTTACGGGCTTTTACAACAGTTTTTTCCCTGTTCGCTGAAAACAATTCTGGTGCCCCGCTTGCCTCCCCTCCCTTTAGTCACTTCCTTCCTTCTGTCTCCACTCCACCGTATCTAAAGATAGTCCGCAAACAAACCACTCACTGCTGCCCCGAGTCACAGCCCGGAGCCCATGCCACACACCTGTGTTGAAACTTCATGCGCCACCTTCCTCCAGTCTCCTGTCGCGTTACCTCACTGCCAGGCAGCCTGGTCGAGCCCCAGTTCCAGCCACAGTTCCACAGTTCCAGGCACAGTTCCGGCCACGGGCTCAACGGTGCTCCTGCAACCACGGAGGTTTCCTTTCTAGGAGCTGCTCACCCAAAGCAGCTCCCTCGCAGATCCTTCACAGCCGCGCACCAAACCAACGCTGCAAATTGGTGGCGGTTTGGGAGCTCGGGCAGACACCCCCCTGGGGTCACTGGGCTCTGGGGCACTCTCCCTCACCGTCTCGGCGTTGGCGCTGGTCGTTGGCCACTGGCATCAGCGTTCCGCTCGGCGGCTCACTCGCTGTTCACTGCTCGCGGCTCCCTGCTCACCCGCGGCTCACTCGCGGCTTCGTGGAAAACCAGGCACGGACACACCTGAGGCTCCTACTCTCTCTTAAGGGAAACAGAGTCCTCCTCAACAACCTAAGGCTCTGCATCGGCACTTACATGTAGCTACAAAAATCTCCCAATAAATACAAGTGCTCTTTTTAGAGCCACCTAATAACCCAACATATAATTTAGTTTTTGACAAAATATATATTTATTTTCTTGCTTGGAGTCGCGCACCAAGCGTGACGTTAAGCCACGCACCCATCGTGTTCCCACGGGGGGACACGCTGGGAGCTGCGCACCCATCGCGTTCACACAGAGGGACGCGCTGAGAGCCGCACTAGGGTCGCGACTCCATTTTCTTTTTTTAAACGTCCACTTTCACTAAATTGCATGCACCTCGGGGATCCCATTCCCCGAGGCATGCCCACAAGTTTATTATTAATAAAATAAAAAAATGAGAGGAGGACCCTTTGGCCCCCCTCCCAGACCACATCTGGCCCCGGGGACACCCGTCCCCTCTGTCGGCTCCCTGCCTCCTGCGGGAGCCGGCATTGCTTTTCCACACGGGGAGCTGCTAACATTCAGCTCCCCGTGTGGAAAAGCAATAGGCTTTGGATTTGGAAGCAAGAGCAGGTTTCCCTGCTCTCGCTTGCAAAATCCAAAGCAAATTTGCTATGACAGGGTGGGAGCCGCATGGCCGGGCAGTGTCCCTAAGGGGTGGCACTCTCCAGGGCACCAAGGGCTCCAGGAGTGGGGCCACGTGGCCCCCCTCCCACCTAGTGCACAGCCCTGGGGAGATGGTGGTCCGCAGGGCTTGTGGGTCCGTAACAGACCCCCGCATTTGCATATTAGTACCTCGGGGAGGTGGCGGTCCCCGGGGTGTGTGGGGGAGCTCAAGCCTCCCCACACAGGTTCATTTATTTAATTTGAAAAGCCCCAGGGGTGGCAGTGTCCGGGACAGTGGGAGGCCATGTGCCCCCCCACGAATAATTACTAAAAGCCCCAAGGGTGGCAGTCCCCAGGCCTAGCCCCCCAAGCATTAAAAGGGAAGCCCCAGAGGGTGGCGGTCCCTGGGGCTGCGAGAGGACAGAGTGCCCTCCCGCACATATTATTAAGCAAGCCCAGGGGGGTGGCGGTATAATTCTTAGTAATGCTCAGGGACCTGGCCTACCCGGGGGCCTCAATTAAAGTGCGGGAGCCCGGGCTTCATTTTTTTAAAAAAATTGGCGGGATTCGCAACTCTATCGTGAATTTCGCCGATTTCTTTTTTTTAAATGCTTTTTGGGCCCTGGCCGTCCTTGTGGGACCCCATGAGCAGGACTAGGGGGTCAGGGTGTTTTTACCCTGCTCCCTTTTCTTTTTTTTCACCTTTATTTTTCTGTTCTACCGAGTCACAAGATGGCTGCCAACACTTCCTGGTTTGGAGTGTTGACAGACAATTACAATAAAGCTTGTGGTCGGCAGGGGTCACGACTAGATAGCAAAACTTTTATTTTTTTAATTTCTCAACAACTTCTGAACGGATTTACACCATTTAAAAAAAAAGATTGCCTTCTGAACCAAACTCTACCTTTTTGAAATATTTGGGGTAATTCCGTTCAGCAGTTCAGGCTGTAGCCCGTCTCACAATTTACTTTGAAATTAACATGGGGAAAATGTGATTTGGGCCCCCCCTTTTTTCCCAGCCCCCGCTTGACGAATCACCCCCAAACTTTCAGTATAGGAGCTGACTTGGATAAACTTTTCTTTGGGAGAATTTCGCAAAGATTCATCAAACGACGCCAAAGTTATTAGCAAATCAAAAAATGCTTTTCCTATGGAAACTAGGTTCTAAATATAACTAGTAGATAATCCATATATATATACATATATATATATATATATATACATATATATATACATATATATATATATATATATATATATATATATATATATATATATATATATATATATATATATATATATATATATATATATATATATAAAAAGAGTGCATAAAATATGTTCATGAAGTAGAATAAAACAAAAATGTGTACTAAGCTATCATTCTTAAATGTGCACATTTAGTTTATGCCTCAAAGCCTTTTTCTATCAACTCTTGGTCACTGTTTAGACATGTGGACATGTGTTAGAATCTGTTCCCAAGCACCAGCAGCCTGCTTAGAATGTGCTGACTTCAGACCTATGTTCAAGTTTGTTCCCTCACCCCATGTTAGGTCATTGACTATTATACAATGAGACATTGCTGTGTTTGTTATAATAAAATATGATTTAGACATTTATGAATGCTTCATCAGAATAGTATTGCTAATTTGCCTCTGCATCTCTGAAAATTCTTTGTCTTCGTATTCAAACTCATAGCACATCTTCTAGCTTAGGTAAGAAGGTCCTCATAAGGTGGGGCGCTAGAGGGCGCACTGCGGGATGGTTGGCTAGTCAGTCAGCTCTGCCGGACGGGTGTAAACAACGGCAGATTTGCACCTCTACAAATACACCCAGAGCGACGGAAAGTATACCGTTGGAGATCGGAACATGCCGCGAACAATATAGCAGGGTCGGAACTCCTGTCATGTAGTGGATATCGGACGAAAAGGTGAAATACGGCGTGGAGGCGAGGGGCAAACTAAGATGGCCGCCCCCAGCGATCAGTTCTGAAGTGCATAGACCCGCAACCACAAAAGGAACCGAGGGATGCGCCGACTGAATTCCGACCACGCACTGCCGGACCAAGTGATGCCAAAACGGTAATGTGCACTGTTGAAGGAGAAGTCAGCAGAGTGAGTTGAGGTGCTGCGTTCCACGGAGGTCAAAATGGCGGCGACAATGGAACGCATACCGTACGCGGCACCGATGCATTACTACGGGACCGCAAGAAGGCAAGGCGACTCCCGAAGATCTGGCAAGTAGAGCACATGAAACGGCCTGGAGAGGTGGGGCATCACGGACTTGTACAGAACTCCTGCCCGCTAGTGGGACGAGCTACCAAACTACGGAATCGGGAAGGAACTGACAAAAATGGCGCCCATGACTAAGTGACGGAGCCGAGTGCGCAGCCAAGCCAGCAAACTGCCGAAGGGAACCGTGAGTAACCCGCTGAAGCCTACACACCAAGCACGGGGGAATAGGAGCAGGAAAGGCAGATTCCACGTCGAACCCTCACAAACTGCTAACGCGGTCGGTGCTGCACAGGGGACTACACACATGTAAACAGTGGGAGAGAGCTGAGTGAGGCGATGCAGGCAAGCAATTAACACAGTCCTAACGCTCCCGGGCACCGAATCTTCCACACGGCGCTGCGGACATAACAAGAGCCGACGCAGTGAAACGCGGAGCAGCCGTGGAGGGGCTCTTATGCTGCCATCTCAACCCCTGAACTACTGTAACACATATATTAGGGGACCATGTGGATGAATAGACTGGCAGATGCATAACTCTACAACGCAGCGGACTGCGAAAACACCCCTACGACGCACTCTCACAACTACGAGAGCAACGACGCCAATAAGTCCTGGGAACTTGCGGCTAAGCCCCCTAAAGTGTAGAACAAAAAAGGTTTTGGATCCTACATCTACCCAGCCCGGATCTCCACAACAAAGTAAACAGAACAGAATAGCTGGATAGGGAAAGTTAGTATCGTGAGTGTCAGTCACGCAGTCAATATGTACTACGTAACCCAGGTCTTCTGTACCAAAACAAATTTATTTAATTTTGTATCTGTTTTTTCAGATTTTTCAAAGCGCATGGGCAAACCAAAGACTGTCACGACAGTGAATACATGAATACAGTATTTACATTTATACACACATACCAATGTACATTATTTACAAGGTGAAAGAAACACAATTAAATAAAGACAGTTGTAAATGACACACCCAAAAAGCAATAACGTTATTCAATATTCAAACATTAATTGCATTTATATACAATGAGAAAATTCATGCAAAAAGCGAGGGTACAACCAGTCCATGGGGATGTGAAACCAAGGGACAGGCGGGGACAGATGGAGTAGTACGCCTGCCTGCCTGACAACACTGTGGTTCAATATTTTGTATTGGGTTGCACCACTAGGGTCCCAGGTGGTATATACTTTCTCTTCCTAGGTGCACCCTTTTGAATGACCACAGGGTGGGAATGTCGACGCGTTTCGAACCGGATTATTGACGGTTCTCTTCAGGACGGGGACTGGGAACAATGAGTCTGTAAAAATATACAGAGTGGGTGTCAGGGTTAAATACCATAGTTGTGTGAAAACACCTTTTGCAATGACTCCACACCATGAGATAGACTTTTACCTGCACGTGGCAAAGAATGTGCCTTGGTGTCGGTAAATCGCCGGGGAAGGGGTTGATTCTGTGAAAACATACAAAGTTCGGAGCTTAGCACCATAGTCCATCATGGAACTATAGAGATCTTATGCTGATACAAATCACCCAGTTCCATCAACGATAAGAGCTCATACCTGTGGTTAGCCGGTTCGGGTTCTTTAAGATTCGGTTGTCCGCCGCGCGGAACAAACACATGAGTGGGACTGCTTACATATTGAATATGTTTCGTTGTGCAAGCTGAAACGAACACACAGAATACGGTGCGCGAAATTAGACCACTACTTCAGTGTGACAAAAAATATGTAGATTATAAAGCCGAGTAACAATTCCTACCTGAATAGGTAGCTTGTGAGACGTGTAGCGTTTGATGTCAAAAATCACTTCAGGGCTGGTATATAAATGAGCCGCGACCTGCGTTACAAAAAAGCAGTGGTAATTAAACCAAGCTTTCCCGTGGAACGGGTGGTCATAGCGGTAAGGAACTTAACGCATTTTTAAGCAAACCTCCAGTACACTTACTTTGTCAGTAGGATTCAATCACTCGGAGTGTCTCAAACTGGAACACGCACAGTCTGTCAGTGTGTCTCAGCGTTATCTTGATTATTTGAAAACTCCCAGGCCGGTTGGCTTGTGGGAGTGGCTGGGAGGCGGAGTGAAGGATCATGGTCCATGTAGTTCGGGCCATTTTTTAATAAATATTGACGGACTTTTATTGGGCGCTATGTCCACAAGACATCGTGAATTCACTTTTAGCACTATATCAACAATGCATAGTGAGTTTGGAAAACTCAGAACCTGCCAGATGATGGACGGGGTGCCAAGGCAGTGCTACAGCAATCATAAAGGTACAACAAGTGCAGAATATTGTGTAGAAAGTGAACAATGAATTAAAAACAGCAGCAGCACAACCAAGCTCAGCCGAGAAACTAAAGCATGGATTACAGACTGGAAATTTCAGACATTTCGTTCAGGCCAGTGTTAGACGTGTCAAACTTTAGAATGAGGTACGCTTCTTTCTGAGACAAACGCAGATCAGGGTCTCCACTGCCCCCCCTGATAACTGCCAGGACTGTCCATCTGATATCTTGACTGGAATGATTTTTTTGCAAAAAGTGTGATACAAGTGGAGCTGTCAGGATTTTATTGTTAATTCTTGAGCGGTGCTGGATGATGCGCTGGCGAACCTCCTGAGTGGTTTTGCCGATGTACAGCATATTGCATGGGCATTGGATGGCGTACACAGCGTACTTGGTTTTGCAGTTCGTGTGTTCCTTGTGGCGCCAGAACTTCTTCCCATCTGTGAATAGTGACCCTTCCATGGTGAGTTCGCAGACGGAACAGGTCCCACATTTACGATGCCCCGTGACTGGATTTGCTCCAAAGATGGTGTTCTGGTGATCCCTTTTAGGTTGCGGTCTAGTAGATGTTATCATTTGCCCGATGCTCCTGTTCTTTTTCAGAGCAAAAAGGGGGGCGCCTATGTCCGGGAGGCTTTCCTTTACCAAGTGCCAACAGCGTCTGATGATTTTTTGCAGCTGGTTGGTATGGGGGCCGAAAGTGGAAACGCACACCATCCGGTCCGTCGCGGGTTTGGATCTTTTCTCAAGGAGGTGTTCCCTGGGTGTCCATCTCGCTCTCTTCATAAAGTGTTTAAGGAGCTTCTGGGGATAGCCACGTTCCTGTAATTTGGAGGTCAGGGCTTGTCCATGTAGTTCGAATTGCTCAATAGTAGTGCAGTTACGTCGCACGCGGAGATATTGGCCATAAGGGAGATTATCCCTTAGGCTGCGCGGGTGGTAGCTCTTGTAGTGAAGAGCATTGTTCTTATCCGTCTTCTTCTGGTATAAAGAGCATGACAATGCATTTTCTTTCACTGAGACTTCCACATCCAGAAACGGGAGGGTTTTTTCATGATAGCTCAAGCTGAATTTAATATCCGGGCTCCTGTTGTTCAACCACACATGAAATTCTTCCAATTGTATAGATGTGCCATTCCACACGCACCAAACATCATCTATAAATCGGAGCCATTGTCCGATGGAATCTCTGTAGGGGTTGTTATTCAGGACGAATTTTTCTTCAAACTGGCCCATAAACAGGATGGCCATTTCAGGGGCGAAAGGACAGCCCATCGCCGAGCCTTTAATTTGTAAGAACATCTCGTCCTCAAAGGTGAAAAAGTTTTTCTTGAGGGCCACCGTGGCCAGAGAGATTATTAGTTCTGTAGGCACCCTGTGTGGACGAAGTCGACCCTCCAGATACAGTTCCATAACATCCAAGCCGTCTTGCTGAGGTATTTGGGTGTATAGCGAAGACACATCCATGGTTGCTAATAACTGACAAGAAGGATCAAATGGTACGCCTTCGACCTTGTTGATAAAATCCATTGTGTCCCTCAAGTAGGATGGTTGTGCAAGTCCACACAATGGCTCCGATTTATAGATGATGTTTGGTGCGTGTGGAATGGCACATCTATACAATTGGAAGAATTTCATGTGTGGTTGAACAACAGGAGCCCGGATATTAAATTCAGCTTGAGCTATCATGAAAAAACCCTCCCGTTTCTGGATGTGGAAGTCTCAGTGAAAGAAAATGCATTGTCATGCTCTTTATACCAGAAGAAGACGGATAAGAACAATGCTCTTCACTACAAGAGCTACCACCCGCGCAGCCTAAGGGATAATCTCCCTTATGGCCAATATCTCCGCGTGCGACGTAACTGCACTACTATTGAGCAATTCGAACTACATGGACAAGCCCTGACCTCCAAATTACAGGAACGTGGCTATCCCCAGAAGCTCCTTAAACACTCTATGAAGAGAGCGAGATGGACACCCAGGGAACACCTCCTTGAGAAAAGATCCAAACCCGCGACGGACCGGATGGTGTGCGTTTCCACTTTCGGCCCCCATACCAACCAGCTGCAAAAAATCATCAGACGCTGTTGGCACTTGGTAAAGGAAAGCCTCCCGGACATAGGCGCCCCCCTTTTTGCTCTGAAAAAGAACAGGAGCATCGGGCAAATGATAACATCTACTAGACCGCAACCTAAAAGGGATCACCAGAACACCATCTTTGGAGCAAATCCAGTCACGGGGCATCGTAAATGTGGGACCTGTTCCGTCTGCGAACTCACCATGGAAGGGTCACTATTCACAGATGGGAAGAAGTTCTGGCGCCACAAGGAACACACAAACTGCAAAACCAAGTACGCTGTGTACGCCATCCAATGCCCATGCAATATGCTGTACATCGGCAAAACCACTCAGGAGGTTCGCCAGCGCATCATCCAGCACCGCTCAAGAATTAACAATAAAATCCTGACAGCTCCACTTGTATCACACTTTTTGCAAAAAAATCATTCCAGTCAAGATATCAGATGGACAGTCCTGGCAGTTATCAGGGGGGGCAGTGGAGACCCTGATCTGCGTTTGTCTCAGAAAGAAGCGTACCTCATTCTAAAGTTTGACACGTCTAACACTGGCCTGAACGAAATGTCTGAAATTTCCAGTCTGTAATCCATGCTTTAGTTTCTCGGCTGAGCTTGGTTGTGCTGCTGCTGTTTTTAATTCATTGTTCACTTTCTACACAATATTCTGCACTTGTTGTACCTTTATGATTGCTGTAGCACTGCCTTGGCACCCCGTCCATCATCTGGCAGGTTCTGAGTTTTCCAAACCCACTATGCATTGTTGATATAGTGCTAAAAGTGAATTCACGATGTCTTGTGGACATAGCGCCCAATAAAAGTCCGTCAATATTTATTAAAAAATGGCCCGAACTACATGGACCATGATCCTTCACTCCGCCTCCCAGCCACTCCCACAAGCCAACCGGCCGGGGAGTTTTCAAATAATCAAGATAACGCTGAGACACACTGACAGACTGTGCGTGTTCCAGTTTGAGACACTCCGAGTGATTGAATCCTACTGACAAAGTAAGTGTACTGGAGGTTTGCTGAAAAACGCGTTAAGTTCCTTACCGCTATGACCACCCGTTCCACGGGAAAGCTTGGTTTAATTACCACTGCTTTTTTGTAACGCAGGTCGCGGCTCATTTATATACCAGCCCTGAAGTGATTTTTGACATCAAACGCTACACGTCTCACAAGCTACCTATTCAGGTAGGAATTGTTACTCCGTTTTATAATCTACATATTTTTTGTCACACTGAAGTAGTGGTCTAATTTCGCGCACCGTATTCTGTGTGTTCGTTTCAGCTTGCACAACGAAACATATTCAATATGTAAGCAGTCCCACTCATGTGTTTGTTCCGCGCGGCGGACAACCGAATCTTAAAGAACCCGAACCGGCTAACCACAGGTATGAGCTCTTATCGTTGATGGAACTGGGTGATTTGTATCAGCATAAGATCTCTATAGTTCCATGATGGACTATGGTGCTAAGCTCCGAACTTTGTATGTTTTCACAGAATCAACCCCTTCCCCGGCGATTTACCGACACCAAGGCACATTCTTTGCCACGTGCAGGTAAAAGTCTATCTCATGGTGTGGAGTCATTGCAAAAGGTGTTTTCAAACAACTATGCTATTTAACCCTGACACCCACTCTGTATATTTTTACAGACTCATTGTTCCCAGTCCCCGTCCTGAAGAGAACCGTCAATAATCCGGTTCGAAACGCGTCGACATTCCCACCCTGTGGTCATTCAAAAGGGTGCACCTAGGAAGAGAAAGTATATACCACCTGGGACCCTAGTGGTGCAACCCAATACAAAATATTGAACCACAGTGTTGTCAGGCAGGCAGGCGTACTACTCCATCTGTCCCCGCCTGTCCCTTGGTTTCACATCCCCATGGACTGGTTGTACCCTCGCTTTTTGCATGAATTTTCTCATTGTATATAAATGCAATTAATGTTTGAATATTGAATAACGTTATTGCTTTTTGGGTGTGTCATTTACAACTGTCTTTATTTAATTGTGTTTCTTTCACCTTGTAAATAATGTACATTGGTATGTGTGTATAAATGTAAATACTGTATTCATGTATTCACTGTCGTGACAGTCTTTGGTTTGCCCATGCGCTTTGAAAAATCTGAAAAAACAGATAAAAAATTAAATAAATTTGTTTTGGTACAGAAGACCTGGGTTACGTAGTACATATTGACTGCGTGACTGACACTCACGATACTAACTTTCCCTATCCAGCTAAGCCCCCTAAAGAGCACCATCATCATGGGGAAACCGGACAAGCAGCAAACTAAGCTGCCATTTGAGGCCAGGAAGCAAAACAAAACCAATGCGACCGCTTCAGATGCAGAAGGGGAACAAGACGCCAATGAAGGGGCCGGAATGGAGGCAGTCCTAAGGGCGATTCAACAAAGTCTACAGGAGATGAATAACAAGCTAGACAATGTGGTGCAACGGGTAGACAGTATGGCGGCGAAAATAGAAAAACATGACGAGTGGATTGTGGAGGCGGAACAAAGGATTTCCAGAGTAGAAGACGACTCCAGATCCACAACGAAGGTATGCGACGGCATGGCGAAAACGATGGAGGTCCTCAAAGCCAAGGTGGAGGACCAAGAAGCGAGATCGAGATGAAATAACGTCTGCATATCAGGCCTGCCGGAATCGACAAACACTGGCAGAATGGAAAGCTACCTCGAGACCTTGCTGGTAGAAATATTTGGAGCTGAAAACCTATCCTCTGTGTTCCTCGTTGAACGCGCGCACTGCTCCCTGACGCCTACTCCAAAACCTGGCGCAGTGCCGCGCATTATAATTGCCCACTTACTCAACTACCGAGACAGGGACACAGTCCTCAGACTGGCCAGAGAAAAGGGTACAATCACATATCAAGGCAATACCCTGGAATTCTACCCTGACCATACAATGGCGGTGCAGCTGGCACACAAGGAATTCGCACCAGTGAAAAAGAAACTGAGAGAGCTAGGTGTTGAATACGCAATGCTGTACCCGGCGAAGCTCAAAATCACAAATGCGGGCAAACCCGTAATTCTCACAACGGTGCAAGCAGCACAGGAATATATCAAGAAGATGGGCAAACGGCGCAAGGCACAGGACAGGAATGGCCAGTTAAGTGATAACGATTGAGACGCTGGAAAGACATATGTTACCGATGTATAGAACACTGCATGGCAGAGGTGACGCCTCCGAACTCAGACCACACCGAACTTTTGCGGATTGACAATGAGGCACTTAGAGACGTACAAACGTCATTCACGGAGAAGGGTGACAGCACGTGTGGAACGAAGTGAGATGCACACACAGGAACTGTAGACAGTCTGGTTGTGAGCCTAAGTTCTGCACAGTGAGTACTCTGACAGTCCGGACAGGCTGTGGGACAAATAAGGAAACATGCTGCCGAGACATGTGCGTGAGGCCGCATGGCGATGACATCGTGGTGTGGCGTCGAACAGGCCGGCTGGCGAACACAGAGCCCTCCCTGCGTAACTAGGAATGGTGAGGACTACTATGAAATCAGAGGGGCGGGATCCGTTGTAAACTCGAGTACCATATCTGATTTCGGTGAACACCACTACAAAACGGGGACCCTATACACTTTTAATGGTGTGGCATTCGATTACTAAATGACTATGGCGGGGGAGGAGAGGTGAAAATAAAGTAGCGTATTGTACCATTAGGTGAACGTGCCCGTCCACATCCATTACGTGGATGGAGACGTGTGCACCTGGTGACACCCCCAAGCGGGTGCGCCCCAATTCAAGTTTTGCAACTAGTTTTGTTATTACAGGGGGATGGCTTTGGCAAAGTTGGGGTGCTGAAGTGGGAGGGGGGAGGAGGGGGGACTTGGAAGTTGTTCAAATTAATTCACTGTGTCTGAGAAGCATTGCAACCTCTTTATTTACTAAATGCACTGTATTGCAAGTTCTGCTCCATGCCAGAACAGGTACGCACACATGCGGGACGGGAAAAACGGATGCCTTGCTGTGTGGGGAGGGGAGCTCTCACAAAAACCAGCAGAATCAACGAATGATATCGTGACACGCACCACAATGTTGAAATTTATCACGTGGAATGTCATAGGTCTGGGCAATCCGAAGAAAATTAGGCAGATGTTCGCATATTTTGACAGATTGCATATTGATGTAGCCTTCCTGCAGGAAACGCATATAGCGGCCACCAGCGCGTCCACATTGGGAGCTAGATGGGCTGAATCGGTCACCAACTCTAACTACTCTTCCTACTCTCGAGGGGTTAGCATTCTAATCAAAAAGGGGGTGCATTTCGATATATCGGACACACACAGAGACGCTGAGGGCAGGAGTGTGGTTGTGGTGGGCACTGTGAGACAACCCAAATTAGCACTGGTAAACACATATGGCCCGAACATAGATGACCCGGGTTTCTTTGAGAACATATGTAAACACATTGGCGGATATCCAAGTCGAACACGTTCTGTGGGGAGGTGACTTCAACATAGCATTGCAGGAGGGGCTCGATAGATCGCCCAACACACTGGAACCACACACACAGGCGAGGACGACACTCCAGAACATTATGCAAGACCTACAAATGAGGGACATATGGAGAGTCCGACACCCTGGAGAACTGGTGGCAACACACATTAATGCTGCACATAGAAGTTGGTCCAGGCTGGACTACTGGCTAGGTACACAGGAAGTGATGGCATGGGCCGTCCACATAAAACATCTCCCACGTACACTTTCAGATCACAGCCCAGTACTGCTGGAGATAGACATACCGCGCTATGAGCCCCCACCCTTTACATGGAGATTTAATGCAGCAGCATTGCGAGACCCATTATATGTCGACACTATACACAAAGCAATACTAGACTACTTTGAATTAAACTGCCCCACGACAGAAGACTCTTGCCTACTGTGGGAAGCCTTCAAGGCTACATTGAGGGGGGTGTGCATTAGCACGACCACAGGCATATTAAAAGACATAAGGCAACAACTAAAAACACGAGAAAGCGCCATACACACACTGGAGCATAGATATACACAAAAAAGAGATAAGGCGTTATTGGGGGAAATTCAGGTCCTCCTAACAGAGCATCAACAATTTGCAGAAGATGAACTTAAATATATCTCCAAACGAAAAACGGCTAGGAGATATGGTGAGGGGGGTAGACCAGGTAGAGCACAGGCTGAGAAAATATGCACCGGGCGACAGCCGCAACACATCACAACCATCAAAACCAAAGAGGGCATCGTGACACATGATATAAAAGGGATACTAGGTGCATTCATGGACACTTACGGCACACTATATGAGGCGCGCCCCTCGCTATCACAAAAGGAATTACTAGAGTACATGGCGGATGTAGAAATAGCGTGGTTAGCTGATGGGCATAGAGAATACCTGGCTCGCCCTATCACGGTAGAAGAGGTAGTGGACACCATCAAACGCCTCCCAAATGGCAAGGCACAGGGGCCCGACGGCTAAACGATAGAATTTTATAAAGCGTTCGCAGACCTGCTCGCCCCACACTTAGTGAGGTTATATGGAGAGGCACATGAGGCGCAGGAGCTTCCGGCATCTATGAGGGAGGCCTTGCTGATCGCTTTACTAAAACCGGGAAAAGATGGGGAACATTGCGACTCATACCGCCCACTATCACTCATAAACGTAGACACAAAAATTATAGCTAGTTTACTAGCTGACAGACTAAAGCCTCTCCTGCCACTACTGATAAGACCCGACCAATCTGGCTTCATACTGGACAGGTCAACGACACATAACACACGCACCTTATTCGCACTGGCTCATTATCTGGCCCCAGAAGTAAAGGCAGTGGCGGTTCTGTTAGACGCGGCCAAAGCGTTTGACACGATAGATTGGCCATTTCTGCACGCAGTCCTACTACGTATGGGATTCCCTCCAATCTTCACGGGATGGATCACGATGCTCTACACCAATCTGACAGCACGCATTAGGGTGAACAGGCATGTCTCGGAACCTATTGAGATAAGTCGTGGCACTAGGCAGGGGTGTCCACTCTCCCAGATGCTTTTTGGTCTTATACTAGAGCCCCTAGCTTGCAAAATTCGACAACACCACCACTACTCAGCCATACAGCTGCCGACACGTCCAATACACATCTCCCTGTACGCAGACGATATGGTGCTATACGTAAAAAATCCGGAGCAGCACCTTAACCCACTACTGCGCGAATATATCAAGTTTGGCACACACCCAACGGCCATGGATTATCCATTAGAGTGGCAAGAGGAGCCGACCAGATACTTGGGAGTATGGTTCCACAGGGACCCGGAACTTGTTATCCGGACCAACTATGGGAGAGTAATCTCATCATTAGACGAGAAGATTAAACGGTGGAATAAGCTGCCGTTGTCGCTGGCGGACAGGGTGGCAATTGTGAAAATGGTGCTCCTGCCCAAGTTCCTGTACTTGTTTAATAACATCCCAATAAAACCTCCTGCGGAGGTGTTCCGAAATATTAAAAAATTGGTACTAAACCTGATTTGGGTGGGAAAACAAGCCAGATTGGACTTACTAACGATGACACTACCATATGCAGAGGGGGGTTTCAAAGTGCCAGATCTTTATCTGTATTATTTATGCGCACAAGTGCAATTCGCGCACTACTGGTACCACGAGATTCCTTTCTTGACACATGTGGCGGTGGAAGCTAGTGATGCAGACCCGGTTCCGCTGTCCAGCATACTGCCGCATAAACGAGTTAGATTACACGAGCAAGACATAAATCCGGTAAACACCACTGCGGAAGCGTGGAGACTGATGGGCAAGGTGACTAATCGCCTCCCGCTCTATGCACCTGCGCTCCCACTAGCACATCACCCGGCGCTTTCGGTTACACAAGAGCAGGTGGGGATGGAGTTACTGAGAAGGGCTGGAATTGATAAGCTGGGAGATTTGTATAAAGACGGGGTCTTTCAATCCCTAGACAAATTGGACTACATTAGCAATCCGACACTACTTTTCCGCTTTAACTACTACAGATTACAGAGGGCGATAAAAGAACACTTTCCTACATTCCCGGAAGAACCACAGACACTGACTTCCTTGCAACTAGTTCTCACCACTATAACCCCCGATACCAACCTAGTCTCAAAATTGTATACGAACATGCAGACTGACATTGGTGGAAACACAGAGGGGATGAGAGGTAAATGGAGCAAGGTATTGGATGAAGCGCTATCGAAGGAGGACTGGACAACCACGTGCCTACTTACGGGTATGTTAACTGCAAATGGGAACCTAAGAATCATCCATTATAAATACGTGCACCAAATGTACTACACGCCTAAGAGGCTTCATAGGTACGGGTTAAGGGAAGACTCCAGATGTGTACGATGCAGGCAGGAAGATGCGGACTTCATGCACTTAGCATGGCATTGCCGCTCTGTGGCGAGATACTGGGAGCAGGTGACAAAGGCTATAGGCGACATGCTGGGGGTATCTCTGGAGTGCAAGGCCAAGATCTGTTTGTTGGGTATTGTCCCGCAGCTCCGGGCGATGCGGCGTAGGTTCTGCGTGGTAGCACTCTTAATGGCAAAAAGAAGGGTTTCCTTACACTGGAACAGCAAGATAGGGCCGAAAATGAAAAATTGGCTGGAAGATCTGACGTACTGCCATGACACACTGGCCACTTACGAAGAGGAACTGCCGTTAGGTTCCCACCCAAAGGACTATTGGATGTATTTACGTGACTACTTGTTGACGCACACACCGGAGTAAACAGTATAGAGGGACCATAGCTGAACTGCAACATAGTGCATGGGGATGAGTCATGCACAGTTCTTAATGAAGAGGGAGAATGCTGTGACACAGTGACTGAAGAAGTTTAACCTCAGGTTGTTTTATTGTAGTTAAAAGTTTCTGAACTGTTTTTCTTTCAAAAAAAGAGTATAGAAAAAATAATGTAAGAACATGAACATGCTTTGAAGCGTATACAGCACTGTTTGATAATACAAATGCTTTTCCGTGTTCCGCCGCCGGTCCAAAAGATGTCGGCTGATGGGCTGTGTACAGTTAACAAAGTCTTATATGAATTGCACCTGTATGTAGCCGGCCTCGAAAGGTTGTAGGCGCAGATATGTATTTTACCTATGCGATATGTGCAATAAACATCTTACACCAAAAAAAAAAAAAAAAAAAAGAAGGTCCTAATAAGAACTTTCCTCCATGTAACAACATTTGAAACAGCATTATACTAATGTTTACAGTGGGAATCGAGTGAGGAGACATCAGAAGTTGACAACACCATCGGTTGAGCGGATCCAATTAGCTGGATGAGCTGACACCTAACAGAGTATTGATACAATATTCTAATGAATTTTTAATAATGAGTGTTCCTAGTGAGACAGTACGAATTGCACTGGGATTTTGACTGAGAGGAAGACTCCAGACCCAGAGCCATTATTTCTGCCTTGCCACTCTTCTCCTGCAGAGTTGATCTTTTTGCTTTGTTACTAATTGCTACTGTTAAAGGTGACTTATTTTTTTATCTAATGACTTAACCCTGATCAGTGCTATTGCAGGGATCATTCTATTATTGATGGTTGAAACTGCAGCTGTGGGGAACTCGGCTGAATTTCCAGATTAACTCTTTATGGGAAGTGTATCTTTTATTCTCACTCTTTCTTTTTTTTTAAAGGAATCTTTATGGGTTCTATTTAGAATAGGTCGATTAGCTAGGTTAGTGACACTTTCTTTTATGGAACACTGTGTATTGATTTATTCTGTCACTAATCAATCGAAATACCAAGGACAAAGTCTATAAGTTGGGTGTTTTAAACTTGAAACCATACTTGGCTCATCCTCAGGCTCTAGCAAGGGGCATGAGGTGTGTCAAAAAATGAGGTTATCTGCCACGTTGTGATAAGGAGAAATGTCGTCACCACATGTGTATTTTGATTCTATAGTGGCCTCCAAAGAAATATTCTCCTAACCAAAGCTTCAAGCTCAGCCCAAAACTAGAGGAAGGCTTTGGAGGCTCATCATCAATTAACAAGCTGTGACACAAAAGGTTGAAGGGGGGAGGAAAATCATCTCTGGCCAGAATCCATCACATCAGCTGGGATCAACACAACACATAAGTGTATTAAAAGATCACCTGTGCAGGATGGACTAATCAACACGAAGAGTTTTAGGAAGTGCCCCATTAAAGGGTTCAACCATGGGCAGGTGTGGGATTGTAAAATATTTTTAAGAGGAAATGTGCAATGGAAACTTTCTAACAGAGAGGCAAAGGCTCCTCAACTGTAAGGACAGTAATGAGGGGCTCACTGACACAATATCGAAGTAAACAAAATCGTTTAACTCAAATAGCGGATCAAAAATATTGTTTACCAAAATATTATTTCTCTATAACAACAGCGGTAGATACAAAAATATCAAAAATGTTATATTGTTAACACTAATATCATCATAAAATAGACAACAAATAGAATTAAAGTTTAAATTAAAAATTGTTAAATATTTTGGGGCACATGCATCAACATAATGAATTGCAATACCTTAACAGGGATTTTTTAGCAATCGTTATTTAGGAATCGCTATTCCATATGCATGTGGAATCGCTAAAAAAAATGTGTGATTCCTATATATTCCTTAATTGCAAATAGCAAATTGTGATTCGCAATTAAGGAATAGCTTCCTATTCATTCCTTTGGGCCTAGAGGCCAATACGAATGAATGGGAAATGCATGCGCAGTTTGCGAGTACCAAATAGGTACTCGCAAATTGCGCATGCAATTTCAAGGGGGCAAATGGCCAAAAGGCCACCCTGATGCACCCCCGAAATTGGCATGTGTGCACATGTGGTGAACACACATGCCCCAAGAACATGTGTGTCTGCCACATGGTACTTTGAAAAATGCACTTTTGTGCATTTTTACATGTTTTAGCAAATTACCATCAATTTGACATTGATGGTAATTTGGGATTCCAAAATGTGAAATAGCAATTTGGAAGTGCATGATGCATTGCATTTAGGAAATCGCAATGTACGATTTTCTAAATGCATTCGCAAAATAGGTAATCGCAAATTTTGTGATTACCTATTTTGCAATTTTGCATGTGGGTTGATGCATCCCAAATGCAAAAATACGAGTCGCAAAGGGGCAATTATGCAAATTTGTCAGTTTGCAACCTGTATTTTCATTGATGCATGTGCCCCTTTATTATATAAATGTAATATAATGTACATTGAATGAATTCCACTGGGTCCAAACTAAGGTGATATGCTGGGCAAAAGAATGATGGGTTGGAATGCCCACCTAGCGATTGCCAGTGGTCAGATAACTTTCAAGCATTTCCTCCTATCACCTTCTTTGCGTTTAAAATAATAATTAGAACAAAATCACAAAAATAATTAAAGAACAATAAGGGGAACAGGAAATGTGAATTTTTAACATTTTAGGGAACATAGTGCCAAGGAAAAGTAAAGCACCAAACAGAAGTCACTGATTCAGCGACCGCTGAGCCTGTTACCAGGCGAGGTCGCCCCCACACACCCCTGCTACTGCCTCCATCTGCTGTGCCCTGCTGCTGCCTGGATTTTGCTGCCTCGTATTCTGCTCATTGTTTTCTTTTCTCCCTCTCCCCAGCGTTCTCAAGGGCTGCCATGGACTTAGCTGCCTCGTTTTTCGTTGGTTTCATTTTCTTTTCTCCCTCTCCCCAGCGTTCTCAAGGGCTGCCTGGGACTTAGCTGCCTCGTTGTTGTCCGTTTTAATTTCCTTTCTCTCTTCCCCCAGCGCTCTCAAGGGCGACCCAGCCGCCGCTGAGCCGCCTCCTTTCCCGCCGCTGCCTCCCTGCGGCCCAGCCCCCCTCCTGCCCATTCGCCGCCCCGCTCCCCGCCACCCAGCTGCTCCTCCCTCCCGGCTCCTTCTTATGTCGCCCCCACCCACACGCAGCGTTGACGCGCAGCGGGCGCGCCGATTGTGCGCTGAAGGCGCGCCAAAGGCAAGCCCGTCTGCGCCTGGCCCGCGCCCAGTGCCAGGACCCCTGGTTCCCGCCGCCAATGGAAGACTACCCGACTGACCTACGACGCCGCCACTCTCAACGCACTCAATGCCGGCCGGAACCCCGCCTGCTGCCAAGCCACCCCAAGACGCACCCACGGACCCTTCACCTGCTGTACCTGCAAGTTCACCTGCCTCCGAACCTGCACCGCACCCGCCAAGCCAAGCACCAGCAGAAACCACCTCAAGTGCATCCTGCTCAACACCCGCTCCGTCCACAGACACGCCGTGGAACTCTGGAACCTCCTCGACACAACATCACCGGACGTCGCCTTCCTCACGGAAACCTGTATGAACGCCTCCTCAGCCCCCGACATCGCCATCGCCATCCCGGACGGGTGCAAGATCATCAGGAGGGACCGCGTCAACCAGACCGGAGGAGGCATCGCCATCGTCCACAGAAACACCATCCGCATCACGACCGACTCCAACGACACCTTCGCCGCAGCCGAACATCTTCACTTCCAGATTCACACCGACCCAAAGACGACCCTCAGAGGCACCCTCCTCTACAGACCCCCGGGACGACGCACACAATTCAGCGAAGACATCACAGACTTCATCAGCCCGCACGCCCTGCCCTCCGATGACTACATCATCCTTGGAGACCTCAACTTTCACCTGGAGAACAACAAGGACCGCAACACCGCCGCCCTGCTGATCAACCTCGCCAACCTCGGACTCAAGCAACTGGTCAACACCCCCACCCACTACGCCGGCCACACGCTTGACCCCGTCTTCTCATCCAGCAAGCACATCACCTTCAGACACTCCACCGGACTCCACTGGACCGACCACAGCTGCGTCCACTTCAGCTTCAGAAGAACCACGACCCACCACCACCCGCTTCAGATTCCCCACAGAAGCTGGAGCAAGATCACCACCGAGCAGCTCACCACCTCTCTCAGCCAGAACCCACCCGCCAGCGCAAAGGACCCCAACGAAGCAGCCCGGAACTTCACACAGTGGCTGACCGCCTGCGCTGATGACCTCGCACCACTGAAGAACCCCCCCAGCAGACCCAGAAGCAAGAAGGCATCCTGGTTCACCGACGAACTCAAGGACTCCAAGAAGACCTGCCGCACCCTCGAGAAAGCCTGGCTCCTCGACCGGACCACCGACAACAGGACCGCCCTCAAACACGCCACCCGCAAGCACCACCAGCTTATCCGCACCACCAAGAAGAAATCACTGAAGGAACGACTGGACAACAACACCCACGACAGCAAGGAACTCTTCAGCATCGTCAAGGAGTTCTCCAACCCCAGCACCGGCACCAACGACATCACCCCGTCACAAGACCTCTGCGACTCCCTTGCCTCGTTCTTCCACCGCAAGATCGCCGACATCCACAACAGCTTCAGCGCACCATCCACGCACCCCACCGTCGAACCAATGCCCCCCACCATCACCACCCTCCGCACCTGGACCACGGTGACCACCGAGGACACAGCCCGCACGATGAACACCATCCACTCCGGATCACCGACCGACCCCTGCCCACACCACGTCTTCAACAAGGCCGACTCCACCATCGCACCCCAACTCCGGAACATCATCAACACCTCCTTCAACACCGCCACCTTCCCGGAGAGCTGGAAGCACGCCGAGCTCAGCGCCCTTCTGAAGAAACCAACAGCGGACCCCACCGACCTCAAGAACTTCCGCCCCATCTCGCTCCTCCCTTTTCCTGCTAAAGTCATCGAGAAGATCGTCAACAGACAGCTGGCCGCCTTCCTCGAGACGAACGGATCCCTTGACCCATCGCAGTCCGGCTTCAGAGCCAACCACAGCACCGAGACCGCCCTCATTGCAGCCACCGACGACATCCGGACCCTGCTCGACAAGGGAGAAACAGTGGCCCTCATCCTCCTGGACCTCTCCGCTGCGTTTGACACTGTCTGCCACCGCACCCTAGTCCAGCGCCTCAGCAACATCGGTATCCAAGAGAAGGCACTGGAGTGGATCACCTCGTTCCTCGCCGGAAGAACACAAAGAGTCCGCCTCCCCCCGTTTCACTCCGAGGCCACCGAAGTCATCTGCGGCGTTCCGCAAGGATCTTCACTCAGCCCCACCCTCTTCAACGTCTACATGAGACCTCTTGCAGCCATCGCACGCCAGCACAACCTCAACATCATCTCTTACGCCGACGACACCCAGCTGATCCTCTCCCTCACCAGAGACCCCGACACCGCCAGAACCTGCCTACACGAAGGAATGAAAGACGTCGCCGAGTGGATGAATGACAGCCGCCTGAAACTGAACTCGGACAAGACGGAAGTCCTCATCCTGCGATCCTCGCACTTTGCCTGGGACGACTCCTGGTGGCCCCCAGCCCTGGGCACCGCACCCAAGCCAACCGACCACGTACGCAACCTGGGCTTCATCCTGGACTCCTCCCTCTCGATGACCAGACAAGTCAATGCCGTCTCCTCATCGTGCTTCAACACCCTGCGTATGCTTCGCAAGATCTTCCGCTGGATCCCGACTGAGACCAGGAAGACAGTCACCCAGGCACTCGTCACCAGCCGACTGGACTACGGAAACGCCCTCTACGCCGGAACCACAGCCAAGCTACAGAAAAGACTCCAGCGCATCCAGAACGCCTCCTCCCGACTCATCCTGGATGTCCCCCGACGCAGCCACATCTCCAGCCACCTGAGGAACCTGCACTGGCTCCCCGTCAACAAGAGGATCCCGTTCCGGCTCCTCACCCACGCACACAAGTCTCTCCACGACCTGGGCCCCAAGTACCTCAACGACCGCATGACCGTCTACACGCCCACCCGCCAGCTACGGTCCACCAGCCTCGCCCTCGCCGCCGTACCACGCATTCGAAGAGCCACCGCCGGAGGAAGATCCTTCTCTTACCCATGTAAGAGAAGGATCTTCCTCCGGCGGTGGCTCTTCGGACATGGAACTCCCTCCCCATCCACCTTCGGCTGACCCAGGATCATCTCGCCTTCAGGAGACAACTCAAGACCTGGCTGTTCGAGCAGTAGCATACCCCTTCCTCTAAGCGCCTTGAGACCCTCCGGGTGAGTAGTGCGCTATACAAATGGTATGATTGATTGATTGATTGATTATTGGTGAGTAGGACCTAGGTACCATTTCAGGTGAATGGCAACAAAGCACATGTCAGCTACAGCAAGCTGGTCATCTTGTTCAAAGACTTTACCTTCTTACTTAATATCTGAAATGGAGGTCAAAATCCTATACTGAGGCAAGGTTGCAGGCTGTGACCAGCAAAGTCCTATTGAAGTTTGGTCGCTATTTGATAAGCTCCTGCTGAAGACTTTGGTTTTGGCAGGTCAAGCTAGAAAAATCAGATCTTGGGCCTGACACTCATCAATCAGATACTTTTTGCACCTTGGCCTGGTCAATCTTCCTTCATTTTGTCTCTTTCGTGGAACTCTCAATCCTCCAGTGAAGAAACCCTGGAACCTGTACCTACCTGAGGAAGTCCTCTCAAAATTATAAAACCATGCTGTAAGATCCAGCTGAAGCTCCAGAGGTCTTGAAACTCCAAAAATGCTCAAAGTCCCAACTTTTCGAGCTTTCTAGAGCAGTTTATCTTGTTCTCTTCTGAAACTCCCAGGACTTCAGAGACAGCATTTAGGGGCCAGGACTCACTCCAGCAGAAGCCTCCAACAGGGTCCAGTCATGGTCCATTTTCTATTGATCAGCTGTTTACTCCAGGATGAGAGGCCATGGCAGCTTGTTGTGTTCCTGTAGTCGAACTGCTTATACTTTCCCAGTAAAACTGTGCATTTGTTTAACAGCATAAAAATTAAAACTATGCAAAACTAATTCTACGCACATCATCAGGATACGTTGGTCGTAGTGCACCAACTGTACCCTATAACCAGGTAAGCTAAAAGGTGAAACGTGCAACCTCAGAACATGACAACCTTTTTATTATTGGAAAAGTTCATCTATACACATAATTAATTGAAATATAACAAACAAAATCAGAAACAATTTTGCTGAATTTCATCACTGCCAGCTCTTTTTAAAATTCAGAACATACCGACAGATTAGGATCAATTTTATCAGTCAGATAGTTACCTTTCAAACTTTTAAATTCCTTATATTCATCTATACAATGCAACATAAAACCCCACCATAGCCAAATATTTGCCACAATTTAAGAAATGTCCTATATGGCCCAGATCTTAATGCATATCTTTTTTCCATCTCCTTAACCCTATTTATTTTGGACTTTAAATGTTGAAAAGTAGGAACTTCCTCAGACCGCCATCTTTGAAGATTTATGGATCTGGCAATTAGAGTCACAATGTAAAGTTTTTTGGGTTTTTTTTGCAGTGAGTCGGCTTTTAAGTCATATGAATATCCAAAAACAGCTGTCTGGATATCTAGGGGTAGATGAAGAAAAAAAGAACTTTGCGAGTTCTTTACGGAATCGCTAATAAGATTTCGCAAACCGGGATGTAGATAAAAAATCGCTAAAAGTTTGCGATTCCTTAAAACTCACACCCCCCCATACCGAATCGGTATTACCGATTCAGAATCTGCTAAATCACAAATTTTTAAAAATCGCAAATTAGTGAATCTGTCATTCAGGTGCACCCTGATGACATCACACACAGGAAGTGGCCACACCCATGCTGTTTCTCAGTGCCTGAGGCTGGGGAGAGGCAGAGAGCAGGAGCAAACACCCAGGAGCTGCACAGGAGTGTTCAGGCAGACACCAAATTAGAGGATGGACACCCAGGAGTAGGGAAATGAGCCTGCTGAAAGGAAAAGGAAGCACAAATTTAGCAAAAAGGAGTTGGAGGTCCTAATTGAAGAGGTGGTGAAGACACAAGGCCAGTTGTTTGGAAAGAAATCTTTGCATTTCACTGAGTCCCAGAAGAGAAAGCTCTAGCTGGAAATACAAGGCAACATCAATGCCATTGGTGTCACCCAGCGCTCCATCGACGACCTGAAGAAGCGCTGCTATGACTTGCGCGAAAGGGCGAAGGAGAGGGTAGCAGACAGGCTGAAACAAGCAAAGAAGAAAGGTGGCAGACCATCCACAGCACCTGCAACCACAACCCTGGATGATTTGGTGGAGTCCACCCTCCTGCCTGAGACCATCAGTGGCATAGGAGACCTCTGACCCTGCTCGCAGTCAGGTCGCTCACCACGCTGCTGCACGGCTCTGCCTGCATTGTTTTTGCCTAACCTTGTTTTTTTCCCCTGTGCCTAACTTGCTTTCTTGTAGAACCCGGAACAGATAAAACCTGCTCAAGTGTGCACTGTTCCTAATGAACTAACTGTCCACAATTTTTAATGCAAAATGAATTCCAATTTCAAATCATACTTAAATTGAATATACCACACACTTTACTTTTGTTTGTTCTGTTGTTTACTTGATTATCTTTTATCAACTTATAGTCATGTAACTTGTATTCATACTGATTCTCAGTTGATCAACATACAATTACAATTCCTGTATTACAATAAGTTTCCATCTTATATACACTCATATACATTTCTTCATTAAGTAATCTAACTTCATTATTTATCTCATGAATCACAGTTGGTTGCTGGCCCAATGCATTTCGGAACCGTGGTTCCTTCCTCAGGGGCTGTATTCTGCAAATTAAAAAATTCCAATTACTAAACGCATATCACAACCATTAATGTTTACAATTCTTAAATTCTATTACTTCTTAGGATCTAACAATGCATTTATGAACCCTTCACTTGTAATAACACTGTGCCTCAGATTCTCTATTAACACTGTGTCAGTTCATACTACGCTAGTTTAAATTATCACATACATTTTCCTTCATTGTGAATTATCCTATGGCAAACTACCTGCCCAAAAATACATTGATGCTTCCGGTGTCTGTCTAACACACATTAAACAATTGGTACACACTTTCCGACCATGTATACAAAAGTAGACAAATGATTCGCAGTATTCCATTGAATCGTATTATGCTGTGTGCTGGTCTAACAATGACTGCCTACATAATAACCTCATTGGTTCACACGAACCTCTGACATGCGAGTGAGAACCCTTCCTAATTTCGTTGTTTCACAGGATGGATACCCTAACGTCACTCCTCACCCTGAAACTTGATGAATGAAACTCTCTAAAGTTTATGTTACCACGTTATTCATCTAAACGTTAACTGGCTTTGGAGTGGTCACTTACTCTAATGAAGGGGATACGTCTCGTGTTGCAACCTCGCAGCGAATATACTGCAGGAGCCCGGTATATTAGTTCTTAATGTTGACGTGCTCTAAAGTAAACATGAAAATATTTTCACATTCTAATTTAATTCAAATGCTGAAAGAAGGGTGGGGTATCTCGTATAGTGTGCACTTACTTGAGTGCTATCGTATCACTTCAACGAAGTGATGTTTATCAATCCGCTTCGGGAATCATACCAGAAGACGTGAAATCAGGTCGGTTTTCTACATGTGCTGAATTTGATAAATTAAATAAATAAATATACGTGTTACTCGCCATCTATACGTGATAATTATTATCTTATATACCTTGATACAAACTGGTAACACTTACGCGAAATGTCGCTTAAGGCGAATCTCAACCGTATATTCCGCTCTCCTTCGGCAGACTCTCGTATTAGCGTGTGGAGCATTCAGTTAGTTCATGTTCTTAACCGTGCTAAACAAAAAGAGAACAAATACTTCTATAACTACCTAAGGTTGCAAGTATTACATTAGACTTGTTGTCTTATTGAATGATATCCTCACTTACTTAGACAGTTTCGTTAGCGGCGGAACTCATCCGTCCGACGTGTAGGTCACCGACTGACTGCCGTCCTAATTGTTTTAGGCGCCAAAGATGTCAGCCCCTATTTACCCGGATAGTTGTTATATGACTATGGGATTCTGGGATGTGTAGTTTTATCGTAAAAGACGACATAATACCCTATCTCTATGTATTTTACCCGATAGAAACTTCCGTTTGAGCATTTTTAAATCCCCAGTAGAGTAGGATTTATCGAAGGTAAGGTGTAATATCTATATCCTTACACTAACATCAGTGCGTTTTTATATCGATGTTAATAACATAAGCTTGACTATTGTATAACACATGTTCACAAAGTTCTTTCATCATGTGGTCCTATACATATATCGTAATGCACAATATGTTCATTATCCAGTCGAACTTACACATATTTATCAACGCGTTATTTTAAAAAACAGTGAATCTTGTAGGCTTTGCTAAGAACAATATACATCAGAAAAATACACTGATCAATATACTATTATACCACATATCATGCTGTCTCTTTCTCAAGTATGGAGTTGTATATGGATAAAAAGACAAATAGCCTAAATGAACTCACTATATATGACTAACAGTACCATTGCTACATGCTTATGCTGTTATAGTGTTTTACATTTATTTCTTTTCCACATGTAGTTCCTCCTCCATTATCGCTATACTGTAGTAATTCACAGAAAACAACTCATCAATTTTGTCATTAAGACCTTTTGGCTGCATGGTTTCTAGAAACTCAATCCAAAACACTTCTCGCTGCAGAGGTTTTTGAGTATTATCCACACCATCTGCTTTTGTTACCACCTCCACTATTTGTGCTCGTAATTGAGCTATGGTATGATTCTCTTCTGCCCAGTGGGTAGCCACACCTGATGTTGAATTCTTTAGCCTTATAGTGCTCTTGTGCTCTGTTAATCTTAATTTGAATTTTCTCTCTGTTTTGCCTACATAAGCTTTGCCACACGGGCATTTTAAACTGTAGATTATATTGGTGGTATTGCAGTCCGATGTGTGCCGCAGTTTAATCTTAGCGCCTGTACTGGGATGTGTAAGGATTTTACCAGTAATTATGTTATTGCAATGTATGCAGTTATAACATTTTTGAGTGCCTTTGTATTGAACGTTTTTGACTTTAGTAGACCCACTCTGTATCAGTTCCTGCAAATTTCTGTCCCTAGTGTATGCAAAAGTGGGTAGTTCTTGAAAGATGCCATTGAACTCAGATTCATTAACCAACAGTTCCCATCTTTTCTTTATAATTTTCTTGATTTGAACGGACTTATTAGAAAATTTAGAAACAAAAGTCGGGGTGTTTGAAAATTTCACAGGTCTCTTCTCAAATAGTTCATCCCTTTCCTTCATATGTATTCTGGCCATATTTCTCTGTAATATGGTTTCAGGGTAACCCCTGTTGACAAATTTCTCCTTGAATTCTTCAATTTTTTGTTCTGCAACACATGGATCGGAACATATTCTTTTGATCCTGATGAATTGTGAGTACGGGAGATTTTCCACCAGACTTCTCGGATGAAAGCTTGAATGCATCAGTGTACTATTACGATCAGTGGGTTTAGTAAAAATGTCAGTGCTTAATTTGTTTTGCTCTTTCTTGATCAGAACATCCAGATAATGAATTTCATCTTGGCTAATGGAAAAAGTGAATTTTATTCTTGGGTCTCTGTTGTTGAGTTGATCAATAAGTTGGATTAACGTCTCCTTAGGACGAGTCCATATCAAGAAAATATCGTCGATATATCGGCAATATTGTGCTAAGCCTTGTGTCCATTCCTTTTGTGTGAGAATATAATAACTCTCAAATTTCGCCATATAAATATTCGCGTAGGCAGGTGCCCCAGAAAAGCCCATGCAGGTCCCTGTCAGCTGTCCAAAGTAATCTTCCTTCCACTGGAAGTAACTATTGTGTAAACAGAAAAACAAAAGCTGTAACAAAAAAATGTTGTGTTCTTGTGTTGTCTCCATCTTCAATAATGCCCATTCTACAGCATCCATTCCTTGTGTGTGCGCTATTGAGGTATAAAGAGCTGTCACATCAATTGTACATAATAGCCACTCTTCTTTGACCAAATATTCAACTGTGCGAAGCTTTTTAAGGAAATCTGTTGTGTCTTTGACATATGTGTTTTATTCCTCTGTGCCTGTACTCGTTTTCTTGCCTAAACTTGTTTTTTGTTCCTGTGCCCAGTTCTCCCCCGGCCCTGCCCATTTTCCCTGCCTCTGCATCCCTGTGGCCCGCCCCCTGCAATCCCATTTTCCTCCCTCCTCCCGCCTCCCAGCTGCTCCTCCCTCCCACATCCCCTCATATGGAAGCTGCACAGCGGCTGTGCCCAGCGGGCGCACCGCTGGCACGCCGAATGCGTGCCTAAGGCAAGGCCGCCTGCGCCCATCCGTGCCTGGACCCCGCCCAGCACCAGGACCCCATGACCCAGCGAACGCCATGATGCCTGACATCACTACAATGCCAGAACCCTCCACGCACCCAACACCGGACGATCACACACCTGCTTCCTGGCTGCCCCGAAGCGCACCCACAGAGCTTTCACCTGCCGTAACTGCAGCTTCGCAAGCATCCGGCCCACCATGCTGCTGACCAGGAAAGAACCCAACCACCTCAGATGCATCCTTCTCAACACCCGCTCCGGCCGCAAACACGCCTTTGAACTCTGGGACCTACTCGATTCAACCTCTCCAGACGTCGCCTTCCTGACGGAGACATGGCTGAACCCCGCCTCGGTACCCAACATAGCCATAGCCGTCCCGAAAGGCTACAAGATCACCCGCAGGAACCACACCAATGGAGCAGGAGGAGGAATCGCCATCGTCCACAAGAACACTCTCAGAGTCTCGACCAACACCAACAACACCCTCAGCACTGCCGAACACCTGCACTTCCTGATCCACACCGACTCCAACACCACCCTCAGAGGAACCCTCGTCTACAGACCCCCCGGATCCCGACCACACTTCAGCGACTCCATCGCCGACTTCGTCAGCACACACGCCCTCACCTCCACAGACTACATCCTCCTCGGGGACCTGAACTTCCACCTCGAGAACAACAACAAAACCAACTCCACCACCCTGATTGACAACCTAGCCAACCTCGGACTCAGACAACTCGTCACAACACCCACCCACTCCGCCGGTCACACGCTTGACTCCATCTTCTCCGCAAGCCCCCAGGTCTCCTTCAACCACACCACCAAACTCCACTGGACTGACCATCGCTGCATCCGTTTCACCTTCAAGAAACCCACCATGCACCACCGCACCCAACAGATGCCTCGCCGCGGCTGGAGCAAAGTCACTGAAGACCAGCTAACCATCACCCTCGCCCAGAGCCCACCCGCCGACCCCACCACCCCAACCTCAGACAGTGGATCAATGACAGCGCCAACACCCTCACCACGATCAAGAAACCCTCCAACAGTCACACCAACAAGAAAGCCAGCTGGTTCACTGAAGACCTCCGGGCCTCCAAGCAAACCTGCCGAAAGCTGGAGAAGATCTGGCTCTGTGAACGAACACCGGACAGCCAAGCAGCCCACAAGAACATCAACAGCAGAAACCCATCACCTCATCAGATCCGCCGAAAGGGCCTCCTTCAAAAACCGCCTAGACAACAACGCGCACAGCAGCAAAGAGCTCTTCAACATAGTGAAGGAACTCTTCAACCCCAGCTCCAACACCAACGACGTCTCACCCTCGCAAGACCTGTGCGACTTGCTGGCCACCTTCTTCCATCGCAAGATCGCAGATATCCACAACAGCTTCAACGCCACGACCGCCCCGACAACCACTGAGACCTCCGCCCCCAAGACCACCATCCCAACCAACCGTCTGCTCTCCTGGACCAACATCAACAATGACGACATCATCAAGACCATGAACACCATCAACTCCAGATCTCCATCAGACCCATGCACAAACCACATCTTCAACAAAGCCAGCACATCCATCGCACCCCATCTCTGGAAAGTCATCAACACCTCCTTCGAGACAGCAACCTTCCCGGATAGCTGGAAGTAAGCCGAGATCAACATCTTACTCAAGAAACCCAAGGCGGACCCCAAGGACCTCAAGGACTTCCGGCCCATCTCCCTGCTCCCGTTCCCAGCAAAGGTCATCGAGAAGACCGTCAGCGAACAACTGACCCGCTACCTCGAGGAGAACAACTTCCTGGACCCCTCCCAGTCTGGGTTCCAAAGCAACCACAGCACCGAGACTGCCCTCATTGCCCCCACAGATGACATCAAATCCCTGCTGGACAACAGAGAAACAGCAGCCCTCATCCTTCTGGACATGTCTGCCGCCTTCGACACCCTATATCCTATAGCCTACGCAGACAACACCCAGTTCGTCATCTCCCTCACCAAGAACCCCACCACCGCCAAGACAAACCTCCACGCCGGACTCCTCGCCACCGCCAACTGAATGACAGCAAGCCACCTCAAACTCAACTCCAACAAAACCGAAATCATCATCTTCGGACCCAACAGGACAATATGGGTCGACTCCTGGCGGCCCACCGCCCTATGAACACCCCCATCACCATCCACCCACGCACGCAACCTCGGCATCATCCTAGACTCCTCTCTCTCCATGACCCAGCAAATCAACTCTATAACTTCCTCATGTTTCAAAACCCTCCGCATGCTGCGTAAAACCTTCCAATAGATCCCCATAGAAACCAGGAAAACCGTCACCCATGCACTCATCAGCAGCAGACTAGACTACGGAAATGCCCTGTATGCTGGCACAACAGTCAAGCTCCAACAGAAACTCCAGCGGATCTGGAACGCAGCAGCCTGGCTCATCCTCAACCTCCCACGCCATGAACACATCTCCGCCCACCTCAGACTTCTTCACTGGCTACCCATCAGCAAAAGGATCTCCTTCAAAATCCACATCCACGCCCACAAATCCCTCCACAACACTGGACCAGTCTACCTCAACGAAAGAGTGAACTTCCACACACCCACTCGTCTCCTCCGTTTGGCTGACCTCGCCCTCGCCACAGTCTCCCGCATCCGTCGCACCACCTCCGGAGGGAGATCCTTCTCCTTCCTTGCCTCCAAGACCTAGAACTACGCATGACCCAGGACCCCCTGACCTTCAGAAAACTCCTCAAGAAATGGCTTTTTGAACAGTAACTCATCACAACCACCGCACCCACCCCCCTCAGCGCCTTGAGACCCTTCCGGGTGAGTAGTGCACTTAATAAATTTGTTGATTGATTGATTGATTGACACGGTCTGCCACCACACACTACGAACACGCCTCCACAATGCCGGGATCCAAGAGAAGGCCCTGAACTGGACCATCTCCTTCCTCTCCGGCAGAACACAGAGCGTCCTCCTTCCCCCGTTCCGCTCCGAAGCCACCGAGATCATCTGCGACGTACCCCAGGGCTCCTCCCTAAGCCCAATTCTGTTTGACATCTACATGGCACCGCTTGCCCACGTAGCCCGTCGGCACAACCTCAACATCATCTCCTACGCCGATGACACCCAGCTGATCCTCTCCCTCTCCAAGAACCCCCACACGCCAAAACTAACCGTCACAAAGGAACGAAGGCCATCGCTGAATGGATGAGGAACAGCCGACTTAAGCTGAACTCGGACAAGACAGAGGTCCTCATCCTCGGATCCACCCCTTTGGCCTGGTATGACTCACGGTGGCCGACCGCACTGGGAACCGCTCCAACACCCACCGACCACGCACGCAACCTAGAAGTCATCCTCGACTCCACCCTCTCCATGACTAAACAAGTCAACACCGGCTCCTCCTCCTGCTTCAACACCCTCTGCATGCTCCGCCGGATCTACAAGTGGATCTCTGCTGAAACAAGAAGAACGGTCTCCCAGGCCCTCGTCAGCAGAAGGTTGGACTACGGAAACGCCCTCTATGCAGGAGCCTTAGCCAAACTCCTGAGACGGCTCCAATGCATCCAGAACGCCTCTGCACGCCTGATTCTCGACATCCCTTGCGGCAGGCACATCACACCCCACCTGAGAAACCTGCACTGGCTCCCGGTCAACAAGAGGATAACCTTCAAATTCCTCACCCACACACACAAGGCACTCCACAACACCAGACCAACGTACCTCAACAGATGACTCAGCTTCTACACCCCCACCCGCCAGCTCTGCTTCGCCGTCCTTGCCCTCGCCACAGTCCCCCGCTTCCGAAGAGCAACCTCCGGTGGCAGATCGTTCTCCCACCTCACCGCCAAGACCTGGAACACCCTCCCCATCCACCTACGGCAGATCCAGGACCTGCTGACCTTCAGAAAACTCCTCAAGACCTGGCTTTTCGAGCAGTAGCAGCATTCCCCACCCCAGCGCCTTGAGACCCTCATGGGTGAGTAGTGCGCTTTACAAATTATATGATTGATGGATCGATTGATTGATTGATTGGATAGCTCAGCCCGCGACAACACCAGACAAGGTAAGATGAATGCACAGCATGACCTGAACCCCCCAATCCCCCATGAGCCAGTCAGAATTCCACTCTAGTCCATATTTTGCAAACATCCAGCAATGCATCATGGGAGATGTAGTCCAAAAATCCATATAGCATATCATTGACAATTGTGAACACAATTGCAGGAGCCCCACATCAGTAAATTACCAAGCAAAGGACTGTTAGTGTGAATAGCAACTCAAGAAATGTAATGTAACACAAATGCTACAAGGCAAGTCAGTAAATGGACATTCTGTATCCACAGTTGAACCTGCACCCTAGACAGAAGAGAGAGAGACACATGAAGCACCTGGGCAACACCAGACACCCATGTATGTCACACCACCACCACCACCCAGACCTAGGAGGTACACAGTGGGAAGCCTACAGGAGATGGAGGGGGTAGAGGAGGAGAGCATGGGAGCTCCACAGACCATGCCCGAAGAGCCAGCACAGTCCCCTGAAACACTGTCACCCATGCAGCGTAGCCACACCAGTGGTCTCCGACGCAGAGGAAGGGCACACAGTCCGTCTGAGCAGGGTGGTGAATCCAGTGTCTTCGCAGGTCGTGAAGGCACCATGGTGAAGGTGCAGCGGCAAGGGAAGACAATGTGATTAATGCAACGTCAGATGGTGTCCATGAACAGGAACATGAGGGACATTAAGGAGGGCATCAATGGACTGAACAACACTGTCGCTGAGGGCATACGGGACATGACTGAGGCAGTAAGGCAGTTGTGCAGCAAATTGAACAGGGAACGTGGCACAAGGCGCAGTGAAAAACAGTGCATTGAGGGATACACAAAGGCGGTCAACAGCCTATGCAATGCCACATCTGTGCTGAGCAGACGCACAGTGGCCATGCAGTTGGAAATGGCCCACCACAGCCAGGATGTAGCTAGGGGGTTGGTGCAGGTCACCACTGCGATTGAACTGATCCAGACAGACAACATAGCTGCCGCAGGGTCTGGAGATGGTGGAGACAGTGAGGAGGTCACCAGCCGCAGCAGCATTACTTCACCCGTTGCTGAGCCCAGATGGCATAGCGCAAGGCAAGGGCCAGCAGAAGAATAGTCCTCATGGGAGGGAAGTGTGCAAGGTGAGCGAAGCACTGTTGTGCGTGGCTGCAGGACATGAGTCCACACTGCAGCTGACAGTCGCTGATGGGTGAGGTAACCCATGTGACCCAGTGTGAGTAGATGACAGTGTGCATGCAGTGTGGTAATGCCACGCTGGGCTACACAAGGCACACATAATCCAAAATGGTGAGGCAGTATGCATTCATATTGCCTGATATAAGGACAATAAAATACTGTTAAACAATTGTCATTAACCGCTTTGTGTCCTTACTTACTTAGAAATAGTTACGTGTGATCTCAGCACGTCTGTGTCTCCCATCTGCCACTCCTACAACACCTGCAGTGCTGTGCAGTGGCCGTGGACATTCCTCAGAGCCTGAATCGGTGATTTCAACTGGGGTTTCCTTCTTTGTGGCCAGGTTGTGTAGCATGGCACAGGTAGCAATGATTTTGCAGCATATCTCGGGCGGTACTGCTGTGCACTAAGTATGGGTGAATTTTGCGGATCTGCGGTCCGCGAATTCGTGTGAAATCGCAAAAAAGTCAGCAAATTCGCAGATTTTCCGGAGAAATCATGGAATTTTTGCGATTTACATCTACTCAACTGGAGTCCTTTCTACTGGCTAATCAGTAAGTGCTACCTCGCTGGGTAAATGTATAGTGCTTTTCCTACACTACAGCTGCGTAAAGGGCCAGAAGATTTGTCTCCACTGTAACTTTGCCACCGCGCAAAAAGGCGCCGAGTTCCCTTGAGTGAGCTGTCCATCATAGTTGGGAAAGGGCAGGAAGACGTTTGATACTGCTAGTGTGTGGTGCGGGGCTTCTATGCGTCTCAACATGCCTCTTGTGTATAAAGGGTCAGAGAGCGAGCAGGGCAGCAGGTGAGGAGAAAGCAGCCTCCTGGTCACAGGAACTACACGGGGATTGCGCTCGAGAAACTCATGGATTCAAAGACCTCCCTCGAGTATTACAGCAAATTCTCGACGGCAGATATGGGGTTAAAGCACACTTGCCCAGCCTTGACCATGCTCACTAATGTTTTGGGCTGATTAAAACGTTACTGAATTTGAGTTTCAACTCGGGCACCTACTTTATTTATATCTGTAAGTGCTTGCTGTTGAGGTTCAATTTTTGTGACAGGAACCTCGTGCCAGAATGAATCCTGCCCTGCATAGTTATCCACAAAGATGCCACCGTTTTGTGCAATACCTCTACTCAACTGGAGTACTTTCTACTGGCTAACAAGTAAGTGCTACCTCGTTGGGTAAATTATAGTGCTTTTCCTACACTGCAGCTGCGTAAAGGGCCAGGAGATTTTTCTCCACTGACCATGTGTGCCTGTAACTTGCCACCACGCCAAAATGGGCCGAGGTCCCTTGAGTGAGCTGTCCATCATAGCTGGGATTGGGAAAGGGCGGGAAGACGTTTGATACCGCTAGTGTGTGGTGCGGGGCTTCTATGCGTTTTCACATGCCTCTTGTGTATAAAGGGTCAGAGAGCGAGCAGGACAGCAGGTGAGAAGAAAGCAGCCTCCTGGTCACAGGAACGGGGATTGCGCTCGAGCAACTCAGGGATGCAAAGACCTCCCTTGGGTATTACAGCTAATTTTCGACGGCAGATATGGGGTTAAAGCACACTTGCCCAGCCTCGACCGTGCTCACTAATGCTTTTGGGCTGTTTAAAATGTTACTGAATTTGAGCTTCAACTCGGGCACCTGCCTTATTTATATCTGTAAGTGCTTGATGTTGAGGTTTAATTTTTGTGACAGGAGCCTCGTGCCAGAATGAATCCTGCCCTGCATAGTTCTTCACGAAGATGCAAACGTTTTGTGCAATACCTCTACTCAACTGGAGTACTTTCTACTGGCTAATTCAGTAAGTGCTACCTCGTTGGGTAAATGATAGTGCTTTTCCTACACTGCAGCTGTAGTGTAGGAAAAGCACTATACATTTACCCAGCGAGGTAGCACTTACTGATTAGCCAGTATAAAGGACTCCAGTTGAGTAGATGTAAATACATACATTCACCCCAGTACAAGGATCTGGGCCTAAATCCATGGTTTTTTTGCACTCCACACTACCCTGGGTTAGACACTGGCTATATGCAAATCAGCTCTGACCCTGTGCCTCATGGGAACAGTCCAGTCCGAACTACCAAGCCATGTCTTTCCCAGACCGGAATCAAGCATCCAAGGACCGGTTTCTGGCTATCAGCCTTCATTCAGCCTGGATAGCTTGACTCCAGTGGTGTGGAGAGCCTGGGACTCACGTCTGAGCATACCCAGCCCACTCGGGGTGAAAATTGCAAAAAACACAGTTGATGGACAGAATGTAGAACAATGTCATACATTCACCCCAGTACAAGGATCTGGGCCTAAATCCATCATTTTTTTGCACTCCACACCACCCTGGGTTAGACACTGGCTATATGCAAATCAGCTCTGACCCTGTGCCTCATGGGAACAGTCCAGTCCGAACTACCAAGCCATGTCTTTCCCAGACCGGAATCAAGCATTCAAGGACCGGTTTCTGGCTATCAGCCTTCATTCAGCCTGGATAGCTTGACTCCAGTGGTGTGGAGAGCCTGGGACTCACGTCTGAGCATACCCAGCCCACTCGGGGTGAAAATTGCAAAAAACACAGTTGATGGACAGAATGTAGAACAATGTCATACATTCACCCCAGTACAAGGATCTGGGCCTAAATCAATCGTTTTTTTGCACTCCACACCACCCTGGGTTAGACACTGGCTATATGCAAATCAGCTCTGACCCTGTGCCTCATGGGAACAGTCCAGTCCGAACTACCAAGCCATGTCTTTCCCAGACCGGAATCAAGCATCCAAGGACCGGTTTCTGGCTATCACCCTTCATTCAGCCTGGATAGCTTGACTCCAGTGGTGTGGAGAGCCTAGGACTCACGTCTGAGCATACCCAGCCCACTCGGGGTGAAAATTGCAAAAAACACAGTTGATGGACAGAATGTAGAACAATGTCATACATTCACCCCAGTACAAGGATCTGGGCCTAAATCCATCGTTTTTTTGCACTCCACACCACCCTGGGTTAGACACTGGCTATATGCAAATCAGCTCTGACCCTGTGCCTCATGGGAACAGTCCAGTCCGAACTACCAAGCCATGTCTTTCCCAGACCGGAATCAAGCATCCAAGGACCGGTTTCTGGCTATCAGCCTTCATTCAGCCTGGATAGCTTGACTCCAGTGGTGTGGAGAGCCTGGGACTCACGTCTGAGCATACCCAGCCCACTCGGGGTGAAAATTGCAAAAAACACAGTTGATGGACAGAATGTAGAACAATGTCATACATTCACCCCAGTACAAGGATCTGGGCCTAAATCCATCGTTTTTTTGCACTCCACACCACCCTGGGTTAGACACTGGCTATATGCAAATCAGCTCTGACCCTGTGACTCATGGGAACAGTCCAGTCCGAACTACCAAGCCATGTCTTTCCCAGACCGGAATCAAGCATCCAAGGACCGGTTTCTGGCTATCAGCCTTCATTCAGCCTGGATAGCTTGACTCCAGTGGTGTGGAGAGCCTGGGACTCACGTCTGAGCATACCCAGCCCTCTCGTTGTGAAAATTGCAAAAAACACAGTTGATGGACAGAATGTAGAACAATGTCATACATTCACCCCAGTACAAGGATCTGGGCCTAAATCCATCGTTTTTTTGCACTCCACACCACCCTGGGTTAGACACTGGCTATATGCAAATCAGCTCTGACCCTGTGCCTCATGGGAACAGTCCAGTCCGAACTACCAAGCCATGTCTTTCCCAGACCGGAATCAAGCATCCAAGGACCGGTTTCTGGCTATCAGCCTTCATTCAGCCTGGATAGCTTGACTCCAGTGGTGTGGAGAGCCTGGGACTCACGTCTGAGCATACCCAGCCCACTCGGGGTGAAAATTGCAAAAAACACAGTTGATGGACAGAATGTAGAACAATGTCATACATTCACCCCAGTACAAGGATCTGGGCCTAAATCCATCGTTTTTTTGCACTCCACACCACCCTGGGTTAGACACTGGCTATATGCAAATCAGCTCTGACCCTGTGCCTCATGGGAACAGTCCAGTCCGAACTACCAAGCCATGTCTTTCCCAGACCGGAATCAAGCATCCAAGGACCGGTTTCTGGCTATCAGCCTTCATTCAGCCTGGATAGCTTGACTCCAGTGGTGTGGAGAGCCTGGGACTCACGTCTGAGCATACCCAGCCCACTCGGCGTGAAAATTGCAAAAAACACAGTTGATGGACAGAATGTAGAACAATGTCTTACATTCACCCCAGTACAAGGATCTGGGCCTAATCCATCGTTTTTTTGCACTCCACACCACCCTGGGTTAGACACTGGCTATATGCAAATCAGCTCTGACCCTGTGCCTCATGGGAACAGTCCAGTCCGAACTACCAAGCAATGTCTTTCCCAGACCGGAATCAAGCATCCAAGGACCGGTTTCTGGGTATCAGCCTTCATTCAGCCTGGATAGCTTGACTCCAGTGGTGTGGAGAGCCTGGGACTCACGTCTGAGCATACCCAGCCCACTCGGGGTGAAAATTGCAAAAAACACAGTTGATGGACAGAATGTAGAACAATGTCATACATTCACCCCAGTACAAGGATCTGGGCATAAATCCATCATTTTTTTGCACTCCACACCACCCTGGGTTAGACACTGGCTATATGCAAATCAGCTCTGACCCTGTGCCTCATGGGAACAGTCCAGTCCGAACTACCAAGCCATGTCTTTCCCAGACCTGAATCAAGCATCCAAGGACCGGTTTCTGGCTATCAGCCTTCATTCAGCCTGGATAGCTTGACTCCAGTGGTGTGGAGAGCCTGGGACTCACGTCTGAGCATACCCAGCCCACTCGGGGTGAAAATTGCAAAAAACACAGTTGATGGACAGAATGTAGAACAATGTCATACATGCACCCCAGTACAAGGATCTGGGCCTAAATCCATCGTTTTTTTGCACTCCACACCACCCTGGGTTAGACACTGGCTATATGCAAATCAGCTCTGACCCTGTGCCTCATGGGAACAGTCCAGTCCGAACTACCAAGCCATGTCTTTCCCAGACCGGAATCAAGCATCCAAGGACCGGTTTCTGGCTATCACCCTTCATTCAGCCTGGATAGCTTGACTCCAGTGGTGTGGAGAGCCTAGGACTCACGTCTGAGCATACCCAGCCCACTCGGGGTGAAAATTGCAAAAAACACAGTTGATGGACAGAATGTAGAACAATGTCATACATTCACCCTAGTACAAGGATCTGGGCCTAAATCCATCGTTTTTTTGCACTCCACACCACCCTGGGTTAGACACTGGCTATATGCAAATCAGCTCTGACCCTGTGCCTCATGGGAACAGTCCAGTCCGAACTACCAAGCCATGTCTTTCCCAGACCGGAATCAAGCATCCAAGGACCGGTTTCTGGCTATCAGCCTTCATTCAGCCTGGATAGCTTGACTCCAGTGGTGTGGAGAGCCTGGGACTCACGTCTGAGCATACCCAGCCCACTCGGGGTGAAAATTGCAAAAAACACAGTTGATGGACAGAATGTAGAACAATGTCATACATTCACCCCAGTACAAGGATCTGGGCCTAAATCCATCGTTTTTTTGCACTCCACACCACCCTGGGTTAGACACTGGCTATATGCAAATCAGCTCTGACCCTGTGACTCATGGGAACAGTCCAGTCCGAACTACCAAGCCATGTCTTTCCCAGACCGGAATCAAGCATCCAAGGACCGGTTTCTGGCTATCAGCCTTCATTCAGCCTGGATAGCTTGACTCCAGTGGTGTGGAGAGCCTGGGACTCACGTCTGAGCATACCCAGCCCTCTCGTTGTGAAAATTGCAAAAAACACAGTTGATGGACAGAATGTAGAACAATGTCATACATTCACCCCAGTACAAGGATCTGGGCCTAAATCCATCGTTTTTTTGCACTCCACACCACCCTGGGTTAGACACTGGCTATATGCAAATCAGCTCTGACCCTGTGCCTCATGGGAACAGTCCAGTCCGAACTACCAAGCCATGTCTTTCCCAGACCGGAATCAAGCATCCAAGGACCGGTTTCTGGCTATCAGCCTTCATTCAGCCTGGATAGCTTGACTCCAGTGGTGTGGAGAGCCTGGGACTCACGTCTGAGCATACCCAGCCCACTCGGGGTGAAAATTGCACAAAACACAGTTGATGGACAGAATGTAGAACAATGTCATACATTCACCCCAGTACAAGGATCTGGGCCTAAATACATCGTTTTTTTGCACTCCACACCACCCTGGGTTAGACACTGGCTATATGCAAATCAGCTCTGACCCTGTGCCTCATGGGAACAGTCCAGTCCGAACTACCAAGCCATGTCTTTCCCAGACCGGAATCAAGCATCCAAGGACCGGTTTCTGGCTATCAGCCTTCATTCAGCCTGGATAGCTTGACTCCAGTGGTGTGGAGAGCCTGGGACTCACGTCTGAGCATACCCAGCCCACTCGGGGTGAAAATTGCAAAAAACACAGTTGATGGACAGAATGTAGAACAATGTCTTACATTCACCCCAGTACAAGGATCTGGGCCTAATCCATCGTTTTTTTGCACTCCACACCACCCTGGGTTAGACACTGGCTATATGCAAATCAGCTCTGACCCTGTGCCTCATGGGAACAGTCCAGTCCGAACTAACAAGCAATGTCTTTCCCAGACCGGAATCAAGCATCCAAGGACCGGTTTCTGGCTATCAGCCTTCATTCAGCCTGGATAGCTTGACTCCAGTGGTGTGGAGAGCCTGGGACTCACGTCTGAGCATACCCAGCCCACTCGGGGTGAAAATTGCAAAAAACACAGTTGATGGACAGAATGTAGAACAATGTCATACATTCACCCCAGTACAAGGATCTGGGCATAAATCCATCGTTTTTTTGCACTCCACACCACCCTGGGTTAGACACTGGCTATATGCAAATCAGCTCTGACCCTGTGCCTCATGGGAACAGTCCAGTCCGAACTACCAAGCCATGTCTTTCCCAGACCGGAATCAAGCATCCAAGGACCGGTTTCTGGCTATCAGCCTTCATTCAGCCTGGATAGCTTGACTCCAGTGGTGTGGAGAGCCTGGGACTCACGTCTGAGCATACCCAGCCCACTCGGGGTGAAAATTGCAAAAAACACAGTTGATGGACAGAATGTAGAACAATGTCATACATTCACCCCAGTACAAGGATCTGGGCCTAAATCCATCGTTTTTTTGCACTCCACACCACCCTGGGTTAGACACTGGCTATATGCAAATCAGCTCTGACCCTGTGCCTCATGGGAACAGTCCAGTCCGAACTACCAAGCCATGTCTTTCCCAGACCGGAATCAAGCATCCAAGGACCGGTTTCTGGCTATCAGCCTTCATTCAGCCTGGATAGCTTGACTCCAGTGGTTCAAACTGGAAAGGCATGGTGAGCAAAAAAACGATGGATTTAGGCCCAGATCTCTGTACTGGGGTGAATGTATGGCATTGTTCTGCATTCTGTCCATCACCTGTTGTTTTGCATTTGTCACCCCGAGTGGGACGGGTATGCTCAGACGTGAGTCCCGTGCTCTCCATGCCACTGGAATCAAGCTATCCAGGCTGAAGAGGGCTGAAAGCCCGAAACCGGTCCTTGGATGCTTGTTTCCAGTCCAGGGAGGACCTGGCTTAGCAGTTCGGGCTGGACTGTTCCCATGGGGCACAGGGTCAAGACTGATTTGCATATGGCTGGGTTCAAACTGGAAAGGCATGGTGAGCAAAAAAACGATGGATTTAGGCCCAGATCTCTGTACTGGGGTGAATGTATGGCATTGTTCTGCATTCTGTCCATCACCTGTTGTTTTGCATTTGTCACCCCGAGTGGGACGGGTATGCTCAGACGTGAGTCCCGTGCTCTCCATGCCACTGGAATCAAGCTATCCAGGCTGAAGAGGGCTGAAAGCCCGAAACCGGTCCTTGGATGCTTGTTTCCAGTCCAGGGAGGACCTGGCTTAGCAGTTCGGGCTGGACTGTTCCCATGGGGCACAGGGTCAAGACTGATTTGCATATGGCTGGGTTCAAACTGGAAAGGCATGGTGAGCAAAAAAACGATGGATTTAGGCCCAGATCTCTGTACTGGGGTGAATGTATGGCATTGTTCTGCATTCTGTCTATCACCTGTTGTTTTGCATTTGTCACCCCGAGTGGGACGGGTATGCTCAGACGTGAGTCCCGTGCTCTCCATGCCACTGGAATCAAGCTATCCAGGCTGAAGAGGGCTGAAAGCCCGAAACCGGTCCTTGGATGCTTGTTTCCAGTCCAGGGAGGACCTGGCTCAGCAGTTCGGGCTGGACTGTTCCCATGGGGCACAGGGTCAAGACTGATTTGCATATGGCTGGGTTCAAACTGGAAAGGCATGGTGAGCAAAAAAACGATGGATTTAGGCCCAGATCTCTGTACTGGGGTGAATGTATGGCATTGTTCTGCATTCTGTCCATCACCTGTTGTTTTGCATTTGTCACCCCAAGTGGGACGGGTATGCTCAGACGTGAGTCCCGTGCTCTCCATGCCACTGGAATCAAGCTATCCAGGCTGAAGAGGGCTGAAAGCCTGAAACCGGTCTTTGGATGCTTGTTTCCAGTCCAGGGAGGACCTGGCTTAGCAGTTCGGGCTGGACTGTTCCCATGGGGCACAGGGTCAAGACTGATTTGCATATGGCTGGGTTCAAACTGGAAAGGCATGGTGAGCAAAAAAACGATGGATTTAGGCCCAGATCTCTGTACTGGGGTGAATGTATGGCATTGTTCTGCATTCTGTCCATCACCTGTTGTTTTGCATTTGTCACCCCGAGTGGGACGGGTATGCTCAGACGTGAGTCCCGTGCTCTCCATGCCACTGGAATCAAGCTATCCAGGCTGAAGAGGGCTGAAAGCCCGAAACCGGTCCTTGGATGCTTGTTTCCAGTCCAGGGAGGACCTGGCTTAGCAGTTCGGGCTGGACTGTTCCCATGGGGCACAGGGTCAAGACTGATTTGCATATGGCTGGGTTCAAACTGGAAAGGCATGGTGAGCAAAAAAACGATGGATTTAGGCCCAGATCTCTGTACTGGGGTGAATGTATGGCATTGTTCTGCATTCTGTCCATCACCTGTTGTTTTGCATATATGGGGTTAAAGCACACTTGCCCAGCCTCGACCGTGCTCACTAATGTTTTGGGCTGATTAAAACGTTACTGAATTTGAGCTTCAACTCGGGCACCTGCTTTATTTATATCTGTAAGTGCTTGAGCTTTAATTTTTGTGACAGGAGCCTCGTGCCAGAATAAATCCTGCCCTGCATAGTTATCCACGAAGATGCCACCGTTTTGTGCAATACCTCTACTCAACTGGAGTACTTTCTACTGGCTAATTCAGTAAGTGCTACCTCGTTGGGTAAATGATAGTGCTTTTCCTACACTGCAGCTGCGTAGGGCCAGAAGATTTGTCTCCACTGACCATGTGTGCCTGTAACTTTGCCACAGTGCCAAAAGGCACCGAGGTCCCTTGAATGAGCTGTCCATCATAGTTGGGAAAGGGCGGGAAGACGTTTGATACTGCTAGTGTGTGGTGCGGGGCTTCTATGCGTGTCAACATGCCTCTTGGAGACAGATTGATTACGAATTTAGTCGCGCAAGCGGGTGTACTGCAGACGCATTTGCTGCTAGTTGTTTTATTTTGTGAAACTTTTAACCTGTGACATTTTTAAAACTGTACAAAATTGTTATTACCTGATCTGGCGCGCTACTCCCCGGTCCACCGCAGCAATTTCATGCTGATTGCGTGGAGGGAGGTACAGCGCTCGCACTTCCGGTTTGTTCCGAGTTGGGCAGCCATGTTACCGATCATGACGGTCTAGTCTCCCCCCACCTCCCTGACTACAAAAGGGCTGAACACTCAGGCGCTCGACAGATTGATTACGAATTTAGTCGCGCAAGCGGGTGTACTGCTGACGCATTTGCTGCTAGTTGTTTTATTTTGTGAAACTTTTAACCTGTGACGGTCTAGTCTCACCCCACCTCCTAATCTATTTAGGTTGTGGTTTTTACGCGCAGCGGTAGCGCCTTGAACGCGCCGAAGAGGCGCCAAAGAGAAGCCAGTCTGCGCCAGTCCGCGTCCAGACGCTTCTCGCTTCTGGCTCGGCATAATGGTAGGACATCATATTTGTTACAGCGCTTCCTCTCTGCACTCATTACGGCCCATAGTTGACCCACTTTGTTTACATTCGGTCCTTCCTAACACTATAAACGCCGCCTGTAAAACATGTCACTGGTGTTCATCCTTTATGACCCCAGCCATACACTGTTCCACACACAACAAGAATATGTTTCTCCTCAACTGCCGGTCCCTGCCCAAACATCATACGGAACTGGCGTTATTGATTGAGGAGTTTAACCCCGAGGCCCTCTTTCTAACCGAGACATGGCTCCAGTTACAAAATGACCCAGCATTAGTATGGGCCACTCCGCAGGGTTATACCATCAAACGTCTGGATCGCCAGTCAGGTAGAGGTGGAGGACTGACCATCATATATAGAGATATCTACACATGTTGTGTCACCTCCTCTACCACATTAGCCTGTGAGAGCCTATGCTTTGCCCTTGAACTTTCCCATACCTTCACTTTTTCCGGTATTTTAGTTTATCGACCACCTGGCCCCCTTGGCGATTTCATCACTGACATGACGGATATAGCTGCTAACTTGGTGCTCACCGGAGCAAATCTTACCTTGCTGGGTGACCTAAATTTGCACCTAGACGATCCGTTGGATGGCGCCGCCAATAGCCTCCGCTCAAATCTTCAGGCGATTGGCCTGTCTCAAAAGGGGTTCCATGCAACACATAATAAAGGACACCTTCTAGATCATGTTTACAGTAACATAGACACCCTTTCGGCTGAAGTACCGATTCCACTACCCTGGACCGATCATTTTTTAATCCCCCTTACCTGGCCCATAAGTACTCCCCCTGCACTACAAACCCAGGACAAATATTGGGGTAGGAAATGGAGCTCTTTATCGCTTCTTAAATGGGAACAAGTCCTTTCTGAACATCCACCCCAGAAAACGAGCAACTCCAATAGGGCAGCCCTTAACTTTGATAATTGGATTTCTGATACTCTCGACCAAGTTCTTCCGAAAGGCTCTCTGCAAGCAATAAAAAGATCCAAAGTTGCTCCTTGGTATTCTCCTGCTCTTAGAACTTTGAAACAAGGATGCCGTAAAGCGGAGAGAGCTTGGAGGAAAGATCGCTCTCAGATGAAGGAATCAGAGTACAGAACTACAATTAGGCACTATAAAAATGAAATAAAACTTGCCCAAGTTGAGTTCTATGGAACCAAAATCACCCGGGCAGCGAACGCTCCTAGTGAAATTTTTAAAATTGCAAAGTCTCTTATTTCTCCTCCCTCTGAGCTCCTGGCATCAGATGGTGCACAGGCCCGGTGTGATAATCTCGCCACTTTTTTCTTTCAAAAGATTCAGACCATATATTCCCTACTTACAACAGGTGGGAAGGACACGGGTCTTACTCCCACGTCAGATCCTGATCTGCCCACGTCCTGTTCACTGGTTACCTTTCCTCTCCTGGATTTCGGTACACTGGATAAAATGGTCCACAAAGTCACTTCTGGATCTCCCAATGACCTGGCTCCTCCGCAGACCTTAGTTAAGGTGATTGATACTATCCGTCCGTACATCTTAGATGTCCTTAACACCTCCATCACCTCTAACTCCGTTCCAGCCCCATGGCAGTGCGCAATGGTCAGGGCCTTGTTGAAGAAACCGAACTTGGATCAGAATAATCTGTCCAATTTTCGTCCCATCTCGCTGCTCCCGTGGATGAGTAAACTGGTGGAGAGACATGTCAATAAGGTCTTAGTGGATTATTTGGAGTCCAATAATCTACTACGTGTCTCCCAGACGGGGTTCCGCCCTCAGCATGGCACTGAAACTGCCCTTCTGGCAGTAGCGGAGGCAGCTAGAGCCATAATGGACCAGGGAGGAAAAACAGCCATTATACTACTCGATCTAAGTGCCGCGTTCGACACAGTTAACCATGCCACATTATTACATCGTTTGAAGAGCATGGGTGTGTCGGGCGCGGCCCTTGCTTGGCTGACTTCCTTCCTGGACGAGCGTTTTTTTCGGGTGTTTGAGGGTGAGGTGGTATCATCTAAGCATCCGCTTAGTTGTGGAGTTCCTCAGGGTTCCTCCCTGAGCCCCACCCTTTTTAACATTTACATGCAGCCTCTGGAGGAGATAGTCCACCCGTTTGGTGTGCGGATTGTCACCTACACAGATGATACCCAACTGGTGGTCTCCCTGGACCATTCGGAGGGTTCATCTAACACCTTGGGTCCCTGCCTAGAGGCTGTTGCTAAGTGGATGCAATCCTCCCACCTCAAACTCAATGGGGAGAAGACCGAGATCATGCTATTGGGCAATCCTTCTTTGACCAACTTAGCTTCCATCTGGCCCTCATGTCTCGGTGCCCCCCCTCCCCCTAAACCCCTGAACCCCTGATAAAGAGCTTGGGAATCTGGCTTGACAAAGCACTGGATTTTACAGCTCAAGCCAGTAAAACTGCCTCCACATGCGTCGGGTTGATGAAAATGCTCCGCAAAGTGCTCCCTCTGCTCCCAATCCAGACGAGGAGGGTCATGGTGCAGGCCCTGATACTTTCTCGCCTGGACTATGGAAATGTGCTATATCTGGGAGCCCCCGCGGCAGTGGTCAACAGGCTCCAAGTCACCCAAAACTGTGCCGCTCGACTATTGTTCAACATCCCTCGCTGGCAATCAGCCAGGAAGGCTCTAAAAGAACTCCACTGGCTTCCTGTGGCTGCTCGGACGCAGTTTAAGGCCATGTGCATTTTGCACAAATCTTTCCATCGAACAGGCCCTGCTATTCTGCATCCTCTAGTGTTACCTTACACCCCTTCCAGAGCTCTCCACTCTGGTACACTGCATCTGGCAACCTCGTCCAAAATTAATAAAGCCAGATGGGGCGGGCGTTCCTTCACCCACACAGCGGCAAGGCTTTGGAACTCTCTGCCTCTTACCCTGAGAGAAAACAGCAACCTACTGTCCTTCAGGAAGGCCTTGAAGACTCACTTGTTTGCAAAAGCGTATTAAGTACCGACACAGTAATCAGTCTAAAGCGCTGCGAGGCCTCCGGGTAGTTATGCGCTATAGAAGTGTAATTTTTCATTTCATTTCATTTGTGTATAAAGGGTCAGAGAGCGAGCAGGGCAGCAGGTGAGGAGAAAGCAGCCTCCTGGTCACAGGAACGGGGATTGCGCTCGAGAAACTCAGGGATGCAAAGACCTCCCTCCGGTATTACAGATAATTTTCGACGGCAGATATGGGGTTAAATCACACCTGCCCAGACTCGACTGTGCTTACTAATGGTTTGGGCTGATTAAAACGTTACTGAATTTGAGCTGCTTTATTTATATCTGTAAATGCTTCCTGTTGGGGTTTAATTTTTGGCCCACAGGAAGCACTGACCGACTTAAGGCAGGTGCCGAGTTGAAGCTAACTTTGTAACCAATCTGGCAGCTTGCCGGCGCCATTCTAAAATGGTTACAAAGTTAGCTTCAACTCGAGCACCTGCCTTAACTGTGCCTCCTGTGGGCCCAAAAAAAAATCCGCCCGCTCGCGAATTCGCAAATTTTTCGGCAATTTCATGTGAATCGCGAAATTGCCGAAAATTCACAAATTTCGCGAGCGAAGCGGATTTTGCGCCCATACTTACTGTGCACCTCCACTTTTGTGGAAGCAGAGGAATCTGCTCTTCAGGGAATATATGATGTTACCACGATTTCAAATACAACGCATGGCTTTACCACGCGAATTTCACATCGCAACTGTCGTTACCACGCAGAATAAAAGAACGCAGAATTTTACCATGCATAAAAACGTTAGTAAGCATCCAACCTCCATTATGCCCAAAAATACACTAAAATAAACATAATGAAAACGGATAGGCAAAAAAAATATGTCTTCAGAAGTGACATTGTTTGTCTTTTGTCACTTTCACTGACCCTCTAAAAACGTGTCCCCAAGCAAGATGGCTGAATAATTCGTCAAAGAAGCTCATTTGTTAATTTGTAATACACATTTTAAATTACACATTCAGTCAGCATTTGTCATCGTTTGTAATTTTTGATTCCAAAACATATTTTACTTTTTTTTTTTGTTTTTTTGGGGGGAGACCACCTTTTCTAATTTTTCCCATTACCACCCATGCCTTTTCTACGTTTCACGTTCTTAAGGTATGCGTGAAAACACTTCTAACAAAATAAAAAAAGGACTTTTTTTACGTACACGCAGAACGTATGAAGGTTGACCGGAATGTAACTTGCGTGGTAAAGATGATCGTGGAAGGCATACGCGTGGAAAAGACGTTTACGTGGTAAGTGCCCCGTTGTAAACGTTGCGCATAGTAATGCCTTCGTTGTAAATGATGTTTCCCCTCTTCAGGTGTCCAAATGTCCACCACATTCCGGGCAGCATTGAATCTCCTCTCACTTGGGGTAGATGGGTTGAGGAATGGGATGAGTATGAATGCACGCACCGCTGTCACCTAAGTGGGAAAGGATGAAACATTAATCACATGCAACAACAGATACATCCAAGTTATACATCAGGGTGTGTCACATGCATTTACCTAGCAGGTATCCTTCTCCAAATTCACCCCCAGCCAGCCGTGTATAGATTCCACTGTGCCTGAAGATGTTGGGGTCATGTGTGCTCCCTGGGAATTTCGCTACTATATCAGTTATGTTGTGAGATGCATCACTAATGACCTGAATGTTGATTGAATGATATGATTTCCTGTTCCGATATATGTACTCAGTAGCAGAAGGGGGGCAGATAGCAATATGTGTCCCATCAATGCACCCTATGACATGTGGAACTGGGCCATCTGATAGAAATCCATCTTGGTCTTATGCAGTTCCATTTGTGTTGAGGGAAACCAGATATAATGGTGCATTCTTTGAAGCATGGCATCCAGGAAGGTGTTGAAGAAGCATGACAGGCAACTTTCTTAGACACCTCCAGCCACAGCTATCACCCCCTGGTAACTACATGATGCAAGTAGGTGGAGGGAACAAAGGGCCTGCACATGTGGCGGTATTGTGTGCGCCCTCCGTGTCTGTTGCTCCAGGAGTGGGTGCAAGTCACGTATCAGGTCCAGGATGGTAGTGGGGTGAAGCCTGTACTTCTCATGTATTTCTTCCTCTGTGAGTTGGAAAAGGGTGATGCACACTCTGTATATGTGTTTCTGTTGCCTCCTCATCCTCTGTGCTGCTGCTTGTATCCCCATCCACCTTGAAATGACATAGAGGGCCGGCATTGTGTTGAAACTGATGTATTCTGGGGCTTTTTATATGCAGTGCACCTGGTTACCACCTGCTTTGAGTTGGTGGTAATTTGCAACTCGCAAATAGCAATTTTGCGAAAAATTGCTATTTGCTAGTTTTCTTACATTGGTTTGCAATTTCATTTTAGCTAATTTGCAAGGCACTATTTGCGAGTCGGTGGGTCAAATTCGCAAAATAAAGACTTGCTAACTGACTTTTTTTTTTTTGCGATTCCTTATCTTGCGCTTTGGTTTTTCAGTCTCTACATTTCACAGGGCTCTTTTGCGATCGCAAACGTTGAAATTCGTCGAATATCTGCATTTGCGACCTGTATTTCGTTCCCTACATCTGGCCCCTAGTGGTTGCTGCATTTGCAATTGCAAAACTGGGTAATCTCATCCCAAAATGTACCCAACCTTGGACAAGTCCATACAATGTGTGTCCAACTGCCCCCTTCCTCTGCTTCGCATTTAAGGCAATTTGCCAGAATCTGCAGATTGATCTTAGGGAGGAGGGTGGAGGTTCTATATAACAGCTACTTGGTGTAAAATTGCATACGTCGCATATTTGCCCCCTTTAACAATGAGAAGTTAAACTTGTTGATCCTATCCCAACCTGGCATAGATATCTGAACGTTTTCTTTGGAGTGCCATTTTACTAGCACTTTCCCATGAAGCTTGGGCCCACCGTAATTATGCAAAGGAAAACCCAACAGCTAACTGGCCTACGGGTATTGGATTCTATCAGATCTTCAACATGTTCTGTTGTTGCAATAATCCATGAGGGATTTAAGTCCCATATGAAATACCTAATTCTAATAAAGGACCATTCTGTTGATGCTTTATAGTATTGGATGGTGGGTTCTATGTCGTTTATTTTTTTCAGTTCCCTTCCCAAAAATCTCAAATCCTTTCACATCCTTTACTTAGACACCTTGACGCAATGGTCTTATCTACTTTGGGAACCTCACCAATGCATGCGTCTGATAGAAAGGTTGCCGCATTGAATATGGGGATCATAATGGGAAAAACATTGCTGCCTGCGTTTTATGCTCCATTGTAAAATCTTATATCTGACTTGTTTTCTTTTTCGTTAATCTCATAAAATCAGTAACATTATATTCTTGAAACTTGAATCTAAAAAGAAATTGTCATACCTATTATTTTTTAAAGTTGTATCTGATGTGTACATGGTATGGGCAAAATTAGCAAAATAGTATCCTTTCAAATCTGGGAGAGCCAAACTGCCTTCCCTCAATGGTCTATATAATGTATCTATAGCTAATATAGGTGCTTTGTTTGCCCATAGGACTGTTGTAAACACACCCTGCACTTCCTTAACAAATTTAATCTGAATTGCATTTCGGATTTCCCAAAACAAATTACATGGGGTAAAATTGACATGCAAATCAATGCAGCTCAGCCTATTATTGACAGTGGTGAATTATTCCATTTTAGGAATAAGCTAATAATTGTATTCAATAAAGGAAAAAAATGTCAAGTATATAAATGATTAAATCTTCTTAGACAGATATTCCTAGATATCTCTTGGGTCTGGTATTAACAACGGAGCAAAGTTCTATAATTAAAGTGTCAAGTGCAGTATTACATGGCAAGATCTCTGTTTTCGATGTATTTATCTTACACCCTCCCAACAATTGGTACTCCTGAAATAGTTCAAATATACTATTTTTAATCCCCAAATCAGGTTATAGAAACAGAGCTATATAATCAGCAAACAGCTGTATGTTATTCTTCCCAGGGAGTGGAGTGGTTAAATTGCTGTGGGAGCAAACTGCAATTGCTAATGGCTCTTTAAAAAGGGCAAAGAGTATTGGTGACAGAAGGCGGCCTTGTCTTGTTCCTCTGTCGACGCTGCACATACCAATATTATTCAAATTAATGATTATTTCTGCTGTGAATATCATGCTGATAAATTTGGCGGGGAATCCATATTCAGCCAGAATGCAAAAAATGCTTTCCCAGCAAAATGTAAAGTGTCCTCTGTTTCTAGCAGCATAATGTGGGCCAGGATTTTATTTTGGCTAATATAGTCTAAGGTCAAGCTAAAAAAGTAGGGTTAAAAGATTACTGCCTCCCTGGCACGAATTTGCACTGGTCTGGATGTATAACTGACCCTTTACACATACTCATTATATTGGCTAGTTCTTTAGCTATGATCTTGTAGTCAGTATTTAGAAGACTTATTGGTCTATATGAATTGACATCCTCCTTATCTTTATTCTTCTTTAAGTAGCTGACCACCACTGCTGTTTTAAAGGTGGACGGGACCCCACCCCTAACCACCTTGCAAAATATAGTTGGCTAATGTCACAAATTCAGGATTTAATACTGCAAAAAACTGTTTATATAATTCAGCTGGCAGGCCATCTTCTCCACTTGCTTTTCCATTAGCCAATGATTGCACTACTTCCTCTATTTCTCTAAGCGTAATACCAGCCAGCAAATCCCCTACCTGATCTGCCTGTAATTTGGGGACTGCAAGCTTGCTGAGAAAAACTCCAGAAGTTTTGTGTAGTAGAATAGATGACTTTATAATGATGTAAAAAGTACTCATAAATTTGTATTTCTTCTGTGATGTGAATTCTTGAATCTTTTTCTACCAAAGAAATGATCCTATTGGGTGCTTGTCACTCTCTTATTTGCGGGGCTAAAAATGACCCGGAAATTAGCTCTCTTCACATACTTTCTGGAGGTTTACAGAATTGGCTGAATAGCCTCTGGTATATTAATATTCTTGCATCCTTTTTCGTGCCTGCGTAAGGGCCAACTTATCTTTAATATTTTTGTTTCTTGTGAACTCTTTGTTGGCCTGTTAAACCGCTAATTCTAATTGTGACCTCTCTTTCTTTTGGGATTGCTTTATTGCAATATCTTTGGAGGTTATATATCCACAGACAGTTGCCTTAAAGACCTTCAAGACACTTTCTACCTTAGATGTGGCTCTGTTTACTTGGAAAAAGCGTCTTATTTCATCATGAACCTCAGTGCACCAATCTTCATCCTCAAGATGCCCTTTATTAAAGTCCCATCTTAAAGGCAGTTTACGCCTGCCAAACGCTTACATCTCCATTTTTGTCAGAGCATGGTAGGAGAAGCATTTTTGAATGTGCATATGGTTAATTAAACTAAGATTGCGAGAAGTAAGAAAATGATCCAATCATGCTGCAGTGCTGTACTTAGCAGAAAAGCATGAATATTCTCTATTTTTGGGAAAAGGGAGAGGGAACACACTGCCTCTCATCTCAGCACAGTTCACCCCCTTGCATCCTCGTAAATGCTATACAATTACTTTCAAAGTTGTTGTAGTCTTTCACCAAAGTTGGTGCAGGAAGTGCTGTTACCTCTAGACACATGTTTCTGGGTTTAGCCCTCCATCAATTGAGAGCAAAAGTAGTAAGGTGCAGAGAAAAGTTATCAGGGGTTGCTGAAATGGTGCCCAGGCCTTCACAGGTCAAAGTACCTCTCCACAGGCACACAGGTGCATTCCAGGAGAGCTCGTCAGCCCGTTGGTTCAAGGCAGCCCTTTAAACACAAGGGGGGAGGGAACACACTGCCTCTCATTACAGCACAGTACACCCCATTGCATCCTGGTAAATGAAGTACACTTACTTTCAAAGTTGTTTTAGTCTTTCACCAAAGTTGGTGCAGGCAGTGCTGTAAGCGAACGACACGCTTTTCTGGGTTTAGCCCTTCATCAGCAGAGAGCAAAAGTAGTGAGGAGCAGAGAAAAGTCATCAGGGGTTGCTGAAATGGAACCCAGGTCTTCACAGGTCACATTACCTCTCCACAGGCAAATAGTTACATCCCAGGAGATCTTGTCAGCTAGTTGGGTCAAGGGAGCCTTTTAAACACAAGGGGGGAGGAAGAACACTGCCTCTCATCCCAGCACAGTTCACCCTATTGCATCCTGATAAATGCAGTGCACTTACTTTCAACGTTGTTGTAGTCTTTTACCAAAGTTGGTTCAGGTAGTGCTGTTATCTCTAGACCCATGTTTCTGGGTTAAGCCCTTCAGCAGTACAGAGTAAAAGTAGTAAGGAGCAGAGAAAAGTCATCAGGGGTTGCTGAAATAGTGTCCAGGTCTTCACAGGTCACAGTACCTCTCCACAGGCACACAGGTGCATCCCAGGAGAGCACGTCAGCTCGTTGTCTCAAGGGAGCCCTTTAAACACAAGGGGGAAGGGAGCACACTGTTTCTCATCCCAGCACAGTTTACCCCATTGGATCCTGGTAAATGCAGTATGCTTACTTTCAAAGTTGTTGTAGTCTTTCACCAAAGTTGGTGCAGGTAGTGCTGTTATCTCTAAACACGTGTTTCTGGGTTTAGTCCTTCATCAATAGAGAGCAAAAGTAGCAAGGAGCATAGAAAAGTCATCAGGGGTTGCTAAAATGGTGCCCAGGTCTTCAAAGGTCACAGTACCTCTCTACAGGCACACACGTGCATCCCAGGAGAGCGCTCTTCAACTCGTTGGCTCAAGGGAGCCTTTTAAACACAAAGGGGAGGGAGCACACTGCCTCTCATCCCAGCACAGTTAACCCAATTGCATCCTGGTAAATGTAGTACACTTACTTTCAAAGTTGTTGTAGTCTATTACCAAAGTTGGTGCAGGTAGTGCTGTTATCTCTAGACACATGTTTCTGGGTATAGCTCTTCATCAGTACAGAGCAAAAGTAGTAAGGAGCATAGAAAAGTCATCAGGGGTTGCTGAAATGGTGCCCAGGTCTTAACAGGTCACAGTACCTCTCCACAGGCACGCAGGTGCATCCCAGAAGAGCTTGTCAGCTCGTTGGCTCAAGGGAGCCCTTTAAACACAAGGGGGAAGGGAGCACACTGTTTCTCATCCCAGCACAGTTTACCCCATTGCATCCTGGTAAATGCAGTATGCTTACTTTCAAAGTTATTTTAGTCTTTCACCAAAGTTGGTGCTGGTAGTACTGTTATCTCTAGACATGTGTTTCTGGGTTTAGTCCTGCATTAGTAGAGAGCAAAAGTAGTAAGGAGCACAGAAAAGTCATCAGGGGTTGCTGCTGAAATGGTGCCCAGGCCTTCACAGGTCACAGTACCTCTCCACAGGCACACAGGTGCATCCCAGGAGAGCTCGTCAGCTCGTTGGCTCAAGGGAGCCTTTTAAACAAACGGGGGGAGCACTCCGCCAATGCCCTGGCTATTTGTGGATTATTCTGTTTGCGTGTTATCTTACGTTATGTTAGTCCGACTTGTATAACGCAACAGTTGCCTCAGCGAAGAGGCGTCCCAGCGCTTACTACAGGCAGACAGCAAGACTAGAGCCTAAACCGAAGGGAAGAGATTAGTTTTTATTGCCTTCCTTAACATCAAGTAGTTATCCGACTTGCAAATCTGAAGGGGGAGAGAATTCCAGAGCTTAGCCACTTGATAGTGGAAAGATCGTCCCCCGGCACGAAGACATATTACCCGCGGAACCAGAGCCAAGCATGACCCCATAAAGCGCAGATGCCGCGAGGGTGTGTAAGGTACCAACGTTTCAGACAAAATGTAAGGGGAAGAGAACTTTAAGATTTTGAAGGCCATGGAAAGAGCTTTATATTTTGTGCGCTTGGCTACCGGCAGCCAGTGTAATCGTTGGGTACCCCCGAAATGGGGCGTCTTCCCGGAAGACCCAAAAGGGCTCTGGCAGCTGCATTTTGGACCCTTTGTAGGCGTATGACCTCAGCTTTATTCACACTCAAAAAAAGTGAATTAGAATAGTCACGTCTTGACAGTATGGCCGCCTGGACAATCAGTTGTCTGGTGGATGGGTTTGTTGTATAGCTCCTATATATCCTTATATCGTGTTAAGTTAGCATAGGTACATTTCGGATTTAAACGCCATTTTTCCTTTCTTGCAACTTCTGCACACGACCCTTATTTGTTGACTTAGCTTTCAACCTAGTGGTTTGCCGTGGTGTATGTGAGAATAATATGTTATTGCTCTGATATCAGTTTTGTTTAATAAACCATGTCTGCACGGAGAGTGCTGAAGTTTCAGGAGCAACACGATATGGAATTGTTATGAGGTCTGATCTCCACGCCTTCATAGTCATAACACAAGTGCAGCCTTTGCCAACTTGGGCTTGAGGCGGGATTGATATTGCTTTGCACGAGAATTGTTAACACACTTGATGCGGTGCACATGCAGAGAGAGCTGGTGTATGCTGATGTGATTCCTTCATGCTAGGACACTAAGGTATGGGCCCGCCCTAAAACAACCCAAAGAGACCTTCTTAGATAATAATATAATATATGTGTTAGGGAGGGTGAGATATAAGTGTTGTTAACTCTTATTCATTACAGCATGTTAACATGCTGTCACCATTCGCTTTTTATGTCTTAGTAACTATGCTGATAATTTTGCTACTGATAATAAGTGTACTTGTATTATCTAAGATACTGCGCCTGAGAAGACGGCATTAGTAAATAAACATTTCAAATGCACATGTGTCTTCTTTACTCCATGTTCTGGTTTGTAATGATAATATAACGAAAGAGTGTTCATGAGTCCCACGTACCCTGAGGTACTGTAAGTTCATGTTCTGGTTTGTCTAAACATTGGGTGTTTGATATGTCCAATGAGACACTGTAGCTAGCTCGGTAAGGGGTGAGTTGGTTGCTAAGGTAAGTTTTGGGACACCCTAATTTGCCGAGGTTCCACTCCTCTGTGCACAGTTCTGTGTGAGTACAGAAACCCTGCAACATGGCGCCCAACGGTTTCGGTGGTCTTATATCATGACACTCGAGTAGTTTATCGTTCATGCCTTAACCCCTTCACTTCCGTTTCCGGAAAACGGGGTGTTGGTGAAACCTACCTATTTCTTGGAATAGGTCTTTATTCAAGCTTGATTCTTACCTAAACGGTTTCTTTGGATTACTACCCAGTTGTGCTACAAAGTATTCTTTGTTTTTTCTTGTTTCCAGTTCTGTAATGGCGGCAGCGGTGGCTATTGCGCAGCATAGTCGCGTAGCGGTACGCAACCATCTTCAGACGTACCAGGTCCCAGTAGATGGGATGGCTGTGATTTTCGTGGTATGTGCAGATCCGGCGTTTCCTTACGAGTTGTTTTACTCTTGGGTTACGTTTCCGGCTGTGGACGCTAATTCTGGTTTGTTCCACTCCTACACCGCCTCAGATGTCCCAGCTGAATATACGCCGTACAGGGCATTGGAAATACCTATTGATCATTGGCAGCATCGAGTTTGGTTTGATGGCGCCCTCCCCCACTCTATGTCCCCTGCGAGGTTAGGTCCACTCTCAATTCCAGGTACTAATTGGCCTGCGTTGGGTGGCTTTACCCCGCACCCGAATCACGGAGCTTGCACCCTGGCTGAAATTCGCAGGCTGCATGTAGTTTCCATTTCCGTGATTCGTGCTTTAGTGCAATACATCGGTCGACATCTTCCTGGTGGTCCCCAGGGGGGTGCGGCCGCTCCCATGGAACGAGGCGGTATGCGTCTCAATCCAGTGATGGTGAATTCGGTTTTTGGTGCGCGTCCTGTTGACAACGATGACTTCCCATTCTGGCTAGCAGAGAAGTTTGATCAACTGGAGGCGGTTTTTCCGAATTCTACTCCTGCTGATAAACATAGAATGTTAACGATTACTCTACCGAAGGATATTACTCCTGAACTTGCTGACTGTGACAGCTGGGGAAAAACATTTGCGGCAGTTTATACAAGGTGTTTCGGCACCCCGTCTATGACTGCCCTGCCTGAAATCGTTAGACGTGTTCAGAATGATCACGGTCCAGAGGCAGCGGTTGAATTGGGTATGCGCCTGTGTGGTTCTTTTGAGATTGTAAGTGATCTCATTCTCTCCAATGTTAAAGGAGATGCAGTTAACTTTCAGGTGTCGAATGCTTTGGCTGCTCTGCCCGATGCCGACAAACCCCGCCAGTTAGCAAAAATTGTGGTGGCCGCTTATAAAACGATTGGCCGCACAAGTAGGGGTCTGAAATATTTTCCAGTGAAGGAGAAAAAACAACCACAGGGACAATCTGCAGTGACAGATGCCCAGCCCAAGTCCAAGAAACAAAATTGGCCTAAAAAACAGACACAGGGGAAGCAGACAACGCAGACTCAGGGTACTTTTCCTGCAATACAAGCTCCTGCGCCACCCGAAAAAGTTTATGATTTGCGCGACCGCGCGATGATTAAATCGCCTGATCGTTTTCAGGGTTCTGATCAACGCTCTCCTCGTTCCTTTCAGGACACATCGGCCCCGAAGACCGGTGGAGGAGGAGGGGGTGGACGTGGACGTGGTGGCCAACAAGGACGTGGCCAGTCCCGCCAGACGGACGGCGCAGTGAAGCAGGAGGATTCTACGCCTAGGCGTCCGCAGTTTGCGAAAAAGAAAGTCGCAGCCTTAACAGCGCATCGATATGCCACAGATAGTGAGAACGCGGCTTCGGAATCTGACGTGGGCTCTGACCTTGCTGGACAGCGCGGCGGAGATAACCATAGTCAGAGAGGCGCTGCGTCCACTACTGAGGGTGACAGCGACTGATGTCTACGTTGTGATAGAAACAGCGGATACGAGACTTGCTCCCCCTGAAAGACTATATGAAATTGTCCTGTTAATTGAAGGTGACATACAGCGTACCGTTAAAGGTGTATTTTGGGAGAATCTGTCTTCTACATATGATATTTTACTTTCGGAGGCTGACTGGCCCCCACCTTTTGTGCTCGCGGCGCCGCGAGGGGAGGAGGTAATCCTACCCAGTTTCGCGAACACTGTCTCGAAAGAGCATGCGCAGCATTTTGCAGAAGAGTGGGCTCGGGCTCTCGCGCCGGCTCTGTACCGTAACCAATGTGGTTGGGATAAATTGTCGCCTTGCCACGAAATTCCGTTGCGGTCTCAGCCGCAGCCTCAACCTCAATATCCCATTCGGCGTGAAGCAAAATCTTCCGTCGCGGAAATCCTTGAACAATTGGAATATCAGGGAGTTATTGAAACGTGTGTGTCACCGATGAATAATCCCCTTTTTACTGTGAATAAACCTGACGGATCATATCGTTTGGTTTTGGATTACCGGCATTTAAACTCGCATTGCCGTAACTGTGCAGTACAGAATACCCACGGCTCTGCCCTAGTGGATAGTCTCGTGCGTAAGCGTTTCAAGACAACGCTTGACATATCCAATGGTTTTTATGCCCACAGATTGGACAGCTTTAGCTCCCAATGGACCAGTTTTACAAGCGCTGGAGTCCAAAAGCAATTCCGGCGTCTTCCAATGGGCTACAAGAATAGTCCTGGTGTATTTACAGCTCGAATTGTCTCTATTCTGGAGGCACTCGACCCTGATGCTTTTTCGTATGTGGATGACATTTATCTCACAGACGACGATATTTGGGAGCATCTGTGTCGGGTAAATTCTCTTGTTTGCAACTTCGCAGACATGGGTTACAAATTCAACTTTGCAAAATCGCACATTGCTGAACACACAGTGTTGTTTTTGGGCTATGAGCTCAACAATGAAGGTAGAGGTTTGGCTCCTCACTTCTTGGAGAAGTGCGCACATTTGCGCGCACCAACAACTCTGAAAAAATTACAATCCTTACTGGGCTTTTTGAATTTCGGCAGAACTTACATTCCGGAATATGCCCAGCGTGTCAAGCCTTTGTATGCTTTGATACAACCAACTTTCTCAAAATCTTGCTGGCTGCCTGAGCATTCAGCCATTTTGCAATCCTTGCAGGCTGATCTGCTCGCTTCTAAATATTTACTGACTCGTGATAACCACACCAACCTGGTCATAAGAATAATTCCTGGGACGGTGGGTTTCACTTACCTCACTTTTAATGAAGGTGACACAGTACCTATTGCTTACAAGTCACACTTGTACACCTCGGCTGAGATGCGGTTTCCCACCATAGAAAAGGTTTTAACTGCTGTACAGATGGCTATTCTAAAGGAACGTGCTCTGTCACAGGGGAAACGCATGCTAGTGGTAACACCCTGTCCTCATTTGGAGGCAGTCACGAAAGCGAGTGTACCAAATTCAAAAGCTTTGCACCCTCGGTGGATTCAGTGGGCTGCGTCATTGTCATCCTCGGATGTCATGTTTATTTTTGACGCTTCCTTACGGTCGCAGGAGTACTTGCAGTATGAATTCGTTCATCCTGCTCCTCTGGCGATGCGACCTTTGGAGGACTTCCATTGCATCATTTACACTGATGGGTCGGCGCAGGTTGCGCATGGCTCTAAACATGCCTACGTTTCCGCTTGCGCCATTGTGGTCGGTGCTATGTTGAATGATGAGTTCATTTCCAGGGAGGTACACACGTTGCCCCTGGGCGATTGCACCGCACAATTAGCAGAGCTTCGTGCTCTCTTACTAGCTTTGGAGTACGCAGATCCGAGTGTTACTACTCTAATTGTAAGTGATTCTTACTACTGTGTCCAGTCTTACAATGAAAACTTGTTCTTTTGGATTCAAAATGATTTTCATGATTCCAAGGGTAGCACAATAAAACATAAAAAGATCTGGGTTCGAGTGGCAGAGCTTAAGGCTGTGTTGCCACTCGTTTATGTGATTCATACTCTCGGTCATCAGCGCGTGGGAGTTCACGCTGTTGGCAACTCGCTTGCTGATGAGGCAGCGAAATCAGCAGTATCTACATACTTAGTTGCAGCAGTTACTAGGTCGAAAACCAAGATTGATAGCGACATCTTGGCAGCGATTGCTGCCTCTGAGAAGGGAAGTAAACATCCTTCGGGATTCCCTTCGAAGTATAAATACCACTTAAGTCCCGAAAAGGTTCCTTTTGTGACAATTCCTGATGTTGGGGAACGGCTGATTCCCAACTCTGATCGCAGAACAGACTTGATTACAGCGGCTCATGAAGGTGTGGCGTCTGCGCATGCGGGCGTCTCAGCCACTGTAACGCAACTACAACAACGTTTCTGGTGGCGGGGACTGTACAAACAGACGCGTGATTATGTCCTTCTTTGTGACATATGCCAGCAGATTAAACCTTCAACTGCTACGCGTCCGCCTCAGACTCAGTTGTACATTTCTAATAAACCACTAGGCTGTGTTTATTTAGATCACTGCGGTCCATTTTCATCTGATACTGCGTATAAATACATCTTAGTAGCAGTTGACTCATGCACACGCTTTGTGTGGTTATGGCCACATCGCAGCGCTGATTCCCGGACTGTCATCAGAGATTTGCGTATCTTTATAGGGATTTTTGCCTGTGGTACCTTCCATTCGGATCAGGGTCCGGCTTTCGCCTCTAAGGCGTATAAGGATGCCATGACTTCGATGGGGGTCCAAGTCAAGTTTTCGTCACCCTACAGACCCGAGGGTAATAGTGTAGTTGAACGAATGAACCGTGATTTAAAGCAATCTTTGACAGCCCGAGTTATAGGCACTGGCAGAAACTGGCTGGCCCACCTCTATGGCGTGCAGCGTGCTCTTAATAATCTCCCTAGAAGGTCTCTGGGTGGGCGGACCCCATACGAAATGCTCTTTGGCATCAAGATGTTCGTCCCTGACCTTGACGGTCTAGACTCGGTGGTTCGCGCCACTTCCTTTGACGCAGATGAACATTGCACTGTTTTACAGAATCTACAAAAGACGAGAGACACTCTTGCAAAGGAACATTTGCCCTCCACGTCGGATGATGCGTTGCAGATCCCGGTAGTTGGCTGGCTACCCCAAGTTGGAGAACTGGTTCGAGAGAAGATCGACAACAAGAAAGAGTTTGGTCCCTCCTATCGAGCTCCAGTCCCAGTGCTTGGAGTGAAGGGCACAAGAACAGTCATTTTACCACCACTTCCAGGTCGTAAGGAAAACAGGTTTATTTCTATTGACAATGTCAAGATACACAGAGTGGCCGATTCTTCTTAGCATGACACCGGCTGTTTCCTGTCCTTCCATTGTGAGAAATTCAATTATGCCCACTGCTTCTAATAATGAACCTGAGGTGGCCATCGAATTACCTGCTGTTTCCACTCCATTATTGAATACTTTACCAGGAACTAACCTTGATGAGACGGACTATACATACCCCACTGATTTATCCATGCCTGACCTGCAAGCTCGTTTAGCCACGGAATCCAGGTTTTCATTTGACTCTGCTTCCCTTGCCTCGAAAAAACCCTCTAAAATTGCATTATATGCTCGCCTGTTTAAAAAACATTTTTTGATACCTCCTTGGATATACATTTGGCTGGTCCTTTTTTCAGTTTACCTTTTTATGTCAATTGGTTTTGTGTTTTATTTTTTTCGGATTATGAATGGACACTATGTCGAGGAGAGAACTTGCATTACTCATTTGAATGGAACTTTGGCCCCACTTTCCTCTTCACATTCTACACACAGATTAAAAAGAGACTTGACTTTGGTTAACATCACAGCGTGGCCTGTTCTGGATGGAATCGCGTGGGATGCAGTTCGTTTTCAGATTCATGGTCCAACGGAAGTCGTTAATGTCCCTAATGTACTAAGAGTTAATATGGGGGATGTGGTGAAACAAAACATTCGTTCTGATGATTGGGATGTTAATGCTGTGGAAAGTTTGTTTTCAGATTTGAAATATTATGCTGCTTTTGATGCTGAGGATTTATATTTAGAATCTGCTAATTATGGTGAATTGTTCTGTTACCAACATTATGGCAATCACTTCTTACACAAGACATCTTCCCGAAGGGATGCGGTTAATTTTACTCAGTGGGAACATTGCCCAGCACCAACACAAGGGAGTTCAGAAACGTTTCTTAAAAAGTATACTTATTTCACTGACTTTAATCAGTCCAATCCCGAGTCCTTTTATTTTAAATTTCACAAACAGCCACTGTCCAAGGTTCGACTTACAAATACAAAATTGTTATATTCAAAGGCCTTCCTGGATCAATTAGTTACTGGAGGGTATGAGTTATGGAAGGATACCATAGACCTTAAATCAGTTTGGGGCTCAAGGGCCTGGCAGGTACAAGGCACTGAGGCTTTGCACCGTGCATGTCTCATCCCAAATCATATGTGGTTTTTAAATGAAACCATTTCCCAGACCACGTGCTTTGGATTGGCTACATCTAAAAGGTTAAACACCCCGTCTTTCCCGGAGTTGGAGGAATATGAGAATTGGAGTAATTTTACTAAATTGTCCATTAGAGATATACAGGCTCTGCTTCTGAATTCCTCCTTTAACATTTCCAGTATGACTCCCAAGGGTTGGCTGCTTTGGCACCGTAGTGCTGATTCTTGTCAAAAAAGATTTTTAAATATAACTGACGGGTTTAAGACTGTTAGGTCTGATCCCCGTTTTGATTTGAGTCATACTGTCACCTCTTACTCTGTTGGCAAGTTGTGTCAAGCTTGGCTGAAACATTCAACTTTACCTGCGGTTAAGTATCACCTTTCCAAACTGAATGCAGACGTGGATTTGAATGATTTCATTAAGGGCCCAGCTAGTGGCAGGTCGAAAAGGTGGTTATATGGTGTTTACAATGAAATTTGGAAACTCTCACAGATTGAGGCTGCTTCACGCCTTAGGGCTATTGATCAGGCAAATCTTGAGAAAGTGCTTGCAGTGGTTGACAATAGCATTAACGTGCTTTCCTCTAGAATTTACACATTAGATAATATTGTGTCGTCTGTTGTTGATATTGTGCATGATGAAGTGTCTGTATTATACCATGGTCAAAATCAATTACGTTCAATCATGCAGTTTGCATGGACACTACAGACTCTAAAAATGGGTAAAGTTCCCTGGGGATACATGAACGTTTCCTCTTTATTTGCACCATTTAATTTGACAGACAAACAACGCTTGCTTTCAATGCGTGATGCTTCCTTTTCTATGCTCCATATTGAAAGATTGGAATCTTTACCTTTTTCTGTGGCAGAGACCACTGCTGCTACGTGGCTTATCCACGGTTTAATAACGCTGCCTTTTGCTTTATATAAGTTTTCACATTGTATGAAATATGTGCCAATAGGTCGTTTTGAACCCTTAGGTAGCGGTTTTCTTCATGAGGTCTGGTCACTCCCATACACATACAGATGTTTCAAGGATGAACAAGAGGTATATCTAACAGGGGATGAGTGTACTGAGACGCCAGATCATTCTTTAATGTGCAGACACATACAGTTACACGGTTCATGTAACAAGGACCGACCGAATATGGCTTGCGTTTTACAGGGCACGCCAGTTCCTGCTATCATCCCCACGTTTAAATTGTTAGAGAATGGTAGTTATTTAATGCTCAATAATGAAAACTGTTGTGGTTTAATTAAAGGTATAGCTTTCATAGTAACGGTTAGTGAGCGAGTTATTTGCTGCAGAAATGTTCTTTATCCTCCCACACGTGAACATAGGGAGTCTTCCATTTGGCCACAGATACCGACCTTGGGAGCAGAATTCAGCGGCATGGCTAGAATAAGAGCTCTATTGTCCCAGAAAGAGGTGGCCTTGAGCTCGGCCCGTGAAACTTTCGTGCTTCACATTGCTAACACCCGCACGGAGGTTCAGGCTCTTTTAAACACTGATTTGCCCTTGCATTTCGGAGCCATGGTCCGTTCTATCTTTAACGCATCCTCCACGACGGGCCTAGCACATTTTTTTAAAGTTGTTAGCGGTGGTCTCGTGACTTCCTTTGAGAAGATTTTTGGAGTCATCCCTGCTTTCTTCCATTCTATTTTTTCAACCTTATTTGGAGGGTTCCCGTTTTTGCTTGCTTTAGCGGCTGGCGCTTTGGTGGTTTTCTGCCTTTTTAAATATGGATGCCCTTCCTGTGCAAGTCCACGCACAGCTACTACTGACGCGGTTTCGCAACCGCATGCTTGATTATTATGGCACACTGCCGTTGGCGACTCTAAGCACGGCTTTTGGATTATCTTTTCGGTTCTCCTATTTCACCTGTGTCCAGCCTGTATTTCACTGCCTGACCTGTGATTTCCTTTGGGCCATTGATTTGTGTCTCTGCGGACCAATATCTTCTGACGTCGATTTTGATCAACTGATGAGTCCTATCATTGCTCACGAGTTGGTTTGTTCTGACGAAAGGATTATGGCCTTGTCGGTGGCACATGGACTAATGGGTCCCTGGGATGTGTTGTCGGCAGCGCAAAATTTCTTGGAACGGAGTTTTCTTGACAACCCACCGAGCTGTCCTCTGATGGTTATAGAGGATGCGGTGCTGGAAGATCACGTATGTTCCTTTCATCTTTTAAATTGGATGGCTGAACTGTTTTCGGATGAGGACAATGACTTCCTCCTGGAGGCTGTTGCAGCTTACTTTTCATATACAGTCTTATCATAGACACTGCCTCAAATTGACATGCTGATTGATAGCATTTCCTTGATTTTATTGACTTTTGGTCAAGACATTTTATTTTTTGCTTGCCTATTGGCTTGAGCCACATTATATTTGTGGGCTATTTTTTGGCGTTAATTTTTATAATTGAATTTTTATTCATGCTCGTTTATACATGGATTCTGCTCTCATGTGATGGCACTTCTGTTACCTTATTTTGTCCGTTCTCGGATCATGGGGGGGTGTTGTATAGCTCCTATATATCCTTATATCGTGTTAAGTTAGCATAGGTACATTTCGGATTTAAACGCCATTTTTCCTTTCTTGCAACTTCTGCACACGACCCTTATTTGTTGACTTAGCTTTCAACCTAGTGGTTTGCCGTGGTGTATGTGAGAATAATATGTTATTGCTCTGATATCAGTTTTGTTTAATAAACCATGTCTGCACGGAGAGTGCTGAAGTTTCAGGAGCAACACGATATGGAATTGTTATGAGGTCTGATCTCCACGCCTTCATAGTCATAACACAAGTGCAGCCTTTGCCAACTTGGGCTTGAGGCGGGATTGATATTGCTTTGCACGAGAATTGTTAACACACTTGATGCGGTGCACATGCAGAGAGAGCTGGTGTATGCTGATGTGATTCCTTCATGCTAGGACACTAAGGTATGGGCCCGCCCTAAAACAACCCAAAGAGACCTTCTTAGATAATAATATAATATATGTGTTAGGGAGGGTGAGATATAAGTGTTGTTAACTCTTATTCATTACAGCATGTTAACATGCTGTCACCATTCGCTTTTTATGTCTTAGTAACTATGCTGATAATTTTGCTACTGATAATAAGTGTACTTGTATTATCTAAGATACTGCGCCTGAGAAGACGGCATTAGTAAATAAACATTTCAAATGCACATGTGTCTTCTTTACTCCATGTTCTGGTTTGTAATGATAATATAACGAAAGAGTGTTCATGAGTCCCACGTACCCTGAGGTACTGTAAGTTCATGTTCTGGTTTGTCTAAACATTGGGTGTTTGATATGTCCAATGAGACACTGTAGCTAGCTCGGTAAGGGGTGAGTTGGTTGCTAAGGTAAGTTTTGGGACACCCTAATTTGCCGAGGTTCCACTCCTCTGTGCACAGTTCTGTGTGAGTACAGAAACCCTGCAACAGGTTCAGTCGCCGTAAAAGTCTGAAACACATGCCTGTAATTTTCTTTGTGTGGTCCTGAAAACTGAGGGTTGAATCTATCCATACCCCTAGGTTTTTCACAATCAACTTAGGTGTGGGTGCGCTCCCAAGAGTCTTAGGCCACCAGTTCTCACTCGAAAGCTTGATGTTTTTTTCCCACCAACAACACCTCTGATTTATTAGCATTGAGCTGGAGGCAGTTGGTGGTCATCCACTCCATGACCGCCACCAGACCACTCCTAAATTTAGGGGAATCCTGCGTGGAATCACCGGAGAGAACCACCACCAACTGCATGTGATCGGCGAAAGAGACAATGGAGAGACCCCTGTCCCTGGCTATCACTGCCAGAGGTTGTACGTACAGATTAAAAACTACAGGACACAGGGCGGAGCCCTGTAGCACACCTTGTCCAACAGACTGGACACGTGAAAAGAAGAGCGGAGCAGACACCTGAAAAGTCCTTTCAGAGAGGAAAGATCTAAACCATTCCAAGGCAGCACCACTGATTCCTGTCTCCTCCAGGCGATTTAAAAGGATCTGGTGGGATACCATGTCAAACGTGGCACTGAGATCTAACAAGAACAGTGCTGCGGTATGACCCGCGTCTAGAATGGTCAGCTGATGTTCGGTAACAGCAAGGAGCGCTGTCTCCGTACTGTGCCCTGGGCAGAAACCATTCTGCGTGGGATCCAGGATGCCACTGGAATTCAGAAAAGCTGAAAGGATGGTGTTAATGGGTGATTAAGTAATTTTAGCTGCCCTTGGTAACAGAGAAGTTTTCTAATTTTGCTGGGTCAAGTGATGGCTTTTTAAAAAGGGGGACAACAGTAGCCTGTTTCCATTGCCTTGCAACCGTTGCTGTGGAGAAGGAAGTATTAATCAAGTTGCACAAAGGTACCGCGACCACAGACAGAGATTTTAAAAACTGGTCCGGCTTAAGAGGATCTACAGAGGAGTCAGATTTAATTTTGCTACAGATCAGCAAGAGGAAATGCCGTCAAAGTGTGAATGGCGGGAGGCCTGGGTACAGGGCTAAGACTGACAGGGGTCTAAGGTAAGGAATTATATATCGTCTCCACCCTTGTTACAAAAAAGGTGGCAAGACTCTCACAGTGCTGCTTGGACGTGATTACAGAGGCTGTAGGGGTTTTCCTAAGTTTAAAATCATTGAGTATTTTAGAAATATACTTGGTAGGATTGCTACTAGACTGAATTTCCTTAGTAAAATAAGCAGCACGCTCAGCCTGTATGGCCCGATGCTACCTTTTGATGGCAGACTGATAGCGTCTCTTAGCAGCCTCAGAGGATGAATCAATTTCTGGGATTTGCAAAAAATTTAAATCACCAGCCATTATCACCACCCCCAGAATATGTATATATGTGTGGTAGAGATCCAATAATGGCGATGGATTGTCTTCTATTGGTGCATATATAGTAGCGATTATTAATCTGCTCCTATTAACCAATCTACTGATCAACCCCCATCTTCCTTCTCTATTTGTCTCAGATGTGGTGATTTGAAAATGGAACGATTTATTAATAAATATTGCAATACCCCTATGGGCAGCATTGGCTGATAAAAAATATTGAACACCAGCCCAGTGTCTAAACATACTAAACGTGGGCTCCTTTTTCCCATTTAGTGCATCTCCTGAATTAATACAATATCCAGAGTATGTCCTCTCACCCATTCATCAATAGCTCAGGTCTTGGTCTTAATATTGAGGCCATTTGCATTAAAGGAGACAATGCAAATATAATCTTTATACATTTATATAGTAGGGATTGCTGCGAGATATCATATACTTAAGCACACTATTTAAGGTGAATTGCGTATACCTAATAAAATGCCTACGGCAAATTAACCTTAAATGTGATCCTATCTCATATCCATTTTTCTTTAGTCATTCCCGAAGGCACACTTCCGGCCCAAACCTGTTAAAGTGCACATAATAAATACCCTTCATCAACATTTTTATCACATGCAAATTTCTGCTTTCACCAAAATAAGCTGTGACATAAAAGCCTAAAAAAAACTAGAAAATCTAATACAATATTAATTCCACCAAACCTCAAATGCATATTTACTTTTGCCTTTTCCCTCCCCTCCCCCTTGTCAATAAAGGGAAAAATGCACGGTGCAGGATATCAAGGGCCAGATGTGCGACCCTAATTTGTATACGCAAACAGGTTTGGGACCCGTTTGCACATTCAAAATGGCCCAGGGCCATGTACAATTCCTAAATAGCGAGTCGCAATTTATTTGAAGCTCGCTATTTAGGAATTGCGAGTTGCAATTAGGAAGGGACTTTCCCTTCCTAATTGCGTCCATAAATAAATGTATGAATGTTTTGTGACCGCAATTGCAGACACTGCCAAATAATATGTTAGCATTTAGACCAGCTAGCTTACAGTCCCACCATAAGCCCCCTAACCTTACCAAGGAGCAAATAGTTTCTAGCAACTATCGATCATGACAACCCTTGATCCTGCAGGGATCGTGGAAACAGTGAAGTACGTTTGGCTCAGTCAATCGTGCTCACTTAGTCTCAGAGAGATACACAGAATCAACGATGGGGATGTTTTCAATAAGCATTTATTGAACCAGAGTCATTCTAGTATAAAACATGTTTGCTGCGACAATCATTCGACAGAAGCAAATGTATAAGATTACAAGCATCAACAGAGTAATAGAGAATTCTACCATGGTGCTAAAACTGTGAATATATGCAGGCATATATATACATGATGGTAATCAAGCGTACTCCTACAACGCTGACCCTACCTAAGTGTACCTAAGTATACCTAGCATGTATGAGGGTGTAAAGCCAAGAATCCCCCAGGATAGAGCCAACACCATTACCTGATGAGAGAGAATGTAGGACCCCATCTTGGTCTCGGGTTGGACACCCCTGCAAGGGATGTCAGACCACTGCGTGCAGGGACCCCAGCATCTTGTGTCAGCGTGGAAGCTTCTCCTCTGTCTATCTAGTGTTTGTATGATTCTTTTATACCATAAAGATAGCCTCAGGGTTCCTAACACAATCAATTATTATTATCGAACCCTGAATCAATACCTGCAATTATGCAAAGTAGTTCTTTCGCCCTAGGATAAAGATGATCATGACTTTTAAACAGAGTATGTTAATCCTATTATGTACGTCATATGCAGGGACTTTTCTAAGAATCCTCATGCATAATAAATTAGGCTAGTTTCAAGGAAAACAATTGACATTTATTCAGCACATAACTGGGTAAAAGGTCAGTGCTAGAACTGCTATGCAGAGCAAAGTAGGACATATGTGAGTAAAAGGTTGTATAATCAATCAATCAATCAGGTCATTTGTAGAGCGCACTACTCACCCGTAGGGTCTCAAGGCGCTGGGAGGGGGGGGGGGGTGCCGCTACTGCTCGAACAGCCAGGTCTTGAGCTTCTTCCTGAAGGAGAGGTGGTCTTGGGTCAGGCGCAGATTGGTCGGAAGTGAGTTCCAGGTCTTGGCGGCCAGGTAGGAGAAGGATCTTCCTCCTGTTGTCGCTCTTCGGATGCGGGGGACGGCGGCGAGGGCGTGGTTGGTTGATCTGAGGAGGCGCTTGGGAGTGTAGAAGTTGATCCGGTTGTTGAGGTAGCTCGGGCCTTGGTCGTGTAGGGCTTTGTGCGCGTGGGTGAGGAGCCGGAAGGTGATTCTCTTGTTGACCGGGAGCCAGTGCAGATCTCTCAGGTGTCCGGAGATGTGGCTGCGACGGGGGATGTCGAGGATGAGTCTCGCCGAGGCGTTCTGGATCCGCTGGAGTCTCTTCTGGAGTTTGGCGGTGGTTCCGGCGTAGAGGGCGTTGCCGTAGTCCAGTCGGCTGGTGACGAGGGCCTGGGTGACCGTCTTCCTCGTCTCGGTGGGGATCCACCGGAAGATCTTACGTAGCATGCGCAGGATGTTGAAGCATGACGAGGAGACGGCGTTGACTTGTCTGGTCATGGAGAGGGAGGAGTCCAGTATGAAGCCCAGGTTGCGTGCGTGGTCCGTCGGTTTGGGTGCGGTGCCCAGGGCGGGGGGCCACCAGGAGTCGTCCCAGGCGGAGGGCGTGGAGCCCAGGATGAGGACCTCCGTCTTGTCTGAGTTCAGTTTCAGGCGGCTGGTCGTCATCCATTCGGCTACGTCTCTCATCCCTTCGTGCAGGTTGGCTCTGGCGGTGTCGGGGTCGTTGGTCAGGGAGAGGATCAGCTGGGTGTCGTCGGCGTAGGAGATGATGTTCAGGTTGTGTTTGCGTACGATGGCCGCGAGGGGGCTCATGTAGACGTTGAAGAGGGTGGGGCTCAGTGAGGATCCTTGAGGGACGCCGCAGATGACTTTGGTGGCCTCTGACTTGTACGGTGGTAGGCGGACTCTTTGTGTTCTTCCGTCGAGGAAGGAGGTGATCCATTCCAGTGCCTTCTCCTGGATTCCGATGTTGCTGAGGCGCTGTACTAGGGTGCGGTGGCAGACCGTGTCGAAAGCCGCGGAGAGGTCCAGGAGGATGAGGGCCGCTGTTTCTCCGTTGTCCATCAGGGTTCGAAGGTCGTCGGTGGCGGCGATGAGGGCGGTCTCGGTGCTGTGGTTCGCTCGGAAGCCGGACTGTGAGGGGTCGAGGGATCCATTCGTCTCGAGGAAGGCGGCCAGCTGTTTGTTGACGGTCTTCTCGATGACTTTGGCCGGGAACGGGAGGAGCGAGATGGGACGGTAGTTCTTGAGGTCGGTGGGGTTTGCTGTAGGTTTCTTGAGGAGAGCGCTGAGTTCGGCGTGCTTCCAGCTCTCAGGGAAGGTGGCGGAGTCGAAGGAGGTGTTGATGATGTCCCGCAGGTGGGGTGCGAGGACAGCGTCGGCCTTGTTGAAGATGTGGTGAGGGCAGGGGTCAGTCGGAGATCCGGAATGGATGGAGTTCATGGTGCGGATGGTGTCTTCGGTGCTGATCGGGGTCCAGGTGCGGAGGGTGGTGGTGGGTGGCGTCGTTGCGGTTGTGGCTTGCGTTGGTTGGTTGTTGAAGCTGTTGTGTATGTCCGTGATCTTGTTGTGGAAGTAGGACGCGAGGGAGTTGCAGAGGTCTTGCGATGGGGTGATGTCGTTGTTTCCGGCGCTGGGGTTGGAGAGCTCTTTCACGATGTTGAAGAGTTCCTTGCAGTTGTGTGCGTTGTTGTCCAGCCGGTCCTTGTATGCATTTTTCTTGGTGGCGCGGATCAGTTGGTGGTGTTTCCGGGTGGCGAGCTTGAGGGTGGTCATGTTGTCCGTGGTTGGCTCCCTTCTCCAGACTTTCTCGAGGGCTCGACAGTTCTTCTTGGAGCTCTTGAGTTCGTCGGTGAACCATGGTGTTTTTCTGCTGCAGGATCTGCTGGGTGGGGTTCTCAGAGGGGCGAGTTCGTCCGCGCAGTCGTTGATCCATTTCGTGAGGTTGTCGGCGGCCTGGCTGGGGTTCGCTGAGTTGGCGGGAGGGTGCTGGCTCAGGGAAGCGGCGAGCTGGTCGGCTGTGATCTTGTTCCAGCTTCTTCGAGCAACCTGTTGCTGGAGGTGGTGGATCGTCGTTCTTCTGAAGGTGAAGTGGACGCAGCTGTGGTCCGTCCAGTGGAGTCCTGTTGCGTGGCTGAAGGTGACGTCTTTGCTGGATGAGAAGACGGCGTCGAGAGTGTGTCCGGCGAGGTGGGTGGGGGTGGTCACCAGTTGCTTGAGTCCGAGGTTGTCGAGGTTGTCGAGCAGGGTGATGGTGTTGCGGTCGTTGTTGTTCTCCAGGTGGAAGTTGAGGTCCCCCAGGAGGATGTAGTCGGCGGAGGGGAGAGCGTGCGGGCTGACGAAGTCGGCGATGTCCTCGCTGAATCGTGTGCGTGGTCCCGGGGGTCGGTAGATCAGGGTGCCTCTGAGGGTGGTCTTCGGGTTGGTGTGGATCTGGAAGTGCAGGTGTTCAGCGGTGGTGAGGGTGTCATCGGTGTTGGTAGTGATGCGGATGGTGTCTCTGTGGATGATGGCGATGCCTCCTCCGGTCTGGTTGTCTCGGTCCCTCCGGACGATCTTGTAGCCTTCTGGGATGGCGATGGCGATGTCTGGGGCTGAGGAGGCGTTCATCCAGGTCTCGGTGATGAAGGCAACGTCGGGGGCGGTGGTGTCGAGCAGGTTCCAGAGTTCTACGGCGTGTCTGTGGACGGAGCGGGTGTTGAGCAGGATACACTTGAGGTGGGTGCTGCTGGAGTTCGGCTTGGCGGGTGCAGGGAAGGTCCGGATGCAGGTGAACTTGCAGGCGTTGCAGCTGAAAGGTCCGTGGGTGTGCTTCGGGGCGGCTCGGTGACATCCTGGGATGTGGCCGGTGTTGAGTGCGATGAGGTCGGCGGCGCCGTAGGTTCGTCGGGTCGGCTTCCGTCGGTGGGGGCCAGGGGTCCTGGCGCTGGTCGCGATCCGGTCGCGGACGGGCGCAGACGGGCTTACCTTTGGCGCGCCTTCGGCGCACAATCGGCGCGCCCGCTGCGCGTGACCGCTGCGCGTCCGCACGGTCGCCATTTAAGGCGAAGTGCGCGGGTGGGCGGAGCAGCTGGGAGGCGGGAGCGGGGAGGGAAACAGAAGAGAAAAGGGGCGGGGCTCAAGGCGGTGGCGGGAAGCGGGGGCAGAGCGCGGCGATAAGCGGCAATTAACAGGCACAAATTCAGGCAAAAGCGGGAGGAAAATACAGAGACACACGATCTAGGGAAAACAAGCACAAATTTAGGCAAGGAGCGAGTGAAAAATACAGAGACACACGATCTGGGGAAGAAATAAAAAACAAGCACAAATTCAGGAAAAACAAGCACAATTAGAGGCAAAAACGGGGGAAACCACGGAGATCGCTCAGGGCGGCAGCGAGGCCGGCGCTGAGACAGAGGCAGGCACTGGGGGCACACGCAGCAGCTGGTGGCCGTGCGGCGCGGGGGTGTCCCACAATAAATACCTAGACCTAGATTGGGGTACATAACACAACAGAAGGAAACAGAATAGTGTGATCAGCATCACCAAAATGGTGAACAAGATAAACAATTCAAAAATTGTGCTGTTACAGAGAATATAAGCTCACATACAAGTACTGTTATATTTCGTACTCCTATCTAGCGCTACCTTTTCTTGGTTGAGAGCTGGGCTTCATCCCTCACAGGAAGTAAACATGAATCAGCTGGGCTGGAATTCCAGAATAGAGCAACCTCACAGTTCCAGTAAAATGCTCCTGTAACTAAACAACAGAGTGATGTCATTTATATAATAAAAATAACCCATGTTGCCATACCTAAGTCCCAGTCAGGCTGCCATTATTGATTCTACCCGACAAAGTTGTAGCCAAGCGAAGAACAATAAACAACATAATTTTGCACAGTGAACTTTAGCTTTGTTCAGAATGTTCAGGGCTCTGATAATGTGCCTACAAAGATGTGTAAATGTAAGCAAAGTTATTTGATGGAACATTATCCATACACCCACGCAGGCAAAATGTATGTCAAGTTTCAACGTTCAAGAAAAGATGTCAAGTTAAAATGTGAGCATCTAAAACGGGGGTTTTGCTGCCCAGGCCTAAATGTGACCACATGACAAGGTCACAAAGCCGATCTAAAAAAAATCAGAACGGTCACAAAGCAGATCTAAAAAAAACAGAACATCGCACAACATCTACATTATCAGTTTCGTTGAATGTAATGCAAGCATATAAGTATCAACTGGGGAAACTGTATTGCACTATAGCTATCATTAGGACAGGTTCTTGAATGTGCCACTGCCAAATGATAATGCACGCTTAGCCTGTGTACGTTCAGCAACACTCACAACAGACAGGCCAGAACAGGGATAGACAAGCACACCTGTGGGGCATGCAAGAGGCCATACCAGTAGCCTTAGGATACTGTAGGAATACAGTACCATTCTGTAGCACTTTTCAGGTCTGTCGCAGCCAAAGACCTTGGGCCCGATTCACAGAACTAACTTAAGACAAAATCCTAAACTTACTACTTTTGGTATTCACAGAAGTTAGGATTTTGTCTTAAGACAGACTTAAGACAGACTTAAGACAGAATCCTAACTTAAGTCTGTCTTAAGTCTGTCTTAAGACAAAATCCTAACTTCTGTGAATACCAAAAGTAGTAAGTTTAGGATTTTGTCTTAAGTTAGTTCTGTGAATCGGGCCCCTTATGTTATTCAAAAGAACAGCGAATGGATTTTGGGCTAGCACCCTTCAGCTATTAGTTACTCTGGGCCAGTCCCTTTCAGCCATTCCTTTTTTGATATGTCTTTCACTTTTCCATAAGCCCACCGGAGTATTGCACATGTTTATAGTCTCTTTTGCAGTTGTGATTGGATAACAGCATCTCATCTTCTGGATTACATCGTCAGCACTGTACCATTGCCTCCCTTCTGGTGCAATATTTGTATAGTCGAAATTCCTGCTACACATCCATTTCGCTGTTCATTTACCCTTTTCGACTTTCACTTTCAGTCTAAAGACACACTACCCTTGGGCAAAGGCACACCTCCACTGGCTAAACATCTTTGAAATTCTAAAAGGAACGGGAGAATAGCTTTGCAGTACGCTCACATTAGACACACAATCAGTGATGATGATAATACTAATGATTATCATAAAATTATCACTATCACATATAGGCAGAATATGAAAACACATGGTTTACAAAAGAGCTATCAAATTATTGTAACATGCAAGAGGTCTACATCATTACTCGATTCATAGAGACCAGATCAAACAGTCCCTCTTTAATATCTGGGTTTAGGTATGGGTCTAAGTCATATCCAGTCATTCATGAGATCTTTACCGGAGTGATTTAAAGGGACCTAATATGTCTGAGTTACTGTAATTCAAATGGAACTGATTATTGGTAAACCAGTCAGGTCATTTCTTCTCTGATATGTTTGTAAAGTTGCGTTTTACAGTCTATAGGCCATCAATCCTTCCTTCCTGTTTACTTTTTATCATTACTGCAGTACGTTACTGTATTGCAAATGGCGCACATACAACATTTTCATAATAACATAATTTTAGCACAGAAAGTCAATGAGTGCCTTTAGCTCATAAAATTGAAAATAAAATGTCATTTTGGCAGACTTCTGTTCTTCATTAAGAATCCTAAAAGCTATATTAAAGAGCTTTTTCAACATCTACTGTAAGTCAGTCCCAGCTGACTGACTCAATTGACTAGTGATGGGAAATGTTTCCTAATCATCTTATTGTATTTTTTGTAAAAGCATGGCAAGTAGAAATACATCTACTTCAAAAAGTTGATAATTAAATGAATTACTAAGAATATAGCACAGAGTAGGCACTGTAGTAGTAGATCAAGAGATGTTCATTCACATATTTTGATATCGAAGTTAATCTATTGGATACAAATACGTGTAAAATATTCCTCTTATATGTACCTGTGAATGGGTTTAGCACCAGACACAAAGAAAATGTTCATCTATCATTGTTTCACGGAGTCAGTTCCTGCATGAGAATGAATAAATAAATTCAAGGATTTTACTTAATGCAAAGACTGAGCATTTGCTCTTTTGAGTAAGTTTACGATTTTTTTGGTATTCAAAAACTGTGAATGAATAGTAAGTTTACGACTACGGAAACTCCACAGTTTGGAGTGGAGAACTCCACACCTAAAATGATAGATCTGTCTTACCTTTTTATGTGCGGAAAAAAGTGTAAGTTTACCTTTGTGAATCAGGCCCCACACATTTGGATCTCTTTGTAGATTTTCATCTCATACACTACCAAATTTCACTACTAAAGTAAAAAATCAGTTTGGAGCCACATTCATAACCAATAAGTTTCCATCCTTTCCAACTGCTTGCTATTCTCAAACCTTCTTGGGCAAATTCAGAGTACTTAAGATATCAGCACTCTTGACATTACTTTGTAACATCTACGTCAAGGCAATGAATCACTCTGGGTATTAATGCATACAGTTCTGCATACATGTGAGGATGGCACACAAAATCACTTTGGACCCTTAAAGAGACATTGCCCAACGGATTCACAATCATCAACGTTTGGCTGGATGCCAAAATGTTCGGACCAATAGTTATCACATGATATTACTGTTGAAAATGTTCAAAACACAGATTATTGAGAAATAGCCCAGTCTACTCACCCCTAGCATTCAAACACTGGGAGCTTAATTTGACCAGTTGCTATTATTCAAAGGAAGTGGTTTTCATACACTCCCATTTACTATCAAAAACCTCAATAACAGACCCATAGTGCCTTAGAAAACTGAAAAGATTCTCAAATGAAATGTAGCAGCTACTAAGCGTCAGCAATCATAAGGTCAGAATTCAACTATGGCAGCATCCTCTACATAGAATTGCATATACTAAAAATTCTGTAACAATTACCAATTAATACTATTATGATTTGATGCCTACAGAAAATAAACTTTGCTCACTAAAGATTGCCCGACCAATAAAATTCAAAACCGTCACCACCATCCACAAAAATGAGAAAATATTGCTCCAGACTCTAAACTCATTCAAAAACACAAATTATCATTAAGCACATTATAAGACACAGTGTCCTCTATATTTTCTGGATAAACAAAGAAAATAGTCCTTGATGCAAGATATGGCTAAATATTTTATTATTTGTATTCTTCTCATATGAAATCCATTCAATTGTAGCCACAAGAGATAACCAAAATAGAAATTCAACACGTTTCATCACCCTGGGACTTCTTCAGGGCTGACAAATCTTCCATAATCATGGAGAAAAGGTTTTTCATCTCTAGTTATGTATAAGACCTGAGCAACCCAAAATCACACCGGGGCAATCAAATCCTGCTCGCGCTCGCCAACTTACCGTTTTCGAGCCACGTGTGAGAAAACACTCCACCATGCACCACTTGGCAAAATTTGGGCATAACTCCACATTGCAAGCATAACGCAGAGTGGCCAAAATTCAGCCAATTCCGCCTACAGAACGGAATATATTGCCCACCCCTATTTTGGATCTGTCACAAACAATATAGTTCCCCACAGTAAGTGAGCTGGTTCGCCGGCACCAAATCATCTCAAATGTGCTCTTGGTATTTCACAACCACAAAATCCTACCTCTCTGTTTAAAATATTTTTTTTTTAAATGACCAATCCCTATATTATACTCTGCTATCTCTTATCCAATACTCATTAAGCAGTTAGGTTTTTAGCATAAACAAAGGAAATTACGGGAGATCAAAATATTCTGGAAGTATTTAAAATGGGCTAAAATATTTCAATATGTGGTGTGTGCAAAAACTATTTGATCCACGAAAAATTTCAATGACATGTTTTTGTGAGGAAAAGGGAATAACTAAACTGTAAATATTCACTTAATTGTACCAAACAACAAAACGTGAATCATAACCTGTTCACCTGGATTAAGAACATTCTTTGTATACCACATGTTTTGGAGCTAAATAAATATAATAATACGGTTCTTCTCATGAAACTCATTAATATTTCAAAATACATTGACATAGGAAGGTAAAAGTTTGCGAAATTCAAAATATCTCATGCTCAATCGTGTAATCCTGAAAGGCTACCATACGTTGGTAAAAAAACACAGAAATATCTCCAGCTCATCTGAATGTTTATCTAGGATTTGGATACCATAACATATATGTAAAAGTAATATTCCTGAGATTGGGTGTGATATTCAGGTTGTTGAGAACAAAAGTGAAGTTTACAGAGAGAGCAAAGACCACATTGATGTCTCTTATCAAAGAAAATAAAATTCACTACTGCAACAAAGAGCAAAAAGATACACTAGTTTTGCAGATCCAACTTACCAGAGGTGACCAAGATGTTGCTGTCGGTGACATTAAAAGTGGCAAATTGTTCTAAGAGGACCAAGTATGTAAGCCATCATCATGACATCATCTGGCACAGATAAAGGACATATTCTTTGAAAATGACGGGAGCAATAGCCAACCTGGAATATATACAGAGAAATTGAGGAATGAACACCATCTTTTAATTAAGATAACTATTGGAGAAAATTGTCAAAATAGGGGTCAAATGAAGCCTGAAGTGAAGACTAACTACATTTTTAGAGTAGGGTAGAATTCAGAGAAACCTACCATGTCTGAAATAAGGGTCTTTTCAGGAATGGTCTTGTTCCTGGTCCTTTGTGATTCTGTTCTGTTGCAGGCCCTCCATAATATTCTTTGGACTTACTCAGTAAAGTTAATTTTTAGTTCCTTTCGCACCAACATGGTAATTGAAGACTTTGGGTCATTGGGGGCAGGGGTTTGTTTCTCTGGGAATGCTGTCCTCTTGTTTTAGCAGACAGCACTTTTTGAGTAGCTTGCTTAACTCTCCAAAAGACCAACCTGGTGTTTTCATATTTGTAGAAACTGGGGAGCTAATTTACAAGCACCTTAAACCGCTGGTGCGTCACTTTTTCCACATATTAAATGTGACGCATCAGCAGTGCAAGAGGTTTGTAAATAAGCTCCTGGAATGTGAATAGTTCTGGAGCAACCTGGAACAAGACCCATTCAATTTTGGGCCCGATTCTGGCTCAATCCATGTGCAACAGTCTATAAAATTGCCTTGATTGAGGTTTTTCTAACAAGGAATTCTCTTCGTATTTCATGGTTGGCATATATCAGGAAATATTTGGTTATGCTTGACCTTGCTTCTCTCTCAAGTATAGCAGGCACGGTAGGCAGGTCTGTCTTGGTAGATCTCAAGGCAAATTTTGAGGGCCATTGTGTGCTTCTGGCCAAGTCAGATTTCAGCTCGTAAGCTCATAGGCATTTTGTCATCAAGGGTATAACACCAAAAGGATTTCTTTGTACCTATCACTGAGACATCTTCAAGGTTAAGTGTTTTTCCTTCGGTGAACTGTTGATTGGTCCAATGGAGAGATATGTGTTGAGGATGGTGGTCACTTTCTCTCCGGGCACTGATTTTGAAATCATCGCATAGGCAAAAGGCACTAACATGAATTAAAGTATAATCACTACTTTTAAAATGTAAAAATAGAAAAATGTGTTTTGCAGGCTGATTAATTTCCATTCTCTCATTCAAGGAGCAGTAACCTAAATTATAAAACGACGATCCAAAAGACCTTCCAAGAGGATTAGTTGGCTTATAGTTATAAAAGAATTGCAGGATAGAATGAAGCTGATTTAGTGTATCCTCTGTTAATGATTTTTGATAACTTGTGTTTAACAGGTTTGCATTAAAATCTCTTGTTATTATTGTAGCATTGACAAAAGTTTCAGAAAACCTCTCAATTTTCTCCATCAAGTTGGACAAAATGTGGAGTTATTTATATTCTTCGGTGAGATGTAGCTGTAAATTGGTAATTAGTAGATGTTAATTAGTATAAGTTGCTTTTTATTGGCAAATGTTAAGCATGCCAAGTGTTAGTTGAATTTTGTATACATTTTGAATTTGTGATGTTAAGCGAGTTAATAATTAGTATAACAACTAATTTGGCAAAAACACCCTTAGGCTGGAAAGTACGGAAGCTAAGAGCTAAGTGAACCTGAGGCATGAAATCACAACAGCAACATTCTCACTGTATGGATGAACCCCAGTCTATAATGTATCTTATTTTTTTTTTAAACATCTTTTTATTGAAAGAAATAGTTCCATCGTAAGACACATCATCGAGCAGTGAAAGTGCAGTAGTGCTTACATTATAGAAAATCACATCAATTCAGTCGTTGGCGGGTACAGTGATGGTCTACCTCCAAGCCAGTGCGTCCTCTACCCCGACCCCATCCTTCGGCCCTTCCCCTGCCCTCCGAGCCATCCTCCCTCTTGCCCTCCCCTCATCCCCTTCCCCCCCACCTGATGTGCAAAATGTATCAGAGCCAAGGTCCATCGCCTCCCAGGAAAGGAAGTGTCATATGCATGTCGTGGGCGGTGTCTAGCAAGGGAAGTTCCCACTACGCATCCTCCGGGGTGTCCAACCACTCCCCTCTATACCTCCTCCAGGCCTGCCAGATCTTTTCCCATTGTTTGGGACAACCCTGACTATTGTAGATGACCTTCTCCGCCCTCTGTGGCGCCAATCCATGTCTCGCTCCCATTCCTCTATCGTCGGTACCAAGTCATTCCCCCAGAGACGTGCGATATTCCTCTTTGCCACCATGCTTGCGAAGGCCAACCACACCTTATCTCCCTCGGGCCATGTTACCTCTCCCGTGACCACTAGAATATGTCACCTAGCCTCCAGCGGCACCTCCACCCCTACAACTTCCTCCATTATGTCCTTCAGTCTAACCCAATATGGACGAATTTTAGGGCAATCCCAAAGGATGTGAAATAATGTGCCCTTGTCCCCACACCCTCTCAAGCAAAAGTGTGATGTCGCATGTCCCATTTTAAATTGCACCGTGCGTGGGGTGTAGGACCTGTGAAGGATGCGGAACTGCACCAATCGGAATCGTGCTCGAAACGCCACTTCTCTAGGGCACTGCAGGGCCTCATTCCAATCATCGTCCTCCAACAAGCGCAAGTCAGATTCCCACTTTTCCCGCAATGGTCCGAGTGTATCTGGGATATTGTTAATTAGCTTCTTATATGTGAGCGATATAGCCTTAGCAATCATTGGGTCCAACAGCAGCCTGTCTTCAAGTGGAGTGTATTCAGGTAACTGATCCCCCTTTGATAAATGTGAATATATAGCATGTTTGAATTGCTGATAATGGAGGAATTCGCCATTTCCCATATGGAATTCTGACTGTAGAGCCACAAATTCCACCACCTGCCCCCTCTTCCAGACATCTCCCAGTAGGTCTATGCCTATCAGGCTCCACTGGCGTAGGTCGCGGAGTTGTACGACTTCCCTAAGGAAGTCGCCCTTCCATAAGGGCGATTGAGCCGTGAGCCTCCTCTCCCAACCAAGCAATTTCGTTGCCCGTTTCCATATCTCGACCACCACCGCGGTCTGGGGGGGCAAAGGCTAACTATGCCGTGCCCTAGAGTAGAGGGCCGCTAAATAAGTATCTGCGCCTAGTGCCATACGATCCATCCGATATGCCGATTCTTCCTGTGCGGCAAATACCCACCCGTTAACATTAACCAGCTGCACCGCCCAATAATATAGGCGGATGTCGGGGACCGGCAGTCCCCCCTCATAGGGACCGCACTGTAGTTTGCGGAGGGCAATCCACGAACACCTCCCGCACCACAAAGGGGAGCGCTGCTCTGCCTCCACCGTTTTAAAGACATGATCCGGGATCGGAAAGGGAGATCTCTGTAACACATACAGCAAACGTGGCAGGGCCATCATTTTAAATAATACAGCTCTGCCCATGAGGGAGACCGGGAGGGTCCGCCTGTGTTGAACGTCACTGTGCAGGTGGTCTAGTTGTGTCTGCACATTGAGTCGGAGAAACTCAGAGTCAGACGGCGTGATCCATATCCCTAAATAGCGAAACGTCTCTCGCCAAACCAGGCCCTCGCATCCGACCACAGTAGGCGGTTGGGGTCCCGCCAAAACATAGCCTAGGGATTTGCTCCAATTGACACGGTACCCGGAGTATTCCCCAAAAGTACATAACATAGCCATTATAAGTTGTATAGATTCCGGCGGTCTCTGGGTGTATAGCAGTATTTCGTCGGCATAGAGGGATAAGCGTTCTTCCCATCCGCCCCTCATTTCTATCCCCCACACCCCAGGGTCCATCCTCACCCAATGCGCCAGTGGCTCTAATGCCAAGGCAAAGAGGGTCGGGGACAGGGGGCAGCCTTGTCTGGTGCCGCGCCCCAATCAGAACTCACGCGACATGGCCCCATTAACTCGGATCCGCGCCAGCGGCCCCGTGTACAACAGTTTCACCCAGGAGCAGAAGTTGTCCCCAAAACCCAGTTTCTCCAGTACGGCATAGATGTAGCGCCATTCGATACTATCAAAGGCCATATGCGCGTCCAGGGAGAGCAAAGACGCTGGAACCCCCCTTGGTACGGCAGCTGTCTGTAGGACCCCAATTAAGCGGCGCAAATTAAGTCTCGTGCTCCGGTGAGGCTTAAAACCCGACTGGTCCGGGTGGACCAGTGATTGGATCACCGCACCCAGTCGAGTAGCAAGGATCTTCCCCAGGACCTTTGTCTCATAGCTAAGGAGGGAGATAGGCCTGTACGAGCTACATTCGCTCTGTGGTTTCCCCGCTTTATGGATCACCACGATCGTGGCCAATCGCAGGTCTCTCGGAAGCTGCCCCACCTTCCGCGCCTCAAGGAACATATTGCACATATGCGGTGCAGTGTGACTAGCCACACAACCGAATGCTTCCGCTGGAAACCCATTGGGCCCGGGGGCTTTCCCTGTCTGCAGGTCCCCCATGGCTTCCTCCACTTCCCTGACCGTAATGTCCACCTCCAGCACATCCCTATCTGCCGACTCTAGCACCGGGAGCTGCATGGGGGCCAGGAAGTCACAACATTCCTGGTCATCTCTAGACGTATGGGACCGGTAGACCTCCTCATAATATCGCGCAAAGTCCTCCGCTATGGCCCTACTCGTGGCACTCACCGACCCATCCGGGTGCTCTATTCTCGGTACCCAACTGGGATCCCGATCTCTCTTCTCCAACCAGGCGATCATTTTGTTCGCCTTATCACCGAGGTCATATACTCTACGCTGGATGGCCAGTGCATGCGCCCGTGCTTGTTCCGTCTGGACATCCCTTATTTCTTTGCTGAGGAGGCGCGCTTTATGCAGTCTATCCCGGTCCTGTTCTGGGGTAAGCCCCGTCTCACTGTCCAGGGTTAGAAGCTCTGATTCCAATCGCTCCACCTGTGCATGCTTATCCTTCCGCCTCCGCCCTACCTCGGCTTGTACAAAATCCCTGGCCACCGTTTTATATGCCTCCCACACTATCCCCGGGGAATCCACTGAATCTACGCTGTCATCGAAGTATTGACCCACACTCTCCCTGAATCGCTCCTGAAAGTCCTTATCCTTAAAAAGAAAGGAGTCAACCCGGGGGGGGGGGGACGCTCCAATCCTGGGTGGGACCTAACAACTGGACTCCCACCGGTGAGTGGTCAGAAATTCCTCTAGCCTTAATGTGCCCATCTTAAAACAGAGTCATGCATTCTGTGCGTGTGAGAATGTAGTCAATCCTAGAGGAGGACCCATGGGCTGCTGAAAGGTGTGTGTACTGTCTCAGGTGCGGGTTGTGTGTCCTCCATAAATCGGTTAAGCCTATTGCTTGCGTAAAGTCCCTGAGGTGGTGTACCCCCCCCCCGCGAGGCTACGATCTATCCAAATCTCTGGCCATCACATCGTTCATGTCCCCACCCATCACTAACGTCCCCGGAGGCAATTCCAGCAACAACTTCCCCACATCCGGGAGGGTGGACGCGTCTAGCTTTGGAGGTATGTATAATGAGCAGAAATTCAAAGGGCGACCCTCCCACTGTGCAGATAGCGCCACGTAGCGACCCAGGGGATCAGACCAGCTTCGTCCCAGAACCAACGGCAGTGAATTTTTAATAAGTATACCCACACCCCTGGAGCTTGTCGTAAAGCCAGAGTGTGTGCGTAGGGTGTAACCAAATCTGTCCAGGGCCCTACAGTGATTCCCTAGCAGATGTGTCTCCTGTAGGAGGACGACATCTGGAGCATGTCTACGGAGGTATTGCAAAACGACCGTCCGCTTGATTTTATTCTGCAGGCCATTCACATTCCAGGATAAGATGTCTATGTGTTGCGTCTTAGGTGAGTGTGAGCCTGCCATTTCCTCTGCCAAAGCTTAAAGGGGAAGAGCCGTCCGCTCCCTCCACCCCCCTCCCATCCGCCCCGTGAGTGTGTCGATGGAATCAAAACAATGATGCAATACAAAAACCAAGAAGAAATAACAGAACCAAACCCCCCGTTCCTCCCCTCAACAGCCCCCCACCCTGCTACCCTGCAACTCCGGCCAACCGTTCCAGACATCCCCAATAAGCAGAGCACCTGTAGCCCTTGAAACGATAACCTTAGTGGTGCAGCCAGGTCCAACCTCTGGGGCTCTCCCCCTCGACCCCCCTTACAATCCAATAAGTAGTTCAACGAACGTCACGTCCAAAACCAAAGGCCCAAAATGGATAATCAACCCCACCTCAGCGTAAACAGTGCCCTCCCGCCAAGGCGGAAACAAGTAGCAACCGCAGATGTACTGGCCCATTCAGTACCTATCTCTACAAGACCCCTGCTCAGATCAATGCCCCCCCATTCAGTATATCAACAAGAGGAGCATTCACAGTCTCAACAATCATTACAGTGCCTTCATACATTGCATGTCCGTAAGATCCTGCCAGTCCGAGTTGACATAGTCCATCCCCTCACTCCTGATCCGGTGACGCCGAGAGGCTGCGGGCCCCTCTGCGCCTGTTGGAGCGGAATCTCCCGGCGCCGCCGTGCCCCCCCCCGACAACTCCACAGATGAGGCCGGAGACTGAGGGGCCGCGCTCCTCCAGTTTCCCTCACGGTCCGGGCCCCTCCGCTGCTGTCCACGCTCCTCCAGCCAGGTATGTGCCTCCTCCGGGGTGGTAAAGAAGAAGGATGTTCCCTCCGCCAAAACCTTGAGCCGCGTCGGGAAGAACATCATGTAGCGGAGGTCACACTCCCGAAGTTTCCTTTTGACTGCGTCAAACGATCTGCGCTCCTGCTGTACCTTGAGCGTAAAGTCAGGGAAAAAGCGTATCGTGGCGTCCTCCACACGCAAGTCTCCATGCTGTTGTGCCGCCTGCAGGATGGCATCCCGGTCGCGATAGTTGAGTACCCGCGCGATAACGGTTCACGGCGGGACCCCCGGGCGCGTCGGAGGGATTGGCGCCCTGTGCGCTCGCTCTATAACGAAAAACTTAGACAGTCTCTTGGGTTTCAGGGTGTTCAAGATGAGGTCCTCCAGGAACAGTTCCACACTGGCCCCTTCCATTTTTTCTGGCACGCCTACCACCCTGAGGTTGTTCCTTCGGGCTCTCCCTTCCTGATTCTCCAGCCGTGCTGCCATCTGCTTCTACTGTTGCGTGAGCTGTTGGACCTGCTTTTGCAGCGACTTGGCGGCCCCCTGTAAGTCTGTAATGGCAGCAGCGTTTTGTGTAGCCTTCTCAGATGTTTTGTTCAAATCCGCCCGCTGGAGCGTCAACTCAATGGACATTTTGTCTATTTTAGACTCCAATGTAGTGCCCAGGGATTGAACGGCCTGCATAATGGAGGAGAGAGACGGTTCACGGGGCTCTTCAGATGGCCCGGTGTGGGGCAGATCATCACCGCCCGGGCCCGCCGTGTAGTTATCCATAGTGTTGGATTGGGTCGCCGTGGTCTTCTTGTTCCGCATATCCGCAGAAGATGTCGGGCGTCCACTCCTAGGCCCTCCACCAGGTCGTCACCAAGAGGAGCCAAAGCAGCTCTTGTGCTCCAATTGCCAACTTCCAGTCTCTGAGGTATGTAGGGGCCCTCTCACCGTGGAACAGGCCCTGCCGCCGGGCAGCCAGAATACTGAAACGTGCAGTCTGTTTAATGCAGTGGGCCTCAGTTAAGGAGTTCAGTTATGGGACGGGCCCCCTCCGGCAGCCAAGCAGAGTAGTATGCCCCCTGAATGTCCTATTTCTGCGTGGCCAGCCTCATGTACAGGGATTCTACCCCTACGTCTAGCGTCGTGACTGACCCCCACCGTCGAGGCGAGCCCTGTCTGCCAGGATACACAGTGTCAATCGAGGCCGCCTCCACCTGTGCCCCTCTAGGCCTCTGTCCTGCTCTCCACTTGGGCCTATCAGCAAGGCCCGCGCGCATGCAGATGCAAGCTGCTTCTGGCCCGAGTTAAGAGTGCCCTGTCCCTCGATGTCAGCAGACCAGAGGGCCTCGTAGTTGGCGCCGCTGTGTAAGCCCGTAAGTCTCCTCGCTCCTCCGGAGGGGGGCCCCGCTATGAGACCCAGGCAGTCCCCCGGCGTATGGAAGCCTCCCAACAACGCTCCCGGGCCCCGCGCCGCTCTCACCGCCACTCATTGTAGTAGTTCACGGAGCGGCCTCGGAAGGGGTGCATCTCGTGTCCTCTAGGGGTTCCGCTGGGAGGTGTTGGCCGGAAGGTCCGCCACCTGGCCGCCGCATGTGCCCACGATGTCGCTGTTAGTCCGGTCCGGCTGCCAGGGACTCAGGCAGGGCATCCCCCGGTCCACCACCTATCGCTGTCCAGTCAACGCCTTAGTGCAGGGCCGGTAGGAAAGGGTCACTCCGGGCTACAATCCAGGGCTCCTCGGCGCCAAGCGCCGCCCTCAGCCGCCATCCTGCGTCCCCGCCCCGGCCCTCTCTTCACTCGAGGCCGGTGCTCCAACGCTGGGCCTCCACAGCAAAGGCTGCGGCCAGCCCCCAGACGCCGCCTCCCGTATCTTCGTCACCCGGGATCGGATCCGCACCAGGGAGGCAACAGCAGGCGTCGGAGGAAGGGGCCTCCTCAAGTCTGGCGTCAGACGTCGTCTGTCGGGCGGATCAGTGGTGGATTTCAGGGGTCGACTGGATCACCACCGAAGCGCCGCAAAACTATGCGGCCATCTTGGTCACCGCCAAGCCACGCCCCAATGTATCTTATTTTTAATTGTAACACACTGAAAATCTTTAGGCTGTAATTTGAGCTATATAAAAGCACAAAAATAACGTGTCAGATTAAAATCACTTTAGAGTGCCCTTAGTTACTAGAACTGATGTGACTGTCTTCCTGGACTGTGAATTCTAAATACGCAGATCTTAGGGGCTCATTACGATGGCGGGCGGATCTGAGTCAGCCCGCCATCGTTGAGGTGGTTGCGACCGCCCGCCAGTCATGCGGCGGTCCCACCACTGAAATTATGATGCTCCCGCCAGTATGGCGGGCGCATCCCGGGGATTTAACATTGCAGACAGTGCTGCTTACTGCAGCACCGTTCGCAATGTTAAAATGTCATTCAGTGCATTTCCCTGCACTACGTGGCAGGCACAACGCAGTGCCTGCCACACAGTGCAGGGAAATGCAGGGGGTACCATGTGTACCCCCCAGTGCAGCAACACCTCCCCCCAAGACAAGGGGGGCCGGCAATGAGCCCCCAAACCCAATCCCTCCAGCCTTTCCATGGCGGTTTCCCCACCATGGAATGGCTGGCTGAGGTCAGCATTGTGAGCTGGTGGACAGTGCCAGCTAGGCATCGTCACCACTCACCATCATCTGTCCGCCTTGCGAGGCAATCATAATGATTCCCTTTGGCAGAAGCGTGGCGGGCAGTCTTTGCACCCACCATGCTTGCGGAACGATTCCCCCAGCATCATGATGTGGCGGGGGGACATTGCAAGTCAGATGGCGGAGGGCCCGCCACCGCATGGCTGGCGGTGGCGAGCCTTCCACAATCCTAATGAGCCCATTCGTTTGGTTTCCTTTTGGACTACAAAACAGAATACAGGGATGTATGTCTATGAGCGGCTATATGGTGAATGCAACAGCAACATTGTATCTCTAATAGAGCAGATGTACTAAGAATTCATGCAACGCAGTGCAGCAAGGCAAGTTGCAGCATTGCTTGTTTGAATGATTGAGAGCTCAAGAGCATATATTTACAGAGATATGGCATGCTTCAGCACTCTCTCAGTAGTTGCACACTTGCAGCAGGCAAGATGGCGACTGGAGGGGAGCTCGGGAGATGAGCTCCACAGGCATGGGATCCAAATACTGATTTATCCCATTTAACCGCATGTTCGCCAGTGAGGAATCGTGAATGAAGGAAACTGGATTTAAACCTTTTTTTGGAAACTGAAAGAAACTGAATTGGAACTTACCCACAGCTATCGACGAGCTGAGGAATACACCCGGTCAGCGGCGAAGAAAAAGAAGGGGGTCTGAAGCAGGAACAGTCCGTTGTTGCATAGGTGCCCGTTTTGTCCCGCTAATGCCTGACTTTGGCCGGGGACAGCTGGGACATAGAGGATAGTGTCCTGAGCCCCCAGCACTACAAGCGGTAAATCGTGGAGCCCCCCCGCATCGGCAGACTGCAGCAAAGGGGGAGAAGAGGCAGAGCCCAGGGCGCCTCATTGCGACAACCGTAGCAGCGGAGGGGCGGAGGACAGCTGCATGGTAGAAGGAAGATCCGGGAGCACTTGCTCTTCGTAGCGTGCCCGGCAGAAACAGCGGACGGAGGACGGAGACGAGATCCCCCGTCACATACAGATTTCTGGTGAGAGGCAGTAACAGGACAGAGCCGGGAGCCCCTACTTCAGGGGTGGAAGTGTGTAGAAGCGGCGGAATAGTCCGGTGGGCAAAGTGCGGAGCCTACCGACCTCGCGCTAAAGCCGCCCGCTGGGGAAAGCACGACGAGAGAACACGGAGCGTATCACCACCCCTCCTCCCCCGAGTCCTCCTCCGCTACATATGCGAGGCTGAAGGACTCGGCAAGAGAGACAATACAGGAGTAATTGAGAACCAGGCTGGATCACTGCAGGAAAGTAAGCAACTTCACCAGATCAAACGGTGAGGCGCTTTGCTGTAACCAGAAGGAATGAGTGGTTTTGTGTAACTGACTGGTCGCAAGGAAGACAGTTGTAGGGAGGATTTGTCATTGTGCTTTTTTATAGTCGCACCCTGTTGATGATTTATCTAGGAAGTACAGCCACCATTTTGCGAGTCTATTTAGAGGCTTTGTTGGTGCTAATCTCTGGCTCTGGTCTGTTGGAGCAGTAAGTAAATAGAGAAAAGACTATAATTCCTTCAACTCAGCAGAGGTGTAATAGTGAACAGAGGACTACACCAAGGAGAAAGTGTACTTTAAACAACCAAAGGACTAAGATGTTCTGAGAACTGGTCCCACGAACAGAGACATAGGACTACACACTAGTTTAATACTACATGGTAGCCATCTTGGAAGGGCAAAACCTCTGCAAATAACACATACTCTGGGAAGCTGAAAAGTGGGGCACATTTCTGTCTACAAGTTGATTAAAAGGAAACCTCTTCTTATTCAAGAGTTAGTGTCACTTTTTACAGCTACCTATACGATAGCTAGATCCAAACACCTGTAGTCCTCCACAATGCCAGGTCAACACCTAAAACCGGAAGGTACAAACTCATACTCGATGATTTACCCTCCCACTATCTCTAAAAATACCTCCAAAGCCTTCAAACACAACCTTCTCAGATCTAACCCTTAAACACTGATACTTGACCCCTCCTTTAACCAAATAAATTGCGCGTTTATAAACAACTTTATATTCTTTTCTACGAAAACGGCCAGATGGAGGGACGCAATAAATAACCTTCTGAAAATTCAAGAAACAAAAAACCTTCCCTATGGAACGAAGTTGGTCATTACCCCCTCTAGGAAATGTAGGGCTACTTTAAATATTACGTGTTATAAAAATGGCACCATTCTCATTCAAGCTGCCAATAAAGATCTGGAACGCTTTGACGAAATGTTCTTAACACTAAAAAACTACGTCCTCAGCAGCCCCACTCTAAAAAGGATCCAACCTAACACTAAGCCTCAAGCTAGCACTGTGCCAACTGGGAACATACCGACTATGGCTACAGTTGAAATCGACAGAGAGATGGAATCTAATCACCCAACCCAAACTACAGCGACAGTCTGCTACAACTCTAGTGATGAAACTCAAACTCGTCTTCAGGAAAACAGTAACTCACAGGTTAATGCCAATGGTAGCGCCCTTGCGCTTGTCAGCAGAAACACCAATATGGATGAAAATCAAACGTTACTGCAGGCAATCAGGTACTCACAGACTAATGCTAATGGTAGCGCCCTTACGTCGATCAGCAGATTAGTTTGTCAGGATGACAACTTCTTGAACGTTAAGGATTCTGCAGCTGACATGACGATAGAATCACAACAGACTGATCTCGCTTTGACGCTTAAAATCTTCCCACCCAATGTAGTACATCGTCTTTGTCATGATTCCAATCGAGAAGTAGACAGGGACAATAACTTTCAACTAGAAACAATGCCCCGACTCTTGAATTGAGCTCCCAGCCTACCTCGAACACTGATATCGACCCACCAGTGGGAACTGTCAACATGATGGAAACCTCTCAGGCGGAGCAAGTTCAAGCCAGCGAGAATGGAGCACTGGGCAACCTCAAAGGGAAGCGAGGAACTATCCCTAAGCTTAACAGAATATGCTCAGATCCTACGGCGATAACCAAAGTAAAACTCCCTAGAGAGACACTCTGCCCTCAACCAACTAGCACCCCTGATAATTTAGATTCGGTTAGGATCAGAATCCATCAAACTAATAGTGATCTCTTAAACATCAACGGGCAATCTTGTAAAACTTACAAAGCCATGCTCGCCGCCATTAAGGATATGAAAAACCTGCTGTGCTTATCTGAAAAATGGCTGGCAAAAATTGAGGTTTTTCAATCTTCCCCCCCTGAAATGCATGTTAAACATAGCTCCACTCCATTGGCATTATCGAATAGAATTTACCGTCCTCGCACGCAACTCAACTATCTGTCAGATAGTGAGTTATTATCTATTGTGTCCACATATGAACCCAGGCCTATCATTCAAACTAAGCTAGGAGACAACTTCAATATTCAAACTATGGTAACGAAAGCCTGTAGAAACTCTCAGGTTAATAACAGAGAGATCAATACCAACAATCTTAGAAAAGTGGCATAAACGCCTGAAGAATCTCTGCCACCCTTGAGCATGGAACAGAAGCATTTTCGCTGTGCACTACTCAACTGTCGATCGGCAAATAAACATGCGGCAGACATAGCCGACATCATTCTTAACCATAACATTGACGTAATCATTCTAACGGAAACATGGCTTTCTGACTCGTCGACGCCCTGCCTAGACCTACTTGTCCCCCCGAACTACCAGATACTGAGACAGGACAGAATCATCAGAAAGGGTGGTGGAATTGCTTGTATACATAAATCTGACATTTCCATCACAAAAATACAGGCTGAGCCTTTAGAATCTTGTGAATATCTAGGCATGTCCTTTAGAGCAGCAAATAACCAGAACTGTAAACTCCATACATTATACCACCCCTCGGGTACTAAGACCAAATTCATAGATCAATTGATAGAAATCATTACCACTAACTTTAATCTGCAGACGAGCGATATATTCTTAGGAGACTTCAACATGCATTGGGAAGATGAGGATGACAATCAAATCACCCAGTTAAAATCCTTCCTGGATAGCCAATCCTTAGTCCAAGGATGTCACCTCCCCACCCACAATAAAGGATCTATACTTGATTGGATCTTAGCTAAAGACAAATCTATTGAGAACATTGTAATCACCAATACAATGGGAGCTACAGGGGGAAAGAACAGTAGGACAGCCAGCCACCCACTCAATCCATTCAAAAACAATAAATGGCTGCCCTTGATTGGATACAGTAAACGAAAAATTCACTATTTCCAGCACGAGGAGGGTTCCTCTCTATAACCTCTTCCACATTTCCCTCTATGACCGAACGGTCGCTTTACTGTTGTGTATCCGAAATCTAAAATACACTAATTCTACAAAGAACTACCATCAACAGCCCACCCATACACTGAAAAAAAGTGTGGGGAGGAAAGAAAGCACCTCACGGTTGCAACACCAAGGGGGCCGCTGACTGGTACTCGCCAGCAAGCCCACTTCTCATCATCAGCTGCCTTCTTTCCAAAAAAGAAATGTGTGTGCACTTGAAACAAAGACCTCAACCCAATGAAAACAAACAATAGAAAGAACCTAAATGTGAGTGTACTTCCTATACGTGCTATGACGATGCACCTGTTTAGGGACCCCGTGAGAACATATGAAAATAATCCTCACCATTTAAAAATTGGTAAAGCTTACTGGCTTACAATAACTTTTATTTCGTGCTGTAAGCTCTTCCACGCTAAAAATGACTCATGTAGAGACATAATCAATTGTTGATAGCCAACATGTTTCGTCGCTGTTAATCTTTTAAGCAACTTCTTCAGGGCTAGGGATTCACATTAAACTCTCATGGGTGGTTCACATCAAACCATTAGGTTGCGCCAAGTCTGCGTACCTGCAACCTCAATGCGCAGGAAAAACACGTCAGCTGATCGCGTACCCGCGGGGTGACTGCCTACAGATCTTGTCACCGCGACCTGGACCCAGCAGCGTTTACCCTCGTCCATTGTAATCACACCTTGCGACTGGTCGGATCACCACATAATTACCTTCGAAATTCCCTTCAGAAAATCTAAATCATCCACACAAGCCACCAAACCCAAAAAGTGGACAAGGGACACAAGAGGAATTAATATGGAAATCTTAGCGGCTCGCTGCAATATTGATCTGCAGCCACCCATGAGCATGGTTGACGTCAACGACCTCACGATACACTACAACAAAACAATGTCCAGAATCATAGATGACATAGCCCCTCTAAAACTGAAAAGGTTCTCTGTCAAAGACAAAAATCCATGGTTCAATGGTGCCCTAAATGAAGAAAGACGGTCACTGAGATTAGCGGAACGTAAATGGCGTCAACACGCCTCCGCTCCACATCTAACCTTCCTGAGACAATCCAGGAAAGCGTATAATAAAAGCATTATTAAATCAAAAAAAGAATTATTCAGGAAAGAACTGGATAACGCAGTAAATAGACCAAGGAAACTCTTCGATCTACTTAAAGATCAATCAAACAAGGCGGACAAAATGGCTCCAGTCATATCCAAAACAAACTTAAACAGCGAAGACTTCTCGATCTTCTTTACTAAAAAAGGCTGCGGATGACATGGAAATGGAGAAGGGCCAGAGAGATAAGGTGCTGGATGAACTAGAATCAGCCGAACTCAAAAACAATGCCAGATGGTCAGATTTTACACAGGTTAGTGAATTAGACATTTCAAAGATCATGGCGATCTCGAAACCTAACAATCATTACAACGATCCCCTACCGGCGAAATGCTGGTCCTCCATAAATCACCTACTAATCCCGGCTTGGTCTAAGGTCATTAATGCCTCGTTGTCACAAGGTCAAAAACCGGCCTGCTTAAAAACAGGGCAAGTCATCCGGCTATTAAGAACCCCTTAGCTAGGAACAATGTTAGACCGGTAACCAATATTCCCATGTTGGCCAAAATTATGGAAAAATTTGTCCAACAACAATTGAGCCTACACATCTCGGATTTCAAGCTTCTAAACGATTGCCAATCCGGTTTCCGTCCAAACCACAGTACAGAAACTGCGATTCTGCACATAGTAGATGATGCTTTACTGGCTCTTGATCATAATGAAACATGCCTACTAATCTTACTGGACTTGTCATCGACACAGTAAACCATGCCTATATACTTGATCGTCTGAAAAACAGGATGGGATTTGAGGGTACAGTGCTATCCTGGTTCAGCTCCTTTCTGGAGAATAGATCACAACAATGTACTTTCAACCAGACCCTTTCAAGAGCAACCGACAATACTATAGGAGTTCCACAAGGTTCAACGCTATCTCCATCACTCTTTAATATATACGTAGAACCTCTTACGGAAAAACTTCAAAAAGCTAACATTGCTTTCCATATGTATGCTGATGACACTCAGCTATACATTAAGATTGCCTCAACTGATGATATAAAGACAATTAACCTAGCTCTAACAAGAACACTTCAATGGCTAACCAAGAACCACCTAAAACTAAATGCTCAAAAAACTGAATTCCTTCTGATTACCCCTAAAATAAGCAAAACATTGATGGCAGGATGGTCCAACCTCATCACTGCACTAAAGTGCACTCCGAAGATTGTGGAGTCAACTAAATCTCTGGGTATCATTCTGGACAAAAACCTTAATATGTCTGGACATATCAACACAATGGCAAAAAACGCCAGATTCCACTTGAGTTACTTACGAAAAGGAAAACCTTTTTTAAATAAAGCAGACCTCAAGACAGCAGTTCAAGCATTGGTCATCTCAAGGATTGAATATGGTTGCACAACCTTAGCTGGACTCCCTAAGATCTCAACAGCCCCATTGAAAGCATGTCTTAATGCAGCCACAAGACTCATAACGGGATCACAAAAAGAGTCGACCTCATCTCCCCCCACTGGAAAGTCCTCACTGGCTTCCTTTTGAAGCACGAATCCAGTTCAAAATGGCAAGCATCACCCACAAAGCAATACACAACAATACTCCAGTCTACCTCGCCCAGAAACTCATGCTGTCGGGAGGGTCACGTTCCTCCAGGAGCAAGGCTGATCTACTACTGAAACCTGCGCGCTTCCATAGGAAAAGAACGTATGACCGAGCATTCTCAGGGGCCGCACCAAGAATTTGGAACGCCCTGCACCCCGAATTGCAAAGAATTCCAACCATCGCAAAATTCAAAAAGGAAGAATAAACGTTTTACATGAGGAAATTTCTCCCATAATTCCTTCAAACTGTTCTTTATTTATTTAATTCTGCCTGGCGGGCACAGTTATCACACTACCAGCACACTGTACAATGTTGGTCTGTTATACCCGTTTTTATCTCATTGTTTTAAAAATTTCTAAGACTTTATGGTAATCTATCAGTGAACTTTTTGGTTACTATTAGCCCTTTGGAATTGCAATTACTGCATACACCTATGTCTAGTAATATGTAAAGTTAGGAGTGTTGTTTAAATGCTACTGTAAAGCGCTCTGACACCCTTTGCAGGGTCATGTTTGCACTATAGAAACACTAAAAATAAAATAAAGTAAATAAAATAAAATAGCTGCCTAGCCGTAATGCGGGCACCATTGTGTGATGCTGTCAGGGTGCCTGTTTTACAGGCAGAATTGTTTTTGTGCAGAAAAGGAAACCTTTACAAAACTTAGCAAATCTGGAATTGCATGAAATCCATGGATGGATGCTAGGAAACGTCCATGCTCCACCCATGGAATGCCTACCACTTCAAAATCTAACGCAATGCAGTATAGGCCACTGCTTTGTGTTACATTTCTTTACAAATCCACACAAAGCCACTCAAATCAGACCTTGTGTGGCTTTATAAATCCAAAATAAGGCTCTGCATTGCCCTGTGTGGCAAGGGTGACAGAAGGGCTTCGTAAATCTCTCCCTTAGTATCTGTATGGAAGGATCCTCACTCAGGCACCCCACCTCTAGGTCCCTGATTTCACCTCTTTTATTTTTCTGTACCTCATAACTTCAAAACAATATGCACCATTCTCACAATAATCAGCCTCTTATGAGTGCTGGCCATGACTATGGTCCAGAAGTTTGTACATTTGCAGGTATCATGAAATTTGAAATAAGCACTGGTTTAAGCAAAATTAAACTGTTGTACATATTGTACTCACATGACACTTTCAGTACCCTTCTAAACGACTGCTTCACTGATAAACCTAAAAAGTCCAGCCTAGTTCTTACCGCAGGTGCTGATTATTTCTTATCATTTTATGAAATTACCCCATGTTGTTTCAAATGTTAACATTTGGTCATTCATCTGATTAATTGTGAATGTGGTTTTTGTACGAGGCCACGATATATATTTCCCAGAAACATGTTTCTGTCGATGGGCATGAATCAGTACTCCACCACCTTAATAGACACAGCTTGGCTACCGCTAGTGCCTTGGGAAACCACCTACCATGCATTGGTGTCATTTCAGGGCATGTAGAAATATCAAGGACCAATACTGCAGTGCCTCTCAGTGTTTCTCACATATCTAAAATAGCTGTCATCGTTCTCCAAATTGCTGCCCAAGACCGCTTTAACTGGGGACAGTCTCAGATGATATTTGCAATATCACAGCAATCTGACCTCATCTGCCCACTCAGTTCTAGGGTTTAGATTCCCCTTCCCTAACCGCTTTGGTGTCCAGTGCCTTCTGTGCAATATTTTGGACACATTTAACCTTAAACAGACCTCTTGCAAATACTTATCATACAATAACAGAATTCCTACCCAGTCTTTATCTGTGTAATTTGATTGCAAACTTAAGGATCCCCACTTTTTGCGATGCCTTGTCACCGGGTCTGAAAATCTACTATTTATAAATAAACATCAGAGACCAGAATCCTGTATTTCAGGTCGAGTCATGGTTCTACATCACCGGCTTGACTCTCAATGTCAGATCAGTCAAATTATGGAGCTTTTTACCAGAAATTATCCAAATGGTCTCAAACATATGAATCTTCTTGCAGAAGGTCCTTTTGGGACCCAGAATGCACCTGGTCAAATCATTAAAAGTCCAAGTTAACCTGGTCATTTGGGATCTTCTTGGTAGAGATGATGCAGGTGGAGCTCTTTATCCTGTTGCTGTCAGGGAGTCCACTCCTCAAACTTTCAGAGCAAGGCAAAGTCATTCTATTGGTAAATCCCAGAGTGTGCAGCAGGTGCAGTCCTTAAGAGTGCAGTCCTCTTGGTGCAAACCAGGGGCTAAGCAGGGCAGTCTTTTATCTTCTTGTTTCTTCCAGGCAGGGATCTGAGTTGCTGGGCAACTATCCCATATTTATCCAGGTTTATGAGCTTGCAATGGGATGCAGGGTGCCACTTTATGTGATGGCCACCTCCCATATGTGGCATTTTCCTTTCCCTAAAAGCACTGTTCACAAAAATCCAAAATGGAGAAAATCTCCCCTGGAGGTTTGGGTTGGTCTAAGTCAACCCACTGGTGAGACTAACTATCCATAACACTCCCATTCCAACCCTCTGCTAATTCAATCACAGGAGCTCCCATCTGGCTTGGGGCACAGGAAGTGGGAGTGGGCCCGGTTCCTGTTCTCCCTGTCTTTTTCCCTTTGAAGACCAGTTTGGCTATCCAGCAACCCTTCCTGCCTTTGGTTCTGCAGCTGCAGATCTCCTCCCACCTGATGTCTCCTTGTATCCTTGCAGGTATCATAAGATTTCACACATCATCAGAGCAGTATGACTCAACCTGTCAAAGGCTTGCCAATCAGGAGAGGCTGCTCCAGATATGGGTCCAGGCACATTAGAAAAGCAAGTTCTAAAACCTATTTTCATGTCATTGTTATAGTAAATCCAACCTTAGCAGGTTTTTGGAGTTATTCTAAGTAATATTTTAACCCTCTTATTTTAACTCACTTCTGTTAACATTTAGACTTGATTAATGTTAAATAAAGCCTTCCCATTTTAGCCTATGGAGCTAATGCACTACAGTGAGGAAAACCTAAATTGGTAGTTCTTAACTCACCAGGCCAATAAAAAAAACATATTTTATAAAGCCCTTGTGCTTATTTTGACATGTCACCCTACACTTGGAGCAGCTAGGTGTTGAAATGTATAAATATAATAGCAATGTGCATCCTGATGTAGGCGCAGTACCAATAAATGCAATATCACTGTACGCTGTAATCTGTGCATGCACAATGATGTCAATACCAGTAAAGGCAATACCGATGTACGCTGTAACCTATGCACCCACAGTGATCTTAATACCATTAAATCCAATGAAAATGTACACCGTAACCTATGCACGCATAATGATGGTAATATCAGTGAATGCAATGTTGATGTACGATGTAACTGCTGGAGGTATAATAATGAGTAATGTAAATATGACATCAATGACCGTCACGCTACAAGTGCTCGCACTCATGAACTGGTATAATTGCTGTAGATTCATCAGAGACGACCACCCCATCCACCTAGAGTCAGAGATACATGGGTCAGACTGGCCCTGTGACCTGAACCCAAGCCTACAGATTGACAGGTCACAGGTGGGGTTACACATAGCCCGAAGGCAAATGCACACTGAGTGAAAACCCTGATTGATCCCACAGCTAGGTAGTCACCCACAAACAGGACCAAGGAGAATAGCCCCAATAAAACATCTTTTCCCAAAGCCGCACATTCCCAAAATACCACAAAGTTAGATACCACAGGTATTTAGGAACACTCAGCCAATCAGGATACAACATGTACTCTGCACGAGGTGATCATGCGCTCAACACAGCAGACATCTGGACACATACACACTGGTCCACACTATCTCTCCCCGAGGTGGAGAGCCATCTGTGTCCCCCTTAGCAGATGTTTTTTCTTGTTAGTTATAGCTACAATGCTTTTTAAAGAATGTCAAAGTGTTTTTTTGCATCCTCAAAATGTATATATGGGCTGCCAAAACCTTTGTGCTCAGAACGCTGTGTTTAATTAAAGCAACTTGTTCCTGTTTTTCCAAACGCCTCTTGTCTTTTCATTTTTTTAAGGTAAATTCACATTCAAGAAACATTTGGTATACATTGGAGGTCACTTATAAGTAAAAAATAAGGTGGTTTAAGACTTTGGAAGTACCTTTAATTCTAAAGTCTAATTTTGGACATAGTTTTATTTTAAAAACAGCCTGCAGAGCAGAGATGGTTCTTAAAATGCTAGCAGGCACCACAGCAGTGCACACTTAAATGCCTTACATTTACTGGTCCTCTAACCCTACATGCCCTAACGTATACTAGGGGCTTACAGGTAGGCTTTCATACCAATTGTAATTACATCTAATTACCATATTCCATTTAACCAGAGCTGTGACCCTGGGCCTGGTGAGCAGAGCCCAGGGAACAACCAGAGTCAGTAACCAGCAGTATCAGTCAAAACAAATGGGAGTTATCAGGACAAAAAGGAGGGCTTTCTCACAAAGATCAGAGTATTCTCCTAGCCCAGCCCAGCCCAACCCAGTCTAATCAAAGTGGTTTTTGTGCCTCAATCAGTATCTTCCCATTGACCAATAATGGTGCACCCATATGTAATTGGCTGTCATCCCCGTTATGAGGTGTTTTATGCCTTATGAACAATGTGGGCTACAGGATGGGGTGGGAATTTACAGGAAGCATCTTGTTCATTGTTTTCAGGGAATGGATGCTGCCTGTAGGAAAGTGAGTTACTGCTTGGGGGGGGGGGTAAAACCCTAATCAGGCAGCAATCATAATGTCTGTCAGGTTGAAGTCACAAGCAACCCCAAATTAACCTGGGCTTAACCCTCCGGTAGCTTGGCACAAAGCAGTCAGGCTTAACTCACAGGCAATGTATAAAGTATTTAGGCAGTGCTTCAAACAGTAATAAAGTAAAAACACAACAAAAGAAAAATGCCATAGCAATTTAGAAAAATAGTCCAACATTTATTAAATTATTTGAGACCAAAAACATATGCCTTTAAAGATTTCAATGAAAATAGTGCCTAAAGGCACAAAGCAACAACTGTGGTTAGCTTGTCACGCCAGACCGGTATGAAGTCATGAGTTCAAGCCAACTGTGAGAGCAGGCCATATACAGGAACCAAGTTGGGCCCCCTGAACAAAGTACCTTAAATTCTGGTTGCAGAGCATTGTGGATGTGATGTGTTGTGTAGTTTTGGTTTGGAAGAAGCTGAGGGCTACAATGTGAGGTCCTGCATCGTCATCAAGGATTCAGTCCTTGAGGGGCTTGAGATGCGAACTCCTGCATTGAGTATGGGTTGCACAGCACCGGTGCAGAGGAGCTGTGTGCTGCGATGCAATGTTCTGCATTGTTGCTGAAGATGTGGTCAATGAGGACTTGGGATACGAAGTCCTGCATCGAAGATGCATCGCACAGCAGCGGTTCTGCGGAGCTGCATGCTGTGATACGATGTCTTGCATGGAGGATGCATCATGCAGTGGCAATTCTGATGTGGAACTGAGAGAAGATGCATTGTGCTGCATCAGTTCCATCCAAAATACATCAGCTGGGCTAGCAGAGATCCTTCAGGCCCACTTCCAGCGTTCCAGAAACGGGGTGGCACAAATTGAGGGAGGGGGGTGGCAAGACTCACAACAAACAGAGACCAGGTGCTGGGTTCAAGGTGGTTTTCTGTCCCTGATGCTCTGATCAGGAGGCCCTGCCAACTATTCGAGTCACTCTGGTTGTCTTGGAGTCAAGTTGCAGGTCCAGTTCTTCTCATTCAGGCAGAAGGGCAGCAGACAGTACAAGAGCATGGCAGCAGAGTAGCCATCCTTCTTGCAGCAGAGCAGTACAGAAGTCCTTCTGAGTCTTCCACAGGTCCAGAGGTGCACATATTCCCCCTCTGTCCCACTGTCCAGCTACACCTAGTCATATGATGCAGAATTCAAGTTGTAGGCACCAAATGGTTGGGATAAGATAATGCTAACTTTATAAAAGTGGCATTTTCAGAATTGTGATTTTCAATCTGACTTCATCATTAAAGAGGCTTTTAAGTTACAATTCTCTTGATACCCAAAATCAACATTTCTACCTGCTCCCAATTGAAAGGTATCACTTATTAAATGTAGTAAGGTAGCCCAATGTTATCCTATGGGAGAGTTAGGCCTTGTAGCTGTGAAAAACGAATGTAAGAGTTGTTTTCTCTACTAGGACATGTAAAAGTTGAAAGTACATGTCCTACTTTTTAAATACACTGCACCCTGCCTTATGGGCTATTTAGGGCCTAACCTAGGTGTTCAAGTTCAAACTGTGCTCATCGACTGCAATGAGACACGTTTAAATAGCTTCTTAGGTGGATGGCACAATGAGTTTTGCAGGCCCACTAGTAGCATTTAATTTGCAGAAAATGTAGCACCACTGTAGCAGGGACTTACAAGTAAATTAATTGTGACAATTGGGTGTAAGCCAATGTTACCATGTTTTAGGGAGTGAGCACACACATTTTAGTGCCGCTTAGCAGTAGCAAAGTGCACAAAGTCCTCAGGCCAACAAAAACGAGGTCAGTAAAAATGGAGGACTAAAGCAAAAAGCTTTGGGGAAGACCACCCTAAGGCCCAGCACCGCCCTTACCTCCCAGGAGCGCATGTTAAATTTTGACCCATGGTGGCTGTTCACCTTCGCAAGCCTTCATTGACGACAATGCAGGGCCTTGCATTGCCGATGTGCGATGCATCTCTGACAAAGGACCTCGTAGCCCACAGCTCTCTAAAACTGACGCTGCACAACGCATCCTTGATGCAGGATCTTCTAATGTTCTGCAACTACGATTTAAGGTAATTTGTTCAGCAGGCCTAACTTGGTCCCAGTACCCAGCTCACACCCCAAACCGCTTGTCCTGAACTTATGTCTATTATCCCTGTTCAGCGCAATCAGAAAACCACTGTTGGAACTTTGTGCTTTTAGGCACAATTTTTACCTAAATCTTTAAATTGCACCTCTCTGGTTCTACTGATTGGATTTTTGTCATTTTTTGGTCTCAAATAATTTACAACATTTTACTCTTTTTTCTTAAATTGGCCTAAGATTCTTATTGTGTTGTGTTTTCACTTTATTACTGTTTTAGTGCTGCAAAAATACTTTACACATTGCCTCTAAGTTAAACTTGTCTGCTTTTGTGCTCACTGACCCGAAAGTTAAGCACAGGTTAATTGGTAATTTCATTGTGTTTCACCCTGACAAGAAATGTTGTTGTTGCTTGAATAGGGCTTTAATCCCCTCAACCAGTAAACTCACTTTCCTACAGTGGCTGTTAAAGGTTGTCATGTAGAAAGAAACATGTTTATGCTATTTGGAAGGAGAACCAATAGGACTAAAGATAAAAGAGACATTTTCCCCCCATACTCAATGGCCACATGCAACTTATCCATTTCAGGTGCAGTTTCTTTCCACCCCAGACGGAGAGCTTCATCATTCTGTTTGGGGTTTGAGGGGAACATTGGAATCATGCAATTGAATTGAGTGGCCAGTGTCATCATCTGGATATCCTTCCTTCCTACCACTCAACCTTTTTTACACAAAAGGAAAGAGGAAAGAGATTAAGTGCAGTGCAAGTGAGTGACCACTTTTTCACGATCAGCGGCATATTTGGTACACGCTGCTTCTGCATTAATTTTTAATAGGTTTGGGAGAGATATTATAATAAAGAGTTTTTTCTTCCATATCCTTTTTAGATTATCACTCACTTGAACTGCACGTAATCTCTTTCCATCACCATACTCAGCAGATATCCTTTGCTTACATTGTATGAGTAACCCAACTGGTCATTAGTCCTTTTCCATCACTCCATTGCGGAGGTCACAGGAACTGGTACGACATCCAAACCACATGATCTCCTTTTGTGTAAAAAAGGTTGAGTGGTAGGAAGGAAGGATATCCAGATGATGACACTGGCCATTCTTGGCAGTTGAAGGAAATCTGACAGTTTCGTAATAGTCTCTGTCTCTGATGGTAGTCTCACTTGTGGAATGAAATATTCCTTCCGGGATATCATACAGTATTAGAAGGCTACATAGCTAATTGTTGTGGGGTCTCTTTTTTCCTACCCCCTTTTTTTGACCGCCAGATTTTTATGTATTTGAATGTGGTTGAATTGGGGATTGAATCTGGTAATTGGTCGGTAAACTGTCCCTAAGACCCTTGTCCCTTGTGGATGTGTGTGTAGTAAGTACCAATTACACCCAATCAAATGCCTTTTCGGCATCCAACAAGACCACTACGTTTTTATCAGCATCATTATA